>NC_090320.1:67255735-68522591 GCF_040869045.1 Eurosta solidaginis | reverse complement strand
ATTTCAGCTGCGTTATAACAGAAACCCTACAAATATCCATTATCTGAATTCTGGGTCATAATGGACTCGAAGGATATAAAGATATCTGATAAGCTGGCGCGTATGAGATCAGATGAAGGAAATGAGGGAATAATCAACGCCGAAGTAGGCATACCAGCAAAAACACAACCAATGGAGAAATTCGACTCCGTACGTGAACAAAGATCAGCAAAGGTTGAAGAGTACCGGAGGCCGAACTACAATATGAGAGAAACAAGGAGTTTACTGAGTACATCTAGGGCCGACACCCATAAATTTATAACGATCTGCACCGGTCATTGGGCTTGAGGTACGCACACGGATAATATGGGTGTTTCGGCGCGACCGCTTGTCATTTTTTTCCGGTCAAGGGCTGTAATTTCAGAGTAACCCCATTTAATTTGTTGTGTCCCTCCAACAAATTGTCATCACCGGAGCAGCTGCATTTTATTTAAGACGCTCATACTCGTGACAGTGAGTCAGGTGCAAAGGATGTTTACAACGATCGGGATGTTCTGGCCTAGATTAGAAAATACGACGACCCCGAAATTTGTATCAAACTTTTGTGGGTTCATGCTGCTCGATGTCCCGCGGTTCACTCTGAAGCATACCCCCGCCACATTCTAGCAGCAACGTTGTTCAGCATGCCACATCAACTACCCCCCTGTTCCTCGCGCTAATACAGCGCTTTCAGCTCACATGGCCGCTTCCAACCCATCACTTTAATCTTCGTAGCATGAATAGGGGCAACGCTGAACGCCGTGGCACTTTCTCTCCCCACGGAGGCATCAACTGGAAAGTCAAGGCATATATATCCGGTCAGCTGATGTTAACCTAGAAATAATAAACATCTTTATTCCTCCTGCGTTTTCATATCCCAGCAAACATGTGTTTGATATAACCCCGCCTCCCAGATAGATAAAAAACGTCTCCGTAGGCGCAACAAAGATTTCCGGCATCTACCAACCCAATTTTTGATTCACATTGATTTGTTACATTCCCTCATTTGATGGCGCCTCAATATGAATTCTCCAACCCTTGAAATAGAGGAAAACAAACTACCTAGAGAGACAAGGTTCACTCTGTCCCAACTTCGCCCTGGATACTGTAACAGGTTAAACTCTTACTTGTCCAGAATCAACATCGACATACGTAATGTATGCCATACCAACGATGTTTCCCCACATGTTTTTTAATTCTCGGGAGGTTATAGAAGTTTTGATCTTAATTGGCTTCAAAAAAATTATATGATTCAAATACACAAAAAAAAAACCCCAAAAACAAATAAAAAATGGAGGTGCTTTGATTTTGTATTTACTGTCGGTGTTTAGGCACACCATGCTATGGATATGAAAAGCTATAGAAAAACCTTTCTATGTCTGAGATGCTCATGAGTTTGCAATATTTAGTCGTCTTTGCTATTTTCAGTATTCAACTAGGGAACTTAACGATTTTGTTTAAAGCCAAAGGAATTTTAGAGGTTCCTTTTACTCTCAACGCAATAGCTCTACAAAAGCAAATTCACATTTTAAGAGACCTGTATAAAGTTCGAGGCTTGCTAGGATACCCAGAATGAATATCTTAGGTTTTTTTTAGGTATTTTTTAAATTTTAAATTTCAAATGCTATCTTAAAACTACTTTTTAGCCATAATTATTTATGTCTCAAATATTGTCTCCTCCTTTTCATGATTTCTCTAAAACCGATTTTCCTTTACGTGCTTATATATGTACGTATGCAAGTATGTAATATTACTCGATACCTTGCATACATAACTATATAGGTTTTATTCCAATGACATTCTCGCCAAGCAATGGGCTATGCAAACTTTAATTGCTGCTGACGTCCCTAAGGGCTAAATGAGTACTTAGAGCAGTTGTAGTGACCCTCGCATTTTCTCATCTGCTCGCGGAGGACATACTGCAAAATGCCTACATAACCACCCTCCTTTACACATTAATCCCGTTTCATGCACAATTGAGTCCGTATGCGTTTCTATGTGCGGTTAATGGTAACGAAACTCCTGTGAGTCTGTATACGCTCTTAATGATTCATTTACATAATTTATATTTTTTGGCCAAGAACTGGATAATATTTTTCAATTCAATGCACTAGTTACTGAAAAGGGGAGCTTTACTGTGCAATTAATTAAGATGAAGTTCGTGTTTTTCTTTTTCCTTTTTGTTTGTATGAGGTTAAGCCTAGAATTGTGGCTTTCCAAGAGTGTTGCGTCTATTATATACTGATATGTGTGGTTGAACCTATTCTACTAGGTGACCAAATTCTGGGTTATAGCAAATACATTTAGTGCTATTCAAAAATTGCCAAATGCTATATTTTGTACACTCAGGAAAAATTTCTTTACAAATATTTAGCTTTTTGGCTTTGGTGATGCAAAAAGGAGCAAAAGCTCCTCTTCGATAATCCAGATTGGATTCTTTCTGGACCATTTCAAAGTGTATTTCTGAACAGATTTGCAGTTTCTTTAAAGTTCTGTGTATCTTTGTACACCGCTCCTTAAACGTAACGAAAGCGAGTTTGTTGAGATGGCTCTGCAATTTATATCGATAGACTTTCGTATTCTCTATTACTTAAGACTAACCATGACTCAATAAAACCATAGGGGAGGGGGAGTCATTAGTATCATAATTCGGTCATGTACTTGGACGTAATAGGGAGGGAAATGGCGGCCACCGTGGTGTGATGGTAGCGTGCTCCGTCTACCACACCGTATCACACCCCGGACAAAGCAACATCAAAATTTTAGAAATAAGGTTTTTCAGTTAGAAGACAATTTTTCTAAGCGGGGCCGCCCCTCGGTTGTGTTTGGGAAGCGCTCCAAGTGTATTTCTGCCATGAAAACTCTCAGTGTAAACTCGTCTGCCTTGCAGATGCCGCTCGGAGTCGACTTAAAACATGTAGGTCCTGTCCGGCCAATTTGTAGGGAAAATCAAGAGGAGCACGACGCAAATTGGAAGAGAAGCTCGGCCTTAGATCTCTTCGGAGGTTATCGCGCCTTACATTTTTTTTTTGTTTTATTTAGGCAGGGGACATTTTTGGTACTATTTTACTACTTGTTTACTACTTAGGTAATGGTATGTGCGGAAAAAAGCCAAACTCGATATATTTCCATGTTTTGAACGGGGACATGAAGGAGAAGAGAAAACCGTTCTCTGTTGGGAAGAAAAAGTAAAGGAAGTTCGAGGGCAGTCCGAAAAGTTTAAAAAATAATAGAAAGATGGAGAGTGAGTAAAAGTAAGAGTAAAGGTAATATTCGAGACAAAATAGTAAAAGAAACTGAAAGGAAAATTAAGAATAAGGATAAGATTAAGAGTAGTAGTGAGAGATAGGCTTGGAAAGGAGCCAGAGCTGTAAGAGTTAGAGGAATAGATAGAGAAAGTCAGAACAATGTCAGTCGGGCTTGATCATACCGGTGGAAGCATTTTGTGTTTTTCTAAATGATTCCATTAGCCAGAAAATTTGTTTCAAATGAAATTCTGATAAGCCAACGTTTTTTTTCCGTTGCTGTAAAACTCCTGCCCCTTTACATTTTTACACCAGGAACCTCTTTTTAATCAATGAGCTTCCTTCAACGCTTGGTTTACATAGAAGCATGTTGGGTGTTGGGACCATATAACGTCAATCCCGAGTTTTCGTAATACAGAGCTCACATATACCCATCCGCAACTTCATAAAATTGTTCCAGATCTTCAGTCATCTCATTGACGTCAAAAGTCTGTTTCCATATTCCTTAGTTGTAGACAATGTAATACTCTGAAGATTCAGCTATTCAGTTCCATCAACTAAAACTGTTCTATTTCACCTAAGGAAAAGGAAATAAAACCTATCCTAGAAGGAAATACAGACTGCATGCGTTATTTTCCTGCATGTTACTTCATATTTCAGAAAGAAATTATTGTAGTATTTGTTTATGTTACTGAAAATATCAATGCTGTAGATAAGTCAAGAAACAATACATACAGTTATGAAGGCGGGTTTTGTAAAATGCGACTGCGTTTGTAATATTGTCTGGTTTTATTGCGTCATCACACCGACCTACTCGTATAAGCGATTTTATAATAACGCAGCTATTCACTAAGGAAATACTTGGGAAGGCGGGAGTTATTTGCATTTTCTAAACAACGGGTTCAGTTCAGAAGAGGGTCGATTCTGCAAACTGCGCCAACTATCGCGGAACTCGCCTTCTAAGTATAGCATGTAAGTCCTGTCCAGCGTATTGTGCGAAAGATTAAATCCTACCATGAATCGGCTAATTGGACCTTATCAGCGCGGCTTCAGATCTGGTAAAACTTCCATCGACCAGAATTTCACTAAGCGCCACTATTGATACACATCACCTCTTCGTAGATTTTTAAATACCTTAATTTATTGAAATTACTTAATTAATTGGCGCTTAACTGTCTAAACGGTTATGGCCGTCCAAGAAGGTGCGCCAGTCCTGGTCCTTCCAACGGAGTGGGGGCCGCCCTCTACCTCTGCTTCCATAGGAGGGTTCGGATAGAAACACTTTCTTGGCCGGAGCATCATCTTTCATTCGCATAACATGGCCTAGCCAGCGCAACCGGTGCGTTTTAATTCGCTGGACTATGTGGATGCCTGCGTATAGCTCTTAAATCTCATCATTAAATCTTATTCGGTACTCGCTATCGCCAACGCGTAGAGGTCCATAAATCTTTCGAACAACTATTCTCTCCCATAGCTGCATCATCCTTTGTTGTCATGGTCCATGCTTCTGCCCCATATAGCAGGACGGGTACGATAAATGACTTGTAGAGTATGATTTTCTTTCGCCGAGAGAGGACTTTACTCTTCAATTGCCTATCTAGTCCAAAGTAGCATTTATTGGCAAGATTGATTCTTCGCTGAATTTCAGTGCTGATGTTGTTGCTAGTGTTGATGTTGGTTCCCAAATAAACGAAGTCTTTTACTATTTCGAAATTATGGCGATGATATCAATGTCATTAGCATATGCCAGTAATTGCACGCTTTTATAGAATATTGTTCCAGTGAGGTTAAGTTCTGCAGCTAGTATAATTTTCTCCAGCATCAAATTAAAGAAATCGCACTATAGGTGGTCACCCTGTCTGAAACCTCGTTTAGTTTCGAACGGCTCGGAGAGGTCCGTCCCAATCCTGACTGAGCTGATGGTGTTACTCAGCGTCATTTTGCACAGCCGTATAAGTTTTGCGGAGAAACCAAATTCAGACATATAGGAAAACACCTTGTCGATGGTTGATTTACCAGGTCTGAAGCCGCACTGATAAGGTCCAACCAGCTGGTTCACGATGGGCTTCAATCTTTCGCACAATACACTATATGCGATATTAAGAAGGTTGATTCCACGATAGTTTTATTGAAATACGCAAATAAATATTACCTTTTGGGCAATTTCCAGTATTCTCATATCTCCTAGAAACATAAATTTATAAAATGTTGTACGCATGGCGTTTGTTTGTTCTATCTTGGTGTATTATTTCTACACATATGATACCTGAAAAATCCAAAATAAAAATTAAATTCCACATTGCTGAATGTCTGTGAATGCAAAACATCTGTAGACTGGCGTTTGTTTGTTTTCTTAATCACACCGAAGTCGGAATATACCCAAGGCTACAACAACGCCACTAACATTCAAATGAACATGAAAATGTATATAATTTGATATGTGCCAGAATTCGCAAACTATTGATGCCATAATCGAGTGATTCCTACACCATCATTATGATGAACAATTGCCTACCCCGCTTTGCAGACCTTTTGAATACGTTCTTAACTGCTTCAGATTTTGGTGGCTCCGTGATAGTTGCTTTCTTCTTTTAATGGCTGCCAAATGGAGGTGCGTTAAACATGTAGTGCGAAACTGTCGTTTTGCGTGACTGTCTCCCATATTCGATGCAGTGGTTATACAGGGATATGTACCTTTGAAGTGAAAGCTAAACTCATTTCGAAGACTAGAGAGTTATACTGGGGCGAGAAACCCTCCAAAAACAGCTTTTATAAGAAATAGTTCAAATAAAACTTTTTGTAGTTTGAAACGAAGGGTACAACTCGGTTAGCAGACAAAACTGTGTGCTAGCGATGTGAGAGCTCAAAAGGACCTTTGAAATGTAATGGAAATCCACATGAAAATAGAGAGTTTTTCAAGACCCAATCTAAAAATTCGGATATTAAATTACCAAGTTTTAATACAAATAAAATTTCCACATACCTTTGAGGATAAAAAACAAAAATTGTCTGAAGAAAAAAGTTCATAAGAATATCTGAAGTGAAACTTATTTGATTCAAAATCGTTTTTTAATGAAACCTGATCAAAGAGTGTTTAGTGAAAAAAAACCCCATTTTGGTTGATGCTTAATGAGCTTTTTATAGTACTGTAACGAATTTAGGGAACTCCTGGTTATTATGCACTTTCTGCTAACGTTCGAATCGCTAAACTCTCGAATAAATAACTCCACTATTCAGTTCTGCAAACTGGTCTTTATTTATACTACTTTGGGAGTAGTACTTCACAATTATACTTCACTTTACAACTAATGGCGTGTTTAAATCAAACTGGTTGCTGATTGCTCAGCTTGCGCTGCTTTTATACTCTCGGTTTTCGCGTTCACCCATTTCTCCCAAGGTATAGGTGTTTCGCGAAAATCTGTTCGAGAACAGTTGTATCTCATGCTTGGTTACCAACTATATACATGTATATTTGTAGTTTATGCTTTTCTTATAGCTATATGCATGTGTATGTATGAGTAACTACTTCGGCTGATGACTGCATATGGGTGTGAGATATCTCCCCGTTGCCTTGTATGTATGAATGTGTGTAAATGATGATTTATGTGTTCATGTACACAAGTGTAAATTCCTTTAATGTTTTTGTTGTTGTGATTATTTACTAACATAGTGCATAGAATAGTGATGCTAATATTCGCCACAGTATTAAAACGCCCACAACCATATCCTTAGCTTTTCTCCAATGCTTTTTGACTTTAAATATAAGTAAAATGTTTACCGAGATATTATTGCGACAATAATATTGTATTACTCCAATATTCCATTAAAATCCACATCAATAACAAAAATGCATACACATTTGTATATCTATACATATATACATACATACATATTTATGATTGGCCCACAGGCACGCACATACACACACGTCCATAATATGGAAAATTTTGGATGTTGCACGTTGATTTTGGAACAGGTGGTTTTTTACAGGTTTTGGGCTAGAATTAAAGACAAGCCTTTGAACACATTTGAATGTGTAAGTTGTTTATGTGACTGCATATGCAGATAGAGTTTGGTGGCTTAGATAGAGTTAACAACACTGGGGCATTGCATGATGTTGGTATGAGGAATTCATGCTTATTAAGCCGTATGCATTTGTTATAAGCCAATATCTGTTAGTGCGCATACAAATACATACATACCACACTTAAGCTGTCATATTGGAGATTTGCTTTAAAATTTACTGAGTAATAACACATGACAACACCGAAACTTGCTGTTGCAATTTCGAAAGCTGTTTATCATAGACTTCTTTGCTCTGATTACGGACCTCTAGGCGCTTATATCTCAGCCAATTTGCGTCGTTCCCCTTTTAAGTCTTCCTACAAATTGACGGGACCGGCCCTACATGTTTTATGCCGCCTCCAAGCGTTATCTGCAAGGCAGATGAGTTTTCACTGAGAGTCTTGTCGTGGCAGAAATACACTCAGAGTGCTTGCCAAATCCGTGCCAAGGGGTGACCCCGCTTAGAAACTATTTTTATACTCAGCGTGCTTTGCACACAGAGTATATTAACTTGCATTGGATAACGGTTGGTTGTACAGATATAAAGGCATCGAGATAGATATAGACTTCTATATATCATCAGTATCGAAAAAAATTTGATTTAGCCATGTCGGTCCGTTAACACGATAACTTGAGTAAATATTGAGATATCTTCACCAAATTTGGTACACGAGCTTATCTGGACCCAGAATAGATTGTATTGAAAATGAGCTAAATCGGATCATAACCACGCCCACTTTTTATATATATAACATTTTGGAAAACACAAAAAACCGGATAATTTAGTAAATAATACACCTAGAATGTTGAAACTTGACGTGTGGACTGATGTGGAGACTCTTGATAAAAATTTTAAAATTTTTTTTTAAATAGGCGTGGCACTACCCACTTGTGATAAAATCAATTTTACAAATATTATTAATCATAAATCAAAAAGCGTTACACCTATCGTAACAAAATTGGGCACAGTGGTTGCCTTTACTATAAGGAATGTTTTGAAGAAAAATTAACGAAATCGGTTAAGGACCACGCCCACTTTTATATAAAAGATTTTTAAAAGGGTCGTGCACGAATAAAATAAGCTATATTTTTGCAGAAAAGAGCTTTATATCAATGGTATTTCATTTCCGAAGTGGATTTATAACAATAAATAGGAAAAACTTCAAATTTAAAGAAATGGGCGTAATAAAATTGGGTACACAAATTTGTCCTATAGCAGAAAATATTTCTATTAAAAATGGACGCGATCGGTTAACCACGGCAACTTAAATATAAATTTAGTAGGGTCGTAGACTAGAATAATAAGCTACAACTTAGCAAAAAATAGTTTTGAATCAATGATATTTCACTTATCAAGTTTTATTGTAAGAGGAAATGTGGAGACATTTTTTTTTAAACGGGCGGTGCCACGTGATATTTAGAAAAGTAATTTATCTGAAATGAAATGTGCAATTGAAGCTCACGCTGAGTATATAAAGTTCCGTTAGACTTGAACTTAGACACCTTTACGTGTTTGTTTTAAGTTTTCACAATCGTTTTTTTTTTTTTTGATAAATATATATGCACGAGGCCAAAATCAAATCCTAATGAAAAGGCATACAAACAAATGTAGGTGAGTATGCTGGCGAATATTGGCCTTTTCCACAATATGAACTTTTTCAACAACGTAGTGTGGTGGAATGTTCTCGTTGCACGCAAATTTAAATGTGTGGTTGACAGCGAACAAACATATAAATTTATTTTTTGTGTGAAAGCCTTTTTGTTGTTTAAGCAATTTTGCTTAAATAGGTTAGAAAAGAATCAACTAACACTTTACCAATAAATTTGTATAAATAATGAGCTTTGCTCCAAATCAAGTATTCCAAAAGCAGATTTTCGTTTAGCAAGCAAGTTCCTGCTTTTTTTAAATACGTTAACAGCACTTAAATTTAAAGTGAAATGAGTTTAAATACATAATTGCTGCAATATTAAACAAGCAGCTGTCCTGCGCATAACTGTCCATTCCTGCAAATGTTCATTTGATCTAACCTTAATTTTGCATTTTCGCCCCCAAGCAAATATGATGTGAATGCATAAACAATATTAATGTTCCCAGCCGAGAATTGTGTAAGCGTTTGAGTATGAAAATACTAGTGCGGTAGCAGTGCTATTATGTTAAGATAAGCGGGTAATCCTTTGGGAATATTATTATACCCCATTTATTGCCTATTTCAAAGGTCTTTCTTTATAGGGCTTATTCACCCTGCGGGTTAGGGGTTTGAAATATACTCGCGGCAGGCATCCAGAATGTAGAAGGGGTTCCAAAATTCCAGGTACCCAAACAACAGTGAGATACATTACTCAAAAGGTTGGGACGCGTGTATCTTTTTCTGATACACCATGACAGATAAAAATGGTGCGCGGAAAGCAGAAGAACAAGAGTAATCTTTATAGATTTTTCACTGTCCTGATCCTTTCAGAACATTATCCAGTGGCTGTGGTTACAGCTTATGCCAGGATAGTTCACTTTTGATTTCAATCTATAAGTTGACAATCAAGTTTTCCCTTCGGAGTGTCCCTCTAAAGGAAAGCATCTCGATAACCGCTTCTAAGCTAGGGCAGTGAAAAGGTTGATATTGTGGTAAATCGGCTAGTTGATAGCAATCGAATATTCTAAGAAAGGTGTAAGTGAGGAATTTTAGTCCTCACTCTTCCATTTGACGTGGTTGAAATTGATTTAGGCTATGCTAAAATAATGATAAAAATGGATGCTTCTTGATGTGATATATTATGTCGTGGAAGGGAACAGACATAACTACTATGCCTGTTAAGGAAATATTGTTTTATTGGTGGTATTTTTTGTACACAATTACTTATGTATGTATGCTATGTGTTTTTAGTCGAAATTGAGGGGAATATTTTTAGGCCTGTTCAACAGAACTTTATCAGTGACATTGGATAATAGCACTGGACCACGAATTTCAACTTTTTCTCTTTACCAGAAACGCCCTTATGAAATTCGTATGTAAAACCAACTCCTGATTTCAAAAATTGAGTTCATTTTTGATTCTATGGTACCGTTTTTGAGATATTTGCAATTTACCGTTATTCGAAAAAACCAAAAAGATGGCTCCCTTTAATTACGTATATCTCACGAACGGGTCAAGCCATTGCAAAAAAATTTACCGAATCGGAAAGACGATAAAATTTGCTATGCATCATACATTGTTTTTTGCTCAACCATATAGTTTTCGAGATATTTTATCATTTCAGATTTTTTTTTTCTTTTTTATGAAAAAATATGAAAAAAATTACTCTTTGCGAGGGCAGCATTCCAAAACCACAACTTTTTTCCAGATATTTTTTCTTTACGTAAAGCTCTTTTTAATTAGAAAAAAGATAAGCTATCATGGAAGAAAATCGATGCAAAACTACGTAAGTTATAAGCGATCAAATAAAAATACCCAGGTTGCGCAATTTCAACGTATAGCTCAAAACGTATATATGATATAAAGAAGAGTGAAATATCTAGCTATGCTCTGTTTCTATTTAGTTAAAAGTTCAATTTATGAATGAAAAATTACCCATATTTTTAACTTTTTTTTTATTTATTTATGTTTATACTATATTCTAACAATATTTATCTTAATTTGATTTTACTATGTAGTCGAAATAATTATGTGTTCTACTTTAACGCTTATTCAGTTTAAGATCGGTTTCTCTTATGAGAAACCAGCAGGAATCACCCATCATTGCGACGTCCCAGAATCCTTGATATCGATTCTCAATTATGGTTCGTGACGAGTTCTACAATATATTACCTTAACATCGGATGCCACAAATTTAAATTGTTGCATACGAGAAGTGTGGATCTCGGCCTTTTCCTTGGATAGTTCCAAATCTCTTATCCAATCATTGAGTTGTGCTTGTGACAGAACGTTTCTCTCGTTTCCTATGCGAAATTCCCCGCACTCAGATATTACTGTTGACAATGGAACTGGATCCGCAAGTGCCGTTGAATGTATTACTGGTAATGTCACTGTAGGTACGCTGGCATAGGTTACTCTTCTTGATCTTCCAACGCCAAGTACTTTTGTTTGACAAATATAACACTCTATTGAATGGCAAGTAGGTTCTCTCCGCATCATTGGTGTATCAAATTTTATTTGTTGTCCTGATTCCGACTGAATAAATTCTACTCGACACGATGTACACAAAGTGTTCGGTGTCCATGATTTTTCAGCATTTTTAGGCTCAATGCCAAAATACTTGGAGTATAAAGTTTTGATATGATCTGAGAACACTCGTCGTCGCCTTATGATAGTATATTGGCCACACATGAAACAGAACATATCTGGATCGTTATTACACTCAAATTCTCGCGTCCTTTTACTAATTTTATTTTTTTTTAATAAATCACAGTTTTGAAATTTGACTTATGAACTGAACTATCTCCGGCGAGCCTTTGCAGATGTTATGAAGTTTCAAGGCGCATTAACTCATATTTATACTCGGAACAAGAATAAAATTGAAAAAATCAAATCTTACCTAGATAGAAAGGTTCCTTTTTATACGAAGCCGGGAAAAGAAAATACTACCTGCTTTAGATGTAGGCTTTATAAATTTTCTGTGTCTTATAATTTTGAAAATCTACCTGCATACTTACCCATAAGTGACGGAAATACATGTTTATAACTACATGCCTACAGCAGGTTTCGAACCCAACCACTCTTCCTTTCAATGCAACCACTCTGCCTACTATAAAACAATTCGAGTATTAAAAGTACTATTTGATTTATTTCAAGTAAAAGTATTATCATTGCTATGGTGTTATTCGTTTATACGGATAATATCCGTATATAATGTATACATACATTGAAATTGCGCAACCTGGGTATTTTTATTTAATCGCTTATAACTTACGTAGTTTTGCATCGATTTTCTTCTATGATAGCTTATCTTTTTTTTAATCAAAAAGAGCTTTACGTAAAGAAAATATATCTGGAAAAAAAGTTGTGGTTTTGGAATGCTGCCCTCGCAAAGAGTAATTTTTTTCATATTTTTTCATAAAAAAAAAAACAAAAATCTGAAATGATAAGCTAATATCTCGAAAACTATCTGGTTGAGCAAAAAACAATGTATGATGCATTTATAGCAAATTTTATCGCCTTTCCGATTCTGTAAACTTGCAATTGCTTGACCCGTTCGTGAGATATACGTAATTAAAGGGAGCCATCTTTTTGGTTTTTTCGAATAACGGTAAATTGCAAATATCTCAAAAACGGTACCATAGAATCAAAAATGAACTCGATTTACGAAATCAGGGGGTGTTTTTACATACGAATTTCATAACGGCGTCTCTGGTAAATTTTGCCCGTCGACCAGTGTAGTTATAATTGTTACTCCGGTTTTCAAATAAAGTTGTTCACATCACTTAATATTTGTAATTGATTTGCAGATTGAACTGATATATTGGTACCAACATTGGTGTTGTAAAATTGTTGGGCTGATGATGAAGGTAATTAAATCAGTGTGTTGTGGAACACCGTTGGGTGAGGCCGTACTTGGCTTTTTCGTAAACTATAATACGTTCTCTATATGCCCCATCAACATTATACACAATGTTGCCTCTCCTTCCAAGGCAGAGCAGAGTTAAATCTTTTACCTGATGACTTCAGCACAGCACAATAGAGGGTATTTAAATGCACTCTTTACAAAGTTCTGCCCTCGAATTCTAACTTTCGCTAACGCTAAAACTCTATCGCCAAACATCTCTAAAGCCCGGTTTTCAGTAGTTGGTTAAGCTAGCTTAAACTAAGTTTGCTTAAACTCTAGTCAAATTTAAATTTCAGCTAAACTACTCAGCAGTTTTTCAGTCACTTTTAAGGCCGCTTTTGGGGTTGGCTTTTTTGTGCGGCAACATTGGTTTTTTATCTATAATATAAAAATAAGTCGGGTTTTTCTTCCTGACGCTATAACTCCTGAACGCAGGAACCGATTTCCACTGTTTTGCATTCGTTGGAAAGGTCTGCGGCTGACCAAAACGTGGACCCGGGTACCCCTAGAATGTATTTACAGAATATGGATATCAAATGAAAGCTGTTGATGAGTGCTTTAGTAGAGCGTAATTTTCATACCTCTGGGTAACTAGAGTCTCGAGATATAGGCCAAAACGTGGGCCCGTGAACGCCTAGATAGTGTTTTTACATTATGGGTATCAAATTGAAGCTGTTGATGTGTGCTTTAGTAATATGCAGAACTTTCTGTACCAGTCCTTGAATGAAATACTTCAGCATAAAAAATGTAAAACTCTAATAAGATGTCTTACAGATCCAATAAGAAATTGGGTCCCCATGTAGTTTAAATCGTAATATAAATTACTCTTCGAAATGGTATTTCCCAGTGTAATTTTCCTTGATGTTTAATAAATTGCCATGAGCTTTCTTTTTGTTAGTATATAAACACTTTAAATGAAAATCGGTTAGGGTGTATGCATCCAGATAAGATTAAGTAACTTGTAACGAAAATACTAGTAAAATATTGCTAGCCTTCTTGCTATACAAGGAAATATTTTTGGGATACCGGTGTCCCAAATGCGGTAAAGGGTTATAAATACGGTTATACTGTACACCTACACTCAGAGAAAAAATCGTTCTAAAACGAACGAAGCAAGTTCAAAATTAAGAACATTCGTTGACAAAAGTGTGCTAAGTACGTTTTTTTCTTAACACGTGACAGATGGGCTTATTTTAAGAACAGTTTTTCCAAGCACACCGTTCGTATTTTATGACCACTTTGGTATTGATGTGTGAACTTTCTGTGGTCATTTCAAGCACTACTTGGGCTTGATTTAAGATTTTTCGTTATCACGCTTCGAGAACGATTTGTGGTCGATTTAACAGTTTTCGGTCTCAATTCAAAAACGGTTTGTGCTTGATCATTGGTGGGAGTGGGAAGGTACCATTTATTTTTTTTTTTTTATTTTTATTAATAAATATTTTTTTTGTCATTAATAAAAAATATTAATAACAACAAAAAAAACATTAAAATTCCAAAAGATTAGAAAAAACGCATAGTTAACATGCATTTTTTTCACATATTTCTCTTATTGAGAAAGTCTTCTAATTTGGTGATGCAATCTGAATATATATTTAAAACATTGCATAACAAGATTGAGAATTACCTGTGCATATGTCAAAGGAACTCAACGAAAAATAAGAGTTAAAAAAATAGAATATAAAAAAAATTCAGTGTTTGACGGTGATCGAACTCGCGCCACACGATCGGAACCGCAACATCATAGCCGCTGGGCCACTACAACTGCTTGATAGCTTGTGCCAAATGTTGTATTTAATATTGTAGTACACACGAATTATACCGTTTTTTTTTCCTGAACTTAATTTAAGAACATTGTTCTTAATTAAAGAACATTGTTCTCATTAAAAGACCATTTGTTCATATTTTAAAAACAGCCGTTCTCTTTTCAAGAAAATGGTTGTCAGTTCAAGAACAAGGTTGTTGTTTTGAGAACAGGTCGTTCGTTTTTCAAGAAAAAAAAGTAAGAACATTAAAAGCTTGAATTGAGTCCGGTGGTGCTGGATTTCAGAACGGCGTTTTTCTCTGAGTGTATCACTTAAGGTACACGTATAATTTAAAACCACAATTCAACTGTACAAATATAGAAACGAGCAAATAAGTACAACTAAATTTACCTTTGAAAATGAATAGCAAAAAATTTGTTATTTTGGTAGAACAAAATCTGTTTGTTTAACTGATTTAGAATCTGTTTAACTTATTTAGAATTTGTATAACGCTTGAAGCATTAACTATAAAAAATTAAAAAGAAAAACAATTTAGTGAATGCTTGGCGCGATTTATCTCCGAGAAGATTTAGGCCGAACTTTTCTTCGAATTTGCGTCTTGCTAGCTTTTGATTTTTCCTACAAATTGACAGACGGGACCTACATCTTTTATGTCGATTCCAAACGGAAGCTGATGCAATGAAGATCCATTTCCACTGAAAAGCTTTTCATGGTAGCAATACGCTTGGAGTGTATGCCGAATCACTGCCGAGGGGTGACCGCGCTTGGACATATTTTTTTTTTTTTTCAATTTAAAAACTTGGTCCAAATTTTTGATGTTGCTTTGGCCGGCACTTGAACTTATTACCTTCGGTGTTGTACGCGAAGCACGCTCCCACCGCAACACGGCGGCCACTTTTTATTAAGTGGTTTGAGATTTTTGCAGGTACACGGTAAAAAGTTTGAGCCTAAGTCTTAAACATTTTGGGCATGTGATCAAACCAAACTTTGTTTAAATATGGATTATAACGGTCTTCCTGAAAGTAAGAACTGGCTTTCAATTTGAAACTGGAGAGGTCTACACTTAAAATTATAAAAAAAAACAATAGTGGGTGCTTCCCTGAAATCCTTTCAATTCGTGACGAAGTGAATATACCATTTTATTTTCATGAAAGGTGTAAAAGGTTTGCTTGGTTATGGTCCGAGTTCACTCATTTTCAATACCAATATATACTGGGTCAAAATAAGCCCGTATACCGTATTTGCTAAAATCATCGTCTTAACGGACGGACAGACGGAGGGACGAACATGGCTTCATTAAATTTTTTTCGATACTGATAACCATTATCCATTCAAAGTTATAATACCCTGTGTACAAGTGCATCTGGGTATAAAAATGTTATAAAACACCAACTGAGAAATAATTAATTCAAAACCTACTATGTCATTACTAAAAAATTGATAGGGAGTTCTAAATTTGAAGAACTTTCTGTACCAGTCCCTAAATGAAATACTTCAGCTTAAAAAATTTTTTAACTCTAATTAGATGTCTTACAGATCCAATAAGAAATCGGGTCCCTATGTAGTTTAAATCGTAATATAAATTACTCTTCGAAATGGTATTACACTGGTAATTTTCCTTGATATTTAATAAATTGCCATGAGCCTTCGTTTTGTTAGTATAATAAATACTTTAAATGAAAATCGGTTAGGGTGTATGCATTCAGATAAGATTAAGTAACTTGTAACCAAAAAACTATTAAAATATTGCTAGCCTCCTTTTTGAGCCTAAATCTGAAACATTTTGGACATGTGATCAAACCAAACTTTGATTAAATATAGATTATAACGGTCCTCCTGTAAGTGAGAACTGGCTTTCAATATCAAACTGGAGAAGTCTACACTTACAATTATAAAAAAAATAGTGGGCGCTTCACTGAAATCCTTTCAGTCAGTAACTAGTGATACACATTTCTGGTTCGGAACTATACCTAAATTGCCAAACAAGTATAAGTTCGGTACTAACAAGATTTTATTCAACTATAAAATCGACAGCTTGGGTTCTTATTTTTCATATTTAATTTGAGAAATATGTTATCTTCCAGAAAACTGCTACCAGCTTTAAGTAACTTCGACTATGAGTATGATTTCTTTTCCCAAACTTTCCCACTGGCTCGGAGGTATCGATAGATGCTCTAATATCATACCTGATGTACTAGAAACGCATCAGTTTTGAACTAGAGATCTTTGCTACAGCGTTGCTCTACCTACTGTGTAAGAAATAATTTCATAATGTCGTATATGTATAACAAAATTTATTGAAAAAGATTCGATAACTTAAAGCAGTTTTCACAAATAAAAAAAGTTATTTTTGACTCTTCAGTACAAAATTTAAACTCTTAGGGTAAGTTTTAAAATCAGATGTTTCTACTACAGTTTCTATTTTTAGATTTTTGAAACCTTTTGCTTTTGTTGCAACCTAGAAGTGAGCACAATATTGTATTTTGAGATTTTTTGAAACTTTTTTGGTTTTGTTTTAAAACAATTTTAATATTTTAAATTTATTGTTTAAACAAGTTTAAATTGATAATGAATAAAATAAAAAAAGACAATATTAAATTGAGAGGTTTCCAATTTAGTAGCAAAATGTTTCAAAAAGTGTTTAAACCGATGAAAGGATAAAAATTTAGGCTCAGATTTCTAACCGTGCACTTGCTTCACTACTGTATATAAATAGCGCCTACAAAACTGTTCTTGCTTTAGTTACTTTATACTTCGCAAGCATCCAAAAGAATCAGAAACCAAAATGAATTTCTACAATTATTTCGCGGTACTGGTTGTCGTATTTAACGGTCTTTTAACGCATATAACTGGCGAGTATATGGTATCAATATATTATGACCAGGATTATGATTGCGCTGGTTCGTTAGTTACTATGCGAATAGTGATCACAGCTAATCAAGACTGGGAGAGTAAAATTATAAGGTTAATGAGGGTTGTAGGCGTAGGTGGTGCTTTTTCACGAGGACCATGGCGCATAGTGCATACTGTACTTTCTCCAGATAATGACGAATGTAATCAAAAAATAGCTGCAGTTAAACTGATGCAAGCCTTTTCAATTTATGAAAAAATGTAGGCAATACCACTTTGCGTTAGCTAACTTGAATTGGGCAAGAGGATGCAAATTAGAGAAAAGGTTTCAATTATGGGAGAACCCTTTCTGAAAAACGTAAAACAATACGTAACTATAGTAGCACCACAGCAATGTAAGAATTTTCACGAAGGAGATAATATGTATTGTGCTAGAGGTGGCAAACGAAAATGTGATGGAACTGTTGGAGCACCGGGCGTCAGTAATGGAAAACTTTGTGCAGTGGGAATAATGGGTCGTGAAAGTCGCGAAGATCCGAAATTGTATATAAAAGTAAATTTTTCACATGTTTTCGATTTCATAATAGATCTTCTTGATTAAAATACGTAACTCTATCTCGGCTGAACGCTCCATTTCAGATTTATTTCACAAACGTTTCAGCTCATGTCAAAATATATATATTTAATTTAAACTAAATTAATTAATTTGAAATAAAATACTCCAAGGAGGTTCCATGAGAAAGTGAACTTTGGTGCGAGAAAAATGTATATTATAAAACTGTGGAAAGTATGTATACAAAAAATTGTATTTAACCTTTAAATAATTTTCAATTTCTTTTATTTTTTTTTTAATAAAGTGCTGATTTGACCTTGTCAATAAGGTTGAAATAGTATGTTCTATCATACGATTTGTGTTTTAATAAACAAGAAACAGAAAAATAACTGACTTAACTCATTTGTATTTAATGAAGCTAATATAAATACACGGTTAAAAGTTTGAGCCTAAATCTTTAACTTTTTTGTAGGTACTTGGTTTAAAATTTAGATTGCACCTATTTTCGTGAAAAAGGTGGGAAGAAATGGGTTTCTATTTTAAGTCAGAGAAGTCTACATTTGACTCAATCACGCAATAACGGCTGGACGGATTTGGAGGCAATTTGGCACACATATAGCCAATAGTATAGAACAGCGATCGCCAGAAACTTCTTATGGAAGCGTGACCACACCTACTTTGAAAGAAAATTTATATCCAAAAATAAAAAAATTGCGACGGACATATATATTTTAATATACGGTCTGCGAATGTATGTCACAGGATTTGTCCAGCAGAGGGTCGAAATAATTTACGTTCTGTGCATTTACGCACTCATAAAAAATAGGATCAAGGAATCAACGCCTAATCAAGTTTTATTATATTCTATTAAATTTTTGTTAGTGCATGTCTAATCTTCATTTTAATATTTCGAAAAAAAGCGACAACCAATCAGCGAGCATAGATGGCGCTGGGTCGCACACAAACCCAGTCGGACTTGGTAGCGTTCAAAATTAACGTATCGCGTTGTTTTCTTGAATGCATTTAAAAATACTTCTACATGCAATCAAATAAATAAATCAAACAAAACTTTATTGTTTTCGTACAGTTAAACCAAAAATATACCCAAAAATACTACTTCGTGAGATTCTGAGCTTAGGGGACATTACGTCACGCAGTTGTACTGTGGGATTTCCTATGATATTTCTTATTACTTTCATATGCCCTGTCATGTTTGCGCTCTTTAACTCTGATATATTTTGAGATCTTAATGCCGCAAGTGTTGCCTTTTTTCTCTATTAGAATAGGAAAGGGAGGTATTCCTACTCAGACACTAAGTGCATCAGCAGGTGCACATTGTCATCGCACTCGTTATGCCAATACAAACTAGCCGATGCAGTTTGCTTAATTTTTTTTCTATTGCTGTTCTTTGCGTAGTCTTCGGACATCAAACTCAGTAAGCATAGGTGATTATTGGCTTTACAACTGTATTAAATGTCCAGGATACCATTCTGGGAGATAGCCCCCATGTTTTGCCATAGAGTCCAGTGCAGGCAAAGAAGGCTCTTGTTGCTTTGTTTAAAGTAGCAAGAAAACATCGAGGCATACCTTTACGTTTCAAGCCTCACCCGTGCATAGTGATCTATGAAAATTTCACATAGTACTTGCGAGCTTAAAAAAAAAAAATAAATGTAAGGCGCGATAACCTCCGAAGAGATCTAAAGCCGAGCTTCTCTTCCAATTTGCGTCGTGCTCCTCTTGATTTTCCTTACAAATTGGCCGGGCGGGACCTACATGTTTTACGCCGACTCCGAACGGCATCTGCAAGGCAGATGAGTTTTCACTGCGAGCTTTTCATGGCAGAAATACACCCGGAGCGCTTGCCAAACACTGCCGAGGTGCGACCCCGCTTAGAAATCTTTTCTTCTAATTTAAGAACCTTATTTCTAAAATTTTGATGTTGCTTTGCCCGGGGTGCGAACCCAGGGCATACGCTGTGGTGGGCGGAGCACGCTACCATCACACCACGGTGGCCGCTTGCGAGCTTACCACCAAAAAAACTTCTGGAATTTAAGCCGCTAATTGATGCAGCTCCGTTTACGGATAAATTTACTTACGTGAAGCAAAAAATCATCGATCACTACACTGAAAGTCAACAACGCCGCCTGCAACGCGTTCTAAAAGACATGCCACTCGGAGACCGAAAACCAAGTGAGTTTTTCGCAGACATGAAGCGTGTGGCTGGTACCACACTCAACGATAGTCTTCTGTGTGATCTATGGGTCGCACGCCTTCCGCCATACGTTCGAGCAGCCATAATCGCCTCCAACGTACCATTAACGGAAAAAGTGAAGGTAGCAGATTCAATTTCTGAATCTATTGGGTGGTATAATGGCCAAGTAGACATGGTTTCATCACGCAATGATATTTCGGATATTAAAAATGCAAGAGCTGTCACGTAACTTGAAAAAACAGTTTAAGGTTAGGGAGAACCGCCCACGTTCCCGTGCAACATCTCGAACAAAAACAGTGCATAAAAACGGTACTTCGAAAAACGGATTTTGCTGGTATCACGAAAAGTTTGGCGATAAAGCTACAAAATGTCGCGAACCATGTTCTTTAGGGAAACCCTCTACTTCGCAATAATACTGCTCGGCTACGACGATATCAGGAGCTGGGAAGCAGCCTCATATTGTCGCAACTTACCGGCTTCGCATATTCGATACGTGATCTAAAATTCGTTTTTTAATTGATACGGGTGCTGACGTATCAGTAATCCCATTTGTTGCCGGGACAGCCAGAGCTACTTACACCGGTAAACATTTGTTTGCTGCCAACGGTTCTCGTATTATAGTGTATGGCGAAATAATCATGCGACTTAACTTTAATTTGCGTCGCGACTTTACTTGAAATTTTTTGATTGCGGATGTTTCTCAAGCCATAATAGGTGCCGATTTTTTGACTCACTTTGGAATTGTTGTCTATCTTAAACGGAAATGCTTAATCGACAGCAAAACAGATTGAAGTGCGCATTGTGACAAAGAGATCAGCAGCGTGGGTAGTGTTAAAACCATTAGCACGACCTTGAAGATTTTAGATTTATTACGTGAATTTATTGATATTACTCGTGCGCCAGTTATTGGAGCCTCCACGCAATCCACTATTGTACATAAAATCATCCCTAACGGCCAACCCGTTTTTGCGAAGCCACGAAGGCTTTCTCCCGAAAACTTTCCGCAACGCGAGCTGAATTTGAATCTCTTCTCAAACTCGAAATTTGTAAACCATCTAGCAGTAATTGGGCTAGCCCACTGCATATGGTGCGCAAACCAGATGGTTCTTGGAGGCCACGCGGTGATTACGCTCACTTAATGCGCAGACGGTACCTAGCCGCCACCCACTACCGTTCTTACAAGATTTTTCCAACATTCTTGCTGGTGAGACTGTATTCTCAAAAATTGATTTGCAAAAGGCATTCCATCAGGTAAAAATTCACCCAGATGACGTTCCAAAAACCGCCATTACGACGCCTTTTGGGCTGTTTGAGTTTACTCAGATGACGTTTGGTCTGAGGAACGCAGCTCAAACGTTCCAGCGTCTAATAAATGAGGTGCTTCATGGACTTGATTTCGGTTTTACATACTTGGATGATATTTGCGTTGCGTTAACGTCAGTAGCAGAACATCGAGACCATCTACGGCAAGTGTTTACGCGACTAAAAAACAACAACCTTACAATAAACGTTACGAAATCAGAATTTGGAGTAGCGGAACTAGAGTTTCTCGGCCACTCTAATACGAAAGATGGTATAAAACCTCCCAAGAGTCGGGTGGATGCCTTAGTAAACTTTAAACTTCCAACAGTGGCGAAAGAGTTAAAGCGTGTTTTAGCTACTTTAAATTTTTATCGACGATTTTTGCCTCACGTACTCAAATCGCAGGCACCTCTTTTCGATATGATACCGACAAACAAACGCAACGATTTAACGCCCCTCGTGTGTTCTAACGATACCGTGCGCTACTTTGAGTCCTGTAAAAGAGAGTTAGCTGATGCTGCTATGCTCGCAAATCCACTTCCGAACGCCGAACTATCACTTTGGGCCAACGCATCTAACTTAGCTGCTGGTGCAGTACTCAATCATGTCGTAAATGATAAAGCCAACCGCCTGGATTTTTTTCGAGGAAGTTTCCAAAATCGGAACAGCGCTACAGTACTTACGACCGGGATTTAACCGCCATTTATTTAGCTTTGCGCCACTTCAGGTACATGTTCGAGGGCAGAAATTGTCACATATACACGGATCATAAACCCCTGATCTTCGCGTTCAGACAACGACTAGACAAAGCGTCTGACCGGCAAGTAATACAACTTGATTTTATTGTTCAAATTACGACGGACATTCGGCACGTAAATGGTGAAAATAACGCAGTAGCAGATTTGATGTTTCGTATTGTAACGAATTTGCTTGCAATTCCTCTTATTTGCCTTTTTGCTAAGTTCGTATCACTAAACTGTTGAATAAATAACTCCAATATTGAATAATCGAAAAATGGAATTCCAGCGCCTCTACACTTGTTGCCTTTTATATTCACTGATTTCAACGTTCGCATCTTCTAGGCGCTTCCAGAGTCTACTAGTCCATCAGCTCTCAAACTTCTCAGCTGTAACTACAATTGCACGATTTATAGCTTCTCTCATTGCATACTTTCAGGAGTATCTCATATATATGCATGTGTTTGTGCATTGATTCTCCGCTGCTCGTATACGTACATGGTACATATGTGTAGACGCAATTATTGTTTCGTTTATGTAGATACATAATGATTGATCTATGGATGTGAATTCACGTCACAGCACTCCTTAGTTTTGCTAATATTCGTAACACTGCCCTCCACCTAAGTCTGATCGTCCCGATTAGACAAATCTCCCGACCTAAACGTTGCCAGCTTTTCCAAATGGACCACTTTCATTTTGGTTCGTGGTTTACCGATGGTTTGTATGCGGTACACTACATCGTTGATCCGTTTTACCACTTTGTATGGACCTTCACAATTACACTGCAATTTCGGGGAAAAATTTTTACGTTGTGGGTTGTATAACAGCACCAAATCTCCTTCCTGAAAACCTTCTGAATTAATGCTTTATCGTATCTGGCTTTTATCTTGTTCTTTGTTCGTTGCCTTATCAGATCATGTATTTCTCTTAGCTCTTCTTCCAAATCACTAGTGGATTTCTTGACATTTCTCTCCGCATTGGCATCTATCCCAAACTTCAAATCAGCTGGCAGTCTAAGTTCATTGCCAAAAATTACTTTTGCAGGGGTTTGGCAGGTTGTCTCATGCACTGCTGGTCGGTAAGCCATCAAGAATAATGGTATGCGGGTATCCCACTCTTTATGGTACTTGTCTACTACTTTCCTTAAGTGCTCCTCCAATATTCTATTGAATCGTTCTACCATACCATCGGATTGAGGATGCAATGCAGTTGTCCGTGTTTTTCGAATGCCCAATGATTTACACATTTCCTGGAACACAGCTGATTCGAAATTCCTGCCTTGGTCAGAATGTAACTCCATTGGAACACCATACCTTGCAACCCAATTGTTTATAAACACTTCTGCTACCGTTTCCGCTTCTTGATTTGGGATTGGGTATACCTCTGGCCATTTGCTGAAATAATCCATAACTACCAGTACATATTTGTTTCCGCCGTTGCTAGTAGGAAATGGACCGACGACATCCATAGCGATCCTTTCAAATGGCGCACTTGAGTTATATTGCTTCATCTGGCCATGAATTCTGGTTTTGGGCCCTTTCGCTATGCTGCAAACCTCGCAGTTAGCAATCCACTCAGTGACCGACTGACGGCAACCAACCCAATAGAATCTCTGTTTAATCTTCTCGAGCGTCTTCGTAATTCCATGATGACCTCCGCTTGGACCATTATGCAGCTCGCTGAGCACGTCAGGAATCCTCTTTCTGGGAACAACTATCAGTTTCTTCTTGCATTTACCATCCTAACTCTCCCATACTCGATGAAGGCAACCGGATATCAATTCTAAACTATTCCACTGTGCCCAATATGACTTCGCAATGGGTCTCTCTGCTGACATCTCTTCTCTGTTTGGTCTTTCGTTTCGTTCGATCCCTTGCATAACACGTGACAGATCTGTATCTTCTAGCTGACACTTTCTTAGCTGTTCCTTGTCCCATTCATCTGTACATGTTATAGTCATTAGCCGGACATCTACAATGTCTTCTTTAGCCTCGGCTTTTGAACAGTGCTTGCATTCCAAACTACATGGTCTTCGTGACATTGCATCGGAATTTCCATGGGTACTACCTTTTCGATGCTCAATGGAAAAGTCAAAGCTTTGTAGTCGCTCGATTCACCGTGCCAGTTGTCCTTCCGGATTACGGAACTGCAGAAGCCATTTTAAAGCTGCGTGATCTGTCCTGACACGGAATCGCTGGCCGTAGAGGTATTTGTGAAAATGTTTAATGCACTCTACCAATGCCAACAGCTCCCTCCGCGTAACGCAGTAGTTCCTGTCTGGTTTTCCAATCGAACGGCTGTAATATGCAACTACCTTCTCCTGTCCATAGACCAGTTGTGATAAACGCCGCCTATAGCATATCCACTCGCATCTGTATCTAGAATAAATGTTGCTCCTGGAATCGGATATGCTAACATTGGGGCAGTGCACAAACGCTCCTTCAATGTTTCGAAAGCCTCTTCTTGCATCTTCAGTGTCAATTTGATGTTTCACAACATTGGTGCGGCCTGGTTTGGAACCATCCTGGTCAAATATGTTCGCGTACTTTAGGAGCAGTTGTTTTGCCTTACTCTGATAGGCTTCCTCTAGCCCCTGCGTCCATGCCGTGATGTCATTTGAAAGATCAGTATTACTAGATCCTGGAGCTGTTCACAGTTAATAACTACTTCAGCCTCTTGGCATCTTCCCAAAATAGCTCCTTTAGTCAGTTTGAGTGGCGACTTGAACTCATTGAGTACTCTTACCGGAATACGTCCATCTTGTTTTGTCATAGCTAGGGTTTTTCCTACAAGTATGTTCAGTGCTGATTTTTTGCTGCTTCGACAACCCACAATTTGTTTGTCCCACAATCTCCATCAACCTTTGCCCAGATGACTGCTTCGGATTTTGGTGGTATTTGCTGACTCTCTTCCACCAGCACTCGTTTACTGCTGTAGCCTCTCTCGTAGCCGAAATTAAGTGGTACATCCATGTTTTTATATCGCATCGTCTTGCTTTGCATGTCGATCTTGATGCCCTGGTCGATTAAGAAGTCCACTCCAATTATGATTTCATCAACGATTTCTGCCACTATAAAATTGTGTACTACCGTGACGTTCCCAATTGCGACTTTACATGATACTTCTCCTAGATCCGTGCTGTCTTTTCCAGTGGCTGTACGCAATATTGCTCCATGCAATGGTCTTATCTTCTTGTTGACTAAATCCGCTCGAATGATGGAATGAGATGCACCCGTATCTACAGTGAGTAAACGTTCCTTTCCATCCACATGTCCTCCGACAGTAAGATTGCTCGACCTTCTTCCAATTTGTGAGATAGAGATTATGGGGCATTCAACTGAGGGAGTCAGCTGTCGTCCCTTGCTGCTGACTCGCTTTAGTTTAACGATTGATTTGTCTTGGAGATTTGCTCATCTCCTTCTGCTCTGCGTTTACGACCACCCACATTGTTGGAACTGTTAGGGTTGGTGTTGCAATAACTCGCAATATGCCCTGGCTTTCCACACTTAAAGCATTTGACTGCATCCTTATTCTTCTGCTGCGTACCCTTCAATGCTTCCAAAATTGCGTCTACCCAGTCTGGCTTTTCCACTTCCACGCAATAAGCTTTGTACGCTGGCTTACTCAAAAGTGAGGCTGTTTCCTGAGTCAGTGCATGCGATACCGTTTCAGCAAATGTTGGTTTTGGATTCGCATATGTAGCCCGCTTCGTTTCCACATCTCGTATGCCATTAATGAAGCCCTGGATTTTTACCCTTTCGGTGTATTCCACGGGTGCGTCCGCATGTGATGAGCCAATCTTTCAATATCTGAAGCAAACTCCTGCAATGTCTCATTTGCTTTTTGGTAGCGGTTTTGCAACTCAATTTGGAATATCTTTTTCCTATGCTCGCTTCCGTAACGTCTCTCTAAAGCGCTCATCAATGTTTCGTAGTTGTTCCACTCGTACTCTGGGATGGTCTGTAAGATTTCCGCAGCTGGTCCTTTTAAAGCTACGAACAATGCAGCAACTTTACCTTCAGCATTCCAGTTGTTCACTGTTGCGGCCTTCTCAAATTGTTGCTTAAAGACCTGGAAAGGAACAGAACCGTCAAAGGATGGTGTTTTTACCTTTGGATTACTCGTTGAAACTGCTGGGCGATTTAGTTGCAACTGCTCGATATGTCCTCTCAAAACATCCACCTCGGCCTCGATTTTTTCTTCAAACTGTAAAATTTTTGTATCTTGCGCCTCCCACTTCGAGGAAATACGTCCTTCTTGCTCTTCCAGTTGAGCAGAGATCTGCGATGATATCTGTGCTGAAATTTGCGCCGACATTTCGGATATCCGTGCCTCTTGTGCTTCAATACTCGCTGTTATACGGTTCTCCATTTCAGATATACGCGTTTCTTGTGCTTCCATCTTGGATGTTAAACGTGTCTCCTGTGATTCCAGCTGAGATGACATTTGCGACGGCATTTCGGATATACGCGTTTCTTGTGCTTCCATCTTGGATGTTAAACGTGTCTCCTGCGATTCCAGCTGAGATGACATTTGCGACGACATTTCGGATATACGCGTTTCTTGTGCTTCCATCTTGGATGTTAAAGGTGTCTCCTGCGATTCCACCTGGGATGCCAATTGCGACGACATTGGTGCTACTGTCGATGTTTGTGCAGATATTGCAGCCAATATCATGTTCAAGTCTGTGCTGGTAACCGTCTGCGATGTTTCGTTTTTCTCTTCAATTTTTGTTGTCTCCTCGCCATTAAGATGAAAGACATAGTCTTCCACATCAATTCCTTCTGCTTCCATTGCCTCTCGTAGCCGTGCCTGAAGTTCGAGTTTAACGCCGCTTGTATTCAATCCACGGCTCTCCAACTCCTTCTTTAGTTGCTGGATCTTCAATTCACTGAACTTTGCTATGTCCTTGTTGTCCTCTGGAATTTATTCAACAATACCTCTTCTGACACCAATTGTAACGAATTTGCTTGCAAATCCTCTTATTTGCCTTTTTGATAAGTTCGTATCACTATACTGTTGAATAAGTAACTCCAATATTGAATAATAGAAAAATGGCCTTTATTAAAGTACTTCACAATAACACTTATACTTTGCAATTAGCTGGCTTAATAACCAAACTGATAGCTTAAATGAAACTGAATTCCAGCGCCTCTACATTTGTTGCCTTTTATACTCTCTGATTTCAACGTTCGCATCTTCTAGGCGCTTCCAGAATCTACTAGTCCATCAGCTCTCAAACTTCTCAGCTGTAACTACAATTGCACGATTTATAGCTTCTCTCATTGCATACTTTCAGGAGTATCTCAGATATATGCATGCGTTTGTGCATTCATTCTCCGCTACTCGTATACATACATGGTACATATGTGTAGACGCAATTAGTGTTTCGTTTATGTAGATACATAATGATTGATCTATGGATGTGAATTCACGTCACTGCTTAGCATCGGCTTAGAGATGGCAGCACTCCTTAGTTTTGCTAATATTCGTAACATTATTGAGTCGATTACACATCAGCCGATAGATTACAAGAAACTAGCTGCAGATCAAAAAACCGATTCAGAGTTCCAATCACTCTTTAAAGGTAACACTGCTAACTCACTTAAATTTGCTTTGCTTTCTATTCCCTCTAGTGAACATAAAATCTACTGTTACTGTTCAACTGGGAAAGTACGACCGTTCATCACCAAAAAATTTCGCTCCTGTGTTCTACAATCGATACACGGTCTCGCACATCCCGGAATTAAACCCACAGCCCGGCTTATGACAGAAAGATTCGTTTGGCCGTCAATACAACAAGATAGCAGGGAATTCGCTCGAAGTTGCATAGATTGTCAACGAAATAAAGTCTTTCGCCACAATAGAACGCAGTTGCAACAACGAGCTATACCCAACGAAAGATTTTCTCACCTTCATATCGACATTGTAGGGCCGTTTCCGCTTTCGGGTGGAAATCGGTACTGCGTTACAATAATTGATCGCTTCACAAGATGGTCAGACGCGATTCTAATCCACGATATTACCGCACCGTCTGTGGCCACCGCCTTAGTAAGAGAGTGGATATCTCGTTTCGAAGTTCCTACGTCAATTACCACCGATCGTGGTCGGCAATTTGAGTGTGTACTTTTTCGACAACTTCTTCAGCGCTTAGGAGTTAGCCATTTGCGAACGACGTCCTATCACCCACAAGCCAATGGCATGGTGGAACGATGGCACCGCACTCTAAAATCTGCCATCCTCTTTCATGGCGCTGACCAGTGACCAAAGCATTTACCGTTAATATTACTTGGTATTCGATCCGCGTTTAAAGACGACTTAATGGCAACACCTTCGGAACTAGTTTATGGTACGAATCTTCGCCTACCGGCCAGTGTTGTCACTTCTAAAATCTATTTAGTGGTATATTTAAAAAAAAAGGCTGGTAGATCTCCTAAGAATAGTGGTAGAATTTTCAAAAAGAGCGAAACCAATTTTTTTCAAATTACACAAGCCGACAAAATGAGATCGATTTTTTTTACCATAAACCAGACCATACTTTTCTAAAGGTTTTCGATGCGCTGAATTCAAATTGCTCTATCACGTCAGGATATTGAGATATCCTAACCTAAATGTGCAAAAAACACCGTTTTTGCCTATTTTTGAGGTTACATATAAACGACAGATTTTTTTTTTTTAAAAGCTCACATAGCATCTTAAAGAAGAAGTCTTTCTCTTACGAATGGCGTTGAGTTTGCTCAAATATGTTAAGATAGAGCAATTTAAAGTTTACGTGATAAAGCAATTCTGCGTCCATATTTGAATTCAGCGCATCGAAAACCTTCAGGAATGTATGGTCTGGTTTATGGTCAAATTTCTTGTCGGCCTGTGTTATTATTATTCAACCATTAAAACGAGCATAACAATTTCAAGTGCATTAACAACATACATATTGTGACGAATTTTAGCAACGCTAAGGGATACTATCATCTCTAAGCCAATACTAAGCAGTGACTCGTATGCACATCAACAAGTCAATCATTATGTCTACACATATGTACATACACGCAGCGGAGATAAAACGCACAAACACATGCATATATCTTATCTGAGATGCGCTCAAAAGTAGGCAATAATTTGTGCAAGTATCACTCACATATACACGCGCATATGAGAAGCTATAAACGTAGTTATAGCTGGTAATTTTATAGCTGGTAACTAACTATTAAATTTTAGAATTAGAACCGCCTTGAAATATGCCAACGAAACGAAACAGTATAAAAGCAGCAACAGTTGAGGCACGACAAGTCAGTTTGATTTAAGCAAGCTATCAGTTGCGAAGTATAAGTGTTATTGTGAAGTACTTTAATAAAAGACCATTTTGCATTACTGAATACTGCAGTTATTTATTCAACAGTTTAGTGATTCTAACGTTAGTAGAAGGTTGCAAATAAGCGGAATTGCTCTAAATTCGTTTCAATATAAACATCTGTATGAAGAGTATGTGTATACTGTATAGGCTTTAGACCTTATCAAATAAAAAAATATAATTAAATAATAGTGGGACTCTCACCTAGTTTTTAATTCTGAAATTAGTAGTCGGTAGTGTTTAGGCTTTTTTTTTCTTAATAAACTATTTGAATAAGTAACAAAGAACTAGTCTTAAAAGTTGAACAATTTTTTTACTACAAAAACCTTAACAGCTGAAATTGATAATCAAATGCGAACTACCGACCAAGAACTTTAACAAACCATGTGTGGATATGACTAGAGTTAATTTACAGTCTCCAAATATTCCATTTTACATAACACATAGTTCAAACATATAATAATACTACTAAGAAACCTTAAAATAACAAATTACTTCAATGGTATCCAACGAATACCAATAGCCCAAATCTAATGAAATAGACTTGTGCATTAAAACAATTTATTTTTTAAATCTTACAACTTACATCCGTGACATCGAAGGCATCCATACGATACTGCAATCGACGGCTGAGTGGAATATCGCTCGTATCTCGGCTGCCAGTTCGAGAAGCCCTATCTGAGAATGTTTTTCAAAAACACCATATTGCAGTTTTTCTTTTGAAAACGACCTATCTCAGAACTCGATTGAAGAACGTCCAAAATGTTTTTCATAAACGTCACAAATTTATTAAATTTATGCTGAGATAGAGCGTTTTTGAAACAAGTTCTGAAATAGGGCGTTATTCCAAAATTTTCTGGGATAGGGAGTTTTCGAAACGGCGGCAGAGATACGGCGATATTCCACTCAGCAGTCGAAAAATCAGATTATTACAAAGTCTTTGGCACGAATTTCCCATCAATAAAGTTAAATTTTACAAAAAATTGTATAAGTTCTTTCGAAGGTACGTAAGTATTATAAAAATCACACATTTCTTTGGTGAAAATTTGATTTTCCACACATAATACACGATTTCTCTTACAAGAGTTAATTGCATTCATTAGTGAGACCAAACTTTCAGCGCCAGCAGTGCTATGGGGAAGGACTGCCAAATGGCACATATATGCCCATAATTCAGCAAACATAAAATCATCGCAGAATTTTTTTTCATTTTTTAGCGCAGTCCAACCTGTAACTTTAGCTTCTTTCCAACAATGATTACAATAAGAGATCTTTGATTTTAAATTTGTCACATTTCGTTGTCAGATGTCGGTCAACTTATACAGAGTGTGCTTTACCTTTAATTTTCAGCATACTTAAAAACCTTAATTTTAGGTCATTGTGAGCAACTTAAAGAACATAGCCAAATGCAGGCAAATAAAAAAGTGGTAGATTTTTAAAAAAAGTGGTAGGAGTGTTAGATCCGGATTTTAGCCTAAATAGTGGTAGATCTACCACTATAGTGGTAGAGTTACAACACTGCTACCGGCAGAATTCTTTATCGACAACAAACCGTCGAGCGATGAACATGATTTTAGATGAGCTGTGCAAGACATTCGCCCAGTTGACACATCCTGGCATGCATCTCCTAAAGTTTTCGTTCATCCAGAATTGAAGTCTTGTGCTCAAGTATTTGTTAGAGATGACTCTGTATGGCCATCGCTCACAGCCCCGTACAAAGGTTCTTACAACGTGTTAAGGTGAACTTCGAAATACTACGTTATACAGTTTAATAACAACGAAACAAAAGTATCGATCGACAGACTTAAACCTGCTTTCACCGCAACCCTACCTGGTTCCTAAGAGGGGGTAATGTAGCGTATCAGCTTACGTTTTAAATCATTTAATCCTGCTACATAATCATATCTGCAAAATTACGTTCTCCAACACACGTATAATAGCAACTTTCGTAATAGTTATTCAACACTGTAAAATTTGACATTTGTATTGTTTACATTCCATCGTATTTCGCAATGACTAAACTAAATTATAGAATTGTAGTGAAAATTAATAAAGAAGTGAACTTTGAACAGTAAAGTCGAGTTTTAACATAACCATATATATATATATATTGTGAGGACCCCAAAACCGAGGGTTTTGTACCCTCACAACATATACCTATTTTTCATTTTTCTTACATACATGTTATACAAGAATTGAATTTAACTCTGAATTTAACATTTATACATTTTTATGACATGAATTATACCTTTATGAATTACACGTCAAAACAAATACATGCGATCGCATATTGAATTATTATTTACTAAATTGAAGGATAAACCAGACTTGCGCACTTTTGCACGCAAGCACAATATTTACATTTTTCGCCCACATACATAAGTTTCAAATATAGGTCACCCTAACATACACTAAAACATTTGGAAGGAAAATGGAAATGCATAAAAACATAAAATTATGCCGGTCAACCAACCCTTTGCGCATCCAATGCACTCAGCCACAAATACAACATACATAATAATTTGGATAAACAAAGATCAGCAGTAAAAGTCGCCAAACTAAGCGCTGCTACTAATTGGGACTTTTCTCTACATACTTACGTACAAGCATACGACACACCAACGCACGCGCTAAGCAGAAGCCGAAAGCATCAAACGAGGCCAACGCACCATCAAAACCAAGTGACAGCGAACATACGCATAAACACAAATGATCGAATTCGATAGGTAAAGCAATGACTGGAAAACACGGCAGGCATACAACAAGCGTACGTACGAGATTTGGCACATTGTTCGCTATGTATATTAGGGCTCCCTAAAATTGGGATATGAAATGCCGGGATAGCGGATCGTCATACATGATCGAAAATATGCATATATGTATATATACCGATGTACCACCATATGTATGATAATGGAAAGAGGGAAAACGCATGTTAGCATGTAAGCGTATGTATATACCAATAGAATACAGCGAAAGGAGCGTTAAACTAGAATTCAATTTTTGCATTTCCAACTTTTATAATTGTTATTGTAAAATTACTGACTGCCTGCGTGCAGTCCTACATAATTCTATAACTGAGGAATTATTACAATGAATTGTTTTTAGGAAATAACTGTCCACCGGCGTACAAAATCGTATATAAGGGCGGCAAATTAGCTTGTAAGATCAGAAGCTAGGAGATAGGCATACGAGTCAGTGGGCTTCTACCACTGACCAACACGACCTGAAGGTTTCTACTTCATTTCGTGAATTATTTTATATTCAGTAGGAGGTTTCTACTCCAACTGACGGAGAGCTAGCAGAGGGGTTCTACCTCAGCTACTGTTATTTAGACAGGGACAAAAAATAGGAGTAGCTCTTAAGGATATCGATCCCTTTTTTTGAATAAACTTTATAACGTTTTCAGAACTCCTTTATCTATTTATTTTCATCGGAATAGGTTCCCCCACCAAATATAGGAACCCTGGACGGACTGGGCATACCTCAGCAGGAATTAGTCCGTCACATATGGCGCCCGAGCAGGCTTAAATAAAATCAAGGAAATCATCAAGGCTTTACTTAAAGGAAGTTAACAAGGATATACGGAAGGCAAAGCAACGAAGGCTAAGCAGACAAACTAACAAGGAAAGGATACGCAAATAAGAAAATGGTAAAGGTATCATGGGTATATTATCTGACCCGAGAGGAGCTGGTAAGTTACCACTCGGAGTTCGAACTGGATGATACGGGAACGGTAGACGAACTAAGGAAGCGATTGGCGGCGTTCGTACAGGCAGAAAAGGACAACGAGAAATGGCGTGATCGGCTTACAGAACTAGCTCTACAACATGCAAGGACGACATCTAATCTAAACAAACCACAGGCAAGTAGTCGTTCGACATCTCCAAGCGCTACGAGAACGGATGACGAGAATACAACCGGCGCACCCATCCAACACGAGGTCCCACAACCACCACTATATGCGATGCAACAGCCAGGCACATACGCAACCACTATGGACCGGGTAAGAAAATGGGGTTTAAAATACGACGGGGGCAAGGATCCTCTAGGGTTCATAAAACGCGTGGAAGAACTGGCAGAAGGATACGAAATAAACGTCAACTCGATACCACGAGCATTGCCGGAGCTACTCAAAGACAAAGCGTTGGTTTGGTACCGAAATAACAACCGGAGTTGGAACGAGTGGGACTCATTCAAGAAAGATTTCCTAAAATTTTTCCTCAGCTCCAGATATTTTGAACAGTTGGACGACGAGATACGGGCACGCATGCAAAGACCAGGAGAGAAGTTCAAGGATTATGTGCTAGCACTACAAGGGCTGATGCGACATGCCGCCTACACCGAAGACCAAAAGCTAAACCGCATATACAGGAACTCCCGCAGAGAAATCCAGCTGTATGTTAAAAGAGGCGAGGTCAGCAGCCTGGAAGAATTGGTAAGTTTGGTAGAAGATTATGAAAATATTACCCCTGACAGAGATCCGATGCGACCAACGGCAAGACCATTTGTACCAAGGCGCCCAGAAGAACGTTACCAATATATACAGGCGGAGGAGCGGGAACAGCAGACAGAGAAACAACCATCCCAGAAATCAGACCCGGCACCAAGATACATCGATACAAACACGGCGTGCAGACGATGCGGAGGAGGCGGCCATGTCGCATACGGTTGCCGTAGCGCTCGCATCGAATTCTGCTGGACATGCGGAAAAGTAGGCACACTCACACGAAATTGTTGTAGACGAACGCAGGGAAACGGCCAGAGACCTCATTGGCACCGAGGAGTGGGGTCTCCCCAAACGCAACCTCGGGAAAACTAAACACGTTAAGACATACAAAGGGCCGGATCTTGGCGAATATTACGGTGAATGGCGAAGAGGTAGTAGCAGCAATCGACACAGGGGCGACGCGAAGCTTTGTGAGTGGAACATTGGCAAGAAGGCTGAAAACAGGTATATTCAAGGCGATAGAAACACGAGTGATACTGGGAGATGGCAAACCTAAGACGATCATAGAAGCGGTAGATGTAGAAGTGATAATGAGTAACCAAGTGCTGCGAAATGAAATGCTAATCCTACCAGGACTAGTCGACGAAGTGGTGCTTGGAACGGATTACCTAGCGAAGGTGAACATGGAGATGAGATGCGGAGAACAAACGCTAACCTTGAACACAAACAATCAGGAGGAGGATGCGGTCACTTGTACAACAATGGTCGAAAGTAGAAATGAAAGTAGTCACAAAGATAACAGCCTAAAAGTTGCGAACACAGACGAGTCGGTGAGTAAATTTCTCAACAAAGAATTACAGATGTTCCAGGAAATGTCAGGTGTATCCAACGTGGCCACGCACAAGATAGTGATGAAAGACGACCGCCCCATAAAACAAAGATATTACCCGAAGAATCCCAAGATGCAAGAGATTATTAATAAGGAAATCGATGAGCTTATCGAGAAAGGTTGCATCGAACCTTCTAGAAGCCCGCACAGCGCACCAATAGTTTTGGCAAGGAAGAAAAATGGTAAATGGAGACTGTGCGTAGATTACCGCCAACTAAACGCAAGGTCAGTACCAGACGCATACCCGTTACCCCGTATCCAACACATCCTGGATAGATTGAGAAGTGCTCGGTTTATCAGCAGCCTCGATTTAAAAAACGGATATTGCAAATCCCCATGGAAGAAAACAGCAAACAATACACCGCATTCACTGTACCCGGACGTGGGCTATATCAATGGAAAGTAATGCCGTTCGGTCTGCACTCAGCCCCAGCAACTTTCCAGAGGGCACTCGATCACGTTATAGGACCAGAGTTGGAACCTTACGCATTCGCATATCTAGATGACATCATCATTACGAGCAAAACATTGGAAGAACACATAATACACCTGGCGGAAGTATTTCAACGGCTGCGAAGAGCAAACCTTAAGATAAACCCGGAAAAATGTGAGTTTTTTAAGAAACGTTTAAAGTATCTAGGTCATGTCGTTAGCGAGGAAGGCATTCACACGGACCCGGACAAGATAGCAGCCATCAAAGAGTTGACACCGCCAAACAATTTACGCGAACTACGAAGATTCCTAGGAGTGGTATCGTGGTACAGGAGATTCGTCTCAGACTTTTCACAAGTTTCACACCCGTTGACGTCAATGCTAAAGAAAGGAAGGAAGTGGAAGTGGTCGGAAGAGCAGCAGTCGGCATTCGAAGCATTAAAAGCCGCACTCACCCAAGCACCTGTACTAGCTTGTCCAGATTTTTCGAAGAAGTTTTGCCTACAGACGGATGCAAGCGATTTTGGCCTCGGAGCAGTGCTCACCCAAGGATCAGGCAGCGAAGAACGAGTGATTGCTTATGCGAGTCGCCGACTTAACAAGGCAGAAACAAATTATTCCCCGACAGAGAAAGAATGTTTGGCAATAGTGTGGGCGATAAGGAAGATGAGACCCTACCTAGAGGGATACACGTTCTAAGTAATCACAGACCACCTAGCTCTAAAATGGTTAAACGCAATAGACAGTCCGACGGGACGGATTGCTAGATGGGCACTAGAACTACAACAATACTCATTCGACGTACAGTACCGGAAAGGAAAGCTAAACGTGGTAGCAGATGCACTTTCGAGACAGCCGATGGACGAGCAACTAACTACGTTGACAGTAGAGCAAGGCAAAGACGAGTGCAAGTGGCTAAAAGCGAAGATTACAGAAGTAAGAAAGGCTCCGGAGAAATTCCCAGACTATGTGATCGAGGACGGAAAGCTCTACAGGAGAATAGAGAGTCAAGTTGATGGTGAAGACGCAGTACCCTGGAAGCTATGTGTACCGACCCCACAGAGACGCAGAGTGCTGGCGGAAATTCATGACACACCAAGCGCAGGACACATGGGCGTTCGAAAATCTATTGCACGAGCGACGACACGATATTACTGGCCCGGAATGTTCAGAGACGTAAGGAAGTACGTACAACAATGTCATGGATGTCAGGTATACAAACCTAGTCAACAACAGGCCGCGGGTAAGATGTTAACTAAAATTCCAGAAGAACCGTGGGCAACAGTGTGTGCAGACTTTGTTGGTCCAATGCCACGCTCAAAACATGGTAATACAATGGCATTAGTTTTCGTTGACAGATTTTCAAAATGGGTGGAGATAATGGCAATTAGAAAGGCAACAACAGAAAGCGTAGTACGAGGATTTAGAGAGAGAATTTTGGCACGATTTGGCATTCCAAAGGTATTAATCACAGACAACGGAGCGCAGTTCGTGAGCAAACGTTTTAAGAAGTATTTGGAGGAGCTTGGCGTAAAACACCAGCTGACAGCACCATACACACCGCAGGAGAATCCGACAGAAAGAGCGAACCGCAACACCAAGAGGATGATAGCACAGTTTTCAGGGAATGAGCAGAGAACATGGGACGAGCTGATACCAGAGATAACAATCGCATTAAACACAAGCGTATGCGAATCGACAGGGTACAGTCCAGCATATGTAGTACAAGGCAGAGAACCAAGGATTCCCAATAGCCTTTACGACGAGCATACATTCGGTACAGGTGAGAGAGTAGCTAATCCAGCCGAGAAATCAACGAAGATGAAGGAGATATTCGAGATGGTACGACGGAAGCAAGAGCGAGCATCAGCGGAGCAAGCAAAGCATTATAATTTAAGAAGAAGGCAATGGCGACCGGCTATAGGCGACCTAGTGCTGGTAAAGGAGCATCAGCTCTCAAAAGCGGTGGATAACTTTGCAGCCAAACTAGCGCCCAGGTACAATGGACCCCACCGGGTAACGAACTTTGTATCACCATTGATCGTAGAGCTAGACAAAGTTTTCAGAGGAAGGAGGAGGACAGCCCACTTAAGTGAGCTGAAAGCATACCACGCAACAGACGCCGCCGACAATAATGAATCCATAAAGCAAAGGAATGAACAGGGTAACAAGAAGAACGCTAGTGAAGATCAAATCCCGTCAACATCGTCCAATCGAACAACAAACAATATCCCCGAGGTACAACAACAGAGAGAGAACAGCGAGGTAGCCATCTGTGGTACGCTCACACGAGTCAGCGAAGAGACCGGGAGGCAACGAGGAGAGAACCAAAGTACAAACCAACAACTGGTAATATACAGAGACGCTCAAGTGCAAAACAATACGGAGAATCAGGTACGAACATTTCCAGAAAATCAGGTACAGGTCGCTCGAGGAACCCAAGTACAGATCGCCAGAGGACCGATACCTGGAGCAAGATTACACATAGGAAGACAGTTTGCTATAGCAGCCCTAAATGAACGCACACCCAGAGACAACTCCGGAATAACGGATTATTACGTGAGATTCTACTGCAACTCGAATCAAATCGGTAGTAACGTACACGCCCAACCGCAACAGTATCAAATCATACACGAAGAAATTTCATTTCAAGAAGTACCCGAACTTCGGATCAACCACTGAAGCGCGGTAAACTCTAACCACAATTACATAATCACATAAATATACCCTGTAACTAGGCTCATGATATACCACATTTTTTTTAAATCCACCATATACGGTGAGAGCACCCTAAGGAAAACCCACCAGTTTTTTATTTACAGTATAGACCGGAGTCACACACCGCCGATGGGAAGGGAAGCAAAACGCCAACAACGAACAACGACAGCGAAGTATTAAGCCGTTTGGACAACGAGGTCAACGGCAGCCTCAACAAACACAACGACGATAGCGAAATATTAAGCCGTATGGACAGTAAGGTCAACGGCAGCCTCAACGACAACAACAACCATGACGACAGCGACGACGAAGGCAGTGCGAGCGAACACTTCTTCCGAGTACGGATCACACGCATCGGCACGGTGACCGTAAGCTTCGCTGCGGTAGGTGAGGGGGGAGTGTGAGGACCCCAAAACCGAGGGTTTTGTACCCTCACAACATATACCTATTTTTAATTTTTCTTACATACATGTTATACAAGAATTGAATTTAACTCTGAATTTAACATTTATACATTTTTATGACATGAATTATACCTTTATGAATTACACGTCAAAACAAATACATGCGGTCGCATATTGAATTATTATTTACTAAATTGAAGGATAAACCAGACTTGCGCACTTTTGCACGCAAGCACAATATTTACATTTTTCGCCCACATAAGTTTCAAATATAGGTCACCCTAACATACACTAAAACATTTGGAAGGAAAATGGAAATGCATAAAAACATAAAATTATGCCGGTCAACCAACCCTTTGCGCATCCAATGCACTCAGCCACAAATACAACATACATAATAATTTGGATAAACAAAGATCAGCAGTAAAAGTCGCCAAACTAAGCGCTGCTACTAATTGGGACTTTTCTCTACATACTTACGTACAAGCATACGACACACCAACGCACGCGCTAAGCAGAAGCCGAAAGCATCAAACGAGGCCAACGCACCATCAAAACCAAGTGACAGCGAACATACGCATAAACCCAAATGATCGAATTCGATAGGTAAAGCAATGACTGAAAACACGGCAGGCATACAACAAGCGTACGTACGAGATTTGGCACATTGTTCGCTATGTATATTAGGGCTCCCTAAAATTGGGATATGAAATGCCGGGATAGCGGATCGTCATACATGATCGAAAATATGCATATATGTATATATACCGATGTACCACCATATGTATGATAATGGAAAGAGGGAAAACGCATGTTAGCATGTAAGCGTATGTATATACCAATAGAATACAGCGAAAGGAGCGTTAAACTAGAATTCAATTTTTGCATTTCCAACTTTTATAATTGTTATTGTAAAATTACTGACTGCCTGCGTGCAGTCCTACATAATTCTATAACTGAGGAATTATTACAATGAATTGTTTTTAGGAAATAACTGTCCACCGGCGTACAAAATCGTATATAAGGGCGGCAAATTAGCTTGTAAGATCAGAAGCTAGGAGATAGGCATACGAGTCAGTGGGCTTCTACCACTGACCAACACGACCTGAAGGTTTCTACTTCATTTCGTGAATTATTTTATATTCAGTAGGAGGCTTCTACTCCAACTGACGGAGAGCTAGCAGAGGGGTTCTACCTCAGCTACTCTTATTTAGACAGGGACAAAAAATAGGAGTAGCTCTTAAGGATATCGATCCCTTTTTTTGAATAAACTTTAAAACGTTTTCAGAACTCCTTTGTCTATTTATTTTCATCGGAATAGGAACCCTGGACGGACTGGGCATACCTCAGCAGGAATTAGTCCGTCACAATATATATATGTATATACATACGTATATACCCACATTACTTGTACTCAGAAGCGTTGAGAAGAGCTCGTATTAAAAACCAAGCGTACATTAGCTGGTTTCAAAAAAAAAAAAATTGTTGACGAAATTTTTTCTACTTTCACAGCTTAATAGAAGCTCACCTTTTAATAAACCAAATTAATTTATAATGCCGAAATCATCGGACGAAACCCAAAAATTGACCACTGCAGACCAATGCCTGCAGCAATTCATATATGACAGTAACCAATTTGAGGTTTACTGCTCAAGATGGTCACCCTCACAAGCTACCGATTTATCAGAGTGTATGCTTAAGGTCAAATTAGAAGACCTAGATAAAATATTTATTGTACCTAAGGAAAATTCTAACTTGGGCTTCGTGCGTCGTTATGCGCGTGATTTTAAAGACCCATACACTAGAAAATCACTTTATAATTGCCTAGTAAGATCTAAGTTAGAGTATGCCTCAGTAATCTGGAACCCTATTTATGCTTTACACTCCGACGGAATCGAAACGATTCAACGCCGATTTACCCGGTTTTCTCTGCAACCTCTTCATTTTGTTGAGCCATTCCCATCGGATGAGGCCCGTTGCCTATTAATTAACCTTAAATCGCTTAAGTCGAGGCGCATAATGCACTCTCTCATGTTTGTTTATGATACAATTTCTGGCATGATAAATTGTCCTAACCTTCTCGAGCAAATTGTCTTTAATGTGCCCCAAAGGGTCCGACGTACTCAAGTTCCGTTTCACGTTAAAACGCTTAGATCTAACTATTGTACGGACCAATTACAAGGTCGCTTGCAGAATTCAATCGAATTTTCATAACTCTCAAACTAGATTTTACTCAGTCTAGATCCATATTTTGGCTAATTTGCAATCAAATTATTTTTAAGTGTTATTAAGTTTTATCTTTAAGAAATTTTGTATTTCTAGTCTGTAAAGTTTTGTAACCATTGACTGAATCGTGATAAATAAATAAATAAATAAATAAAATAAATAAATAAATAAATAAAATAAATAAATAAATATGGGCAAAGGTGGTAGCGTCCCATCGAGAAAAAAGTTTCTCCGATAATTACACAGATGTTAGCGGCTCGGTTGAGCAAAAATTCGCTAAATGCATGGAAACGTACCAAACATGCAAATCTGAAATTATGGAAGCCTTACAAACTTTCAACACCGCTAGCACCAACCAACAACAAATACCCGCCCACCCAATAAATGATTCAAGCTCAAGTGATTTTTATTTGAAAATACCAGCATGTGACACCGAAGTCTTCCATGGTGGATACGAAGACTGGCCATCCTTCAGAAATATGTTCACGGCAGTCTATTAAAACCACACTAAATTATCACCCGCTCAAAAATTATACCGCTACGCCTGAAACCGAAAAGTCAAGCAGGACTTATTGTAAAGTAATACCCACTGAGCGATGATAATTTCGAGCTTGTTGTTGTTGTAGCAATGCTCGCCCCACCTAATAGCCGCGACCGATCACAAATTGTCATCAATATCCTCTAACGGGAGTCCAAGGAAACTTGCCGTTTCAACAGGGGTGGACCATAAGGAAAGGGGTGTTAGAGGCGTTTGTTCCACATTACAATTAAAGAGATGGTTGGTGTCATGTGGGGACACATTGCAAGCGGGGCATACATTTTGTATGTCGGTATAGATAGGTAAGAGTTTAGCCTGTTACAGTATCCAGAACGAAGTTGAGCAAGAGTGACACGCGTTTCCCTGGGGAGTATGCGTTCCTCTTCCGCGAGTTCTGGATATTTTTCTTCAAGTGCTGGATTCACCGGGCAATTCCCGACATAAAGGTCCGACGCCTGTCTATGGAGTTCACCAAGGACCTGCTTGTGTTTTTTCGCTTCATACGGCTGGGTTCTCAGGTGCCGTATTTCCTCAAAATGCTTACGGAGATGACTCCTTAGGCCCCTAGGCGGTGCTGGTTCGTCAATCAGATGTCTGTTGGGATGCCCAGGTTTCTGGGTATTCAACAGAAACTGTTTGGTCAGCATCTCATTTTTCTTCGTGATGGGGAGTATTCTCGCCTCATTATGCAGATGGTGTTCTGGGGACATAAGAAGATAGCCCGTGGCGATTCTGAGAGCAGTATTTTGGCAGGCCTGTAGTTTCGTCCAGTGGGTAGTTTTTAGGCTTGGCGACCATATGGGTGACGCGTAGCACGAAATCGGCTGGCTAATTGCTTTGTATGTGGTCATGAGCGTTTCTTTATCTTTTCCCCAGGTACTGCCAGCAAGGGATTTGAGGATTTTATTACGGATCTGAATTCTCGGAACAATTGCGGTTGCGTGCGCACCAAAATGTAGATCCTGATCAAACGTCACACCCAAGATTTTGGGGTGTAGGACAGTCGGTAGCGTAGTGCCATCGACGTGGATGTTCAATATGGTCGACATTTGGGACGTCCATGTTGTAAATAAGGTCGCGGAAGATTTAGTCGGTGACAATGCCAGGTTTCGCGAGGCGAAAAAACTGGAGAGATCAGGGAGATAGCCGTTTATTTTATTGCATAGCTCATCGATCTCCTAGCCTGGGCCTGTGGCCATTATTGTGCAGTCATCGGCGTAGGAAACGATTGTGACTCCTTCCGGTGGTGAAGGTAGTTTAGAAATGTAGAAATTAAACAAAAGTGGGGATAGGACACCACCCTGTGGCACCCCTTGTTTAATTCTCCTTGGTTTTGATGTTTCGTTTCTGAATTGCACCGATGCCTGTCGACCACCCAGATAATTTGCGGTCCACCTTTTAAGACATGGGGGAAGGATAGACCCTTCCAGGTCTTGCAGTAATGAGCCATGGTTGACCGTATCAAAGGCTTTTCATAGGTCTAGCGCTACGAGTATTGTTCTATGGTGGGGGTATTGATTCAAACCGCAATTTATCTGGGTGCTAATGACATTTAACGTGGAGGTAGTGCTATGGAGTTTTCTGAAGCCATGCTGATGAGGGGCTAGCTGCAAATGTGCTTGGAAATAAGGGAGCAAAATGGCTTCAAGCGTCTTTGCCACTGGCGATAGGAGAGATATCGGACGATACGACTCACCTACGTTAGCTGGTTTCCCAGGCTTTAGTAGCGGGACCACCTTGGCCATTTTCCATTTCTCGGGTATGGCAAAGGTGGAGAGAGACAGGTTGAAGACATGCGCTAAATATTTGAAACCCTCTTTCCCTAGGTTTTTAAGCATCGGCATGGCTATGCCGTCTGGGCCCACTGCTTTGGATGGTTTAGCGCGACCAATGGCGTCCTCAACCTCTCTAGCGGTGATGGTGATTGGTGACGCGCTGAATTTGTGTTTATGTGCGTGTCTATTGGCTCTCCGTCTATCTTTGTCGACCGTAGGATGCATTATATATTGTCGGCAGAAAGCGCTCGCGCATTTTTTCGCATCCGACAGCACAGTATCGCCAAAGGCGATGGAAACTTTGTCTTTGTGCTTAGTCGGATTCGATAGGGACTTTACGGTGGACCAAAGTTTACCTACACCGGTAGAGAGGTTACAACCTCTTAGGTGCTCTTCCCATTTCGCCCGCTTGTGTTCGTCCACAAGCAATCTGATGCGCTGGTTTCTATCCCTTATTTGGGGGTCGCCTGGATCAAGCTGTCTTATAAGGTCGCGTTCCCTCGCTAAGCTCGCGGCCTCCGCCGGGAAGTGGGGCCGGATTTCGGGAATTCTCCCGGCGGGAATGAAATGTGCCGAGGCGGATTCAATGACATTACGGAAGGCTCTCCTTGGCGGGCATCAGTCGGGATAGGGAGGGCAGCAAAGCTGCTGTCTGTTGCAGATTTATATTCTTCCCACTTTCCTTATTTGAAGTTTATGAAAGTGCGTTTTTCGGTGACGATGAAGTCGGCGGTACGCTCGAATGAAATAAGTATGGGCAGGTGGTCGGATGCCAATGTTACCATCGGCTGCCAGTTGACGCAGTTTACGAGTTCTGCGCTCACGATTGAGATATCTGGCGAGCTATGACAGCTTCCTACCATACGTGTGGGGGCGTCTCCGTTTATTGTGCAGAACGTCGTTTCTTCTATTTGATCCGCCAACATCTCACCCCTACTGTCCGCCCGCAAGTTTGAATGCCATAGGTCGTGATGGGCATTGAAATCGCCTAAGATAATGCGATTGTTGCCAGTGAGTAAGGCCTCGATTTTAGGGCGGTATCCACTGGGGCAACAGGTGACAGGAGGGATGTAGATGTTGATGATTTCTAGATTTGCATCGCCTGACCGGACAGATAGGCCTTGACGTTCTAAGACATTGTCCCTGCGGTCGATGCCAGGATCAAATATATGATATTGCACAGAGTGTTGTATAATAAACGCGAGGCCGCCTCCATTTCCGCTCTCGCGGTCCTTCCTGTGGACGTTATACCCAGAGCAGGTCTGCAATGCAGATCTCGCTGTGAGTTTAGTCTCTTGAATCGCAGCAATGCGGATGTTGTGCCGCTTCATGAAATCGACTATCTCCGTAATCTTCCCAGTTAGTCCATTACAGTAAACTGCAGAATTCTGAAGTGCATGAGGGGTGACGCCGCCACTCTAGGGGTAAGTTACGGGTGACTACGCCTAGGTTGTGGTAGGCCAGGACGCAATTGCTGTTGTGGCCTTGGGACTGGGCGCCCTTGGGCAAGCATTGGGGTACCCGGATGATTTGGGTTTGCGACCTGGCAACATGGCGCGATGAAACCCGTCGAGGGGTTGCCGTCGCGGAGACCAGAACATCTAGGAAAGTGGCACCACCCAAGGCAGGAGCTGCATTGAGCGGATGTCGCAAACCTATATATTCTGTGCTGGCAGACGGTGCAAACGGAGGTAGGGACTAAGAGTCTGTTTCCCTGACCTGCACGATTGCTGCCAGAAAAGAGGGGGGGAGAGGAAGACGGGGGCAGGGGCTGATGCTCAGCATTGCTACCAGCTCTACTACGAAGGTAGTAGTTATGAGTTGTTGGCGCCGTGGGGCGCGAGCAGCAGCGGGTACTTGTTGTGGCTTGCTGAGCAGCGAGGCTGTTGGAAGGTAGTGGGGGGGGGGGGGGGGGGGCGCTTAGGCGTAGACTACGGGACGCCCTTGGGCGTGAGCAGCAAGGAGCCACAAAAGATTTATAAAAGTTACGTGGACGTCGGGTTTTGGGATCAAGCCCAGAACAACCTGTCCGATGCAACCATCCCTTGCACGAGACACACTGAACAGAGTATGACCGTCCTAAAAAGATTCTTTTCTGGCAAATGCAGCAAAAGCATTTCTCAGGACCGGGGTCAGGAGACGGACCCGGATTGGGTTCGATACCTTCCCGGAGTAAGAGAATATGTAGCAGTCCTGCTGCAAGGAGCCGCTGGGAGGATGACAATTTGTGGGAGGGACGAAACAAATTAAATGGGGTCACACCGAAATGACAGTCCTTGGTCGGGAAAAATCCCGAGTCGCCCCGGTACAGAGAACCGACTGCCTTGGGAAGCGATAATTTCGAGCTTGCCTGGGAAGCGCTCAGATCTAGGTACGAGAATAAAAGGATACCCGTCGACAACCAATTGAAGACGCTGTTCAACCTAACCACAATATTCGAAGAAAACGGAGAACAAATACAGAAGATGCAGACAACAATCAACAACTGCATGTCAACCCTTAACACCCAAGGAATCCCGACAACGGACTGGGACCCAATCCTCGTTTACCTCTGCTCATCCAAGCTGCCAAGCGAAAACTTTCATTATGGGAACAATCCCTCAGCTCCCGAAAAGAACTCCCACTTTGGGATGATATGAACAAATTGTTGTCCAGCAGATACGAGGTAGTAGAGAGACTAAGTACCTATAGAGCAGGCAAGGCGAAACCCCAATTTTGGAGTTTTACTCCACGAACGTGGAATCAAAACTGGACCCAATCTAACAATAATAGAACCCATGCATATCACACGGAGTTCAATAAAACGGCTTCGTGTAGATTATGCAATCAATACCACGCAGTCAAAGCTTGCGTCAGGTTTAGGAATTTATCGGTATCAGACCCAATCAAATTTGTGAGAGAAAATAGTTACTGTGAAAACTGTTTATCAGCGTCACACCCCAAGAACGAATGTAAAAGTAGTTTGACGTGCGTATATTGCCAAAAGCGCCATCATTCGCTACTGCATTTGCAGCTCAACCCCCAACAATCACAACTAAACCCCAGAGCTCAAAATGCCCAAGTCGGCACCCCTAGGAGAAGGTACGACGGGCGGCCCTCAACATCGAAAGCAGCCGCAAGAGCCACCTCCTCCCAACAGTCTCAGGAAAAAAATCCGGTTTCTACACTCTTTTCGAGTAATCATGGAACCACCCTATTACCAATAGCAGTAGTATCAGTGTACTATTCTGGCGAATTTCATAAAATTCGTGCCCTAATAGATCAAGGTTCACAAAAAACTTTTGTATCAAACGGTATGCAAAAGCTTCTTGGTTTACCCACAAAAGAGTCTCTCCACCAGATATCTGAAATGGGTGGAACGGTTGTGAAGAATGCAATTAAAGTCTGCCAGATAACTTTCTTTTCATCAGACTTAACCCAAATGATAGACGCACAAGCGATAATTTGCCGAAACTAAGTTCATGCCCACAGTCAGAGTTTCAAGCATCGATCTCGAAGAACTGTCCCGATTACCGTTAGCCGATCCACAGTATTCGATACCATCGAAAATCGATGTCGTAATCGGCAGCGATATCACCCCGCAAATCCCCACCGAAGAGCTCCAACGGAATGTGAGTGGAACATTACTTGCCCAAAACACCATATTCGGCTGGCTATTAAGCGGTCCTGTAGCTGAAAAGGTATCAACCTTCAGCACTCACGTCGCGGAATGCACCTCAATCAACTTTTGAGACAATTTTGGGAACAAACCCAGCAACGATCAGCAGATGATGAATACTGCGAGGCACTCTACCGGACAACAACAATTCGCGAGGAAGATGGACGCTACAGAGTGAAACTACCATTCAAATCGAAATTTCCAGCAAATCTGGCACTCGGTCATTCTTGACCCGCATCACAACAGCAGTATATCAGCATCGAAAGAACCCTCGAAAGAAAACCCGAATTAAGAGACAAATATTTTGAAGTCCTTAATGAATATTTAACCATGGATCACATGGAACCCGCCTCCCAACAAGAGATAATTAGAGATGGTAAATATCTTTCATTTTATTTACCCCATCATGCTGTCATAAAACCCGCCAGCAAAACCACAAAAGTGCGAGTCGTCTTCAACGCATCAAAAATGTCGCATTCTAGCAACTCGTTGAACGACGTGCTTCATACAGGCCCCATACCACAAAATGACTTAATGCTCATCATATTTAAATGGCGACTTTATAAGCTTGTTTTCAACGGCCATATTGAGAAAATGTATCGCCATATACTCATCCATGAAGAAGATACAAATTTTCATCGAATTATTTTTCAAAAACACCCAACTCTGCCGATAGAAAATTTTCGTCTAAAAACAGTTACCTTTGGTGTAAGTTGCGCGCCATATTTAGTAATTCGAACCCTACACCAACCCGCCCACGACTGTCAAGACGAATATCCGCTCGCAAAAAATATTTTATTAAATGAAACATATGTTGACGATATTTTGTCAGGCTGTCATAATATACAGTCCACTTTGAACTCCATGACCCAAGTTATCGAAGCTTTAAAATCGGCAGGGTTCCCTTTGAGAAAGATGTCGGCAAATCACCCTGAAATTTTAAAACCCGTTCCCGACCCTGATTTGCTAGACGTTGACTTTCTTAAATTCCACTATTCGAGTTCCACAAAAACCCTTGGATTTCACTGGAACGCGCTGACCGACACCTTCACCTATACGTATGATCCACCGTCAGCCGAAAACACGACTATGAAAAGGCAGATTTTATCAGCAGTTGCGAAACTGTTTGACCCCGCAGGATTGCTATCGCCACTAATGATTCTTGCGAAAATGCTGCTGCAACAACTCTGGATGGAAGGAACGGTTTGGGACGAAGACGTGAAGCCCGGGGCTCTCGAAAAATGGACTTCAATTTACGAAAATTTACCTCACATCAGATAAATTAAAATCCTTAGGTGGGTACAGTATTCCCCCGATAAACTAATCCAGCTGCATGGATTCTCAGATGCTTCGGAAAAAGCATTTTGTGCCTGTATATACTTAGGGGTACAAACCCTTGAAAATTGTTTTTCATCCCATTTGCTAGCTGCTAAAATCAGAGTAGCATCCCTTCAAACCGTGAGTCTTCCACGGTTGGAACTCTATGGAGCAGTCTTACTCACCAAATTAGTGAAACAGCTGCGAAGTGAGCTGAATCTACCCCAACATGAACTCATTCTCTGGAGCGATTCTGCCATCGTACTGGTATGGTTAGAAAAACCACGCCATGCCTGGACAACGTACGTCGCCAACAAGACATCGGAAATCATTAAAAACGTTGACAACGCCACTTGGAGGCGCCTTTCCAGTAACGATAACCCAGCGGATTTGGGCACTCGAGGCTGCAAGCCTCAGGACTTAGTCGAATGTCCATTATGGCGGAAGGACCTAATTGGCTTATCAGGCCATCAAATTCGTTGCCAAAGGATATATCTCACCACCCAACTCCACCCGAACAATGACATGTGGAAGTGTTCCACACCTTGCATGAAGAAAAAATAGATATACTCGACCGCTTTTCGTCGTTTTCTCGAGCACTAAGAGTCGTGGCCTATATGTTGCGGTTTATCCAGAAAGCAAGGAAACTAAAAGTTCCAGCCACACTCAACCTCACCCACGCCGAAGTGAATGATGCCAAAATCAAAATCACCATTCAAACTCAACGGAATCATTACGGAGACACGTTAGCGCTGCTTCAAACGTCAGGACCTTTACCCAAAAAGAACACCCTTCTGACATTAAACCCCATGTTTGATGACTCAGAAGTAATGCGAGTTTTCGGATGATTAACCTATGCCACATGTAGCTTTAATGAGCGGCACCCAATTATCATACCCGAAAACTGTCGACTTTGTTCTCTTCTGTTGGACTTCCTCCATTCGAACCTGCTGCACGCCGACAAACAGCTGATGATCCGAATGGTACAGCAACAGTACTACATTCCACGTTTGAAGCAAAAGGCCAAAAAACTCATCTTCCACTGCAAAACCTGCACCATCTGCAAACAGCAGATGAAAACGCAGATAATGGCAGCTTTGCCACCCGAAAGGTCAACATATTCCCTATACTTTCATACAACAGGAGTCGACTTTGCTGGACCATTTATGGTAAAAACTTCTCCCATCGCCGAGCTTCGTATGTCAAATCTTACGTTTATGTGTTCGTCTGTTTTTCCACAATGGCTGTTCATTTAGAAGTGTGCTCTGACCTCACCACGAACGCCTTCAAGGCAGCCTTTGCCCGATTCCTGGCCGCCGTGGCCACCCCATCAGATCTTTTCTGACAACGGAAAAACGTTCGTCGGCGCACAACGCGTTCTACAAAAGGAATTCGTCACATTCCTCAAGGAAGTCGCTACACACGTCGCCGAAAAATATGCAACTCACGGATTCTCATGGAAATTCATCCCACCATACGCTCCACACATGGGAAGAGGCCGTGAAAAGTTTCAAGATACACTTTACGAAGGTAGCAGGAAACCAGAAGTTTTGCCTCGAAGAGCTCACTACCCTCTTAGTACGCATAGAGGCGGTCCTCAACTCCCGACCGCTCTCCCCTATGTCCGAAGATCCAATGTATCCTCTAGTCTTAACCCCAGGGCATTTCCTACGTGGCCCGCCACTCTTGTCATTGACAATAAATGGCAGAAACTGAAAGTGCTTCACCAAAAGTTCAGCACACGATGGAAGAACGAGTACCTTAAAGAGCTGCACAAGCGGTACAAATGGAAATGCCCTCAACACAATATTCAAGTTGGAGATTTAGCCGTGGTAAAGGATGATTAACTACCCCCGAACGAATGGCGTCTGGGGCGGGTAATCACTTTACACCCTGAATCGGATAACCATGTTCGGGTTGTGGAACTCAAAACTCAAAACCCAAAACGGACTAATAACCCGGAATATTGCCAAACTGTGCGTGCTACCAACTGCCTAGCAGTGCTACCCCTACCTCTTGTACCCTCTGTTTCATGCACCCTAGCAATCTGAAAAGATATAAAATCTACCCTCACCCATGCCTGAAAAATGAGACATGATCCAATTTTCGGGTTAAGTTCGCGCCCCTCCGTCTGGCACCACCCGGCCAGTGCGGCCAAGCGCAAGCAGCACAGCCCAGCTATGTCTGCAACCACCACCGCGCTCACTACTCTCTTTAGTTTACTTAAAACTACCAGCTCGTTCGCTACCCACCGATCGCATCGTTTTTTCTTTTGTTTCATCGCCCGCTCGCTGTCGCGTAAATTTAATATTTTAATTAGTTTTTTATACATATATGCATTGTGAAAGTTATAAGCGAAATCAAATAATAATATACATATATGTACATATATATTTCAAATAACCCGTGTGGCCCTTTCCTTTTTCTAAATACAGTGCTAGTGGTTTTAGACAATATCTATCGAAAATATTCCCCGTTTTTCACGAGGTCGTTATAAAATTCCAGGGCATAATAGAAAATTAAAAAAGCTTAAGAATCTACGCAATAAATTCCACAAGCTTTATAAAAATGCTGGTAATTTGCAACATAAAATAATGTATGAGAACCATATTGTGGAGTATAACTGTCTAAACAAATCTTATAATATATAAAATTCTTCTGTCACTGTTTTAGAGGCTGAACTCCTCCGAAACGGCTGAACCGATTCTCATGGAATTTTGTGAGCATATTGGGTAGGTCTGAGAATCGGCCAACGTCTACCTTTGTTTTCGCTACGTGTCTAGGGTCTTGAGATCAAAACGTGGACCAGGGTACCCCTAGAATGTGTTTATACAATATGGATATCAAATGAAAGCTGTTGATGAGTGCTATAGTACAGGATAATTTTCATACCCCTGCGTGACTAGGGTCTCGAAATATAGGCCAAAACGTGGATCCGGATACCCCTAGAATGTGTTTATACAATATGGATATCAAATGAAAACTGTTGATGAGTGCTATAGTACAGGATAATTTTCATACAACTGGGAGGTTAGGGTCTCGAGATATAGCCCAAAACGTGGACCCGTATACACCTAGAATGTGTTTTTACATTATGGGTATCAAATTGAAGCTGTTTATGTGTGCTATAATACAGAGTAAGTTTTACACCGCTGAGTGACTAGGGCCTCGAGATATAGGCCAAAACATGGACCCGGATACCCCTAAAATGTGTGTGTTATATGGATATTAAATGAAAGCTGTTGCTAAGAGCTCCAAAGTTTATTGTGATATTCGATTTAGTCGCATCAACCTGGAAAAACTGATAAATATGCATGCGAAGCCGAAATAAAGACAAGAATTAATAATACCCGCATACCTATTTACATACATCCTATTCGATATGCCTGACATTTCGTATATAAATTTGCCTATATTACTATTTACGATGCTTTTTTCCGGGAAGTATACCAGAGAAGGACTGGGACTGGGATTAGGACTAGGACTGGGACTGAGACTGAGACTCGGAGAGGGACTTGGACTGATACTCGGAATGGGACTGGAACAAAATACATACCACCCTCTGGGACTGGCAATAAGAGATGAAGAAGAAGAAGAAAAACTTGAGAGAAGAGAAAATAGAGAAGGAGACTGAGAAAGAGATAGAATGAGACGAAGATGGAGATGAAGCGAAAAAGACGGAGGGAGGAGTGAATAAAAAGATTAGGAAAAAGTGTAGAGGGGTAGGGCAGAGGTAGACGGAAAAAGCTTATTAAAATGTATGCAGATAGGCCAAATTTAGAGCAGAACAACGTGTGCCGGGTCTGCTAGTTTCTTTATAAAAACTATTAGGATTCGAAAGTAATATTAAATCCAATCCCAAGGCATTTTGGAGTTTTATTAACTTTAAACGTTCGTCTTCGATTATTCCGGCTGCAATATCTTACAATGATAACAAATCAAATACTATTTTTGAAAGTGCAAATCTGTTTGCCGAATTTCTTAGATCTAATTTTGTTGATGACGGTATACTGGATGATGTATCGAGTGTTCAGTTTATTCCATCTTCGCTTGACTCTGGTTCTTTAGTGTTAACGGAGGAGGACATCATCGACGCCATAAAAAATTTGTTCTAAGCAAGTAGATGTGCACCAATTATCTGCATTCTTTCTTAAGCAATGCATTTCATCTTCGGTGGAACCAATACTATTCCTATTTAATTTGTCCCTCAGATCAGGAAACTTTTTGGATGAGTGGAAAGTTACATCGGTAATTCCAGTTTTTAAATCTGGAAGTAAAAATGATGCGTCGAACTATCGACCAATTTCCAAAATAACTAATACTGCCAAATTGTTCGAAAAGATCATTAGCTCAAAGCTATCATTTGCTATCAAACCATACATATCGCTGTCCCAACATGGTTTTATACCAGGTCGATCTATAGTTCTAATCTAGCTGTTTTTTCCAATTACTGCATTTGCAGATGGTCTGCATGTCGATTCCATCTATACGGATCTATCCAAAGCATTTGATAGAGTATCTCATACCTTATTAATTCACAAACTAGAGTTATTTGGATTTCACTCATCATTTTTAGCCTGGGTGAAATCATACCGAACAGAGTTAACTTTGTGGTTGTTGATGGTGTAAAATCATTCTCATATAGAGCAACTTCTGGGGTTCCTCAAGGAAGTATTCTTGGTCCTCTATTTTTTGTTGTTGTTGTTGTTGTTGTAGCGATAAGGTTGCTCCCCGAAGGCTTTGGGGAGAGTTATCGATGTGGTGGTCCTTTGCCGGATACACATCCAGTACGCTCCGGTACCACAGCACCATTAAGGGCTAGCCCGACCATCTCGAGAACGATTTATGTGGCCACATTAAACCTTCAGGCCATTCCCTACATCCCCACCCCCAATTTCCATGAGGAGCTTGGGGTCACCAGAGCGTCGCCTGTTAGTGAAACAGGATTCGCCGCGGATAGGTGAGGTTGACAATTGGGTTTGGAGAAGCCATATATTGCGCTGGCAACCTGAAGGGTTGCGCTACACAGCCCCTTGAATCTGGTATTTTAGTCGCCTCTTACGACAGGCGTACCTACCGCGGGTATATTCTGATCCCCTAACCCGCTGGGGGCTCTATTTTTTGTCATTTTCATCAATGATTGTTCAAACTGCTTTACGGAGTGTGAACATCTGCTTTATGCCGATAACTCAAAGATATTCAAAAAGATAAAAACTCTCTCTGATTTTGAAACATTAGAGATTGAAGTAAAAAATTTTCAATAATGGTGCCTTCGTAATAAACTATCCAATAATATTGATAAATGTTGTTCGGTTGGTTACCTTCTGTAAAATTAGGTCACCACTTCAGACTCCGTATTCCATTTCTGATACTGTCCTTAGATCCAGTAATAAAATCAAAGACCTTGGTATTGTATTTGACTCAAATTTTACATTTACTGACCATTTGAATTATGTCATACCTAAGGCGTTTTACTCGTTAGGGTTTATTCGGCCCAATAGCTCTGAATTTAGGGATCCTTTCACTAAAAAATTACTTTATAATACATTTGTAAGATCTAAATTGGAATATGCTTCCATAATTTGGAACCCGTTTTATGAAGTACATACTAATAGAAAAAAGTTTTTAAAATTCGCCTTGTCCGGTATTAGGTTTGATTTACCTATTCAATATCACGTTTCTTATGTTTCTTAAATGGAGCTATAGAATGTCCATATTTATGACATTGCATAAGACTTAATGTTCCAATACAATGTCTGCGTCATAATGATTTATTTGCAGTTGACCTTTGCAAAACAAAGTATGCTCAGAATGAACCTATTATCAGAATATTAGCTGAGCTTAACTTGCTATGTAGAGAAATAAATTTAGATATATTTGCTAATGGTAATGAATTCAAACAAATACTATGCTTGTACTATTCATACACTTTAATTATTAAACCATTGACTTAAATAAATAAAAGAACATTACAAGATTTACGACAAAATCAAAATTTTATTGGTGGAGTTTTGGTATTGTTAGCCGGTGATTTTCGGCAGACATTGCCAATTATCCCAAAATCTACTGCTGCTGATGAACTAAATGCATCTTTGAAATCTTCCAATTTGTGGAATTAAACTTGAAAGGAATATTTGTGTTCAACTACATGGGGAACCAACAGCTGCCTTATTTTCCAAACAATTGCTAGCTATTGGAGATGGTAAAATTCGTGCTGACAATATGGGATTGATAACATTATCCCAAAGCTTTTGCCAATTTACTGAAACCAAAGAACAATTGGTTGCGAAGGTCTTTCCCAATTTAAGAGAGCAGTACAAAAATCATGCTTGGTTAAGAGAAAGAGCTATTTTGGCAGGAAAAAATAAAGATGTCAACGAAATGAATGCAAATATTCCGTCGCAAATAATTGGAGACTTGGTATCATACAAGTCAGTAGATACCGTCATCCATCAAGAAGATGTTGTGAACTATCCAACATAATTTCTAAATTCACTCGATGTGCAGGGACTGCCCGCACATAATTTAGAGCTCAAAATTGGGGTACCTGTGATAATGCTTCGTAACATTAATCAACCAAAACTGTGTAATGGCACCACACTTGCAGTGAAAAGGCTTATGAATAACATCATTGAAGCCACAATTTTAACTGGAAAATACAAGGGTGAAGATGTATTGATTCCACGAATTCCCATGATTCCAACTGATATGCCATTTGAGTTTAAACGCCTTCAATTTACCGTGGGACTTGCTTTTGCCATAACGATTAATAAAGCGCAAGGCCAATCTTTCCAAGTCTGTGGATTAGGCTTGGAATATCCAGTTTTTTCCCACGGAAAGCTTTACGTTGGATGGTCAAGAGTTGGTAAGCCTTCAGCGTTATTCATTTTCAGTCAAGACGGGAAAACCAAAAACGTTGTTTACCAAAGAGCATTGTAATGATTTTATCTAAATAATTGCTGCTGATGTTATTCTAACATGACTGCATATCCATATTTCAGTTGATTTTCACAAGCCATTTTTTTTAATAACTTCTGTAATTATGTAAGCTTTTATAAAATAAAATAAAACCACAATGAACAATTTAAAGGTGGTCAACAGAATTCAAAAAGTATTTCAGTTATATCTAACTTATTTTCGGTGAAAATCAATCACTCGATCAATTAGATGCGAAAACACAATGTTCCGTTATTTGAACAAGACTAGCAATGTGCGTTTATTTCTTAATTCTTGCTCATAGGGTATTATGTAGTGATGCCAGACATGCCACAAATGCCAAAAACAAGTAAAATGCAACTCAGGAATTTGATTTAAATGACCGTTATGAAATGAGAATAAATGTGAGATGATGCTGTAAAAGAGCTGTGATGATAATCAAATCAAATAAAGAAGTAGAACCAAAAAAAAACAGGAAATAGATAAACAAGGCTGTCAACGCCTAAAAAAGGCAAAGGGTACCAAGCAATAAAATAAAATTAAGAGAAAACAAGTTAGGAAGGCTAAGTTCGGGTGTATCCGAACATTACATACTCAGCTGAGAGCTTTGGAGGCAAAATGAGGGAAAATCACCATGTAGGAAAATTAACCTAGGGTAAACCTGGAATGTGTTTATGTGACATGTGTATCAAATGGAAGGTATTAAAGAGTATTTTAAAGGGGAGTGGGCCATAGTTCTATAGGTCGACGCCTTTTCGAAATATCACCATAAACGTGGACCAAGGGTGACTCTAGAAAGCGTTTGTACGATGGATATGAAATGAAAGGTGCTAATGAGTTTTTTTTAAAAGGGATTGGGCCTTAGTTCTATAGGTCGACGCCTTTTCGAGATATCGCTAGAAAGGTGAACCAGGGGTGACTCTAGAATGTGTTTGTACGATATGGGTATAAAATTAAAGGTATTAATGAGGGTTTTAAAAGGGAGTGGCCCTTAGTTTTATATGTGAAGCCGTTTTCGATATATCGACCAAAATGTGGACCAGGGTGACCCAGAACATCATCTGTTTGGTACCGCTATGTTATTTTTTTTTAATACCACGAACAGTATCTTGCCAAGATTCCAAGGACTTGCGATTTCGCTCTGCAGAACTTTTCTATTTTTTTCTACTTAATATGGTAGGTGTCACACCCATTTTACAAAGTTTTTTCTGAAGTTATATTTTGCGTCAATAAACCAATCGAATTACCATGTTTCATCCCTTTTTTCAAATTTGGTATAGAATTATGGCATTTTTTTTTCATTTTTCGTAATTTTCGATATCGAAAAAGGTCATAGTCGGATTACAGCAATTTTTTATACAAAGATAAAGTGAGTTCAGATAAGTACGTGAACTAAGTTTAGTAAAGATATATTGGTTTTTGCTCAAGTTATCGTACGGTGGACTGTATATAAAAACTGGGCCTGCCTTCAACCGATTTCGCCCATTTTCACAGAAAACAGTTACCGTCATAGAATCTATGCCACTACCAAATTTCAAAAGGATTGGTACATTTTTGTTCGATATATGGCATAAAAAGTATTCTAGACAAATTAAATGAAAAAGGCGGAGCCACGTAACGTTCCTGCCAATCATGGCATCATGATATCTTCAACGACTGCCAAATTACAGCTTGCAACTTTCAAATTACCTTCTTTTAAAAGTAGGCGGTGCCGCGCCCATTGTTCAAAATTTTACTAATTTTCTATTCTGCGTCATAAGGTCAACCCACCTACCAAGTTTCATCGCGTTATCCGTCTTTGGTAATGAATTATCGCACTTTTTCTGTTTTTCGAAATTTTCGATATCGAAAAAGTCCGATTTCGTTCATTTTAAGTAGCGATCTGAGATGAGTGCCCAAGAACCTACACACCAAATTACATCAAGATACCTCAAAATTTACTCAACGGACAGACGGGCGGACGAACGGACATGGCTAAATGAATTTCTTTTTTCGCCCAGATCATTTTGATATATATAGAAGTCTATATATATCTCGATTAGTTTATGCCGTTACGGATTACCGTTATGCGAACAAAACTAATATACTCTGTGAGCTCTGCTCAGCTGAGTATAAATATATGCTCGCCCTGCTTGATTGCGTCGTTAGTCCGAACAGAGCACTTAGCGGGGCGAAGCCGAGTGGAGTTGTAATCAGCTACCCGTTTTGTGTGTAGCTCATTGGCGGAGCACGTGGAGTTAAAATTAATAGCTCTCTTTTTTTCCATGGAGCCAAAAAAGTAAAAATTATAATTTTACATACAAAATTTATTCGTCTAATTACGGATACCTCAAGCAAAAATATGCAATAAACAATATCATATTTCTTTCTGCTGTCCAGACTGAAGTACCATAACAGTGTGTGATTTAGATGGCGTAGGCGGTTTCACATAACAAATTTCACCCACTCACCCAAACAGTGATGGAAGTGCACAATTCCAATTTAAGTTGATGATGACGCTTAGCATGGGCCTGCATGGGTGTAGCGAAAATGCACGCTCATACCTCCTGCTATGTAAAAGTGTGCATAGAAATGCAATCAAGGGCAAGCACTTGTTATCAACCGCAATGTTTCGTTTGTTTAAAGACCAAATCGCATAGCCACTACTAATTTGTAGAAATGTGTCCTTCTAGGAAAATCATGGCATAATTTACAATGCGTATTCGTTAGAAGACTTGTTGTGCTTTGGAGGCATGCAATGGCTTTATCTCTAGAAGACCAAGTTTTTTATTTCAATTCTTTTGTTAGAGCAACGCGCAGATACACTTATATCTTTGAGATACATTAGTGAGCAATTACAATTCGCCTGGACACCAACGATGAAACTTCCAGTTATTTAGCGAATACGTGCGTTGCACCGATAAAGCTGTAAATAATGCATCCGTCGATATTAGAAATTTCCTCCGGAGTTGAATAAGTGCCGAGCGAGATATATACGCCATGCAAACGCAGGACAGCTGAGCATAAAGTGTGTAGATGAGTCGACCTCGTCATCCTCCATTTAGCTAACACAGGCTGCCCAGTCTATTCACGCGTTCCGCATGGACTACATTAAGCAATGCCCTATTAACAACAAAAGCTCATAGCTCCGCTTACGCTTGGAGCCAAGAACAGACTAGAAAGACCTCGACACACGGCTGAAAGTCTTGTCATCGCGCAGTTTTCTAAGATGGCTTCAGACCCTTTGTCTAGATACAGAGAGCAAGTGGCTGGCGGAAAGTCTAAGACTAAAGTCTCCACTGGAAGATACGTTCAATTTGTCAGTGCATAACCGGGCCAAGAGATCAGCCTGAGCTTTTACCTTGGCACTATGATAGTTTTTAACCGGAGTAAGATAGATGACGCCAAAAGACAGTTCAGACTATATTTTCGCCGCGCACATGGCATAATACTCGACCTCGAACTCTCCCGTCGAATCCATTCGTGAACAGGTTTACCAGACTCCTATCCCATATTAATTCCCCACTTTATTTCTTCCTTGAGGGAATATGAGTGGGGAATCTGGTAACAGCAGTGGAAGCTGGCGTACAGTAATCTGTCCTGCCAGGCATGAAGTCGAGTTCAATCATAATGCCGGAGTGATGGCAGTTCACAAGCTTATATCCTCCGTCACGAAGCCATATTTCCGCGCGGGCTTTGGTCATTTTGTCCACCATGTCAAGCGGGTACAGATTCAGCTTTGCGTTTAGTGTCAGTGTAGATAAGATACGAAAGGCACTGTTTTTCCAACCATCGTCAATCGCTGGACTGCTTCCAAACTTTTGATCATGGATAATGTCTCTAGTGCTCTTCACCAGACTAGACCACTATAGGATGGAATCGGCTCGACCACTATACCGTAAAGCCAGTGTACCACTTTTGGAGAGAGCCCAGTGTTTGCCAAATTGCCTTCGACAGTAGTACAAGACAACCGTAATAGAGGGTATGGAAGACAAAAAAAAGTAGAAGCGTAGAAGAAGACCGAAAGAGAGCGGATTAGAAAAGGGCGAAGGCCACGGAAAGAGAAAGGAAGGCGGATAAAGAGAGAATCAGTGAGAGTAAGTAAGAACAAAACTAAAGCTTCAAAGAAAGGAAAGACTTATTAATGTAGGATGCCGATCAAATTATACCACTTTATTGTAATTTAGTTCATGTTTTATTAAAGAATTCAATTGTTCAGTTACATGTATTTACATGTATGTTTGCTAAGCTTATGTTTTAATTGTAGTTTATTAATAAAATATGGTGATTCACACACAAAGTTTATGCACGAGTTAAGTTTAGTGCGCGTTCGGTATGGCCTTCGGTTTTTAACTAACTTTAAAATATCGTCCGTTGAGAAATGTATGTACATATGTACTTTACTTTGTTTCGTCTAGTTCTTTTAGGTCAAGCCTACAAGGTTGCATTTAGTTAGTACTGTCGTCCACTCCTGGTTGCCATTCCCACATTCGGCCCTCCTGACGACTCATTCGGCTCGAATGATGGCTCGGGTTGAGTCGAAGGTTCCCAACTTTTTATATACTCCGCCACCGAGACTGTGTGGCCGGGTCCTTCGTGGTCTCCTACCTTTACCAACTCATACCTGCCGTGAGGCAAAACCTTGCTGATTTTATATGGCCCTAAAAATTTCGGCTTCAATTTAAGACCCGCCCCAAATTGTGTTCGCTTGATGGCTACTAACTCGTTTGGTCGGTATTTCTTCTCCCTTTTCCGGTTCCTATTAAAGGATTTATGGTTTTCCTCCTGTATTTTCCTGATATTTTCTTGTGCATTCTTACGCATGTTTTCCCGCTCTTCATCCAACTCTCTTATGCCTTCTTCATCCAACAACTCAGCTAATCTAGTATCGCTAACTACATGCATCTCAACGCCGGTCAATAATTGAAACGGAGAGAACTTGGTGATTCTTGGTGGTGTACTATTTATTGCCAGCTGAACTTTTTGAATATGTTTATACCACTGACCAGGACTTTCAGCACACAGCTTTGACAACATTGGGATGATGATCTTGTGGATTCGTTCCACCTGCCCGTTCCCGCGCGGAACACCGGTGGCTATAGTAGGATGCTCTATTCTTTCCTTCTCGCAATATTCCCTAAAACTATTTGAAATAAACGCAGCACCTCTGCCTGAAATAATGCGTTTGGGATTTCCAAATACTGAAGCCTGCGATTTCAATTTGTCTATGACTGGATCTGCTGCAGTGGTTCTGGTGGGATACAGCCAGACAAATTTTGAAAACGCATCAACTACTACAAATAAATAACTGTACGACTTAGCGGTCTGGTCCATTGGGCCCACATGGTCAATATGATAGGTGCCCAGTGGCCTGTCTTCCTTGTCTATTGGTGCAAGAAAACCCTCCTTTTTCCCAGTTTTACTCTCACTAATTATACACTCTACGCAACCTCGAACTACCTTGGTCACTTTTGCAGTTAATTGCGGAATATAAAGTGTCTTTTCTACTGCATCCTTGGTTTTGGCAATCGAAAAATGAGCCTTTTTGTGAGCAATTTTTATTATCTCGTCCTCCATAGACGATGGAACGACTACGAGGTCCTTAATGGGATCTTTGTGTAGGACTCCATGTTTAAGATAAAAATCCTCATAACTACTATTTTATAATACTGCGAATACTGCCTTAACCCACTGATCACTTCGCTGCGCTTCCCTCATTCTGTGTATTAGAGAATCTTCTAGCATCATACAAGAGACTCTGCTCAGCGCGTCTACATGCCTCATCTTTGACCCACTTCTGTGCTCTATCTCATAATTATAATCCTGCAGAAAAATAGCCCAACGAGACACTCTTAGTGGAATATCTTGTTTCTTCATTGTCATGGTAAAGGCGTTACAATCCGTAATAATCTTAAATTTTATCCCCATGATATAAACCCGCCACTTCTTAAGTGCTTCTACAATAGCTAATACTTCGTGCTCGTAAGAATGGTACTTTTCTTCAGTCGGTTTGCACTTACGGCTCATATACTGTACCGGGTGGAATTGTTGATCATCTACGTCTTTCTGCATTAGCACAGCCCCATACCCTGACGTACAAGCGTCTGCATGAACCTCCGTTATTGCTTTTGGGTTGAACATTTTCAACACGGGTGCTTTTATCAAAGCCGACTTTAGTTGTAGGAAAGCGGTAACGTGCTCATCTCCTAACTGGAATTTTGCGTCCTTCCTGAGCAGGTTGGTAAGTGGTTTAGCTACCACGGCGTACCCTTCGATAAATCTGCGGAAGTAGGATGTTAAACCCAGAAATCTTTGCAATGCTTTTTTATCCCGAGGGAGCGGGAAATCCGCCACAGCCCTTGTTTTTGCCTCCGATGGTTTTATTGTACTATCTTTAATGATATAACCTAAAAAGTCCACTTGCCGCACAATTATTTTACACTTACTCCATTTGATTTTTAGGTTATAGTCTGACGCCCTATTAAGCACACGTTCAAGCTTCTGGATACCATCACTTATATCCTTGGAGGGAATAATAAGGTCATCCATGCAAGCTATCACGGTACCGTCTTGTATCATATCCCTCAATACAGCAAAAACAAATCGCGAAAAAACAGCTGGAGAGTTCGATAGTCCAAATGGAACATATCGGAACTCAAACTGATCGTCGTGCGTAACGAAAGCCGTGTACTTCCTCGAATCCTTGTCAACTGGTACGTGGAAAAAGCCATTAGCCAGGTCCAGCGTGGTATAAACTTGAGCTCCTTGTAATCTTTCTATTACATCGTCCAGCAACGGCATAGGAAAGTTGTCTCGAACTATTCTAGCATTGAGGCGCCTGTAGTCGCAACAGAGCCTCTTGCTACCATCCTTCTTAGCAAGGAGCACTATGGGAGATGCATATTCGGACGTACTACGCTGAATTACACCCTCGTCTAACCACTTGGCTACCTGCTCATCCACTACCTTTTTGTGCACGTGCGACATACGCCTCGGCCGTTCGTATACTGGAATATCATCCGTAAGTAGAATTTTCATGGTTATTGGGGACTCTTTTATCTTCATTGGTTTATAACCGGTAATCAAATATTCGACTGTATTTCTCTCAGGTGTCTGCAAATGCGACTTATCTTCCTCTGGAGCTATGATCACTTCTTCTTCTTGTGCCAAGCACAATCCCTCAAACTCTTTTAGAAGTTCTAACTCAACCCCTTTCTTTTTATACCCTACTGTCTCCTCCCGATTTAGTACTGTGATTTGTTCCTTTGATTCGTTTGCATTTTTACCCTTCTTATTTCCTTCAACTTTCTCCACTTTCAATTTAAATACTACTAAATCTTCAGAGAAATTTAAGTCAACATTCTTCAGGATACTATTGCCGATTATGGCAGAATAATGCATATCCTTTTCACGAACAGCATGGAAAGTAATATTGACCTTGAACCCGTCCACTTGAGCCTGAATATCGAAACTACCCAATGTGTTTAGGACACTATTACAAACACCAGTTAGCCGACGCTTGTCGTGACTTAGTTCTATTTCTTCGCCTAGCATCAGCAAAACATCGTATCGAATTAAACAAAGATCGCAACCAGTATCGATTAATGCCGAAAAGGTTACACCATTGCATGTCAAATCTTTAAATATACACCTTCCCATGCCACTTGTTTTCGAAAACAAGCCCTCTACCAACGTATTAACGTTATCTTTTTCATTTTTAATAGGGGTTGATGAACTCTTACACTCAGCTGCACGATGCTCTGATTGACCACACTTAAAACATTTAAATTGCACTTGCTTACATTCCTTTGCTATATGCGGAGAATCTCCACATTTAAAACATTTTTTATCTTTCTGGACTTGTTTCTGACCACCCTCAGATTTAGAAACAGTTCGACTAAAGCTTGAGTTAGCTGCTTGCTGGCGACCAATTCGCACTTTTTCATACACCTTTATCTGATCCTTGAGGGCAGAAAGTGTCTTAGCCTGATAGAGATTCGCTTTGTTTTGCCTTGAATACCCTCTATGAAATATTCAATCAAGCTCAAATCGTCAAGCTTAATTGGTTTACCCAGTTCCATAAGACTATAAAGATATTCTCTGTGATCTTCATTGTTACGTTTTTTCCGGTTGCGCAACAATCGATGCACCTCGATTGATGATACCACTGTACCAAATTCTAACTTTAAAGCCTGTGCTAGAGTATCCCAACTACTAATGCCTCGCTGACTGCGTGTAAATAACTTTGCTGCCCCTTTAAGCAGCTGCTTCGCATATATAAATTTTTGCAGGGCGTTCCAATTAACTGCCTCCGCATTTTTAACAAATTCTTCGATCCACTCTTCGACCGACGGAGAGCCCACTCCACTAAAAGAAGTTAATGAGTCTTGAATATCTCGCAATGTGAATGGCGTACGACTATGTGTCTGGTAATTTATTTCACTTCGTGGTGATGTACCAGCATCGCCATATTCTGAGCCCTCATCACCGTTGCCATCATCATCACCATCGACAGTAAGACCGAAATGTTCCAGGAGTCTGTCCTGTAACGTCGTCTTACTTCCAGTAGTGTCAAGCCCTAACTCAATTAGCTTCGTTTTCAAAGCGTTAACTGTCAATATCAAAATATCAGAACGTTCCTTTGTAATAGCTTTTAATAGAGAAAACAAGAATCACCGGCACTGCAAACTTTGTATGTGAATTAATCAAGAAATATTTTGTGAAACTTTCTTACAACGCACCGTACTCAATAAATTACGACAACCGAAAAGAACTTCAAAAACAAGTATGCGATTAGTTTCATTCACGGTTAGGAACACAAAATCTCAACATATTTCTTGAGCCTTCCCTGAAATATTTTTTCTTATCTACAGACAACTAGACTACTTAAAATGCGTGCTATAAAATTGATAATTATGAAAGTATTCTGCATATGTTTTATTCTTGCGTACTTCGACGACTTTTGATTTTAATTTTCCATGAAAACATTATTTTTGTACATTCGTTTTAGGTTTATTCAATACAAAACTATTTTGCTACCGATTTCCACCATTCGAAAATTCACCACTATTTCTATACGAATTTTACATTTACATTGAAACAGAACTATTCAATATTTATAACATTTTTTGCATGAATAAAATAAAGACTATTCTTTGTGTTTTCCTCAAAAGAATATATTAATCAAAGGAAGATAGGCATACTTATGACTTTAGTTGGAGTTTCTGATATTTGCAAAATGAATACTATTAAATCTCTTTCTTTCTGTTTTCTTACACATTGATTGAACTGAGATGGAAATGTTTGTACTATTAATTTCGGTTTTAATTTAAACACTAGTTTCTACTTCTTTTCTCTTGTTGGTTATGCTATTCTACATACATTACTACTCTACTCTACTCATCTGCGTTTGTTATCTGCTGCTGCTGCCCACAATAATTCTTTGAACAATTCTGCTGCTACTCGCTCCGTTTCGTTTCGGCCAACGCCACTCCAACTTGTTGCACAACAACTCCAACACAATTGTTTCGATACAATCACTTAGCAACTGATTCGTTTCGCTCGTGTTTATAGCCTTTGCCACACGATCACTTTCAAAATTTACGCTCTTCGGCCACCTCCACGTAATTACTTTACCAACAACAACTTTGCTTTGTGCTATTCGGCCAACGCCACACAAAGTTCGTTTACAACAACAAATTCAAATACTTTACGATATTCGGCTACCGCCACTTAAGTACACTGCCAACAACAACTTCAGCACATGAATATGCAAGCAATCATCCCTTTGACGAGTGGATGATGCAATTTTACAATATATTTTTGTTTCAAAATTTTTTCACTAGCGCATGTGAAAATTAAACGAATCTCGTTTTATTACGCACAATGCTCAAATTTTGCAACAACTGAATGTACAGGCGCTAGCGCTTCACACAATCACGAACTTTCGCGTCGATTCTATCTCACGTATGACACCATTTGTAGGATGCCGATCAAATTATACCACTTTATTGTAATTTAGTTCATGTTTTATTAAAGAATTAAATTGTTCAGTTACATGTATTTACATGTATGTTTGCTAAGCTTATGTTTTAATTGTAGTTTATTAATAAAATATGGTGATTCACACACAAAGTTTATGCACGAGTTAAGTTTAGTGCGCGTTCGGTATGACCTTCGGTTTTTAACTTACTTTAAAATATCGTCCGTTGAGAAATGTATGTATGTACTTTACTTTGTTTCGTCTAGTTCTTTTAGGTCAAACCTACAAGGTTGCATTTAGTTAGTACTGTCGTCCACTCCTGGTTGCCATTCCCACAATAGAAATCGGCAGAGGGATATGTTATAATATAGTTTAAATTCCTTTCTAATTACTTACGTATTAGACTTAGACGCAGCGAAGCGGTCTTAACAAAATTTCAAAATACCCACTGTCATCCTTCCAGGAATGATTGTTTAATTACGCAACTGGAGTGCTCAATCATACACTTTAAAAGGTACTTTGATTGTCGCAAAACTATATCAGAGCTGCTTTCTTGCTAACCAGTGTGGGGACACACATAGCACACAGCATCTGGCAATACCATTCTATGTGGCAGTTCTTCTTCGTTTCTGTTTCCTCTTGTCATTCGCTGGCGGTTGCAAGTTCGAATTGCAACCGGAGACAATTCATTGAATCGCTACCAACTGAACTAAGCTGACGCTTCTATACAAAATTAATAAGAATTCAATATTTAACAATTTCACATTTTTGTAACTTAATATAAATTATCTACATAATAAATATACGTTCATTTGATACAAAATTAAATTGGCTAAGTGGTTAACAACCACAATTGGTGACCCCGACGTGATTTGTACAAGCGGCACTACATCACAAAAAGACAAAGCCATGGCAGAAGCAGGAAATTCTGCAACTAACGTCGATGATAGCACTGACCCGTGAATGGAAACCAACAAGACGAATTCTTCGAAGCAACGGGTGCTCAAACTTTGCATAAACTGGGTGCACACATCGATAAATACGAACGACTGGAACTTCCACCTTTTTGGAACCAAAAAGTCGAACTATGGTTTATTACGGTGGAGGCTCACTTCCAGCTGAGGAGGATTACGTCTGACGCAACGAAGTGTTACGCTGTTATCGCCCGTCTCGATCAAGACGCACTTATTGTCATCGAGGGTATTATTACAGACCCTCCAACAACTGATAAGTATTTAACACTCAAAGAAATTCTGATAAGCCATTACGGTATTTCACAGGAACGACGGTTCAAAATGTTATTGTCTAGTTTGGCACTAGGTGATCGACGTCCTTCCGAACTCCTGGCCGAAATACATAGATTAGGCGGAAACAAACTCAACCCCATTTTTGTACGCACTATTTGGCTTGAACGAGTTCCCACACAAGTACAGCTTGCGCTTGCTGGAATACACGAGACAGACAACGCCAAATTAGCTCAAATAGCAAACCAAATGATGGAAGTACAACGCAACGCTGCTAGCCGATGCGTTATGCCTATTTCCAAAGCTGCTGCTTCAAACAATGGCAATTTAACGGAACAAATCGACAAGCTGACGAAGCAAGTTAAAGACCTGACAACAAAGGTTACACAATTAGTACCGGAGGATGGTTTTCGGCGTCGGCAAAACCTAAACAATACCACAAGTACACGGCTCGGCTCAGAACCAAGCAGGCAACCAACATTGTGCTTCTATCATCGTAGGTTTGGAGTGCGCGCAAACAGGTGCACGCAACCATGTACATATGAAAAGGAACAGGGAAACGCCAGCAGCCACCAGTAGATTCGGCGACGTCTGGTGGTAAAAATCTACCCCGCCGTTTATTTATATACGACCGCAACTCGGGAACGAAGTACCTCGTCGATACTGGCGCAGATATTTCTGTAACTCCACCCACTAACAAAGACAACCTTTCACCAAAAGCACTTCGACTTAATTCGCAGCTTTAAGGCACCCAAATCGAAACGTTTGGCGAAAAACCAATTTTGCTCGACTTTGGCTTTCAACATCCGATCCGGTGGGTATTTTGCATTGCCAATGTCCCATACCCAATCATCGGCGCAGATTTGATCCATGAACATGGGCTAATGGTGGATCTGAAGCGCGCGTGTATCATCGATCGAGGCTCCGGTTCACGTAGCACAGGGTCGTTCGCTACAGCACCTATCACAAACATTACGGCGCTCAGCGGTACGAGCAGGTTTACAAGCATCCTCAAAAGCTTTCCTGAACTGTTAGGTAACCCGTCCAACCTCACGGCAACCAAACGTTCAGTCAAACACTACATTACAACCACTGGCCCTCCATGCGTACAACGCGTACGGCAATTATGCCCTGAAAGACTTAAAGTTGCTAAGGACGAATTCCGGTTACTGGTCGAACTCGGTCATGCCAGACCGTCTAACAGCCCATGGGCCAGCCCTTTACACATGGCCAGGAAGAAATCAGGGGATTGGAGACCGTGCGGGGACTACCGCAGACTGAATGAGCAAACGGTTCCCGATCGGTATCCGATTTCATTACTTCATGACTACTCCACAATTTTAGCAAACAAAAATATTTTTTCCACAATCGACCTCAAGCGCGCATTCCACCATATTCCGGCAGCAGAGGAGGACATCCCAAAAACAGCCATAATCACCCCGTTTGGACTGTACGAGTTCGTAAGCATGCCGTTCGGACTCCGAAACGCAGCCCAAACGTTCCAACGCTTCATTAATGAGGCACTAGCAGGTCTCGACTTCGTATACGCATACATAGACGATCTGCTAGTGGCATCAACAGGAGAGCAGCAACACGAAAGACACCTTCGAGCAGTATTCCACCGGCTGAGCAAATACGGCCTATGTGTTAACGCCGACAAATGCGTATTGGGTGCAGCCACGGTGAATTTTTTGGGGTATCGTTTATCAGCGGCCGGGTCAACACCACTACCGGATAGAGTTAAAGACCTGCTTAATTTCCCGAAGCCAAATACCATTTTGGAGTTACGAAGGTTTATTGGAGCTGTGAATTTTTATAGACGCCACATGAAAAATGCCGCCACGGTTCAAGCTCCACTCAAAGAATTTCTAAAAGATTCAAAGAAAAACGATCGAAGGCCAGTGCCATGGACAGCAGAAGCAGAGTCTGCTTTCGTTTCCATAAAGGACCATCTCGCGAAGGCCACTTTACTTGCACACCCCTGTCCATCAGCCGAAATTCGGATCACATGTGACTCCTCCATCACAGCGCTCGGAGCAGTACTCGAGCAAAACAGCAACAGCACTTGGCAACCTTTAGGATTCTTTTCAAAGAAACTGTCACCGGCACAAAAGAATTATAGTACATACGACAGGGAATTGACTGCGGTATACGAAGCAATAAAGAATTTTCCCCATTGGGTAGAAGGTCGCGAATTTGTTGTCAGGACCGACCACAAGCCCCTTATTTACGCTTTTAAACAACAATCTGACAAATCATCGCCTCGACAAATTAGGCAGCTCAGTTTTATCAGCCAATTCACCACCAATTTTCAATATATTTCCGGTACTAACAATAATGTAGCAGATACGTTCTCACGGATTGACACTATGCACCTCCCATTGGCAATTGACCATGACGAACTATCTCGAGCCCAAACAACAGATGAGGAGCTACAAAGACTGTTGGTTCACAACGACACATCGCTCAAGTTTCACCCACTGACATTCAGCCATAGTCAACAAGTAGTACATTGCGATATTTCTACCAATAACGTAAGACCATTCGTGCCATCAGAACTTCGTCGTAAGGTTTTCGACGCACTGCATAATCTAGCACACCCCAGTGGGAGAGCCACAGTCAAAATAGTCGCGCAGCGATACGTATGGCCGTCCATGAACAAAGACATCACCCGATGGGCTCGCCTCTGCCTCCCTTGCCAACGTTCAAAAGACAATCGCCACGTACATGCTTCACCAACCTTTTTCGACAGTCCCGATGAAAGATTTGAACATGTACATTTGGATTTAGTCGGGCCTTTGCCAGAGTCACAAGGATATAGGTACTATCTCACGGTGATTGACCGATTTACTAAATGGCCGGAAGCCGTCCCCATAAAGGACATAACAGCAGATACAGTCGCAAGTGCTTTCTATTCTAATTGGATCGCACGCTTTGGATGCCCTAAGCTTATGACAACCGACCAGGGTACGCAGTTCGAAAGTGCATTATTCACGGCCCTGTCGAGATTAGTTGGAGGCAAACGAATTCGAACCACGGCGTATCATCCAGCCTCTAATGGATTGGTTGAAAGATGGCATCGTACCCTCAATGCGTCCATTATGTGCCACCAAATTCCCCAGTGGACCCGAGCGTTTCCAACAGTCTTGCTGGGATTGAGAACGTGCTACAAGAACGATTTAAAAGCATCACCAGCCGAATATTTATACGGAACGACACTCAAGGTTCCTGGTGAATTCTTCGCGAACGCAGAAGCCCCAGTAGACTCACAGAATTTCATCAACGATTTCCGCAAACATATGAGAACTATTCGGCCAGCTCCCACCACACACCATTGCCGACAGAAAACGTTCTGCTTTGAGGACTTATCTAAATGCACCCACGTTTTTATAAGAGTCGATGCAACCAAGCGTCCCCTGGATCAACCCTATACAGGCCCACATAAAATAATCAAAAGAGTAGACGAGCGAGTCTACACTGTCGACGAGAATCGCAAGCACTCCAACATTAGCATCGAACGTCTCAAGCCAGCTCATGTAGCAAGTGACGAATTTTTTGGAGAACTACCTCACCGACGTGTTCTCATCAATTCAAACATGCCTCAACAACCGTCGCTTTCAACAAGTTTACCACTACAACAAAATTCTACAGTAATACCATCACTTAGGGGGGAGTAATGTGGGGACACACATAGCACACAGCATCTGGCAATACCATTCTATGTGGCAGTTCTTCTTCGTTTCTGTTTCCTCTTGTCATTCGCTGGCGGTTGCAAGTTCAAATTGTAACCGGAGACAATTCATTGAATCGCTACCAACTGAACTAAGCTGACGCTTCTATACAAAATTAATAAGAATTCAATATTTAACAATTTCACATTTTTGTAACTTAATATAAATTATCTACATAATAAATATACGTCCATTTGATACAAAATTAAATTGGCTAAGTGGTTAACAACCACACCAGCTTATATTGCTTTTGTTTTTGTTTATGTGTATTGGTTTGATGCGATTGTCGGCACTTTCTAAAAGCAATTGCCATTTTATGAGTATGCACCTTAACTCCTTCTCAAAGCCTATAGGTCACCGCCGACGGCAATTATGCCCTGAAAGACTTAAAGTTGCTAAGGACGAATTCCGGTTACTGGTCGAACTCGGTCATGCCAGACCGTCTAACAGCCCATGGGCCAGCCCTTTACACATGGCCAGGAAGAAATCAGGGGATTGGAGACCGTGCGGGGACTACCGCAGACTGAATGAGCAAACGGTTCCCGATCGGTATCCGATTTCATTACTTCATGACTACTCCACAACTTTAGCAAACAAAAATATTTTTTCCACAATCGACCTCAAGCGCGCATTCCACCATATTCCGGTAGCAGAGGAGGACATCCCAAAAACAGCCATAATCACCCCGTTTGGACTGTACGAGTTCGTAAGCATGCCGTTCGGACTCCGAAACGCAGCCCAAACGTTCCAACGCTTCATTAATGAGGCACTAGCAGGTCTCGACTTCGTATACGCATACATAGACGATCTGCTAGTGGCATCAACAGGAGAGCAGCAACACGAAAGACACCTTCGAGCAGTATTCCACCGGCTGAGCAAATACGGCCTATGTGTTAACGCCGACAAATGCGTATTGGGTGCAGCCACGGTGAATTTTTTGGGGTATCGTTTATAACCGTCGCTTTCAACAAGTTTACCACTACAACAAAATTCTACAGTAATACCATCACTTAGGGGGGAGTAATGTGGGGACACACATAGCACACAGCATCTGGCAATACCATTCTATGTGGCAGTTCTTCTTCGTTTATGTTTCCTCTTGTCATTCGCTGGCGGTTGCAAGTTCAAATTGCAACCGGAGACAATTCATTGAATCGCTACCAACTGAACTAAGCTGACGCTTCTATACAAAATTAATAAGAATTCAATATTTAACAATTTCACATTTTTGTAACTTAATATAAATTATCTACATAATAAATATACGTCCATTTGATACAAAATTAAATTGGCTAAGTGGTTAACAACCACACCAGCTTATATTGCTTTTGTTTTTGTTTATGTGTATTGGTTTGATGCGATTGTCGGCACTTTCTAAAAGCAATTGCCATTTTATGAGTATGCACCTTAACTCCTTCTCAAAGCCTATCGGTCACCGCCGACCAACCACTTTTTCTAAGTCTTTTGCTCATTATCAATCTGCATATTTGCCGCCTAATCTGTGTCTGTTTACAAAATCGTCTACCTGCATTTGCTACGATATTCAATACTTTTTTTTTACCTCCGGCTACCGGTAGTTGCAAATTCATTCGATTGCTTTTCATCCTATGTTCAATCTTCTCCTCATAATAGCTCACATACACACACATATACATGCACACATTCTCTGTTTAGTAGACGCATTTTGACTTTGCTTTTCATGCATCGGGTAAACAAAAATCTATTCTGACAGTTGTGTTTGTTTCTCCTGCTATATTTGCCCACCAGCAAAAAGTTTCATTACTGAAAAATATCAGCGAGTCTGTAATATGTTGTGGGGCAGGGCACGAGGTAAATTCGAATTAAACGGCAAATATTTTTGTTCTTGTTCTTCTATAGAAATTTTAATGCTCGATTCAAAGGAAACAGCACAGTTCCCAACTGAATGACCCATATTCCATTTAAAATATTTCCAGAAATACGTTCGACTGAATTACCCATAACTCTCGGTAAGCGAGTTGTACATCTTCTTGGGGGATCGACTGATTGAATCATTTCCCCAGTTACGCGAGTTATTCAGTTTTTAGCTTTCTACGAACTTTCAGGCGGTAACACGTGTTTGTTTTTGTTTCTAGTGCCCGTTACTCGTGTAACTGCGGAGCCGAACGTTGGCGTGCTTAAATTTTTTGTTTTCTTCTTTAGTACGATTTCAGAGTGCATTAGAAGTGGAAGCAAATAAAAGTTGACATTTAACTGGAATATTATTAAAAGGTGAATTAAAAAAGTTACTTAATTTATTAATTGTGAAGTGTTGAGTGAATAAAAATCAGGTATGTATAGTAAACGTCATGAAAGGCGTTTTATAAACGCAGAAAAAAAAGAAAATTATTAGAAATGATAATTTAAATCAAAATAATGACGAACCAAATGAGTTGAATGTCGAGAACTGTAGTTCAGAAAATTCTAACGAACGTGAAGGCAGCTTGACAGTAGATTTACAACAATGGGCTGTAACAATATAACACGTGCAGCTTTTAATGGTTTATTGAGGGTTTTGAATAAGTGGCATTTGGATGTTCCAACTTGCTCCGGTCACTGATTACCAGGCAGGCCACCCTTATCGGAAATGTTTTACCCGGTACATATTTACACCTAGGGATAGAAAATAAATTGCGTAGAATCAGTGATGTTATTAAAAACAAAGAGACAGTAGTGTTGGACATTGGTATTGACGGCGTTCCCTTGTACAAAAGCTCAGGACAATCGCTGTGTCCCATTTTAGGAAAGATTTTCCCTGACTTAAATACTGAGGTTATGTTACTTGTATTTAGGCACCAAAAAACCATCCAGCGTAAATAATTATTTAAAAGATTTTGCGTCTGAATTATCAAATTTACTAAAAAACGGGTTGAATATAAATGGAAAAATCCTTGAAATAAAAATGAGAGCTTTTATTTGTGATTCTCCTGCAAAAGCAGTTTTGTGTCAAACCTTGGGGCACAATGCCTTGGAAGGATGCACCCGGTGTTGTCAAGTAGTGAAACGAAAAATAATAGAACAGTTTATAGCACATTAAAATCATCACCACGGACTGACGAAGGTTTTTTATTAAGAACGTACGATAACTATCAAAAACCTTTGACTGGTGAAAGCTCTGTACTAGAAGATTTAAGTATAAAAATGGTGACATCGTTTCCCCTAGACGTGATGCACATGGTTGACTTGGGTGTTGTCAAGAAAATAATTATTTGCATAAGGAATGGGAAAACAAACTTTCCGAAACTTAATAAAAGAGAAAAGGAGAATTTGTCAAGTAAAATGCTTTCTTTAAAGTATTTCGTTCCCAGTGAATTTGCTCGCAAACCAAGATGTTTTGAAGAAATAAAGCGATGGAAGGCTGTAGAGTTCCGACAATTTATACTCTATATGGGCATTTTTGTCCTAAAAGATTCTGTTGACGCAAATGTTTATAATCATTTTCTCCTGCTACACGCTGCATATATAGGCTCCTTTTAACAGAAACAAAATATCGGGCAAATATCGGTGTTGCTCAAGATATTCTGCAATACTTTGTTAATCTCTTTCCCGTTATTTATCTCGAAGAGCAGTTATCTTTTACACATTCTGTCCTTCATTTGACAGAATGTGTACAAGAAATAGGATTTGTAAACTCTCACGGAATATAGTTTTGAAAACTATTTACAAAAATTGAAAAAATGTATAAGAAAACCTACTCAAATTCTCGAGCAAATAAATAACAAAGACCAACACTGTGAAACTATTAGAAAAGAAAAATTTATTGGTCGCAAAATTTATAAATTTGGGTACCTTAAAACGTACATTTCGACCTATTACACTTTAAAAACAAAACAGGCTGACAATATTTATTTTGCTGGTGGTAGTCCACTTAAAATTATTCGCTTTTCAAGGGAAGAAACGAAGTTTTAGTTATAGGTAAAAGATTTACTAACTGCAAAGCATTTTACACCTATTGAAAATCAAGAAATGATCAACGTAAAAGAGGTCGATTATAATTTTTTTTTACTTTCCAATTAATGATAAGGAATATTTATTTATTCCCATTTTGCATACAGTTTAAGAATCAGAAGCACAAATCTCAAAGATGTCGGACGGCATATTTACACCAGTTTTTAGATGCAATGCCAGACTAAATGGCGAAAACATTTCTCCAGGCCCGGACAATATACAAATGGAGTTGAACAATATAAAAAAGCAAATAAGTGCAGCAACGGAAAAGTTAAATGGTTATTATAAAAATAAATCATATTTTTAATTTGTATAATTTTAAACCATTTTTGTGAATTGCAGCCTTAATTAACATCCAGACAAAAAATAATTTGCTTATGCAAAGGGTTCTGGAGAAAGTGGAGAAGAAAGTAAAATTTCCAGTTCTTGATGTGAGGAGTCTCGATGAAATTGAAAACTATGTTGCGAAAAACAAAGATGTATATGTGAGTATGAAATTGCGCTAATATGGTTTTTAATTTTTTTTTATTAATTTATTGTGCATAATTTTAACCAGGTTTCCAATATTAGGAACATTATTGGGCAAGTTGGCATTATAAACGGCTTCAAAAAATTCTCAGCGACAAAACCATGGCCCAGATTAATTATGATGAATTGCAAAAAAAAAACCCCGTTTAAAAAATATGAGAACCTCCATGATGCCCTATACGGTAAAATTTACCCATTCGAAATTTTTGATACATATGTTTTATTATTTATTTTGTTTTCTTTTTCAAAAGCAATATAAACTGAAGGGTACACCAGACGGGATTATGAACGGGACATTAGAAGATCATTCAAAATGGCGAAAAATCGATACCATAAGGCAAACTGCAAAAGCAACAAAATAATTTTGATAAACTTTATTTAATACGCAAATATGTTATTATATTTTATTATATTACTTTATTTAACGATTTAAAATGAATTGAAGTTAGTTTCTTCTTTTTTGACTGTAATTTTATTAATGTTTAAGTATATTAAAATTAAATATATTTTACTTAAATTAAAAGAAATAGATAAGCATGCATTTACTATCCTTTATAACTGGGTGTACAGACGAATAATACATATAACTGACCGCTTCATATCTTCTGGTACATGAGCTCGCAACGCGCACAACTGATCACATCAAATAGTGGATATAATAGCCATTCTTAAGGATAATTGATTCTTCATATTTCTTGGTATATGCGATGGTATTTCGTAAAATTGATCAACCCATAGTCATGAGTATATGAGCACGTAATACGTGCAAATGATCACTACTAGGAAAGGGTATGCGAGCAAGTATAAAGGTCAGACAATAAGTTCATATTCTTGGGTATATGTTAAGGTAAGGCGCGAGCCTGACCCGCCATCACCTTTGAATATCCGAATCGATTATGTACACCATTGAAAAACTCATATTTTTAGGTATGCGATTTGGTAAGATATGAATTTCGTAGGACATCGCTGTGTTAAATTTCAGCATAGAATTCAGCGATATTGCCCTCACTTTTGCTATTACCAACTCCTTTCCTAGTGATTACCTTTTGCTGCTGGGTGGTTTCCTATATGCATACATACATACATACGTAAATATGTTGTTTTTTCTTAACACAAATTACTTCTCACCTCACATAAACGAAGAGTGCTTTGAGCCGAATTTTGGACGTTAAAGCTGTATGGGAGTATACTGATGTATGTAGATGAGTTTTTATGTTTGAGGTTTATTTAAACTTTGTTGTTGTTGTTGTAGCGATAAGGACACTCCCCGAAGGCCTTGGGGTGTGTTATCGATGTTGATGGTCCTTTGACGGATGCAGATCCAGTACGTTCCGGTAACAAGCACCATTAAGGTAATGGCCCCACAATCTCTGGAACGATTTATTATGGCCACATGAAGCCTTCTAGGCCATATCGCCCTCCCACCCCCTGGCCAGAGCCTCGGCAGTTAAAGAAACAGGACTCGCTACGGACAATTGGGATGGAGAAGCTATAAATTGCGCTGGCAACCCCTTGATAGGGTTGCGCTACACAACCTCCTCAATCAATTTGGTATTTTAGTCACCTCCTACGACATGCATACCTGGCCCGGGTGTATTTTAAGCTCCCTAATCCGCTGGGACCGCCATGGTAGCGCCTACCACACCGAAGATCCTGGATTCACTCCCAGGGCAAAGGATAATCAAAATTTTAGAAACAAGTTTTTTCAATTAGAATAAAAGTTTTCTAACCGGGATCGCCCCTCGGCAGTGTTTGGCAAGCACTCCGAGTGTATTTCTGCCATGAAAAGCTTTATAGTGAAACTCATCTGCCTTGCAGATGCCGTTCGGAGTCGGCATTAAACAAGTAGGTCCCGTCCCGGCAATTTGTAAGAAAAACAAAAAGGAACACGACCTAAATTGGAATTGATGTGATGGCAGCGCCTACTACACCGAAGATCCTGGGTTCACGCCCCGGGCAAAGGATAATCAAAATTTTAGAAACAAGTTTTTTCAATTAGAATAAAAGTTTTCTAACCGGGATCGCCCCTCGGCAGTGTTTGGCAAGCACTCCGAGTGTATTTCTGCCATCAAAAGCTTTATAGTGAAACTCATCTGCCTTGCAGATGCCATTCGGAGTCGGCATTAAACAAGTAGGTCCCGTCCCGGCAATTTGTAAGAAAAACAAAAAGGAACACGATCCAAATTGGAATTGATGTGATGGTAGCGCCTACTACACCGAAGATCCTGAGTTCACGCCCCGGGCAAAGGATAATCAAAATTTTAGAAACAAGTTTTTTCAATTAGAATAAAAGTTTTCTAACCGGGATCGCCCCTCGGCAGTGTTTGGCAAACACTCCGAGTGTATTTCTGCCATCAAAAGCTTTATAGTGAAACTCATCTGCCTTGCAGATGCCATTCGGAGTCGGCATTAAACAAGTAGGTCCCGTCCCGGCAATTTGTAGGAAAAACAAAAAGGAGCACGACCCAAATTGGAAGAGCAGCTCTGCCTAAAATCTCTTCGGAGGTTACATTTATTTATTTAATCCGCTAGGGGGTTTCTTTAAACCTAATATACTCCAATGTCAATTTGCCTAAAAGAGTTGCATGTAAAAAGAAGGAAAAAATGCAATAATCTGCACATCTTAAAAAATAAAAATATTTATTTCCAATATAATTTAGAGGAATCTATGAAAGGAGAGTTTGCCATAATGTGGCTAAATGTGAATCAAAAACGAATCAATCGATAGAAATATTATTTTTTGCAATTAAACTTTAAAATATTTAATTTTGTTCTGTATCAAAAAATAGTTGATTCCTTTCTAATATAACCAAAATTGCTTAATCAGAAAATGCGGTTTGTTTGTTTGCTCGCTGTGAACCAAACGCGTCAAACACACGTTCAGCCAGACTTTCTCACCACATCATATTCATTTTGTTTGATTTAGATCAGATTTTGTCCTTTCATAGCACAATTGGTCCGATAGGATTCACATGGATTGCTTCGCTATTTCATTTATTGAATGTGTTAGTCGTTGCTGTACAAGCGGAGTGGCAACATCGGAGGGGACTATCTTTTATTTACGCATTTTAGTATAATACTTATTGCAAATAATATCTAAAACGTTTTAAAATTTTTACATAATTGATTCTATGGTACTTTCGTGCAGTGAAGTAGTATTTTCATAGCATGCTTTTTGAATATTAGCAAACAATGTGTGCGTTCGACTTGTGTCATTGTTCGTTAATTAACGACTTAACCACCACCACTACAATCATATTACTCGTACTAGAACAGTCACAGTTTCAATTTTTAAGAGCTTTGTTCCAGATCAAATAGTGTAACGCACCATCATTCTCTATAGCATCCTACCTGCATATATGTATGCACTTTCACTTCATTTCACTTGATTTCTGCATGAAATACATATTTACGCGTCACATACATACGGCGGCCGCCGTGGTGTGATGGTAGCGTGCTCCGCCTGCCACACCATATGCCCTGGATTCGCACCTCGGGCAAAGCAACATCAAAATTTTAGAAATAAGGTTTTTCAATTAGAAGAACATTTTTCTAAGCGGGGTCGCCCCTCGGCAGTGTTTGGCAAGCGCTCCGAGTGTATTTCTGCCATGAAAATCTCTCATTGAAAACTCATCTGCCACGGTGTGCCTGAAGCAAGTTTAATTGAAGGGTCAAATAACAACCGATTTTCTCGTGGATTCTTATTTTATGGAGCAAACTAAGTCAGAATCCAAAATTTAAGCTTTTTCTACCGAGCCGTTTTTGAGAAAATTCGATTTAAATTTTGAAAATAGCAAAAAATCAGTACTAACTTTTTTGATCTTTTTTGGTTTGTGGTCCGATTTGGCTCATATTTGGAACACGTAATACATACAAGAATAGAAATCGACCTATGCAAAAAATTGCCGCTAGGTGGCGCATGGATCGAGATGTTCACAAAAATCGTATTTGTTGTCCGATTTGGCTCATATTTGGAACACATAATACATACAAGAATAGAAATCGACCTGTGCAAAAAAATTTCCGCTAGGTGGCGCAAGGATCGATATATTAACAAAAATCTCCACCTAGCGGCAATTTTTTTCGCAGGCCGTTTTCTATTCATGTATGTATAATGTGTTCCAAATAGGAGCCAAATCGGACCACAAATACGATTTTTGTGAATATCTCGATCAATGCGCCACCTAGCGGAATTTTTTTTTGCATAGGTCGATTTTTATTCTTGTATTGTTCCAAATGTTAGCCAAATCGGACCACAAATCAAAAAAGATCAAAAAAGTTAGTACTGAAAAAGCTTACATTTTGGATTCTGACTTAATTTGGTCCATAAAATAAGAATCCACGAGAAAATCGGTTGTGCTTTGACCCTTCAATTAAACTTGCTTCAGGCTCACCGTGCTGCCTTTCAGATGCCGTTCGGAGTCGGCATAAAACATGTAGACCCCGTCCGGCCATTTTGTAGGGAAAATCAAGAGGAGCACGACGCAAATTGGAAGAGAAGCTCGGCCTTAGATCTATTCGGAATTTACCGCGCCTTACATTTATTTTATTTATTTTATAAATACAATTTTTTTGTTATTATTCAAACCCGCGATCTTATTTTATACCTATTTATGCCACAAAACCTATATTATTAGGAGCTCTGTAAAATAATCTAATTTATGGTACGAATTTTTGAATACAGGAAGCGAGAGAAATGGAGAACAATGGAAAAATAGAGAAGAAGTTAGAGATTGAGAAGAAGTGAGAGAAAATAAAGAGAGAGAGATACAGGATGATAGGAAGAGAAAAATACGGTGGCCGAGAAAGAAACGCAAAGAGAGACGAATGCTAGAGGGATAGGAAGACATGCAGGAAAAAGGGGGAGTGCGAGAGTGGAAAAACGAGGGAGGAGGAGTTAAGCGATAAAACCTCTTGAAAGCCACGCAGGTAAACGAAATATATGATAGGACAACGTCTGCCTAGTCAACTTGTACATATACTTATGTTTATCTATCCCGTCCATGAACTTCATGAAAACCCGGATAAGTTTTTTCAGAAAATTGGCAAGGAATTTGATTGTTTGAAATTTTGTACCTAGCCTAGATTATCGTATCCACATCTGATTGGGATATCACCCCATCTCGGCTGCCGTTTAAACCCCTTATTTCCGCTAAACTATTAAAACCGCCCTATACTAAAATTTAGAAAGAACGCCTTGTCTCAGTATTTATTGAATAATGTTCTATTTAAACTTCGGCTCAAAAAACTTTATGTCGGGAATTTATTTCAAAATACCCTATCTTAGCATAAATTCAATACAGTTTCAGCTGAAATAAAAAAGAGCGCTCTTCAATTTAAATTTGAGACAGATAGTTGTTGACAAAAATTTTGAGATGCGGTGTTATTTAATAAACTGAGGCAGAAAGAGAGGGAGAAAAAGTTGCGTGAAGAAAAGGAGAAAAGATAGAGATGCAGGGAGGGACGGAAGACGAACACGAAGGGGAGTGAACATAGTGAAGAAAAAGGAAGGGGGAGATAGTTGCGGAGAAGGGAACAGTACAGGATAAAGAAAGAGAGCTTTAGAAAGAAAGAGAAGAAGGAGGAATATAGAGTCGGAGAAGGAAAGGGTGAGGATGAGAGAGAGACGAAGACAGATAGAGAAAGGAAGGATGGAATGGGCATGAGGGGGGGCAGGGGTCCGGAGGTGGAGAGAATAAGTAAAATCTTATTGAAACTTATTTAACACTATATCGTTATATCCGTTAAATCCGTTAAATCCGTGACATCAAAATATTCGTGCTACGTGCCAATTACTGATGATGCCGTAATATATTATTATAATATGGAACATTCAGTTGTTAATCCAGTGAGCTGATTAACTGAAAAGTTGATAAGAATAAAAAACGACGACGATACGTTAATCTGACTCAGTGGGTGCGGATGGGGGTTCCCCCTATAAATTCAGGAAAAAAATCAGAAATACATTCCTTCAGAAAGCAATAGTCAGAACTCTTTATTCAGAAAGCCAAAATTCAGAAGTCACAACTCAGAAATCAAAATTCAGAAGTCACAGCTCAAAAACAAAAATTCAGAAATCAAAATTCAGAAGTCAAATATCAGAAGCCAAAATTCAGAAGGCAAATTTCACAAGTCAAAATTCAGAAGTGAAAATTAAAAATAAAAAAAATTTTGCGCAAAATTTAATTTTGTTTTGCTCTCTGATTACTCTCTGAATTTTGACTTAAGAAATTTGCCTTCTGAATTTTGACTTCTGATTTTTTTTTCAGCCGTCTGGTAACTTCCTGGAACACAGCAACGTCGAAAGAAGGCGTTGTATCCAATCGAATTATGGATGTATTATGTATAATTACACCAAATTGAGTGAAGCCCGAAGAAATAATTCTATCGAAGGGTGGCACAACGTCATTCGAATTGCGTTTGGGACACACCCTAACATATTTAATTTCATAAATAAAATAAAAAACGAACAGGCAATAACAGAAACAAAATTGTAGCATTTTTTAGCTGGAGGCGAGCCGTATCGAAAGCGCAAGAAAAAATATAAAGACCTCAACCGGCATTTATTTAACTATGTAACCTCATTTGTTGTTGTTGTATTAACGATAAAGACACTCCCCGAAGGTTTTGGAGAATATTATCGATATTGATGGTCCTTTGTCGGATATAGATTTGGACGTTCCGGTAACAAATCACCATTAAGGTACTAGCCTAACCATCTCGGAACGATTAATATGACCTCATTAAACCTTCTAGGCCATACCGCCCTCCCACCCTCTGGATCCATACGTAACATGGGGTCGCCTGAGCCTCGCCTGCTAAATATGTGTATGATACATGTATATTTGTAACAGGATTCCCCTCGCGTAGGTAAAGTTCACAATTGGGTTGCGGAAGCTTTGGAGCTATTGGAGCTATACAGCTTTGTATTGCTCTTATCAACCGCTTGAATCCTTGTAAATTCATTTGAAAAAGATAAACGCGAAAACGGTTTAATTGATTACATGATTGCCATTGCACACAATTTAACATTTTAGATTGTGCTACTTTTTCTGTATATGTATACACAAAATACCTTCCAAATAAGTAAACGAGAGAAATTTAATGTTTTTTCTGCTGTCTGAATACTTTCTGAATTTTGACTTCTGAATTCTGCCTTCTGAAATTTGACTACTGAAATTTGACTTCTGAAATTTTACTTCTAAAATTTGACTTCTGAGGCTTCACTTCTGAATTTTGGCCACTGAATTTTGTCTTTCTGAAAAAAGGGCGCTTACTAATGTTTTCTGAAAAAATGTGTTTCTGAATTTTTGTTTTTTGAATTTATTGGGGGCACCGCAGATGGGACAACCATGTACTACCAGCAGCGGGTGTCAGTGTGAGCGGGCGGCACACCATCTTCAACGAATTGGACTTTTATTCGCCTAATTGTGATCTCATCTGTTTTATGCTCACACAACTTATATTTTCTCCTCTGTCAAGTACTACATAACTGCACCTTCTTTTTAATCTCCTATTTCAATTGGACTTTTAATCTTGCAGCGCAGTGGACTGTATAATATGCTCCAGTTTCTCTCACTTAGTAAAAATGAGTATTTTTTATAGATTCACTGAAACGTGCATTGCATGTAAAAGCTAGTTTTCTTTGATTCCGTCGTTTAAGTCGGATTTTCTTGAGAAAAAATAAATAAATAAAGAAAAAACAAGTAAGGACGGGACTGTCTTCGGCTGTGCCGAAGACTTCATACCTTTCATGAATGGGGCTGAACAATAATCTTATCCCGTTCGTAATCTCCAAATAAACGGATGTATAAGATAAGAAATATATAGTGAACAGATGTACATACCTAAACGATTTTTAAGATAAATATAAAATAAAAAATGGCGAAAAACCCCTTTATCTGAACGATCGGTTGTATGGGATATATATTATATATAGCTCCGATCGAAATGATTTTTAAAGGAAATCTTCTATGATATATTAGAAGAAATATCACAAACTTCAACGTTTTTATATTGGAAATTAAGGGAGAAATTGCCAAAAATCTTTCTATCTGAACGATCGGTTGTATGGGATATATACTCTATATAGCTCCGATCAAAGTGATTTTTTCAGAAAACCTTCTATGATACTTTAAAATATATACCACCGAGTTTCATGATTATACTTTCTAAATTGCGGAAGGAATGACCAAAATCGTCTTATCTGAACGATCGATTGTATGGGAGATTATGTTATAGTGGTAATGTGTAATATAATACAAAAATACATCCTTGTGCCAAATTTCATTGAGATATCTCAAAATTTGAGGGACTTGTTTGCGTTCAAACAGACAGACGGACGGATAGACGGTTATGGCTATATGAACTCAGTTCGTCGCCCTGATCAATTCGGTATACTTAATGGTGAGTCTATCTTCTATATTTCTCAACGTTGCAAACATCGGACCAAAGTTAATATACCATTTCATGTTCATGAAAGGTATAATGAGTGTACAAATTATTGCAAATTGTTCTGCTTCTGACTGTTAAAAGCTGAAAATGTCATCCACCCGCATACAAAATATGTATCGGGTGGTGAATTGCCAACGTCCAAAAGGAACATGACGGTTTAAAAATATTTGCATTGTGGATAGGAGGTATAACGATTAAGCTGCCTTAAAAAGACCACGCAAAAAGCACGCTTTTGGAATGCCTAATTAGTGATAAAAGCATTGAATAAGTACTTACTAGAGTTCGAACGAAAATTTGATTGGGGTTCGGATACCGAACAGTGCGGCATAAAAGTTGGGTCCCGCTTCGGTTCAAAAATTGATCAAAAATACGATTTTTTTTAAATACTAAAGAAAATGTTGTCATGTGACTGCATTTGGCGAAAGATGGCGCAGTTCAATATTCAATAGGGATGACGATTTTCTAGGCTTGATGTTTTTTGCACATTTAGGTTCCAATATCTTAAAAGCTTGCAGACTCGGGTCCATCGCGTCGAAACCTCCAAGAAAGTATAATCCTGTTTCTGGTTACAAAATTTATTTGGATTTTTGTCGGCCCGTGATACAGCAGAAAATATCTCGAAAACCTGAACCACTTTGAAAATTTGTCTTCAGATTAAGTTTCTGGGCAATAGAACCCCCTAGAAACCAACAACAAAAATCTGGTCGCTCATTTTCTATATATTTTTGTCCTCTAGTATATTGCTTGTTTTGCTATTAAAAGGGGGATATTTGAAAGGCCGTCGATGTAAAGTGTATGTGAGGAATATTCTGAAATTCAAGTGCTCTCTTTTCATTAAATATTTATCAAAGTGTATGTGCCAGATCGTTATGGGTAAAAAGGGAAGAGTGTGGTATATTCTGGTTTTTTGTGGGCTTCTTCACCAATAAAGCTTTCATAGTTTTACCTGTATAGCTATTTGAAGAAAAGTACGTGAAGGAAGATAGAGACCTAAAATCATAGCGAAAAGGTCTAGAACCACTGACACCATAATAAAATTAGCTTATCAATCGTTTGAAATCTCAAAAAAGCAGAAAGAGAACGTTTGATAATAAAAAATGTTTAGTGAATTAGATGAAGAAATGTTATATTGTTCCAGTTTTGCATTACCATAATCACCAGTTTGAATAACAAAGTTTGGCAAAAAGCTAAACCTATGGTAAACTATGTGTACTAGAGGCTTAATGACAATCTATTATCGCGTATAAGGGCACTATATCCAAGAAATAAAAGACGAGGAGGATTCCAAGTAATGTCTGATAACTTTCTATTGCAGCACATTATGTGAGCGTCATTTTGACTAAATTTTAGTTTACATTTCATCAAATCTACAGCAGGGCTCTATAGCAAAGCGCCTTGAGCTGTAAAGCGAATTTACCAAACTCTCAGAATTGCGCCCAGTTGGATTGTCCTCTTTTAATGACATGCACAACATGGGCGCGTAAGCTTGAGTTTTCCATACCGATAAAAACCTTGAAAAAAAAGTACGAAAAGCAAATGTTACTTTTCTCGAAAAAGGTGTACAAAAACTCATCAAAGGTGGCAAAAATTAAGCTATGTGAAAGCCAAGAGATTCATGTTTTTCACTCCCTCCTTAAATCATTAGCTAGGTACTTTAAATATGCGTGTTTCCGTAAGAAGAAAGTTGAAGGAAAAAAGTGCAAGCTGAAAAATATATGAGTTTAACCCCTCTGAATCAAAAACTTAATTTGCTGTTCTGCAAGTGCGGTGGAAAAAAAAATAAATAAAACGGCAGTAAAAGCAGGACATATAATTTTTTCTCATAATACATGGACTTATTGTTTTTTTCGTAAGAAGCAAACATATTTGGTCATAGAATTCGATCTAGGATCACTACTTTTTATCGCCGGCCTTTCATTTATGGAACAAGCTTTAAATTATTTAAGTGATATTTTCAACAATACTGAGATTCAAATCCAATAATTCCGGGACTCTTATGACACGTCATCCCTCATATACAGAGATCGAACGTCTAGAAAAAACGCTGCATTATTTGCACGGCGCCATGTAGTGTTACCAACTTTATTTTGTAACGTGTTTCTGATATCGCTTAAAGGCTGAACAACTGTGCCCCAACTTTTTATTTAGATGCGTTTAAAGCAATCTTATACATGCCAAGATGTTGCATTTGTAAATATAAAGGGACTACAGACTTAGCAATTAAAGTTTATTTCGCCTTGCCATTCACATACAAAATTTGGCGAAGCACTGTTATAAACATTCTCAAAAAATACTTGCTAACATGTTCTATTCATTTATTAAATTGCAGTTTTTAGAAAAGTTACCAGCGAGTGGAAAAAATAATTTCACTTGCAAGTGTGGCAGCACCCTTAGCAAAAGCAAATGTCGAATTCTTTTTCTTATGGTTTGCTTGAATCAAAAGCGTGAAGTTGTCTACTTTTTCATGACAGATGGCGCGAGTATCGGTCGATCTGCCGTTCTTCATAAAAATATGGGCAATCTACTCATCATGTAGAAGATTGCGCTAAACGCATCTATGTATATGAAAAGCTGCTTATGTGACGGTGCTTTAAATGTAGATAATTTTTCTAATTTTTATACTCAGTTGAGCAGAGCTCACAGAGTATATTAAGTTTGATTGGATAACGGTTGGTTGTACAGGTATAAAGGGTGAAGTTGTCTACTTATATACCATATATCAAAATCATCAGGATCGAAAAAAAATTCGATTGAGCCATGTCCGTCCGTCCGTCCGTCCGTCTGTCCGTTAACACGATAACTTGAGTAAATTTTGAGGTATCTTGATGAAATTTGGTATGTAGGTTCCCGGGCACTCATCTCAGATCGGTATTTAAAATGAACGATATCGGACAATAACCACGCCCACTTTTTCGATATCGAAAATTTCGAAAAATCGAAAAAGTGCGATAATTCATTACCAAATATGCATTAAGCGATGAAACTTGGTAGGTGAGTTGAGATTATGACGCAGAATAGAGAACTAGTAAAATGTTTGACAATGGGCGTGGCACCGCCCACTTTTAAATGAAGGTAATTTAGAAGTTTTGCAAGCTGTAATTTGGCAGTCGTTGAAGATATCATGATGAAATTTGGCATGAACGTTACTCTTATTACTTTATGTCTGCTTAATAAAAATTAGCAAAATCGGAGAACAACACGCCCACTTTTTAAAAAAAAAAATTTTTTTAATTCAAATTTTAAAAGAAAAGTTAATATCTTTACAGCATATAAGTAAATTATGCCAACATTCAACTCCAGTAATGATATGGTGCAACAAAATACAAAAATAAAAGAAAATTTCAAAATGGGCGTGGCTCCGCCCTTTTTCATTTAATTTGTCTAGGATGCTTTTAATGCCATAAGTCGAACAAAAATTAACCAATCCTTGTGAAATTTGGTAGAGGCTTAGCTCCTAGGGCGATAACTGTTTTCTGTGAAAAAGGGCGAAATCGGTTGAAGCACCGCCCAGTTTTTATACACAGTCGACCATCTGTCCTTCCGCTCGGCCGTTAACACGATAACTTGAGAAAAAATCGATATATCTTTACTAAACTCAGTTCACGTACTTATCTGAACTCGCTTTGTATTGGTGTAAAAAATGGCCGAAATCCGACTATGACCACGCCCACTTTTTCGATATCGAAAATTACGAAAAATGAAAAAAATGCCATAATTATATACCAAATACGAAAAAAGGAATGAAACATGGTAATTGTATTGGTCTATTGACGCAAAATATAACTTTAGAAAACAACTTGGTAAAATGGGTGTGACACCTACCATATTAAGTAGAAGAAAATGAAAAAGTTTTGCAGGGCGAAATCAAAAGCCCTTGGATTCTTGGAAGGAATACTGTACGTGGTATTACATATATAAATAAATTAGCGGTACCCGACAGATGATGTTCTGGATCACCCTGGTCCACATTTTGGTAGATATCTCGAAAACGCCTTCACATATACAACTAAGAGCCACTCCCTTTTAAAACCCTCATTAATACCTTTAATTTGATACCCATATCGTACAAACACATTCTAGAGTCACCCCTGGTCCACGTTTATGGCGATATCTCGAAAAGGCGTCCACATATATGACTAAGGCCCACTCCTTTTTAAAATACTCATTAACACCTTTCATTTGATACCCATATCGTACACAAAAATTCTAGAGTCACCCCTGGCCCACGTTTATGGCGATATCTCGAAAGGGCATCCACCTATAGAACTAAGGCCCACTCCCTTTTAAAATACTCATTAACACCTTTCAATTGATACCCATATCGTACAAACAAATTCTAGAGTCACCCCTGGTCTACCTTTATGGAGATATCTCGAAAAGGCGTCCACCTATAGAACTAAGACCCACGCCCTTTTAAAATACTCATTAGCACCTTTCATTTGATACCCATGGATACCATGGATGCCTGGCACCTATTTAAAGCTAACTCTGTACCTAGTAATTTGTTAAATTTCAAAAACTCAATGCAAAGTTCAGGTTCGAAGCAAAAAAGACAAAAAGAAAAAGCTTTGAAGGTTTCACTAAATCAATAAATAAATACTATCCTATAGCAGACATATGGAACAAAATTAACAGATTGTCATGAAAATCGAGCAGCAATACAATCACTGCAATTAAAACTCAGAGCGAAACACTTGTCGATGCTGAAAAGATTGCGAATTACATTGGTACTGAATGGTCCCATTATGCATCAGATAGTAACTTTTCCCCTGCATACAATCAGTTAAAAAACCAACAAAATAATTTTACTGTCTTGGTCACACATAATAAAATAGCGAAAAATATTGAAGAACCTATTTCTCTTATTGAGCTAGATAGCTGTCTTCGTAAAGTTAAAGGCAAAACTCCGGGTATGGATCGTATTTCATATCAAATGTTGAAAAATTTATCGCCTTTTGCGAAAAAACGCCTAGTTAATTTGTTTAATACAATTTTCAACTCTGGAGTAATTCCACATGCATGGAAGCTTGCAACGATAATCCCTATTCCAAAACCCCAAAAAGACATGTCGAGCATTAACGGGCTTAGGCCAATTTCACTGCTCTCATGTATTTCGAAAATTCTTGAAAGAATTATAGCAAACAGATTGTCATGGTTTATGGAAGAACGAAAATGTGTTGCTAATAACTAAGTAGCTTTTAAACCCGGAAAAGGATGCGACGACGCCCTACTGCATTTTGATTTTTATGTTTCAAACGCGTTGTCAGCAAAAAACCACGTTACCGTATTATTATTAGACTTCGAAAAAGCATTCGATAGAATAGGCTCTCACGTGATACTAGATGTTCTTCATTCTCTAAAACTTGGGCAAAACATTTTTAACTTTGTAAAATCGTTCCTATCAAGTCGTCGTTTTCAAATAAGAATTAACAATATATATTCGAACATCTATCCTTTGGAAAATGGTATACCGCAGGGTTCACCTCTATCGGTAACTCTTTTCCAAATAGCCTTCAATAAAATAAGTAGTATTATACTTAAAACACCACATGTTGATCACTTTCTTTATGCTGATGATCTTTACATATTGTGCGAATGAAATGACAATAACGAAGCCTGTAACATTTTAACGTCCGTTTTACAGGATATAGCAGTCTGGTGTGATATGTCAGGTGCTAAGATATCATTTCAAAAGTCAAAAAAATTCCATATTTGTAGAAAAAGTAATTGTGGCTCCACAAATATAAACATTAATGTTAACAATTTTGCTATAGGAAATGTAAATAAACTTAAAATTCTTGGAGTGACATTTTCACAAAGATACTACTGGAAAGAACAATGCCTTGAATTAAAAAAGTCACTAGCTAATAGAGTAAATCTTATATGTTACTTATCAAAGAAAACCTTCACTCATATTAACACATTAACGTATTTAGTAAAAACCTTAGTTTTAAGCAAAATCGACTACGCACTTTACTTGTATGGCCGAACTACACCACCTAACCTTAATCTTATCAAACCACTTTATCATCAAGCTGTAAGAGCTAGTATTTATGCTTACCGTACTACTACTACTACAAATGCACTCACGGAAGCCGGACTTCCTTCAATTGAAAGACGAGTTACGGAGATGGTTGGCAGACTATTGCCAAAAATTCTCTTTCCTAATAATTCAATTATCGACGAAGATATAAAACGTATACAGTCATGGAAAAGGGAGCGTAGAATAACTTCAGCTTTATCCTCGTCTCTGAACTATGCCGCCGAACTTGATATACCAACGAATACAACAAAGCTTCATCCCATTACTCCGATATGGTCCATGTCGTCAGAAATTTGCAACACTACATTGTCAACACTACACAAAGACGTAACCCCAGAAGAAATGTATCTAAGTTCCTTCAATCAGATAAAAAACTCACTTAAAGAGGAAGGCTGGAACTTTCTCTACACAGACGGATCTAAAGAGAAAGTAAGTTCTACAGGCTATGCCATCGTAAACGATGAGGAGGAAGTGGTAGCGTTAAGTCGTCTCCACGAATCTGCATCCATATTCACTGCAGAAGCAAGTGCTATATACACAGCACTAAAAATAGCAATAAACAATTGCCAAAAAACTGTAATTTTCACAGACAGTCTTTCGGTAATAAAATCTATATTTTCATATAATTGTGTAAACTGGAACATCATACAAAAAATAAGAAATATTCTTAAAAATAACACAATAGAGCTTTTGTTGTTCTGGATACCAAGTCACGTTGGAATAAAAGGCAATGAACAAGCAGACATTGCAGCGAAATACGCATGCTCTGCACCAATCACAACTGATCCAGTTATTGAAAAAATAGACATTAAAAGATTTGTGAAAGTATTTTTCAAAGAAAAAAATAAAAGCGATTTCTGCAACTATATCCACCATCACTACACCGCTATCAATAGAAGTGGCGAACCACCTCAATACCCAACTGATGCAAGTAAATATAAAATACGAATATTTTCAAGACTGCGTCTGGGACACACAAACGCAACACATCAATATCTTTTTGACAGCAGTAAAACTGAATATTGTGTTTCTTGTGGAGCGCGTTTAACTATCTCCCATATTTTGTATGACTGCTAGCACCTGGCCGATATCAGAAATGAGGTTTTTGGTAATAACAGAGCAATGGAAATATTAAAAAATCCATCATATAAAAACATCAACGACATTTATCAATATGTAAAAAAAAATCAAGTTAAAATTGTAACCACAACATATGAATACATATTTTAACTCTTACTATAAGAATACATAATTAGTGAAAAATAGAAATTATTTAGTTTTAAGTTGTAAGTAGTGGTATTAGTATTAATATATTTTTCTAAGCTCAAAGTTGTAAATATTAAGTGCCTATATAATAGTCTTTAATTTTAAGTAGAGCTGATAGCCATAGCAGCTAGTGCTCTCTTTTGTTAGTCTTAAAATTCATTTCAAGCCTAAATACATAATAATAATAATAATAAAATACTCATTAACACCTTTCATTTGATACCCATATCGTACAAACAAATTCTAGTGTCACCCCTGGTCCACCTTTATGGCGATATCTCGAAAAGGAATCCACCTACAGAACTAAGGCCCACACCCTTTTAAAATACTCATTAGCAGCTTTCATTTGATACCCATATTGTACAAACGCATTCTAGCGTCAACCCAGGTCCACTTTTATAACGATATTCCGAAATGCGTCCACCTATAGAACTTAGGCCCACTCCCTTTTAAAATACTCATTAACACCTTTCATTTGATACCCATATAGTACAAACAAATTCTAGAGTCACCCCTGGTCCACGTTTATGGCGATATCTCGAAAAGGCGTCCACATATAGAACTAAGGCCCACGCCCTCTTAAAATACTCATTAACACCTTTCTTTTGATACTCATATCGTACAAACAAATTCTAGAGTCACCCCTGGTCCATCTTTATGGCGATATCTCAAAAAGGCGTACATCTATAGAACTTAGGCCCACGCTCTTTTATAATACTCATTAATACCTTTTATTTGATACATATGTCATACAAACAGATTCCAGGGTTACCCTAGGTTCCTTTTACAACATGGTGATTTCCCTTACTTTGTCTCCACAGCTCTCAACTGAGTATGTAATGTTCGGTTACACCCGAACTTAGCCTTCCTTACTTGTTTTAAATTGCTTTGCAAAATACTAAGTATGTATATCACTATCGTTAAAGACACCGTCTTGTATGGAAATTTCATAAGTGTAAATAAAATATCTACGCAGGACCTATCACTCATAATTATAAAGATTAAATCGGGTCCGCATCTTACACATTTGTACTCTCATTGCGTATGCGAAAAGGCAAACACTTTTAATTTTGGAAATTTTTCGAAACCGGAGGGACATTTTCAACTTGATACCGCACTGCCGGTATTATGTATTGAACTGAATAATGGTACACAATTTTCATTGTATAAGTTCGGATTCGGTCGAACATAAAAAATTTAATATTCGTTTTGGGCTTGGATTCGGTCCGTCTCTACTATCCACATACATATATACCCTTTAATTCAGTTATCGTAAGCGCCATAGTACAAATTTTAAAAGAGTTTTTTTTCTATTTATTCGTGCCTTAAAAATGGTAACTAAATAAAACTCCGAGGATATTTAGGCCGAGCTCCTCTTCCAATTCGACCGTTTTCACTTTAATTTCAAAGCTAAGCCTGCCAACGAAAGGCTGGTATTTTACTAACTTATGCTACCTGCCCAGTCAATATACCGCGTAATGTAGAACAAAGAGATCAACAAGTAAAAAAATGACGCTTACGTTAATTTCACGCACAGGGTTCGATATGATTGACAGTAGGACATTAAGTGGTCACGTACAGGCAATTGCAAAGTTCTATAAAATTGAAATACTCGTACATAAAGTTAAAATGTGTGGTTAAGACATTTTCTCAGCTGGCTGCACTTACGTAAAATAAAATACGAATGCCTGCTGTAAAATTTTATTTGCGTCAATATAAATACATACAAAAATTACTTACTAAATATAGAGAAGATAGAAAAATGCTGAGCAGTTTGATGACATCAAAAGGAAGGGATGTTGTATGACGACCACATGCAAATATTCGCTTAACGGCTATGAATTATTGTCTTCAGCGTACGGATTTAAAACTAATCATATCTTGACATTGTAATATAGCGTTACACTATAGTAGAATATTAACTTCCTTTATTTAATAATAGCTGGAACAACTAAGTAGTATGAAACCCCAACAAAAACTGTCATAAGCGGTTGTAGGGAATATTAGTTTTACTCCTGACAAATCACTCTTGACAGATAAACCCCAAAATAAGGTGAACAGAGTACATCATGCGCCTTACAATCACATCTTATTTTAGGTTTCTTTAAGCTAAAAATAAGCTTTATAAGGTAAATGAAAAAATGAAAAAACAAAAATGTTGCCCAAACTTGAAGGATACATGATAAATTGACCCCAGCTGCAATCGATAATTTTTCGTAATATTTTTAAGGGGTTTGTTTTTATTTTTCTTATGGCATACTATTCCTTATGCTACCTTTGTTAATAAACCTTATTAATTAGGTTCTGCTTTTCCTTTAAAAACAACTTTGGTCTTATTTACCGAAATTTTATAGGGTCCGGTTAGATTAAACTGGCCGGCCAATAAAGACCTCACATAGACTGAATGTGTCCATAATGTTACCAAAATTCATCATTCCAATCAGTCATCAGGACTTATGTTATAGAATAACTCCGACCTCTTGTCAAATACTAGAAGGTTTCTAGGGCCTAGCTTAATTACTGCCTCGAGATCGGGCTACTCTGCCGCCCTAATAACCGGCGCCTTGATCTGGCGAGCGTAGGACACGAACACAAGAATGTCCTCAACCGTTTATTTCTGCAGCTCGCACTTTCTGCACTTACTGTTACTGACGAAACCTAACTAATAAGCATGTGACGCCAGAAGGCAGTGTCCAGTTAGTATGTCCACTGTGCACCTTAAGTATTCTTTGCCACTTTGTGAGTCTGATATCGTAGGATTTGTATATGTTTTAAAAATGTTGCGCTTTTGTCCACGCCTTTCCTTCTTCATGGATCATATGCAACTCGTGCCTGCTTTTGATTTCTTCCAAACGGATTTTGACGTTGTTTCAGCGAGTGCTGCACCTTCCTTTACCAACACATCGGCCTTTTCGTTACCTTCTATCCTTTAATGACCGGGAACTCAATATAGGTATATGGTCCCGCCTGATCGAAGTTTTTCCAATGCTTCTTTACATTCCAGTACACTTCTTGATGAAGTACTGTGTGAGATTATTGCCTTAGTCGCCGCACGCTTCCTCCAGAATTCCTGCTGTTTTTTCATGGCTATCATGGCAACTGGAAGCAGATGCGACTTCGCTGAGAAGCTTGCTATGGAATTATCGCAATAATTCATATTTTCTTGTCGTGTGCCAATACTCAAATTTTTTTCGGTTTGCGGGGAGGCTCTAAACACAATTTCTATTACTGAATGAAATAGCTTTTTTTGGCTCTTGGCCTTCAAAGAGATGCCGACCGCAACATCCCCGCTTTCCCATAGTCTGACTATGGCTCAATAACATATTTTCTCGGTCTGTGTCAGTGGTCAGCTTTTCTGGAACAGTTTTAAAAGCCGCTTATTATTCAACTTCGTGAGCGTCTCAGAGCTTGTTGTGCCGGTACTGAGAGTGATACTTTACCAAAGTTTTCAAAATGAAACCAAATGGGCAAAAGTAAGCCAGAAGACATCAGTTAGATATAGTTTATGAGACTCATCTAGCGGTAATTATTGAAGACTCGCGGCAGTGGTAAATAATTGGCTACAAAACGGGTTGTTCTGAATAGCGGGGGCATGCACCTATGTAGTGTATAACCTATAGCTGAATCGCAACGATTCTCTAAGCAGCAATCCATATAACTTAATTGGTGCTTAACCGTTTAAGCGGTTATGGCCATCCGACAAGACGCGCCAGTCGCTTCTTCGTCCTGCCAACTAGCGCCAATTGGTCACACCAAGGCAGTGTAAATCGTTTTCCACCTGGTCCCTCCAGCGGAGGTGGGGCCGCCCTCTTATTCTGCTTCCATAGGCGGGTTCTGATAAAAATATTTTCTTAGCCGGAGCGTCGTTTATCATTCGCATACCATCGCATATGTATGTATATATATGTACAAAAAATACAACTTATATTTAACGCTGTCGGAATGCACAGGATTCTTAAAGATTTTATATTTTTGTATGCAGTCGACAATTAATTTCACTACAATCCGCCTTTGTTTACCAAAAACCCTACGCTTAGCACCAAAACAAAATATCGATCGAGCTTTCTACTATGCAACAGCTGTTTTCTATTCGTACAAAACAAGATACTTCTTTCGGGATGCGCACATTATCAGCATGAGTATCCTGCCAGCAACAACGTTGTTCCCATTTCTTTTTACTGCACTCTTCACATTCCTCAAACTGTTAGCCCTTAAAATTGGATTTCGTGTTCAACAACTTTTTTCAGTAAATTACAAAAAAATTGGAAAAAAAAGACAATTCGTGCAAATGTAGCATTGTATCTGGAGGCGTAATCGCATAAAACTGGAGCATGTATTCAATAGATAATTCACAAATCTGAAACTGTAAAATGTATAAGTGCGTACACGTGGCATGAGTACAGTAAGCTCATGTAGCAAATTTATATATTTTTTATATTTTGTGTATCTATTGTTTAATAATTGTTGTATTGTGGTATGAATGTTGGAGATTCGATTCAATACTCAGCTTCCGAGAAGCTAGCTGATGAAGAAGTGAAATTCAGAAACACATCCTAGTAACCATCGCCGTTTGTAAACTTTGCAATTTTTCTCTAATATCAATAACAAAACAATGGTATTGTTTAAGTTACTTAATGTAGATTTTTGCTGTTTGAATAAAAACAGGTTTCTTAAATGATACTTTTTAATGAATGCCGTTAAGTATTTTTATACTCAGAGTGCTTTATACACAGAGTATATTAACTTTGATTGGGTAATAGTTGGTTGTACAGGTATAAAGGAATCGAGATAGATATAGACTTCCATATATCAAAATCATCAGTATCGAAAAAAAAAATTCGTTAAACATATCGTAACAAAATTCGGCAGAGAAAAAAAAGGGTCGTGGACGAATAAAATAAGCTATATCTTTGCAAGGAAGAGGTTTATAACAATGGTATTTCATTTCCCAAGTGTATTTATAACAATAAATAGGAAAAGCTTCAAATTTTAAAAAATGCGCGTGGCACCGTCCCTTTTACGACTAAGCAATTTTCTATGTTTCGCGAGCCATAACTCGAAGAAAAATTAACGGATCGTAATGAAATTGTGTACACATATTTTCCTTATAGCAGAATATATTTCTAGTAAAAATGGAAGGGATCGGTTGAAGGCCACGGCAACTTAGATATAAAACAAGTTTAAAAGGGTCGTAGACTAGAATAATAAGCTATAACTTAGCAAAAAATAGTTTTGAATCAATGATATTTCACCTATCAAGTTTTACTGTAAGAGGGAATGGGGAGACATTTTACTTTAAACGGGCGGCGCCACGTGTTATGTAGAAAACTAATTTATCTGAAATGAAATGTACAATTGAAGCTCACGCTGAGTATATAATGTTCGGTTACACCCGAACTTAGACACCTTTACTTGTTAATTTATTAATATTATTTTTTTCTTAAAGAGAATGGGAGCGCAGTATACTTGATGTAAGTTTATTTTGAAATTATATTATTTTATGCTTTTTACTTGCTTTATTTTATTGTCGCCACTACTTCGCATGCTTATTTACATATCTGCGTTCCCTTTCAGCATGCATGAATTGCGTCATAACTATAAAGGCCATCTTGCCCACAGCAGTCCAACAATCTATTTGTCTGCACATTCGCGGAACTAAATTCCTAATGGAAGGCTCATCTCCAAAAACTCTGTGTACAGAGAGTCTTTCGCCGTGAAAACGAGGGCAGTGAAACATTGGTGTTCTGCGCTTTCCCATTCGGAGGGACAATGTGGACAGAAGGGATCCCACGCTTATGTACCTAGATATTTCATGAAGCAACTGTGCCCTCTCAATATCTGTGTGCGGTGGTAATTCTTAATTAAATTAAAAATGGCACCACTACCAATGCCAAACACGTATTTAAACTCTTCGAATGTTTACGTCCACACTACGAACGCAACATGTGTCTGATGTTATTGTGTTAAGAAAACCTGCATGCGAAACTAACCGAAGAGTGTTTTGCTGAAAGTATACCGCGAGGTCGGCAAATATGAGTGTGGTTGAAACGTGTAATTTCCTTTGCTGATATTCAAAGGGTTTACAAGAGCAAACGAAAAATTCAACCTGGAGCATTAATTCGTTTTGTTGGTTACAACAATTTTTAGTACTACTTTGTTAGTTAATAAAATTAAATTAAGTAAAAGAAAATTAAAAAGGGAAAGGAAAGGTAAGAAAGAGAATGAAATGAAAAAGAAAAAAGGAAACGAAAGGATAGGAAAGAAAAGAAAAGAATAGGAGAGGAAAAGAAATAAAAGGAAAAGACAGGAAAGGATAGGAAAGGTAAGGTAAGGAAAAACAAGTAAGGACGGGACTGTCTTCGGCTGTGCCGAAGACTTCATACCTTTCATGAATGGGGCTGAACAATAATCTTATCCCGTTCGTAATCTCCAAATAAACGGATGTATAAGATAAGAAATATATAGTGAACAGATGTACATACCTAAACGATTTTTAAGATAAATACAAAATAAAAAATGGCAAAAAACCCCCTTATCTGAACGATCGGTTGTATGGGATATGTATTATATATAGCTCCGATCGAAATGATTTTTACAGGAAATCTTCTATGATATATTAGAATACATATCACCCAGTTTCAAGTTTTTATATTGGAAACTAAGGGAGAAATGGAAAAAAATCTTTCTATCTGAACGATCGGTTGTATGGGATAGGTATATACTATATACATATTGCTCCGATCAAAGTGATTTTTTCAAGATATATTCTATGATATATTAGAATATACATCACCGAGTTTCACGTTTATATTTTCTAAATTGCGGCTGGAATGACAAAAATCGTCTTATCTGAACGATCGGTTGTATGGGAGATATATGTTATAGTGGTCCGATCCTACCGGATCCGACAAAATAATACAAAACCACATCCTTGTGTAAATTTCATTGAGATATCTCAAAATTTGAGGGACTAGTTTGCGTTCAAACAGACAGACGGACGGACGGACGGACGGACAGACGGACATGGCTATATCAACTCAGTTCGTCGCCCTGATCAATTAAGTATACCTAATCGTAAGCCTATCTTCTATATTTCTCAACGTTACAAACATCGGACCAAAGTTAATATACCATTTCATGTTCATGAAAGGTATAAAAAGAAAGCAAAAGTAGTCTGTAGTTGTTAAATTTCTAGTATTGTTAAAAATCGTAAATCAATATTTGAAAGACCTCCCTTTGCTACAGCTACAGGCTTAATACGTAGTTGAAACCCCGATGACAATGTATTTAATAAGAGAAAAAACTCCGGTAGGTAGCAACCACGGGAAAATATTCAGATATTTCCTAAAAAACAAGGGAATCTTGTTTTCAATTTCTAGAAACTTCTTGTTGAACTATAAATATAAAATTCACACATAGTTCGGACAACGGAGACAATGCAATAGAGATAATTAGTAAGTTCCTACGACATTTGGAATTTCGCGATCGGCTTTTAAGAAGCACCGCAGTAAGCTATAGACTTGAAATACTTAACGTGATTCAGGGGTCAATAGGAATTAGGTGGCTTCCCCTACAAACTTAAAATCTCCCAAATCCAGAGCACGAGACAATGCAGCAAACAAAACAACAACAAAACTAGGAAACGGACGGGTCGATAAAATAAGAAAACTCATACGAAATTTGAAACTTGCGATCGATTTTTAAATAACTTCCAAGCTAGAGCCTTCAAGTTTCAAACGTATTTCAGAGCAGAGTCAGTGTTATAACTATCACAAAAACTCTAACTCGGGGCGCACGGGTCAATGTATTTAGGAAAAATTTGCGGAAGGGAGTAATCTTGAGATAAATTTTTAAGAACTTGTCATTGATCTGCAAACTTGAAACTTCACACATAGTTCAGAGCACCGGGTCAATTCAACAAAAGTAGAAAATTAAAAGAAGAGAAGAACACATTTTAAACACTTCCTTTATATCAAAAAGCAGAGGAAAATGTGCCTTTAAACACAAAGATAGATAATTTTGATGAATTTTTATTTTAAAATTTAAATAATAGACACTGTAAAAAGCTTTTCAGAAATAAAACTATAAGGCTAGATCGCAATAACCAAACATTGGTGAAGAACTACTTTAAGTCCATGTGGATTGGAAATATTGCTGTAAAGAAGATATAAAACGTCTATAAATTGCGCTCAACCTTTTTATTTGTTTTTCCTTAAAAGCTGTTCAAAACGGCTATTGCTAAAGTTTCAAAATCAAAAGGACACTATTTTCGATACTTTTTGATTCTTTTATACAAGGAAGTACAATTTTTATATCTCCCTTTTTCCAATGTTTTTATTTCACTTTGATTATCAAATATTACATATTTGCCTGCAAAGCTTTTACTGACTGCGGCATCATAATGCTTATTTTTTTAATGCAAAAGGAATAACAATAGATCCCGAAATTAAACTTGAGGCACACTGAATTGTATGCGTTGGCCACTGTTTTATTTACTTTTCATAGGTATTCACAAATTAGCTTTTAAATTTTGTTAATATTAAAGCTTTGTGCTCAAACATACCTCTCTACGTTTTAATTTTTATACTCAGCTGAGCAGAGCTCACAGAGTATATTAGTTTTGTTCTATTTAGCTATGTCCGTCCGTCTGTCCGTAAACACGATAACTTGAGTAAAGTTTGAGGAATTTTATAAAATTTGGTATGTAGGTTCCTTGGCACTCATCTCTGATCGCTCCCAGACTTTATGGCTTGCCAAAAGTCCACAAAATTAACACACCACTTAGATCTATCTCGTCATCAATCAATGTACCTTGCTCCAAACTATCCAAATTTGTAGGGAAAATTCTAAAAAACGTAGTGTATGAAACTTTGAATATTAAAAATTCCGCAAGCCTAAAAGAAAAAATTAAAAATTTAAATATTGAAGAGGACGAAATTCTCATATCTCTGGACGTCGTCTCCCTCTTCGCGAACATACGGGTCCAATTTGCCATAAGCACAATAATGAAGCAGTGGTCAAGCTTGAAGACTTTTACAAACATCAACAAAATAAAATTTTTAACAATACTTGAATTCTGTCTGAGAGAGAATAAATACTTCCTTTACAATGGAACCTATTATCAGCAAGCTTACGGAATGCCAATGGGAAATCCTTTATCCCCAACCATTGCAGACATTGTCCTTGACAAAATTATTGACGACAGCATCGCTGAGCTAAAATCTTCTGACATATATATCAAATACATAACCAAATATGTAGATGATGTATTCGCCGTAGTTAAGGTCAAAGACTTAGACGAAATTCTAAGAAAATTTAATAGACAACACACATAGATACAATTTACAATAGAAAAAGAAATGGACAAAAAACTGGCGTTCCTGGACATAGAAATACACAAATCCAATAACAAACTAACAACTAACTGATACACAAAATCCATAGCATCATCAATACTAATTAACTATCATTCCCACCCATGGACGCAAAAGAAGAACACCATTATCAATCGGCACAACAAAAAGATCACTAGGAACGAGAATAAAGGAATATAAACTAGATGCAAAAAACAACAAAAACAACACAGCACTGGCCCAACACCTTACGGAAAAGAAACACACAGCTGATTTCGACAACGCAACAATACTGGATGTGGAGAACAGAACGCGTAGAAGGATGACACTAGAGGGACTGCGCATACAACAAAAACTACCAACAAGGATTAACTTTAAAGAGGACGTTGATAATATTAATTGTGCCCATGCGGCGTCAATAACAAACAATGTCTGGAGGTGAAAAGTGCAATACTGTTTTTAATGTTAATAGACGGTATTTTAATGTAGTAAATGTCGGTGTGATTTTTAACTAATGTTCATATTTGTTTCTTACTAATATGTGTACTTATAATTTAAAGAAATGTGACAAAAAACACTGGTTGAAACACTGTAAGTGATTTAATATTCAACATTAATACCATTTATTGTATTTGTAACATATATGTTTTTCGTATTTAATAAATAGATTCCCTGAGGAAGACACGAAAATGTGTCGAAACGCGTCGGAAATAAAAAAATAAACTTGTTTTATTTAATTAAATCGGCCTAAAAGCTCCAAATTCATACTAAATAACTAAGCAAATATTTGGTCCAACTCAATCATATAAAATGAACGAAATCGGACTATAACCACGCCCACTTTTTCGATATCGAAAATTTCGAAAAACCAAAAAATTGCGATAATTCATTACCAAAGACGGATAAAGCGTTGAAACTTGGTAGGTGGGTTGACCTTATGACACAGAATAGAAAAGTAGTAAATTCGGTTACACCCGAACTTGGCCTTCCTTACTTGTTGTTAGTACATACGTATATAGTAAATAGAGAGAATACTTTATTTTCGTAAATTTCCTTATTTTATCTACCAGCTAAGACGAAAAAATTTCTTGAATCTTGTTTATTTTATTCAAGTTGGCTTACTTCTTTACTGCATTAGAATTACTGATGGTCTTAACTGCGTGGATTTTGTTAGCTATGCTCCCGCCAAAATTCGAACAAGGCTTCAGACATTGTGGCGGATGGCTGGTCAGTGAAGAGTGCATAAATTCTATTTGCACAAGCACTTCTTCCTACAACGCCAGCATCGGCTATTTGGCTACCTGTGTTAATTCTGCCGGATGAACAAAAACAAGTGGAGGGGTAGTGTTGAGGGTGGTAATAGAAAAGAATGTATGAACTGTTGCATTTTGCATTTTGTATTTGTTCTTTGTGCAAATATTAATGTTGCTTTAGGGATTAAACGGATTGTTTGCTCACAAAACAAATACTAAAAAAAAAAAACAAAAATGGGAAAAGAGGAAAAATGGGAAAGATTTAAGGAAAAGGCGTTAAGAGTGGCTTGAAAGAATGTCGCTAAAGAAATATGTGTCTGAAGTTTGCTGGTAGCAACATTTGTTGGTATTTTTAGAATAAAGTGGGTACCAATTTCATGTTTTCGTTTTTGGCGAAAAGCTTCTTGACAAGAATGGGGAGAAAGATAAAAACCAATAAGATTTGCAATATATGGGGGGGGGGGGGCATGGGAAACGAACGCTTTGTAAAATACTAAAATCGTGAGTAACATAACTTCTCCGCACTCATTAGGTACTTACACTCGGGATTCTCGTTAGCAGCCAAAGCGAACAAGCAGCATCAACATTGTGACCAGACTTAAAGAAATGGTTGTTAGAAGCGTTGGTTTGTATAACGATATTGAGTGGTCTGGATAAGTATGAAACCTATTACAATATCCAGATCAGCGGGCGTGACTCAACAAATAAGTTTACGGAATCTGTGCCGATTAGGTTGCGGCCCTACTAATGTTCATTCAGATCAAACGGCGAAACTTTGCGGTATTGGATATACGGAGATGTACCTTTATTCGCCTGTATGGCGGAGTGGCATATAGCAGCAAGCTGCTGGGATGTCCAGTGACATTTCATTCCTTTACATTATAATTTTCGCTGCACTATGCGAGTGTTGTTGTTTTAACTGCAAAAACACTTCAAACTGCCATGGCCCGAATCATATGTTCTGCGAAAATATTCTAAGCCCCCTTAACGCGCTGGATCATACCTTGACAGTTCCAAGTGTTCTGGCAGACCTGCATCCTTCCCTTCGCTCTACTATAGACCGTATCACAATCTGCTCCGCATTGCTTCTTTCTAAACTAAATACCTAGTAGTGATAAGAAATGATGTTGGAAGTAGGTGTCGGTACTTGGCGCATGTAGTTGTTGACATTTTGTATGGCTTGCTAAGCAGCATTGGTGCTATTCGTAGCAACTGTGCCACCTTAATTGATAATATAAGCTGACATTGAAAGGAAGTGCGTTGATGCGCGAAGATGTCCTAGAGCTGGAATGGCAAAGATACGCTTATGTTTAAAAAAGTGTATGCAACTGCACACTAGCTGGATTAAGCCCCTAGCAATAACCATCAAAATCATCCTTTACACGAGACACACTGACCACTTTTAGTGCATTTTTTTCCAGCAGATGCAGCAGTGCCAGTCACTCTGTTGGGTTCGACACCCTCCTGGAGGAAGGGAGTAAGAAAACAGTATGGAAGGAGCTTTTGAATAATGTTCTATAGTAGTGCCCGTATCATGTGTTAGGATTGGTGTCGAATCCATTCTTCACTCAGTTTATAAATATAAAACTGCCAAACTATTTATACAAGTTACGATAAATTATAAATCTAACTAATACGCGAAGTCTCAAGTTCACATATGTCGTTATTCGTACTCACGATTTCAGAGCTATTTTGATTTAATGTTTCAATGAAACTTGATTTCGGTAGGAATCGTAACTCACGGGGGGCCCAGGTTTATTAAGAACCGTTTTCATCATCTTCAGTTAGTCACCTATATTTAAGTTACCAAAACTCCCGTTTTCTCTATGCTACCTGAAAATCAGCTGTCAGTTGAGTCCAAGGAAAAAGTGTAAACAAAAGTTAGTTTTTTGTTGTTTTTCGTGTATTCACAACCGATTTGTGTGGTTTGTTATACAAAATATTCACAATTATAAATATAATTGTTTTGTTTTTTTGCGAGGAGGAGGCATCGAAAGCCTCAAAGTCAGTGTGGAACTTTAACCACAGTAAACTTTCTACCGTCCGAGTACCATTTACCCCCCGGCACTACCGTCAAGTATTCCGTCGGGAGATAGGTTGAGCACGAAGCTCTACCTCTGTCGGGGTCAAGTTGCGATACTGTCACCGTCGCACGGCGTAGCCAAAGCTGGGACTGGAACCCGCTTGCGTATATGCCGCTTTAGTCCCACCTCTGCTTACTACATAAATGTCCTGACACATATTACATCTACGAATATTAGCATATCGTACGTACGGTGCTTGTTGCATGGGTTTTACTTACGGCTTCTTGCATTATGGGTTTTTTCTATATTTTTTCTTTGGATTTTTATTTTATTCATTGCTTTCAAAACTATATTTTGTATACTTTTTTGTATGCATTTTTTTTTGCTTTTAGAACTATATTTTTTTTAAATTATTTTTATAAATTTTTTTATATTTTTATAATTGAATAGCTAAATAAATATTAGGTTGGGTTAGGTTGGGGTGGCTGCCCGAGGGCACACTTAGGCCAGTAGTACTGGGCCCGTTGTGATACCACGAAAATCACCGTTACCTTTCCTCTTCGAACCATTTTGAGGACCTGATGAAAGCTACCAGGTCCTTGACGTCATGCTCCACAACCTGACTCAGATTATCAAGAAATGGAGCTCTTAGAAAGCGCTGCCGTGCTCCGCTTAGTGCTGGGCAGTTGCAAATGAGGTGAACCACCGTTTCCTCCTCCTCATCCTCTTTACAACTCCTATAGCAACGACGATAACGATAAGGCGCTCCTAACCTTTCTGTATGCCTACCTATGAGGTAGTGACCCGTTAGTGCCCCCACAAGTGTGGAAATTGTATCCCTTCTTAGGTTGTACACGTGACGGGATCTTTTAGGATCCCATTTAGGCCAGGTTTCTTTCGATGTTCGACACCCCGGTGTTTGTAGCCATCTTTCGTCGGCTTGACGGTAGATGTGCTCTTTTAGCATTAGCTTGCATGTGGACAGGGGCATACCTAAGCGTTCTTGTCCAGGAAGAACCTGCTTGGTTGTACCCTGCCTAGCGAGTTCATCTGCAATGCAGTTTCCCTCGATATCCCTATGTCCAAGGACCCATGTGAGGTGTACACGGTTCTGTTGAGCCATCTCTTGAAGAGATCGGCGACAGTTTACTGCTAGTTCAGAATTGAACGAGTGGGAGACCAGAGATTTTATGGCAGCTTGGATGTCGCTGAAGATAAAAATTTCTTTGCCGACATTGTATGTCCCTATCCTAGCTGCGGCTTCCATTATGGCTGCAACTTCTGCCTGGAATACACTGCAGTGGTCGGGTAGTCTGAATGAGAGCTGGGGGTCAAGGTCCCTTGAGTATACTCCACCTCCAACTCTACCGTTTAGCTTGGAGCCGTCCGTGTATATGGAAATGCTGTTGCTCATAGCAAGGCACTTATCCGACTCCGTCCAGTCATCCATGCTGGGTATGTTTATCTTAAAGTTGGTTTCCGCAACTGTTGTGGTCGCACAGCGATCCGTGCTAGGAGGGAGAAAACTATTTGTTTAGTATAATTGAGTGTCCTGTGGTCTTGTTTTTCCAACACGACAACTCCCTTAGACGCAGGGCTGACGTTGCCGCTGCTCGATGACCAGCCAGATCCAATGGCAGGCGTTGTTCTTAGAGCCCCGCTTATGCTTATCATGCTGGATCTGTGGACTTTACCCAACAAGTTTAGGTTTGCCGCCTTGCTCAAGGCTGGCCACCATACGACTACCCAATACAGCAGTATGGGTCTGATAATCGCGGTATAAATCCATATGCATATGTTGGGGGTGAGTCCCCATTTTTTGCCAATGGCTCTTTTACACGTATATAATGCAATGTACGCTTTCTTTTGTCGCTGAATAACGTTGTCCTTCCAGTTCAGCTTTTTGTCTAAAACTACGCCTAGAAATTTGGCTTTATCTGCCAGGCTTAGGCGCACCCCATTTAGTTCTGGTAGGTTCAACGATGATATTTTGTATCGTTTGGTATATAAGACAAGCTCTACTTTATCGGAGTTGACGCTGAGTCCACATCGGGAAGCCCACAGGGAAACCTCTCGCAATGCTACCTGCACCAAGTCGCATAAAGTTTGAGGGAACTTGCCTCTGTAGACAATAGCTAGGTCATCAGCATATGCCACGACCTTCCCGCTCCCCCAACTAGTATCTCTTAATAGCGAGTTTACCGTTAGGTTCCATAGTAAAGGGGAAATGACACCACCCTGGGGCGTGCCCCTTGCGACAAATCGTGTTATATCAACCTTCCCCAATGAGGAAAGCACTTTCCTTCCCCTGAGCAGTTGATCAATCAGTCCCACTAGGGGTCTATTTACGTCCAGATCAGTTAAAGCATTGTTAACGGCGTCTGGACTTATATTGTTGAATGCTCCTTCAATGTCTAGGAAGGCCAAAAGACAATAATCCTTTTCGAACAAGGATGTTTCTATAGTAGAGACTAGGCTGTGTAGCGCAGTTTCCGCAGATTTACCTTTGGTGTACGCGTGTTGATAGCCCGAAATGAGATTCCTATCAATGCTTGTAGTGAGAAAATCGCTAACTATTCTCTCTAGGGTCTTGAGTACGAAGGAGGCTTTGCCTGCCTTAGGAATGAATATGACCGTGGCGCTCCTCCATGCACACGGAATATAGTTCTTAGCCAAACAAGCGGTATATGTGTGCCGCAGCCAGTTGGCTGATAACTCCAAAGAGAAGATAAGTTGAGCGGGTACAATCCCGTCTGGTCCAGCAGCCCTAAAAGGTTTAAAACTTTTGACTGCCCACCTCACCCTCTCCTCAGTGATGGGTATATTCACAGCTTGGTTTGCTGCAGGTACTTCCGGTGCGTTGGTCATATTTCCCGGGAAATGTGTATCCAGGAGCAGCTCTAGAGTTTCCCCTTCTGTGCTGGTCCAGGTACCATTCGGTCTCCGCAGAAAGCTAATAGCTGTTTGCGTCTTAGAAAGCACGCACCGTAGCCTGGATGTGTCAACTACACTTTCGACTCCAGTGCAGAAATTTCTCCATGAAGTTCTCTTTGCTCGTCTCAGGGCTTTTTTGTAGGTCCTTAGTTTGTCCTTGTATTCTAGCCATTGTGACCCGTTATCAAAGAATTTGGCTTTGTTAAACTGTTCTCTATAGGATTTACGAAGTAGGTCCAGATTATGGGACCACCAGTGAGGTTTACGTTTACCGCGTGGTTTTGGCAATGGACAGGCCTGTTCTAAGGCATTAGAGAATGCCGATGTGAAGGTTTCTACCAGACCCTCTAGCTCCATCGTTGATGAGGGGCTTTGCGGGGGCAGTTCTGGTAGTTCTCTTGCTAACAGCTCATTATGTAGTTCCCAGTTTGTATTACGTGGGTTACGTCTCGCAATGGGCTGATCGACGAAGAACTCTAACATTACTTCAATATACCGGTGGTCTGAAAAGGAATTTTCCTCAAGAACACGCCATTTTTTAACCCACCCATAAACGCTTTCGCTACAAATAGTGAGGTCAATAACCTCTCTACGGTTTTTAGTAATAAATAAATATTACTTTTTATTTTTTTTATTTTTTTTCTGTCTGCCTGCAATACTTGTCGGCGGTTTTCCACTCCGATGTAGTTACTTCCACCACTTGAAGAGGCCTTTTCTCCAAACCAGTCTGTAAACCCTGACTACATGTGGAGTTACCAACCTACACTCCTACGTTGTTATTTCTACGGTTGGAGAAGCCTTGTCTCCAATCCGCAGGTTTGCCGTTACGGTTTATTTACTTATTTCACGAGTGTATCTGAACTGCTGCCGATTACATGGTTGAAAAGGCCTTGTCTTCAATCCGTGCTTTATTCCTTCCTCTGAGGCCGTTTTCGAACGGTTGGAGAGGCCTTGTCTCCAATACGTCGCCTGGTTTGGTATTATATTTCCTATAGTCCAGCCTTTTCCTATTTTATTATTTTGACGCCGATAATTATACGGAGGTCTTGCAAATTAAACTGGGTGTTGGGCTTGCTGTGTGGGTGAAAACGATTATGTCAAATGAAGCTTGCAATTCTCCAGATAACTTCTGAGTTATATGGCTAAAACGGCACTAAGGGCCATTTTTAGTCACTTGGATAGACAGAAAATGGATAGACGGCATAATGTGCCGTGAGTAAATTTTACAAATTTTAAATATTCTTTCGGAACTCGCTTGCAAAATAATGCAGCTTTAATATAACTGGCACTTGTGATACCTTTCATGAAAATGAAATGGTATATTAATTTTGTCCCAAATGTCAAAATTGCAAGTCCTTAAAGGAAAAGAGATAGACCCACCAATCAGTATACCGAAATTATCAAGAAGTTCATTTAGCCATATCCGTCTGTCTGTTTGTATGCAAATATATATATATCTTGACAAAATTTGATGAGCGGGTGTATTTGGGTGTCCGATTAGACATTTGTCGGAACCGGTCGGATTGGACCACTATATCATATATCCCCCATACAACCGATTTTTCATAAAAGAGGATTTTTGTCATATCTTCCTCAATTTATCAGATTAAAGCTTCAAACTTCCCCATATGCTTTCGTATATTGTACATATTGTTGTATGAAAAAATGAATGAGATCGGTCGTATATATAGCATACATATATCCCATACAACCGATTGTTCAGTTAAGAAACTTTTCGTAATTTCTGCCCCAATTTAACAGCTAGAAGCTTCAAATTTCATCATCCTCACACAAAGTACCTACCTATTTTTTAATTATCTTAAAAACCGCTTAGTAGGTACATATGTTCACTATATATTACTTATCTTATACAGCCGATTATTTGGATATTACAAATGGGGTAAGATTATTGTTCAGCCACATTCATGAAAGGTATGAAGTCTTCGGCACAGCCCTTACTTGTCCCGCTCTTACTTGTTTTATATTCCGAATTATATTTCAATATTTAGTACTGTGATGCTTAATACTGTAACGAATTTACTGCAAATCCTCTTATTTGCAACCTTCTGCTAAGTCCGAATCACTAAACTGTTGAATAAATAACTCCAATATTTAATAATGCAAAATGGCCTTTATTAAAGTACTTCACCATAAATAACTCTACTATTGCTCGACAGATAGCGTGCTTGATCGAAACTGATTCTAGCGCCTCTACTATTGCTGACTTTTATACTCTTTGATTTCCTCGTTGCATCTTCTAGGCGCTTCTGTTCTGGAATCTACTAGTTGGTTATCTGCTATAATTATAACTACAGATGTACGTGTATAGCTTCTCTCACAGCTCATGCGCGTGTGTTTGACACTTCCACAATTATATTGCATAGATAGAATATCTGCATATGTTTGTGGGTTGCTTCTCTGCTGCGTCTACGTACATATGTGTCGACTTAATGATTGAATTATTGATGTGCATCAAGTCACTGCTTAGCATCGGCTTAGAGATGGCAGTACCCCTTAGTGTTGCTAATATTCGTAACAATACTTTTACAATACACAAGAACATATTAAGTAGGTACTATTTAAAGTTTAGATTTTTGGAATTTCAAACACTTTACGTTAGTCACAGCACTCATCCTCATCAACGTTTTCTATACAAAATTTTCTCACTTCCCCTCAACGTGGGTTATTTGCATTTCAATATACCAAAAAATTCTGTTTCCAATTGTAAAGGTACCCCATTGGAATCGTTGATGACACGGACGAGTGCTTGGAAAAAAGTAAAAAATACACTAACTTTTTTTTTGGCTCTTAGCAGCGTTTGTGTTTTGTGTGCAAAAATTGCTTCTCTTGGCTTCATAAATTGAACTCTCTACATGAAAGGGCTGAAGTTGGTTATTTTTCTTCTTTCGTTTATTATTTTAAGTGCTTGCATTCTTTTGTGTCTTCATTATTCTGTACCAATGACCCTTTCTGATAATTTTTTGTTTCCATCTACTTTTTCGTTCGTCTGTAACCACACTCTTGTAACAGCGTAGCTCTGAGATTTTTTGATACGCCATTGTTTTGCGATATTCACTTTAAATTCTTAATGCCCTGTCGCGCCCCTTCCAATTTTTATTGCATTTTTATATACATATTTTCTTTTTTCGTATGTATATATGTATATACTCCACGAAGCACTTTGTACACCAACATACATACATAACATCTACAGTTCGCTCACCACTATATTGCAACTGTTATCTTAACGGTTTTATAGTCTGCTTTTAGGTGTTGGCTAGTTGACTTTTTTAAGCTTTTGTGAAGCTAATAGGGCTGATCACATTCAACACGGCGTCTACAGACCACAAACACTAAAGCATAGCTTGACGACAACCGTAGGCAAGCATTGGCTTCGTGATTACTTTGAAAGCGGCAGCCACCAATATAAATTACAGCAAATATAGCGAAAAATTTAGAAAAAAATATTATTATGTTTAAAAAACGCCCAAAAGAATGATTTTAGCTTTTATTATCTGTTATTTACTTCTTAGTTTCTATTGATAAAATAAAAAGGACGCCACTCACTGTCGCTTCCCTAAAATAAATTAGGTTTAATCTGGCTACAACAGCTGTCGTGATTGATTGTCGTGCCGCTCTGTCGCGCCGAAAATAGCAACGCTCATAAGGACATGTGTAAAAATAATATGACAGATGTGGCGCCTACACCACGCTCGTGAATATAGTCAGCCCTATTATTGTATTTGTTGTTGTTGTTACAACTGCTATGTACATAGTTGTCGATGCGCTGCCATGACAACTGGTGGATTCAGTCAGTCATGTTGTTTGCGTATCCTTAACAGCGATGAGTCTTCATTGCCTCTATTCATGGCATCTACCTATCGTCCTTTAACTAATGCATGTTGAGTCTTATCTGCGTACAAAAAATTGCAAAGTTGCACATCGCTCAACTCTGCACTTGGCTTCCATTCTACTTCGTATTTTTCCCTTGTTGTCCAAGCTTTTAGGTTCGTATTAAATTTAGCACTTTGGCTGTAAAGTTGTGTTTGTTTAAATATATTTTTATACTCAGTGGAGCAGAGCTCACAGAGTATATTAAGTTTGATTGGATAACGGTTGGTTGTACATATATAAAGGAATCGAGATAGATATAGACTTCCATATATCAAAATAATAAGGATCGAAAAAAAATTTGATTGAGCCATGTCCGTCCGTCCGTCCGTCCGTCCGTTAACACGATAACTTGAGTAAATTTTGAGGTATCTTGATGAAATTTGGTATGTAGGTTCCTGAGCACTCATCTCAGATCGCTATTTAAAATGAACGATATCGGACTATGACCACGCCCACTTTTTCGATATCGAAAATTTCGAAAAACCGAAAAAGTGCGATAATTCATTACCAAAGACAGATAAAGCGACGGAACTTGGTAGATGAGTTGATTTTGTTACGCAGAATAGAAAATTAGTAAAATTTTGGACAATGGGCGTGGCACCGCCCACTTTTAAAAGAAGGTAATTTAAAATTTTGCAAGCTGTAATTTTTCAGTCGTTGAAGATATCATGATGAAATTTGGTAGAACGTTACTCCTATTACTATATATACACCTAATAAAAATTATCTTTAATGAACTTAGTTCACGTACTTACTTGAACTCACTTTATCTTGCTATGAACAATGAACGAAATCCGACAATGACCACGCCCACTTTTTCGATATCGAAAATTACGAAAAATGAAAAAATGCCATAATTCTATACCAAATACGAAAAAAGGGATGAAACATGGTGAGGTAATTGGATTGGTTTATTGACGCGAAATATAAGTTTAGAAAAAACTTTATAAAATGGTTTTGACACCTACCATATTAAGTAAAAGAAAATGAAATAAAAAACCCTTAAAATCTTGGCAGGTATTACATATATAAATAAATTAGCGGTATCCAACAGATGATGTTCTGGGTCACCCTGGTCCACATTTTGGTCGATATCTGGAAAACGCCTTCACATATACAACTACCACCACTCCCTTTTAAAACTCTCATTAATACCTTTAATTTGATACCCATATCGTACAAACACATTCTAGAGTCACCCCTGGTCCACCTTTATGGCGATATCTCGAAACGGCGTCCACCTGTGGAACTAAGCATCACTCCCTTTTAAAATACTTATTAACACCTTTCTTTTGATACCCATATCGTACAAACGCATTCTAGAGTAACCCCTGGTCCACCTTTATGGCGATATCTCGAAACGGCGTCCAGCTATGGAACTAAGGATTACTCCCTTTTAAAATACTCATTAATTAATATCTCGAAACGGCGTCCACCTATAGAACTAAGGCCCATTCCATTTTAAAATACTCATTAACACCATTCGTTTGATGCCCATATTGTACAAACAAATTCTAGGGTCAACCCTGGTCCACCTTTGTGGCGATATCTCGAAACGGCGTCCACCTATGGAACTAAGGATTACTCCCTTTTAAAATACTCATTAACACCTTTCTTTTGATACCCATATTGTACAAACAAATTCCAGGGTCACCCCTGGTCCACCTTTATGGCGATATCTCGAAACGGCGTCCACCTATGGAACTAAGGATTACTCCCTTTTAAAATACTCATTAACACATTTCATTTGATACCCATATCGTACAAATGCATTCTAGAGTCAACCCTGATCCACCTATATGGCTATATCCCTAAATGGCGTCCACCTATAGAACTATGGCCCACTCCCTCATAAAATACTCTTTAGTGCCTTTCATTTGATAGACATGTCATACAAACACATTCCAGGGTTTCCCTCGGTTCATTTTCCTACATGGTTATTTTCCCTTATGTTGTCACCATATCTCTCAACTGAATATGTAATGTTCGGTTACACCCGAACTTAACCTTCCTTACTTGTTTTTATTTACTCCAGTGCATCTCAATTTAAGTTGGAAATACAAAAATGGCACATTTTTAGTTTGTCTGACTTCTTTAATGTAATGCGCATATTTAAAGGAGAAATGTCCTTTGGCAGCGATGATGAAATTGAAAGTTTTATCGCATATTTTTATACAGAGCTGTACATATACGCAATAAAATGTACCTGTAGGTTCTTATGATATAAAGGAATTAGGATATATCTTCTAATATATAAAATTCTTGTGTCACGGTGTTAGCGGCATAACTCCTCGGAAAAAGCTAAACCGATTCTCATGAAATTTTGTGAGCATATTGGGTAGGTCTGAGGCTCGGCCAAGGTCTACCTTTATTTCACAAGGTGGCTAGGGTCTTGAGTTCAAAACGTGGACCTAGGTAATCCTGGGATGTGTTTGTACAATATAGGTATCAAATAGAAGCTGCTTGTGAGTACTTTGATACAGGTTATTTTTCGTACCCCCGTATGGCTAGGCTCTCGAGATATAGGCCAAAACGTGGACCCGGGTATCTCTAGAATGTGTTTACACAATATGGATAACAAATGAAAACTGTTGATGAGTTCTTTAGTACAGGGTAATTTTCATACCTATTGGTGACTAGGGTCTCGAAATATATGCCAAAACGTGGATCAGGTAAATAAAGAATGTGTTTTTACATTATGGGTACCAAATAGAAGCTGTTTGCGAGTACTTTATTACAGGTTATTGTTCCTCTAGAATGCGCTTATACAATAGGGATAACAATTGAAAGCTGTTGATGTGTGCTTTAGTACAGATTATTTTTACCGCTGGGTGACTAAGGTCTCGACATATAGACCAAAACGTGGACCTGGGTACCTCTTAGATGTGTACGTAAAATATGGGTATCAAATGGAAGCTGTTTATGTTAGCTTAAGGCCCGTTTTCTCATCTAGCCTTAATTTAGCGCTCACTTCATCCTGCCTTTAAGTTAATTTTCGTTTGCTCAAGTTCTTTTTAAATTACCGGGAGGAAAAATTTACCGGCTGCTCATCTGCCCCTTAAAATTTAGTTTTAGGTTTAAACGTAAATAAAAAAAAGTGTAACAAAAAACAGGCGCCACACTTTGCGTTTTTCATAGCAGCAAAAAGTAGCAGCACCTTATCAGGTACAGCCGTAACAATATATTGTTTACTTAAGTTTAAATTAAAGCATATCGTGTCAAGCTTAAAAGTATGCAGCAAAAAAATTAGTACACTTTTAATGTGACGTTGCCAAATTTAAATCAAATGCCAGCTTCATCTTACAGAACACCCGAGAAAACGAAAATCGTTAAAGTTGACTTTAAAGTGAGGAATAGTTTACCTGCTCGGTAAGTTAACTTTATTGGGTGGAAGACACCTCAATCCGTTACCGGGATATAGACCTTAATATTGACTAAGGCTACCAGTGGATGGTTGTTCACGATATGGATATCGAATGAACGGGGTGTCATATCGGGTAGGTCTGATACAGTGACGCTAACAATGCGTATAAGTAACATAAAAATATATAAGTAAAAATCTAATATGTATAAGGGCTTTGAACATATTAAGAAAAATGTTTTAATAGTTACTAAGAGTCGTAATTTAAATTAAATTTGTTACTTAAATAAAGTGTACTTTCACTGTTTACATCCGCTTTCGATTATGAGTACAATCTTACACTCTAATGGTAAGTTTGTTTTTTCTATTGAACTAAAAAAATATTAGACAGAAATACTGTTTTTGACAAAACAACGCTTGCTGGGTCAACTAGTTTATATATAGACTTCGAATTAATTTCGGTTGAGCTCTGCTTCTACGCCTTTCGCGCGTCCCTTAGCGAGTTAACGTTGTTTGAAACTGTACCAAATTTTGTAAATGGGCCTATTTTTCCCTGCTTTTTAGATTGGCAATGAAAATAAAAATACTCGACAGCGAAAGATGGAAAAATTAGATAACTCATTAATGAATACTATAACTCCTTATGACCCCTGAACATCACCTACATAGTAAGGCAAAAGAGATCAACATTAAAGATCATAACGAAATGCTGAACAGACAGTTTTTGCTAAACTGTCACAAGCAGGGACACCCTGGAAAACAATTTTGGGATCTTAACCAAGTGGGATAAGGGAACATCCCCGTAAGAATTATAATGAAATCCGGCACCTGCCTACGTAGCCGTTTTATCCAGATAAACATAAGGAGGCCCTAAGCTATATCCACACAGAATCGGTAAACACCCTTGTCAGGTCGCTCCCATTGTGTTCCGTTAATGTAAACTTTCCTACCCTGGAAAAAGAAGAAAGCATACTACCAACGGAGACACGAGTCACCCTGGTCCTCGTCAACTCTGTAACAGGTTAAATTCTTGTCCAAATCAGCCCTGACATACGAAATGTATGTCCTGCTTGCGATGTGTTCTCAATAGCCTCCAACAGCAACTTCCCTATGGTCCACCCATGTTGAAACTGCTAGTGTCCTCGGAGTCTCCTCTGATAATAATTTGTTAGTGGTCGCATAAAATTTGGCTTCATCTTGGTGGCTAGCTAGTACTATGCTGTCACAATAAGCTTTTTGGCTAAAATAACTTGTTCAGTTACTATGATGAAAAGTTTGACCCTCACATCATGTCTCAGAATATACTATTAGTTTTAAGCCTTGAAAAAAGGACGTTTTTTTCTAACTTCACATATTTTCATAGTTTCTGCACAACAAAAACTTCGCACAAACTTAATGTGGCCCAAAATCTATGTTTTAAAATAACTCTTTAGTCTCCGAAAGCGCTAGAAGTTGTGTAGAACCAGTTCTACATACTACTCTTAGATCAGGAAAATTAATCCAATCCAAATAATTAGAAGGAGTCTGGCAAGACATGAAAACAATACATCCAAAACCACTCCATCCCATGCTGTAACTGGCCATACCAAATATATGTTTTTGGCTACTTTTTCATATGATCTTTGATACTTTGTAGCCCTGACACTGATTCTATGTTTTTCCTGTTTGGTTGTCTAACTCTTGCCAACTTGTCATATCACCCAATGTACTTGGAGGGTTTGTCCAATATGTTTCGATGGTTGTACCCGCCTCAGTCAGCTCGTCCACTATTTCGATGCCATTTATGCCATTATCACCGGGAACTTTACATACGTAAATATAAGTCTTTCGCTGTTCTGATTATTCCTTGTGCTTCTTTGCACTTCTAGGTGCTGTATCATGCAGGAAGAATATGGTCCTATATGTATAGTGTTCATAAAAAATGATAAATATAAGGCGCGATAACCTCCGAAGAGATTTTAGGTCGAGCTTGTCTTCCAGTTTGCGTCGAGCTCCTTTTAATCTTCCTTGCATATTGGCGGGGCGGGACCTACGTGTTTTATGCCCGCTCCGAACGTCATCCGCAAGACAGATGAGTTTTCGCTGAGAAGCTTTCCGCGACAGAAATACACTCAAAGCGCTTGCCAAATCACTACCGAGTTGCAACCCCGCTTAGAAAAATCTCTTCTAACTGCAAATGTTGCTTTGTCCGGAGCGTGAACACAGGATCTTCGGTGTGGTAGTCTTAGCACGCTACCACTCAATTAAAAGAAATATTAAGCTTTTTCGTACATAGGATCCGAAAATGTGTTCAAGGTGGTGCATTTTGAAAATGCGTATTTTCTAAAGCTCGGGTCATGTATTAATTTTTTACATTGCAAGTTCTTTTTAAATTATTTTTATTTCAATAATAAAAAACAATAAAAACATCATACATTGAATAAAACATTAAATAAAATAATACATACTACAAACCTAACTTCCGCACGACTGGTAGTTCAAAGATGGCCAGCACTGCACGCAATTGCTTCTCACTGATAAGTTGCTGCTTTTGTATGCATGCGCACTTTGGCAAATTTATCGTTCAATATAGAAAATCACACATTATACATACATTTATAATAAAAATACAATGAATTTATGAATAAAAAAAGAATGACGGAAAAAACCACAATTGTCATTGTTTTCGTAAAGTCTTTCGAAGTATGCAGGAAAATGCAAAATTGAATGCCGCATTTTAGGAAAAGTTTTAAAAAAGGGGGCCTGTCTATTTATATATGTAAAAGTTGACGTGACAGCAGTTTACATAGTTTTTCCCAACAACTACCACTTCCCCCCTGCAAAAAACACCCCAATGTTTTGAAGGCTTGCACGATCTACTTTTCTTTCACCGATTTTGCGCCCCCGTCGAGGGTAGTCCAGGGTTTCTTCTCTAAGCCGCTCTTTATACATACCTCTCATAAAGTATGTCTCGGAATCATTAACGGTAACGTGAAAAGATGAGGTGGCCCTTGGAATGTTCCAAAGAAATGTTCTCAGGAGTATCGAAAGAGTTATAATGATGAGCTTTCTGAGCATTATACAGGTATGAAGATAGTGCAGCTAATAAAAGCCCAAAGCTTTGCTGGCTTGATCATGTTATGCGAATGGACGAAGACACTACGGCTAAGAACGTAGTTATATGGACACCAGTATTCGAAATCAAAGGAAGTGGAGACCTCTACTGTTGCGGAAGGCTTGATCTTTCTTGGTGATCCGAATTGGTGTCAGTTATCCTGAAACCTCGGCTTTTGTGTAAACCCGACCCACGCATTTGTGAGATTTAGGGCCAATTACAGATCGAAAAGTATAATAGTGGATTGTTATTGAAAAAGAACTTCATATTTGCTGACTTGTATATAATCTTATATGTTATTTCTAATTGCTGTTTTTATATGCAGGACCTTTTTTCGCTCTTATTTGAAATACAAATCTGTAACTAAAATTTTGCTTGTAAAGATGGAGACTCGTGCTATTAGCGAGCTTTTAATAAAATTATATTAAATGTTAAAAATAAACGATTGTGAGCACACAAAGAAATCTATTTGTACTATGGGACTATTGTGAGTATTTGATTAGAACTAACACTGCATTACCGACAGTTGCTAACGTCCGCCAGATGGTAGCGCATGTACGTTTTTATTGATGGACGATTGATTGATAGAACAGCTGATTTCTGTTGATATTTGATATGAGACTTTTGTATTTTGTTGCGCAAGATGCACACGGGTCCGGCTAGTCTCTATTAAATACGAAAGGCAATCGGCAGCACTGGAAACTAACTTATTTTAGATATACGGATAAGTGAATAAGAAATATGTTTTATAGGTTGTTTGAAAGGATATAAAAAACCCACTTCATTTTTTAAATTTAAACTTACTGCTACATACTAACATATGTAAATAGTAACCTTGCAACGTTGCTGGCTCATAGCGTTCGAACGCCAATCCTTTGCAGTTCATTGCTTGCTGTGCGTGAAATGAAACCACAAATTTACCTTAAATGAAATCATTTAATCAAAGCGAAAAATGCGAAATATGCAGTTATTTATTTGTGAGTATGTATGATTGCGTTTTGGTCCACTTTTTATCAGTCAGTTGCGGAATCGTTAAAGTGATTACACACAACGAAACTGCGTTTACATGCACACATAAACAATTGTGTTTTTATGTGCATGCGAAAAAGCAATGCTTGCAAAATGCATGAATTAAAAGTAACGAAATTCTAAAAAAAGAGTAAATATAACTAGCATTGCTATTGTTGCATTTCAGCCCTTATAAAAGGAAAACAGAAACACAGAAAAATTTCCAGATACAATGATGTGAGATAAAAAAGAAGAGTGAAATGCATAGTGGTAGTACTTGGAGTGGCTCTACCCTGTTCTTCTAGCAGTGGCAAAATATCCCATTCGGCAAGCACTTTACTATAACCCTATTGACATGCCCATTGTCAAGCCTCTTCGGCGGAAATTTTTCAAGGTATTTAGTTAAAAATTTTGGATCTGTTGAGAGAAAGTATACCCCAAAGTCTGCAGTGTGTGCCAGGACGACCTTTCTGTTGTGTTATTTGTTACTGTCTTTAGTTTCCTACGTGTAGTAGGACGCCACCACCAATGACAAGCCAATGCTTAAAGGGAATGGAGCGTGTATAGGCGCGGGTTGTCCCTGCTACAACGGGTATACGAATTCAGAATGCATAGTGGCAGATATGGAGGGTAGTTCGTACTCATATAGATATCATAACTGATAAAGCGCTTTATGCAACAATCTTCTAAAGCTCTTCTTTAAAAACTGAAAGTACGCAAGCTGAAAAGTTATATTTAAAGTGTGAGGGATGGGGGAACTATAGTTGAAAATTTAAACGGAGATGAATAGGAGACGGCAGAGTCAGGTGAAAGAGGAGGTAATGAATATAGAAAGTAAGGGTCGAATTGAAAAGAAAAGTAAAGGAAAGTGAAAAGTCATATGGAAAGTGAAAGTGGTTTAAAGAAAAGAATGAGGAAATGGAGATTTTAAAAGAAAATGGAAGACGAAAGCAAAAGTGAAAAGGAAAGAGAAAGTAATAGAAATAGAGATATGAATAGGAGTAAGAGACTGAAACTAAAAAGCTAAAATTAAAAATGAGAGTAAAAGTAAAAATAAAAGTAAAATTGTCAAATTAAAAGTAAAGGTAAAGGTAAAAGTAAAAATAAAAGTTTAACTAAAGTAAAAGAATAAATAAAAGTGAAAATAAAAATAAAAATAAAAGTCAAACTAAAACTAAAAGATAAAGTCAAAGCCGAAGTAGTAAAAGTAAAAGGCAAAGTAACAGAAAAAGTAAAACTAAAATTAAAAGCAAAAGCAAGAATAACTGTAGAAATAAAAGTAAAAGTAATTGAAAAAGTAAAAGTTAATGCAAGTATGGTAAAAGTAAAAGCAAAAATTAAAAAGTAAAAGTTCAACCAAAAGTAAAGGTAAATGTGTAAAAGTAAAAATTAAAGGTAATGACAAAGTAAAAGCAAAAGTAAATAAAATTAAAAGTAAATAAAGTAAAAATAGAAGTTAAATTAAAAAAAAAAATAAAAGTAAAAAAAGTTAAGTCAAAGGAAAAGTTAAAGTAAAAGTAAAAGCGGAATTAAATAAAAGTAAAAGTAAAAGAAAACAAGAGTAAAAGTAAAAATAAAAAATGTAAGTGTACAAGTAAAACTAAAAGTGAAAGTTAAACCAAAAGTAAATGTAAATGTAGGAGTAAAAGTAAATACAGTAAAAGGAAAAATAAAAATAAAAAAAGTAAAAATGAAAGAAAAATTAAAAATAAAAGTTAAAGGCAAAGTAGAAGTAAATAAACTAAAAATTAAAGTAATTGGCAAAGTAAAAGTAAAAGAAAAAGAAAACATAAAAGTAAAAGTAAAAATAAGAAAAGTAAGTGTAACAGTAAAACTAAAAGTAAAAGTTAAATAAAAAGTAACGGTAAACTTAGGAGTAAAAGTAAAATTAAAAGAAAACGTAAAAGTAAATAAAGTAAAAGTAAAAGTAAAAATAAAAATAAAAGTAAATATAAAAGTAAAATTAAAAATAAAAGTAAAAAGCAAAGAAAAAGTAAAATTAAAAGAAAAAGTAGAATTAAAAATAAAAGTAAAAGAAGAAAAAATATAGAAGTAGAAGTAAAAAGAAAACCAAAAAAAATTGAAAGGAAAAAGAAGGAAAAGAAATAAGTGCAAAGCAAACCACAGGAAATGAAAGGGATAGAGAAAGAGAAAGAACAAATGAAATGTAAGTAAAAGTGAAAAGAGAGGGGAAATTGAAAGGCTAAGAGAGGGAGAAAGAAACAAAGAATAAAGAAACACAAAGGAGGAGAAAAATAAAAAGCAAGGGAAAGCGAAAAGAAAAGAAGAGAATCAGGTTCCGTTGGCTCAGGACAAAGTTGGCATTAACCTTACACCTATTTCTCTGATATTTTATCTTGCCCAACACTGTACATGTAATACGTTTTTAATCCAAAATGTTGAAAGAATGAGCGTTACATGTACATAAGTGTAGATATGTTTCCCCTATTCATTTAATTCACATTCAGAAACGCTTTTATATTTTTTAATTACAAATAAATACAAAGATAAAAATGCTTAAAGCATATATGTCTGCATGCAAGTAAGGGTGTAATAAAGAGCAAATCGCAATATTGCCTTAGCATACAAAGCATATCAAATACGTTGTATGAGCTGTCGCTCTTCATCCGGTAAATTCAGTACAAATATTTCTAAGTTTTTTTTTCGAGCTTTTCTTTATTTCGGTTCTTCCTCTTTTTCCTCATTATTTTTCATTCTGAGCGATAAAAAAGGTAAAATTTTCGACGAATAGCCACTTTCTACTATTACGTCTTACGATCAGTGACTGAAAACCATTTTTACTCAAACGTTATCGTAAATTAAATACATATGATCATATTGATATAATAGTAACAGCGGAAGTGTTAAAAACAAATACTGTAAAAATCCGAAAAAATGTTACTAAGCTTTCAAAAGCGCGCCTAAAAATCATATCCAGTGTATGTGCCTACATGGTGATCAAAAGGAATATAAACAAAAAGGCAACTCTTAGAGACCAATTGTACAGCGAACAACGGGACATTCATATGGCTTAGCAGCTAAAGGCTTGCACTGATATGAATGTTGGAGATTCGAGTTCAACGCTCAGCTCCCGAAAAGCTAGCTGATGAAGAAGTGAAATTCAGAAACATGTCCTAGTAACCATCGCCGTTTGTAAACTTACAATTTTTCTCTAATATCAATTACAAAAACTATTTTATAAAGCAATATGAGCAAAGCTCGCTAATTAAATACATATGTTATCGTAGGCAACTGTCAAACTACTCTTAAAAAATTTAATAAGTTGTAGATCTAACAAATACTTAGTATTTGTAGCTATTTCACATATATCATTAATCCGATCCATAAATGAGTTTGGTTCACAGATCGTTAAATACGGACCCTGGATTGCCGCATCGTCATTGCTTTCAAAATCATATTTTAATGAAACCCAAGCCAGCGGGAAGTCACTTAAAAAGCGATCCGAAGACTCCAAATCTAGTATTGCTTATTATCTCTACGCCACCTAGCGGCAAGTTTCTGTCCTTTTGTTGAATTGTCTTTGTGCCCTGCACTTAGTGTAAGATTTCAAGTTTATAGCTCAATGAGAATTAATTTACAAATATGACGCAATATTCCCAGGTTGTATACGTATTCTCCTATAATCTCTAAGAATCTCGATCCCTGTCCCATCTAGAAGATGTTTTAAGGCTAAAAATTGTATACACATAGTGTGTTCAAAATATAAGGTCTCCAGATTATCCCAACTTTGGACGAGTTTTTTTTTTTTTCAAATATCACAAACCTTTCGTCGCCTACCGAAAGTTCTTTCCCTCATGCCATAACATTGATGTTGTTGTTGTATCGATAAGGACACTCCTCGAAGGGCTTAGGAAGTGTTATCGATGTTTATGGTCCTTTTCCGGATGCAGATCCGGTACTTTCCGTTAACAGACACCCTTAAGGCACTAGCCCGACCATCTCGGCAACGATTTGGTACGACCTGAAACCTTCTAGGTCATACCGCCCTGATGAGGTTGACAATTGGGTTGGAGAAGCTTTATATTGCGCTAGCAACTCCTAGAAAGTGTTGCGCTACATAATCCCTGCCACGGGTATTTTATGAGTCCCCCAACCCGCTAGGGGTTGTAATAACATTCGCTTTATTTATCGCTTAATTCATTATTTCATTTCAAATATTGTTTGGTGAAGTATGTTGGATTAACAGTTCTTGGCTCAAGTCTTACTTATAGCGTTTTCTTTTCTGGCTAAAGTGTTACGCTTTTTGTACGCCGCGCAAGGGTTGTTGTTCTATTCTAAAAAACAGGCAACGCCTTTACGGGGTATTTCGTTCTTTTGTGAAAATTGTTGCCTGCTCGCAACGCAAAAGCGTTACACTTTTACCCTGTATAAAATGGCGGTGTGGCAATGCAACTCTGTGAAACTCTCAATTCGCTCTTAAGTTCCACATATACGCTGTTAATATGAGTGCACAAATCACCTACCCAGATTGCGCATTCACGAGTTCAAAATTGCTTCGTTCTGCGCATATACGTAACGGTTGACTGTTTGAGAGAGAGAGAAAAAAACAAGAGCTAAAGGAAAATTACGTAAGAATTGCCCATAAGAAGAGGTGATCTAATGTTTACATGCGCAATGCGCAATCTTCTTGTGTGATTTGTGATATGAGTGAATATGGTGAGTTGAAATGTTCTTTGTATGCACTATAAATGTTGAGCATTTTCTGGGGTAGGAGTAACTCTATTAAGTCTTTACCATTTACTTAGGCAACAATTTATTTCAGAAAAGAAAACGCTATTACTTAAACTATAACAAACGAGGTTTTAAATCTCACTCTAACAGCCACGAAGGGTGCCTAGATTAGGTTGCAGTTGACTCGGCCAAAGAAATGACGTACTAGGTATAAAAATACGAGGCACTTTGGGTTGGATTTTATATAAGGTGCCACGATTTTCAAACTTTTCCTGATTTGTAGGAGTAGAGGGGGTCCTAAAAATCACAAAATTATCATCCGCAACTCTAAGAAACTCTTATTTATGAAAAATAAGCCTTTTAATTTCCAAATTTAGTAAAATTTCAACTTAAGTCCTGCACTTAAAATTCGGGTCGCACATGTCGATAGCGGTATCAAAAGACGCGTATTTGCGTCAAGATTCAGAATAGTGTATGTTTGTATGCAATTATGTCGACGTGCCACCACCTTATAATGTTCTACCAAGATAAAAAAGATATTGTTGCGGAGCTGGCAACACTATTCACTACCGTCATTGCTAAAACAACAACACCAACCACCGTCATTTGTTTAATTGCAACAACGAAAAAAGCGACAATAGTACCGACGGGTTTTCCGCGAATAACTTTTAAACGAGATAAAAAATGTAGTTTCTGTTTTCGGATTCTGAATCTTGACGCAAATACGCGTCTTTTGATACCGCTATCGACATGTGCGACCCGAATTTTAAGTGCAGGACTTAAGTTGAAATTTTACTAAATTTGGAAATTAAAAGGCTTATTTTTCATAAATAAGAGTTTCTTGAGTTGCGGATGATAATTTTGTGATTTTTAGGACCCCGCCACCCCTCGAAAAAAAAAAAAGTTGGAAAATCGTGGCACCTTATTTTAATATTCCCCGGCACTTTTTAAGACAACTTTTAAAACTGGTTATGTAGATTTAGGTTGAAGTTGGTCCTTAAATTCCATCACCAATCGTGTTGTTGTTTTCTGCTGATTATAGTGCGAAGATTAAGGAAGCTGTTTGGTGTATTTGGAGATCCCAACAGTTACTTATCGGTAGGAAAAATCCGCAGCAATATTTGATAGTTGAACCAAGAGGCAACATCAAAAATTTTAGAACCAATTTTTTTTTTTTTTTCAATTAGAAGAAGCGGAGTCGTCCCTCGGCAGTGTTTGGGAAGAACTCCGAGTGTATTTCTGCCATGAAAAGCTTCTCAGTGAAAACTCAATTGCCTTGCAGATGCAGTTCGGAGTCCTTAAAACACGTAGGTCCCGTCCCGCCAATTTGTTGGAAAAATTAAAAGCAGCACGACGCAGATTGGAAGAGACGACCGGCCTAAAATCTCTTAGGAGGTTATCACGCCTTACATTTATTAAATTATGTAAATTGAATTTCAAATCTGCATATAAAAGTAAGTTTAAGACAAACTTAAAAAAACTGCCTACTTTATTCATGCTCGAGTGGTTTTACCAGCACAATGTTCCCTAATTGTGTACTTGTTTGTATGTCTCTTACCTCTCTTCATTCTTATGACGTGTATGTATGTATTCATGTTCGTACTCTTTTTTTTTTGTCATTTGCATAATTCAAGTTAACTCACCTGCTTTCTGTTTCTTTCTCTTTTCTTAATTTCTTCACACAGGACATGGTGGCGGTTGTGGCATAACGGAGGAGGTGTCCCAATGGATGGAAAGTATACAAAATTCCGCTGTAGAAGAATTGCCGGAACCGATGTCGAAGGACGATATTACCCACCAAAAGCAACAACAGCACAAATTAACCAAACCGTATAGCGAGCGCATGACACAAATGCTGGGCGAAGCGGAACATGAACAAGATAAAGCCGCAACATCCATAACAAACAAGAAGCACAAAAAATCGACTGCCGTATCAGCAACAGCAACTGCACAAGCAACAGGAGCAGGAGCTGGTTACGCGCAACAGCGTCGACCAAAAAAATACTCAGCACACACAGCAGCCGGCAATGGCGCAGCGCCAACAACGACGACAATACCACCTGCAAGGGCTGATTCAACGCCTGATGCCTATAGCAGCAGTGTTGTTGGCGAGGACGACTTTAAATATCCTTATCAAAAATATTCCAAAGACGCAAATCTTCGCTTCGATGATGATGATGAGGCTGCAGCATGGGGACCAAAGGCTTCATCAGCCGATGACATTTATGGTATTGCTAGCGGCAATAGTGGTGGTAGCGCTTTCTCAGGGGCGTTTTATGATCCGGAAACGGGACGAAAGTATACGCCTCAAAATATGGATCGTGCTGAATGGCATGCTAAGGTGCATGAACGTATGCGACGCGCTACAAGTTCAAATCCAAATGGGGCGAGTGCGCGGCGTGAAGAGAACAAAAATACCTGTTCATTGTATATACAAACAGATCCGTTGATATGGCGGCATATACGCGAAGGAATTGCTGACGTAAGTAAAATGCATATTCATATGTGTGTACGTATGTGTATACTTTTTTAGAGAGTTAGCATAAATTCAAATAAGTGGGGCTTAACGAAAGGGGAACAGGGTGGCGTTATAAAACTCAATTTATTACGGAGTTTACAACGTCCTTTGTTTCGTAGCATCATTGCTTTTGTTTTTTATATTTTAAGTTTATCTCCTATTATTTTATTCTTTTGTTATTGTCATGTTGTTGCTGTTCGTTGTTTTGCTCGTTTTGTTTACTAAAATTTTCTTTTCCAATGCCAGTGTTTGCATAAATTCTCCATTTTGTTTGAGATTTCCGCGCGGATGTTCACACAGAGAAAAACTATTTTAAAATTAACTTAAAATCGCGTATACCATAACTATAACTTAGGCATAATTAACGTACTAAGTTTTTTCAACATCTTAATAAATAATAAATAAATTTGGTAATAAATTGCCTAAGCTTTGTTTCCATTATCGAGCATAAATTGTGTAAGTACTTTGGTAGGATGTACAAGTTTCTTGGGCCCCATACAAAATTCTTTAACTAAGTCAACTTTGTTCGATTTACAATTGCTTTTTCTCTGTGTGTTCATATCATGGATTATGTAGACTATTCATAGCTATGATGGAGCGTCGCATCGTTCGTTGTATAGAACGAAATATTACCAGAAGGATGTGTTCATATCAAATAATTTGTGTAGCTACCCTGCAGCCAATCGCACGAGTTTCGAACTATCTCAGAACTATGGACTCTGCAGCGAATCGCACTAGTTCCGAACTACCGCTCATCTGTCGCGTCAAGAAACGGTACCTGTTCTAATTCTGTCCCCTCGCATTGCTTTCTACACACACTTCTTACATTATGGTCTCCTCCGAAATGACATTTGCCACCTTCTGTAGACCTTTGAAGCGCGTTCTTAACTGATTCAGTCGTAGATGGTTCGGAAATTGTCGCAGCCTTTGACAAATTAACTTCAATACCTTTAGCTTAGACTTCAACGCTGTTGGTTCAAGTGTGACCACCAAATTTCTCGTAGTACATCCGATTACCAACAGTTCGTAGGTAGTCATTAAACCTTTATTGGGAAACTGTCGCTTTGTCTGACTGTCTTCCATTTTTATGCAGGGTATTAAGTGAATTCAGATATATAAATATTGGTTGTGGTGTAAAAACCTATTTCAGCATTGCAGCGTAGTAAGTATTGTAAATGTATCAGAGAACGAATGAAAATGATGCCGGGCTCGCAGAATATCAAAGAAAAGGAAAGGTGGAAGTATTGCTTTATGAGGAAATGGAAAACTTTGAACAGCTTAGCATGTTTTCCAATTTTTTTAAGAGTATGCAACAGGATGTGGACTTAGCAACTAGAAAATTTTCACTTTGTTACTTCCGTTACTGAAGTTTAAAAGATTAAACATAAGTAGTGTATTTGCATTAAGGTGTGTCACATTTTTTGTTCTTAATGTCAAGAATCTCTCTAGAAATACCCAGCATTATCAGTCTTGCAGTCGGCTATCGGAGTACTTCCTTTGAAAAGTAGTGTGCTGGCCAAAAGACCGCCACTCAAGTGACGGGACAACTAACATTTCAATACTTTACAAAATAGCCTAATTCGAGGTTGGGTCTCGGAGGTGTTCTGGAAAGCCTTCAAGTGTATTTTCCTACGAAAATTGTTCACCGAAACTCATCTGACTTTGAAAGTTCCATTTGCAGTCGGCATAAAACATATAGACCTGCCAATTTATATGTGGAATTGAAGAAAAAGCACACCACAAATTGTAAAACAATCTTGGCATAAACCTCCTTCGAGGTTGGTTGCTGTGCCTCCCGGATACCAAAGATAATAACTCAAGTAGCGCACGGTATGCCATTTTGATGCAAATTTCTCTTGGAACCAATTGCAACGGATTTAGTATGGCTCGTCGATACTCCGTTCGAACCATTTGGTGGGGACAATGAGCATTTAGCTGCTTCCTTAACTTCCTTTAGTAGATAACTTTCCGTTGTTAGAAACATACTGTTCTAGCACACAAGGTAAAACACGCTAAAATATTACTATTATGCCCACCATTGGCCTTGGCCAGTATTTGTTGTTGTATTAATGAAAAAGACACTCCCCAAAGGTTCAACGTTCCGGTACCAAGCACCATTGAGGGTATAGCCCAACCATCGCGGGAACGATTAATATGACCACATTAAACCTTCTAGGTACTTGATTCCTCTTCTTGGCCTAAGCATACTGTGGTTCACTTGTTCACAAGAAAGGCGAAGGCCGAACCTGTTTTATTACATCCAAAAAACGGTATGACGAACACAGTAATAACAACACAAATGTAATTGCTGATCTGTCCCGTCTTCTCATTAATTACCAAAATGTTCGTGGTTTACGATCAAAATTTTTTCCATTCTTCCTTAATTCTTTCAACTTTTCTGCACAAGTTGTAGCTTTTACGGAGATTTGGCTAAAGTCTGATAATTACAATTCTGAGATTTTTTCAAATAAATATGCTGTTTATCGGCGTGACCGCATCTCTAGAGTGGGAGGTGTCCTTATTGCTGTTGATTCTAACCTATCATCTGAGTTGATTTCGCTGGACAATATCTCTGAAATCGAATTCATAGCAGTTAGGCTTTCATTCGGTAGCTATAGCGTAATTGTTTGCTGTTCGTACATACCACCTTGTTCGCATATGGATGTTTATGCTAGTCACAGCTCGGACATCTGCGATTTGCATTCGCAGTTGGGAGATAACGATAGACTTGTTGTTGTTGGTGACTTTAACTTGCCAACGGTTAGTTGGGTGATTCAAACTTTTTAATCCCACTGCTCAACATGAGTTTCTCAATTGCTTGTTAGACTCATCTCTTTAACAGATTAACAATGTTCCAAATAGTGGAAATAAAATGCTGCATTTAGTATTTGTGGATGGCTCGGTGGGTACTGCCCTTATGCAAATCCCACCTTTATCCCTTCCAGAAGACCATCTTCACCCTACGCTGGAGATATCACTTGATATCAGCCTACCCCGTAGGAATCAAGTACAATCTCGTCCCCGCTCTAGATGCTTCTACAAAGCGAATTTCATTATGCTCAATGATTTGTTGGCTTCCCATGATTGGTCGGATCTCTATGCCTGCACTGATGTCGATTCGGCAATCTCTATATTTTACAGTACGCTCGATGGCTTCTTTGATACCTGCATTCCTACTCGCTATACCCTATGTTCGAATAACCCCCTTGGTTTTCAAGGCAACTTATCAGACTTAATAACATTTAATCTAGGCTTTATAAGAGATTCAAGAAATTTTGAGCATCTGCAGACCTCTCTAAATATCTAATAGCTCGTTCTAAATTTCACCGTCTTAATCAGATTTGTTATAAAACATACTTAAGTTGCTGTAAAGCCCAATTTTTTAAAAATCCAAAAAAGTTTTACAGTTTCGTAAATTCAAAGCGGAAAACTTCTGGGTATCCTTCCTCATTTACCTTTGGATGTAAAAGCTTGCACTGATGACGATGTTGCAGAGCTACTTTCAGAGTTCTTTAGGTCCACCTATTCCTCCAGTGGTTTTCATTCTGGTCAATACCCGTATCGCTTAGATAACTCGAATTCCATTATGAATCCTGCTATTGATAGTGATATTGTTCTGTAGCATTATGCATGGTGCCCCCTTATGTCAATACGTGTGTAGCACTATGCACCATGCTCTACTACGCCAATACACTTTCTATGCAGACCACACACACGGTCATATTGCATTCACATTACAATATCGACCTAAATACATTACGTTTACCCCAACGCAGCGGGAGTTCAACATCACATACTAATCCCTACAGCAAGACCTATATCCGGTTACATTTCTACTGGCGCATTGACCAATTCGTTAATAGCGTGACCGAGTGTCAATGACAATTTGTCAGTGTGCCTACCAAAACTTCTACAGTTACAATTTCTAAAATTAGGTCGAACTAATACGCTGATTCAGAATGTAAATGTTAAGAATGTATTGTATTAGTGTTAGCGTAATTACGTATCCGTAAAATAGATAATTTTGTATAATAGACATTTTTCTAATAAACTCAATCACTACTTTGCGCTACAAATCAGCGACTTATTTTTATTTCGTTTAAACATTACAGTTCTTCAGAGTCTTCAATCTTTGAAGCCCACCTTTTCTCCGGGACCAGACGGTGTTCCTAGTTGCGTACTTAGGTACTGCGCCGAAAACATGTATGAGCCTATTTTAAAATTATTTGAGCTATCTCTGGGTTCTGCGTAATTCCCGCCACTTTGGAAACAGTCTTTATTATAGCCCTGCATAAAAAGGTAGTAAGTCAAAAGTTGAAAACTACAAGGGTATTGCTAAACTTTCAGCCATTCCTAAAGTCTTTGCACATATTGTTACCAGTCAACCCCAATATGAGTGTTCTAGTCTTTTATCTCCATGCCAACACGATTTCATTCGTCAAAGGTCAACCACTACAAATTTGCTTGTATTCCCCTCTATAGTTATGGAAGGATTTTTAGCGAACAAGCAAACGGATGTCATCTACACGGACTTCAGCAAAGCATTTGATACCGTCAACCATGAGTTACTTATTCATAAGGTTGATTTACTGGGCTTTCCGTTTCACCTATTAATGTGGCTGAAAAGCTATCTTTCTAACCGGACCCAAAAGTCCTGTTCAAGTGCAATCTGTCGGAATCGTTCGGAGTTTCCTCCGGCGTACCCCAGGGAAGTCATCTAGGCCCTTTACTCTTTACCCTTTCATTAATGACATGTCACAGACAATATTATATTCCCATACTATAATGTATGCGGATGATGTAAAACTTTGCTACACTTAATGTCCTACCGATTTGAGTTCCTTGGATATTATTCAGGCCGACTTCGACTCGTTCCAATGTTGGTGCACTACAAATTTACTTGCTTTAAATTGCTCTAAATGTAAGCATATGACATTTCACCGAGTGAAGCCAGCATTGAAACCTTATGTAATAGATGGTACGCCTTTGGAGCGTATGATCTAGGTGTCCTTTTTGATCCGAAATTGAATTTTAACATGCATATTTCATCTACTGCCAACAAAGCGTTGGGTGTACTTGGATTTGTTAAAAGATGGGCTAAATAGTTCGATGATCCGTACCTAACTAAGGTCCTTTACACATCGCTGGTTCGTCGAATACTCGAGTATTGCTCATGCGCTTGGTGCCCTGTTTCTCAAAAGCATATAAAGCGTCTTTAGTCAGTTCAAAAGCAATTTTTGATATTCGCATTGCGCGGCCTTATTTGGGACTCAAGTCTCCACCTTCCTCCATACAGAAGTATACTTCTTATTTACTTACCCACTTTGGAAAATCGGAGAATATTGCTGGGGGTATTGTTCATCCATAAGCTCATTATTGGAGAAATTGATTCTGCGGACCATCTCAGCCGCTTGTTTTTTGCGGTTCCCCTAGAGTATCCAGACACTACGTTCCTTTTTATTTACCCCTTTGTCGACGAAATTTTGCTAAAAATAATCCTCTTCTTATCTGGTGCGCGCACTAAAATGACTTGTATAGCTGTATCAGTCTTGAATGTACTTTTGCCACTATACGTAATGCAATACTTGCGTATCTAATCTAAGAGATGCAATCTAACTTAATTTGCCGGCATTTATTTCTTCCGTAAAAAACAGGCACTATCTCGTACAAGGACGGAGGAACATTTATCAACATGTATCATTAAGCAGGAACAAGACAGTACTGTGTTGATTGGAATCTGGTGCATTCCAGCAACGTTAAAAACACGCTTTTTCATGTGTCACTGGCCGGAATCGTATGTATTCCGGCAGTATAATCTTATGGGTCAGGCATCGAGTTGATTGGAATCCGGTGCATTCCAACAACACAAGTCATGTTACTTTTTTATGCCTTGTGATGGCGTATCCTCATTACACTACTTTTAGCACTGCCGGATTCCCATGACATGCTGATTGGAATTTTGTTCCAACAGCAATATTGGAATCCACTGCATTCTGAAATCATGCTGAGCGGAATCTGATGCATTCCGCCAGTATAAGATCTCGGTATAAGATCTTATTTCTGCTCATATTTGTTGTTATTATATTCTGAAATTAGACTGTAATGTTCAATAATATATCTTTGTTTGTAATATAACATTGTTGAAATCTCGATATATCTTAAATTTTAACTTTTGAGTTGTATATTTATATATCTTTTATATTATGCAGTCGACCATAGTTTGTCGTCGACTTTAAATAATAAATAAATAAATAAAATTTAAAAAAAATTCATATTTGTAACAGGATTCCCCTCGCGTATTTGAGGTTGACAATTGGGTTGCTATAAAGCTTTGGGTCCCCGCTTATAAACCCCTTAATAGTAAGTTGTGCCTTTAGATATTTACCCGGTTGTTTTGAAACGGACGCTCTCTACAAGCCCCACCTCACGACGAATAGATGCTGCAAACGTCTGCGAGCTTTATACCGAGCAAGCAGGAAAAGTTAATTTGACAAGGTCTACAAACAACTGCGAAGCACCTTCCCGAAGTGGAACTCCTCCATATCCTCTTGCTTCGTAAACGTATTGAACCAAAGCCTGGTCCAAGAGATGAATTTCGATCGCTTATTGTAAACAAATTTAGTGACTATAAAACGCCTGCCGGGGTGTGCCGGTCTGTTAATTTTTTTAAAATATTTGTGTGCTGTTCACATCGAAAACGTCTAGCGTACCGCGTTTCGGAACACAAATCCATACTTCTGCATTCTAATATATAGCCGATCTTCGTGGCTCGTACCACCCAGCTCGCAGGAGTGGGAAGCAGTCCTGAATTAACTTCGACCTGTATACTGTGACAGATCAAACTCTTATCCTGAACCACCCCCGGGATAAGTGATGCATGCTCTGGGGTTCGTTTCACAAAACACTGAAGACTTTCATTTCAATAAAAGGAAATTTCTTCTTAACAGGCATTTTCTTTAGAACAAATTGTTATAATAGCCGTGTTTTTTAACACGCGCGTATACGTTTCGTTTGCGCGTGTTAAAAAACGCCTATCTTCGCTTAGATAATGCTTAGGAGACCCATCTAGCGGCTGTGGTAAAACAACTAGCTACAGCAACAGGGTGTACCGAAAAGCGGAAACGCAACGCTCTGATGGCCATAGGGTATAACATATAGCTGAATCAGTTGCGATGAATTGTGGACACACATATAATACATAGAATTAGTGTACAGGGTGAAACAAAGACACATATTTCAGTTACATCTGAGTATAATGCGTATTGAAATTTAGTAGGACAAAATTTATGCGCAGCAATTTCAGAGGTGTATTTATAGTTTGTCTCTTAGCAGTCAATATAAAGTTTAAGCGTAAACGGATATACGCGTGTTAAAAAACACGGCTAATATTTGTGTTTTTCTTAACGTCTCTCACAGCGACATCTCTACCGTGCAACCTTTGTTGAAAATGTCAGTTTCTTTAGACTTTATGCAGTGATGCTGCCCAGAAAGTTACTCACACCAAACTCCGATGATGGTCGCACTAAACTTCGACGTCGATTTCCACGGGTGCTTAACATAACTAAAATCTGCGTAGTCTGAATCTAGAATAGCCGGCTTCGTTGCACACCAAACTCCAATAGATAGGTATTCCATTCCCAATATACAAAGTGATGGCCAACCCGCCCCCTCGTATTTCAAAATTTTGCATTACTGACTTCATCAAAAGCTCCTTGGAGCGTTCCAAAAAGCAAATCCAAACTTAAGCTCGGACCTTCTTACTTGTGACGTCTATAGTGGTTACACAAAACATTGCAAATGACGCCTCGGATGCAGCACAACCCCTTAGATTGCCATGTACAGTTCTCCGGTCAGGTAATGGCACTTACTCCCTGTCATCTTTTTTCCAAATAGTTGCCATCCTTATATTATGGCGTAGTTCAGTAACGAAGATCTTATAATTATCGGCGATTTCAACGCAAGCTAATTTTTAGTCAGAAACATTACAATCATATTTTTATAGATCTTTTATCATATAATTTGCTTTCTAAATCTTTATTTTTGAGAATAAACTCTTAAATACCATTTCAGCATGACCGTGGCCGAAAATATGAGATTGACGTAAAGACGCGTGAAGAGATCACTTCACTAATTGCACATCATGTAACTGCCGTAAATTATATTTATCGTAATACAAAATTTGATGGACGTAGCGAACACCGTAACATACGTTTTGAGGTGAGTACTTTAAATTATGCTTTTTTTTGTTTTGATTGCGATACACATTATCGAACGGCTATCAAAGCTCCTATTATCTCTCGACGAGTTGTGTTTAAATTTGTTTTCGGCTGCCTCTGCCACAACAATTTGTATCCTAATTTACCTTAGTGCCCAGAATTTGTATCCTAAATTACCTTAGTGAACCTATGGAATACGACTAAATACTTGACCACTTTTGCCAAACCGCGACACTTTGTTAAGTGCCAGACAACAATCACACCCACAAACCTCAACAGTAAGTTTCCAGTAGTCGAATCGATAGATCAGATCAAAGTCCGTGAATTCAAAAAACCCCATTTCAAGAGGTATCTAGTTTTTAGCCCAATGAGAATTCTCAAAAATTGATTGCGAAATTCCGTCCGACACATACTTACTTACTTAAATAGCGCTTAAGCTTAAACCTTGCACGTCCATGCAACAAGGCGCGCCAGTCGCTGCTTTGCTCTGCAAACTGGCGCCTATTGGTCAAACCAATGGAATTTAAATCGTCTTCCACCTGGTTCTTCCAGCGTAGTGGGGCCGCCCTCTTCCTCTGCTTCCATAGAAACATTTTCTTAGCCGAAGCGTAGTCTTTCATAATGTGCGACACATACGATATTCCTAAATATCTAGATCCATGCGACACCTAACGAAAGTTTTTGACATTTTTTTTAACTGACTACTTCTGGACCATATTCGAAATTTCAGGTCACTAGCTCATCAGGAAGATACTTAAAACCGTATTCCAAGGTTATCGGTGCCCTTTACTAGCTGAAAGGTCTCAAGTTTCTAGCTCGATGGAATAAATAAATTAAAGGTGCGTTAACTCCGAAGAGATTTATGGCCGAGCTAAAAATCAAACGCAAGATTCCTCATGCTTTGTATGGATTTCCTAAAGGTCTTTCAATATCTAGATCCCTGCCCCATATAGTATATTTTTTTATCCAAAGTATTACATTTTAATAGGGCTCCCATCCATTTTCAAAGTTCTCTATCTCTAGGTTATCGTTGAGTTACTTAAAATTCACCGAAAATTTCCAAACTCGTACGAATTTTTTAAATATCACGTTCCCGGCCCCAGATTTTTCTTCGCATTTCCATCTAGCTTCGAAGTATGTTGCATGTTTCAGGACTCTGGATTTACGGGAAGATATTTGAAATTTCCGGCCAAGCTGCCGCGTAGCACGAAAGCAGCTAGACAGCTCCAGGATATTAAAGTCCCGGATATGAATGTAACGATATGTGTCGACAGTACGACCACCGCTTGGCTATTTCCCGAGGAAAATGAGTACTTACGGGTGTCATCACAGGTCATTGCGCTATTGCAACAAGGCTATGACGCTGGGGCATACAAGCAAGATGCCTCTACAGAAGCTGTCAGCCTAAGGGGAGTCGCTTTATCACTTTCCCTACCGATATCCAGGACTGCAAAAAAGACGACTAAGATTTCTGTGTGCTTCGACAGGCTGACAGACGTTGGAAAGGTGAATCTTTTACTTCTACTTAAGTTCATGAGAGAAAACAAGTGGTTCGATGAGGATCATTGGGATGTAATCTGTCTAGAAGTATGCGCCGTCACCGGGAACTTTGAAGGCCCTCATATCGGACAAAAATGTATCCGAGTGGAAGTATGGGAAATTCCCACGTATCCCTCTTAACCTCTTAACCTTAAATAAAAATATCCACATAACTTAAACGTTAATAAATTAAAATATAATACAAAATAATAAATAAATAAGTAATAATAATAGTAATGGTATTATAATAATAGTAACATAATAATAATAATAATAATAATAATAATAATAATAATAATAATAATAATAATAACAATAATTAGTGGGGAGGTAGCATAGAACCAGGGGACGGACATAGGATACTTTTTATCCCGTTCTGACTAGGGTGTTAAGATCAAAACGTGGACCTGGGTAATCCTGGGGTGTGTTTGTACAATATGGGTATCAAATGGAAGCTGTTTATGAGTACTTTGATACGGCCATACCCCTGGGTGACTAGGGTCTGGAGATATAGGCCAAAACGTGGACCCGGGTACGCCTAGACAGTGTGGCGTTCCAAAATGGAAGCCACCGTATCGTGTCCGCCTCGCGGCGTTACCTTTTCAACGCTCCTTCTTTTGGGAGGACGCCGCCTCCAAATTGTTGCCACTTTTAAGGTTTCAATAATTATACTAACAGAGGGGGGCCTTCCCCAGGGCATCAAATATATTTCTTACTTTCAATAAAATGAAAAGAACTCAAAAATGTTTATTTCTTAGTTTTAGTTTATTCGCGAAAGTTTGTACTATACACGATGTCGGTCAAAATTGGAATTCCGCTCGTATTTTATTATTTCTCTTTTTTTCTTTCTTTGTGTGACGTTGGCTGCAGTTGTACTTGCCATGCGTGTTGCCACTGCGTGCGCGTGTCAAGTACAACTAAAGCCCCAACCACATAGGATACCTTACTATCATGTTGCTAATGCTATATCACCCTTCCTTTGAAAAAAAGAGGAATTTGGCAAATTGATCATTTTTGCCACATTCTTCTTTTTTCTTTCTATATAGTTAATTGGTTCCAATGAACGAATATATTAGGGTGTACCTTCCTTTTGAATTCGTTCATTAGAAGCAATTTTAAATTTTTATTGTTATCTAAATATTACATTAGGGTTTTTGAATTTTCGTTTTTGTATTTTTTTTCTCTTTTATGTACATATAGATTGTATGAATTTCTTCTTCTTACATTTATATTAACATATATATTAGAAAAAAAAATTTTTTACAAATTGTACATATTCAATTTAGTATAACGATTTGGTTTATATTAAATTTTTCATTTTCATAGGAAATAAATTTCTTAGATACTATTTAAATAGTTAACATTACATTATACATTAGTGATTATTTTTTGGTTCTGTAATTTTGATAATACAATTTAACTTTGAATTTTCATTTTCTTGATTTTACATTAGAAAAATATAAGTATATACATTTTAAATAAGTTTTTTTTTTCAAGATTTTTTTTTTTTGTGTGCCTTCTTGGCTATTTAACAGTGCTTATTTACCTAATAATTAAATTATTAGAATATTTTGGATTTTTTTTTTTTTTTTTTTTTTTTCATAAAATATTACTTTATTTTTATAAGTCGATTTTTGTGTACTTCTTTTTCCTTATTATTTGTTTCATCAAAAATTGTTGCATTAGGCCCGTCTATTTTAGTTACCGTAAATGGACCTTGATATATATTTTCGTGTTTTTGATGAGGCTCTTTTTGTAAAAGAACCTTGTTGCCTACTTGGATAGATAACGGACGTGCCGTTTTATCAAAATGTGTTTTAGTTTGAATTTTATGCTTATTTATTAAATGTTTTGCCAATTCATGTGATTTTTGCATTCTAAATTTGACTTCTTTACTATAGTTTTCCACGTTATAAATGGGATCTATTTGTTCTTTTTTTAATTCGTGTGGCAATGTAGCCTTTTTCCCAAATACTAACTCAAAGGGAGTAAATTGGTTATTGAAAGCTGTATGTGTTGTTGTGTTATGGAAAAATGTGAAGTATTTCAGGTATGTGTCCCAATCGGAAAATGTTTCATCTAGGTATGCCCTTAAATATTCATTAAAAACTCTATGATTTCTTTCAATTTAACCAACCGTTTCATGGTGGTAGGCCGTTGAAAAATCATGTTTAATATTTAAAAGTTTGGTTAATTCGAAAAATACTTCATTTTTAAACTCTGTTCCTAAATCAGATCTAATGGATTTCATTATTCCGTAATTTAAAATGAAGCTCTCAAAAATTGCTGATGCTACTGTTTTAGCTGATTTATCTGGTATTGCAACTGTTACCAGATATTTAGTTAAATCACAAATCATGGTAACTGCGAACCTGTTACCATATTTGGATTCTGGTAAAGGTCCTATTGTATCTATTATTAAAATATCAAATGGTTTGCAAGGTGTAGGTGTGATAACTAATTGTTCTTTTGTTTTAGGTTTCGCTTTATTTAAAAGACATTTATTGCAATTTTTTACGAATTTAGCTATATCACGACTCATATATTCCCAATAGTATTTAATTCTCAATTTTGCATATAGTTTTTTCGTACCGCAGTGTCCGCCTAGAAGTGGGTCATCGTGAAAAATTGTCATCAGTTTCTGTTTTCTGTCGTTCTCTGTTACTGTTTCTACTGGATCTGTTAGTATAATTTGTAAACTTTTTAAAATTTGATTTCCTCTATCTTTTAAATTTGTGATTGTGAAATATTTGAAAAATGTATCATTTTTTGGCCATTCTAACTGCTTAATCTTGTGAATGTCGGCTACTTTTTCAAGCCTCAAAAGTAACTCATCTAAATTCGTTATTTCGTTGGCATTCGCAAAATTAAGTAACTCGATTTTTTTGTGTTTTAAATGTGCACATAGTTGAAAATTTGAAATTTGGTCGCTTTTATCGTAGGTTATTTGTGTTAACTCGCGGTATTTTCTTCGAGAAGTCGTATGAAAATTTGTCGTAAACCTGTACTGCTTGTGTTTCACTACTTTCGTCTGTCTTGGGTTTGTCGTAATTTTGTGGTTTGTCTGTCTTGACTTTGACCTTGTTGTAACTGCTAAAACATGTTTCGTCGAGTCTTTTATTTCGTCTATCGTTATTCGTGAAAGCGTGTCAGCCACAACGTTCGATTTGCCTTTAACGTATACTATTGTAAAATTATATTCTGCAAGTTCTAATCTTATTCTTGTAAGTTTGGATGACGGATCCTTCATATTAAAAAGATAAACTAATGGTCGATGGTCGGACTTTACTATAAAATGTGTACCGTAAACGTACGGACGAAATTGTTTAATTGCGAAATATATTGCTAAAAGTTCTAACTCAATGATAGGCTTTTTCTGTTCTGCTTTGTTAAAAGATTTTGAAGCAAAACAGATTGGTAAGTCAGCATCTTCATGCTGTTGACTTAATATAGCACCGCATCCAACTTTTGAAGCATCAACTGTAATTATGAACTCTTTACTAAAGTCAGGATACTGTAAAATTTGAGGAGACATTAGAGCTAATTTCAATTTCGAAAAAGCAACTTCACAAGCTTCGTCCCAAACGAAGTCCACTTTTTTCCTACTCAAACGATTGAGAGGTGCTGCCAGCAATGCGAAATTCGGAATAAATCGTCTATAATATTTTGCAAAGGCGACAAAGCGCCGAACGGCATCTTTGTCAGTAGGCTTTGTATATTTTTTAATCGCATTTATTTTAGAATCGTCTGGCAGTAATCCTTTCGAGGAACATTTGTGTCCTAGGAAAGTTACCTCGGAACGAAGGAAATTACATTTGTTGGTATTCAGCTTTAAGTTAAATTTTCTACAAGTTTCAAAAACTTTCTCTAAATTTTTACAATGATGTGTCTCGCTACACCCTATGACGATAATATCGTCGATATACATGAATGCTTGATTAGGCGCGATGACTGAAAATGCGAGTGACATCATACGCGAAAATGAATTGGGTGCTACATTTAAACCAAAAGGTAAGACTTTCCACCGAAAAGCTCCTCTATCAGTACTAAAAGATGTTACGTCCCTGGAGTTAGGATGCAATGGAATTTGATGGAAACCAGAAAAAAGATCTAAAGTTGAAAAATATTTTGCCCTACCAAGGTTGTCAAGTATATCGTCCACGTGTGCTAACGCAAATTTGTCAGCGATAAGCTTTTTATTAACCGCTCTAAAATCTCCGCACATACGATATGCCTTTTGACCTGTGGGATCTTTTTTTGGAACTAAAATTAGTGGGCTATTGTAATTTGAAAAACTTGGCTCTATTAAATCGTTCTGCAGTAAATTATCAACCTGTCTATTTATTTCTTCCCGTTGTGAATAAGGTAAACGATAGTTTTTAATGTAAACCGGATTTTTGTCAGTCAATCTAAGTTTCTGTTCGTAAAAGTTGTTAAGAGTCATACGGTCCGTTTTTAAAGCAAATACATCGGCATATTTTATGCATAAATCAAGCAATTGGCATTGGTCATATTTTGGCATTTGTTTTTGTAGAACACTTTTTAATTCTTCCAGACGTTTTGTATTTTCTGAAGTTTCACTGATTTTGTATACGTTGAAGTTGGTAATTTCTTCGGTTACTATATTGCATTTGTTGACATATTTTACCTCATCGGTTATATTTTTAAACTTTTAAAATTGGGTTATTTGTGTCAACAATGCACTTTGCGGTCAAAACACCACTACAAATTTCTTGCGCGTCTACAAAAACAGGATTTTTAGATTTCTTCAAATTAAACAACCGATAAACTTCACATCTTGGAGGAATCACTAAAGTGTCTGTGGTCATACTGTGTAAAATTTTTATACTATGAGTTTCTGTGCCAATGCTAATTGTTATGCTATTGTTTGCGTAGTCGATTATGCACTTATATGTTTTTAGAAAATCCTTGCCGAGTATGCCGTCCGAAGGTATGTCAAAATCGTCACTTACTACGTGTAATTTATGCGGAATGAAAAAATTTGATGCAATTAAATATGTATTTACTGTACCTAACGTTGAAACCGAATCTGTTGTTACACCTGTTATGTTAATAATATCTTTAACGTTGATTTGAGCTCTATTTGTTAAACTTGAAAATTTAATTAAAGAAATATCAGCTTGAGAATCTACGAGAAAAGTGCATGGCTGATAAGAATCACTACATTTTAATTCGATGAAATCGGAATAGTTGAGATTCAAACAGTAAACAGCGTTTCTAGGAAAGTTTTCATCTAGTATTCTAGCTATTGCTCCCCCAGTGTTCGCTCCTGAGGGGCATCCGCTTTTAAAGCACGCACATTAGCATTATTACTCGCATTTCTACGTCTGTTACTATTGTTTCCCCGAGAACTCGATCGATTGCCCGAATTATTGTTATTAGAATTATTACTGTGGCCTCTTCTACTATATTATTAAACCTATAACTGTTTCCATTATTATTGTATCTGCTGTTATTATTATTGAAACGACTGCTATTGTTATTGAACCTATTACTGTAATTATGTCCCATAAATCCGCCTCGAAAACTATTTGGCCTATTAATACGCGACTGAAACGCTAGCACTTGACGTTCTTTAACTTCATTATTACGCTCAACTATCATTTTTGCAACTACGTCCTTTGAGTCGCTGAAAGTAGTTGATGCTAAAATTGACTTAACTAATTCTGAACGAGTGTTCAGCCTACATACGTTAACTGTTTGCTCTACAGCCATTTCGTGAGCTTTCGCTTGCGTCATACCTTCAATGATCAGGGAACGTTCTAATGAGTCTGACAATTCTTCAACACGCTTGGCAAATTCCGAGTAGTTATTGTTTACCACACGTAAAGACGCGATTTTACCCGCGACAACTTTTGAATTGTCGGGTTTAATTCTACTTCGTAACGCGGCTTTAATTTGACTAACGGAATTTACCTCAGTTGGAATTGCTTCGCGTGCTTTACCCTCGAGTTTCGATTTTAGAAATGATATGAAAGTACCAGTTAAATTTTCATCGGCGAACTCTTCAAGTAATTCAATTTTGTCTATAAAGGACTCAAGCGCTAACGGATCGCCGCTGTAGTTTTCTCTAATAGAAGTAGCACACATGGTAATGAAAGATCTCTTTTGCTCGAGTGTTGCCATGATTTGATCGTTAAGATCTGAAGCTGAATTAGAAGAACTTGAGGCAAGGTTTGGACTAATTGAATCGTTAAAATCTGGGTTTAAGTTAGAAGAAATTGAAGTTAATTTTGCACTATTGGAATCGTTGAGATTTGAGTCTAAATTAGAAGTTAAATTTTTGCTAGAATCTTCGAAGCCTTGGAAATCTGCTGATAAGGATAATTTATTTTCCTGTTTTGTGAATTTTTCGGTCGACGATGAAGTTAAACTTTCCGAGCTTGACGTTAATTTGTTGGAATCTGTTTCTGAATCTGAAGTTTTGTGGGCTCGCTTCCTATCTCTAAGAGAGAAGAGCAAAAGAATTAAGTTTAAACTACTATGAAATTAATGAAGCACTTATTGGATGTATACTTGAAGTTGAAATGTCGAAAGGAAAAAAAAGTTGGAAAGGGAACTGGTTTACAGTGAATTGTCGCTAGCGAAGTATTTGTAATTTACTGGAGAATCTAATTGAAACAAAAATATTGATACTAAAAAGCTGAAAGAAGAAATTGAATTTAGAATGGGCTCAAAATTTAAAAGTATGAATGGCAAAAATCTCAGTAATGTGGTAATCACGGACGCACCGTGTTAAAAAAATCTCATTTGGTTTTTCACGGGACCACCGTTTTTTAAAAAAAAATCTGAATTGGTTTTCCACAAACCAATGTTTATATCAAAATTACGAAATTTATAGATTACACGTGAACTGCTTATCTAGTTCACTTATATAGTGAAAGTAATTTTTTGGATAATGTAAGTATTAAAGAAAAACTGAAGTATAATTTTAAAATATTTTGTTAGAAATCTTTTTATTACTTCCGTTTTTGTTAAATAAATTTAAGTTATTTTATTAGAAAAATTTTATTAGAAAAATTTTATTAACTTTGTATTGTTATCAAGTTGAAATTATTTTGTTAGCGTTTTATTTAATGTTTTAAAATTTTCTTTTTCACTGTACCACCACTTTTTCCACTCTACTCACCGTCGCTGCCAAATAAAAAAATGACCGAGGCTCCAGCCTCACGGTCGCCATGTGGTGTTCCAAAATGGAAGCCTCCGTATCGTGTCCGCCTCGCGGCGTTACCTTTTCAACGCTCCTTCTTTTGGGATGACGCCGCCTCCAAATTGTTGCCACTTTTAAGGTTTCAATAATTATACTAACAGAGGGGGGCCTTCCCCAGGGCATCAAATATATTTCTTACTTTCAATAAAATGAAAAGAACTCAAAAATGTTTATTTCTTAGTTTTAATTTATTCGCGAAAGTTTGTACTATACACGATGTCGGTCAAAATTGGAATTCCGCTCGTATTTTATTATTTCTCTTTTTTTCTTTCTTTGTGTGACGTTGGCTGCAGTTGTACTTGCCATGCGTGTTACCACTGCGTGCGCCTGTCAAGTACAACTAAAGCCCCAACAACATAGGATACCTTACTATCATGTTGCTAATGCTATAACAGTGTTTATACATTATGGGTATCAAATGAAAGCAGCTGATGAGTGCTTAAGTACAGGGTAGTTTTCATACCTATTGGTGAATAGGGTCTCGAGATATAGGCCAAAACTTGGACCCTGATACCCCAAGAATGTGTGTGTAATATGGATATGAATTGAAAGCTGTTGCTGAGAGCTTTAAAGTGATTTTCATTGTGATATTCGGTTTAACGCATCAACCTGGCAAAACTGATAAATATGCATGCGAAGCCGCGATAGAGACATGAATTAATAATACCCACATACCTATTTACATACTTCCTATTCGATTTTCCTGAAATTTGGTATATAAATTTGCCTATATTAGTATTTACGATCCTTTTTTCCGGGAAGTAGACCAGAGACGGACTGGAACTGGGATTAGAACTAGGACTGGGACTGAGACTCGGAGTGGGACTGGGACTGGCACTGGAACAAAATACATACCACCATCTGGGACTAGCAATAAGGGATGAAGAAGAACTTGAAAGAGGAGAAGGAGACTGATAAAGAGATAGAATGAGGCGAAAATGGAGATAGATGAAGCGAAAATGACGGGGGGAGGGCAGAGTTAGACGGAAAAAGCTTATTAAAATGTATGCAGATATACCAAATTTCGGGCAGAACAACGTCTGCCGGGTGTGCTATATATACAAAATCGATGCTCTAATCGGAACGAAACCTAAATAACTTTACAGAAAGAAGCCAAAACTGAAACGCTTCAAAAAAAGCTTTAATTGTAGTTTTACCTGCAAAATTTCAACAAAAAAAAAAAATTTAGATACCCATTATCCGTTGGAGTTTTAGGACCTGCACTTGATCCACCCTTGACTGATTGAATGCTACCGCAGCCATTGATACAACCCACCTCAGGACCGAATATATAAATCATAAATTTCTACTCCATAAAAACATGTAATTTTAATACCCAGCTGTACTTGTACACAGGGTATGATAACTTTGATTGGATAATGGTTGGTTGTAGAGATATAAAGGAATCGAGATAGATATAGACTTTCATATATCAAAATCATCAGTATCGATTGAGCCATGTCCGTCAGTACGTCCGTCCGTCTGTCCGTTAACACGATAACTTGAGTAAATATTGAGACATTCGCCAAATTCGGTACACGAGCTTATCTGGACCCAGAATAGATTGGTATTGAAAATTAGCGAAATCGGATGATAACCGCACCCACTTTTTATATATAACATTTTGGAAAACACAAAAACCTGATTATTTTGTAAATAATACACCTATAATTTTGAAATTTGACGAGTGGACTGATATTGAGACTCGTGATAAAAATTTGAAAAAAAATTTTTTAAATGGGTGTGGCTCCGCCCACTTGTGATAAAATCAATTTTACAAATATTATTAATCATAAATCAAAAATCGTTAAACCTATCGTAACAAAATTCGGCAGAGGGGTTGCCTTTACTATAAAGAATGCTTTGAAGAAAAATTAACGAAATCGGTTAAGGACCACGCACACTTTTATATAAAAGATTTTCAAAAGGGTCGTGGACGAATAAAATAATTGCAAAAAAGAGCTTTATATCAATGGTATTTCATTTCCCAAGTGGATTTATAACAATAAATAGGAAAAACTTCAAATTTGAAAAAATGGGCGTGGCACCGCGCCTTTTATGACTAAGCAATTTTCTATGTAAGCACTCAAAACAAAGAACAACAGCATTTCAAGTGTACAGCTGGGTATGTAATGTTCGGTTTCACCCGAACTTAGACTTCCTTACTCGTTTTTATACAAATTACTATCGAGGCTAAATATTCACATAGGCCTGTAACTTGGTATCCTTCTACTTAAGATTTATTAGACTGAAAGTAATAAAATATTACCTTTCTCTCGATTCCAGGTGCAACGCATCAAAATTGATGATGACTCCGCCTGTCGCAATTCATACAATGGGCCACACAATGCCTTCTGCAATGAGCATATGGATGTTTCGAACTTTTTGAATTTGCACTCGCTGGAAGATCATTCAGACTTTTGTTTAGCCTATGTGTTCACTTATAGGTGATTATAATTATATATTTTTAAATCTTTGAAAAATATTTAATGCTCTTTCTTTGCAGAGACTTTACCGGCGGGACTCTAGGATTAGCCTGGGTTGCCAGCGCCTCTGGTGCTTCTGGTGGCATTTGTGAGAAATTTAAGACTTACACTGAAACAGTCGGTGGACAATATCAAAGCACAAAACGCTCGCTTAATACGGGCATAATCACATTCGTGAATTATAATAGTCGTGTCCCACCGAAGGTGTCACAACTGACGTTGGCGCACGAGATAGGCCATAATTTTGGATCGCCGGTAAGTTTATAAGCACTCTCTTATATTATTCAATTACGTCTAATACAACCGCATGCTTCCTTTTTTTCACAGCACGACTATCCACTGGAATGTCGCCCGGGCGGCTTAAATGGAAACTTTATTATGTTTGCCAGCGCCACTTCAGGCGATCGGCCGAATAATTCTAAATTCTCAACATGTTCCATACGCAATATCTCCAATGTACTCGATGTTTTGGTTGGAAACTCGAAACGAGACTGCTTCAAGGTGTCGGAAGGCGCTTTCTGTGGAAACAAGATCGTTGAATCGGGCGAGGAGTGCGATTGTGGCTTTAACGAAGACGAATGCAAAGATATTTGCTGTTACCCACGTATCATCAGCGAATATGATCAATCGATGAATAGCTCAGCGAAGGGTTGTACTCGTCGCGCCAAAACCGAATGCTCACCTTCGCAAGGCCCCTGCTGTCTATCGAACTCATGCCAATTTGTGCCAACGAATTATCATCAAAAATGCAAAGAGGAAACGGAATGTTCCTGGTCGAGCACATGCAATGGCACCACTGCCGAATGTCCACAGCCCAAACCGCGTGATGATAAAACTAAATGCAACAATGGAACAGCGCTTTGCATACGTGGCGAGTGTTCTGGCAGCATTTGCTTACTGTGGAACATGACCGAATGTTTCCTCACGTCACAAGCGATACCGCATGTCGATAAACGTCGATTATGCGAACTTGCATGCCAGAATGGCAACGATAGTGGCACATGCCGCAGCACTAGTGAATTTGCCCACCAATTTGGTCTACCAGTGGGTGGTATTAATTTACGTCCTGGATCGCCATGCGATAATTTCCAGGGTTACTGTGATGTATTTCTTAAGTGTCGTGCTGTCGACGCAGATGGGCCTTTGGTTCGACTGAAGAATTTGCTGTTGAATCGTGAAACGCTACTGACAGTGGCGCAATGGGTTACCGAATATTGGTATTATGTAGTTATAATGGGTGTAGGCTTTATTATTATAATGGGCATTTTCATTAAGTGTTGCGCTGTGCACACGCCTAGCTCAAATCCGAAAAAGCGACGAGCGCGACGTATTAGCGAAACGCTGCGCGCTCCAATGAATACACTGAGACGGATGGTGAGCTATTGATGCCTATGATTTTTATTGTACACATAATGACATCTATCTGTTTCTCTTTATTTTATTGCAGCAACGTCATCATCATGGCCGCGGCGCCGGTCCACGCAGCATACCACCGCCTGCGCATGAACAACGCGGCGCACCTAGTGGGCATCATCGCAGCGCGAATACGCATCACTGGGATCGTCAACAAGGTGGTCACTCTGTAGTGCCGCTGCCTACCGGCGGTCCACATCATGGTCATCATGCTGGCGGTGGACGTGCGGCAGCAAGTGGTACAACGGTTGCAGCGAGTGGGCGCGCACCAGCTAATGGACGTAGTTCGCGACCTTCAACGCGCCCATCTAGCGGTGCACGCAATACAACACATGGCGGGTATGCAGATACGCCACCACCTGGCCTTGTGGTTGGTGGTGTGCCAAGTGGTGTTGGGATTGTGCCAAATAGCGCAGTAGTCAGCGGCGGTGTTGTAGGGCCTAGCGCTAGTGTGATTGCACGTCAACAAATGCCGCTGCCTCTGCCGCCCACCGGCGCGGTACAAGCGCAACAATTACAACAACAACAAGTAGTGCAGGCAACACTCTCGCAGGCATATTATGCGCCGCCGAAAGGTGCGTTTCCGCCGCAAGCGGCACCAAAACGTATTAAAGCGTCGAAAAAGAGATACGCGTAGTTTTTTGTTGTGGCACAAATGCTTTACATTCATTCATTTTAAGTTTTGCTTACACTTTAAAATTTTTTCAGTCATAGAATTTTAGTTTCTTCTCACAACATTAAAATTTTTAATTTGACTTGAATAATTTTTGTTATTTTCATTTGCCGTTTTTATTTTTTATTTAATCAATATTGTTTTTTCTTTTAATACTCCACAAATGTATGACTCCGTTAATCGTGCACAGCACCGGCCGCCAAACGTAATAAATCCCGTAATCCAGCTGCACACACTTCATCGGCCAGTGGTGCTGGGCGCTCTTCGAAAGAGTCCTCACAGCGCTCTCAACAGGCCAACGCAAAAAAACACCGCAAGATGGTTTACTGATCCCACATTTGTATACCCATTGATCACTCCACAACAATTGCTACATACATATAAAATTTTTTCCACGTTTTCATTAATACTAAATTGGTATGACACACTCTCCAATCCTTAAAAATTTATTTTCTTTATTCTAAAGCATTTTAACTAGTTTCGTCAAGCATTTGTGCATTTGTTATTGTTTTATATATAATAAATTTTAAAAATTTTGTTTCTGCATCGTTTATTTAGTTTTCAATACTTTTAATTTGTTTTTCTCTATTTTAACTACAATTGAGGAAAAACGACTTTTTGTAGATCTTTCATTGTGATTGTTTTTTATGAAATGTTGTTGTTTTGTTTCAGCATGTACCAGCGTTTGGGTTTTTAAAATTAATTAATATTATTAAATAAAATATTTTTATATATTTATTAACTACTTTTATATTAAAACTAATATTTATCTTTATTTGTTGAATTTATATTATTTTTTTTTAATACTAACATTTATTTATGAATAACTAATTATTTATAATGAATAGTACGGGTTATGAATGTCGAATGTTGCTTGAAGTTTTAAGGTATCGAAAACTCAATATTGTCTCTATAGATATAATCGGTCCCAAATACTTTATTTCCAATTGCTGCCCCTTTAAGGATCTCACTACGGGTAAGGGGCTAAGAATATGCCTGCGGCAGGTATACCGGTCATAAAAGGTAACCAAAATACCATGGCTATCGAATCCAGGGTGGGGTATTACTCGAAGGAGCGCAATGGGGACGCTGTGTCTAACTTGCGCGACCCTATCACTATAGTTAATAAAAACTGTACCGTGGGAATCCGGAAAAGCCATTCAGCTTTCGATGTAAGAAATATAGCATTCTGCTTGCTTTTATGGAGCTCCAGGGAGTTTAATGATTTTATTTTCCAAACTAATGTTATTTAATTGTATTTATGTTTGTTGTTAATGAATTGTTTTTCAAATAAAATCATTAGACTGAGGAAGACGTGGGAGCGTCGAAACGCGTAGGAGGGAAAAGGAAAATTTAATTTTGCCTTCTAATTTCTCGGCCGTAAAGCTCCATAAAACCAAGCATAAAGAATATATTTGGCCCAACAAGAAAGTTGAAATAAAGCATTCTCTTCGGAATATTGCGGTCTCTTCAACTTTCGAAGCTGGAAATAAAGCATTCTCTTCGGAATATTTCGGTCTCTTCAACTTTCGAAGTTGGAAATAAAGCATTCTCTTCGGAATATTGCGGTCTCTTCAACTTTCGAAGTTGGAAATAATGCATTCTCTTCGGAATATTCCGATCTCTTCAACTTTCGAAGTTGGAAATAAAGCATTCTCTTCGGAATATTGCGGTCTCTTCAACTTTCGAAGTTGCAAACATGAAGCAGGGAATTATTTATACTTAGATTATAATGGTATTGGAGCTCACGGTGGAGTTGCCGTGCAACAGGATACCATTATCCATTAAATGGAAAAGGGTTTAGATAGACCTTGTATATTACCATGGTATATTATCTTGTGATTGTACACGCGCTTACAAGCTAATTTGGTACCAACGCACTGAAGGATTTGACAGGGAGCATGAAGCTTTCTGTTGGGCGGATGATCACGCAATTATACCCGTTGTATGTTTGACATCGTGAAGTTGAACCATACGATGGCAGGTACTCACGTTTAACATTTAATATACGAATTGCACCTTTAGATAGATTTTATTTGGATAACCGAATATTTGAACCTATTTTCACAAAGCTGCAATGAAAGGTTTCAATCCCTTTTCGATTTTTCATAACGATCTTAAAGTTATCGAAATGATCTGGAATAGTCCCGAAATTGCCCCAATTAGTTCCGATAAGATCCTTAAGCAACCTCAAATCGTTGTAATATAGCCCCGCATTCAAAGTGATCGCACAAAAGTGAAATATTTTCTCCATAGTTCCAAAACTAAACGTGCATGACTTTAATCTGATCCTGAGATAAAACCTGACGGTGTATCAGCTTTACTTAAATTGGTTACAGTTCAATCTATACGACCGATAGGGTATAGTTATTACTGTCCTAATTTCATATGTGGCGAGATTTGTCACTTTCTTCAAATTGCTTTTATCTCAATCTGTATAGCTCATATACCAAATATTTTCTATCTGAGTTATTTATAGACAATCCTCAAGAGTGTTATATTCATTGTAAGGTTTTATGTTGTGTAAATAATTAAAACTTCCCTAAAATACGATACAAGACGAATAGGAGACCTTGTGAATTGCCTAAAAGATAAACCGGGCCAACAATTAAAAAAAAATGAAAATGTTTGCACGAGTGCGAGGGCCCCTGCCACCTTTGCAAAAGTGATGGACCTCGACTGGTATGTCCAATATAATCAAAATGATGAAAAATGGCAAAGTACATACAAATATAAATTTGTTTTTTACAACACAGTAGACAAGGTATTTTTCAGAGAACGGACATCGTACCGATCGTTTTCGCATATTTATAGTGCAGCACGTCCGAGTTATTTTTTAGTTGCGCTTAAAACTTAATGCATCACAAGAGGTCTTTGGTCGAGTCGTGATAAATCTATAAGGCTTTCAACTTTGGATTTTTTAAGAAAATTCATCTGTGTAATGACACCTTTCAGAAAAATATCAGGGTTACCTTCTTGTATAAGGGCAGGGCTGTTGTACAATGTAGCCACCTCTTTCTGAATACATATGCATACAGTTTTGTATCAACCACATCAATATGTACAGCTAGAAAAAAATATTACTCGAATTGCTTATGATGCACTTAGGCAACTTTGATATGCATAGAACCATCCACGTCTCGTAAGAATAAAAGTGATTACTTCATATGTTATTATGGCCCTCGACTGGAACCCTTAGTATTCTAAGGTTTTGGGGGACTTCAGAAGGCTCAAAGACTCATTTAGGAAATATAGCGAAGCAGCCCATATTATTTTCCAATAAGCGCAAAACGACGAGTCTTCAAAAACTCCAATGTCTCACTATATCCATCTCGTTAAGTTTTCTACGAAAGATAATTTAGCAGCGTCAAAGCGCTGGACAGTCGCTTAGCAAAAGATCGACCAACTCCACCTATGAAAAATTTTAGCTGCGAAACGTGGTACTGCGTGCCAATCCCATCAGTGCAGCATGGTCCTGGGAGTTGACATAGCGGATTTTGAACCCTTTTCTTTTCTTATTTATACGATATTCCTAGAGGTTCCGAAAGGAGCCCGAAGTAAATGTAGATATTGCCAAATCAAGAAGAGCACAAGTCTGCTGGATATATTTTATTTTACTAACTGCAACGCGTGTATGAATGTGTGTGTAATCTTATTTTATCATTATATAAATTTTCTATTCTTTAACTGCGTAACATACTAATATTTCACTAACGTTTTATAAACTTTTTCAACATGATTTTAATCAAATTCTCTTATTTTATAAAAAAATTGTCTTATTCAACGCACACGCGCAGGCGTCGCTCCGCAACCAGCAAATTATAATCGGCCGCCATCGCTGCAAAATCCTGAGCTATATGCGGATGCTTATACTGCGCTGGGGCGTGGCGCCTATGAAGCGACTGCACGTCCAGCCAATAACAAAGTTTGACAGCGGCAACAGCAATCACAACAGCAACAGCAAATGCTGAAAACGCAAACGCTCAAGAAAAAACAGCAGCAAACAAAATCAACAGCAACAAAAACCACAGAAACAACAACAACAGAACAAAAATCAAATGAACTCAAATTAAATGTAAATGTAATTTTTACGCTAATTATTATTATTTAAAAACAACAAACAAAACTAAAAAAAACAATACAATTACAAAAAAAAAAAAAATAAGGTACATAAATATATAAATATATATTTTTTAAATTAATTGATATACATACAAAATACAAAAAGAAGAAGCATGAAAATAATCAAAAAAGAAATTTAATAAAATACAAAAATATGAATCTAAATTAAATAGTGAAATTGGATATAAGTTTAGATAAGAAAGTGTTTTCGAAGTATGTTAGATTGAATGAAAAAAGGCAATACTAACAAAGCTAAAAAGAATTAAATATGAAATGATAAAAGCAAGAACAAGCATATTTCTAATATTTTGTGCAGAAAATTAAAAGAGAAATTGTAATAGGAATAGAGCTCGAAATAAGATTGGTGACAGTAAGCACTTAGAAGTAAAAACATTGCAAAAGAAAAATTAAAAATGTATAGTTCAAAATGTGGTATTAGCAATATATGATATAATCTGTTAGTCGTGAAAGATGCAAATATGTATGTTGTAGAGCAAAGGCGATTGCCGGATCATTTATGAGGAGAGGGATAGTTGTTTAACATACCCAATTGTCGAAAAAACACGCAAAATATAAATATAAGTAAACATCGACTCAAGGCGAATCCATACAAGGTGATGGCAAAGCTAATTGAATACAATTCGCTGAGCACAAGAATTTCATTGATTTCAATTAAAGCGCCAAATACACGACACGAACATTTCCGCGAACATTCCCGTTATGTCATGTTTCTGCGACCTTTTCTGTCGTGTATGGTGGTGTTTGTCAGTTCGCGCAAATGTTCGCCAAAACCCAAAATATTTTAATTTTTGGCGAACATTTGCGCGAACTGTTCGTGCGTGTATGGCGAAATAGCTCATAATCGTAGTAATTTCTGAACGGAACTGACGTGCGCGGAAAAGTAAAATGGATAATAAAAAATTTTGAGTGAATTTATTGAAATGTATAAATCTTTGCCATAATTGTGGCAAGTAAAAAGCAAAGATTATTGTAATAGAATTAAAAAGAATAATGATTATGCGACTTTAATCGCAGCACAATTGTTGTCCGTATTCATCACTGTCTGAAAGAGAACTAATATTCGGCCAAAAGTTCGTATGTTGTATGGCCAAAGCTGCGAACAAGATTGCGGAATGTTCGCGGAAATGTTCGTGTCGTGTATTTGGCGCTTAACTGAGATGTTGTTGTACCAAGGCGTTGTATCGAAAATACCAAGAAGAAGCAATCAGCTGTTGGAATAACAACACCTGCACCCGAACTCCAACCTTCGCTAACGCTAAAACTCTATTCCAAAAAATATCTAAAACGGTATCAAGGGCGCGGAAAAGTATGCAACGTTTAGTACCTAATAGTCACGAGGAATAACGGCCTAACTCCTATACTTAGGCGGTAACTCTTTATGTCCATATGATACTAAATGTTGCATACTTTTCAGCGCACTTGATACTGTTTTAGATATTTTTGGCGATGGAGTTTTGTCGTTAAAAAAAGTTGGAACTTAAGAGCTGGTACTGAATTTGCTTTGTATTTTATAATAAACACAGAAACAGAGCTCTGCACTTAGCCTATGTATAAAAAAATTTAGATTCAATTTAATTCCAATTGGTTTTTTTATCGATGCAAACAAGAAGCATTTAGTACTTTGTTGATCCTCCTTTTGCCCTCTAACAGCCAGTGCCGCCAGATTGTGGGAAGTTACACTTTTTGAGGGATATTTCACTAGATAAATTAAAAATAGGGAAAAAGGGAGATGTTTTTGTCTTCCATATAAAAAAAAAAATGGATTTTCTTCTCTATGCATGAAAAGCTGATCATAATACAACTAAAACTAAACAGCGCTTCTACTGTGACATGATTCGTTGATTTGCATTCGTACTTGATAAAATATTTATATTTCTGGCAACTCAAGAAACAATTGTCAAATTGGCTAGTCATCCGAATTTTGCACAAATCACAACAGCGTACATTTATTTAGTACCCTAAAAATTTTCCGACTTGCGTGTATTGTAACGCTGATTGTGTAAAAAACAAATACGAATTTTTCACATAGTTTGGAATATTTCATCACATTCAGGAGGAGGAAGAGCATAGTGGCTGGTTAGAATATATACCGGACTATCCATACAAAGCATTTTTTAAGGCGTGCGATGCATCGTTGCAACTCTCACTCAAACACATTTGTTAGCTGGGACTGCCTTTTTTATATCACAAAAGACTTCTCACCTCTCTTAATAATTAATGTAGTATATGTATGCTTCTATTCTACTAATTTAAGTATTACACTCAGCTGATGATATCGCTTCTGTAGCTAAGCAGCTTTTAGATCTCGACGCTTAAAATGCTCATCAAGAACTCGGGCAAACAAATGAACGAGTTAGTCGGTTACATTGTGCCACTTGAGGCAGGGCGCTGCCACAACGTCCAAAAGAAGAAGTAAATACTTTAAACTCTGTGGGAATTTCATAGTTTTTTTTATTAAAGATGTGAGAAATTAGGGAATTATTTTTAGTTTCTATGTGTAAGTTCACATATTTTATCTGGCATCACTGATAACAGCTTCAATTAGTCGGGGCATAGAATCGAAAAAATTTCGCTGTCTCTCCAAATATGGCAGTTTATCATGCGGATTGTACACATTTGCGAAGTTCTCTTATAGCTTTGGATGTGTTTCCATATTTCTTGCTTTAATGTCCTCCAAAAATTTCTATAGGGTTCAATAATAGATTGAAAATTGTATTGCTTCACTGTTTTCGTAGTGCAATTATCGGCATATATTTCATCTCTTTGGCGTTTAACGAGCTCTTTGCATTTAGAGTTCTTCTGTCCTCGAGTGTCGCGGTGTGATCATTCCAACCGGTGTTGTTTCATTTTAGGCGTCTTGAATGCTTATGGTGTACTCTTCCTCATTCCCATAGGCGACGTCTTACTGAGGGAGTAGTAGGTAGCCTAGCCCTTCCTTTAAGGGCAAGCACAATGTTTTTTAGTGTTCATGAAACTGTAAATAGGTTACACTTTTTTGTATATGGCATGTGAGGACTCTTGCAGTTCTCAATGCGATTATTTTAATTTTTTCATTCGTTGCAAACAATTTTTTTTTTCGATTTTTCAATTTAAATTACTATACCACAAAACAATTTTCTTTATTATAACGGTAAAGGTTTACTGCGATGGTTTCGGTTGAGAGCAAAAACATATACCTACTTAGTTACTTAATTAGCGCTTAATAGGTTAAACGGTTATGGCCGTCCAACAAGGCGCGCCAAACGCTCCTTCTCTCTGCCAACCGGCGCCAATTGGTCACACCTAGGGAGTTTAAATCGTTTTCCACCTGGTCCTTCCAACGGGGTGGGGCCGCCCTCTACCTCTGCTTTCATAGGCGGGTTTCGATAGAAACACTTTTTTGGCCGGAGCGTCATCATTCATTCGCATAGCATGGCCTAGCCAGCGTAGCCGCTGCGTTTTAATTCGCTGGACTAGGTTGATGTCTGCGTATAGCTCGTACAGCTCATCGTTAAATCTTCTTCGCTACTCGCCAACGCGTCCATAAATCTTTCGAAGAACTTTTCTCTCGAACACTCCCATAGCCGTTTCAGCTGATGCATGACAACATGCTTCTGCACCATATAGCAGGACGGGAACGATAAGTGATTTGTAGAGTATGATTTTCGTTTGCCGAGAGGGGACTTTACTTTTAAATTGCCTACCTAGTCCAAAGTAGCATTTATTGGCAAGAGTGATTCTTCGCTGGATTTCAGGGCTGATGTTGTTGCTAATGTTGATGCTGGCTCCCAAATAAACGAAGTCTTTTACTATTTCGAAATTATGGCTGCCAAGAGTAGCGTGGTTGCCAAGGCGCATATGCGCTGACTCTTTTCTCGATAACAGCAGGTACTTCGTTTTGTCCTCATTCCATCAAACCCATATTTACCGCTTCTTTTTCGAGTTTGGAGTAAGCAGAACTAACGGCGCGGGTGTTTAGGCCCATGATATAAATCTCATCAGTATTTGCACGCTAGCCAGTAATTGCACGCTTTTATAGAATATTGTTCCAGACCGGTTAAGTTCTGCAGCCAGTATAATTTTCTCCAGCACCAATTAAAAAAACATACATATAAGACAAAAGTTATAATAGAAAAAAAGGAGAATTTGCAAAAGTTTTTGTTGATTCATATTTTATAATCGTAGCTATAAACTGAGTATTGTTATTACGGTGGGGTGATATAAGATCGACAGCCATAATGTCAATTTATTTTATGGCCAATTCAAATGATCGTAAGGTCTTTTATAAGGAGTTTAATGACCATTTAAGGAAGTTCCTTTTGACTTTATGATCATTTCATGCAGAAAGACCATTCAAGGTATTGAGACCAGCTAAAAAAGAAAAGAGTTTTACAGATTAGTTTAGACGCTTACTTCAATATGTTCTTATTTCAAAGATATCCTCACCAGGCCAGCTTTTAACTCGATTTTTTACTGCAATAAAACTAGCTTATTCGAAACTTTTTTCACTTTACGATGTATAAAACACACTTTTTTTTCATTGTGAAAATAAGTGACTATCGCAAAGCGGTCTACTGTCTACTGCGATCGACACGCGTAATAGAGATGTAAATTTTTGCTGTTCACATTAATGGAGCTCAGTGTATTTTCGACATTACCTATGGAGCTACAAGTCTTTCGAAATTCAACGTTTGTAGATAAAGGGCTTATTAAATGACTCACCATTTTAAACTCAGCCTAAAGTCACAATAAGGGTAATATTTTACATTTTGGAGGAAAATGTCACAAAGACTATGCCATTTAACAGTAACTACATGTATTTTAGGTAGGAAACCCATGTGTTACTTGTCAATCAGAAAACCCTACCACTTCATCTTATTCGACTAACAGTTAAGGATAGATTTTGTCTATGCCATATCTCGCAACTATTAAACTTAACTTAATTGATAAATTTGAATTGGAAATGCAATAACAGTCAGTGGGTATGGACTAATTATGTATAAATTTAAAAAATTAGCTGACAAATTCAGTATTGAAGATTCATAAGAATAAAACAATGTAACAAGTTCCATTATTTTATCCATCATTTTTTATATCGTGTTTAGTAAATACTCAATAATTTGATAATAATTTCTGTTAGATCAATTATTGGACCTTTTTTTATATCGTTTCTAAATTTCTTCTGCTTACTTAAAAAAAAAAAAACTAAGCGAGCAGGCAAAATTTAGAAATTATAGAAAAAAAGGCCCAATTGAAAGATGAAAAGTATGTATGTACGTATGTAAAAGTTATAGACCATCACAGTAAAATAGAATGGATTCATTACATTTGAATAAAAAATTTACACAAAGGAGCAGGAAGGAAAGAAGGTTCAAAATTTTTTGAAATTAAACAGATAATTTTTAAAAATTTTTATTGCACTTTTAAATTGATTTTATTTAGGAAAATTAAAAAGGAGAATGCACTGATTCGAAAACAATTACTATATATACTTATAATGGATTCAGTACTCTTATTCCCGCAGATTATGACTAAATTTTTTAAAGACACGAGTTTTTTAGTATTCGTATATTTATTAATTGACTAATTTTTATATAGTAAAAATTTAAGTAACGTGCACGTACAATTTTCGCTTAACATACTTGTATTGTAGTCCAGCATGCCCGAGTTCCTTTTTATTTGCACTTAAAATTTGAGAGAATACCGGCGATATTTCAGCGCATTGTGTTGGAAGAGTTACAACTTCATTCTCCCATGAGATATTTCTCTTTGATATTTACTAATAATACTTGTTCTTCGGCGAACTACCATTACTCCTTCCGTACGTTTGTTTAACTAGAAATAAAAATGCTGCGTAAATGTTTAGCAACATGTTGCATCAACACGTGGAAACTTTATGATGACTGAGCAAAGAATGTGAAAAAGTGGTAGAAGAAATAAAGGTTTTTCAGAGTGTTCATATAAAATGCTGCTAATTTTTTAAGGGCCACTATATCCTTGCGCAACAAAGTTACTCTTCTGGATTCTGTACAAGGAATTATATGACCTGATAACACAGTGTTACAAAAAAGACAAAAGCGAAAACACCTGGGCAGTGATGCCATTTTTCTTGTAGACCTTGAAAAACTAAGAATGATATTCGATTTTCCCTGGACCTTTCCAATAAGGTATGTATTAACTAGGAACACAACGCAGCAGTGGAAATTTTTCCAATGAAGCAACTTTCATTGTTCACGTCTTTTCAGGTTTTTTTTTAACTTTGGTGTTATCTTTATGCACTAATTCATAGGTGGAGTGTACCAACCCTGACTTGCATCAGACCTGGAAATCAATTATCAGTTCAATAAGCATTAATTTTTTTTTAATATGTTGAAAACTGACTGATCTTTTGAAATCCTCAGGAAAACAAACTTTGAAAAAATTATAAAATTGTAAAGGTTTACTTGGCATTTGTTGTCTAGTGTCTAATATGACTGTAACTTATGGAGCTCTGAACCGATTTTAAACCTTTTACCAGTTTGGATATGTCATATATGTATGTATGTAATACTCCTATATTGCTAATAGAAAATGCTCGCAATGTGTTTTGAATTCGAAATCAAAACAAGACACCTTATAAAATTTTTGTGATTGTAGCAGCATAAGTGTGACAAGAAAAAGTTCAAATTTAGGTACATTCGATTATTGAATACAAAAACGAAAACGTTTAAACAGCAATATATTGGCACTCTGATGTTTGGGAATGTACCTAGCCTTTTGTAGCAATATAGGAGTATTATATATATGGGATATGCAAAACTTCATTCCGTAAAATGACATACACACTTTTTAAAATATATGTGGATTTGTGTGTATTAACCGAACAAACCAAATTTTTTTGTTAAATTTGTTCAAAAAAAAAAAAAAAAAATCTGTGAGATCTACTTCCAGAAAATTTCATGATTACTCGTTGTAAAATTGTTGCTGTATTGTTAGAAAAAAAAACATATCTTCCTCCTCTTGTAGCGATAATGAGAATCCCCAAAGGTTTTCGGAGAGTTTTATCGAAATTGATGGTCCTTTTGCGGTATACAGATCCTGTGCGTTACTGAAAATAGCACCATTAAGATCAGGGCTGTTCAGAAATTTTTATATTGAAGTGCAAATCAATACATGTACAAAAGTATGTGTACACTGAAACTTTTTTAAATAAAAAAAAAAGAAAATATATGTTTAAAGAATTTTGATGGTCCCTTTAATAAATGAATACAATATTTTTGAAAAAATATTTGTTTTCAATTTGTTAGTGTAAATTTGCATATCATACCGAAGTGCTTTGGCTTGATATGGCAGTGATTTTTCTTTGCACTTTCATATGAAATTCAGACCCTTTTGTATGAATCGAATTTATATGTGAGGGCATAAGGGAGTGCTATAAAAATTTCTTTTTTTTTTATTCAAAGTGTTAATTTATATCTGTGCCTATTTTTCAGGACAAAACAAAAACAAAAGTGCTACAAGTGTATATGGGTTGAACAGCTCTGATTCAGATACTAGCCCGCTCATCTCGGGAATGATTTGATATAACCACATTGAACCTTCTATGTTAACCAACCGTCTACTTCAGTGAGAAACTTTGGGTCGTCAGAGCCTCGCCTGCTAAGTGCACAGGTGAGGTAGACAATTTTATTAAAAAAGGCAGCTAGAAATCTCTTACAAGGGTTACGCTGCAAAATTCCTTGAATCTCCAAATTCATATGTCATCTTTAACACTAACTGTACTTAGCTTTATTTAAATTTTAATTAAAAAGTAGACAATTTTTCTGAACAATTTGGTTTTATATAAATTTTAATAAAATGAAGAAATTTTTTTAAGCGTGTGTACCTATTCTACCTTGATTTCCTTCCTTTCTATTCTTCTTTGGGTTCATTATTAAAGCATTCATAAAATGCATTTGCCTGAAATGTATTCAAATAAAATTTTAAATATACAAACTTAGGACTAAATAATAAGTAAATATATGACCTACATATATACATTTTTGTTGAAGTTTGCTTTGTAAATCGTAAATGCCTCATTATTTTAAATAAATAAGCTTAGTATAAATTAGTTTTCATATGCACATAGATACATACATATACATATATAGATTTGCGTACACACATTGCTACAAAGATGAATATTTTTAAAAAGCATTATAAAAGTCATAAAACAAAAAAGCATTGTTTTCTCTATATGGTAATTTTTCTTTATTATTATTATTATAAATCTAAAAATGTATGTATGTAAGTAGTTTAGGTAATAAACAAATACAAATAAAACTATAAATATTACAGCTGCATATTAATATGTATGTATGCAGATATGAAGTTAAAAGCATACCTTATAAACTCACATTGTTAGTTGACTTTTATAAATTAAAATAAGCAATTTATTTGTATGTATTTTTTTAATGTAAAATGTGCTGTTTAGAAATAAAAACAAAAACTGTGAAATTTCTACATTTCGCTCAATTTTAAGCAAACAATGTTTTTGTTATTTACATATATACATCTATGATTGATAACAATTTGGTATGTATAATAAAATTTAATATTTCCTACAAAATGTATGCGTCCACTTAAATAAAGTTTTTGCAATTATTGCAACTTAAATATTATCCTTCCCTTAAACCAAGGAAGTTCTATCAAGATTGTCGGAATTCGGTGCCATCAAGCGTAGTCTGGGGCATGATGCAATAACACTGACAGGCGAATCCAGTAGAACAACAGAAAATGGTATAGCTCCGTCACATAAGCCGTTTTTTATATATTGTCACGGATATTAGCATCCCTAAGCTATACCATCACTAAGGCGATGCTAAGCGATGTTCACGTCAATAATCAAATCATGTATACACATATATAAGGCAGCCGAGAGATGTCACACACAGATGCATTTACTTATACGCCCATGTGTGTGCGAGAGACTGTAAACTACAAACTCACATACATCTGAGAGACGCTGAAAAGTAGAAAATTTTAAACAAGTAGAAACTATATGAGAACTATAAACACTCGAAATAGTTGATAAGTTCTGGAAATAGAAGAGCCTAGATGTATGCAGCGTAAACTATAAAAGCGGCACAAGCGAGTAAAATGTAATTCAGTTTGATTTGAGATTTGGATTAAGCGCTATCTAGCGAGCTATAGCAGTATTATTTTGAATAGTAGAGCTTCATTTGAGCTGTCAATCAGTTTGGTTATTAAGTCAGCGAGTAGCAAAGTATAAGTGTTATTGTGAAGTACTTTAATAAAGGCCATTTTTCCATTATTCAATATTGGAGTTATTTATTCAACAGTTTAGTGATTCGAACGTAGCAGAGGATTGCAAATAAGAGGATTTGCAAGCAAATTCGTTACAACTGGTGTCAGAAAAGGAATTGTTGAATAAATTCTAGAGGACAACAAGGACATGGCAAAGTTAAGTGAATTGAAGATCCCGCAACTGAAGAAGGAGTTGGAGAGCCGTGGATTGAATACAAGCGGCGTTAAACTCGAACTTCAGGCACGGCTACGAGAAGCAATGGAAGCAGAAGGAATTGATGTGGAAGAGCATGTCTTTCATCTTGATGGCGAGGAGACAACAAAAATTGAAGAGAAAAATGAAACACCGCAGACAATGGCGAACACAGACCTGAACATGATATTGGCTGCAATATCGGCACAAATGTCCGAAATGTCATCACAAATATCCACAAATATGTCATCACAGCTGGAAGAACAAAAGACATATATGGCAACCCAACTGAAAGAACAAGAGACACGCATAACAGTACAACTAGAAGCACAAGAGGCGCGTATATCATCAAAACTCGAAGCGCGCATGGACGAAAAAATAATGCAGTTTGAAGAAAAATTCGAGGCAGAGGTGGATGCGTTGAGAGGTCGTATACAGGAATTGCAACTTAATCGGCCGGCTGCTTCAGCGAGTAATACAAAGGTAAAAACTCCATCTTTTGACGGTTCTGTTCCTTTCCAGGTCTTCAAGCTTCAGTTTGAGAAGACCGCAGCAGTGAACAACTGGAATGCGGAAGATAAAGTTGCTGCACTGTTCATGGCGTTGAAAGGGCCTGCAGCTGAGATTTTACAAACCATTCCAGAGGGCGAACGGAACTGTTATGAAGCATTGATGGGCGCTCTAGAGAGACGATACGGAACTGAGCATAGGAGACAGATATACCAAATGGAGTTGCTGAACCGCTTCCAGAAGCCTGGTGAAACATTGCAAGAGTTTGCGTCGAATATTGAAAGGCTAGCACATTTAGCGAATGCGGACGCACCCGTGGAATACACTGAAAGGGTAAAAATCCAGAGCTTCATATATGGCATACGAGATGTGGAAACGAAGCGGGCTACATACGCAAACCCAAAGCCAACATTCGCAGAAACGGTGTCACAAGCTCTGATTCAGGAAACAGCGTCGCTTCTGTGTAAGCCAGTTTTCAAAGCACGCCGTGTGGAAGTAGAAAGGCCAGAGTGGGTAGACGCAATATTGGAGGCGCTGAAAGGATCGCAAAAGCGGAGTGAAAAAGTTATCAAATGCTTCAAATGCGGGAAGTCCGGTCACATTGCACGTCATTGCGATCTTGGTCCTAATAGTTCCAACAATGTGGGTGGCCGTAAACGCAAAGCTGGAGGAGATGAGCAAGAGCGAGTAAGAGATAAAGAACGAAAACTTGCCCCAGCTATTGAATGTCCTGTGATATCTGTGTCGCAAATTGGAAGGAAATCAAGCAGTCTTACCGTCAGAGGGAATGCGGATGGCAAGGAGCGTGTACTGACTGTAGATACGGGCGCATCTCATTCCTTGATTCGATCTGATTTGGTCTACAAGAGAGTAAAGTCATTACTTGGAGCGAGGTTGCGTACGGTCACAGGCGAATATAACCAAGTCCAGGGAGAAGTAATATGTGAAGTATTGATTGGGAAGGTCATGGTCCTACACAAATTTGTTGTGGCGGAGATTGTTGATGAAGTTATATTGGGAGTGGATTTCTTGGTTGACCATGACATCAAGATCGATATGCAGAGAAGGGTGATGCGTTATGAGAACCAAGATGTGCCACTTAACTTTAGTTTGGAAAAAGGGTTCAGCAGTAATCGGGTACTGGTGGAGAATACTCAACGAAGGCCACGAAATTCAAAGGTAAAGGTTGATAGATCGAATGGGCCAAATAAATCAAAATCAAAAGTACCTGCGAGAGAAACACTGGCATTGAAAAGCCCTAACGGACGTACTAAAACCAAGAAAGAATGCAATGGTGGTTTCAAGCCAAGGCACACTACTGTTGTGAAGCGTCGGAACGATACTGATTATGCAAAGGAAATCCGTCCAGCGCAAACTCTGCGAAGTAATTCTTCATTGGCCAAGAAACAGATTGCGAGGGAACGATCCAGAATAATGAGTAGTAAGATGGAACACAGGTACGACAGGGAAAATAATTCGGAAGGTTTCCGGAATGGAGATTTGGTACTGTTATACAACCCTCACCGGCGGAAAGGTGTTCCATCCAAGTTTCGATGCAGTTGGGAAGGCCCGTACAAGGTTGTGAAGAAGATCAGTGATACCATCTACCGCATACAAAGCATTGAGAAACCGCGGAGTAGAAGAGTGGTACATTTGGCGATGCTAGCAGCGTTTAGATCGAGAGATTTGTCTGATCGGGACGATCAGACTTAGGTGGAGGGCAGTGTCACGGATATTAGCATCCCTAAGCTATACCATCACTAAGGCGATGCTAAGCGATGTTCACGTCAATAATCAAATCATGTATACACATATATAAGGCAGCCGAGAGATGTCACACACAGATGCATTTACTTATACGCCTATGTGTGTGCGAGAGACTGTAAACTACAAACTCACATACATCTGAGAGACGCTGAAAAGTAGAAAATTTTAAACAAGTAGAAACTATATGAGAACTATAAACACTCGAAATAGTTGGTAAGTTCTGGAAATAGAAGAGCCTAGATGTATGCAGCGTAAACTATAAAAGCGGCACAAGCGAGTAAAATGTAATTCAGTTTGATTTGAGATTTGGATTAAGCGCTATCTAGCGAGCTATAGCAGTATTATTTTGAATAGTAGAGCTTCATTTGAGCTGTCAATCAGTTTGGTTATTAAGTCAGCGAGTAGCAAAGTATAAGTGTTATTGTGAAGTACTTTAATAAAGGCCATTTTTCCATTATTCAATATTGGAGTTATTTATTCAACAGTTTAGTGATTCGAACGTAGCAGAGGATTGCAAATAAGAGGATTTGCAAGCAAATTCGTTACAATATATATGAGTCATGATGGTTTGTTTGCACGTATTTTATGGAGAAAGACAGCTCGAGCGACACTGGCGCCATCTGATTGAAAAAGTAGCCAACTCTCAAATTTTGTTGCAAACAAATCATAAGAAGAAGCATTTGACATTTGCTATGGCTAAGGGGTGCTGACACACTTTTCAAGTGAACTTATTTTTCCCACTCGGTAACTTTTGTAACATTTTTCGCAATTGAAAATGCAATATAACAAATGAATACGACACAAAATATGTTAACGAGTGTTTTTTTTTTGTATAGGGAGAATGTTTAGAACAGTGCTTCGCAAAATTTTGTTTGTGAATGCGCAAAGCGAAATAAACTTCAATTGCCAAGTCTGAAGTTCCTTCATATTTATAAACGCAACATCTTGCTTGATTGTTGGATGGAATGCATACGATTGTGTTAAACGAATCTATATGAACAATTTCATTGTTCCGCGGCCTTTTGGTTGAACTGGCTGGTCCGTGAAGACCTCACATAGTCTGTATGAGTTCCTAGTTTTACCTGAAATTTGCTCAACGACGAAACTGGAAACCCTATCAAAAACCAGGATCTATGTTATAAAATATCTCCGCCCTCTTGGCAAATACAAGAAGTTTTCTAGAACCTATGCTACTTCTAGATAGCTGTTCCACTCGTAATAGCTGAAGTCTTAGACTTGCGAGAGCAGGGCACGAGAACAGAACAAAACGTGCTCGATTGTTTTATCCTCCAACTCGCTTTTTTTAACACAAAACGTTTGAGAAAGACGCAGAAGGGGGAAAATAACAAGGAAGAAGAGGGTAATTTAGGCCCCCCCAGTGGGTTAGGGGAGCAGAATATACCCGCGGTAGGTATGCCTGTGGTAAGAGGCGACTAAAATACCAGATTCAAGGGGCTGTGTAGCGCAACCCTTCAGGTTACCAGCGCAATATATATGTAGCTTCTCCAAACCCAATTGTCAACCTCACCTATCCGCGGCGAATCCTGTTTCACTAACAGACGAGGCTCTGGCGACCCCAACCACCTCATGGAACCTGGGGGTGGAGTGGGAGGGAATGGCCTGAAGGTGTAATGTGGCCACATAAATCGTTCCCGAGATGGTCGGGCTAGCACCTTAATGGTGCTATGGTACCGGAGCGTACCGGATCTGTGTCCGGCAAAGGACCATCACATCGATAACACTCCCCAAAGACTTCGGGGAACAACGTTATCGCTACAACAACAACAACAACAGGGTAATTTAGGGGGTTATGTAGCGCAGCCCCTGCAAATAATTTATTCATTTATCAAGAAGGTGGTTGTTTTACCTAGTCATAACAAATCCTCCCCGAGACTTTCGGGTTAGTATCTTCTCGGAGAAGCTTTTCATAACAGAAATACACTCGGAGCGCTTGCCAAATCATTCTTTTAAATGTGTCTACAAATAATGAGACTACAAATTAATATTAATTTTTAAAATATAGTTAATGGAGAAAATATGAGCAGCCAGTTAAGCAAACATTTTAAAATATTTAAATAATCAGGGCTGTCATGGAATCCAATTGTTGTCGAAATCGGATTTAAAAACGACAAAAAAATTGGGTGTCATGAAATCCAAAGTTATGTTCGAATTGGAATTAGTGACGGTTTTAGGTGTCACAGAATCCGATAATATCGATTTTGCTATCGGAAACAAACCAATCAGCTAAATGCCGTCAAAAGGTTTTGATCCCAGGACCACGAATCCGAAAGCGGAAATTTTATTTCTGTCAACAGATATTTCCAAAAAACTGAAAAATGGCCCCGGAGCGCTCCGAAACCAGGGGTGGGATCCATAGTATTTTTGCGCCGAACACCTTTCTGCATTGGCGGCCTTCGCCCGCGCTTATAAAAATTTACCCTGGGTGGGTCCAACACCGGTTTGGAGACCAAAACTATATCCGCGCAAAACACTTTTACCCACAGTTTTTCTTGTGGGTACCACAAAATCAAAAGAATTACAACAACCACATGAACATTTTCAAATTTTGTTTGCAAATATCTCCGAAGCGAAATAAAATTTTGAATTTCCCCTTTCGGATTCGTGATCCTGGGTCCGAAGCGCGTATTTGACACCTCTTCCGATTTTTTTGGGAAGAGTTTTAGCAGTTGTGTGCTAAAGTAAAGAATTACCATATTTTTATTCTTAATAGGGGAAAGCATAAAAATTCAATGCAAAACTGTATTTTGATTAAATTTATGGAGAAACGTCCAGATATTGCGAAGGGCTTCACGAAGCACATCATCTAAAATCGTTGACACTGTGCTTCTACTAGAGATATACGCCGCCGATAAACGCCACCGCCGCCGCCGATTTTGGTCGTTTTTCGCACGCCGCCGAATGTCAAAAATATCGGCGTGGCGGCGCGGCGTCCGGCGCGTTACTATATTTTCTACTCGTTTAAGACTGTTTAGGCCATTTATTGTTCATGTCGAAAATTGGTCGGATATGGTCGAAAGTGGTATCAACGGGTGCGCATCACTGCCAGTTATAAGAAACTAATTGCGAAATTTAACTCTTTATAACTATTCAAAAGGTATTTGAAAAAACAGGCGCTTTCGATGTCAGCTTAACACGGATTTTGCATCACCCAATTCAGCAAGTTATTAACACAAAATACTAAAAGAAAAGTTATATAATAAATTTATATGCTCACTTTGCATTTTTGAAAAAATTAATAATGAACAATTAATTAAAATAAAATGACCCAAGGCGGACATGTTTTTAAATTGTCCTCAAGAATAAGCGAAATCATTGATGCAAAATCCTTTAGTAGGTTCTAGGGAAATAAACACTCCTTTGAAATGATTCTTACCTCACACTTAAGTTGAGGATATATGTACGTATGAGAGAGGTTTGAAAAATCACTTGGGCTTTCACTCAAACATCTGTTGTTTATTTACGAAACTATACAATAGCGTCTGAAATGTTAATCTTGATTTTCACACTTTATCCTTCAACACCCAAGTCTCGCGGTTTGACATTTCCTAAAGTTGGCGGCCCTATCCAAAACTAACCCCTTGGAGTGAATCACATTGATTATAGCCTATCAACCAAGTCTAAATATCACCTACACGTTACGGCTCCTTTTACACTTGTGAATACGTAGGCACATATATCTACCAGGTGAAGCTTTGTCCTTCGCAAGAACACTCAAAGTGGTGAAGCAAAAGCTTTCCCAAGACTGTGGAACTAATGACCGTGTGTGATACTACCCTAACGTAGTGGACAGTCGAACTTGTCTGAAAACTGAAGCTACACGGTCATCCATAATGAGCTCCTATATCGTAAGGCCCGAAAACAGTAGTTAACAACTTTCAACTTAAAATCCGTCGACTTTCATTCTAAATTTGATTTAACGAAGACCATTGAAATCAATGTTGTGAACACAAACGTGTGCAATCTTTGGTATACATTTTAAAAATTTTATCCAGGGTCCTTGTAAAATTTTAATTGTGTAGATGCGCCGAGGATTATACGGATTTCCACCCATGACGCAATGACATCTATTTAGACTGCTTATGATTTCGAGGGCGGCATCTTTGGCCGAATAGTTACTCCCTAACGTTTCAAGGTGTAGCTCGGCAGCATAGCGCGACAAAAGCATCCGTTGGAGTCTTCGGAGCTACACCTAGAGCTTCTAGGAAAGTGACGTCGACGAAGGTATGAGTTCGAAGTCGCAGTCCTATAGCTTCTGTACTGGCATATGGTGTGAGGCTCAGGAGGCGTGGTAGCGACTGGTGGTAGGGATTCCTACTGCTCGCACATCGGAAATTTTAGCTCTTAAAAACAGCCGAAAAAACTGGAGGCGCCCTGTGCCACGATAGTCATGAGTATTAATAGATCATTCATAGCAACCCTAAGTCGCCTTTAAGCGTGACCGCCAAGGAGCGACAAATTATTTAAAGAAATTGTGTTCGCGACGATTGTTAGGAGTTAACCCTAGGTGAAACCACGCTTTGCACGAGATATACAGGCAAAAGTGTCACTATTTTATGTATCTCTATTTCTTTTCAGCAGACGCAGCAGTACCAATTTCAAAGACCGGGGTTAGGTTCGAAGCCTATCTGGAGCATGCGAACGAAGGACAATCCCTTCGCCAGGAGCTACTCCTGAAAATGTTTGAACGGTCTGCGAGATTTTGATGCAAAAACCCCGGATCTTTCCGAAATGGCCAACACGTTGATTTCCTTAAATACATATAAACAAAACCTTTCCTGGATATTATTTTTTTAAATAGAAAAATCAAGCTTTTAAAGTAAGAACACCGGCGTACGCCGGCGCCGCCGATAAAGTGATCGGCGTAAACCTCTAGCACCTCCACTGCTAGAATCCTTACCAACTGATCTTTGATGTTGTTGTTGTTGTTGTTGTTGTTGTAGCAATGCTCGCCCCACCTAATAGCCGCGACCGATCACAAATTGTCATCAATATCCTCTAACGGGAGTCCAAGGAAATTTGCCGTTTCAACAGGGGTGGACCATAAGGAAAGGGGTGTTAGAGGCGTTGGTTCCACATTACAATTAAAGAGATGGTTGGTGTCATGTGGGGACACATTGCAAGCGGGGCATACATTTTGTATGTCGGGGTTGATTCTGGATAGGTAAGAGTTTAACCTGTTACAGTATCCAGAACGAAGTTGAGCAAGAGTGACACGCGTTTCCCTGGGGAGTATGCGTTCCTCTTCCGCGAGTTCTGGATATTTTTCTTCAAGTACTGGATTCACCGGGCAATTCCCGACATAAAGGTACGACGCCTGTCTATGGAGTTCACCAAGGACCTGCTTGTGTTTTTTCGCTTCATACGGCTGGGTTCTCAGGTGCCGTATTTCCTCAAAATGCTTACGGAGATGACTCCTTAGGCCCCTAGGCGGTGCTGGTTCGTCAATCAGATGTCTGTTGGGATGCCCAGGTTTCTGGGTATTCAACAGAAACTGTTTGGTCAGCATCTCATTTCTCTCCCTGATGGGGAGTATTCTCGCCTCATTATGCAGATGGTGTTCTGGGGACTTAAGAAGACAGCCCGTGGCGATTCTGAGAGCAGTATTTTGGCAGGCCTGTAGTTTCGTCCAGTGGGTAGTTTTTAGGCTTGGCGACCATATGGGTGACGCGTAGCACGTAATCGGCTGGCTAATTGCTTTGTATGTGGTCATGAGCGTTTCTTTATCTTTTCCCCAGGTACTGCCAGCAAGGGATTTGAGGATTTTATTACGGCTCTGAATTCTCGGAACAATTGCGGTTGCGTGCGCACCAAAATGTAGATCCTGATCAAACGTCGCACCCAAGATTTTGGGGTGTAGGACAGTCGGTAGCTGATCTTTGATAGGATCCTTCAGCTAAAAATCGTAACGTAGCACGTACATAGCTGCTAGTTGCAGCACTGGCAGAACTTTCGAGTGAGTTAAGCGTCCTTCAATGGTGTCGAACACCATTCGGAAAGCCTCTATAAATATTTAGAAACCCACATTAAGAAATAGTTTTTTTACGCTGTCTCTGGCAACTCAAATGGATTGCCGCGACCTCTCACAATTTGCCTCTTGACCTTCTCGCATCTTTCTTCTTCCAATAACATAAATGTTACAACTGCTGATGCCATTTTAATGTCAATAAATGTGTTTATTTCTATTTATATGCACAAAACAATTATTTTATAAAACTTTGCAAAAAAATTTACATCAAAATTTCCGGTGCACCAATAACACTGCAAAACAGCTGACTCGAACATCGCTTTTATTTACATTCGAAAAGAGCAAAACCAATTCGGTTTTATGACACCAATTTAAATCAATATTTGTTTGTAATTCCGACAAAACGCAAAACCGACTTGGATTCCATGACAGCCCTGAATGCTATGTACCAGTCGTCTTCAAAAATGTTGTTGTTGTAGCAGTGCTTCGCCCCACCCAATAGACGCGACCGATCACAAATTGTCATCAATATCCTCTAACGGCAGTCCAAAGAAACTTGCTGTTTCAACAGGGGTGGGCCATAATGTGAGGGATGTTAGAGGCATTAGTTCCACATTACAATTAAAGAGGTGGTTGGGGTCATGTGGGGATACATTGCAAACAGGGCATACATTTTGTATGTCGGGGTTGATTCTGGATAAGTAAGGGTTTAACCTGTTACAGTATCCAGATCGAAGTTGAGCTACAGTGACTCGCGTTTCCCTGGGGAGCGTGCGTTCCTCTCCCGCAAGTTTTGCGTACTGTTCTTTGAGTACTGGATTCACCGAACAATTCCTGGCATAAAGGTCCGACGCCTATTTGTGGAGTTCACCAAGGACTTGCTTGTGTTATTTTGCTTCATACAGCTGAGTTCTCAGGTGCCGTATTCCTCATAATGCTTACGGAGATGACTCCTTAACCCCCATAGACGGTGTTGGCTCATCAATCAGATGTCTGTTGGGATGCCCAGGTTTCTCGGTATTCAACAAGAACTGTTTGGTTAGCATCTCATTTCTCTCTCTAATGGGGAGTATTCTCGCCTCATTATGTAGATAGCGTTCTGTGGACTTAAGAAGACAGCCCGTTGGCAGGCCTGTAGCTTCTTCCAGTGGGTAGTTTTTAGGCTAGGCGGCCATATAGGGGACGCGTAGCATGCAATCGGCTGGCCAATGGTAATGAGCGTTTCTTTGTCTTTTCCCCAAGTACTGCCAGCAAGGGATTTGGGGATTTTATTACGGCTCTGGATTTTCGGTACAATTGCGGCTGCGTGCCGACCAAAATGTAGATCCTGATAAAACGTCACACCCAAGATTTTGGGGTGTAGGACAGTCGGTAGCGTAGTGCCATCGACATGGATGTTCAAAATGGTCGACATTTGGGACGTCCATGTTGTAAATAAGGTCGCGAAGGATTTAGTCGGTGATAATGCCAGGTTTCGCGAGGCGAAAAAACCGGACAGATCAGGGAGGTAGCCGTTTATTCTGTTGCAAAGCACATCGATCTGTGGGCCTGGGCCTGTGGCCATTATTGTGCAGTCATCGGCGTAGGAAACGATAGTAACTCCTTCTGGTGGCGAAGGTAGCTTAGATATGTAGAAATTAAACAAAAGTGGGGATAGGAAACCACCCTGTGGCACCCCTTGTTTAATTCTTCTTGGTTTTGATGTTTCATTTCTAAATTGCACCGATGCCTGCCGACCACCCAGATAATTTGCGGTCCACCTTTCAAGACATGGGAGAAGGGTAGACCCTTCCAAGTCTTGCAGTAACGTGCCATGGTTGACCGTATCAAAAGCTTTTGGAGTTTTCTGAAGCCATGCTGATGACAGGCTAGCTGCAAATTTGCTTTGAAGTAGGGGAGCAAAATGGCTTCAAGCGTTTTGGCTACTGGCGATAGCAGAGATATCGGGCGATATGACTCTCCTATGTAGGGGGTGCGGTGGACCAAAGCTTACCTACACCGGCAGAGACGTTACAACCGCTTAGGTGCTCCTCCCACAAGCAATATGATGCGTTGGTTTATATCCCTTATTTGGGGGCCGTCGGGATCGAGCTGTCTTATAAGGTCACGTTCTCTCGCTAAATTTGCGGCCTCCGCCGGAAAATGAGGCCGAATTTCGGGAATTTTACTGACGGGAATGAAGCGAGCCGAGGTGGATTCAATGACCTTGTGGAAAGCACGCTCCCCTTGGCGAGCAATTGTATTCATCCCACTTTCCTTTTTTAAACTGTTTTATTTTTTCTGTATAACCCGTTGTATTATCTTTCAATTAATAACCATACTTTCTCTATTTTATTAATTCTCGGTTTCCTGTAGCTTTTATATAAAATAAAGTTTATTATAAAAATGTCTTTTCTATATCCAAACCGCTTAGAAAAAGGGAATCGCATCCCTTCGTGGCATGCTGGCTTTGCGATGGGTTTGCCCATATAAAGTGCGCCGGTTTGTCAGCAAGAGTGGTTGACACACTTAATGATAACGATAAGCGAGCGCGTTGGGCTCGTTTGAAATGTAGGCCTACCGAAATTGATCTTTTCAAGGTTTTCAAGCAGGCCCGAGACGGGTTCATTGAAATAGGCAGAGAGATTTCCGCTTTGTCCGAGACGTTTATGCGTTATGAAAGCTTATTTAAGTCTTTCAAACACTCAAATGTCAACATTCAAGATGATAATCATAGGTCTATCGTTGTTCCCGCTCCGATTATAGATGCCATTCCCGAAGTTCCTCCACCCCCCCGTTCTTCCAGTCCCAACTGTGGAATTAATAATCTGTCCTCACCGAGTCCCTCAGCAGTGCAACCATCGACATCGATGGCTGCTTCAACTGTTTCTACTGTACGCTCCATAAAAAGGAACCAGGTTTATCACAACCCCTCTACGGAATTTGCAACGCCGGCTAATAGATTGCTTACTATTCCCATTAAAAAATCGATTTTCGTGTCGAGAGAGACACTACAGAAGAGGACCTGAAGTCGTGCATAATAAATAAACTTTAATCCGAAAATGTGGCTATTCGTAAATTTAATTTTAATTATCCTACAGATATTTCGTTATTTAGGATTGACGTATCTGCGCAACACTTTGAAACCATTTTAAATAATTCATTTTGGCCGTCCGGTGCTTTTGTACGTGAATTTGAACATAGACGTAAAGTTACTATTCCTAATCTTGCTACCGTTTCTCATAACAATAATGTTGCAAAAAACTAAATATTAAATCTGTCCCTGATATATTTTATCAAAATGTAAGAGGTCTAAACACTAAACTAACTGATCTGTACTTGAAATCATTTAACTGTAATTACAATATCATTGCTTTTACTGAAACTTGGCTAAAGCCTCATATATTTATTTCGGAGGTTCTTTGCAATGATTACCAAATATATAGAAATAACCGCTTGAACAGAGTTGGAGGAGGAGTATTACTCGCGGTACATTCTTCTATATCTTCTGCCGAGGTTAATCTTCCTGTTATAGAAGCGACGGAAATTAATTGCATTAGAATCCAGCTGGGAATAGGTTTTTGCTATATTGCCATCTGCTATATCCCACCATCTTCAGATCCCTCGGTGTACATGAATCATATTTCGTTGCTGAAAGCTATCAATTCAATGTTAAAGTCCATTGATTCTATAATTACCTTGGGTGACTTTAATCGTCCGCATGTTTTATGGACCACATCTGACCACGATATTGTACCCGTTTCCTATAAATTGTCCAGCAACGACTTTTTAGCCGAAATAACTGAACTTTGCTTTAGACAGATGAATATATTTCCGAACATGTCCGGGAGGGTCCTTGATTTGGTATTTGTTGATGATGCATCAAACTTCACTCTTAGGAAGAGTGAACCTCTTACTGTACCTGAAGACCCTTACCATCCTTCCCTGGAAATAGTTTACGAATTGAAAAAAAGCTCTCGGAGTTGCATTACCACTGTATACGACTCTAGTTTTAGATTTGAATTCGCAAAGGCTAATTTTAATAAACTTAACCAAATTTTATCTACAGGATAATACGAGTAATTTTTTAATAATGAAATATTGACTTAATATTAGTTAAAAAAATCATATAAGAAATTAGTACAGACAGAATATATGCAAAAAATATTTAGTGTTAATACAAGTCATAAAAATTCATTTTGCTTATTTAACGCAAAGGCACAATAGTGTGGGAATTTGAAAGCAATAAAATCGCTAGCATTCTCCAGCTGACTAAACCTAAGCACGCACACGTGAAGCTTTTTTGCTCTTATCAGCTTTGGGTGGCGGTGGTCCACGTTCGCTTTTTATGTGACGATTGTACAGGCTGAAAAGATAAAAAAAAAAAAAATTCAATCAAATGCTGAAATTTCACGAAAGCAGCATTACTCACATTTTGTATGTTTCCGTTTTAATATACTCGATGACGTGACTAATACCAAGCAAATATTGTTCCTGAATCGGTACAACCCATGGGTTCTCTTCCATTTTCATCACTGATTTGCTGCCCAATAAATCCAGATAGCCCACTTCGGGTGGCAAAACTTGTAGCCGATTGTTTTGTATATGCAGTTCACGCAAACGTACCAGTTCGCCAATTTCACGTGGCAAGTCAAGTAAATCGTTATCACGTAAACCGAGTATTTGTAAGTTCTTTAAATTACCCAATTCTTTAGGAATATGCTCGAAATCATTGTCGCCCAAGTAAAGTGCTCTTAATGTTTCAATCATAAAGAAATTTCCAGGCAGCACAGTCTCATTGAGATTATTGTATGATAGATCGAGCACCTCCAATACGGGAAATGCGCCAAAGCCACGTGGCAGGCTGTCCAAGCGATTTAGGGAGACATTTAATATGCGCAACTTTGGCATCGATGACAATGAAACCGGCAGTTCACGTAAACCATTGTTGGATAAATTCAATATTTCCAAATTAAGTAGATTGGCTATGCCGGGACTGATCATGGTGATCTTGTTATGGCTCAACGTAAGTCGTGTGATGTTGGACATGTTGACTAGAAAAGAGCAAAAAGCAAAACTGATAAGTATATTCATTGCAAACTTTTTGTAAATAGAGAAATATTTTGTTAGAAAATTGAATCCGTGTTTTCAGTAAAATTTATTTACCGCTTAAAACAGCTCTTGCATTTAAAAACCAATACTTGATCTATCCGCGGCGAATGCTGTTTATATAGCAGGCGAGTCTCTAGCGACCCCAAGTTCCATACGGAAGAAGGGAATTGGATGACCTGAAAGGCTCAACGTGGTCACCTCATATTGTAGCTGAGAGGGTCGTGCTTGTAGCTTAATGGTGCTATTTTATGGAGCTTGTAGGATCAATAACGTGCAAAGGACAATCAACACCGATAAAACTCCCCAAAACCTACGGGGAGTCTCATTGCTACAGCGAGTGTAAAAGTTTACGTGGGTACCTGTCATAGATGACCCAACCCAACGGTGTATTTAAACACGGATCAATATCCGTTGATAACCGGCCTAAAAAGTTGGTACCATTGGGTTGAAGTTGGGTGTTCAAATCAACCAGCCTTGGTGAGGTCGGTGGCTAACTATATCCCGCCGTTCCATTTCTAGGAAGATGGAACCCGGTTGCTCGGCAACTCCACCGCGAGCCAAGAAAGATACTGAATTTCCCTGGGCTGCACCCGCAAGGAAAAACTTTACTGTCTACTCAGAGCAAGTCAACTGTTAGGGGTGAAACCACAGTCCCCGAGATTCTCCCACAAGGGACACGAACCCAAGGACAGGAGATAACACCTGAGTACAAGCCTCACGCGATGTATTGTATCAGGTCACAACTGGTTATACGTGCTCCCCGCGAGTATAGTTTTTAACGTGGTAGGGTCGCGCAAGTGATACGCCGCGTCCACACTGCTCCCTTTCGAGTAAATACACTTTACTCATGGATTGGTTAGCCAAGGTATTATAATCGCCTATTACGATCGGTATACATACCGGGGGTGAATTCCTGGCCTCTACACCCCAGAGGGATCGCATCGCTACAAGAAGAGGAACTCCTTCATGGAAATTTTCTTAGAACTCTGTATGTTGCGAAGCTAAAGAGTTTTATTAACGAATGAGCCCCAGATACAAAAAATTGACAAATCTAGGTTTTGAGCTACATAGTGTACATATAGTATGTTAGCACCAAAAAATAAAAATGAGTATTTACCCATTGCTTCAAAGGAACTTTTACCGGCAATCATAGAAAGTTGCCAATTTGAACAGAAAAGGGTCATAGTTTCTTGTTTCGCTGAAACTTGATAAAAATGGCTCGTGTTGAGTAGATATACTCCGCAAACCGAACATAATTTAAATTCATCCTAGATTTGCTGGATAGTTAGTATTTTAATATTTTACAGTGTTTGATCAAAGTTGGGTAATGGTGCCTTTATTCTCTTAAGAGTAGTTACCATGAGCAGGTGTTACATTGATCCCGAAAACTTTCTATTTCTTTATTGCAACTATAACTCATTTTGGGAGCGACCACTGATACATCTGAGCGGAAGTTCAATAATTTTAAAGCAATCAACGGGCATAGTGGTGGTGTTGGTTTTGTGATAGCAAGAGAAATACATGCGTTATTTATAACCGTTGTCGTGGTGCGAAGAGAGAGACCTAGCTAAAATAAGGACACGTCAGGCCGAACGGTGTGGGTGCATGCAGTTTCACGTGTAATGGTGACATGCTAACCAACGTACAGAACATGCTTAAGTTATGGAGGAAACATTTCTCAATGCAGCTGAATAGTGAAGGAAACAACCAACACAATAATTTAATCCCTGGTAACTTGAACTTGATAGAGTACTACCTAATCCATAAGAGGGATGGTCGCGAAACCGCTCAAATCTAGAAAATCTAAAATTGAACAAGCTTTTACCAAATATATATGCCAAATCGAAGGGGAAGACCCAAGATAATACGCAACCACTATCTCTTTGGCGTCTTTTCAAAGCAGACAAGCTGGATATAGAGACGATAACTAGACGCCTTGTTGTGAACGACGAAAAGGCGAAGTACCAGCTGTCCTTAAGGAAAGAATCAGCGCATTCGCTCCTTGACAGATCCGTCTTTCTTGAGGAATATAAATTTGGGACTGCAAAAGCCTTATTCCATAAGGGAACCAACACAAACCGTGTACGGCTAGAACTCCTGCAGAGTAGAGCTGGATTCGATCCGATTTTTTTAAGAATCGATCTTTTCGATTAAATCGAACCAAACAAAGTTCATTTAAATTTTGCTTATTCTTTGTAACAATGTACTTGCTTATGTACTTAACCATTTCACACGATTTTTCGCGGCAAATAAATCTGGACAGTTTCTCTCTCGTTTCGTTGCCTACAGACAAAATTGGAATCATCAAGGAATGCCACATGGGTCTTCACTTGAAACTTTCATCGGAGTGAGATAATTAGTATAGTCTTTGCCGAAATGTCATACTTTTTGCGCCTTTTTGAATCTTTTATTTCAAAATGTAGGGAAACCAACCTTTGGAACATAGACCAATACACTTTCTTCTTCAATACTCGCTTCGTTTACGATATTAGAATCGATCTATGTTCAGCGTCATATAAAAAAGAAGTATTTATTACATACGTAAGGTAACATGTTCTCAGTATACGTTTGCAGCTTTTTAACCAATGAGGTATACGGAACTTTCAATTGACAACATATGGCAATTTGTATAATGGTTTGCGTAGTTTCAGCTAAAAACTTTAAAGAAGTATTTTCTTAGCTTATTGAAAATAAAAAGGAATAAGGAATTTAATTGACGAAATTTCATAAAAATTGCCACTTCTGTTTTCGTGTTTGCTGCTGTCTATGTTATAAAATGTATTGATTTTATATATTTGTTAAAAGTGTGTTTCTTAATGTTACTCGTTAAGGCAAAACGTACCGAGGATCCAAGCATTGTGTAAAAGATCTGAAACCGTTATCTTCGACAATCCTAAAGGGTTGCATATCTGTGGCAATCATTCTAATCAAAGCACAATTCAGTTGTTTTTTTCGCTCATCTACACCCTGAGACTTCTTTATGTTGTTGTTATTAGGTTCAAAAAAGGATTCTATAAGAGCTGTTGATGAAGACATTTCCATCAACGTTGGATGTGACCGCTTCAAGTGATTTAAGAAATTGGTTGTATTGCCACCTGTTTTGCATTTTTTTCCGTACGATTTGCATTCCGCAGAATGGCCCTGCACTTGACTAAAATACTTCCAGACAACAGATCTGCGAATCTTTGGATTTCTTATAAGATTGAATTCCCCTTCAGTCACTTTAAATTGGCTTACCAGAATCTAAAACTGTGGTATTAATTTCGTACTGAACACAATATCATACCTAAAAATAGAAAAACACATATTCAATATATTGCTTACCAGAAGTGCGAAGAAATTTCTTCATCTTTCTCCTTTCTCTCGAAGACACCAACACAATAAAGCTAAATTTATAATAAAATAATTTAAAAAAATTGTTATGTCAAACGGTTTTATTGAAAACAATACTTACATGAAATAATCATAATACTAAAAGCTAGAAAATAATTAGATAGGTCCTAGGTACTAGTCATCACACCCCTCATCAATCTAGGGCCTTGATCAGACAATTAAATAAAAGCGTTGGGCGCTCGAAACGACTAAAATTTAAGCGCCCATACTTGCTGATGATGATTATTCTAACATAATTATATATAGACTATGAGTTTATTCCCTACCGTCATACTAGATCAATGTGCAGAAAATTAAAAAAATCGACTGGCTCCCAAACTGCAAAACAACTTATATGTACGCTATGAATGACAACAGAGAGCGAATATTTCCGACACATACATACTACCACCATTCTCATAGATACACACATCCAAATACCATTCATATAGCAAAAACTAGTAAATTCATTCATTTATTTTCAGTGTTGCCGTGAGGCAGAATTATTAAAATAAACTAAAAAGAGGGAGGCTATTATGCTGGGCCTGTATCGTGTTATACGATCAGGTATCGAAATCCAAATTCATTCATACGACAAACATGAAACTGTAAATATTTTCATAAAAATTTGTGCGTGATAAGAACTTACTAAATTCTTCTAATTGAAGAAACAGTTTTATGAGACGATATTGAGATTTTTCGAAGAAAATCTTGCATGAATAATCTATTTCTAAGCTGCCACAAATATAAAACCTTATAGCTGTCAAAATAAGAGAGGTGTTATTTTATTTATAAAATCATATGTATTAGGGATATTACTCTAGTCTTCCTATCCTATGGGTTTTGAAATATGGTAAATTGAAAACAAACAAGTAAGGATGGGACTGTCTTCGGCTATGCCGAAGACTTCATACCTTTCATGAATGGGGCTGAACAATAATCTTATCCAGTTCGTAATCTCCGAATAATCGGACGTATAAGATAAGAAATATCTAGTGAACAGATCTACATACCTAAACGATTTTTAAGATAAATACAAAATAAAAAATAGGTAGGTACTTTGTGTGAGGATGCAAAGTTTCAGGTTTTTTGTGGTCTGCGTGTAAAAACTATGACTACGAATCACGTATTTCAACAATATATGACGTAGACGTAACTATTTGATGAAATGTTTTGAATTTTGAAGCTTCTAGCCGTAAAAAAGGGGCAAAAAAATACAGTTTATATGGGGTATATAATATATGTACCACCGATCTCTATGATTTTTTCAGACAACAATATATGCTATATACGTAAGCATTTGCTGAAATTTGAAGCTTCTAGCTGTTAAAACGGGGCAGAAATTGCGCAAAGTTTCTTATCTGAACAATCGGTTGTATGAGATATATACTATATATATCACCGATCTCAATGATTTTTTCAGACAACAATATATACTATACACGTAAGCATTTGGTGAAATTTGAAGCTTATAGCTGTTAAAATGGAGTAGAAATTGGCAAAGTTTCTTATCTGAACAATCGGTTGTGGGGGATATATACTATATATATGACCGATCTCATCAATTTTTTCAGGCAACAATATGTGCAATATACGAAAGTATATGGTGAAGTTTCAATCTGTTAAATTGAGTAAGATATTACAAAAATCCTCTTTTTTCTGAAAAATCGGTTGTATGGAGGATATATGCTATAGTGGTCCGATCCGGCCGGTTCCGACAAATGTCTAATCGGACACCCAAATACACCTGCTCACCAAATTTTATCAAGATATCTCAAAAATTGAGGGACTAGTTTGCATACAAACAGACAGACGGACAGACATACAGACGGACATGGCTAAATCCACTCAGCTCTTCATTCTGATTATTTCGGTATACTTAATGGTGGGTCTATCTATTTTCCTTTAAGGACTTACAGTTTTGGGTTTCGTGACGAAATTAATATACCATTACATTTTCATGAAAGGTATAAAAATTATTGGCTTTTAAAGTTTCACTAAAAGATTGATATAATACAATTCCTTGCAAAACTATTAATTTTGGACTTTAAATATATTTGGATCAATATACAAATTATTTTCGGATTTTTATTAATTTTGTCCGATAGAACTAGTTAAACTCGGACTTTTAAAAATAGGCGTAGCATAACCTGATTAAAGTTCACTTGGTCTTACTTATGACTATCAATAGAAATTTGACGCGTCCAACGCTTTTATTTAATTGTCTGATCAACGCCATAGATTGATGAAGAGTGTGATGACTAGTACCTAGGACCTACCTAATTATTTTCTAGCTTTTAGTATTATTATTATTTAATGTAAGTAATGCGGCCACCGTGGTGTGATGGTAGCGTGCTCCGCCTACCACACCGGATGCCCTGGGTTCAAACCCCGTGCAAAGCAACGTCAAAAATTTTAGAAATAAGGTTTTTCTATTAGAAGAAAATTTTTCTAAGCGGGGTTGCCCCTCGGCAGTGTTTGGCAAGCGCTCCGGGTGTATTTCTGCCATGAAAAGCTCTCAGTGAAAACTCATCTGCCTTGTAGATGCCGTTCGGAGTCGGCATAAAATCATGTAGGTCCCGTCCGGCCAATTTGTAGGGAAAATCAAGAGGAGCACGACGCAAATTGGAAGAGAAGCTCGGCCTTAGATCTCTTCGGAGGTTATCGCGCCTTACATTTATTTTTTTTTTTTAAGTATTCTTTTTAATAAAACCGTTTAACTTAAAATTTTTTTAAATTATTCTATTTTCAAGATTTTAGTCTTTATTTAATTGCTTTTATTTCTCATTCTATTTAGTTCATTTAGTGACTCATTGTTACAAGGACACTTTCCTGACAATTTCTTACAATCTAGGTCACATAATCCTTCCAAAGACTCTACTCTACTCGGCGCCACGTATGCTTGCCCCTCCTCCAACTCCAAAATATTGTAAAGAATTTACTGCAAATCCTCTTATTTGCAAACTTTCTGTTAAGTTCGAATCACTAAACTGTTGAATAAATAGCTCCACTATTCAATAATGCAAAATGGTTTTTATTAAAGTACTTCACAATAACACTAAAACTGATTTTCAAAATAATACTGCTATTGCTCGCTAGATAGCGTCTTAAATCCAACTGGTTATTGCGCCTCTACTCTTGCTGCCTTTTATACTCTCTGATTTCCTCGTTCGCCTCTTCTAGGCGCTTCCATTTCCAGAATCTACTAGTTGGCCATCAGCTATCAAATTTCTCAGCTGTAACTACAGATGCACGATTTTATAGCTTCTCTCTTTGCATACTTTCGGGAGTATCTCAGATATATGCATGTGGTTGTGCGTTGCTTCTCTGCTGCGTGTACGTACATATGTGGTCTACACATAATGATTGATTCGTTTATGTAGATACAAGTGACTGTCTGCTTTATTTTTGTTGTGACTTCATTTACTTAGCATCAGACTAGGGATGTGAGTATCATTTAGTGTCACTAATATTCGTCACAATATTTTGACTTCACTTCTACCGGACTGTATGGGATATTTGTTCCAAATGTGAGCCAAATCGGACCACAAATACGATTTTTGGAAATATTTCGATCTATGAGCCACCTATCGCAGTTTTTTTTTTAATATTATTGCATTGTCATCGGGTTCTGAACTATATTCCAAGTTTCAAGCTTGTAACTTATCGGGAAGTTACTTAAATTTTAATTACAAAATTCGTTCACAACGGCCGGCCCACATTGGGGACGAACTTTTCAAAACCACCTACATATCACAAATATTAACCGATTTCAACAATTTTTTTACAGAAATTTTTTTAATTGAATTCTGAAGAGACCCATATCGTCCGATTTTTTAAATTAATTAATTTAAACAATTTGTTGCAAAATTACCTCTTTTTGCAGAACTTTATATAATATATATTTGTGTAATCTTTTCGTGACCATAAAGTTTTTACGCAATACCTAATCGAGTGAAATTAAAGAGATCAGAGGCATTACAAATTTGAGATTTGATTTTAATTTTACAAAATTCATTTGTTTAAACAATTGGTTGAACAAATTCTGCAAATTTTTTTTGGTACAAAATAAGTGACAAATTAAAATTTTATGGAAAAAGTGTGTTCGAAAAAGTAGTTTCGTTTTTTTTTTTTTTTTTAAATATAATTAGTTATAAACAAATTATTAAACAAATAGTTTTGCAATTTTAACAAACCACTAAACATCTGTACGAAAAGAAATAATAATATACCCATAAAATATATACTGACTAAGGGGATTTATGATTTATTGAATTCAAATGTTACTAACAGATTTGCAAAATGAATTTGTTTAAATGAATTAACAATTTATTTACATAAATTTTACAAAAATTAACTTTTTTAGCATATTAATGCCAAATTTACATTTTACGGAAAAAGTAAGTTTTAAAGGAAAAGTTTTAAAGTACTTTGACCTTAATAAAATATTTTTAGAACATTCTTTAAATAATGAAGAAATATTTCAATTTAGTTTAATTTGAAACAAGTTTATTCATTTTTTTTACTATTTAAGTTTGTTAAAATGTGAATAACCGCTACTTTGTTTTTTCTTTGAGGTTGGAGCCAACATTTGGTTTTAACAAAATATTTTTACAACAGATTTAAGTTATATGCATGAAAATAATGTAGGTATTTGGTATATATTTTTTTAGGTTAAGCTGGAAATAAGCTTCATCTAGTGACTCTAAATTTGAGTTCTTTGGGTCAAGATACAGGATAGAAAGTAAATGCGTGGTCGATTATGAATTTCTTTTGTATGTTTATACAATGCGCAAGATTTTAAGCAAAAATTAATTTGATTTTAACGAGTTTTTTTAAATTTTTTTAGAGTAGATTTATTTGAAAATCCGATAATTTTGAGTGCGAGTTCGAATTTAGCGGGTCAAATCATAAATTTTCTCTTTTATTCATTGAGCAATACATCTTTAGCAGCCTCATCCAAAATTTCAGATTATCAATACCTACTATCTCTTAAAGTGTGTATCATTCTCTTAAGTATTGAGCAAAAATTGTATGTCACGAAAGTGATACATAAATACGTATTATAATATAAAGTTCTGCAAAAAATAGGCTATTTTGCAACAAATTGTTTAATAAACAAATTAATTTGAAGGACCAAGCAATGTGAGTCGCTTCAGAATTCAACGAATTACGAAAATTTCTGTGTAAACATTGTTGCAATCGGTTGATTTTTCGAACCTGTAAGTGGTTTTGAATGAAATTAGTGCTTAATCCCCAATGTGTGTCAAGTCAAGCTAAATAAAACCGTTTAAAAACAAAGCTAATGAAAAGCAAAAAAATGTACCAACTACCTACACAAGAAATTTTTTTAAACATCTGTGTACTTTGATACATAGTATTTCCGATTTATGAGCCGTGCATCCAATGACTTAATATATTTTGAAAATGATAATGTATCGACTATTGGAAACAATTTTTGTGGGTATTGGTAATATAATAGGTGTCTATACCTTTATATACTAACTTTATTACTGGAAACAAAAATACCAAAATACGGATTGGGAAAATTGTTTATCCCATTGAAAATGGAGTTAACCATAGTATGCCCTGAACGGTCCATATGCATAAATGATTGTGTACCAAAAATATCAACCCTGGCCATAATAATAGCAACAAGTAGCAACCCCTAGCGCAGGCATATGAAAGTATTTATGACTGTGTTTAGGTACATATGTACATATGTACGAATGTTACATTTGTGGATTTACGGAAAAACATTATCAAACCGAAAGATTTATTTTAAGATGCCTATTGAGAAGCTAACTATCTTTACGTTTATTTTTGTTTAATGTATTTTTAAACGCACTCAACCATAAATACATACATATCTATGTATGCATGTAATCATCATTGTCGGGCTGCGTATGGATCTACAATTACCCCTGCAAAAAGTGCGATTAGTCTAGGATGAATCTGGGAGGAGTCGCAAAGTAGTGTGCGACCAATGCCAGTTTTGCACTCTTTGTATGCGTTGAACTGTTTCTTTTTGTTTGAGCATGTTCTATGAAGAGACAAATTGTCCCCTTTTATACCCGAACGGGAACGATAGGACCAATCATCTTTGTACCCATATGGGAACGAATGAAGACTAATCCCTTTTCTCATCAAAACGTGTTAGTTTTCGTATGGTATGAGGTTATGTACATTTTAAACGCAATATTTAAACCTTAAAAAGACTGCTAAATACCATCTAAGTAAACAAATTATTAAGTCGCCAACTCATTCCGAAAGATGTGGGTCGACGATAGTGGAACATATGGCCCATGTCATTTAGGTTCGGTATAAGGCTAAGTATTTTTCTTAAATAGCTCGAATCAATCACCAGTAATCTTTTTATTTTACGCACTTCGCTGCCGTTTTGTTTCTGTACTGTTTTTAAATTAAGCTACATAGCTTGCAAACTGACTAACCCCAAATGTACCAAAAAGGTACTAGAGGTGTCCATTATGTACCAATGTAGACAAAGAGATCTATTGGAGGCCACTCTCTTTAGGAACTAATCGCACGATTTTTTTGCAGGGTAGGTATTCTTGTACATATGTATGTATGTATGCATCTCTTTGATAATGAAAACGCCTTACATTCACAGCTGTTTCGATGACTTCATATGTAAAATGGTTCTTATTATATTATTTTAGTATCCGGTTTTGTTGCCATATTACAGTTTAAAACTAATCAAAATAGTCATAATTCCAAGCACTAGTATCATATCATTCATACACACTTTTACTATGATTCGATTCTTTACTTCCACCAGAAATAATTTAGTGTGGACAGCAAAGTTTGGGAGCCATTGCTATTCATTCATTATACAATTTTCTTAAGCAACAAGCACATACTTTTATTTTGTTAGTTGATTGCTTTATTGCACAAATATATATATTTTCACTTACACAATCCCGGTAACTCCTCGAAGGAGCTGATTCCTTTGTCGACCAAATCGAGCTCACGGTTCTGGGTCTCGCGCGCCTCGTCCAACACTTTCTTTGCCTTCGACATTTTTGCGGTGACTGGTAGACACGATTGACTCATTTTGGTTGTTGGCTGATGTTTCAAAATATTTGTGTGATGTTCTTTGAGAGTTTTTAGTTTTCACAGATAATTAATTTGAGTGAGTTAATTTTGGCTCTCTTTGTTTTGATTTGGTCTTCTGGATTTTGTTTAGTTATACTTTAGTTTGTTTATATATATTTCTATCAAAATGTAAAAAAGGTTTCGATTGCGTACACTTTATTTCTAAAAAGTTACGTTGAGAATTAAAAGAAGATTTCCCAAATTAATTACTAAGCCATAATAAGGAACCTAATTGCCTATCCTTTGCCTTTCAAAGATAGCTCAAGTTTTTCCGCACTTATTTCCAACATAAACACGCATAAGTACCTACATATTTTCGCTGCTCAGGGTTAATAGGGGAACTCATGTAAACTTATAAATACCTTATAAAGTGTGGAAACGTATAAATTTATCTAGTTCGTAAACGAGCTGTCAAATTTTGTTTGAAAAATCATTTACACAATTTGTATAAATTTACGCGCACATTTCATTGTGTAAACGCGGTCAACTCAAAGGAATGCAACCTTGCAGACATTACAGCAGGCATTTTCATCAGAAATCTTCAACATCAGCAATTCATTTACAAGTATATCTTAGTAAAGCCGTTTTAGTTTTGATTTTTCACTTAATCTTGGCATTTTTAAATTTGTATAACAGTCAAAAAACTTTGTTTTGCCAATAATACATCTGATAAACAATTAAGTTTATCAAGAATATTACTAGGCGCGTTCATATAACAGCGTGTGTAAATGGATTGGCGGCCACCGTGGTGTGATGGTAGCGTGCTCCGCCTACCACACCGGATGCCCTGTGTTCAAACCACCGGGTGTATTTCTGCCATGAAAAGCTCTCAGTGTAAACTCATCTGCCTTGCAGATGCCGTTCGGAGTCGGCATAAAACATGTAGGTCCCGTCCGGCCAATTTGTAGGGAACATCAAGAGGAGCACGACGCAAATTGGAAGAGAAGCTCGGCCTTAGATCTCTTCGGAGATTATCGCGCCTTACATTTATTTTTTTTAACTATACAAGAATATCTAAATTTAAACGAATCGGCAATTTCTTTATCTACTGGCGTTATTTACCTTTTGAAAATTACATTTTTTTGCAAAATGGCTATAATAAAAAAAGCGTAGGAATTCTGGTTCTGTGAAACGATGAAGTGAAACAAAATTTGTATACATTTCAATCAGTTTTTGTTTGAATGTTATACGATCAAGTGTCAAAAACCATTCTCACTGAAATGATACATATGAAAATGTCACGCTAATTATAATAACTATAATAAATTATGAATCTAATGTATACTCTTTCCCCCGACTAGTGATATAAAAAAGTAAATTAATTAAGATTTGGTCATAACATTTGCTAAAGTTTCATGCCCTTGTTAGGCCGAGCTTTAAAGCCCTATCACATAAGCAGTTTTTCATATAGATGCGTTTAACATCATCTTATGCATTATGAGTAGATTGCACGTATTTTTATGGAGAACGGCAGATCGAGCGACACTAACGCCATCTGACATGAGAAAGTAGCCTACTTCCATCTTTTGTTGCAAGCAAAGCATAAGAAGAAGAATTTGGCATTCGTTCTGGCTAAGGGGGATTTCACACTTTGCAAGTGAAATTATTTTTCCCACTTGTTCTTACTTTTCTAAAATGTTTCACAGTTAAAAACTGAAATTTAACAAATGAGTAGAACACAAAATATGTTGGCAAGTATTTTGCTTGTATAGTAGACTGGGTCAATAAATCGACCGATATCGCGCCATCGATTTTTCGATATGATTTGGGCTCAGGAAAAAAAGTTCCACTACGTATACCCAAAAAAATAAATTTTCGAGCCTGCGAAATTTCATTTTTTTGACTTTTTTTCGACTTTGATATTTAAGTTTTTTTTCATGACCTACTGGGTGAATGGGCAAGGTAAAATAAACTTCAATTGGCAATTTTGAAGTCCCTTTACAAACGCAACATTTTGGTCTAGATGGCGATGTTACTAGAATGCATAAAATGGCGTTGAACTCATCTGTATGAAAAGCTTCACTGTGGCTCGGTCATTAGATTCAGCGAATTAGATGATTCGGTAGGGCTCTATACGCGATATTGCACCTTCATTAATGATATGCCTTCATAAGTATGTAAGTTTTGTATTGATCACAAACATAAATGTAGAATTAGTCACTTATGTCGCACGATACAGATTTCTGTTTCACAAGTTTTATACAATTAATTTTATTTTTTGGCATCACAACGGTATATACAGCGTATGGATAATGTGATACACACATACATATGTATATATCCATATATTTTGTACTATATATGCACGTTTATATATATACACTTTTCAGAAGTATATTTTTTATTTCGTTAAGCAAAAAAGCCAAAATGTAGATTTCGAACTAAATTTCAGTTGCACAAGATTTTCATTCACAGGTAGTTGTTGTTACACTTTTTTTTGCGACAATTTGATTAATTTTTACCTTCGCATAACACATAGCCACTACCTATTATTAAACTTTCTTAACTTTTTTTTTTTATATCCATTAGATACTGCTATAATCAAATTAACTTTCTAAGTCGTTGGTTAAACGTCCACTCCGATCAATAAATCAACGCAAACTACACGCATCGTTGGTTGACTTATACAATTTCTATAATTTATTTGCAAAAATAGCTGCGACATCGAAATCCATAAGTCAGCGGGTTGATCGGGCAGGCAGTACATCATATAACAACGCCCACCTCTTCTAGAACAACAAAGGCAACATCAGCAACTAGCAGCATGTCAGATTCGCCTAGTCACAGATACTTTTACTTTGCTCCTCACCGCTATGTTGTTCGTTTGCCATCTAGTCTGGCTAGTTGCAAGCAGGTAATATTGCTGTTTGTTGTTGCTGTTGTTGTTGCATTTAATCGACAAACGGATTGTCTTTTAATTTTATTTGACATCAACATAAATAAAATGGAGACAAAACTTGTTTGGCAACATTCACATAGTTTGACAGCCACTGTGAGAATTAACGATTTTACAGGTTGCTGCCGTTTTAGCTAAAACAAGAACCACCACAGTTTTAGGGCTATTGGATATAAAGAACGTACTAGAGAGGAACTTTTATTTAGGGGAAAGTAATTCATTTCATACATCGCTGCATTTAAACTCTGGATGTTATAGCGTTAATCGCTTAACGGTTATCAACTGTGAAAATGCCAAACCGCTCATAGCACTTTTGCAAAACCGCGTAAACGACATTTGATGAGTTACGCTCACAAGATACTCCTGGTAATAGGTCATATTCGTTAGTAACACGTATTCGATATTTCGGAAGTGAAATGCCAGATAAGGGCATTACTGCAAAACCGCTGATAAAGAGCAGCGTATTCGTCTATATAATTGATAGACAACATTGTGGTTACGGGCCGTTCGAGTATAATGGGACTGAGACTGGAAGAGGGACTAGGAATGAAGGACGGAGAAGATTGAAAAAACTCGAGAGAGAAAAAACAACGAGGGAAGGAGAAAGAGACTGGGAAAGAGATAGAGTAAACGAAGGCAGAGAGATAGAGATACATGGAGTGGGGGATGGGGAAGGAATGGGAGCTAGAAGAGCTAGAGGGAAGAGAAGCGATGGAAAAGATGAAGAGGGAGAAAAAGATGCAGGGAGAGGAGTTAATAAAGGGATAAAGAAAAGTGGAGCGAGGGGCCCTCCCCCTTGGTAAATATAACAAAATTAGAGCAGAACAACGTCTACCGGATCTGCTGGTACACATATAACACATACGCGCGACTGACTCGCAGTCACTCAATTCCACTATGAAAATTGCCTTCGGAAGCTATCCAGCCTAGTAAAAAATCCTGCTTCCTTCCCAAAAATTAAGCAGTTTGGTAAAGATATCGTTTCTATATTCAAGGTCTTCCTGTGGGAAGTCTGGGAGACTTTTGGTTAGGCGAGGTTAGCTTGCAGTAGTTTCCGCGGAGACACACATAGGTTAGTATTAGTTGGCCCGTTGTGATACCACAAAAATACAAACTTACTTCTTATCTCTTAGTGAGCTCCCAGATAGCGCTGGGCATTTGCAGGTGGGGTGATCCAGCGGTTCCTGCTCTTCGTCGTCTTTACAACTCCTGAAGTATTGTCGGTAGAGCACACCCAGCCTTTATGCATGAGTATCAATAAGGCAGCAACCGGTAAGTACTCCTACAAGTGTTTGTAGGCATCTGTCGTTGGCTTGACGGTGATGTACTCGTTCAGCATTAGCTTGTATGTCGAAAGGGTATACCTAGTTGGAAATAATCTGATTTGTCGTGCTCTGCCTAGCAAGTTTGTCTGCAATACAATTTCCCTCAATGCCACTGTGTCCCGGCACCCAATTGAGGCGTTTAAGTTACTTTTGGGCCATCTCCTGAAGAGATCCGCAACAGTTTCGTGTTAGCCCAGAATTGAATGAGTAAGTGTCGATAGCCAGTTTCCATAGCTCACACTACAATGGTCAGGTAAACTGAAAGAGAGTTGGAGGTTGTTGTTTTATTAACGATGAAGACACTTCCAGAAGGTTTTGTGGAGTTTTATCGATGTTGATGGTCCTTTTCGGGATACAGATCCGTTACGTTCCGGTAACAAAGCACCATAAAAGTAACTAGCGCGAACATCTCGGGAACGATTAATGTGTCCAGATTTAACCTTCTAGGCCATACCCTCGTGCGCTCCCAGAAGGCTTTAGGTATTATTTCGTTGTCATTTCGGGATAAGTTTAGGGGCCAAATCGGGATGGTTGTAGGAACTGTAGCGATAATTTGAGGACTATTTTGTGGTTCTTCCAGACCCGATTTGTGATCTTTCTCTGATGATCATGATGACTATTTCGGGGTTCCCCGGGTGTAATTTGGGTATCCCTTTGGGGTAATTTCACCATGGTTTAGGAGACTATTTGGAGGTTATTTTGGTTTTATTTGGGAACTATTTGTTTGTTTTTACGGTGTCATTTCGAGGCCAATTTGCTATCATTTCCTGATGATCTTGGCGACTATTCTCCCGAGGTCATTTAGGGATCGCTTAGGGGTAGTTTCGGGATTGTGCCCGATGGTCTTGGGGATAATTCCATGAAGACCATTTCAGGGTTCTTCTAGGGTCATTTTCCGCATAATTTCGTGATGGGTTTGAAGACTATTTCGGGGCTCTTCCAGGTTCAATACGGGATCAACTTGTGGTAATTTCGTGATGATTTGGGGACCAGCTTCAAAATTGTTAGAAATATATTCGAAATAAAAATAATAAATTATGTGTGGTATAGAAATGCCCCTATTATTAATACTGAAAAATCCCAAAAATATTCCATAATATCCCTCAAAGGTTTAAATCATGAAAGTAACGGTAACTTATCCCTGAAACAAAATTCATTGGTAGTATGTTATTGGCTATTAAAACTTTCACTCCCTGGGTTATATTTAGTTTCTTGTCAGTCAAGCATGTCATCGTAAAAGCCGTCTGCATTTTTGCGATTCATCAGAAGGATTTAAATTCAGTCCAATATGCTATGAACAGAGTGATCCAGAAGCCAGGACGTATAAAAATATGATATTCATTATTTTGAGTTTTTAGAACTGTTTCGAGAAATCAGTGCCCAAAGCGGTATGAGACGTTGGAAGAGTATGGACGCATCCTTTATTTTCAGAGCTAAAGACATTTGCGATAACCACAAAAAGGTTCCCAACAATTTTAAAAAAATTTCGATTTTGACCATTTTTTGACTCTCTGATGTTATTGGAAAGATTTTCCGTCATCCCTTGTCAAATTTGGTCAATGTCTTTTTTTCTTCGCTGAAAGAGCCCATTGATTATTTATAGAGTCGTTATATGAAGCACCAGATTAAAATAAATTTCTAGAGTACTTTCAATATGGCAACAAAAGCATGTATGTTTGTATCTCAGAATCAACTTTGAGTTTCGAAACCGTCAAACTCCAACTAAAAAACTATTATCATTTCTATGAACACTTTATATATCTACACCCGCATGTGTAAGCTCATGTGGGTGTACTAATAAATTTGTAAAACATGCGGACATGCGACAGCAGCATAAAAGTGCCCAAAAACGTTTTGTTTGATAGACGATTGAAAATTACACCAACCAACGAATCGATTGCATAAAAATTTCCTACAACAAAGCAGATGTTGCCGCGTGTCATGCAAAAAGGATGTAACAATGAACATGAAAGCGCAACCACGCCGAAAGAATGCAGTATGAATAAAGGCGGAGGGTAGAGGAGGAGGAGTAGAGCATGCCGGATGGCCGGTGTAAGAATAGTTGACAAAATTTTACCACCTGTAACACCGCATGAACAAAATGCTTTCAGCTGTGGTCCGGTATGTAGACGTTCGTTGGTGTAAGGTTTATGGTTCCGGTGAAGTGCCAGCGAAGTGGCATATAATTTCTGCGACTTTGTTGTGGTATATGTGGTGTTACCAACGCCATCAACTAACACTTCCACATCTCATTCAAGCATAAATACCAACATGCACAGGAAACGTTGCTTCCTGGATTTGTTACGCTATTTGGTTGAACGACATTTAGCTTTGGTTTGAGTATTTTAAAGGCGGGTTTTCTCAAATAGATTTTAGTCGTGAAATTTGCCGAACAAAAGCAATTTTGTGTAGTGACCAATTCTAGGACCACATCAAAAACATGACTTCGATTTAAACCGGTAGAAATACAGGCATTCGGAAGATTACGCACGGCGGGAAAGTCATTAGGAATAGTTATTCACTTGTGATTGTTATTTTGCATGCTGTTCATGCATATCATGACATAATGACTTGAACTTGAGTCCAAGTAGAATCAGCGTAGCCACCGTGTTGGTGTCGGGCGTTTGTATTAAAACTCAATAAACATCCATTTAATGCATACAAATTCATCGCGCAGCTTTCTTTGTGTGGTCCAATGAAAAACGTATCGAAGTTCCAACAAATTTCCAAAATCTGCTTGAGAGATAATCAAAAGTAGATAGAAGTTGCATATGATCCACTAAGCAGGAAAAGCTTGAATAGAAGAGCGTAGTTGCAACATTTTTAAGATAATGTGCAAATTCCACGACATTAGACTCACGAATTGCTCATATCTCTAAAGAGAGAAGAGTTGAAATTCGCAATAGGCGCACTTACCGGACACTGTCTTCTGCCGTCCTATGATTATCAATTAGGCCTCGTCAGTCGAAGCAGATGTAGGAAGTGCCGGCTGCAGGAATTAATGCTTGAGCACGATCTGTGCTCGTGACCTGCGCTCGTGAGGTTAAAGCTCCAGTTACTAGCAGCGACATAGCTGCCAGATCTCGAGGCAACAATTAAGCTAGGTCCTAGAAAACTTCTGATATTTGCCAATAAGCCGAAGCTATTTTATGACATAAGTCCCAGTAGCAAATTGGGACATATTCAGTCTATATTCACGGGCATGCTTAACCTAATTACAATATAATGACACAAAGAAATGGGCCTTGCGGTAAATCATGACAAATTGAAGTTATTAGCGCCTTGGCAGGCACGTCACTATTGACGGATATAAATTCGTGACTTTGTCTTTTTGAGAACCAGCATTAATAGCAAAAAACAATGCCAGCTCAGAACTAAAGCGGAGAATAATTCTTAAAAAATCACGTTCTACAAGCCGCTCATAACACCTGTCAAAATGTATCGTTCGGAATCATGGACGGCGTCGATAGAAGATGAGATTGCATCTGAAGTGCTCGAGAGAAAAGTTCTCCGGAAGATTTATGGTACTGTCCATGATGCTGATGACGAGTACCGAAGGAGGTATAATGATGAGCTGCGTGAGCTGTAAGCAGATACGACAGTAGTGCAGCGAATCCAAAGACTTCGCTGACTAGGTCATGTTATGCGAATGGACGAAGACGCTACAGACAAAGAAGAATTTCAGTCAACTCCGCAGTTTGGAAGCAGAAGAAGGGCTGATCATCACTGAGTTGGGACAGGTGGATGTAAGAAGACTTGACCTTCCTTGGTGCTCTCAATTGGCGTCAATAAAGAATTCCATTGTTTCCACATAAAAGCTCCATTTGAATTTTCGGATCTGAGTAAGGATAATCAACGGCAAGCTAATTGGTTAATATTATACCACCATAATTTATTATGGTCATATGGAAGCGATAGTTTTAAATCTGTAATAAACTATTTGATGTTAACATTGAAGAACATAAAATTTTATGTTAAGGGGCAAGAAAAAAGTGTGTGGATAGCACAGTTCCTCCAAAAGCCGGTGTTTAACATTGAAGAGGAGAGTACAGGATGTGATGGAATGAATCTCTTTAGATTATATAGTTCACACTCAGATGTTGTGCGTTGTCAATATCATTTCCATACTGATTGTAATGTGAAAATCAACCAACGACAAATTCGTTGTGCTTTAAAATCAGCATATATTTTGTTCAAATACATATCAGCTAGTAATTTAAATTTATAATGAAATAAAATAGAATTAGAAATCTTAACTTTAGTGTTTTTTTATTTTACAAGGGTGAGAATTAGAAGAAGAAAAAGAAGAAGAAGAAGAAAGGTAAGTATATAAATACATTGTTTTCCAATATCAACCTCATTATACCTTTCATGAAAATGAAAATTAAAGGTAAATAGATAGACCCACCATTAAGTATACCGAAATAATCAGGTTGAAGAGCTGAGTTGATTTAGCCATGTCCGTCTCTCCGTCTGTCCGTCTGTCTGTTTGTATGCAAACTAGTCCCTCAATTTTTGAGATATCTTGATAAAATTTGGTGAGCGGGTGTATTTGGGTGTCCGATTAGACATTTGTCGGAACCGACCGGATCGGACAACTATAGCATATATCCTCCATACAACCGATTTTTCAGAAAAAGAGGATTTTTGTAATATCTTACCCAATTTAACAGATTGAAACTTCAAACTTCACCATATACTTTCGTATATTGCACATATTGTTGCCTGAAAAAATTTATGAGATCGGTCGTATATATAGTATATATCCCCCACAACCGATTGTTCAGATAAGGAACTTTTCGTAATTACTGCCCTATTTTAAGAGCTAGAGGCTTCAAATAAAAAAACGATGAGGTGAAAGACACTTTTTATGAACAATTAGAACGCGCATACTGCCCCCGTCATGATATAAAAGTCGTGCTTGGCGACTTTAACGCCAGGGTGGGCAAAGAAGGTGTTTTTGGCCCTACAGTCGGAAAGTTCAGCCTACACAATGAAACTTCTCCTAACGGACTGAGGCTGATTGACTTTGCCGGTGCTCGAAACATGGTCATATCAAGCACGAGGTTCATGCATAAAAAGATACATCAAGCTACATGGCTGTCTCCTGATCGAAATACTCGCAATCAGATCGATCACGTTGTGATAGACGTACGGCATGCCTCCAGTGTTTTAGATGTGCGCACGATCCGAGGACCTAACATCGATTCGGACCATTATCTCGTTGCAGCCAAAATACGCACCCGCCTCAACGCGGCTAAAAACAAGGAACAAAAAACACAAGGAAAGCTAGACGTCGAAAAGCTTCAATCACAACAGACTGCCAATGATTTCGCAACTCGACTCTCACACCTGCTCTCTGAGGGCATAACTCATCCTGAAGGAACACAGGAGCAGTGGGAGCATATCTCCAAAGCACTTCGTACCGCCGCCGAGGAAAAAATTGGTTACCGGCGGCCACGAAAAAACAACTGGTATGATGAAGAATGCCGCGTTGCAACCGAAAGAAAGGACGCTGCCTACAGGGCTACGTTAAAAGCGATCGCGACAAGAGGAGTGTGTGAACGCTATCGTGAGTTGAAAAGGGAAGCGAGACGCCTTTTCAGGAAGAAAAAAGCAGAAGCAGAAAGGCGTGAGTGCGAGGAGCTTGAGCTGCTAGCCACCAGGAATAACGCCCGAAAATTCTACCAAAAAATACGGCGACAGACGGAAGGTTTTAAGACCGGGGCAAACTCCTGTAGGAATGAAAACGGCGACCTTGTAACTGATGTCCAGAGAGTGCTTAGATTATGGAGGGAACACTTCTCTGCTCTCCTAAATGGAGGCAGCAATTCACCGCGCAGAGATGAAGAACCCGATCCCGCAATCGATGATGATGGAATATATGTCCCCCCGCCCGATTATGACGAAGTTAGAATAGCAATAACCAGATTGAAAAACAACAAGGCCGTTGGCGCTGATGGATTGCCTGCGGAGCTATTCAAGTTCGGCGGCGAGGAGTTGGTAAGGCGCATGCAGCAGCTTCTTAGAAAATATGGGCGGACGAAAGCATGCCCGACGGTTGGAATCTAAGTGTTCTTTGCCCAGTCCACAAGAAGGGGGATACTGCAAAATGCACCAACTATCGTGGAATCAGCCTTCTTAATATCGCATATAACGTCCTTTCAAGTGTATTGTGCGAAAGATTGAAGCCCACCGTGAACCGGCTGATTGGACCTTATCAGTGCGGCTTCAGACCTGGTAAATCTACCATCGACCAGATTTTCACAATGCGCCAAATCTTGGAAAAAACCCGTGAAAAGAGAATCGACACACATCACCTCTTCGTCGACTTTAAAGCCGCCTTCGACAGCACGAAAAGGAGCTGCCTATATGCCGCTATGTCTGAATTTGGTTTCCCCGCAAAACTTATACGGCTGTGCAAAATGACGTTGAGCAACACCATCAGCTAAGTCAGAATTGGGAAGGACCTCTCCGAGCCGTTCGAAACTAAACGAGGTTTCAGACAGGGTGACCCCCTATCGTGCGATTTCTTTAATTTGATGCTGGAGAAAATTATACTAGCTGCAGAACTTAACCGCACTGGAACAATATACTATAAAAGCGTGCAATTACTGGCATTGATATCATCGGCCTAAACACCCGCGCTGTTAGTTCTGCTTACTCCAAGCTGGAAAAAGAAGCGGTAAAGATGGGTTGGATGGTGAATGAGGACAAAACGAAGTACCTGCTGTCATCGAGCAAAGAGTCAGCGCATATGCGCCTTGGCAACCACGCTACTGTTGGCAGCCATAATTTCGAAATAGTAAAAGACTTCGTTTATTTGGGAGCCAGCATCAACACTAGCAACAACATCAGCACTAAAATCCAGCGAAGAATCAATCTTGCCAATAAATGCTACTTTGGACTAGGTAGGCAATTGAAAAGTAAAGTCCTCTCTCGGCGAACGAAAATCGTACTCTACAAGTCACTTATCGTACCCGTCCTGCTATATGGGGCAGAAGCATGGACTATGACAACAGCAGATGAAGCGGCTTTGGGAGTGTTCGAGAGAAAAGTTCTTCGAAAGATTTATGGACTTCTACGCGTTGGTGATGGCGAGTACCGAAGAAGATTTAATGATGAGCTGTACGAGCTATACGCAGACATCAACATAGTCCAGCGAATTAAAGCGCAGCGGCTCGCTGGCTAGGCCATGTTATGCGAATGAAAGATGATGCTCCGGCCAAGAAAGTGTTTCTATCGGAACCCGCCTATGGAAGCAGAGGTAGAGGGCGGCCCCCACTCCGTTGGAAGGACCAGGTGGAAAACGATTTAAACTCCCTTGGTGTGACCAATTGGCGCCGGTTGGCGGAGCGAAGGAGCGACTGGCGCGCCTTGTTGGATGGCCATAACCGTTTAGACGGTTAAGCGCCAATCAATTGGTTGGCTATGGTATCGTTATGGCGTTATCGTTATGGTATGGCACCATTAATCGATTACATTGATTTCCATAAGGTAGGTTCGATCAGCTGTTTTATCTGGTTATGGTTTTATGGTTATAAGTCACCATTAATCGGGCCTTAAGTAAGTAAGTAAGAGGCTTCAAATTTCAACGAATGCTTACGTATATAGCATATATTGTTGTCGAAAAAAGTCATAAAGATCGGTGGTATATATAGTATATATATGGTGGTATATATAGTATATATATATAGTATATATATATATATTTTGGCAAATTTTAGCCCCATTTTAACAGCTAGAAGCTTCAAATTTCACCGAATATTTACGCATATAGCATATATTGTTGTCTGAAAAAATCATAGAGATCGGTTGTATATATAGTATATATCTCATACAACCGATTGTTCAGATAAGAAACTTTTCGCAATTTCTACCACATTTTAACAGCTATAAGCTTCAAATTTCACCGATTGCTTACGTATATAGCATATATTGTTGTCTGAAAAAATCATAGAGATCGGTTGTATATATAGTATATATCTCATACAACCGATTGTTCAGATAAGAAACTTTTCGCAATTTATACCCCATTTTAACAGCTATAAGCTTCAAATTTCACTGATTGCTTACGTATATAGCATATATTGTTGTCTGAAAAAATCATAGAGATCGGTTGTATATATAGTATATATCTCATACAACCGATTGTTCAGATAAGAAACTTTTCGCAATTTCTACCCCATTTTAACAGCTATAAGCTTAAAATTTCACCGATTGCTTACGTATATAGCATATATTGTTGTCTAAAAAAATCATAAAGATCGGTGGTATATATAGTATATATATATTGTATATATATATATATATTCGCAAATTTTAGCCCCATTTTAACAGCTAGAAGCTTCAAATCTCACCGAATACTTACGTATATAGCATATATTGATGTCTGAAAAAATCATTGAGATCGGTGGTATACATAGTATATATCTCATACAACCGATTGTTCAGATAAGAAACTTTGCGCAATTTCTGCCCCGTTTTAACAGCTAGAAGCTTCAAATTTCACTGATTGCTTACGTATATAGCATATATTGATGTCTGAAAAAATCATAGAGATCGGTTGTATATATAGTATATATCTCATACAACCGATTGTTCAGATGAGAAACTTTTCGCAATTTCTACCCCATTTTAACAGCTATAAGCTTCAAATTTGGCCGATTGCTTACGTATATAGCATATATTGTTGTCTGAAAAAATCATAGAGATCGGTTGTATATATAGTATATATCTCATACAACCGATTGTTCAGATAAGAAACTTTTCGCAATTTCTACCCCATTTTAACAGCTATAAGCTTCATATTTGACCGATTGCTTACGTATATAGCATATATTGTTGTCTGAAAAAATCATAGAGATCGGTTGTATATATAGTATATATCTCATACAACCGATTGTTCAGATAAGAAACTTTTCGCAATTTCTACCCCATCTTAACAGCTATAAGCTTCAAATTTCACCGATTGCTTACGTATATAGCATATATTGTTGTCTGAAAAAATCTTAGAGATCGGTTGTATATATAGTATATATCTCATACAACCGATTGTTCAGATAAGAAACTTTTCGCAATTTCTACCCCATTTTAACAGCTATAAGCTTCAAATTTCACCGATTGACACAGATGAAGCGTCTTTGGGAGTGTTCGAGAGAAAAGTTCTTCGAAAGACTTATGGACCTCTACGCGTTGGCGATGGCGAGTACCGAAGAAGATTTAATGATGAGCTGTACGAGCTATACGCAGACATCAACATAGTCCAGCGAATTAAAGCGCAGCGGCGGCGCTGGCTAGGCCATGTTATGCGAATGAAAGATGATGCTCCGGCCAAGAAAGTGTTTCTATCGGAACCCGCCTATGGAAGCAGAGGTAGAGGGCGGCCTCCACTCCGTTGGAAGGACCAGGTGCAAAACGATTTAAACTCTCTTGGTGTGACCAATTGGCGCCGGTTGGCGGAGCGAAGGAGCGACTGGCGCGCCTTGTTGGACGGCCATAACCGTTTAGACGGTTAAGCGCCAATTAAGTAAGTAAGTAAGAGGCTTCAAATTTCAACGAATGCTTACGTATATAGCATATATTGTTGTCTAAAAAAGTCATAAAGATCGGTGGTATATATAGTATATATATGGTGGTATATATAGTATATATATATATATTTTGGCAAATTTTAGCCCCATTTTAACAGCTAGAAGCTTCAAATTTCACTGAATATTTACGCATATAGCATATATTGTTGTCTGAAAAAATCATAGAGATTGGTTGTATATATAGTATATATCTCATACAACCGATTGTTCAGATAAGAAACTTTTCGCAATTTCTACCCCATTTAAACAGCTATAAGCTTCAAATTTCACCGATTGCTTACGTATGTAGCATATATTGTTGTCTGAAAAAATCATAGAGATCGGTTGTATATATAGTATATATCTCATACAACCGATTGTTCAGATAAGAAACTTTTCGCAATTTCTACCCCATTTAAACAGCTGTAAGCTTCAAATTTCACCGATTGCTAACGTATATAGCATATATTGTTGTCTAAAAAAATCATAAAGATCGGTGGTATATATAGTATATATATATTGTATATCCAAATGTTCAGATAAGAAACTTTTCGCAATTTCTACCCCATTTTAACAGCTATAAGCTTAAAATTTCACTGATTGCTTACGTATATAGCATATATTGTTGTCTGAAAAAATCATAGAGATCGGTTGTATATATAGTATATATCTCATACAACCGATTGTTCAGATAAGAAACTTTTCGCAATTTCTACCCCATTTTAACAGCTAGAAGCTTCAAATTTCACTGATTGCTTACGTATATAGCATATATTGATGTCTGAAAAAATCATAGAGATCGGTTGTATATATAGTATATATCTCATACAACCGATTGTTCAGATAAGAAACTTTTCGCAATTTCTACACCATTTTAACAGTTATAAGCTTCAAATTTCACCGATTGCTTACGTATATAGTATGTATTGTTGTGTCAACAAATCATAGAAATCGGTGATATATATAACTTATATATGATGGAATATATAGTATATATATATTTTTTTTACGATTTCGGCCCCATTTTAACAGCTAGAAGCTTCAAATTTCACCAAATGCTTACGTGTATAGCATATATTGATGTCTGAAAAAATCATTGAGATCGGTGGTATACATAGTATATATCTCATACAACCGATTGTTCAGATAAGAAACTTTGCGCAATTTCTGCCCCGTTTTAACAGCTAGAAGCTTCAAATTTTACTGATTGCTTACGTATATAGCATATATTGATGTCTGAAAAAATCATAGAGATCGGTTGTATATATAGTATATATCTCATACAACCGATTGTTCAGATGAGAAACTTTTCGCAATTTCTACCCCATTTTAACAGCTATAAGCTTCAAATTTGGCCGATTGCTTACGTATATAGCATATATTGTTGTCTGAAAAAATCATAGAGATCGGTTGTATATATAGTATATATCTCATACAACCGATTGTTCAGATAAGAAACTTTTCGCAATGTCTACCCCATTTTAACAGCTATAAGCTTCAAATTTGACCGATTGCTTACGTATATAGCATATATTGTTGTCTGAAAAAATCATAGAGATCGGTTGTATATATAGTATATATCTCATACAACCGATTGTTCAGATAAGAAACTTTTCGCAATTTCTACCCCATTTTAACAGCTATAAGCTTCAAATTTCACCGATTGCTTACGTATATAGCATATATTGATGTCTGAAAAAATCTTAGAGATCGGTTGTATATATAGTATATATCTCATACAACCGATTGTTCAGATAAGAAACTTTTCGCAATTTCTACCCCATTTTAACAGCTATAAGCTTCAAATTTCACCGATTGACACAGATGAAGCGGCTTTGGGAGTGTTCGAGAGAAAAGTTCTTCGAAAGACTTATGGACCTCTACGCGTTGGCGATGGCGAGTACCGAAGAAGATTTAATGATGAGCTGTACGAGCTATACGCAGACATCAACATAGTCCAGCGAATTAAAGCGCAGCGGCTGCGCTGGCTAGGCCATGTTATGCGAATGAAAGATGATGCTCCGGCCAAGAAAGTGTTTCTATCGGAACCCGCCTATGGAAGCAGAGGTAGAGGGCGGCCCCCACTCCGTTGGAAGGACCAGGTGGAAAACGATTTAAACTTCCTTGGTGTGACCAATTGGCGCCGGTTGGCGGAGCGAAGGAGCGACTGGCGCGCCTTGTTGGACGGCCATAACCGTTTAGACGGTTAAGCGCCAATTAAGTAAGTAAGTAAGAGGCTTCAAATTTCAACGAATGCTTACGTATATAGCATATATTGTTGTCTAAAAAAGTCATAAAGATCGGTGGTATATATAGTATATATATGGTGGTATATATAGTATATATATATAGTAAATATATATATATTTTGGAAAATTTTAGCCCCATTTTAACAGCTAGAAGCTTCAAATTTCACCGAATATTTACGTATATAGCATATATTGTTGTCTGAAAAAATCATAGAGATCGGTTGTATATATAGTATATATCTCATACAACCGATTGTTCAGATAAGAAACTTTTCGCAATTTCTACCCCATTTTAACAGCTATAAGCTTCAAATTTCACCGATTGCTTACGTATATAGCATATATTGTTGTCTGAAAAAATCATAGAGATCGGTTGTATATATAGTATATATCTCATACAACCGATTGTTCAGATAAGAAACTTTTCGCAATTTCTACCCCATTTTAACAGCTATAAGCTTCAAATTTCACTGATTGCTTACGTATATAGCATATATTGTTGTCTGAAAAAATCATAGAGATCAGTTGTATATATAGTATATATCTCATACAACCGATTGTTCAGATAAGAAACTTTTCGCAATTTCTACCCCATTTTAACAGCTATAAGCTTCAAATTTCACCGATTGCTTACGTATATAGCATATATTGTTGTCTAAAAAAATCATAAAGATCGGTGGTATATATAGTATATATACGGTGGTATACATAGTATATATATATTGTATATATATATATATATTTTCGCAAATTTTAGCCCCATTTTAACAGCTAGAAGCTTCAAATTTCACCGAATACTTACGTATATAGCATGTATTGTTGTCTGAAAAAATCATAGAGATCGGTTGTATATATAGTATATATCTCATACAACCGATTGTTCAGATAAGAAACTTTTCGCAATTTCTACCCCATTTTAACAGCTATAAGCTTCAAATTTCACCGATTGCTTACGTATATAGTATGTATTGTTGTGTCAACAAATCATAGAAATCGGTGATATATTTAACTTATATATGATGGTATATATAGTATATATATATTTTTTTAACGATTTCGGCCCCATTTCAACAGCTAGAAGCTTCAAAATTCACCAAATGCTTACGTGTATAGGATATATTGATGTCTGAAAAAATCATTGAGATCGGTGGTATACATAGTATATATCTCATACAACCGATTGTTCAGATAAGAAACTTTTCGCAATTTCTACCCCATTTTAACAGCTATAAGCTTAAAATTTCACTGATTGCTTACGTATATAGCATATATTGTTGTCTGAAAAAATCATAGAGATCGGTTGTATATATAGTATATATCTCATACAACCGATTGTTCAGATAAGAAACTTTTCGCAATTTCTACCCCATTTTAACAGCTATAAGCTTCAAATTTCACCGATTGCTTACATATATAGTATGTATTGTTGTGTCAAAAAATCATAGAGATCGGTGATATATATAATATATGTTGGTAGGAATTTGGAAGGGGATTTGTATACTTGCGTGAATGTCCGGTACAATAAAAGAAAAGCACTTCTTAGTTCAATGATTTAATGAGGACTAAAAGATAAAATTCATGTGTACATATAGTTAACTCATCAATATATGTAATATGTCTTATTCATTCTAATTATTAGAAATATGTTCTCAATAGGAAATATTGAACTTAAAACTCCAAGTTATTATTTCAACACTCTTTCTTAAGTTAAATATTTCTTCAGTTAATTTTTAAGACCAAGCATTTAAACAAATTTTACATGTTTCTGTTTTTGCAGATTTTTTGTAAAAATATCAGAAACATTTTCATTTGTGGAGACGTACTCTAATTCTATTATTTTTTGTTCGACAACTTCTCGGATATAATGATATTTCAAATCTATGTGCTTGGTTCGCTTGTGGAACACAGGGTTCTTTGAAATTTGAATTGCGCTCATGTTGTCGCCTTTTAACTTAACAGGACCGATGTCGTGAATAAAACCAACTTCTTTAAGTAAGCGCCGCAGATATACAGCCTCTTTTGCTGCCGTACTTAAAGCGATGTACTCAGCCTCTGTGCTGCTCAATGCGACTACATCTTGCTTCTTTGCTTGCCAGGAAAAAGCGCTACCCGCCAAAAAGAACGAATAACCGGTGTATGACTTCCTATCTAAATTGTTACTCGCCCAATCCGCATCCGCATAGCCTTCTACCGGTTTACCATTTTTGCAGTAGTGTAACTTTAAATTGATGGTTTTTGATAAGTATCGTAGGACATGTTTTGCACCAGCCTCATGTTCGGTGTGGGGTTCTTGGTTTCTTTGTGCTAATAAACTTACTGCGTGCATAATGTCTGGCCGCGTTGAAATGGCCAAGTACATTAAAGATCCAATTAACGATTGATAGCTTGTTGCGTCTATTTTAGTGCACTTGTCATTTCTGCAGCTTACTTGAAAACCAGGATCTAGAGGTGTGCTTACCGGACGACATGATGTCACACCATACATACTCAATAACTCGTTTATATAGTTCTTCTGACACACAGAAATCGCACTTGTCTTACCCTGACGTTCTATTTCGAAGCCAAGAAAAAATGTCATTGCCCCGCTATCGTGTAGTTGAAATTTAGACGATAATGATTTTTTAATGCTCGCAATCTCTTTCTCGCTTGGACATGCTAAGATAAGATCGTCGACATAAACGGCAATGTAACTATAACTGCCATTGTATTGTTTGACATACAAACACGGTTCGCTTTTGCATGGGCTGAAACCCATATCATTCAATGCTACATCAAGAGTACTATTCCAGTGTCGCCCAGACTGCTTTAAGTCGTAAATGGCTTTATTTAGCTTTAAAACTTTATTAGGATTTTTATTGTCTACAAATTCTTCTGGTTGTTTAAGGTAAATTTCTTCCGTAAGCTTACTATTGAGATATGCATTGGAAATATCGATCTGATGTAAGTGAAGCTCTTTCTCAACGGCAATAGCAAGTAGCATACGAATTGTTTCATATCGTATTACAGGCGAAAAAGTTTCCCAGTAATTTAAACCCAGCTGCTGACTGCAGCCTTTTGCTACAAGTCTCGACTTGAACTTTTGAATATTGCCATCTGAATCACGTTTTATTCGAAAAACACACTTCGATCCAATCGCTTTTTGACCATCAGGCAGATCTACTGCTGACCAAGTGTTGTTAGCAAGAAGCGCCGAATATTCTTCTTCCATTGATTTCTTCCACTCAAAGGAGTATTCGCTTGACAATGCTTCTTTGACCGATCGAGGCGTGTCTACATCTTCACCATATTGTAGATAATTTAGCATCTGATACTCTTTTTTGGGACGCCCTACTTGACCAGTGTGAATAATTTTTGGCCTACCTCGACCGCGACGTGATTCGTTTCCATTTCTATGAGACTCACCAATTATTTGCATTTCATCCGAAACGATTCCATTCTCTGCAACATTGCCTACATTTGCCTCTTCTACCTCTGTTTCGTCTTCGGTGCAACTTTCAAACTCTTCATCTTCTTTCCGCTCTTCTTCAACATGTTTACGATCGTCGATTTTTACAAAAATTGTAGCAATGTCATTTTCATCTCTGTTTTTGGTGTCACCTTCGGGCACAGCTAAGTTGACTTCATCTTCTAAAAATTTTACGTCACGTCTTACACAAATTTGCCTCGTTTCCTTATCATACAAGCGATAAGCTTTTGCAACCCCAGAATATCCGACGAACAAATACTCTTTGCCCTTTGCGCTGAATTTACCACGCTGCGTTTTATTTAACGCGAATGCGCGCGAACCAAAAACCCTGAAATGTTTTACCGACGGCTTTTTGTTGTACCAAATCTCATAAGGAGTGCAATCTCTAAGTAATTTTGTAGGTGCGCGATTACGTAAATATACAGCTGTGTGTATAGCTTCACCCCACAATTCTTGTTCTATATTTGCATGCACCAGCAAACTTCTAGCCATTTCTACAATTGTGCGGTTAACTCTCTCTCTGCCACTCCATTTTGCTGGGGAGTATATGGCACAGTTAACTGCCTTTTAATTCCGCACTCATTTAAAAAATCGGTAAATTTATTGTTTATGTACTCCGTACCATTGTCACTTCGGAGCTTTTTAATTTTCTTCTGAGTTTGACATTCGACCATATTTTTGAATAATTGAAACTTTTCAAATACTTCGCTCTTTTCTTTAATACAATAAACAAAAATCATTCTCGAGAAATCGTCAATAAATGTGAGAAAGTATCGTGCACCACCTACTGATTTTACGTTTATGGGTCCACATACATCTGTATGCACAAGCTCTAATATTTCTTTTGACTCAATTTCAAATTTTTTTGGAAAAGGCATTGCACTTAATTTTGCTTTGTTGCATGTGTCACAATTTGTTTTTGTTTTCACATCTTTTGTGTCCATACCTCGCACTAAACCTTTGTCGGCAATTTTCTTTAAACTTTCGAAGTTTATATGACCATATCGATTATGCCACTTTAAATTATTTAAATAAATTTTTGAACCTTGTACTTGTGCATTGAACATAAACAAATCATTTTGTAATCTAGCTCTAAGCAATGTTAACCCTATGGAATTTTTTACTTCCACAACATAGTTTTTGAATACCACTGTATGTTTATGCTGCAGAGCTTTGTTAACAGAATAAAAGTTCATTTTCAGTGAAGGCACAAACAATACATCACGTAGCTCTATTTCACATTCATTTGTTTTTATTTTGACCGTACCTATACCTTGTGAGTAAGTGAAATTATCTGCTGCTAACATAACTTTTACTCGTTTTTCGATGAATGACACGAACATATTCTTGTCGCAACACATATGTGTCGTTGCACCACTGTCGACACACCAATTGTGTTTACTTCGTTCATCCCCCACAGCAGCAGCATATACAGCGTAAGAAAGCTCGTTAATTTTAGAACTTTGTTTATCTTCACGATCATATTGTTGTTTGCCCTTTCTTTTGCATTGTGAAGCCGTATGGCCACGCATGCCACAACTAAAGCATTTACCCTTGAACTCATTTGACTTTACATGACTTTTTGTTTTTGTATTTATTTTATTACCATTATGCGCTGATTATCTTACACTTGTATAAACAGCTTGCGCAGGAGCTTTTTGATCTGCTTGTTGTTCCCTTCTAGCACCCTCTTCTTACAGCTTTACTTTTAAAGTACTGAAACTCGGCAATTCATCACGAGTCTCGATAGCTACCACGAAGTTTTCGTACTCGGACGGCAAACTAGATAATAGTATTATGACTTTTAGCTCTTCGTTTAACTCGATGTTCACTTCGGCTAATTTATCTACGACTTCGACAAACGAATTTAGATAAGTTGACATGCTTTGACCAGCAGACATACTGCAACCAAGCAACTTTTTATAAAGCGAGACTTTTTGTAAAGGTCCCCTCGGCACATGAACATCTCGAAGCCTCTTCCATGCTTCCACTGAAGTTTTACAAGCCTTAATATTGCTGAGTTGCGTCGGTTTTACGCATAAAATAATATTAGCTAGCGCTTTTTGATCATCTTGATCCCACTTTTCTGCATTTTCATCACTGCGCTTACAATCTTCATTAACGATGCGCCATTGGTCCATATTAACCAATATGCTGCGCATTTGCATGCACCACACATCATAGTTATTATCGCTCAGTTTTTCGATTTGCAAACTCGAATTCATTTTTAAAATTTTATTTTGTAAAACCCGATTAATTATTAAATTTTAAATAACTTCACACGCGATCTGGGCCCATAACCTTTGTTGGTAGGAATTTGGAAGGGGATTTGTATACTTGCGTGAATGTCCGGTACAATAAAAGAAAAGCACTTCTTAGTTCAACGATTTAATGAGGACTAAAAGATAAAATTCATGTGTACATATAGTTAACTCATCAATATATGTAATATGTCTTATTCATTCTAATTATTAGAAATATGTTCTCAATAGGAAATATTGAACTTAAAACTCCAAGTTATTATTTCAACAATATATATATGATGGTATATATAGTATATATATATATTTTTTTTACGATTTCGGCCCCATTTTAACAGCTAGAAGCTTCAAATTTCACTGATTGCTTACGTATATAGCATATATTGATGTCTGAAAAAATCATAGAGATCGGTTGTATATATAGTATATATCTCATACAACCGATTGTTCAGATAAGAAACTTTTCGCAATTTCTACACCATTTTAACAGTTATAAGCTTCAAATTTCACCGATTGCTTACGTATATAGTATGTATTGTTGTGTCAACAAATCATAGAAATCGGTGATATATATAACTTATATATGATGGAATATATAGTATATATATATTTTTTTTACGATTTCGGCCCCATTTTAACAGCTAGAAGCTTCAAATTTCACCAAATGCTTACGTGTATAGCATATATTGATGTCTGAAAAAATCATTGAGATCGGTGGTATACATAGTATATATCTCATACAACCGATTGTTCAGATAAGAAACTTTGCGCAATTTCTGCCCCGTTTTAACAGCTAGAAGCTTCAAATTTCACCGATTGCTTACGTATATAGCATATATTGATGTCTGAAAAAATCATAGAGATCGGTTGTATATATAGTATATATCTCATACAACCGATTGTTCAGATGAGAAACTTTTCGCAATTTCTACCCCATTTTAACAGCTATAAGCTTCAAATTTGGCCGATTGCTTACGTATATAGCATATATTGTTGTCTGAAAAAATCATAGAGATCGGTTGTATATATAGTATATATCTCATACAACCGATTGTTCAGATAAGAAACTTTTCGCAATTTCTACCCCATTTTAACAGCTATAAGCTTCAAATTTGACCGATTGCTTACGTATATAGCATATATTGTTGTCTGAAAAAATCATAGAGATCGGTTGTATATATAGTATATATCTCATACAACCGATTGTTCAGATAAGAAACTTTTCGCAATTTCTACCCCATTTTAACAGCTATAAGCTTCAAATTTCACCGATTGCTTACGTATATAGCATATATTGATGTCTGAAAAAATCATAGAGATCGGTTGTATATATAGTATATATCTCATACAACCGATTGTTCAGATAAGAAACTTTTCGCAATTTCTACCCCATTTTAACAGCTATAAGCTTCAAATTTCACCGATTGACCCAGATGAAGCGGCTTTGGGAGTGTTCGAGAGAAAAGTTCTTCGAAAGACTTATGGACCTCTACGCGTTGGCGATGGCGAGTACCGAAGAAGATTTAATGATGAGCTGTACGAGCTATACGCAGACATCAACATAGTCCAGCGAATTAAAGCGCAGCGGCTGCGCTGGCTAGGCCATGTTATGCGAATGAAAGATGATGCTCCGGCCAAGAAAGTGTTTCTATCGGAACCCGCCTATGGAAGCAGAGGTAGAGGGCGGCCCCCACTCCGTTGGAAGGACCAGGTGGAAAACGATTTAAACTCCCTTGGTGTGACCAATTGGCGACGGTTGGCGGAGCGAAGGAGCGACTGGCGCGCCTTGTTGGACGGCCATAACCGTTTAGACGGTTAAGCGCCAATTAAGTAAGTAAGTAAGAGGCTTCAAATTTCAACGAATGCTTACGTATATAGCATATATTGTTGTCTAAAAAAGTCATAAAGATCGGTGGTATATATAGTATATATATGGTGGTATATATAGTATATATATATAGTAAATATATATATATTTTGGAAAATTTTAGCCCCATTTTAACAGCTATAAGCTTCAAATTTCACTGATTGCTTACGTATATAGCATATATTGTTGTCTGAAAAAATCATAGAGATCGGTTGTATATATAGTATATATCTCATACAACCGATTGTTCAGATAAGAAACTTTTCGCAATTTCTACCCCATTTTAACAGCTATAAGCTTCAAATTTCACCGATTGCTTACGTATATAGCATATATTGTTGTCTAAAAAAATCATAAAGATCGGTGGTATATATAGTATATATATGTTGGTATACATAGTATATATATATTGTATATATATATATATTTTCGCAAATTTTAGCCCCATTTTAACAGCTAGAAGCTTCAAATTTCACCGAATACTTACGTATATAGCATGTATTGTTGTCTGAAAAAATCATAGAGATCGGTTGTATATATAGTATATATCTCATACAACCGATTGTTCAGATAAGAAACTTTTCGCAATTTCTACCCCATTTTAACAGCTATAAGCTTCAAATTTCACCGATTGCTTACGTATATAGTATGTATTGTTGTGTCAACAAATCATAGAAATCGGTGATATATTTAACTTATATATGATGGTATATATAGTATATATATATTTTTTTTACGATTTCGGCCCCATTTTAACAGCTAGAAGCTTCAAATTTCACCAAATGCTTACGTGTATAGCATATATTGATGTCTGAAAAAATCATTGAGATCGGTGGTATACATAGTATATATCTCATACAACCGATTGTTCAGATAAGAAACTTTTCGCAATTTCTACCCCATTTTAACAGCTATAAGCTTAAAATTTCACTGATTGCTTACGTATATAGCATATATTGTTGTCTGAAAAAATCATAGAGATCGGTTGTATATATAGTATATATCTCATACAACCGATTGTTCAGATAAGAAACTTTTCGCAATTTCTACCCCATTTTAACAGCTATAAGCTTCAAATTTCACCGATTGCTTACATATAAAGTATGTATTGTTGTGTTAAAAAATCATAGAGATCGGTGATATATATAATATATATATGATGGTATATATAGTATATATATATAGTATATATATATATATTTTTTTACGATTTCGGCCCCATTTTAACAGCTAGAAGCTTCAAATTTCACTGATTGCTTACGTATATAGCATATATTGATGTCTGAAAAAATCATAGAGATCGGTTGTATATATAGTATATATCTCATACAACCGATTGTTCAGATAAGAAACTTTTCGCAATTTCTACCCCTTTTTAACAGTTATAAGCTTCAAATTTCACCGATTGCTTACGTATATAGTATGTATCGTTGTGTCAACAAATCATAGAAATCGGTGATATATATAACTTATATATGATGGTATATATAGTATATATATATTTTTTTTACGATTTCGGCCCCATTTTAACAGCTAGAAGCTTCAAATTTCACCAAATGCTTACGTGTATAGCATATATTGATGTCTGAAAAAATCATTGAGATCGGTGGTATACATAGTATATATCTCATACAACCGATTGTTCAGATAAGAAACTTTGCGAAATTTCTGCCCCGTTTTAACAGCTAGAAGCTTCAAATTTCACTGATTGCTTACGTATATAGCATATATTGATGTCTGAAAAAATCATAGAGATCGTTTGTATATATAATATATATCTCATACAACCGATTGTTCAGATAAGAAACTTTTCGCAATTTCTACCCCATTTTAACAGCTATAAGCTTCAAATTTGACCGATTGCTTACGTATATAGCATATATTGTTGTCTGAAAAAATCATAGAGATCGGTTGTATATATAGTATATATCTCATACAACCGATTTTTCAGATAAGAAACTTTTCGCAATTTCTACCCCATTTTAACAGCTATAAGCTTCAAATTTCACCGATTGCTTACGTATATAGCATATATTGTTGTATGAAAAAATCATAGAGATCGGCTGTATATATAGTATATATCTCATACAACCGATTGTTCAGATAAGAAACTTTTCGCAATTTCTACCCCATTTTAACAGCTATAAGCTTCAAATTTCACCAATTGCTTACGTGTATAGCATATATTGATGTCTGAAAAAATCATAGAGATCGGTTGTATATATAGTATATATCTCATACAACCGATTGTTCAGATAAGAAACTTTTCGCAATTTCTACCCCATCTTAACAGCTATAAGCTTCAAATTTCACCGATTGCTTACGTATATAGCATATATTGTTGTCTGAAAAAATCATAGAGATCGGTTGTATATATAGTATATATCTCATACAACCGATTGTTCAGATAAGAAACTTTTCGCAATTTCTACCCCATTTTAACAGCTATAAGCTTCAAATTTCACCGATTGCTTACGCATATAGCATATATTGTTGTCTGAAAAAATCATAGAGATCGGTTATATATATAGTAAATATCTCATACAACCAATTGTTCAGATAAGAAACTTTTCGCAATTTCTACCGCATTTTAACAGCTATAAGCTTCAAATTTCACCGATTGCTTACGCATATAGCATATATTGTTGTCTAAAAAAATCATAGAGATCGGTTGTATATATAGAATATATCTCATACAACCGATTGTTCAGATAAGAAACTTTTCGCAATTTCTACCCCATTTTAACAGCTATAAGCTTTAAATTTCACCGATTGCTTACGTATATAGCATATATTGTTGTCTGAAAAAATCATAGAGATCGGTTGTATATATAGTATATATCTCATACAACCGATTTTTCAGATAAGAAACTTTTCGCAATTTCTACCCCATTTTAACAGCTATAAGCTTCAAATTTCACCGATTGCTTACGTATATAGCATATATTGTTGTCTGAAAAAATCATAGAGATCGGTTGTATATATAGTATATATCTCATACAACCGATTGTTCAGATAAGAAACTTTTCGCAATTTCTACCCCATTTTAACAGCTATAAGCTTCAAATTTCACCGATTGCTTACGTATATAGCACATATTGATGTCTGAAAAAATCATAGAGATCGGTTGTATATATAGTATATATCTCATACAACCGATTGTTCAGATAAGAAACTTTTCGCAATTTCTACCCCATTTTAACAGCTATAAGCTTCAAATTTCACCGCTTGCTTACGTATATAGCATATATTGTTGTCTGAAAAAATCATAGAGATCGGTTGTATATATAGTATATATCTCATATAACCGATTGTTCAGATAAGAAACTTTTCGCAATTTCTACCCCATTTTAACAGCTATAAGCTTCAAATTTCACAGATTGCTTACGTATATAGCATATATTGTTGTCTGAAAAAATCATAGAGATCGGTTGTATATATAGTATATATCTCATACAACCGATTTTTCAGATAAGAAACTTTTCGCAATTTCTACCCCACTTTAACAGCTATAAGCTTCAAATTTCACCGATTGCTTACGTATATAGCATATATTGTTGTCTGAAAAAATCATAGAGATCGGTTGTATATATAGTATATATATCATACAACCGATTGTTCATATAAGAAACTTTTCGCAATTTCTACCCCATTTTAACAGCTATAAGCTTCAAATTTCACCGATTGCTTACGTATATAGCATATATTGTTGTCTGAAAAAATCATAGAGATCGGTTGTATATATAGTATATATCTCATACAACCGATTGTTCAGATAAGAAACTTTTCGCAACTTCTACCCCATTTTAACAGCTATAAGCTTGAAATTTCACCGATTGCTTACGTATATAGCATATATTGTTGTCTGAAAAAATCATAGAGATCGGTTGTATATATAGTATATATCTCATACAACCGATTGTTCAGATAAGAAACTTCGCAATTTCTACCCCATTTTAACAGCTATAAGCTTCAAATTTCACCGATTGCTTACGTATATAGCATATATTGTTGTCTGAAAAAATCATAGAGATCGGTTATATATATAGTATATATCTCATACAACCGATTGTTCAGATAAGAAACTTTTCGCAATTTCTACCCCATTTTAACAGCTATAAGCTTCAAATTTCACCGATTGCTGACGTATATAGCATATATTGTTGTCTGAAAAAATCATAGAGATCGGTTGTATATATAGTATATATCTCATACCATTTTAACAGCTATAAGCTTCAAATTTCACCGATTGCTTACGTATATAGCATATATTGTTGTCTGAAAAAATCATAGAGATCGGTTATATATATACTATATATCTCATACAACCGATTGTTGAGATAAGAATCTTTTCGCAATTTCTACCCCATATTAACAGCTATAGCCTTCAAATTTCACCGATTGCTTACATATATAGCATATATTGTTGTCTGAAAAAATCATAGAGATCGGTTGTATATATAGTATATATCTCATACAACCGATTGTTCAGATAAGAAACTTTTCGCAATTTCTACCCCATTTTAACAGCTATAAGCTTCAAATTTCACCGATTGCTTACGTATATAGCATATATTGTTGTCTGAAAAAATCATAGAGATCGGTTGTATATATAGTATATATATCATACAACCGATTGTTCATATAAGAAACTTTTCGCAATTTCTACCCCATTTTAACAGCTATAAGCTTCAAATTTCACCGATTGCTTACATATATAGCATATATTGTTGTCTGAAAAAATCATAGAGATCGGTTGTATATATAGTATATATCTCATACAACCGATTGTTCAGATAAGAAACTTTTCGCAATTTCTACCCCATTTTAACAGCTATAAGCTTCAAATTTCACTGATTGCTTACGTATATAGCATATATTGATGTCTGAAAAAATCATAGAGATCGGTTGTATATATAGTATATATCTCATACAACCGATTGTTCAGATAAGAAACTTTTCGCAATTTCTACCCCATTTTAACAGTTATAAGCTTCAAATTTCACCGATTGCTTACATATATAGTATGTATTGTTGTGTCAAAAAATCATAGAGATCGGTGATATATATAACATATATATGATGGTATATATAGTATATATATATAGTATATATATATTTTTTTTACGATTTCGACCCCATTTTAACAGCTAGAAGATTCAAATTTCACCAAATGTTAACGTGTATAGCATATATTGATGTCTGAAAAAATCATTGAGATCGGTGGTATACATAGTATATCTCATACAACCGATTGTTCAGATAAGAAACTTTGCGCAATTTCTGCCCTGTTTTAACAGCTAGAAGCTTCAAATTTCACTGATTGCTTACGTATATAGCATATATTGATGTCTGAAAAAATCATAGAGATCGGTTGTATATATAGTATATATCTCATACAACCGATTGTTCAGATAAGAAACTTTTCGCAATTTCTACCCCATTTTAACAGTTATAAGCTTCAAATTTCACCGATTGCTTACATATATAGTATGTATTGTTGTGTCAAAAAATCATAGAGATCGGTGATATATATAACATATATATGATGGTATATATAGTATATATATATAGTATATATATTTTTTTTTTTACGATTTCGACCCCATTTTAACAGCTAGAAGCTTCAAATTTCACCAAATGCTTACGTGTATAGCATATATTGATGTCTTAAAAAATCATTGAGATCGGTGGTATATATAGTATATATCTCATACAACCGATTGTTCAGATAAGAAACTTTGCGCAATTTCTGCCCCGTTTTAACAGCTAGAAGCTTCAAATTTCACTGATTGCTTACGTATATAGCATATATTGATGTCTGAAAAAATCATAGAGATCGGTTGTATATATAGTATATATCTCAAACAACCGATTATTCAGATAAGAAACTTTTCGCAATTTCTACCCCATTTTAACAACTATAAGCTTCAAATTTCACTGATTGCTTACGTATATAGCATATATTGATGTCTGAAAAAATCATAGAGATCGGTTGTATATATAGTATATATCTCATACAACCGATTGTTCAGATAAGAAACTTTTCGCAATTTCTACCGCATTTTAACAGTTATAAGCTTCAAATTTCACCGATTGCTTACATATATAGTATGTATTGTTTCGTCAAAAATCATAGAGATCGGTGATATATATAACATATATATGATGGTATATATAGTATATATATATAGTATATATATATTTTTTTACGATTTCGGCCCCATTTTAACAGCTAGAAGCTTCAAATTTCATCAAATGCTTAAGTGTATAGCATATATTGATGTCTGAAAAAATCATTGAGATCGGTGGTATACATAGTATATATCTCATACAACCGATTGTTCAGATAAGAAACTTTGCGCAATTTCTGCCCCGTTTTAACAGCTATAAGTTTCAAATTTCACCGATTGCTTACGTATATAGCATATATTGTTGTCTGAAAAAATCATAGAGATCGGTGGTATATATATTATATACTTCGTATAAACTGTCATTTTGACCCCTTTTTTACGGCTAGAAGCTTCAAAATTCATCAAATTTCATCAAATAGTTACGTTTACGTCATATATTTTTGAAATACGTGATTCGTAGTCACAGTTTTTACATACAGACCACAAAAAACGTGAAGCTTTGCATCCTCACACAGATTACCTACCTATTTTTTATTTTATAGTTATCTTAAAAATCGTTTAGATACGTTCAAATTTCACCAAATGTTTACTTGTATAGCATATATTGTTGTCTGAGAAAATCATAGATACCGGTGGCATATATAGTATATATCCCATACTACCGATTGTTCAGATAAGAAACTTTTCGCAATTTCTACCCCATTTTAACAGCTATAAGCTTCAAATTTCACTGATTGCTTACGTATATAGCATATATTGATGTCTGAAAAAATCATAGAGATCGGTTGTATATATAGTATATATCTCATACAACCGATTGTTCAGAAAAGAAACTTTGCGCAATTTCTGCCCCTTTTTAACAGCTAGACGCTTCAAATTTCACCATATGCTTACGTATATAGCATATATTGTTGTCTGAAAAAATCATAGAGATCGGTGGTATATATATTATATACCCCATATAAACTCTAATTTTTGCCCCCTTTTTACGGCTAGAAGCTTCAAAATTCATCAAATTTCATCAAATAGTTACGTTTACGTCATATATTTTTGAAATACGTGATTCGTAGTCACAGTTTTTACATACAGACCACAAAAAACGTGAAGCTTTTCATACTCACACAAAGTACCTACCTGTTTTTTATTTTATATTTATCTTAAAAATCGTTAAGTTCACTATATATTTCTTATCTTATACATCCGATTATTCGAAGATTACGAACGGGATAAGATTATTGTTCAGCCCCATTCATGAATGGTATGAAGTCGTCGGCACAGCCGAAGACAGTCCCGTTCTTACTTGTTTTAAATTAACGTAAACAAAGGGATATATCACAATGAAGCTTAAATTTTATATCTCATTATTATTATTATTATTTGTTTTCAAAACTACTTACGGAGCACCATTTGGGAAAACCTAGATAGTAATGCGCTTGCGATAAACCAAAACTCGAAAAGTATTCAATTTAATTTAACATTACCCAATAGTAATGATATTTTACCAATCAATATTTCATTATTATTACTAAAACAAAGTAAGCCTCTTTTAACTAATGACGAAGAAGAAATTGAAGTGTTGTCAACGATACCATTATTTTACCATCCACAGCAATCGCTCCATCGTCTAAAGATGATTTTTCAACGGAAGGGAAGCCTATGAGAACTTTTACTATAGATGAAGCTATAGAGGCATTTCGTAGAGAGATCATTGAAAAGGAATCTGATATTGGAGGAATCATTGAGGCAAAACAAGCATTTTATCGACATTTTAAATTGGAATATGATAATTTTGATCGCGGCCACCGTGGTGTGTTGGTAGCGTGCTCCGCCTATCACACCGTATGCCCTGGGTTTGCACCCCGGGCAAAGTAACATCACAATTTTAGAAATAAGGTTATTGAATTAGAAGAAAATTTGTCTAAGCGGGGTCGCCCCTCGGCAGTGTTTGGCAAGCGCTCCGGGTGTATTTCTGCCATGAAAAGCTCTCAGTGAAAACTCATCTGTCTTGTAGATGCCGTTCGGAGTCGGCCCGTCCGGCCAATTTGTAGGGAAAATCAAGAGGAGCACGACGCAAATTGGAAGAGAAGCTCGGCCTTAGATCTCTTCGGAGGTTATCGTGCCTTACATTTATTTATTTTTATTTATTTAATTTTGATCTACCAATTCGTTGTACTTATGATAGTAGATACGTGGAAAAATGTTGAGTATCAAGTGCTTTGAATATCGTGAAATTGAAACTGAACGAATTCTTAGTAATAGTGATATTGAAAATATTATAGCCCAGGATACTTCATTTAACCCAGATAACCCTAAAGTTACTCAGGCGAAAACTTTTGATTTTTTTTGGAAATGTCTGTTTAAAACCGCTATAGAAAGAGACTCTGATACTTTTTTTAAAACAAAATTTTTTTTTATTATTTTAGAGGTGTACTATATATAGTACATGTGGAATATGAGGGATAAAAACGTATTTTTATTTAATGGAATGGAAGTTTACAAAACACTTTGTATGTACTCCAATATTGCATTTTACACATCTTGTAGTGGTTTTTTGATGGCAATGTCCACATCGGGTTTTTTTTCCTGTGGCTCTACAAAATGATCCATACGATCATAGCGAATCTCGGCTTATTTAGGGCAACTTGGATGGCCTTTTGGTAGGTTGATTGCTTTCGATGGGCAGTCAGCAGCATGGTAGCCACTTCACGCCTAAAGCTCAGTTGGTCAAAACTTCCACCCCGTTCGCGATGTATGATCCAAGCGTTTTGGAGCGCCATATCAGTGCAGTGGGCTAGCAAAGGCAGGTACCATTTGCCCCTCATTGAAGTTCTATACAAGCTTATATTTTGGTCAGAACGTTCCACTCCTCCCATGTTAGAGTAGAGTTATACATGTAAATCAAATGCGGTTGTTCTACATATATAACGGTATATTATGGTCCGACTCATCCGATGAGCTTTCAGGCCCGGCTGCACTAAAATTTTGTTTCTGCTGGCGCTTGCAGTTGGCCACATGGAAAATTATTTACGCCAAAAGCTTCCTCAGGACCAGAATCTTCGTCGTTTGCATTAACTGGAGGAAACAACACCACTTCATCGATGTCACCAGTGTTTCCTTCACCATCTTCCAACAAAACAACAACCTCATGAAGCCAGAGACCGCTGCAAAAAAAATAGATCTTGTAGACACCTATCTTCCTAATGTATTATATGTAGTACACTAATATTTGCTCATTTTTACTACTAATTAATTTTCAATGTATTTAACTATAATTTTACACATTTAAAAACTCGTTTATTTCTCTATAATTTTTTAATAAAAAAAATATATTTGTTAAATTTTATCATATAAATTTTAACTCACTTTTGAAATCGTATGTTATACTTTTGCATTTTTCAAAATTAGTAATTTTCTGAGTAAGACAACGAGCACTTCCCTCACTGAGGGACTGTAAACACTTACTAACGGTGTTGCGCAATTCCCGCTGCATGCAAAAATACATCCCCGTTATTTCCTGGCCATCGGGCTCGTGCGTGAATCGACATGAAATTGGTGTACTACATATAGTACATCAGGGTTATCTGGGTTAAAAGACCACATATAGAAATAATTGATGGGAAAAACTATAGACAAACATATAATATGATCATTTTATAATGTGACTCACACGTATGTATATAGATAAAAATAAAAAAAACCGATATGAAATTAGCTAATTTAATAAAAATTTTACTTATTTACCTGTTTCACTTAAGTTATGGAACAAGTTATCCCTATAATCAATTTATGAATCAAGAACGAAATATAAACAGCTTTAAAAATTTTGAAAATAGTAAACAGACTAGTTTTGAATACAATATTCCAAACACTTCATTACGTTTAAAAATAAATGTAACAATTCAATTGTTAGATCAGAGTTTTCCTGAGCTCCACCTCTCATTATTAAAAACAACATCAACAACAACAACAACGCAGAGCCCTGGAGATCTTTTATACCAACGATCCGCGATCAAAGGAGTGAGTCACATGGTGTGAAAAAAAGTGAATACACCATTCTAGAGGCTATTGACAATTTTAAAGAATTACTAGTTGAAAAGGAAAAGAGAATAGGAGGCATTCTTGAAAGCCCAGAGGCTATGCTCTTATTACAGCAATTATATACAGCGTACATTAAATATCTATTGCTTTGAATTTCCGGAAGACAATACAGATACATTACATAAACGAGAAGCATTATATGAGCACACTTCGTATGATATAAATCCAACAATAATTCATGTTGATCGTTATTATCAAACATTGCATATGAAGGTTCAGTAATCGCAAACATGACATCGTCATCGTCAGCAGCAGTAGACATATTTAATTTTCTGAAACAATTTAAACATATTTTACCTGAAGAGCAGAGGAAAAGACTTTTCGAAATTTATTCAAAAATCGAATATAGAGATAAATTAAGTAAAATAAAAAATCAATTCGGTAAACACTATGAAAAATGTGTTTGGTCGATTTCTAATAGCACAGATGGCCCAGACACTTGCAATTGCTCACACCTAGAGCGTTTGGATGAGGAAGCCTACAAAATTATGAACACTTACACAAAATATTTATAAAGCAGCTCTAAGCAATATGGATGATAAGCGAATTGTACGAGAAAATCATATTGATACTTATGCTTATGGTCATTTCGAAACCTTATAGTAATACTTTACTGTAATACATTTAAGAAAAAATAATAAACAATTTATATTTTATATAATTTATTTTTATTAAATGAAAATTTTAAACATAATAGATCACATATTACTGTGTTGTATTTTTCTTTCTGCTCATAATTGTAATGTATTTGTGACTTCAGATAATCATTTCAATGCGTTGCTGTAAATTTCCAAAACTATCAAAATATTCTTTTTAGTTTTTCTTAATACTTTCATGATCTTATCAAGATTTGCTAATACAGTCATATGATTATTTGACGTGATTTTAAACGAGCGATCGAAAAAATCTGTTATCTATCAGTGGTGTATCTGATAAGAACCTGATAAGTCTGTTACCTATCAGTTGTGTATCTGATAAGAATCTGGTCTGATATTAAGTTTTACTTATTTTGAACTGTTATGTATTAAACTTGACTCGGGGTTTGCTAACAAGGTCACTGGAACCTTTAATAATGTTACCGGTAATTTCCTTGTACATATTTGTTGTGAAGAACTCTTCTAATTGAAAAAATCTGTTATCTAACAGCTGTGTATCTGATAAGAATCTGCTAAATCTGTTACCTATCAGTTGTGTATCTGATAAGAATCTGCTCTGATATCAATTTTACTTATTTTGAACTGTTATATATTAAACTTGTCTCGGGGTTTGCTAACAAGGTCACTGTAACCTTTAATAATGTTACCGGTAATTTCCTTGTACATATTTGTTGTGAAGATCTCTTCTAATTATGAATCGATTTTGTTTTTTGCAGATGGTAGGTTTTTATGTGCATATTAATCCACAAGTTGATTAAGTATATACACATCGACACACATATATACAGCAAGATAATTTCGTTGCCTACACTTAGGCGCATCCGTTCTTTCGGTTTGTGTTATGACGGATCTATATCATTTAGGTGCATATGTATGACACCGCAAAACAACAAAACAATTTCGCTGCCTACATTTAGGCGCATCCGTTCAAAACCGCAAATATGTGCATGTGTGTATGTGTGTGTGTGTAGTAAAAGTTCTCATAGGCTTCCCTTCCGTTGAAAAATCATCTTTAGACGATAGTGCGATTGTTGTGGAAATAATGGTATCGTTGACAACACTTCAATTTCTTCTTCGTCATTAGTTAAAAGAGGCTCACTTTGTTTTAGTAATAATAATGAAATATTGATTGATAAAACATCATTACTATTGGGTAATGTTAAATTAAATTGAATACTTTTCGAGTTTTGGTTTATCGCAAGAGCATTACTATCTAGGTTTTCCCAAAATGGTGCTCCGTAAGTAGTTTTGAAAACAAATAATAATAATAATAATGAGATTTAAATTTAAGCTTCATTGTGATATATCCCTTTGTTTACGTCAATTTAAAATGAGGTTGATATTGGAAAACAATGTATTTATACACTTACTTTTCTTCTTCTTCTTCTTCTTATTCTTCTAATTCTCACCCTTTTAAAATAAAAAAAAAACACTAAAGTTAAGATTTCTAATTCTATTTTATTTCATTATAAATTTAAATTACTAGCTGATATGTATTTGAACAAAATATATGCTGATTTTAAAGCACAACGACTTTGTCGTTGGTTGATTTTCACATTACAATCGGTATGGAAATGATATTGACAACGCACAACATCTGAGTGTGAACTATATAATCTAAAGAGATTCATTCCATCACATCCTGTACTCTCCTCTTCAATGTTAAACACCGGCTTTTGGAGGAACTCTGCTATCCACACACTTTTTTCTTGCCCCTTAACATAAACTTTTATGTTCTTCAATGTTAACATCAAATAGTTTTTTACAGATTTAAAACTATAGCTTCCATATGACCCTAATAAATTATGGTGGTATAATATTAACCAATTAGCTTGTCGTTGATTATCCTTACTCAGATCCGAAAATTCAAATGGAGCTTTTATGTGGAAACAATGGAATTCTTTATTGTTAAGGAACACAGCTATATCCTTTACAATAAATCTATTATCGTATGCTTTAAAGCCTTGAACATCTACTGTCGCAAACATTATGAAAATTCATAGAGAAATATCTTTGTAATGGTAGGCTTTTTATAAGTTAAGCACAGACAGGTGAAGCATAGTCGGGTATAAAATAGAATGTTTATATTTCGCCCACACTTATATACTTTAGAAATATGGACCCTTTAAAAAAACCATTTTCCTTGCACCATTTTTCCCATACAAAATTGAGCTAGAACTGGTATTTCCATACTACTAGAGCTGACTAAAATACCCAAGTGATTCGAGGGTTGTGTAGCACAATCTTTTCAATGGGATACCAGCGCAGTATAAAGCTTCTCCAAACCAACTGTCAAACCTCACCTACCGGTGGCGAAACCTTTTTCTTCGGCAGCCGAGGTCCTGGCAACCCCCAAGCCCCTGATGCCCTAGAAGCTTCAATGTTATGACCACAGTCATTTCCGAGATGGTCGGGCTTAGACCTTAATAGTGCTTGTTACTGAAACGTACCGGATCTATATCCAGCAGATGGCGATCAACATCGCTTACACTGCCCAAAACCTTTGGGGAATGTTTTTATCGCTATAACAACAACAAAAATATAAACACGCTTCCGATCATACGTATACTTAATACTTTTTCCAGCTTTAAAGCCTGCAGCACTTTAAAGGACAAAAAATCTGCAAAGCCCTGAAATTTTTTTATATCGATATGTGTCATTGGCCGCCCAAAAGCTTTGCAAACAAACTTTGAAATTTTCATTGTCGTTCAATTGGAATTTATTACATGCAATTAATCACCGATTTGTTGGTGTTGAGAAATTTTACCAACACATACAGAGACATTTCAAAATAGCATAAAACAAAGTTAAAAAGTTATGCCTACAGTTGTAAACTGTAAACTAAATGGACAACAACAACTACATACCGATAAATAACAAAAACTAAAAATAACGAATGGTAAAATTATGCGTTGTTTTTTTCGTTTTTACCGTTTGATTTTAAAATTGATTGACAAACCATTAAATCGCTAACAACCTGGCAGGCAACAAGCCATTCCAACATTCAAACAACTAAACAACCAAAATATCCAACTTAACCAACGAAGTTGTAAGGCAAAACCGCTGGCAGCTGCCACAGTTGCGGTTGTGGTTGTGCGTCTGTCAAATGTTAAAAGTGGGTGGTGCGCTGTTTAGTGGAAGTAAATGCTATTTAGTGCTTAAATTCTACTTATTTAGGCGAATGAGTTGTGGCCCAAGTATTTAAATTTATTTTTGTCAATTAGATCGTAATATCACAGGCCAACTCTTTCTCTTATTTTGTGTTGGCAAAAAGTTTTAATTTCAGTGAATGAATGTGAATCTGAGAATGCGGGAGTGGGTAGTGAAAACTGTAGGTTTTTAATGAAGAGCAATTAAAATTAAATTAATATTTAACCATTTCAATAGCTATAAAGTATGTGTTCATTGGTACTTTGAGTTATCATAATTATTGTAGGTGGAATACTACTGTAAAACGAACTCAAATTAGAAAGTCACCCAGCGATTTAGGCGCGAAAAAATCCATAGACATAGGCACCATATGCAGAGCCTTTATCTGAGAGGTTTCAAGGCCACCGAATACAAATTTTAAACCTATTTAAATCTGTTGGTTCATTCTTTCTTAAATCAGCGGTGTCAAATGATATGGAAGTCACTGAGTGGGAATCAAAGATCGTGGTTGACTGTGTCAAAACAGGCCAAGCTACACAAGCACCGTCCTATGATGAGTGTTAAAGGAGTTCAGAACGGTGGCAGTGATATTCACTTTCATGCTGAGGGCTGGATAACCGAAGAATTGGGGAACCATAACGGCTTTAAACGTTTTCGTTACTGACTAAAGGGATAATATCGGCAGATACTGGTTGGGTTATCGGTCTTTGGTAATGGGTTTTTCCTTGCCATTCTCCATTATTCTGGAATGGCAAAGTTTTTAATGACGATGCCCTCATGGCCAAGGTGTTTTGGCATCGGCATAGATTTTCCGTCTGGGACTATTGATATGGAAGGCTTCGCCTTTTCAATGGCTTCTTCAATCTCTGTTGACTTAACGCTGAGGTGCGACTGGTCATGCTTGTGTTTATGTGCCCATTGATTTGAAAGATATGTAGCATTGTCAACTGAAATATGGATTGCAAATTGGCTACAGAACGCACTAGCGCATTTCCTGGAGTCCGACAGACGAAATTCTAGTCGAATAAATTATTCAAACACTAACTAGTATGAATAGATCCTTCGCTGATGTTATCGTGTGAGTTAAAGCCAGTTCCCATAAATATAAAGCTAATTTGTTGTCTTTTATTCTGGATATTTATTTCCTAACCTTATAATATAGGATGGCGAACTTTAATTCCATCGTCATTGATTGTGGGCTTTGCTTCATCATCTTCTGTTCGCACGTCCTGGTTGTCTCCATTTAAGAAAGAAGAAAAACATTCCCTGAATAAGCAAAGTACGGTTACCAAGACGCCGTATTTATTTTTTGCAGGAGCTTAAAATATACAGTCTATTGTGGGAGTTTTCGAGTAGGTAGCGTCCTTTCTTTCCAGTAAAACAGTATTTTTTATTCGTAACCCGGCAGACGTTGTTCTGCCCTAAATTTTGTAAATCTGCATACATTTTAATAAGCTTTTTCCGTCTAACTCTGCCCTCGCCGCTCTACACTTTTTCCTAATCTTTGTATTCACTCCTCCCTCCGTATTTTTCGCTTCATCTATCGCCATCTTCGTCTCATTCTATCTCTTTCTCAGTCTCCTTCTCTCTTTTCTCTTCTCTCAAGTTTTTCTCATTCTTCTTCATATCTTATTGCCAGTCCCAGAGGGTGGATTTTGTTTCAGTCCCATTCCGAGTCAGTCCCAGTCCCACTCCGAGTCTCAGTCCTAGTCCGTCTCTGATCTACTTTCCCTTATATACCAAATTTCAGGCAAATCGAATAGGACGTATGTAAATAGGTATGTGGGTATTATTAATACATGTCTTTATTTCGGCTTCGCATGCATATTTAGCAGTTTTGCCAGATTGATGCGACTAAATCGAATATCACAATGAAAATTACTTAAAAGCTCTCAGCAACAGCTTTCATTTTATATCCAAAATACACACACATATACATCCTATATCTCGAGACGCTAGTCACCGATAGGTATGAAAACTACCCTGTACTAAAGCACTCATCAACAGCTTTCATTTGATATCCATATTGTATAAACACATTCTAGGGGTGCCCGGGTACACGTTTTGGCCTGGATCTCGAGATCCTAGTCACCCAGGGTACGAAAAATACCCAGTGTCAAAGTACTCATAAACAGCTTCCATTTGCTATCCATATTGTACAAACACTTCCTGGAGTTACCCGAGTCCATGTTTTGGCCTATATCTCGAGACCCTAGTCACCCGGTATCAAAGTACTCATTATACAAACCTTCCCCGTGGAAAAATACATATACATACCAATTTTCATAATAATCGGTCCAGTAGTTTTTGAGTTAATCGATGGCATACATACAAACATTAATTTTTATATACATATTTTCTAAAAAAAAAATCATAACTCAAGAATGGCTAAACCGATTTGGGATTTCAAAATCAACTAACCATCATCTCTCCTTCCTGTATCTTTCCTAAAAATTTCATGGCAATCTTTCTATCCGTTCTCGAGTTATGGAGTGACGATCAAAGTGTACACTTCTTTTTATATATATATATAGGTGTTTGTCGTGATCATTGTAACCAATTTTTTCCTCGGTGGATGTACGAAGAGATATTCCTCCACCGTTCCTGCATTCCATAGCAGAGGGCAGATGTGTGGGCAGAGCAGCTTTCCTTGTACTCTTGTTGTAAACTTTAAACCGTACAGAGGCGTGCGCGGATTTTGGTTGTGACGAGAAATTGATCCGTGTAGATGTTGGAGCCGCGAATCGAGCGCACATCTAAAACAATATCGCAACGCGGGCGTTCTGTTTGCATGTTTCTCGATCGGGTGGGAGCTAGGTAGTTTAATGTATATGCTCAAACCTGGTGCTGGATATGACCATCTTTTGCGTATCATCGGAGTCGATAAGCCAGTCGATCCATTAGTTGAGTTTTCATCGCGGTTGATAATCATTCCGAATGTGTGACCAAATACTTTTCCTTTGCCAAGTATGTTTTTCATATCAGGCGGGGCAGCGCTCGTATGTGTGCTTAAGATGGTCGTAGAAAGGTTATTTCACCACAACGTCCTTCACCTCAGTCGGTGAGTGGGGTTGGGGGCTTAGAATATTCCTGCGGCAGATATGCCTGCCGTAAGAGGCGACTAATATACCAAACTGATTCAAGGGCTTGTGTAGCGACACGCTTTCAAGGTGTTGCCACCGCAATATATAAGCTTCTCCAACCCATTGTCAACCTCACCTACCAGTGGCGAATTATGTTCCTTGTGGATCTAAGGGGTGGGCGGCCGGTTTGGCCCAGATGGTTTCAGGTGGTCATACCAAATCGTCCCCGAGATGGTCGGGCGAGTACCTTAATGGTGCTTGTTGCCGGAACGTACCGGATCTACATCCGGAAAAGGACCATCAGCATCGATAATACTCCCCAAGGCATTCGGGGAGTGCCCTTATCGCTACAACAACAACAAAAACAACAGTGGGCGCAGTGTAATGAAATTTTGAAGAATTTCACCTTGATGGTAAAAGCAACGAGACAATCGTCCACTTGCGTGAACGTGGCTACGTAGTCTCTCTCCCACCACGAATCGGAAACTAAAACTGCGCTTATGTGCATGGTAACTCGAGTAAATGCCACACCTTTTGATGGTTTCTTTCCATAGCCCATCATATCTTTTGCCTTCATGAGGACATCAACCAGCCAGGAATCGGCACCAATTCAATTAGGGTAGCAGACTTTCGAAGTGCATGCCCTCAAATTACGCCATCAAAAAATGATTGCCTCATTACATGAAGCTTGTTCAAACAGCCCTCGCACACGCTATTTATTTACAACATATACCAGTCGCCTTGATTCGTAATAAATGTCTCCTAGGGAATTAAGGTACTTCTTCACCCACTTCTCCTCGCTTAAAAAATAACTTCTAGACCGGAGCCTTTTTATCCATTGCCGTAATGATACCTACCCAGTGAAGATTTTGGGTAAGGACCATACATCTTCCGGAGAACTTTTTTCTCGAATACTGCAATTGAATTCAGATCTTTCAAAACCGTACATGGTCTTGAACAGGTGTGATGGAGTGTGATTTTTGTTCGTCAAGGAAGGACTCCAATTTTCAGTTGCCTTCCCAGTCCAAAATTATCTTATATGCATGACAATTTTCTTTATAACAAGTAAAGAAGGCTAAGTTCGGGTGTCACCGAACATTACATACTCACCTGAGAGCTTTGGAGACAAAATAAGGGAAAATCACCATGTAGAAAATGAACCTAGGGTATCCTAATTCTTATTTATGTGGTAACCCTGGAATGTGTTTGTATGACATGTGTATCAAGTCGAAGGTATTAAAGAGTATTTTAAAAGGGAGGGAGCCATAGTTCTATAGGTGGACGCCTTTTCGAGATATCGCCATAGAGGTGGACCAGGGGTGACTCTAGAATTTGTTTGTATGATACGGGAATCAAATGAAAGGTGTTAATGAGTATTTTAAAAGGGAGTGGGCCTTAGTTCTATAGGTGGACGCCTTTTCGAGATATCGCCATAAAGGTGAACCAGGGGTGACTTTAGAAAGCGTTTGTAAGATGTGGGTATCAAATGAAAAGTGTTAATGAGTATTTTAAAAGGGAGTGGGCCTTAGTTCTATAGGTGAACGCCTTTTCGAGATATCGCCATAAAGGTGGACCGTGGTGACTCTAGAATGCGTTTGTACGATACGGGAATCAAATGAAAGGTGTTAATAATTATTTAAAAGGGAGTGGGCCGTAGTTCTATAGGTGGACGCCTTTTCGAGATATCGCCATAAAGGTGGACCAGGGTTGACTTTAGAAAGCGTTTGTACGATGTGGGTATCAAATGAAAAGTGTTAATGAATATTTTAAAAGGGAGTGGGCCTTAGTTCTATAGGTGGATACCTTTTCTAGATAACGCCATAACGGTGGACCAGGGTTGACTCTAGAATGCGTTTGTACTATACGGGAATCAAATGAAAGGTGTTAATGAGTATTTTAAAAGGGAGTGGGCCTTAGTTCTATAGGTGGACGCCTTTTCGAGATATCGCCATAAAGGTGGACCCGCGGTGACTCTAGAATGCGTTTGTACGATATGGGAATCAAATGAAAGGTGTTAATGATTATTTAAAAGGGAGTGGGCATTAGTTCTATAGGTGGAAGCCTTTTCGAGATATCGCCATAAAGGTGGACCAGGGGTGACTGTATAATGTGTTTGTACGATATGGGTATCAAATTAAGGGTATTAATGAGGGTTTTGTACGGGCGTGGCCCTTAGTTGTATATGTGAAGGCATTTTCGATATATAGATGTGGATCAGGGTGACCCAGAATGTCATCTGTCGGGTACCGCTAGCTTATTTATATATTTAATACCACGAACAGCATTCCTGCCAAGATTCCCAGAGCTTTTGATTTCGTCTTTAGAACTTTTTCATTTTCTTCTTCTAAATATGGTAGTTGTCACACCATTTTACCAAGTTGTTTCTAAAGTTATATTTTGCGTCAATAGACCAATACAATTACCACGTTTCATCCCTATTTTCGTATTTGGTATAGAATTATGGCATTTTTTTCATTTTTCGTAATTTTCGAAATCGACAAAGTGGGCGTGGTCATAGGCGGATTTCGGCCATTTTTTATAACAAGATAAAGTGAGTTCAGATAAGTACGCGAACTGAGTTTAGTAAAGATATATCGATTTTTGCTCAAGTTATCGTGTTAACGGCCGAGCGGAAGAACAGAAGGTCGACTGTGTATAAAAACTGGGCGGGGCTTCAACCGATTTCGCGCATTTTCAAAGAAAACTGTTATCGTCATAGAATCTATGCTCGTACCAAATTTCACAGGGATTGGTAAATTTTTGTCCCACTTATGGCATTAAAAGTATTCTACATAAATTAAATGAAAAAGGGCGGAGCCACGCCGATTTTGATATTTTCTTTTATTTTTGTATTTTGTTGCACCATATCATTACTGGAGTTGAATGCTGACATAATTTACTTATATACTGTAAATATATTAAATTTTTTGTTAAAATTTGACTTTTAAATTTTTTTTTAAAAATGAGCGTGATCGTCATCCTATTTTGCTAATTTTTATTGAAATCACATATAGTCATAGGAGTAACGTTCCTGCCAAATTTCATCATGATATCTTCAACGACTGCCAAATTGAAGCTTGCAAAACTTTTAAATTAAAAAAAAAATAAATGTAAGGCGCGATAACCTCCGAAGAGATCTAAGGCCGAGCTTCTCTTCCAATTTGCGTCGTGCTCCTCTTGATTTTTCCCTACAAATTGGCCGGACGGGACCTACATGTTTTATGCCGACTCCGAACGGCATCTGCAAGGCAGATGAGTTTTCACTGAGAGCTTTTCATGGCAGGAATACAATCGGAGCGCTTGCCAGACACTGCCGAGGGGCGACCCCGCTTAGAAAAATTTTCTTCTAATTGAAAAATCTTATTTCTAAAATTTTGATGTTGCTTTGCCCGGGAGTTGAACCCAGGGCATACGGTGTGATAGGCGGAGCACGCTACCATCACACCACGGTGGCCGCCGATTTTTAAATTATCTTTTAAATTACCTTCTTTTAAAAGTGGGCGGTGCCACGCCCATTGTTCAAAATATTACTAATTTTCTATTTGGCGTCATAAGGTCAACCCACCTACCAAGTTTCATCGCTTTATCCGTCTTTGGTAATGAATTATCGTATGGTATGAATTATGGTATGAGTTTTCGATATCGAAAAGTGGGCGCGGTTGTAGTCCGATTTCTTTCATTTTAAATAGCGATCTGAGATGAGTGCCCAGGAACCAACGTACCAAATTTCATCAAGATACCTCGAAAGTTAACCAAGTTATTTCGTTAACGGACAGACGCACGGACGGACGGAGGGACATGGCTACATGAATTTCTTTTTTCGCACAGATTATTTTGAGAAGTCTATATCTATCTCGATTAGTTCATGCCGTTACGGATTACCGTTATGCGAACAAAATTAATATACTCTGTGAGCTCTGCGCAGCTGAGTATAAAAATTGTGTACTGAATAGGGGAAAAGGGTTCTATGGCTAAAAATCATTCCCATTTCCCACTTTCCTATGAAGTTTTTTCGAGTGTACTTTTAAAAGTTTACCGGCCTAAGGTATTGTCTAAATTTATATATACTTTCGCTTACGCAAAGTCATTCGGGATCTGTTGAGTCTAATCTCCTTATACTGATTCCACAAAGCTCACAAAGAAATGTATGTATGGGGTTACGTCCTGTGAGTCTTTGGCACCCGCTCATAATTGAACTATTCTACTTCTCAATAAGAAACATACGAAGATTTTTAATTTTTAGTATTTTTTTGTAGCTCACAATTTACATGCCAAAAATTTTTAAAACTCGTTAAAAAAACTTGGTATCTTTGTATTGGTAGTAAAAATTTAATTTCAATTTCCATTTTATATCAGTAAAATCAGCAAAAAGCCCACAAGCTCGAAGACTTTAACTAGGCAGTCATATTCACGCACATAAATATTACATACAAACCCACAATTTCAAACTTCTACAGAGCAATCAGTGATAGGCAAAGTTTTTCCCTCCCATGCGATGTCCTTGCTCAACTCTAGTGCGTCCAGCTCAGTGTAGCCGATAGAGGCAATATTTGAAATTTTTTTTGTAAATGGAAAAAGAGGAAAAAGCATTTTAGCACTCATAAAATGCATTGTTACTCTAACCGGACGTTTGCGGTAGCCTACTTTGAGGCGCTAGTATGGAAGGAACTGTAATGGGAGGAAACGATTTTTTTCTTTTTGCTTGCCCACTTTCACATTTACTTTCCGTTGCAATAAAAGCCGGAGGGCATTTTGAAAGGTGATGATGTTGGTGGCTTCAGAGATTTTTGTTTGCTAAGTGCAAGAAGGAAATGCAGAATGAATGAAGGCACATTTGCATATACGCATATCTTTTTTTTTAAACGGTTTTATTTAGCTTGAGTTGACAGGCACGGCCGTTGTGAACGAATCTTCCCGATAAGCTACAAGCTTGAAACTTGGAATATAGTGCAGAACCCGATGACAATGCAATAATAAGAAAAAAATTGCCGCTAGGTGGCGCAAGGATCGAGATAAAATTCACATTTGTGGTCCGATTTGGCTCATATTTGGAACACATAATACATGCAAGAATAGAAAGCGACATATGAAAAAAAAATCGCCGCTAGGTGGCGCAAGGATCGAGATATTCACAAAAATTGTATTTGTGGTCCGAATTGGCTCATGCTTGGAACACATAATACATACAAGAATAGAAAGCGACCTATCAAAAAAACAAAAAAAAAAAATCGCTGCTAGGTGGCGCAAGGATCGAGATATTCACAAAAATCGTATTTGTGGTCCGATTTGATTTGGTCCATATTTGGAACGCATAATACATACATGAATAGAAAGCGACCTATGATGCCCGATTTGGCTCATATTTGGAACAGATATTCCATACAGTCTGGTAGAAGTGAAATAAAAATATTTTGGAGTTGGAGGAGCGACAAGCATACGTGGCGCAGAGTCGATTAAAGTCTTTGGAAGGATTATGTATTGAGGACTTAGGTTGTAACAAATTGTCAGGAAAGAGTCCTTGTAATAATGAGTCACTAAATGAACTAAATAGAATGAGAAATAATAGGCAATTAAATCAAGACTAAAAACTTGAAAATAAAATAATTAAACAAAAATTTTTAAGTTAAACGGTTTTATTGAAAAGAATACTTACATGAAATAATAATAATACGAAAAGCTAGAAAATAATTAGGTAGATCCTAGGTACTAGTCATCACACTCCTTATCAATCTAGGGCGTTGATCAGACAATTAAATAAAAGCGTTGGACGCGTCATATTTCTATTGATAGTCATATATAAGACCAACTGAACCTTAATCAGGTTATGCTACGCCTCACATTTTTAGAAATTTCACGCGCCCAACGCTTTTATTTAATTGTCTGATCAACGCCCTAGATTGATAAGGAGTGTGATGACTAGTACCTAGGATCTACCTAATTATTTTCTAGCTTTTCATATTATTATTATTTCATGTAAGTATTGTTTTCAATAAAACCGTTTAACTTAAAATTTTTTTTTAAATTATTTTATTCTTTGAATAAAGAGAGGACGGAGAGTTGAAGAAGCAAGAGGCAATATACGCTGTGCACGTATGATATATGCTTTAGCTTGGTTGTAGGATGTGATCCTGTAGGAAAATCAATAACATATGAGTCGTTTATTTTGAAAGTGGCATAAGTCATTTCATGTCGTTTAGGTTCAGTGATAATTTGTTTGTATCTCTCCTCGTCTCCAGTTTGTTAGAGTCCAATATCCAAAAGATGCAATTCTTATTATTATTTTATAATTTTAGAACCATCTATGTATGCATTCGTTCAAAAATAACAATGCATTTAAGACCATGAGTTGGAAATGACTTATGCCACTTTCAAAATAAACGGCTCATATAGTGGCATGATATGTAAGCGTTAAGAAATGTTTAATACCTAATTAAATTAAGTTATTATACAGCAAACTCAACTCGTATAACATGACTTAGCCAGATAATATAAGTATAAGTGACGTCCGCCTTTGTGTAGAGGTAGTGTGGATAACCAAAAACTACCCACTCAAGTGACGGGTAATACTTTAGACAATTTGTCAGGGTTTGGCAACAACTTCTGGTGTATTTCTTCCTTGAAGAACTTCTCATCAAAGTTACGTGGTTAGCAGATATCGTTCGGCGTCCACACAAAAAATGCAGGTCCGCCAATTTTTGGAAAAACTAATAAGCTTGGCCTTAATCTCCTAGGAGGTATAGCGCGCCAAAATAGGTAGAATCGTCTTTGCCAAAAGTGCTGTTTTGGACCCAAAGCTTGCCTGCATCTTTACTTTCCTTTCAACGATGACAATCGAGTGTATTGAAGAAAATTTAGTGGGTGAGCTGTACAAGGCTAACAAATATATGCATAAAAGCCTGTCAATAAAAGCCTAAAGGATTTGATGGGTTTAGTATCTCTATCGAAATTTGTCAGCAGAGGCAGAGGCGGACTTACAATACTGCAACAAGAAGAAGAAGGAACTTAAGGTGAGTTTGGAAGATATTTTTAGGAATACTTGATCGTTCCTTCCCTTTTATAGTGGCATCAGCTATCACTAAGCAGAAATGACTGGCGTAACTTAGTTAAAACGCAAATTCCAAAATCGCTTAGGCCTTAAATCGCTAATTACTTAATTAATGACCACCGGTTCGGCAAAGGGATAAAGTCCTTGTCAGTCACCCATTCGTTTCCCTCAGCTGGAGTCTGTTTGCTAAAGAGCAAGTCTTTCGATTCTTTTGTTGTAATGCCATAATTTAAAAGAGAACTTAATTTTTCGGCCAGAAAATTTAGAAACTTTAACCTTCGGGTCGATGAAATTAATACCTACAGCATATCCCAATAAGTTTGCATGGTTTTACTAAGTATGTGGTGTGGCCATGCCAACATCCTTGAGAATCTGGATTCGAATTCGTCGGGCTATTGCGCTCCGACTGTCTTTTTCGATATGAAGTACGATGTTTTCATCCCGGATAGGGATTTTTGGTTGTGGTATCTTTGCACCTAAACTGAGGTGGAATTTATCCTTTAGCCTACCTGATCAATGCAGCGTCTGTTGGGGGGAGGTCGCTGCAACTAATGCGGCCTTTGATCATCTGAGAAAAGTTGTTCACGGCTATAAAAAAACTAGTATTTATTTTAACAGCCAGGGACTAAGCGCACTTGGATCGGTCAGCTGTCGGTCCAGGACAGTAGAGAAATGCTGCACATCTCTTAACGAAATTGCTAACCATATGTCATCTAATCTAGTATGAGTGCCAGCACGCTCGGATATATCGGGCAATGAGATGGCTGACGAACTCGCAAGGGGCGGCACATGCTGTTGTTGTATTAACGATAAAGACATTCCCCGAAGGCTTTGGGGGAGTGTTATCGATGTTGATGGTCCTTTGCCGGATATAGATCTGGTACGTACCGGTAACAAAGCACCATTAAGGTACTAGCCCAACCATTTCGGGAACGATTTATTTGACCACATTAAATCTTCTGGGTCATCCCGCCCTCCACATCCCCTAGTTCCATGAGGAAATTGGGGTCGCCAGAGCCTCGTCTGCTAAATATGTGTATGAAACATTCATATTTGTAACAGGATTCCCCTCGCGTAGTTGAGGTTGACAATTGGGTTGCGGAAGTTTTGAAGCTATAAAGCTTTGTATTGCACTTATCAGCCCCTTGAATCCTTATAAACCCCTTGAATCCCTTGGCACATCCGTTGCGCTTTCGTCGTCCTGGAAGGGATTCAATATGCCGCTCGCCAACTGTGAGCTCATTATGAAAGGGATTTTCCTTAAAAGGCGGGTGTGAGACGGAGGAATCTTGAATAATACTAACAATCTAAGCACGTGTGGCGTAAACCATCACAACCTGAGAATTCTTCGCTTCCTCGAAACTTTATTTATTGTCTCTTATGGCATAATTGGTTTGGTATGTCGCGTGCTCAGCGGTCGCCGTGGTGTGGTGGTAGCTTGCTTCGCATACCACACCGAAGATCCGGGGACCAAGCCCCGTGCAAAGCAACTCTGAGATAGAAAAAATGTCTTTCAATTAGAAGAAAGTTTTTCTAAGCCGGGTCGCCTCTCGGCAGTGACATGGCAAACACTTCCAGCGTATTTATGCCATAAAAGCTCCTCACTGAAAATGCATCTGCCTTGCAGATTTTGTTCAAAGTCGGCATAAAACATGTAGGTTCCGTCCCGTCAGTTCGTAAGAAAACTTAAAGGGCACGACGCAAATTGCAAGAAAAGCTTGGCCTAAAATCGCGCCTTGCATTTATTTATTTAATTTATGTCGCATGTCCGGCCGCTTTTATTGGTACTTGCTCCGATATTCACACTGTCCGTCTTCGGAATTTTTCATAACTGCATCTCAAGTTCCAGTTCAAGATAACGAGCACTTACACTGGTATGGGTTCTTCTTTCGGATGCGCTGAATCCAAATGTTGTTCGCGAAGGCTTAAAGACAGAACAATATTCCACTATTATAAAAGTTAAAAGTCCAGGCTGGGCCAAAATTATGAATCAAAATACGAAAATGAGAATATATTCACTTGTTATAATAACAATAGCATCGCTCAATTCATCAGCTTACCAGATATTTGCTCTCAAAAAGAGATTGATTGCTCATTTGTAGTGGTGATAAATGTACTAGAAGCTTACTTTTTCATTGCTTGCTGTTTTTCCCACAGGGAAGATACATAACACAAAAAAAGGCGTTGATGGATGAAATTGAAATGACGCCATAGGCTTCAAAATATATTTGATTGGTAAAGAATACTGTTAAATATGTTGGTGTATGATCATAAATATGCAGATACGTACCAAGAAGCTAAACAGGACGCCACAATCAACAGAGATTTAGAAAAAGAAATTTAGCAACGCAAGTTCAAAAATGATGGAAAAACTTGGTATTAGCAAGAGTAACATAAAGATGGCATGATATGTTTGATAGCTTTATGTTCTACATTCTGCCACTTCGAAGGATTCATCGTCGCAAACTTCATGGATTAGTAGTGACATAATACTTTATAGTGCAGCTATAAAGCCAGAATATCAGCTAGATTGAAGTACTTTCTATTTGTAATTCAATCGTTTTTCGTTTTTAGCTTTATTTTTTTTTCTTTTAGATCAAAATTCGGTAAATTCTGTAGCTAAATACACATATATATAGTAACGAATTTACTTGCAAATCCTCTTATTTTCCCTTGTGCTAGGTTCGTATCGCTAAACTGTTGAATAAATAACTCCAATATTGAATAATGGAAAAATGGCCTTTATTAAAATAAAATAAAAAAATAAATGTAAGGCGCGATAACCTCCGAAGAGATCTAAGGCCGAGCTTCTCTTCCAATTTGCTTCGTGCTCCTCTTGATTTTTCCCTACAAATTGGCCGGACGGGACCTACATGTTTTATACCGACTCCGAACGGCATCTGCAAGGCAGATGAGTTTTCACTGAGAGCTTTTCATGGCAGAAATACAATCGGAGTGCTTGCCAGACACTGCCGAGGGGCGACCCCGCTTAGAAAAATTTTCTTCTAATTGAAAAATCTTATTTCTAAAATTTTGATGTTGCTTTGCCCGGGAGTTGAACCCAGGGCATACGGTGTGATAGGCGGAGCACGCTACCATCACACCACGGTGGCCGCCATTATATTAAAATACTTCACAATAACACTCAAACTGTGCAACGAATAGCTTAATAACCAAACTGATAGCTCAAATGAAACTCCACTATTCAAAATAATACTGCTATTGCTCGCTAGAGATCGTCTTAGTCGTAACTGCTTAACAACTCAAATCAAACTGAATTCCCAGCGCCTCTACATCTGTCGCCTTTTATATTCTTTGGTTTCCTCGTTCGCATCTTCTAGACGCTTCCAGAATCTACTAGTCCAGTAGCTCTCAAACTTCTCAGCTGTAACTACAATTGCACAATTTTATAGTTTTTCTCATTGCATACTTATAGGAGTATCTCAGATATATGCATGTATTTGTGCATTGACTCTCTGCTGCTCGTACACGTCCATGGTACATATATGTAGACGCAGTTATTGTTTCGCTTATGTAGATACATGATAATTGAATTATTGATGTGCATTCACGCCACTGCTTAGCATCGGCTTAGAGCTGGCAGCACTCCTTAGTTTTGCTAATATTCGTAACACTGCCCTCCACCTAAGTCTGATCGTCCCGATCAGACAAATCTCTCGATCTAACCGCTGCTAGCATCGCCAAATGTACCACTCTTCTATTCCGTGGTTTCTCAATGCTTTGTATGCGGTAGATGATATCACTGATCTTCTTCACAGCCTTGTACGGGCCTTCCCAACTTCACCGAAATTTGGATGGAACACCTTTCCGCCGGTGAGGGTTGTATAACAGTAACAAATCTCCCGCCAAGAAACTTTTCGAATTATTGCTCTCATGGTACCTGTGTTTCATCGTACCACTCAATACCCTGGTTCGTTCCTGCACACTCTGTTGTTTGGCCGATGAACTACTTCGTAGAGCTTGCGCTGAACGGATTTGCTTTGCATAATCAGTATCGTTCCCACGTTTCCCCACAGTAGTGCGCTCTGGCTTGAAACTACCCTCGCATTCTTTCTCGGAAATCCGTTGCTTCGTTTTCCTGCGTCTTTTAGGTTTTGTCAATGCCAGTGTTTCTCTCGCAGGTACTTTTGATTTTGATTTATTTGGCCCATTCGATCTATCAACTTTTGCCTTTGACTTTCGTGGTTTTTGTCGAGTCTTTTCCACCAGTACACGATTACTGCTGAACCCTTTTTCCAAACTAAAGTTAAGTGGTATGTCCTGGTTCTTAAAGCGCATAATTTTTTTCCGCATATCGATCCTGATGTCATGGTCAACCAAGAAGTCCACTCCCAATATGACTTCATCAACGATCTCCGCCACAACGAATTTGTGTAGAGTCATGACTTTTCCAATTAATACCTCACATACCACTTCGCCTTGGACTTGTTTATACTCGCCTGTGACCGTACGCAACCTTGCTCCAGGTAATGACTTTACTCTCCTGTAGACCAAATCAGATCGAATCAAGGAATGAGACGCCCCGAAGCAAACTCCTGCAATGTCTCATTTGCTTTTTGGTAGCGGTTTTGCAACTCAATTTGGAATATCTGTTTCCTATGCTCGCTTCCGTAACGTCTCTCTAAAGCGCTCATCAATGTTTCGTAGTGGTTCCGCTCGTACTCTGGGATGGCCTGTAAGATTTCCGCGGCAGGCCCTTTCAGTGCCACGAACAGAGCTGCAACTTTATCTTCAGCATTCCATTGGTTCACTGCTGCGGTCTTCTCAACATGTAGCTTAAAGACCTGAAAAGGAACAGAACCGTCAAAGGATGGTGTCTTTACCTTTGGATTACTCGCTGAAACAGCTGGGCGCTTTAGTTGTAACTGCTCCATACGACCTTTTAAATCATCTACTTCTGCCTGAAATTGAGCCATTTTTGCACCCTGCGCTTCCAGTTTTGATGATACCTGTTTCAAAATTTCTGCCGACATTTCAGATATACGTACCTCTTGCGCTTCCAATTGAGATGCCATATATGTCTTTTGGTCTTCCAGTTGAGATAACACTTGCGACGTCATTTCTGAAATACGTGCCTCCTGTGATTCCAGTTGGGATGCCATATATGTCTTCTGTTCTTCGAGCTGTGTTTCCATCTTGGATGCTATCCTGCATCCAGCTGAGATGACATTTGCGACGACATTTCGGATATACGTGTTTCTTGTGATTCAATCTTTGATGTTATACGTGTCTCTTGACATTCCATCTGTGATGACAGTTGAGATGTTATTTCTGTCTTTTGCGATTCCAGTTGGGATGCCAATTGTGACGACATGTTGGTAGATATTTGTGATGACATTTCGGACATTTGTGCCGATATTGCAGCCAACATCATGTTCAGGTCTGTGTTCGCCATTGTCTGCGGTATTTCATTTTTCTCTTCAATTTTTGCTGTTGTCTCGTCCTCATCAGGATAAAAGACATACTCGTCTACATCAATTCCTTCTGCTTCCATTGCCTCACGTAGCAGTGCCTGAAGTTAGAGTTTAACGCCGCTTGTATTCAATCCACGGCTCTCCAACTCCTTCTTTAGTTGCTGGATCTTCAATTCACTGAACTTTGCCATGTCCTTGTTGTCCTCTGGAATTTATTCAACAATTCCTCTTCTGACACCAATTGTAACGAATTTACTTGCAAATCCTCTTATTTGCCCTTGTGCTAGGTTCGTATCGCTAAACTGTTGAATAAATAACTCCAATATTGAATAATGGAAAAATGGCCTTTATTAAAATACTTCACAATAACACTCAAACTGTGCAACGAATAGCTTAATAACCAAACTGATAGCTCAAATGAAACTCCACTATTCAAAATAATACTGCTATTGCTCGCTAGATATCGTCTTAGTCGTAACTGCTTGACAACTCAAATCAAACTGAATTCCCAGCGCCTCTACATCTGTCGCCTTTTATATTCTTTGGTTTCCTCGTTCGCATCTTCTAGACGCTTCCAGAATCTACTAGTCCAGTAGCTCTCAAACTTCTCAGCTGTAACTACAATTGCACAATTTTATAGTTTTTCTCATTGCATACTTATAGGAGTATCTCAGATATATGCATGTATTTGTGCATTGACTCTCTGCTGCTCGTACACGTACATGGTACATATATGTAGACGCAGTTATTGTTTCGCTTATGTAGATACATGATAATTGAATTATTGATGTGCATTCACGTCACTGCTTAGCATCGGCTTAGAGCTGGCAGCACTCCTTAGTTGTGCTAATATTCGTAACAATATGTACATATATGGTATATGGTTCTTCTCCTGCATTCCTAATCCTTACAGCCTAGTGTTTAATCGTCCGTTTCGTAATGAAGCCGCTTATTTACCTTAAACTAATTCTTCCCCTTATTGTCAACTGTGCTTTGTCTTTTTAGTTTGAGTTTTATTTTTTTGGTATTCATCTGCTTTTTGTTTAGAATCAATGTAAACAAGAGACTGTAAACAAGGACTTATACTGTCGAACTCTAAGCAATCCATATTCTCTTCTTTTGTTTAAGTAAATTTGTTTGTTTTTTAGTTTCTTTGTTGTAGTTTTTTCGATGCATGTGGGTGACCATTGGCATTGCCTCCTGTTGGCTATTGTCACCTTCACGGCTTGTCGTTCACTGCTAACCTAACCACAATTTTAATCTCTTAACTTGGTAGCAACGATTCACATGTTTAGTTGTTATTTTTTGTTGTTGTATTTTTTGTTTTTTAATCCAATAAATCCATTTTTTCTGCTTTGTTTGCAAAGTTTTTTTGGCAAAAGGACAACAGCATAGATGCCCGTAACAAAAACGAGTGCAATACTAACAAGCATTAAAGAGCGAAAAGTAAGCGATTAATGGAGCTTGGTTGACTCTCTTGTGTAAGAGGGGATGTCGGTAACTTGTGGTGGTTAATCCTGTGACAAAGCGGCTTACCCATATATGTTCTTGCCAATTGATTTTCAAACAAACACAAAGCGATTTAGACAGTTTTGTGTGTTCGTATGTTAAGGGTACTTGAGGGAAGGACTACTGACTGTGTAGTTAAGTTGGTAAGCACTAAAGAAACCAGATGTTTGATATAAAGATTTATATTTCAGCAGAAATGGAAGAGAAAGTATTTTGTTGGTCAGTTATGTTGTCTTTTTAGGTTAAACTATCGTAAATTTAATAACTTATGACTTTTGAACTAGTCTTCTAAATACCTCTCACTGTTGACAATATCATAGTATTGTAAATATTTCTTGGAAATTCCTAATTATTATGCACCCTCTGTTAACGTTCGAATCGCAGAACTGTCGAATAAATAAATTAAATATTCAGTATGGCAAAATGTGCTTTACTTACAATTCTACTGTGGCAGTAGTACTTCACAATCACAATACTCCCGTACTTCACTAAAAGCGTATTTAAAAGCAAACTGGTTCGTTACTCCTCAGCTTGCGCTGCTTTTATACTCTCTGTGGTTTCGTTTGCATATTTCCCTAAGGATTTAGACATTTCACGAACAACCTTCTCGAACAGCTGCTTATTTATTTCTCCTTTATGTATCAGGTATTTAAAGCCCAGTCACATAAGCACTTTTTCATATAGATGCGTTAAACACAATCTTATGCATTATGAGTAAAATGCACGTATGTTTTTGGAGAACGGCAGATCGAACGACACTAGCGCAATCTGACATGAAAACGTAGCCATCTTAAAACATTTGTTGCAAGCAAATCATAAGAAGAAGAATTTGACATTTGCTTTGGCAAAGAGTGCTTTCACAATTTGTAAGTGATATTATTTTTCCCACTCGTTTGGTAATTTTTCTAACATTTGTTTTTTAACTGTGACATTTAAAAAATGAATAGGATACAAAATATGTTACACAAGTATATTTCTTGTAAAGTGAGAATACTTATAACAGTGATTCGCAAAATTTTGTATGTGAATGGGCAAAGCGAAATAAACTTCAATTGTCAAGTCTGAAGTTCCTTCCTATTTACAAACGCAACATCTTGCTTGATTTTGGCGATGTTACTGGCATGCATACGATTGCGTTAAACGATTTTATATGGAAAACTTCATTGTGTTTCGGCCATTAGCTTTCCTGTTTGCATGTATGTGTGGCTGCTTGCTTTGATGTTTTTGTGAATTTATTTACTAGCAGCACAGTGACGCGTCGAAATTGCTTACATTCGCCACAGTATATTACACTTACGTGCATCAAGTTTTAAATCTAGTCGAGTAAAACCGGGAACTCGGGATTCTCAATGGAACCACAAAATCTGGAGCTTGGGGTCAAAAACACCCTTTATATAAATTGAAGCATAAATTCGAAAATTACTTAGCTTCTGTTTTCTCATTTACAATTGACTATTCTCATTTCCATATGACGCTTTCGCATTTACAATTGACTAATCTCATTTCCATATGACGCTCTCGCATTAAAAATTCACTTTTCTCATTTACAGCTGACTGTTTTCATTTCCATGTGACGCTTTCTCATTTCCAAGCAACTACTCTCAAATACAAATTAAGCTTTCGCATTTTCATTTCATGCTCTCCCATTTACAAATGACTATTCTCATACCGCGCTCGGCTTTATGATTTACTATTCCGAATTTTGTATGACGTTTATTTACATTTGACAATTTCTAATTTACAATTGACTAATATAGTTTTAAATTCACAAATCTTATTTCCAACTGACGCTTATCATTTACAAGTAACTATTCTCATTTTTCATATGACGGTTTCTCATTCACAATTGGTTATTCTTACTTCCAAGTGACGCTTTCACATTTACAACTGGAAATGGTATAGAAAACCTATACATAGGTCCGAAAAATTTCGAAAACAATACAACATCCAACAATAAAGAGCGGAAGCTAGGAATCAGCACTAACTCGAAGGATCCCGTTAGCTGCTATAGCGTGCACAAGCTTAAGTACTTGCGAATCACATGGTATAACTGTTCCCTAACATTAATAATAAAACAATCGAGATTCTTCACGTACAAGCATATGATCGACGCTTGACGTGCAGATAAACACTACGCACAATATTCGAACCTTTAAAACTGGTTTACAAAAATCATAGCAATCCCGAAGGCAGTACACAAAAACACAATAACAATGAATAGATCAAATTACTAGAACCACTGACTTCTACCTGCCTTAACTAACTCACAAATTGATCGATGAAAACTACTGCCGATTTTGAATCTACATAAAACCTATACCCATTTGCAAACGTTAACAAAAACCATCCATATTTCAGAACTAACAAAATAAAACCAGCCCATTTCCGAATAAGCACTAAAATTATCTCAAAGCAGGTATCTTTCCGCTAGGTACGTTCATGACACATACATACACACCCATTCTGACAATGCCAACACATATATCTGCGAAATAGAACGATAGAAACTTCTCACCATGAAAAAGACCCTGAAGATGGCACAACGCCGTTTGCCTCCAAACCAAATTTGAACAAATGTTGACTAAAATTCTTGCAATATACCTACATACATGCACCACATATGCATACCTAGATGGAAGGAGCAAATTTCTGAAAGGTAGAGTGGTTTAATGGTGTGACCAATTGGCGCCGGTTGGCAGAGAGAAGAAGCGACTGGTGCGCCTTGTTGGATGGCGTAAGTAAGTAAGTAGGAGTGGTTTAGTTAATGAAATACGCCATTTTTGGACGTATTTGAAAAAAAAATAAAATAATAATAATGAAACAATACTTGTATATATACTTGTTTGTAACTCTCTAGGCTAGGCGCGCAAGGGAGAGTTAGACCCATCTAGCGGCAATTATTGAAGACTCGCGGCAGTGATTAAATAACTCGCTGTCTAAGGGGATTGTAATACTAAAACGGCACCATATTTGCGTGTTTTTTCGTTTTTTTAACCATATTTTTATTTTTTATCATCTTCATTGCACCACAATCTTTAATCTCAGCTACAAGGTCATATTTCCGAATACATTGCCATTTTCATCCCCCCTTCCCCTCTATCTTATCTTCACATCTTTCTTAATACTCACCTGCATCAAAATCGGATTAATCTTTTCAAAACAAATTTTGTGTATTTCTTCACGTGTGTAGTTTACTTCGTACATGCATAATTACTTCCGTTAGATTTCTTAAATGCTATATATTTTTTGTTGTTGAGTTATATTTTTTTTTTGACGATTCTTCGTGTACTTTCCAGTGTACTACCTCAATATAAGACCCCTTACCAATTTCTGCCCCTTCAAACTTTGACAAATCGTCGAAACTACGAAACCTTTACGGATTATTTTAATAAGTTTGTTTAGTTTTATTTTGTATATTGTGACGAATATTAGCAACACTAAGGCATACTATCATCTCTAAGCCGATACTAAGCAGCCACTTGTAGCTACATAAAACAAATTAATCATTATGTCTGCACATATGTACATACAAGAAGCGGAGAGATATACACAAACGCATGCATATATCTGAGATACTCACAAAAGTATGCAATTATCGGTGGAAGTGTCACTCACATATACACGCGCCTATGGCTATGCGAGAAGCTATAAACGTGCATCTGTAGTTTTTAGCTGGTGAGTTTATAGCTGGCAAAAAAGTAGTAAATTCTAGAAGAAGAAACGCTTAAAAGTATGCGAACCACACAGCAGAGAGTATAAAAGGAGCAAAAGCTGAGTAAGCAGAATCAGTTTGATTTAAGCACGCTATCAGTTGCGAAGTATAAGTGTTATTGTGGAGTATTTTCAAAGTAGTGAAATAATGACCATTTTGCATTATTGAATATTGGAGTTATTTATTCAACAATTTAGCGATACGAACGTTAGTAGAAAGTGCAAAATAAGCGGAGTTTCCATAAATTCATTACAATAGGTGTCAGAAGAGGAATTGTTGAATAAATTCCGAAGATTTCGAATACAACTTGGACATGGCAAATTTAAGTGAATTAAGGATCCAACACCTGAAGAAGGAGTTGGAAAACCGTGGATTGAATACAACCGGCAATAAGATCGAACTTCAAGTACGGCTACGAGAGACAATGGAGTCGGAAGGAATTAATGTGGATGATGTTGTCTTTCATCCTGGTGGGGACGAGACAACAACAAAAATTTAAGAGAAAAACGAAACATCGCAGACAGTAACGAGCACAGACTTGAACATGATATTGGCTGCAATATCTGCTCAAACATCGACAGTGGCATTTCAACTAGAATCCCAGAAGACATATATGGCATCTCAACTAGAATCCCAGGAGAACCGTATAACATCCAAGATGGAAACTTATCTGGAAGAACAGAAAACGTATATATCATCACAGATGGAATCCCAAGAGACGCGAATAACATTTAAGATTGAAGCACAGGAGACGCGTATTTCCGAAATGTCGGCACAAATTTCAGCACAGATATCCTCTCAGATCTCCACACAACTAGAAGGGCAGGAAGTCCGTATATCCTTAAACTGGAAGCGCATATGGAAGAAAAACTAACCCAGTTTCATGAAGGCTTCAGTGGTCGACAGGATAAAATAGAGGCAGAGATGGATGCTTTGAAAGTTAGGATCTAGGAATTACAATTGGAGCGCCCAGTCACTTCAACGCCTAATCCGAAGTAAGAACTCCATCCTTTGACGGTTCTGTTCCTTTCCAGGTATTCAAGCTTCAGTTTGAGGAGACGTCAGCAGTGAACAACTGGAATGCAGCTGAAATCTTTTTTTTTTTTTTTTAATGGACGTTGTGGCAGCGCGCTGCCCTCAAGTGGCCCAATGAAACCAGGCTAATCCTGTTCACGCGATCGATTTATATATATATATAATAACTTTTTTTTTTTATTTTTTTATTTTGCCGAGTCTTTGATGGGCAGCGGTTTGTCAAGCGTCACGATCTGAGACTGCTCAGCTACAGAAGAAATTTCATCAGCCAAGCGTAATACTTAAAGAGAACAGAAGCAAACGTATTATACATTAATTTAGAGAGGTGAGAACAATCTTTTTTATAGAAAAAAGGAAGTCCGAGCTATCAAATGTGTTTGAGTGAGAGTTATAATCTTGGCATAAACGCCGAAAAGGTTCATTTTGTTCGAAATTCGTTCTACATTGTTTCAGCAGAAGAGGTTTGAAGTGTCTCGATGTCCGAGAGGGAACGCAAAAGTTCACTTCATTCAGAAGGAATGGGCTCGAAATTGATCCATTTAAAAGTTTTGTCATAAATATCACACCAAGCATTTCCCTTCGACTAGCAAGAGTTGGAAGATTGATAAGCTTTAATCGATTAGTATAAGGTGGAAGATTAGTTAAAGAGTCCCATTGGAAATTTCTTAAGGCAAATAGTAAAAATTGTTTTTGTATTGATTCGAGACTGTCTGCATGGACTTGATAACGCGGATTCCAAATTATCGAGCCGTATTCTAATATTGGCCTAACTAATGTTGTAAAAAGTGCTTTAGTTATGTAAGGGTCGTTAAATTCTTTTGACCACCGTTTAACAAATGCAAAAACACCTTTGCCTTTATTCACTGTAGCATTAATATGAAGATTGAAACTAAGTTTGGAATCCATCATGACTCCCAAGTCAATAAAATTATTTACAGTTTCTAGACTATAGTTGTTAATTGTATATGAAGCTGGTGGCGAAACTCTCCGAGAAAAACACATGAATTTACATTTTTTGAGATTGAGCGGCATATAATTTACATTGCACCAGGTAACCAAGTGATTTAAATCCATTTGAAGCAAGGAATGTTCCTCAACCGAGGCACATGATTTGAAAAGTTTTACATCGTCTGCGTACATCAAGATTTTTGAGTATTTAATTGTACCAGATATATCGTTTATGAACAACAAGAACAGAATCGGACCAAGATGGCTGCCCTGAGGAACACCAGAAGAAACATTGATGACCCCAGAAAGTGTATTTTTAAAGATTACTTTTTGCGTACGATAACCAAGATACGAAGAAATCCAACATATAAGACGGGGTTGAAAACCGAGTTGACTGAGCTTATGAATAAGTAATGGGTGTGATACTTTGTCGAAAGCTTTACTGAAATCGGTGTAAATTACATCAGTGTGAAGGCCTTTTCTAAATCCATTAGAAACGTGGGTGGTAAATTCTAGTAAATTGGTGATAGGTGATTTGCCCTTACAGAACCCATGCTGCGAGCTTGCAATTATGGGGGAAATAGGGAATGTTAGGTGGTGGGTAACAATAGCCTCAAATAACTTTGGGATAGCGGATAACTTTGCTATGCCCCGGTAGTTTTCTATTGAAGACCTGCTTCCATTTTTATGAAGCGGAATAAGAAAAGATTCTTTCCATATTGTTGGGAAAACGCCATAAATTAAAGATAAATTAAATAAATCTGTTAGCGGCTGATAGATGTTTGCGGCACATTTTTTAAGAAAGTGTGTCGGGATCCTGTCGGGGCCGTATGAATATGATACTTTTAAAGTTTTTAAATAAGATAATACATCTTCTGAAGATATAAATGGAGCTCTGATTGAATAACATGAATCAATATGGTATGGGTATTCATTAGGTGGAACGTTGGTCTCAATAGAGTAATTTGATTTGAAAAATTCCGCAAAGAAGTCGGCGATCTCTTGATCATCGCTGGAAATATTATCTTGGAATTTCATGGATGATGGAAACCCTTTCACCCTGCGTTTAGAGTTTACGAATCCGTAAAATGCCTTCGGGTTGCAAGTTATATTTCTTTTCATTTTACAAAGATAAGCTTTGTAACACTTTTTGTTCAATTGAAAATACTTGCAGCGTAGAATCGAGTACTGTAAGTAATGGTTATGTAAACCCGTCTTTTTGAACAACTTGAAAGATCGAGACTTTTTATTCTTTAAAATTTTCAGCTCTTTAGTGAACCATACTTGGCTTGTATCGGAATGTACACAAATCCGCTTAGGTACGTATTTTTCAAAAAGACAGTAAATGGTATTGTAAAAGTGAGAAACGCTTTGCTCCACATCAGCATTAAATGTTGGCCACACTATTCGAGATAGATCACGATTTAATTTTTTAAAATTGGCCTTCGCAAAGTCGAAGCGATAACTGGAGTCGTATCGTTTATTTCCGCTGTTACAAGCATAATTTACAACTTCGTAAACTATTTTGAGGGAAGGGTGGTAAGCATCTTCAGGTTCAATAATGGGTTCGCATCGACTAATGGAATATTTAGATTCATCATCCACAAAGGCTAAATCCAACACTCTTCCGAATTTATTCGATTGGATGTTGATTTGTTGAAGGCACAGCTCAGACATTCCGTCTAGAAATTCATTGTTGGAAGACTTTGACGAAACTGGTACGATATTAAAGTCAGAGATGCACCATGATATGTGTGGCATATTGAAGTCACCCAAGACAATAATGGAATCGGAAGGCTTTAGCATCGAATTAACAGTTCTTAGCAAGGAAATGTGATTCATATAAACGGATAGTTCAGAAGATGGCGGGATATAACAGATGGCCAAATAAATGTGGATATTTGCTAGTTGTGTGCGTATGCACAAGAACTCAGTTGTATCGGTGGCGGTTACGCAAATCTCTTCAGATGGTATTGAAGAGTGTACAGCAAGCAGAACCCCACCTCCAACCCTGTTCAGGCGGTCATTTCGATATATCTGGTAGTCATTACAGAGGATCTCTGAGTTAAAAACATGAGGTTTCAGCCAGGTTTCGGTTAAAGCAATTATATCGTAGCTTGAGTTAAATGATTTTAAAAACAGTTCTGTTAACTTGGTGTTTAAGCCTCTAACATTTTGGTAAAGTATATCTAAAGCAGATTTTTCGTTCAGTTTTTTGACTCAGTGTTATTAACAGGGATCTTTGCCAAGTTTGGAACACTCTTATTCCGCCTATATTCAAATTCCCGCACAAGTGCCCCAGAGGGCCAAAAATCGTTACTCAAGATAGTGTCAAAATGGTCAATAGGTACATCTAATCTAAAGGAAGATACGTTTCTTTCATAACTAAAATTAAATTTCCGAATTGTTACGTCATGGGTTTTCCTTTTTGAGAAGATATACGATTTCAGATCCTCCTCAGTAGTATCCCTGTCGAATCTTGACACGAATATAGATTTTTTAGGAGGGACTACAACCAACTTCCTAGTTCCAGGCTCAGTCGCCTGAGAACGGTTTGCAGGTTCAATATTTTTTCTAGCTGCTAGTTTTGTTGGAGGTGCCTTTGATGTTGAAGGCTCTACTGTAAGAGGACTTGGAGATGCTAAGTTTATTAATTCTATAGTGCTAGGTGTAGGAACGATTGGGTTCTGGATGTTTTGAACGGGGTCTAGGGTCAATACGCCAGCCGAGACATCAGTTCGTTTTCGTTTGCTGTCACGACTGTCGCTGTTAGCATTAGCAGCTGAATCGGTAATACATTTGAAAGTTTTAAACAAGTTTTCATAATACTTGAATTTATCCCCTAATGTAGAAAGTTCCTTACCGATTTCGGAGAATGCGTTTCGGGTATGTTTGAAAAGCTTAAAAAGATCCACTTCGGTGGATCTGCATTTCAAGCACGACCAACGCACACCCTTGTTATCGTTGATCGCATCACACACCCTTGCTGTCAAACTAGCGCACTTCATATGAGCAAGCTCATCACAAAGCCAGCACGACACGAAACGCTCGGTATCACCTTTCAATTGGCAGTTAACAAAATTGCAAGACATTATAAGTTAAAGTAAAATTGATTAAACAGACGGAGGCAGTGAAAATGGTTTGGAGATCACAGTAAGAAAATCACTGTTTGAGCAGTTTGAAGATCACTGTATGTGCAGTTTAAGATCGCTATTAACTGACGCTTAACAACACACAATGCAAACAGCTGTGGCAGTGAAAAGAAAATGAAGTAAATGTGCACGAGCAAATAACAATTGAAAACTGAAAATATGTAAATGCCAATCAAATGCAACAACAAATATGCAAAGTGACTCGGCAAATATGTATGTATGTATGGATATACACACTTTATCAATTATTTTTAAGATACAATTTATTTTAGTAAAGAAAAGCAGAACTTTAAATTGCGAATGCAGTACACAACGTGTTTACACTTATTTTTAGCACAATAATTATTTAAACAAACAAATTTATTTATTTAAGACAAAATAAGGCACAGTAGAAATCAAAACACAACTTCACAGCTTGACGTTCGCACAGACTATTCCAGAGTACGAACGGAACAGTTATGAAGCATTGATGGTGGCTGTCGAGAGGCGATACGGAATCGAGCATAGGAGACAGATATACCAAAGGGAGATACTGAACCGCATTCAGAGGCCTGGTGGAACATTGCAAGAGTTTTCGTCGGATGTTGAAAGGCTGGCACATTTAGCGAATGCAGCGCACCCGTGGAATATACCGAAAGGGTAAAAATCCAGAGCTTTATTAATGGAATACGGGATATCGAAACGAAGCGAGCGACATACGCAAACCCACAACCTACATTCACAGAAACGGTATCACATACTCTGATTCAGGAAACAGCATCGCTTCTGGATAAGCCAGCATTGAAAGCACGCAGTGTGGAGGTAGAAAGGACAGACTGGGTGAACAAAATATTGGAGGCGCTGAAAGGATCGCAAAAGCGGAGTGAAAGAGTTATCAAATGCTTCAAATGCGGGAAACCCGGTCACATTGCACGTCATTGCGATCTTGATCCTAGTGGTTTCAACATCATGGGTGGTCTTAATAACAAAGCTGGAGGGGATAAGCAAGAGCGAGTAAGATATGGAGATCGAAACTAGCTCCAGCTATTGAATGTCCTGTGATATCTGTCACGCAAATTGGAAGGAAATCAAGCAGTCTTACCGTCAGAGAGAATGTGGATAGCAAAGAACGTGTACTGACTGTAGATAAGGGCGCATCTCATTCTTTGATCCGATATGATTTGGTCAACAGGAGAGTAAAGTCATTACCTGGAGCAAGGTTGCGTACTGTCACTGGCGAGTATAACCAAGTCCGGGGAGAAGTGATCTGTGAAGTCTTAATTGGGAAGGCAATGGTTCTACAAAAATGCGTTGTGGCAAAGATTGTTGATGAAGTCATATTGAGCGCGGACTTCTCAGTCGACCATGATATTAGGATCGATATGCAGAGAAGGGTTATGCGTTATAAGAACCAGGATGTACCACTCAACTTCAGTTTTGAGAAAGGGTTCAGAAGTAAGCGAGTGCTGGTGGAGCCGATTGGACAGAGACCACCAAAGTCGAAGGCAGTAGATTGGCAAAGGTTGATGGATTGAATGGGCCAAATAAAGCGAAATTAAAGGTACCTGCGAGAGAAACACTGGCATTGACAAAACCAAATGGACGCACAAAAACGAAGGAAAGAATTTCCTAGAAAGAACGCGAGGGTAGTTTCAAGCCAGGGCGCACTACTGTCGTGAAACGTGGGAACGATACTTATTATTCAAAGCCAGTCAGTCAAGCCCAAGCTCTATGAAGTAGTTCTTTGGCCAAACAACAGAGTGTGAGGGAACGAATCACGAATGAGTACTACGATGAAACACAGGGTACGACAAGAACAATAATTCGGAAGGTTTCCGGGAGGGGGATTTGGTACTGCTATACAACCCTCACCGGCGGATAGGTCTTCCATCCAATTTTTGGTGCAGTTGGAAAGGCCCGTACAAAGTTGTGAAGAAGATCAGTGATATCATCTACCGTATACAAACCATTGGGAAACCACGAAATAGAAGGGTGGTTCAGTTGGAGATGCTAGCAGCGTTTAGATCAGGAAATTTGTCTGATCGGGACGAAAGTGAAATCGATAACTTCAGTACATTTTAAGACATCTTGTTGAAATTGGGTATGTATGTTCCCTTACATTCGTCTCCCACCGCACAACCGAACAATACTTGCAGCACTAGACTTATCAAAAGGGTTTGAAGCAGTCAACCACAGCACGTTACTGAATGACTTGGAAGTGTGCTCCCTTCCTCTAGGTCTCAAAAGGTGGACCACAAATTATCTCTCTGGTCGACAGGCATTGGTGCAATTCAGGAACGTAATATCTAAACCCATAAGAATTAGACAAGGGCGGTGTCCTATCCACGCTTTTGTTTAACCTTACATATCAAATTTCAAAAATTTTTGAAACCTGACCTCAGTCTTTGGAATTGGTACTGCTGCGTCTGCTGAAAATAAATAGAGATTTATAAAATGGTCACACTTTTGTCTGTATATCTCGTGTAAAGCGTAGCTTCACCTGGGGTTAACTCCTAATTATCGTCGGGAACACAATTTCCTTAATTTTTTGTAGCTCCTTGGTGGTTCCGCACAAAGGCGACTTACGGTTGCCTCTCGTGGCACAGGGCGCATTCAGTTTTTCGGCTGTTTTTAAGAGCTACAATTCCCGATGTGCGAACAGTAGCAATCCCGACGACCAGTCGCTACCACGCCGCCTGACATGCCAGCACAGAAGATATAGGACTGCGACTCATACCTTCGTCGACGTCACCTTCCTAGAAGCTCTAGGCGTAGCTCCGAAGACTTCCCAATGGATGCTTTTGTGGAGCTCTGCTTCCGAGCTACACCAGAGAAGCACCTTGGGAGTGACTATAGGGAGTGGCTATTCGGCCAAGGATGCCGCCCTCGAAATCATAAGCAGTCTAAGTGGATGCCATTGCGTAATGGGTGAAAATCGTATAATCCTCGGCGCATCTACATAACTAAAAATTTTACAAGGACCCTGCATAATATTTTTACAATGTAGACCAAAGTTTGCAGACGTTTGTGTTCACAACAATGATTTCAATAATCAAAACGAATGAATGAAAGTCGACCGATTTTAAGTTGAAAGATGTTAACTGCTGTTTACCGACCACGTAGTTACAGTTTTCAGACTAGTTCGACTTTCCACTTCATTAGGGTAGTAGCTCACACAGTCATTAGTTCGACTGTCTTTGGGAAAGCTTTTGCTTCAGAGTGTTCTTACGAAGGACAAAGCCACACTTGTAAATATGTATATGTGCCTACGTATTCACATTTGTTAAAGGAGGCGTAACGTGTAGGTAATATTTAAACTTGGTTGATCGGGTATAATCAATGTGAAAATGTTAAACCGGGAGACTTGGGTGTTGAAGGATGAAGCGTGATAATCAAGATTTACATTTCAGACGCTATTGTATAGTTTCGCAAATTAACAACAGATATTTGTGATTTTTCAAACCCTTATCATATGTACATATATGCTCAACTTACGAATGAGGTAAGAATCATTTCAAAGGAGTGTTTACGCCCCTAGAACCTACTGAAGAATTTTGCATCACTGATTTCGCTTCTTCTTTCAGCCAATCGGGATATAGAATTTTTGAAAAAATCGGCACCTTTTTGGTAATTTGCTTTTTTTTTTAACAATTTGAGGACAATTTGAAAACATGTTCGCCTTGGGTTATTTTATTTGAATTCATTGTTCATTATTAATTTTTTGAAAAAAATATGCAAAGTGAGTATATAAATTTATTATGTTACTTTTTTTGGTGTTTTGTTTTAATAACTTGGTAAATTGGGAAATGCAAAGTCCGTGTTAAGCTGATATCGAAAGCGCCTGTTTTTAAAATAACTTTTGAACAGTTAGAAAGAGTTAAATTTCGCAATTAGTTTCTTATAACTGGCAATGATGCGCATCCGTTGATGCCACTTTCGACCATATCCGACCAATTTTCGACATGAATAATAAATGGCCTAAACAGTCTTAAACGAGTAGAAAATATAGTAACGCGCCGGACGCCGCGCCGCCAAGCCGATATTTTTGACATTCGGCGGCGGCGTGCGAAAAACGACCAAAATCGGCGGCATATATCTCTAATACCTAGTCCGACACGCTTACACTATACACTAAGCCTACACTATACCCTACGCTTGCATTCTGTATTTCTCCATAAAATATACCACATCCAAAGAATACGTCCACACTTACACTTACCTTACGTTTACATTCTGATTTCCCCCATAACACTCGAATTAATTTTAGTAATTCATTAACTAATAACTAGTTAACTTGAAGTAAGTGCTTTTTCCTTCAGGGTAGCATTCTAATATTATATATATAAATATTATAGAAATGATGTTAAAAGGGCTTTCCTTACAAAATTCGAACCCCATTATGTGAGCGTATGTGTGTCACATATGCATTTCGTTTGGCATTTAATTACTTATTTTACAAATATAAGAACTTTCTCGTTTGACATATACCAAGTCAATGTTTAAACAATCGGCATAACAACAATTTGATTACCGTAATACTAGGTACAAACACACACCAAATTGGCAATTTATACCATTTGGGCAATTTAATACGCAATATATCATATAATACATTGTAATAACAAATTGCCAATTTAAAAAAAATTGCGTAATAAATTGTTCCAAACTGAAAATGCAACCTTGTAAAGTGTGTTGAGTAGATTTAAACGTCAGTTGCGCATGGCCCAACTATATGGTTGGCTCATCTCATCAGCTGATTTTATTTTTTTCATTTCACTGGAGTAGGGATTGTGAAAAGAAGATGGCAACCTCAAAATGAAACCGAAACATTGAACACATTTTCTTACAACACACAAAAATTTCAAAGTCATGTTTTCATTCCATTCCATTCGCCTAATACCAACACGCACATTTTGACAGTCTGAACAAAGGTATGTTGTTGCTGTAGAGATGAGCCAACCAGCTATCAAATTACTATTGTGTAAGCTAACTTGAGTTGAGAGTGTTCCACTCAATTTAAATTGAAATTGCCCCAATTTATTTTTCTGTTTGAACATAGTATAAGCCCAGAATTAATTTTTCGTTGATTTGTTTGTCCTAATATTATTTTTATAAGTTTTGTCATAAAGCCATTGAGCTGAATCATCTGGTAATGGTCATTGATGAGGATTTGGAAATTGGAAATCAAATAATGAAATAGACAAGAAAATTGGCAAGAACGAGATAAGAGCAACAAACAATAAAATTACCTAATTTGCCATTTTTGTTTCTTCTTAAATAAATAACTACATACAAACAAAAAAATATGCGGCCGCCGTGATGTGATGGTAGGGTGCCACACCAAGATGCTGGGTTGCCGCTCGGCGGTGTTTGGCAAGCCCTCAGAGTGTATTTCTACCATGAAAAGCTCTCAGCTAAAACTCATCCGCCTGCCCGTCCCGCCAATTTGTCGGAAAAGTTTAAAGGAGCACGACGCAAATTGGAAGAGAAGCTCGGCCTTAAATCTCTTCGGAGGTTATTGAGCCTTTCACTTATTTATTTTACATACAAACATGTGTAGGCATATGTGCTTACATTACTTCAATTACTGTTTATTACATGACCAACAAGTCACCAATGATAATAAAATTAGTCACAAAAGTTTTCGTATGGCCTCGGCTTTTGAAGTCGTGCATGTCAAAAATGTTAAAAGTCGTTGGGGTGAGATAAAAGGAAAACGACAGCTGTCTCTGTATTTAGTGACCGTTTCCTTTGCAGTTTTTTTATCTAATCTTCTGCTCGCTCATCTACTGGCTCCTCATTTCCACTTATCGTGTTGTCTGTTAAAAAGCTCTAAGAAGTTATCATTTATGTCAGCTACACGATTACTCCTAAATGAGAAAATTAGCAGAGTAATCGGTTTTTTAATGCTTGTAGAAATGAGGAAGAGTCAGAAAGCATGTCGACTATGAATAAAATCAGCAACACGTGCTATTTCTTACTTGAATATTCCCATATCTTGCATGCTGCTAAATATTTTGATTATAAAGAAACTTGTTTGGAGTTTGAGTAAGTATTCTGTCTGTTTTCGTGCCAAAAACAATATTGACAGTCTCAACGTATAAAACCAAGCAGGGGACAGGTCGAACCGGACTAATATACGCAGTTTGCGCTTCAGATGAACAGTTATTTAGATGCTTAGAGTTACAGAATGATTTGAGAATGATTCTTTTCCAATTTGTGGTGTGCTGTTTTTTAGTTATTTCCTATAAATAGGCAGACTTGCATGTAAATGCCAACACCGTACGGCATTTGGCAATATCTACTCTTGGAGCAGAATCTGCCTCTCTACAGCAGTGTGTTCTACTGAGCCAACAAAAACAGGTTGCAACCATTTCATTAATAATACCCACCTCCGCTGGGAATGATATGCTCAAGAGCAGGGATCTGCACTCCATAGCACAATGTGCTTTCATTGCACAAGCAAAATGGCAATAATTTTAACTTTTTGGAGACCTTCATAGGCTCTATATCAACACAACTTTCCTCTATTGCGAATAAGCGTTGAAGATATTAGACACCAACTACGCAACCTCAGAATGTATAGTTATCAAGTGAACTGGTACGCCGCTTTGGAAAATAATAGCGATGTCTACGGGGCCAGCCTGTGAAAAGATGTACCGATGCGCGCCGTATATGTGCGTATGCGAAGGGAGATGTGTGAAGCCTAGAAAACAAAACCGAACGGTGTAAGTCATGATTGCTGGTGATATCCACCAGCGGGTTAGGGGGTCAGAATATGCCCGCGGTAGGCATGCCCGTCGTAAGAGGCGACTAAAATACCAGATTCAAGGGACTGTGTAGCGCAACCTTTTTAAATTGTCAGCGCAATATATAGCTACTCCAAACCCAATTTTCAACCTCACCTATACGCGGCGAATCCTGTTTCATTCACAGACGAGGCTCTGGCGACCCCAAGCTCCTCATGGAACTTGGGGGTGGGGAGGGAGGGATGGCCCGAAGGTTTAATTTGGCCATATAAATCGTTCCCGAGATGGTCGGGCTAGCACCTTAATGATGATGTGTTACCGGAGCGTACCGGATCTGTATCCGGCAATGGACCATCACATCGATAACACTCCCCAAAGCCATAATTACAATTAGTCTTATCAGAAAATTTCGAAGCATAACGAATAATTCGTAAGTATATACAGTGTTCTGCTAAATAAAAGCAACAAATTCAATGCAAATATATAATTGGCTATATTTTTCAATCTAAGCAACCATGCTACTGTTGGCAGGTATAATTTCGAAATAGTAAAAGGTTTAATTTATTTGGGAGCCAGCATTAACACAAACAAGAACATTAGCTCTGAAATTCTCTCTCGGCAATTAAAAAGTAGAGTCCTCTATAGGCAATTTAAAAGTAAAGTGGCAAACGAAAATTGGCAAACGAAAATCATGCTCTACAAGTCACTTATCGTACCCGCCCATGGTGCAGAAGCATAGACCAATACAACTTCCGATGTAGCTGCTCTGGGGGTGTTCGAAAGAGAAAAGTTCTTCGAAAGATTTACGGACCACTTTGCATTGGCGATGTCGAAGAGGATTTAATGATGAGCTGTACGAGCTTTACATAGACATCAACATAGTACATAGTATGCGAGTGAAAGGAAATATTTTTACCGGAACCCGCCTATGGAAGCAAAGGAAGAGGGCGGCCACAACTCCGCTGGAAGGACTACGTGGGAAACGATATAAACTCCCTTGACGTGACCAATTGGCGCCAGTTGTCTGAGTGACTGGCAAGCCTTGTTAGACGGCCATAATCGTCAAAACGGTTAAGCGCCACCTAAGTAAGTAAGTAAACAAAAATTTTATGGTTTTTTACTACATTTTTGTCACGCCCTTATAATATACACTTTCAATTTAGACTGAAAATATCAATCTTATGTAGCTAAGCTTTCAAATGCAAACAAGTAAGGAAGGCTAAGTTCGGGTGTAACCGAGCATTACATACTCAGCTGCCAAGTTACAGCCTGCAAAATTTTTAAATTACCTTCTTTTTAAAGTGGGCGGTCGCACGCCCATTGTCCAAAATTTTACTAATTTTCTATTCTGCGTCATAAGGTCAACCCACCTACAAATTTCATCGCTTTATCCATCTTTGGTAATGAATTATCGCACTTTTTCGGGTTTTTCAAATTTTCGATATCGAAAAAGTGGACGTAGTTATAGTCCGATTTCGTTCATTCGCGATCTGAGATGATTGCCCAGGAATTTATATACCAAATTTCATTAAGATACCTCAAAATCTATTCAAGTTATCGTGTTTACGGACAGACGGACGGATGGACGGACATGGTTAAATGAATTTCTTCTTTCACCCAGATCATTTTTTAATATAGAAGTCTATATCTATCTCGATTAGTTTACGCCGTTATAGGGCACAGTTATGCGAACAAAATTAATATACTCTGTGAGCTCTGCAAACCGTTTTAAATTCGGAACATTCTGTATGAAGTGACGGGCGTACAGCTAAGTATCGCGACTTCATTTTATAATATTTAAGAACACTGTACGGAAGTCAGTAACTAGTGACACAAATTTCTGTTCAGAAATAGACCTAAAGTACCAAATAAGTACTAGATCCATAGTTTCTACATTTTCTCTAGTGAAAAATCGAAGGTGTGGGGTTTATATTTCATTTAAGCAAATATATTTGATAAGTGGGTAATCTGCAAAAAAACAAAAAAATAAAAAAAAAACAAGAAGCATTAAAGGGCTTCGACTAGTAATAATTCTTTCTTTCCCTACACATAGAAGCCTTTCATACTAGAAGGAACATGTAGAATTTCTAGGAAAAACCATGTAAATTGAAAGCATGTACAAGAGATACGAGGGTTAACTAGTAGTGATTTTGAATGCACCCGTTTTTAACTAGAGACTTTCACTTGTTTACCAACGACAAAAATGTGTATTTTGAAAGCGAACTTTTCTTTCCGAGTAGGCAAGTTCCAACCTAAAGATGTGGTTGGGTTTAGAGTAGTGATCGCATCGTCGGTCAACCCCTATAGTACGCAAATCTATCTATAGCTATATACATATTTCGATATGTAATCACCAAAGCATAAGCAAAAAGAGTTCAGCTTGTCTACGCAAATACCCCTTACTCAAAAAGCCACGCTTGACCACCATTGATAAATGTAACAACACTCGTTAAAGTAAGTGCTCCGAACCTTTTGCAGGATAATCAGTCGTACACTTCACCATTCAATCAAAAACAGACATCATATTTGTCTACGAGCCTAAACCCCTGAGTGCTATTCTCATACATATGTACATAATATACATATCTACATATTATGTATATCGATTCAGGCTGTGTTTCATACTGCTCCGACATTGCTTGTATGCACTTTTACTTAGCTTTTAACGTATTAAGAGACCTCACCTTTATGTGGAGAGACCAAAGTGTACTGGGTTTTGATGTTCTTGAGAAAATGAATGCAACACTTTTGATGTCACATTCTAGATATTTCAATATTTACTTTACCTGTGTGTGCATATGTGTAGATATGTATGTATATTTGGTTGTGAAAATGTTGTTTGATGTATAATGCCATGTTGTTTTTGTTGCTAAAAGTTCTCATAGTTTCTAAAATGTATCATTCATTGCTTATGGTACAAATGTACACATTGCCGTTAGTTGACGCATCTCAGACCAGTGCTAGATGTCTATTCAAATCCAAAGTATGCCATCTATCTGAACTCCAGTAAGTGAACTCATTTGGCAAGTGTTAATGTGCGACGCTGCGGTTAATGGCAATGTGCCACATTGGCAGACCAGCAGATGTATGTACCTTTGCTTGCGTTTATATACATACACATACATACTTCTATAAGCATACATATGTATGAACTTAGCATTTACACGAAACACCTTTTCAAATATTTTGCAAGCTGCAAATGTGCCTGAAGATAACAATTTGATGCACTTACACGCTTGAAATGGCAGCTTCTTTAAAATGTAGCAAGTATTGCCTTTCGTCAGCTTAAGCTTAAATTTGTTTCGTTTTAACATTGATTTGCATTTGTTGTTGCCCTCCATTATGTATTTAGGAGTTAAACTGCACGTTTCGAATATCATTTAGTCAAAGGCAATGTAGTCTTAATTGAGGCACATTATGAACATTACTAATATGTGATGATTTTTAATTAAGTAGAGGACGAAACATTATTCACGGTAGTTCTCCAAGAACAGTATTCGACGAAGCGATGCAAACATGCAGCGTAAATGCAGTGGAGTTAAATATCCCCAAGCGATTGATCAAAAAGGAGGAGGGAAATTGCCTCTTATGGTTAATGCAGCACGATTTGCGAACGCCTTTAGTTTGACGGGACAGATGTCGATCCACTGAGCAGTTGGTTGGTGACTAGCCTCAATAGCAAATGTGATAATAACCCACCCTGCTAGTTGCCTCTGCTCACTTTTATCGTGACCCCAATCGGCTTATTAGTCACAAAGGAAGTTGATGTAGTTTTTCTAGGGCTCAGTTAATTTACTCAGATACAGTGCTGCGTGCTGTTCATTCGAGTTTCTTAGTTAAGTAAAAACAAGTGTATCGATGGAGAATCTGTGAATGAATAATCATCGTTGTATACCAAAAGCTTACAATATCATCATCATAAAAAATACTTGCCGTGATTTATCTCCAAAGAGGTTAAGGCCCAGCTTCTATTCCAGTCAACGTCGTGCTCTTTTTTAGTATTTCCTAAAAATTGCAGGCACAGAACCTAAATGTTTTTTATGCCGGTTACGAACGGCATCTGCTGATGAATTTTCACTGATAACCTTTTCGTGGCAAAAATATACTCAAAATGTTTGCAAAATAACTGCGGAGGGGCGGACCCGCGTAGAAAAACTTTTTCTAATTTTCTAAATTTTGGATGTTGCTTTGTGCGAAACTTGAACCCAGGACCTACGGTGTGGTAGACGACCGAACATTAAACACCTAGCCTTTTTAAGCCTTTGCGAAACAAGTAACAAGTAAAAGCCAGTTATCACAAGACGGTTAAAGCCTTCCTCCGCTTGTTGCTACTAACTCAGTGAAAGAGTTCCACTTCCTCTGCTTCGAAACCCCGGTACAGAAAGGATTACTTTCTGAGCTTTCATAAGCTAGCCAGCTTTGGTATGTGTTCGCTGTTTTTTTTTTCATATCTGCGTAAATTTCGCTTTACGGACAGGGCCATAAATCAGAACTTCTGTCTCGCTAATCTTGTATGCTGCTTCCCAAATAGACGAAATCCTTCAAGGTCTCGAACTTATATCAGTAAACAGTGACGTAGATGCCTGTGTTTACCGCAAGATTTACTCCTGAGATGTAAAAAGCTCATTTGAAGTCGAAAAATATATGGTACGTATCCTCTATCGTAAGTGTATTCCAGGCGTCGGTGTGTAGTGAAGATCCTGTTGAGAATAGGAGAAAGGAGAAAGTATGCTAAGTTAGGCTTTCGCGCAAAACGTTAGATAGAACCTTAAATGTGACATTGAGCATGCTGATTCCGCCGTATTTGACCGGATTTGCAGAACCAACTATCTTACGGATTGGGTGAATCCCTCTTAAATTGCACTATCTACTTCCGGCCTGAGGATTTTTGTCATCAGCCGAATTTTTAAATTTTTTTTTAGGAATTTTTCTATATGGCGGCATCCGAAATGCAGCGTACTCACTTCGTTCGTTATCCAGGCGCCTGCCTCTCCTTCTTGCGCCTACTTAATGCTCACGCACGTCACGCGTGTTCCACTGTGCGTTCTTTCTTTAGTTCACAGAGGCATATACGTATCTCGGCTGCCACAAAGTAATGGTGCCAGAGCGGTTTCCAAGTCGAGAGAATAACCCGTTCAAGGGATTAGTGAATGCCCGCGTGCGGCACCTTCTGGAGATGTTCTGGCTAGAACCCTAAAAATAAAAATAAACTTGGTGCATTTTAACTCCGAGGAGATTTAGGAACATATACGAGTCCAATTTGCACTCCATGTCAAATTTTAAGATCATGTACAAAATTATACCACATAAGACTTATACAGCTGATCATATCTCTAAAGCGAAAAGACTTAAGGCTCCGATGGGCATACAACCTGGACACATGTTTATAAATTAGTCCTCGTCAGTAACAGCAGATCTAGGTTGTAGGAGCTATAGGCAGAAACGGTTAAGTACGTTCTTTGCTCGTGTACTGCACTCGCGAGGTCGAGGCTCCAGCTTGTAGGGGTGACAGAGTTGCTAGATCTCATGCCAACAATTAAGCTAGGTTCTAGACAATTTCTAGTATTTGCTATAACATAATTTCTGCTACCTAATTGGAGGTTTTCTGTTTGGTCGTCAAACGAATTCTGGTGCCACTATGGACACGCTCAGTCTATGTAGGGTCTAACTGACCGGTCGGATTAACATAAATCTCTTCTAATTTGCATCGTTACCTTTCTAAAATGTTCCTACAAATTGGCGGGATGGGACCTACATATATGTATAATATGCAGACTCCGACCGGCAGTTTGAAGGCTGATGAATTTGCAATGAGAAGCTTTTCACTTGGCGTGTTTGTCAAACGGCGGAGCGACTACGCTTAGTAAAACTTTTTTCTAATTGAAAAAATTGTTGAAGTTATATTTCTGTAGGCGCGTCAAGAAAAAATATTGAGGATGAAATTTTAAGATGTAACACAAAACAGAGAGGTTGAAAATGCAGTTCGTGTATGTATTTTCATTTCATATCAGCTTGACATACATACAGATTTATGCGTGTTAATATTGGTCATGGTAAAGAATGCATACATTTTTGAAAAAATACTTTTCGTTAAAAACTTTAAACGAGTCGTTAAAATTTTAAAACAAAATCTGTATTTTTTGTTTGTATGTTATGCACTAAGGAAATTGAGTGACTTCGACGCAAAGTGTCACGGCGCCGTACATAATCTGCCCATTAATGTAAGAAACCCAATACTTATTTATTTAATTTTTCAACTTTAAACTGATCTTTTTGGACTTAGTTGACTATCTCTTTCCAGTCCTGTTTTATTCCTTAATTGAATTCAGGGTTCTCTTGGTGTTAGGCGGAGCAGGCTTCCACCACGCTAAGGCATCCGCATAGTACCTTAAGGCTGACGACAGAGTGGAAGCTAGAAGCCTTGCCATAATATAAAGATAGAAAGCTATGACAACTATTTTTATAGAAATTTGGTAAAGATTTCAGAGTGCCGCAACCGTTTATGAAAACAAAAATTGCATGGATTATAGCGAGCACTCTGCCGTCACCCTAATGGTGTCAATTTACGGAATATACCAGATCAGTATTCGGCAAAGGACCATCATCACCGATAACACTACCGAAAACATTCGGGGAGAGTTTTTATTGTTAGAACAACAACAAAAATGCTTCCCTTACGTTAAGTATAGTGAAATTGCATTTACTTATATCGTTGCATTTTTGTTCAAACCAGCCTAGCACTTGAAGCGAGGGAAAGATGCATATACAAACACATTTAACCTCAATTATTTTGAAATATTTCGAAGAATTAGTTTCTTTTATTTAACAATAATTTATTTTCGACACATACATATGTCCATTTATAATCCGTTTATAAAAGTGCAATTTATCTTTTCCAGTTTTTTCTCAAATCTCAACTAAATTCCAGTTATTGGACCATTATGTTAAGGACTCCACACAATTGCTGTTGTCCACGTATGCCCGTCATTGTCCCGCCACGAACCAACAATTTATTGCCTTAGCATATATTACATTGTCTTTATTCTGGATTTTTTCAACAACAGTTGTTGTTGTTGTTTTGTAGTATTTACTATTTCTCTTTTTTATTGTTGCTTGTTAAATACGAGCAATTTAAAGTACTTGAGGTGATTTACACACACACACAAATAAAACGATGAAAGGAGCAAAATAATTTAACAAACCTCTGAAAATAAAGTAGCGGTAAATGCGTCGATGGCTTGGCATATGAAGGAAAAAATATGGTGTCCGCTGTTAAGGTGAAGGGAGGAAATTTAATATGGCAACAATGGCGAGTAATTGAGAAAATGCGGTGCAACACGAGACAGGTGCGAGGTCAAAATATAGGGAGTTCAAAGGAGATACAAAAAAGTTGAAGCAGTTGAAAAAAGAACGATATGAAGCAGAGGATGTGGCATAATTTGTGTAGCAGCACATTTACGCCATTTAACTTTTTCCCAATTTTTGTTGTAATATTTAATATTTTTCGCGCACTAAACTACAAAATGGGGCAATAGAAAGAATGCCGCTCATAAGTGATGACAGCAGTGCAAAGGATGATAGAGAATAGCGAAACATATTGAGTTGGAACAACGTTCTACAACACGCAAACACACACACATACACATGCCTACTGATAACGGTACATATTTGTTTAAGCAAGCAGGCAAGCATTCATAAATCATATTTTGCAGAGCTTTACTTGCTTTTTTAACTGGTGAAGCTTGTTGTTGTTGGTGTTAATGCTGCTGCCATTTTTACATTCGCCGGCTATTTTAAGGATATTTATCCTGACAGCGGATTTTTGATGGAAAAACTTTTGTAAATTGCTTTCACTAGAATTTTCCTGTGCGGTGCATTGTTACTTGCTTACACATACTTATTTCTATCATGAAGACACGTATGACCAACTAAACTCTGTACCCATATTTATATGTTGGTGTAGATGTACTGCTATATTGCTCAGGGTTCCCAGGCAACTCACAAATTTACAAACGTACTTGCACTGATTTTCAATTTCGGGTAGTAAATTGCAATTATCACTTAAAAAAGTTGTTCAGAGAGGGCTATAAATGAAGCGATTGCAGAACAGAGATAGAAAAGGGAAGAGGGGGGCGGGGGGTATGATTACGTCAATGTATATATTGATAGACAAGCGGCGATCAAGGCAATAATCTCACACAGTACTTCATCAAGAAGTGTTCTAGAATACAAAGAAGTATGGGAGAGGCTTCGCTCAGGCCGTACCATATATCTGTATTAGGGTCCCAGTCATAAAAGGATAGAAGGTAAGGAAAAGGTCGAAGACGGTAGACGTCCCAATCCCTATCTGAAAAATCAAAAGAAAACACGAGTTGCATATGATACAGCAATCAGTAAACGCGTGGACAGAAGCGCATGGCTAAAAATTTTAAAGATCATGTGGAAATCCTGCGACGTTAGACTCACAAATTTGCTCATATCTCAAAAGAAAGAAAACTTAAGCCTCTTCTATCAACATACATATGACCTTAAGTTAGGCCTGCTCAGTAACAGCAGTTTTAGAAGGAGCGAACTGCAGGAAGAAACGATTGAGCACGTTCTTTGTTCGTAACCTGCACTCGTAAGGTCGACGTTCCAACTACTAGAGGCGCCAGAATTTCCAGTAAACTTCAAGTATTTGTCAAGAGGATGAAGTTATTCTAATTTAGTTCCTGGTACCTACTTTGGGTTATTCCGCTTTGGTCGTCAAACAAACTCTGGTAATACTGTGGACACATTTACTCTATGTAAGGTCTTTATTAAGCGGTCAGTTCAATCTAACCTAACCTAAACATTGAATGAATCTTCAATGGCATTTCAAATGACAAAGTGACGTGAGCTGGAGGAATGAAACCTGCAGATAAGCTCATAGATTCGCGTGTTATGTGTAACCCTATTGTTAGTTACATGAAAAATAAATATAAGAAATGAATCTAAAATATATGTGCCTTGGGCTTAGCTCCTCTTTCCCGTTATACAACTCCTACCCATCTGTGCAAATAAATTGAGTTCTGCTGGACAGTCTTATGAAACATGCATATTTCGTGAATTTCAACGGACAGGTCCTCCGTTTTTATTTTGTTTGGCCTAAAAACTTTTCATGTAGCGTTTATCGTTATAGAGTGCCCTGTGCTATGACTATAGGACGGGGTTTACTTACGACGCACATAGAAAAACATACTTTTTTTTTTTTAACTTCCGTGAAGTAGTTATTTGTGCGCTAAAAGAAAAAAATCCAAAAAAATGTACTTCGACTTATAAAAAACCCTGCAGACGACACCTGTAACTCAAATATTTATATAGAGAATTTATTTCCTTCAGCAGACGTTATTCTGCCCTTAATTTGATTCAATTGCGTGACTTTTAAAGTGTTTCTCTTACTCCCTTTCGTTTTCTCTCTCGCCCTTCACTCCTTTTTATCTCTGGATCTCATTCTCCCTCTCCGTCTTTTTCTATCCTTTTCTCTCTCCCTCGTTGTTCCTCTTCTCTTTTATTATATTAAAATTTCCAACAATCCCCTTCCTGAAAAAATTATGCGAAATATTATGGTGCCGGAAAGTTAGGAAAAATGGCATCACAAATTAGATGTTTGCGCTTAGAACATAGTCCACCACCCAGAAAAAAGTGTATTTGAACCTCATAACCTAGGTAAGCGGCTATCAATGTATGAAGTCCAATTATTAAAATTATTGTTTAATTGATCTGTCTCTGGTCCAGTTGCCGAAAAGGGAAACAATAAAACGCTTTGTGTATTGAACGAATTCATCATGAACGGATGGTGGTAATAAATGAACCTTCAACCTTCTTGTACTGACATGCACACATATCTTTCAATTTCTGATTTAACCGCGTAGCTAAGCTTTACTAGAAAATCGGCTTTTAATATTGTGCTAGCAATTTCGATGCGTCACTGTGCGGTTAGTAAATAAATGCTTTACAACAACAGTAAGCCATATACACACATGCATAGAAGGCAACGAAGAATATTTCTCACACATAGCCAGCAGCTTGAAGCGAAGAGATTATTTCACACACACACAGCCAGCAGATAACATTGGAGAGAATACTTCACACACATAGACGGCAATAAAGCATAAACTACAGATATACACGTATATAGCTAAATAACCAAGCATGAGATGCAACTGTTCTAGAAGGCATGTTCGTGAAACGTCTAGATCTTAGAAGAAAGAGCGAACGAGGTAACCGAGAGTATAAAAGCATCGCAAGCTGAGGAATCAGGAATGAGTTTGATTTTAATATGCTATACGTGAAGAACGCGAGTATTTTAATTGTGAAGTACTACTAAGTACACAAGTAGTGGAAATAAAGAACATCTTGCCATACTGAATATTTGAGTTATTTATTCGACAGTTCAGAGATTCGAACGTTAGCGAAAGGTGCATAATAATCAAAAATCCCGCAAAATCTGTTACAGTATGAAAATATTTATTGGGGTCTTAAGCTGATGGTTTTAAACTACGCCTTTTACAACGTTTGTACATATCTGAATGCAAAACGGGAAGTTTACGTTTCGGATGACGATCTTTCATGTTTCAGTTCATGCACATCATCGACGGTATTTGGCGTTTTGCTATTTTCGGAGACCTTGACGGAATTCATTGTTAATCGCTATATAACCAGAATTAAACTCTCCATCCTCTAGGGTTATACAGCGGGTTTTGATGTTGCTTAATAAATAACTTAATCTTTCTTTAAAAAAAAACACCCCAAAATGTTAAAAAAATAATTGCAGGAACACGTTCTTTTGAATTTGAAATTTTTGCTTAAGTAGGGTGATTTGGAAGAAAATATCTGAAATTTTTTTCCTACCTGAAAACTCTTTGTCCGAGCGTTTTCGCACAGACAGGTTGATAATCCTTAAGGCGTTGATAATGTGGCGAATATTAACAATGCCGATACATCACTATATCGGTAGTAAATAAATGCTGCACAACCACAACAGCAATGTAGGCAGATGATACAACAAATAGCTACGCACTTATGCACACAGATGCTGAGAACGTAGACGACACTTCATATGTATGTACACATCAACAAAGAGCGTAGACAGCATTAAGCCGCCATTACTGATACTTAGCATAGACTTGACTTGACTTGGCGTAAACTTGGCAACTTAGCCTCGATTATACTCCACTTGGTGCATACAATCTGGCATCATTATCAGCGTTGAAATTTATTTTTAAATAAATGTCAATTTGTATGACAAAATGTCAAAATGAAATGGAAACAAACAAATGGCATCTCAAAATGTAAACGTCACTTAGAAAATCAAAATTCAACAGACTTCTAAGTGAAGTTAAGTGCTGTTAAGTGTTGAGTAAGCAGTAACATGCAATGTCCATTTAACAGAACTGTGAGTGACAGTTCTCAAGCCAAGTCAAGTCTATGCTAAGTATCAGTAATGGACCCTTTAATCACACATATACGCATATAACTTATATTTTTTATACATAAATAAAACTCGGAAGACTTTTTATTTAAAGTCCACTTGCTTTAATTTTAGTATTATTACTTGCTCTCCAAGCTGTCAACTTAAGACTAATGTTTAACATTCACGTTATCTTAAACTAAAGCTTTAAATATAAGAAAGGTACGAAATGAAATTAAAACTAATAATGTGAGAGCGGCTTACAACAACAATAATATATAATTCGCTCCTCCTTAAAATTCGGGTCCCATCGAATTATCTAGGTATGTTCATAATTATTATGATGCCTCATTATTCATAATTTATCAATAAAATAAAAGTAGTAAATACATTTTTTTTGTGTATTTTTGTTGGGCCAAGGAAAAATTATATTTTTATTGCTATTTTTGGAGCTTTTCGGCTGGTTGATTTAAATAAAACAGGGATTTATTAGATCCTACGCGTTTCGACGTTTATTCGCGTCTTTCATCAGGGAATTTATTTGACATTTAACATTTAAAATTCGAATAATAATATTTTTGCCACAACATATATGTACGTACATAGCAAACATAAATACACATATACAATTTCAAACATTGAGCACTTTGCACGGCCTCTACCGTCAACGTCACGCATTGTATCAATGGAACTTGTTCTATACACCAAACGGTACAATATACCACCGCTAACCCCACCGGAATTAAACGGAGTGCGCCTTAATCTGGACGATAGGGCTAAATTCCTAGGCATAGTTCTGGGCAAAAGGTTGAACTGGAAAGATAATATTATCCAGCGCCAGAAAAAAGCGTATATCGCTTTATACACGTGTAAAAGAGCCATAGGAAATAAGTGGGGTCTTACCCCCAACATTTGCAGTTGGATCTACACATGGATTATCCGACCCATACTGCTATACGGGGTAGTTGTATGGTGGACAGCCTTGGGCAGGGCGCCAAACTGCCCGGTTCTAAGCAGGACGGTAGGGTTGGAGAGGGCGTCTTTTCAAAGGACCCAGATCTCTAGATTTCTTTCAGACTACCTGATCATTGCAGCGTCTTCAAAGCAGAAGTAGCAGCTATCATGAAAGCCGCGACTCGAATAGGTACACAAAATACCGGCAAGGAAATCTTTATTTTCAGCGATAGCCAAGCGGCAATAAAATGCCTTGGTTCCTATTCATTCAACTCCGAATTGACACTACACTCTCGCCGATCTCTTCAGGAGATGGCCCAACAGAACCGTGTACACCTCACATGGGTCCAGGGACACAGGGAGATAGAGGGAAACAGCGCTGCAGACGAATTTGCTAGGCAGGGTACGGCCAGACAGATTCTTCCTGACAAAGAACGCGTAGGTATTCCTTTGGCCACTTGCAAGCTAATGCCAAAAGAGTATACATACAGTCAAGCCAACGAAAGATGGATACTAATCCCGGGGTGTAGAACATCAAAGTAATCCTGGCCTAAAAGGGACACTAAGAGATCCCGTCACGTATACACCCTAAGCAGGGACAAAATCTCTTCACTTGTAGGAGTTCTGACTGGGCACTGCCTCATCGGACGGCATGCAGAAAGGCTAGGAGCGCCTTTCGACGATGCTGCAGAAGTTGTAGAGAAGACGAGGAAAAGGAAACGGTGATGCACATCATCTGCAACTGCCCGGCGTTAAGTAGCCCCAGACAACTCTGTCTGGGAGCTCCCGTCCTAAGCAATCTCCGCCAGGTCTGGGAGCTTGGTAGCTTTTATCAGGTCCTCGAAATGGTTCGAAGAGGAGGGCTAATGGTGTCTTTCTGTGGTACCACAACGGGCCAACTAATACTGGCCTATGTGTACCCATGGGGCAGCCACTACTGCCTAACCTAACCTATATATAGACTTCAATTGCTAAGTCTGAAGTTCCTTTATATTTACAAACGCGACATCTTGCGTCATTTTGGAGATGTTACTTCCATGCATAAGATTGCGTCCAACGCATCTGAATGCATTAACAAAAATGATGAAACCTTCCGATTGAATTTTCTTACAACTTTAGTAAAATTTTGGAAACTGGGCGTGGCTTCCTCCAGAATTAGTATAGTAACGTTGAAAAGTTTTGGGAGCTGTAAATCAGAGGTCGTTGATATCATTTTGCAGCTTGTCAGAAGTATGGTCGCTGGTATTTATGTTGATCTGAGCAAAAAACAAAAGCTGCTTAAAGAAAACGTACCTACATTATAATTTCAGATATATTAGTAGTTATATGGGTAGCATATTTGAGCTTTCATATCATTTAAGTTTCGTGAAATTTCTCTCTGAACGTCTCCTTAATATACACCTATGTAAGGGCACACAGCTGGGTATATAATGTCACATCTTTCCACGGGTCAAATATTGTAACTCTCTGAATCGCGATTAGCTAAATGGCTTTGTCTATTAAGTTGCTTTGTTAAGTATATATTTCTGTCAGGCTTCTCAAAATTTAAAATTCATTACCGAGTTGTATGCATAGATATTAAAGTGCGTTTTTTATGATGTATATTGGAACGATTTTCCGTCATCCCTTGTCAAATTTGGTTTTGAGAAAAACCGGTTTCGGCGTTGTGCCATCGTCAGTGTCGATTTTCGTTCTGATCTGTTGTTGTCGTTTGTCCTGTATTTATAGTTCGTAGGGATATGAGCAGGTATTGTCAAATTGATGCTTGTGTGTATTTAGTTATGTGTATGTGCTGTGTGTTCATTCATTGAGGGTGGTTTACTAATTGATTTGTGTGGCTGACTGGGGTAGGTAGAAATCTGTGATTTTAGTCGTTTGACCTTCTTTGTCGGTTTTTTGTTTTGGTGTGTTAATTGTTTTGTGTTTATTTGTTGTTGTGTGTTTGTATGTTGTACCTGCGTGATTAAGTTGTTTCCTGTAAACAAGTTTTAAAGGCTCAAATATTGTGTCAGAAATTGTGTTTATCTGTTCGTTTATTATTCTACCGTCGAATGTTTTCTGTTTGTAGATTTCCATGTTTTCGAGTACGTTGAGACGTCGGCCCTTTTCCTGTATGTGAAGAACCCTAACTGTTTTATTAATATTTGCTGGGGAACATTCATTCTCGACCATGTGATTCGCGAAGTTAGACTCGGGTATAATGTTTGGATTCCGTATTTTTTTGTTGTAATCTCTAATATGTTCTCTGAACCTCGTTCTTATTTGCCGTCCTGTTTGTCCTATGTAACTATGCTGGCATCCGCAGGTAAGCTTGTATACGCCGTGGCTGCTAAACGGATCCTCTGAGTTAATGTTAGTTCTTAGTTTTCGCCCTAGATTGCTCGATGTTTTGAATGCTGTGTTAATGTTGTATTTTTTAAAGAAGTTTGCCAATTTATATGTTGCTTTTCCAGTATATGTCATAGTCGTCCATCTATTATTTTCCTTTTCATTATTTCTTTTTGGTTCTCCATTTGTCCTTCTGAGCTTATCTACTAGTGCTTTTTTATAACCGTTGTTTGCAGCGATATTATGTATGACCTCAAGTTCTCTCTTATATGCCTCTTGTGTAAGCGGCACAACACCGAAACCGGTTTGTCTCAAAACCAAATTTGACAAGGGATGGCGGAAAATCGTTCCAATATACATCATTTATCCACCCTGTCGGAAAATCAACCAAACAAGATAAGTCAGTTATTGCTTTTCAGGCTTTTAACTTGAACGCGAACGGACTACTAACAATTTACAAGCGACGCATACTGAAAAAATATATAAAGCAAAGGTGAGCATTTGGTTCAACAAACAATGCCTGGAATTGAATGCTACTCCGAAGTTCGCAAAAATAAAAATAAAGGAAAATACCAAATCTAGCAGGAAAACAGTTAGAAAAGCGGAAAAGGATTTTTTAAAATATGAGTTGGAAAGCTTGTAGTCGAAGAAGGATGAGATAAATGCCGAGTTATTATCTATCCATTAAAGATTGGAAGAACAACCATCTACGACTGCATTAATGGAATGTTTCGACCGCATTAAGACAGAGGTCGATCAGGAACTACAACAAAAATACAGGTCGCTGAACCGAAAATTGGACAAGCTGGCAGGACGACGAGAGGGTAACCAAAAGTAAAACACTCACCAGTTTCATGACAAGTTCGTTAACCTCACAACAGTGGCCATTACCAAGGAAGAGGCACAACTTCTCGGAAAGGGCCTGAAGCACAATATCATGGACCAGAATACAGTAAGAAAAACGGAGCAAGCGATTGTAGATGCGGAGATCGCAATATCATTGATACCACAGGAAGAACAGGAGCACGCAAGACACATGTGCAGGGAAATCATAAAAAAGGAGGTGAAAGCACAGGAAGGACAAAAATCGAATAAAAAGGAGAAAACAATAAAGAATCTACGGCATAAACTAAGGAAAAACAATATTGTCACAACGAAAGCGGACAAAGGAAACACCACTGTGCTAATCGAAAAAGAGCAATATATATCCAAAACCGAGGATCTCATAGAGGAAATGAAATGTCGTAGAATGTGAGAGGATCCCACAGATGAATACCAAAAACAAATCAAAGTTGCTATAAAGAATGCAACCAATATAGTAGATTCTAACATGGCACATAGATTGGTCCAAATGAACCCTTCGGCTCCTCCACTGGTTGCGCTACCAAAAATCCACAAGCCGGACACGCCAATGAGGCCCATCATTAATTTTAAATCGGCACCATGTTACAAACTGTCCAAATATTTAAAAACGATATTGATAGATACTCTGGAACGAATATGCAATAGCTAACACAACAGAACTAATAGAGATACTCGAGACCGTAGAGCTAACAAGAAACAGCAAATTGGTATCTTTTGACATAAAAGATTTATACCCATCTATACCACTATCGGAGACTTTGGACATAGTTAGCTCAACAATAGTTCATAACACAAAAAACAAAGTGAAAAGTATGCAAATCACAAATACGCTAAGAACCACTTTACGTCAAAACTATTTTCAATTCAACAATAAAATATATAGACAAACAAACGGTCTTGGAATGGGAAGCCCCACATCAGCAATTCTTATGGAAGTGTTCATGCAAAATCTGGAAGAAAAGTACATACAGGAGCTGAAGTCCAAATTAGGCGTGTCATTTTATGCTAGATACGTGGATGACATAATATGCGTTTTAACTACTAATAACGAAGAGCTTATACTGGAGTACCTCAACAAGCAGCACGAAAATATAAAATTTTCAATGGAAACCGAAAAAGACGGAGGAATCAACTATCTAGACCTCACGATAAATATTGATAAAGAAGCCAAAAGATTTAACTATGACATATATAGAAAGTCAACGGCCACCGATACAATAATACACAATACCTCAAATCACCCTCAACAGCATAAAAATGCAGCATTAAGGCACTTGGTACATAGACTTGAAAGAAAGCCGCTTACACAAGAGGCATATAAGAGAGAACTTGAGGTCATATATAATATCGCTGCAAACAACGGTTATAAAAAAGCACTAGTAGATAAGCTCAGAAGGACAAATGGAGAACCAAAAAGAAATAATGAAAAGGAAAATAACAGCTGGACGACTATGACATATACTGGAAAAGCAACATATAAATTGGCAAACTTCTTTAAAAAATACAACATTAACACAGCATTCAAAACATTGAACAATCTAGGGCGACAACTAAGAACTAACATTAACTCAGAGGATCCGTTTAGCAGCCACGGCGTATACAAGCTTACCTGCGGATGCCAGCATAGTTACATAGGACAAACAGGACGGCAAATAAGAACGAGGTCAGAGAACATATTAGAGATTACAACAAAAAAATACGAAATCCAAACATTATACCCGAGTCTAACTTCACGAATCACATGGTCGAGAATGAATGTTCCCCAGCAAATATCAATAAAACAGTTAGGGTTCTTCACATACAGGAAAAGGGCCGACGTCTCAACGTACTCGAAAACATGGAAATCTACAAACAGAAAACATTCGACGGTAGAATAATAAGCGAACAGATAAACACAATTTCTGACACAATATTCGAGCCTTTAAAACTTGTTTACAGGAAACAACTTAATCACACAGGTACAACAGACAAACACACAACAACAAATAAACACAAAAAAATTAACACACCAAAACTAAAAACCGACAAAGAAGGTCAAACGACTAAAATCACAGATTTCTACCTACCCCAGTCAGCCACACAAATCGATTAGTAAACCACCCTCAGTGAATGAACACACAGCACATACACATAACTAAATACACACAAGCATCAATTTGACAATACCTGCTCATATCCCTACGAACTATAAATACAGGACAAACGACAACAACAGATCAGAACGAAAATCGACACTGACGATGGCACAACGCCGAAACCGGTTTGTCTCAAAACCAAATTTGACAAGGGATGACGGAAAATCGTTCCAATATACATCATTTATCCACCCTGTCGGAAAATCAACCAAACAAGATAAGTCAGTGCGTTTTTTTATATTTTCACAACTATCGATTTCAGTATTAAACTATGTAAACAGTGTGGCTATCAGGTTACCTGCTTATTAACTGCGATTAAAATAGATATTTGTATAACACATCAGCAAAATATTTTTTTATATTAGATAACTTGACGACGAGTGTAATGGTAAGAATATTGTATAAACATAAAAAAATCCAAAGTCAAAATTTGGGCCAACTTGGAAGATTTGCTTACTTTTCTCTTAATTATAAGACCAAGTAGATAATTCTAAAGTACATATATGATGATCTTCATACATTCACTTCGGCCGCCAAATTATGGGCTTAATTGGAAAAAGCCAGGACAAGCCAGCGTAGCCGTCTGTTGCGTAAGCTCGTACAGCTCTTCATTACATCTTCATACGGTACTCGTAGAAGTTCGTAAACCTTTCGAAAAACTTTTCTCTCGAATACTTCCAGAGCTGCTTCATCTGATGTTGTCATTGTCCAAGCTTATGCATCATATAGCAGGACGGGTACGATATGTGACTTGCAGAGTATGATTTTCGTTTGCCGAGAGAGGACTTTACTTTTCATTTGCCTTCCTAGTCCAAAGTAGTAATTTTTGGCAAGAGTGATTCTTTGCTGGATTTAAGAGCTGATGTTGTTGCTAGTGTTGATGCTGGTTCCCAAATAAACGAAATCTTTTAATATTTCGAAATTTTGGCTGCCATCCGTTGAGTGGTTGCCAAGGCGGAAATATGCTGACTCTTTGCTTGATGACATCAGGTACTTCGTTTTGTCCTCATTACACATCAAATCCATCTTTACCGCTTCTTTTTCCAGTTTTTATTAAGCAGAAGTCACGGCTCGGGTTTTCAGGCCGATTATACCAATATCATCAGTATATACTAGCAATTGCACACTTTTATAGAATATTGTTCCAGAGCGGTTAAGTTCTGCAGCTAGTATAATTTTTTCCAGATTCAAAGCATATATACAGGTCCTTTTCGTTTTGTCGAAGGTGGCTTAAAATCGCGAAGAGGTGATGTATGTCAATTCTTTTTTCGCGGTTTTTTTTTTAAGATTTACCAGGTCTGAGGCCGCACTAATAAGGTCCAATCAGGCGATTCACTATGGGCTTCAATCTTTATCACAATACACTTGACAGGGCCTTATATGCGATATTAAGAAGGCTGATTCCATGATAGATGGCGCACTTTGTAGGATCGCCTTTCTTGTGAACAGGGCAAAGAACACTTCGATTCCAGTCGTCAATATTTTGCAAAAAAGCTAATGCATGCACCTTACCACCTCCCCGACGCCGTATTTTAATAGCTCCGCAGGCAATACATCAGCGCCCACGCCCTTGTTCTTTTTTAAACGGTTTTATTTAGCTTGACTCTGGCAGCGGCAGGCCGGCCGGTCGTGGTTTACGAACTTTGTAATTAAAAAATAAGTAACTTCCCGATAAGTTACAAGCTTGAAACTTGAAATATAGTTCAGAACTCGATGACAATGCAATAATGAGAAAAAAAGTCGAATAGATGGCGCAAGGATCGAAATATTTAAAAAAATCGTATTTGTGGTCCGAATTGGCTCATATTTGGAACACATAATACATACATGAATAGAAAACGACCTATGAAAAAAAATCGCCGCTAAGTAGCGCAAGGATCCCAATATTAAAAATTCTCGTATTTGTTTTCCCATGTGGCTCATATTTGGTACAAGTGACATCAAAATTCTTTGGAGTTCGGGGAGGGCATACGCAAGCATACGCGGCGCTGAGTCGAGATAAAGTCTTTGGAAGGATTTAGATTGTAACAAATTATCAGGAAAAAGTCCTTGTAATAATGAGTCACTAAATGAACTAAATAGAATAAGAAATAATAGGCACTTAAATAAAGACTAACAATTTGAAAAAAATTTAAGTTAAATGGTTTTATTGAAAATAATACTTACATTAAGTAATAATAATACTAAAAGCTAGAAAATAATTAGGTAGGTCTTAGGTACTAGTCATCACACTCCTCATCAATCTATGGCGTTGATAAGGCAAATAAATAAAAGCGTTGTGCGCGTGAAATTTCTAAAAAAGTGACGCGTAGCGTAACCTGATTAAGGTTCAGTTGGTCTTACTTAAGACTATAAATAGAAAATATTAGTTGCAGTACAAATGCTGAACGACGCAGAAGAGCCGCACCAAATCAGCAACTTCGTGGAAACTACACTAATATTTGGACCTGAACGGAGGATCGAGAAATATGGAAAGCTACCCTGAAGTCATGCGAAATCGGTTCAGAGTTGATCGAAAAATTTTTTTAACATCCTAAATAAAATAGGGTTTTTTTTTGATCAATTTAAAACTTTTAAAAATCACAAACACTATTAACAATGTTAGTATTTACCTGAAATATCAGAATCCATCACAATTACTCAACTCAATTGTCTTAAAACTTAAAATATTCACGTTAAAACATGCGATTTCACATAGGATAAAAAAAACCATAACACGCGTTTAAGAAATAGCTAAATTCCGATTACTTGACAGCTAACGCCAGGTATGCGATGGATTGGAAGGGGTAGAATTATTGTTCCCCTGTCTATTCTTATGCTGTGGGAGTGCTTTTTTTGTAATTGTGCGGCGTTCCAAAAGGATCAGAATTTAGTCAATGAGCACATGTTTGCTGGGACGGCAGCAAATAACTGTAAATTAGGAGTTTTACATCTCAACCCTTAGGAAAAAAAAAATATGTTGGTGTCATATATACCACCGGTGTCATCTATACCATCCGAGGCGACCGAAGCCTATTCGATATTGAAGAAACCTGGGCAGGTCTATATATTGTGATGTATGTATATCGTGGTTTTTTAAACATAGTATGAAATGAAAGTATCAGAATTTTTATTTGTGGATATCTTTTCAGACACGAAGGTTGGGAAGAACTAGCTGGTCCGCGGAGACATCACGTAGACTGAATGGGTCCATAGTGTTACAGGAAGTTAATTTAACGACCAAATTGAAAAATCCTATCTAAGCAAGGACCTATGTTATGAAATAAATCCATCCTGTAGGCAAATACTAGAAGCTTTCTAAGATCTATGTCACTTGCTGCTTCTAGATCTGATAGCTATATAGTTTTTTAAAGCTGGAGTCTTACCCATTACAAGCGCAGGGCACGAGCTTAAAACGTGCTCGGCCGTTTCCTCCTCCAAACCGCATTTCCTACATCTGCTATCAATTACTAAGCGTTATTTAAGAGCATGTGACGCCAGAAGGCAGCGTCCAGTCATAATACCCGCCACAAGTCTACAGTACACTCTTTTTAATGATAAGAGTAACTTTTTAGCCTAAGGTTTTAAGACCTACCCATGATTTTCAAAACTTTATAGCCCCTCGCTTGCATATTCGTCTTTCCCGCTTGGTGGATCACGTGCAACTCTCACCTTCTCTTAAGATCTCCCAATCAGATTGGGATGTCTTGGGAACGAGCTTCGAGGCTTGCTCACCAGATGCTTTATCCTCATCTATTCCCATATGCTCTTGGACCCAATATACAATTATGCTTCAGCCTATTCGAATTCTTTCCAGGGCTTAATTATACGCATTTGGATGTTGTGCTATGCAAGATTATTGCCTTAATTGCTACTTCGGCGTCAACATATATGTTGCAGCGGCTGCAATTAAAAATGTTTTCTTAAATTTTTTCTACAGCTGTCGTTATGGTCACCACTTCCGCCTGAAAAGCACTACAGTGATCTGTCAGCTTGCAGGATCTTTTTATTTCCGGGACAGCACAGTATGCCGCAGACTCTACTCCTTCCATTATTTTGGAACCAGCGGTGTGCACGTGTATCGCCTCGTCTGCCATGCCTGCAATTTGGATGCTGTTGCCCCAACCATCCCCTCTATTGTGGCTCTAAAAGCCCCTTCAGGTACCGAATTGGATAGTCTGTGCGTCAATAATTCATGCACTGAGCCTCGTTGCAGTTGGATTTGTGTGTATGTTTATACTTAATTGAAAAGAAACATCAACATATGTGAATGGTTTTATTTATCATAGTTATGTATGAAATTTAATTTCACAATTTATACAGATTTTTTCTTTTAGTATAAATATAATTAACGGTATAATTCTCACATAAATATTTACATACCTACGTAAATATACAAAAAGGCATATGTAACTGAGCTCACACGTCAGGAAATTTTAACGTTTCAGATTCTTCAACCGCATTCACTTGTATTCAGTGACACATTCATTATGTTAAAAACTGAGATAGAAAAATCCAAATTTTTAAATTAAGTACATTATACATAACCACTTCATATGCACACATATATATACAAATATGTATCCTTTCCTAGCGCGGAGAGGTGTTTCCTTCAAAGTGAAAAATCTCGTACAAAATTCTTATTTAGTTTTCGCGAAACCATGTCAGGCATGCATACTTTTTCTAGATGAAATTACATTATATATGTACATAAATAATACAGCACATATAACATATTTGTTTGCATGTATTTTGTAATTTATATAAATATTAATATTTACGTTAGTATGCCAAAAAATATGGTTTTTGTACTTTTGCATATTTAGTAATTTTTACATTTTACAATGTGGTAGAAGTTTTTGCAATTTATGCTATTATACAATGAGACATAAGTTAATATATATGTGCGCTAACGGGCTATGGTTGCGCGACGCTTCGCCGAAAAATTTTGATTGCTTTCAGCAGTGCCTCTTTTACAAAAAGGTCTTATTATAAAAGCTGTGTTCCTAAAAGTTCTCACAATAAGTTTAAGGAGCCCACCTCATGTAAGGAAAATTAAACTGAAAGCATAAGTACGTTGCGTCTTTGCTGTCATAAAAGGCAAGACTAATGGTTGCTAAAAAAACGTAGAATCTACAAGGTTTACCCATCCGACCAGTAAAGACTGGTACAAGTTTACATTGACTGCTTGTGTGATACCGTACTATATGAAAAGGTTGCAAGATCTACAAAACTATAAACATTTTTTTAAAAACCATGCTTAATGGATATCGTAGGATAGAAACCAAACTTTAATTTGAGCACAAATAACAAATAACGTCCGGTTTTGAAGAAACTTAAGGGCAAAAACATCAAAAAAACAAGTTTTTGTGGGGTCTTAACCCAACTTTGTTTCAAACTCATTAAGTGATAGGCACTTTTTAACTTCAAACTCGTGTCTAGCGCACAAAAATATGCCAGCAATTATGTTGATATTAGTCAGACAGTATAAGTTCGGACGAAAGGATAAATTTAAAGAGAATTGTCAAGAACATTAAATGGTATGAAACATACTCTCTACGTGTGCAAATATCGACTTACGTAAGCAACTATACAGCAGTTACCGTAATATAAACAATGTACTTACCGAATCACGTTTTTTTTTTTGTTTTCTAAACTATATTTATGTTATTTTTTTTAATTTTTCTTTCTTTGCAGTACCATACATACATTGACATTGGTAATAATTTACGTGTCAAATTTATTTGTTACCATTAGACTTTGAAACTATATTTTTAAAAGTCGGCGTGGTCGCGAGCCAGTTTTGTTAATTTTCATAAAGCATTTGTACAGTCTCAATGCCAAATTTCAACATGACGTATTCAACAGCTTTTGATTTACTGGTTTCACACTTTAAAATTTTCCTTCTTCCCATTTAATAAATATTTTCAACTATTAATTTTTTGTCACTAAGGCAACCTACATATTAAATTCCCTCGTTTTATCGGTTTTTGATATTGCATTATCGCATTTATTCCATTTTCGAGATTGATTCCTTTTTAAGTAGGCGTGACTTCTAACCGATTTTACACATTTTTGTAAACCTCCTTGCCAAATTTCAATACGATATTTTTAACGGTTTTTCATTCACGGCTTGAAAAACATTGAAATTTTCTTCTTCTTAACATGGGCAGTGTCACGCCCATTTTAAAAAAAATTTCGAAATTTCTTTTTTTCGTCACAAAATCGCTTTTTAAAGATTATCACATTTTTCGAAAATTTCGATACCGAAAACGTGGGCATGGCTATCGTTCGTTTTCGCCCATTTTCAATGCCAATTTATTCTGGGTCAATATAAGCCAGTACACTAAATTTCGTAAAGATATATGAATTTTTACTCAAGTTATCTTGTTAACAGACGATTTTTTTCGATGTTAATAAAATAAATAAATTTTCCCTACAAATTGGCCGGACGGCGCCTACATGTTTATGAGTTTTCACTGAAGCTTTTCATGACAGAAGTACACCCGGAGCGCTTGCCAAACACTGCCGAGGGGCGACCCCGCTTAGAAAAATTTTATTTTAATTGAAAAACCTTATTTCTAAAATTTTGATGTTGCTTTGCCCAGGGTGTGAACCCAGGGCATATGGTGTGGCAGGCGGAGCACGCTACCATCACACCACGGTTGCTGCCAATTTTCGATATATGTATATCAAATTAGTAATGGATCGGATATCTTCTAGCAAAATTTCACCTTTCTTGTTTTCTGCATGAGATAGCTATTACCAATGTCTGAAATGAAAAATGCCTGATCGGAGACCAAAATATTACCGCCCACCAAATTTTATTAAGATATCTCAAATATTGTGGGACTAGTTTGTGTTAAAGCAGACAGACGGATATGGTCAAATCAACTCAGATCGTTATCCTAATTATGTTGGTATATTTATTGATGGGCTATCTCTTCTGCTTTAAGGACTTACAATTTTGAAATTCCTGAAAAACTTAATATATCATTTAATTGTCATGAAAGGTATAAAAATAAAATTTAAAAAATAAAACTATTAGAAAATTGCAGGCAGCCAAAAAAACAATTCCCTTCTTCCAAATTTTTTTTTGCTTATTCTATTTGTTATGCAAGAGCATATGCAATTACAAACAAGTAAGGACGGGACTGTCTTCGGCTGTGCCAAAGACTTCATACCTTTCATGAATGGGGATGAACAATAATCTTATGCCGTTCGTAATCTCCGAATAATCGGATGTATAAGATAAGAAATATATAATGAACAGATAAACGATTTTTAAGATAAATATAAAATAAAATAAAATTAAAGAAAAAAAAACTTTTTTAAAAATAAGCTTTTATTATTTTGGTTAATAAAATTAACTACAAAGTAAACAATAAATTGACTCTAAAGAAATATAACACTTTATAAGTTCATTGTAAGCTTAAACGATAATTAGGCTTTTTCGTCTGCGACAAAAAAATTCTATATTGTACATAATTATATATTTTTAACATTAAAACTTTACACCTAAATTATTAAATCTTACAGTTTATATCACAGTCCAAGCGTTGAGATTCACCACGCGTGATACGCGTGATTCACTACGTCCAAATATCACAATCCACGGATAGGTACCGGCGGGTTTGTATGGGACTTAGGCTGTTATGCCAAAGTAAATACAAATCTTTACCGATAACTGTGTTATCGACTAATTTATCGAATTCTAACAAAGCAATATTGCATTGTCATAGGAGTTATACATGTGTGCAAAATTTCAGCTCAATCGGACACCGGGAAGCGTATCAAATTTAACTTGCAAGATTCCATTACAGACAACAAAAGTGAAACTAAATAAAAGCTTATAAAATAGGTAGGTACTTTGTGTGAGAATGCAAAGTTTCAGGTTTTTTGTGGTCTGCGTGTAAAAACTATGACTACGAATCACGTATTTCAACAATATATGACGTAAACGTAACTATTTGAGGAAATTTGATGAATTTTGAAGCTTCTAGCCGTAAAAAAGGGGCAAAAAAATACAGTTTATATGGGGTATATAATATATATACCACCGGTCTCTATGATCTTTTCAGACAACAATATATGCTATACACGTAAACATTTGGTGAAATTTGAACATATCTGAACAATTTTTAAGATAAATATAAAATAAACAAGTAAGGAAGGTTAAGTTCGGATGTAACCGAACATTACATACTCAGTTGAGAGCTATGGTGACAATATAAGGGAAAATAACCATGTAGGAAAATGAACTGAGAGAAACCCTGGAATGTGTATCAAATGAAAGGCATTAAAGAGTATTTTATGAGGGAGTGGGCCATAGTTCTATAGGTGGACGCCATTTAGGGATATAGCCATAAAGGTGGATCAGGGTTGACTCTAGAATGCGTTTGTACGATATGGGTATCAAATGAAAGGTGTTAATGAGTATTTTAAAAGGGAGTAATCCTTAGTTCCATAGGTGGACGCCGTTTCGAGATACCGCCACAAAGGTGGACCAGGGGTGACCCTAGAATTTGTTTGTACAATATGGGTATCAAAAGAAAGGTGTTAATGAGTATTTTAAAAGGGAGTGGGCCTTAGTTCTATAGGTGGATGCCGTTTCGAAATATCGCCATAAAGGTGGAACAAGGGTTAACCCTAGAATTTGTTTGTACGATATGGGTATCAAATTAAAGGTATTAATGAGGGTTTTAAAAGGGAGTGGTGGTTGTTGTATAGGTGGTCGCCTTTTCGAGATATCGCCATAAAGGTGGACCAGGGGTGACTCTAGCATGCGTTTGTACGATATGGGTATCAAATGAAAGGTGTTAATGAGTATTTAAAAGGGAGTATTCCTTAGTTCCATAGGTGGACGCCGTTTCGAGATATCGCCATAAAGGTAGACCAGGGGTGACCCTAGAATTTGTTTGTACAATATGGGCATCAAAAGAATGGTGTTAATAAGTATTTTAAAAGGGAGTGGGCCTTAGTTCTATAGGTGGATGCCGTTTCGAAATATCGCCATAAAGGTGGACCAGGGGTGACTCTAGAATGTGTTTGTACGATATGGGTATCAAATTAAAGGTATTAATGAGGTTTTTAAAAGGGAGTGGTGGTTGTTGTATAGGTGGTCGCCTTTTCGAGATATCGCCATAAAGGTGGACCAGGGGTGACTCTAGAATGCGTTTGTACGATATGGGTATCAAATGAAAGGTGTTAATGAGTATTTTTAAAAGGGAGTGGGCCTTCGTTCTATAGGTGTTCGTCTTTTCGAGATATCACCATAAAGGAGGACCAGGGGTGACTCTAGAATGAGTTTGTACGATATGGGTATCAAATTAAAGGTATTAATGAGAGTTTTAAAAGGGAGTGGTGTGAAGGCGTTTTCCAGATATCGACCAAAATGTGGGCCAGGGTGACCCAGAACATCATCTGTTGGATACCGCTAATTTATTTATATATGTAATACCTGCCAAGATTTTAAGGGTTTTTTATTTCGCCCTGCAGAACTTTTTCATTTTCTTCTACTTAATATGGTAGGTGTCACAACCATTTTATAAAGTTTTTTCTAAAGTTATATTTCGCGTCAATAAAACAATCCAATTACCTTACCATGTTTCATCCCTTTTTTCATATTTGGTATAGAATTATGGCATTTTTTCATTTTTCGTAATTTTCGATATCGAAAAAGTGGGCGTGGTCATAGTCGGATTTCGTACATTTTTCATACCAAGATAAAGTGAGTTCAAGTAAGCACGTGAACTAAGTTCATTAAAGATATGTCGATTTTTCCTCAAGTTATCGTGTTAAAGGCCATGCGGAAGGACAGACGGACGACTGCGTATAAAAACTGGGCGTGGCATCAACCGATTTCGCCCATTTTCACAGAAAACAGTTAACGTCACAAAATCTATGCCACTACCAAATTTCAAAAGGATTGGTTAATTTGTGTTCGACTTATGGCGTTAAAATGAAAAAGGACGGAGCCACGCCCATTTTGAAATTTTCTGGTATTTTTGTATTTTGTTGCACCATATCATTACTGAAGTTGAATGTTGACATAATTTACTTATATACTGTAAAGATATTAAATTTTTTGTTAAAATTTTACTTTAAAAAATTTTTTTTTTTAAAAGTGGGCGTGGTCATTCTCCGATTTTGCTAGTTTTTATTAAGCGAACATACAGTAATAGGAGTAACGTTTCTGCCAAATTTCATCATGATATCTTTAACGACTGCCAAATTACAGCTTGCAAAACTTTTAAATTACCTTCTTTTAAAAGTGGGCGGTGCCACGCCCATTGTCCAAAATTTTACTAATTTTCTATTCTGCGTAATAAGTTTAACTCACCTACCAAGTTTCGTCGCTTTAGCTGTATTTCGTAATGAATTATCGCACTTTTTTGTTTTTTCGAAATTTTCGATATCAAAAAAGTGGGCGTGGTTATAGTCCGATATCGTTCATTTTAAATAGCGATCTGAGATGAGTGCTCAGGAACCAACATACCAAATTTCATCAAGATACCTCAAAATTTACTCAAGTTATCGTGTTAACGGACGGACGGACGGACGGACATGGCTCAATCAAATTTTTTTCGATCCTGATTATTTTGATATATGGAAGTCTATATCTATCTCGATTCCTTTATATATGTACAACCAACCGTTATCCAATCAAACTTAATATACTCTGTGAGCTCTGCTCAACTGAGTATAAAAATAGGTAGGTACTTTGTGTGAGGATGCAAAGCTTCACGTTTTTTGTGGTCTGCATGTAAAAACTATGACTACGAATCACGTATTTCAAAACTATATGACCTAAACGTAACTATTTGATGAAATTTGATGAATTTTGAAGCTTCTAGCCGTAAAAAAGGGCCAAAAATGACAGTTTATATGAAAAAAAAAAAATAAATATGAAGTATATAATATATATACAACCGATCTCTATGATTTTTTCAGACAACAATATATGCTATATGCGTAAGCATTTGGTGGAATTTGAAGCTTCTAGCTGTTAAAATGGGGCAGAAATAAATAAAAAAAATATATATATGCTATATATATACTATATATACCATCATATATATATTATATATATCACCGATCTCTATGATTTTTTGACACAGCAATATATACTATATACGTAAGAAATCGGTGAAATTTGAAGCTTCTAGCTGTTAAAATGGGGCTAAAATTGCGAAAATATATATATATATATACTATATATATATACTATATATACCACCATATATATACCGATGTTTATGATTTTTTCAGACAACAATATATGCTATATACGTAAGCATTCGCTGAAATTTGAAGCCTCTAGCTCTTAAAATAGGGCAGTAATTACGAAAAGTTTCTTATCTGAACAATCGGTTGTGGGGGATATATACTATATATACGACCGATCTCATCAATTTTTTCAGGCAACAATATGTGCAATATACAAAATTATACGGTGAAGTTTGAAGCTTCGATCTGTTAAATTGAGTAAGATATGACAAAAATCCTCTTTTTCTGAAAAATCGGTTGTATGGAGGATATATGCTATAGTGGTCCGATCCGGCCGGTTCCGACAAATGTCTAATCGGACACCCAAATACATCCGCTCACCAAATTTTATCAAGATATCTCAAAAATTGAGGGACTAGTTTGCATACAAACAGACAGACGGACAGACGTACAGACGGACATGGCTAAATCAATTCAGCTCTTCAACCTGATTATTTCGGTATACTTAATGTTGGGTCTATCTATTTTCCTTTAAGGACTTACAATTTTGGGTTTCGTGACGAAATTAATATACCATTTCATTTTCATGAAAGGTATAAAAATTAAATGTTAAAAATTTACTATGGCTGTTGTTGTTAATGTTGCTATACCCTATAAAACTCATATGTGGATGACACCTACAAAGTGTAGCCTTCACTAGCGGTATCTTTTCTCAGAAGCTTCAATGATGGACCAAGTCACTAAACTATTGCCACCAAGGCAGGTAGTCTGTCATGGCACACATCAGCTAAAACAATAATAAGAGCAGCTAACAAAGTGTCACATGCAACATGCATGCACATGTACCGTTAGTATGCTTCACATGCTATGCCAAGTGGAAACAAAAACGTTGTGGTGTTTTAGCCAACTCACATGAATTTACAAAACCTTGGTGGGCAGTTTTTTGCCCGTCGTTACTTTACTGTGCGCTGCGCTAATGTTGGTTGGTACAGGGAACCTCATGCATATTTAAGTGTTTGCTAGTGTTCGCGGTTGTTGCAGCATACGTGTTTCTATTTATTATTAATGGAATTTATTTGACAATTTACATACTGTAGCAAAAAAGTGTGTGTACGTGTCAACAAATAAAATGAATATACATATATATATTGAGTTCTTGAATTGGGTCCATGTTTGCATCAAGCGGGCTTAATTAGTTTTACATACTGGTGAGTTAAGCACTAATTGAGGTTTGGAGGAGTGCTACAGATATAGGGATATTTGCATCTTGCTGTTTGGTATTGGCCACTTCTGATATCAGCCCGACGACCCGAATTTTCTCTTTTTCTGCTAGAGCTTTACATAAGTAAGTTATATGCCGTAAAAACGAAACTGAGCCTTTACTATTAGCTAGGCCCAGGTTGAATAGAACTAGACATCGGTAAGGAATGTTATGGCTTGTCGTAATTCAAGAAGGCAAAACTTCAAAACAGATATGTATTGAAGGATCGTAATAATCGCTATTTTTGTTAATAATTCTTCCTTCATCCACGGACTTCCACGGCGTTGCTCAGAATAAATCTTAAAATGCCTTCGCTGAAAAGAATTTGCGAATAGTGTGGTAGGATATCACGCTGTAGCAGCGGATAGTTTTTCTAGACCTGAACGCTTTGTTTTTCCCAAAAGTGCATATCACTTTCACCCTTAGGCTTGCTGGGCTAGACAGGGGTTCCAGTGTGCTGTTTCCACTGTCAACGTTTTTGTTTCGTAGATTTCTTTGTTTTGACGCACGCTGAAATATCGGTCTAATGCTTTCATAGGAAGGAACTGTAATTTTTAACCATCTAATTCGCAATGTTACAGTACGGTATGATGGTGAGTTTCCGTGGCTTTTGTTTTAGTCTGTAATGAGTTGTTGGAACTTAGCTCTTACTTATCGTCCTGTATGTGAAATGTAACCATAACGTTGTGCGGAAAAATACAACCCCGCCCTGAAACGCCAACACAGGTACCCACGTAGCATAAACGGGACGACAGATTAGAACAAGGTTTCGAGAAAAAATGAAAGACTAAAAGCAGAAGACATGGAATTTCGTTGTCATATTAGAGTCAAATTTTTCGAAACACATAATCGAACACAACTGCTTCCCAGCTTTATTGATATAAGGAGGTTGAATTGCCAAATCATATTAAAAAGTACTAATCAGCTGATTTCCGGCCGCTACCTGTTTGGTTCCGCCATATAGCAAAAAAAAAACATATAGCAATAAACCAAGGCGAATCTATACTAGGTGGTTGCAAAGCGAATTCAATCAACTCGCCGTGCAGAAGAATGTCAAGTCAAAAGAAAATTTTCATTGATTTCGATTAACTGACATGTTGTAGTACAAGGTGCTGCATGGAAAATTATCAAGAAGAAGCAATCAGCTGATGGGATAACACCACCTGTAATGAATTCGCCTTGGCAATAAACAAACAATATGGCGTCAGATACCTGCACATCACATACTTTCATAACACACATATGTATATACTCACTCGTATCAGCTGCAGGGGGGCCCTTAACTTCTTCGTCGAGTTTTGAAAAACCAATCGGCTTTCACCTAAATATTGTGTGAGTGCAGCGGTTGCGACTCGGTGAAGCAAGCAGTGAATCTGTTTTCGTTTGCACTTCAAGCAGTAAAAATCTCATTAATTCCAAGCTCAAACATTCTTTACCATTCTCCTTGTACACACATACAACTATAAATAATGCAGCGTTTCGTCGAAGATTTGCTGGTGTTGTGCACAACTGCTCCTTGTCTAATATCTATGTTAATCCTAACATATGGTGCTTTAGTCTAGCAAGCGCAGGTTTCAGAGGAAATGGAGGCTCGCCCAACTGTTATTGCAGGCCTAATTTATATTCATGTGATGCCAAAAGGAAGTTCGCTATAAGAACGCTCAACGTCTTTACATTTTAGCCAAAAAACTATCTTTGTTAGTTAAATGTCGTAAAGCACATATGATACTTTGCAGCCTTGCGCTTGGTTCCAAGCGGTTTGTAGCTTGACTGAGAATATGCACTCTTGCTTACATTTTACTTCTACCAATCTGATTTGAGCGTATCCCTTTACTTAAATTATCAAGGCTGCCGTCGATTTGCAACTCAAACCAAAACTACTTTAATTCATATTAGAGAAAAATTGTAAGTTTACAAACGGCGATGGTTACTAGGACATGTTTCTGAATTTCACTTCTTCATCAGCTAGCTATTCGGGAGCTGAGCGTTGAACTCGAATCTCCAACATTCATATCAGTGCAAATGTAGATGCCTTTAGCTGCTAAGCCATATAAATGTCCCGTTGTTCGCTGTACAATTGGTCTCTAAGAGTTGCCTTTTTGTTTATATTCCATTTGATCACCATGTAGGCACATACACTCTGTATGTAGTTTATTCCTAATGGTGTGGATATGACTATTTAAGTTCGTGGGACATCATTTGACTCGTATATTTATTCATGAGTATGACTTACATTTGTGGCGATGGAAATTATGCTAGTATATCATTATAATGTACCTTTTTCTAGCTTTCTTTGAAAACAAAAATTGCATTTTCTATCATCCACCTACATACATAAGTATGCAATTAGAGCTAAATATTTATAAATGTAGATCTTTTTTACTTGCGTATTTTTTCATTGAATTGACTTTTTGCCTGCTAATCTGCTCATAATGTGAGATTTTTTAATGCTTCTTGTTGGCGTTAATGCGTTTAAGGATGAACCGGACTTGTAGCGGTTTTCGCGGTGAAATTTTCAACTTTGCACTTCGTTTGAATTGAGTTGCAGAATTTTTATACTCAGTTGAGCATAGCTCACAGAGTATATTAAGTTTGATTGGATAACGGTTGGTTGTACATATATAAAGGAATCGAGATAGATATAGACTTCCATATATCAAAATAATCTGGATCGAAAAAAAATTTGATTGAGCCATGTCCGTCCGTCCGTCCGTCCGTCCGTTAACACGATAACTTGAGTAAATTTTGAGCTATCTTGATGAAATTTGGTATGTAGATTCCTGGGCACTCATCTCAGATCGTTATTTAAAATGAACGATATCGGACTATAACCACGCCCACTTTTTCGATATCGAAAATTTCGAAAAACCGAAAAAATGCGATAATTCATTGCCAAAGGCAATTAAAGCGATGAAACTTGGCAGATGGGTTGGCGTTATGACGCAGAATAGAAAATTAGTAAGATTTTGGACAATGGGCGTGGCACCGCCCACTTTTACAAGAAGGTAATTTAAAAGTTTTGCAAGCTGTAATTTGGCAGTCGTTGAAGATATCATGATGAAATTTGGCAGGAACGCTGCTACTATTACTATATATGTGCTAAATAAAAATTAGCAAAATTGGATGAAGAACACGCCCACTTTTTAAAAAAAAAATTTTTTTAATTCAAATTTTAACAAAAAATTTAATATCTTTACTGTATATAAGTAAATTAAGTCAAAATTCAACTCCTGTAATGATATGATGCAACAAAATACAAAAATAAAAGAAAATTTCAAAATGGGCGTGGCTCCGCCCATTTTCATTTAGCTTGTCTAGAATACTTTTAATGCCATAAGTCGAACAAAAATTTACCAATCCTTCTCAAATTTGGTAGGTACATAGATTCTATGACGGTAACTGTTCTCTGTGAAAATGGCCGAAATCGGTGCAAGCCACGCCCAGTTTTTATACACAGTCCACCGTCTGTCCTTCCGCTCGGCTTTTAACACAATAACTTGAGCAAAAACCGATATATCTTTACTAAACTTAGCCCACCTACTTATCTGAACTCACTTTATCTCGGTATAAAAAATAGCCGAAATCCGACCATAACCACGCCCACTTTATCGATATCGAAAATTACGAAAAATGAAAAAAATGCCATAATTCTATACCAAATACGAAAAAAGGGATGAAACATGGTAACTGGATTGGATTATTGACGCAAAATATAACTTTGGAACAAATTTTGTAAAATGGGTGTGACACCTACCATATTAAGTAGAAGAAAATGAAAAAGTTCTACAAGGCAAAATCAACAGCCCTTGGAATCTTGGCAGGAATACTGTTAGTGGTATTGCATATATAAATAAATTAGCAGTACCCGACAGATGATTTTCTGGATCACCTGGTCCACATTTTGGTCGATATCGCGAGAACACCTTCACATATACATCTAAGGGCCACTCGCTTTTAAAACCCTCATTAATACCTTTAATTTGATATCCATATCGTACAAACACATTCCAGAGTCACCCCTGGCCCACCCTAATGGCGATATCTCGAAAAGGCGTCCACCTATAGACCTAATGCCCACTCCCTCTTAAAATGCTCAGTAACACCTTTCGTTTGATACCCATATCGTACAAACATTCTAGAGTCACCTCTGGCCCACCCTAATGGCGATATCTCGAAAAGGCGTCCACCTATAGACCTAATGTCCACTCCCTCTTAAAATGCTCAGTAACACCTTTCGTTTGATACCCATATCGTACAAACATTCTAGAGTCACCCCTGGCCCACCCTATTGGCGATGTCTCGAAAAGGCCACCTATAGACCTAATGCCCACTCCCTCTTAAAATGCTCAGTAACACATTTCGTTTGATACCCATATCGTACAAACATTCTAGAGTCCCCCTGGCCCACCCTAATGGCGATATCTCGAAAAGGCGTCCACCTATAGACCTAATGCCCACTCCCTCTTAAAATGCTCAGTCACACCTTTCGTTTGATACCCATATCGTACAAACATTCTAGAGTCACCCTTGGTCCACCTTTATGGCGATATCTCGAAAAGGCGTCCACCTATAGACCTAATGCCCACTCCCTCTTAAAATGCTCAGTAACACCTTTCGTTTGATACCCATATCGTACAAACATTCTAGAGTCACCCTTGGTCCACCTTTATGGCGATATCTCGAAAAGGCGTCCACATATAGAACTAAGGATTACTCCCTTTTAAAATACTCATTACCACCTTTCATTTGATACCCATATCGTACAAACACATTCTAGAGTCACCCCTGGCCCACCCTAATGGCGATATCTCGAAAAGGCGTCCACCTATAGACCTAATGCCCACTCCCTCTTAAAATGCTCAGTAACACCTTTCGTTTGATACCCATATCGCACAAACATTATAGAGTCACCCCTGGCCCACACTAATGGCGATATCTCGAAAAGACGTCCACCTATAGACCTAATGCCCACTCCCTCTTAAAATGCTCAGTAACACCTTTCGTTTGATACCCATATCGTACAAACACATTCTAGAGTCACCCCTGGCCCACCCTAATGACGATATCTCGAAAAGGCGTCCACTTATAGACCTAATGCCCACTCCCTCTTAAAATGCTCAGTAACACCTTTCGTTTGATACCCATATCGTACAAACATTCTAGAGTCCAAACCCTTGGTCCACCTTTATGGCGATATATCGAAAAGGCGTCCACCTATAGAACTAAGGATTACTCCCTTTTAAGATACTCATTACCATCTTTCATTTGATACCCATATCGTACAAACATTCTAGAGTCACCCCTGGCCCACCCTAATGGCAATATCTCGAAAAGGCGTCCACCTATAGACCTAATGCCCACTCCCTCTTAAAATGCTCAGTAACACCTTTCATTTGATTCCCATATCGTACAAACACATTCTAGAGACACCCCTGGTCCACCTTTATGGCGATATCTCGAAACGGCGGCCACCTATGGACTAAGGATCACTCCTTTTCAAAATACTCATTAACAGCTTTCCTTTGATACCCATATCGTACAAACATACTCTAGAGTCACCCCTGGTCCACCTTTATGGCGATTTCTCGAAAAGGCGTTCACCTATAGAACTAAAGCCCATTCCCTTTTAAAATACTCATTACCACCTTTCATTTGATACCCATATCCTACAAATACATTCTAGAGTCACCCCTGGTCCACCTTAATGGCGATATCTCGAAAGGGCGTCCACCGATAGACCTAAGGCCCACTCCCTCTTAAAATGCTCAGTAACACCTTTCATTTGATACCCATATCGTACAAACAAATTCTAGAGTCAGCCCTGGTCCACCTTTATGGCGATATTCCTAAATGGCGTCCATCCATAGAACTATGGCCTACTCTCTCTTAAAATACTCTTTAATACCTTCCATTTGATACACATGTCATACAACCACATTCCAAGGTTACCCTAGGTTCATTTTCCTACATGGTGATTTTCCTTATTTTGTCTCCATAGCTCTCAACTGAGTATGTAATGTTCGGTTACACCCGAACTTAGCCTTCCTTACTTGTTTATACTCAGTTGAGCAGAGCTCACAGAGTATATTAACTTTGATTGGATAACGGTTGGTTGTACAGGTATAAAGGAATCGAGATAGATATAGACTTCCATATATCAAAATCATCGGTATCGAAAAAAATTTGATTGAGCCATGTCCATCCGTCCGTCCGTTAACACGATAACTTGAGTAAATTTTGAGGTATCTTGATGAAATTTGGTGTGTAGGTTCGTGGGAACTCATCTAGATCGCTATTTAAAATGAACGATATCAGACTATAACCACGCCCACTTTTTCGATATCGAAAATTTCGAAAAACCGAAAAAGTGCGATAATTCATTACCAAACTCGGATAAAGCGATGAAACTTGGTAGATGGGTTGACGTTATGACGCAGAATATAAAATTAGTAAGGTTTTGGACAATGGGCGTGGCACCGCCCACTTTTACAAGAAGGTAATTTAAAAGCTTTGCAAGCTGTAATTTGGCAGTCGTTGAAGATATCATGATGAAATTTGGCAGGAACGTTACTCCTATTACTATATGTATGCTTAATAAAAATTAGCAAAAAATTTAACATCTTAACAGTATATAAGTAAATTATGTCAACATTCAACTCCAGTAATGATGTGGTGCAACAAAATGCAAAAATAAAAGAAAATTTCAAAATGGGATTAGCTCCGCCCTTTTTCACATCATTTGTCTAGGATACTTTTAATGCCATAAGTCGAACAAATATTTACCAATCCTTGTGAAATTTGGGAGAGGCTTATACTAATTTCACACAGACGGCTTATTGAATAATAAAGGCAATTTTCTACATTAAGACGCTTATTGAGCTCAATCTTCCCTACAAAATTCGAATCTATTATTATTTCATTAGTAGCTAATCGAATGCCTAATGAAGTCAAAAGCACAATGCAACTCTGTTGGCAGCGTTCCTCTTCCGTTTCCGCTTTTTAGTTTTTGGTGTGTTCAGTGCTTAAAAATGTCATTTGTCAAAGCAAATGTCATTGTCTGCATGGCGGAACTATACAAGGTGGCCGCATCGAAAAGCTGATTATAACCTTTTTTATTTGATTGTATACATCAACTACCGGCGCAGTACGATTTTGACATTTGTCCATCGAATTTACATGTACATGGACTTTTTTTGTTTGTAGGTATGTCACCATGCTCCCACCTTGTATCGTTCCGCCATGATTGTCTGTCTCATCCTTCATACTAATCGAGCAGTTACTTCTGTGTGAAAGCAAAAAATTTACGATTTCATTAGCAGGTGAAATGAGATCATTAAGTTTCTGTGTGAAAACAGTATTAGATTCTAAGACGATAACTGTTTTCTGTGAAAAAGGGCGAAATCAGTTGAAGCGACGCCCAGTTTTTATACACAGTCGACCGTCTGTCCTTCCGCTTGGCCGTTAACACGATAAATTGAGGAAAAATCGATATATCTTTACTAAACTCAGTTCACGTACTTATCTGAACTCACTTTGTATTGGTATAACAAATGACCGAAATCCGACTATGACCACGCCCACTTTTTCGATATCGAAAATTACGAAAAATGAAAAAAATGCCATAATTCTGTACCAAATATGAAAAAAGGGATGAAACATGGTAATTGGTTTATTGACGCAAAATTTAACTTTAGAAAAAAAATTTGTAAAATGGGTGTGATACCTACCATATTAAGTAGAAGAAAATGAAAATTTATGCAGGTCGTAATCAAAAGTCCTTGGAATCTTGGCAGGAATACTGTTCGTAGTATTAAATATATAAATAAATTTGCAGTACCCGACAGATGATGGTCTGCGTCACCCTGGTCCACATTTTGGTCGATATCTCGAAAACACCTTCACATATACAACTATCACCACTCCCTTTTAAAACCCTCATTAATACCTTTAATTTGGTACCCATCTCGTACAAACAAATTCTAGAGTCACCCCTGGTCCACCTTTATGGCGATATCCCTAAATGGCGTCCATCTATAGAGCTACGGCCCACTCCCTCTTAAAATAATCTTTAATACCTTCCATTTGATGCACATGTCATACAAAGACATTCCAGGGTTACCGTAGGTTTATTTTCCTACATGGTGATTTTCCCTTATTTTGTCTCCATAGCTCTCAACTGAGTATGCAGTGTTTGGTTACACCCGAACTTAGCCTTCCTTACTTGTTTGTATTCGGAATAAAATTTAACTTGGTAAAAGCTTATCATTATCATTGATAAGACCTCTATTGGTCAACATGTACATATGCAAACACTAATTGCTGGTAACTCTGAGCTTGGTAATAATGAAATTATGTATGAACTCCGATTTTGATGTGTATTGAACAACTTTTAGCAAAGCTCATTGTAAAAATCTCAGTTGGATCATTCTGGCTCTCAATATCATGGGAGCAGTCACCTGCTTGATATTTAAGAAAAATTACTTCAAAAACGACTCTATTTTGGCAGTTTAATGGAAAATCATCAATGTGTTATCTGAAAACTACCCGCAATAGCAGATGGCGTTACGCATACAATCTTTAGGTTCCAGCAATCCAGCTCTGAGGTTTTGATTTTATGTTAGAAAATTGTATGATGTTGAAACAATTCACTGTTGTATGTATTGTCCTTGAAGTCTCCCTCATAAGGCTTGAGTTCCAGCAAATTGGTTTGCCTACATTAAAAAAGTGGTCAGCCTCGCTTCCTTTTTCTCTCTCTATACCATACCCGTCTACTGAATCCTTCATGTTTCTTTTTGTTCCTTGTCCATCCCTTATTCCATTTATCTCTCTCCCACTCGCAATCCAACTTCCATTGCCACTGCCAGTCACATTCTCACTCTCACCCCCGGTCTCACTCCTACTCATACTTTCACTCCCACTCAAATTCTCACTCCCACTCTTACACCCTCTTCCAGACGCACTCCCACTTCAACTCCGACTCCTACCCCAACTCTCACTTCCACTCCAACTCCAACTTTCACTCGTACTCCCACTACTTCCAAAAATTTGTTTCTTAACCAGCCTAGAACCATAACAAACGAAAGTTTGGTGGACTAACGCACAGCAATTTATTTTTATACTCAGCATGGTTTGCACACGAGTATATTAACTTTGGTAAGATAACGGTTGATCGTAACGGTTAAACGAATCGAGTTAAATGTGGACTTCCCTATAACAACATGCTTAAGTTGAAAAAAGGAATTGATTTAGCCATGTCCGTCCGTCCGTCTGCCTGTAATCACAATAACTTGAGTAAATATTGAGATATCTTATTGAAATTAGGTATATAGGTTCCGTGGCATACATCTACCATCGTTATTAAAAATGTGCGAAATCGGAGTATAACCACGCCCACTTTTTATACAACGAAACTCCTGGCTTCAAGTCCAGAGCTAAGCAATATTAAAAATTTATAAACAAGTTTTCTAAATTAAAAAGCTTTTTCTAAGCGGGTTCGCTCACGGCAGTGATTTTGTGTTTATTTCTGTAATGAAAAGATTCTCAGTGAAAATTCATCTGCCTTAGCCAATGTCGTTCGGAGTGAACAAGTCCCTTTGTAGGAAAAATTAAAAGAAACACGGCGCAAATTGAAATAAAAGCTCGTCCTAAATTTTCTTCCGAGGTATAACGCGCTTCATATTTTAAATAGGATAATTTATGCAATGGTTATTTAAGGCAATATTCATACATGGAAATTTACTTAATTTTACCTATGTATATTCAAATACATACTATTCCAGGTGCAGGCTTGGTCTTTTTTCAGAAACTAACATTCTGAGTTTTTTTAGCTTATCAATATGAAGGAGCAAAAAAATTGTTGCTAAGGAATTTTTGATAATTATTTGATTTTTAAATTGTTTTGTCTTTTTGTTTGCAATATAAATTTTTTTTTAACTTTTATTCTCAATCTGATATTAATTCTAAGTTTATCTTCCTTGGTACGTTGAGGTGCTGTATATTTAAAATGTATTGGCACTGAAAATTAATAAGGAGAGCAATTCGAAAATCGGTGAAAGTTAACCCTCTAACCAGTAAGAGTGCCTCAGGGCATGCATCACAAATATCAAGATTTCCGTGTGAAAAAAATATTTTTTCTTAGGAAAATGAATTTAACTCTCTCGCCCATATTTCTAGTGAAATTTCTTTCTCAAATTAAAATAAAATCGGGTGGAGGGTTTGTCTTCTATACTCAGTTTTGTGCAACAGGTGGAGAAAACGGCCGTTTTTTGGATAAAGAAATTTATTATTTTCAATATCAAAACTTTTTATTTTTGAGAAGTGCGCGGAGATTGATAATTTTTTTTCGTAAAGCTGCACTTATTAACTTGCTGATTTAATATCTAAAGTTTTAAAATAGGTGGAATTTTCTGCCCGGCAGTGCAAAAACTAAAGGGTGCCTCAGGGCAATGTTGTCGTTCAGCGCGAACTTTTCTACACATTGATTTTATTAAAAAGTCGGGTTTACTTTTATTTCATAACTTATTTTCATAAAGTGAATACAAATATACTGTTTTTAAACCGCTGTACGATGTCGCGTGTGAAATTTTTGAAGTTATCAGACGAAGAAATCCATGAAATCATGTTACCGGTAGTGACAAGTGATGAAGAAGATTCAAACAGTGGAATAGACTCTGGTTCTCTGAACCACGAGCCAGAGGAAATAAGTCCAGAGGACGAATACTTGATATCCCATTGCCTTCGAGGTATGGATACGAGTTCAAATTTTTTCAACGAAACAGTTAATTACTCACTTACAACATCTACAGTCAGATATACTGCTACTGCCGATGAAGCTGACATTCCATCAGCAGATGCGATTACAGCAACCTACACGGCATTGACTTCAACTCCAATTCAAAGGAAGAGAGCTCGTTCGCCGTTACCAAGACCCGAAGACACCGGTCCAGCCGTAGTGCCAACCAATACTGGTTTTGTAGGAAGTAAGTATATCTCCCCCATCTTTGCCCATGGCGATCTTGCTTTATATTTATTTTACCGTTATTTCAGACACTAAATCAATTTCCAAAGATCCCGCTGAGTTTAGCAAGTTGATGTGGCGCAATGCAGCTCTTAAACTTCATGTAAATGAGGTCGTATTCCGTGGATCCACACGTTTACCTGACAACATAAAAGAGCTTTCAACTCCTTACCAATTATATCTATATTTTTTTCTAAAGAAATAATTGATATGATTGTTCAGGAGACTAACCGGTGTGTTCTAAGTGGGGACATCAACTCAAAATTCAATGTAAATGCCGATGAAATATGTCATTATATCGGAATTCATTTATATATGTCAATATATCGATACCCGAATTTAGAAAGCTATTGGGGAAAGAAGCCTTTCGAGCCCATTCGCAAAACAATGCCATTGAAACTATTTGAAGCTATAAAAAGATTATTATCATTCCGTGATGAGGAAGAAAGGGTAAAAAAGGGGTAGCCAGGTTATTTCGGATACGTAATTTCTCGGATCTTCTCAACGAACGCTTCGATTCAATCCCAAAACGTGGTCGACTTTGGTAAGCTTCTGCTATTTGTTAACTCGCAGAAATTATCAGGTTTTATTTCTTTTCTTTAATATTGTCGATGAGCAAATGTGCTCAACGAAAATGAAAAACCATCTAAGATAATATATGCCAAACAAACCCCACAATTGGGCTGTCAAATTGTTCGTATTATGTGATTCGTATGGTTACGCATATAGGTTTGAAATCTACAATGGCGCAGGAGACAATATTATTCTACCAAATTGTCCCGATCTAGGCAGCTCAGCAAATGTTGTAGTTCGTTTATCCCAAACTGTGAATGACTTCATGTACCATATAATTTACTTCGACAATTTCTATACGTCGTTACCTCTGTTGGTTTATTTGCGAGCTCGTGGCATATTTGGTCTTGGCACAATTCGAGTGAATCGCATCCCAAATTGCAAATTGCCACTGGACAGTGCTATAGCAAAGAAAGAGCGTGGGTTTTCAACAGAGTACGTGAGCTCTGCATATGGAATCGATGTTAGTACTGTTCTGTGGAAGGACAATCAAGCTCAAGTTGAACCATTCGATGGAAGCAATCCGAATGAGCAAGTAGCTAAGGCTAAACGATATGACAGGAAGAAGAAGCAAAACGTTGAAGTCGATTGCCCACAAATAATTAGGGAATACAACAGCCATATGGGATGCGTCGACTTTATGGATGGTTTGATGGGACGATATAATGTGAAAGCCAAGACACGTGAGGTAATGACGCGCCTTTTTTTATCATTTTATTGATATGGCTGCAACGAACGCTTACCTTCTTTATAAGCGAATAAATATAGAGAAGATAAATGGTTCCAGTAATATTTCTGACGTAGGAGAAAAGATTTTACAGCTGCCTGAATTCAGAGAACAAATCGCTGCTGCTCTTGTGAGCTAAAATCAAAAGCGTTAGGCGGGTCGTCCATCTTCAACAAGCCAACCAACTACTTTACCTGATTCTCTGAGTGTAGGAAGAAAAGCTGCATATCCTGTTGATGATGTTCGCTTCAACGGTAATACCCATCTTCCGAAATGGCTTGAGAAAAAAGATGGGAAAAAATGGTGTAAACTTTGTAAAAACTCGCAAACTCAATTTGTCTGCGAAGTATGTAATTTACTTGTATGCTGCTCCGTCACGAAAAATTGTTTCGGGGAATATCATGCAAAGAAATAATCTATTTGTGTTACTATTCATTGTTTATTAAAACTTATTTCAATAAAAACATTGTTCCTTGCTAAAAATTTTAAGTGTTAATTTGTTTTGCTCTAACCGACAAGAGTGCCTGGAGGCACTGTTTCTTATTTCTCACCTGGCAGACAAACGAAACGACATATTGACTTTTTGTTGACGGAATTAAGTTTTTTATGTCCTAGTTAAACTAGAAAAAAATTCCCAATCGTTTCCGATCATTATTTAAAGTTTGCTGGTTTGAGGGGTAACGATTATCCATGGAATGCTCTTACTTTGTACTGTCATTGTACTTCCAAGCCATACTTTTATTCGCCACACGTCAGCAAAATACCTTTAAGCACTAGCGGTTGTGGCTACTAATGTGTCAAAACATTGAAGAGGCTTTTGGCAAAAAGCAAATAAATTGTTCCTCAATTATTATATGATTTTTATATTAATGAAGGAAATTTCCACGCAGAATCTGTATTGTTTTGAGAAGAAATTCCTATGGTGTCACTGATATATAGAGCTTTGATGGCTTTTGGGGGGCGGGAGATCTCTCCCCTAGTTCGATCCCCGTGGATCCGCCACTGATTGTGGAATCTAAAAACTAATTAATTAAATGGTGAGAATAACGTTATTAAACAACTTTTTATTATGCTTCTGGTATCATTGAATCACCACATTTCCGAAATTGAGTAAACATTATTTAAATTTTAATTTATTTGCTTTCAAATACAAAAGTGCTTTGTTTTATTTATATATGAACAAATGTGAATATAATGATGATAGATGTGATTGTTAGAAATTATACAAATTTATTAAAATAAACTCTAAGCTAAGCAAATAAAATTCACTGATTGTTGCATTTGAGTGCATTGATTTCCTATATTTACATATTTGTACTACACACTTTATTGCACAATGTGTAATGTACACACTAGGCCGGTTCGAATTGTGGGGAGGCAAACAAATCGCCCATTGCTCAGTGAAAATCATATTCTAGGGATCAAAATAAGAAACTTTGCCGAAGGAACCATACCTCTAAAACGAATTCTGATGTCCCCCCCTTTGGGTCGTAGGGGCAAATTTTGAAAAATCCCACTTTGAAATGCCTATGTTTTTTCTTTTTGGAGTTTATTTTTCTCTTTAGAAATATATTTAGTCAGAACATATGTAAATGAAAAAATGAATTTAATAATAGACAAGAAATTAAAAAAAATTATTTGAAATTAGCGGTTTTACAACCACCTTTTAAAACCAAGGCATCACTGGGATGCATTTGCATGTCGTAAACATAGTTGTGTAGGTTTTTTATTCAACCGTTTTAAAAAATGAAGGTATCGCTTGTGTTGTTTTCTTAAGCCACCACAAGACACAGCAGGTAAAATTGAAATTGCCCCTACACAAAAGTTCAACCCAAAGGGGGGGGGGGGGCACATCAGAATTCGTTTTATAGGTATGGTTCCTTCGGCAAAGTTTCTTATAGTGATCCCTAAAATACGATTTTTACAGAGCAATGAGCGATTTTTAAATCGACCCGCCCTAGTACACACAACATATGTATATGCACAATATATAAAAATACTTGCATAACTGACCGTAAACAAATATATTTTTGTCTAAACATATAGACTAAGTATGTAAATGATGTTATATTTTGCATATTCATATATGTATGTAAGTATTCTTTGCAAAAATGTATATTTATTTTACACGAAAAAGCAATAATGGATTTAATTGTTAATGATCATTGTTATTGTTATATTCTTTGCTTTTGACTTTGATTTGTTGTAGTTTTGTAAAATTAATTATTTCATATCATAAGTATATATGTAGTTTTGTTTGCTTTTATATATCATTTGCAACATTATTTATTGTTTTTGTAGGATTATGATTTTGCTTAAATATTTATATATTTTAAAACAAATAATTAATTTTCATTTAAACAAATGTTTTGCTGTGTCAAAACTTGTTGGAAAATTAATAGACGAAAGCCACAATTATCATTTATATGCCAGTAATTAAGGTAACCCGATGACATTATGGTATGTATGTATATGCTCACATACTAGATATGGGCGATTCCAAACGCAAAGTATCAGTAGCATACCATATAGTGTTAGTTAATTAATCACATTTTTCTTTCTGTTTGGGCTGGTGTGGGTACACGGAGTATATTTTTTTTCGCATATAGGCTGATTGAAATAAAGGACTAGAGTACATCAAAATCGGTAGGTGGAAAAATAAATCAATAAAATAAACTTGAACAAAATTTGAGGCAAGTGATTCGATTTTTCTACATGGTTTACGTGGTGCCCAAATTAGATCACTATTTTGAACGAGTGATGATAATAATGGGCTCGGGTCGAGGTAATTGAAAAGTTTACAGGGAATTTGGAATAATGAGAACGGCTTACCGCAATAACTTAGGAACCTGACAGAACTTTGCAGAAGTTCGGTAGCAGTTAACAACCCAATGACAATGTATTAAGTAAAGGGAAGAGTTTCAAAAGGTCTCGCGAAACATTTTTAGTAGCCTTGCACATTGACCTAGATTATTGAAATTTCGCACATATGAAGTTCAGAGTACAATACACCGCAATATAATGGAGAAGTGAAAATAAGATAAATATTTGTAAACACTTCCTTTATACAAATGAATTAAAACGCAGCGGAAACTTATTCTTAAATGTTGATGAATATTGATTTTGAAATTTAATTCATAAAAATTGTATCTCTTTGCTGAGGACAATTGCTGCGTATTGATGCGTTTACATAACTTAATGGTTTACATATTTTTTTACATATATACATATATGAAATTCAAATTAATTATGTATGTAGGTAGGTAGTATGACTCCAGTTACATCTCAAATGGACTGACCCGTCATAATCAAATTCGTTAAATTCATTGAAAGCATTCCACGGATAGTCATAGACATTTAAATTATTTCGATATATACATCAGGGTCGTGGCACCACTGCACATCACTGCAAGCAAACAAATAAACAACTGATGGACAACGGTGAAGAGGGAACACTACGCATAAAAATTGAATTTAACTAAGCGGTATAATTATCTTGGAGAGTATTCACGATAGATATTTGCATATTGAGAGCATCTATTAGGTTTAAGAAGGGGATGGGAGTTGTAGTGGGGGTGGTGGTGAAAGTGAGAATGAAAGTTGGAGTGAGAGTGGGAATGCCAGTAACAAGGGGGGTGAGTTGGGTGTGGCAGTGGAAGTAGCAGTGGAAGTAGCGAAAGTAGTGACAGTGGGAGTAGGGATGAGAATGAAAGAGGGAGAGAAAGTGTGAGTGTAAAAAAATATGCGAATACGTAAATTGTTTAAATACTAGAAAACCGAAGTTCGGGCTAAACAAATTCCGCCAGGTCTGCTACCATAAAAATTTACTGGTATATATACAATAAGAAGCCGACCCGGCAGATGTTGCTCTGCCCTAGCTTTGGTCTATTTTCATAACTTTAAAGCAATTTTTACCTCTTACTCTCCCTTCCCCTCTCTCGCCTTTTTGTTATCATTTTATTCACTTGCCTTTCTCTTTTTCACTTCTTTTCCGTTCCATCTATTCAAAACTCGTTATCTTCGTTCAACTCTATACCTTTCTCATTCCCTCTTTTCTCTTGTCTCTACGTTTTCTTGTTATTCTCCTTTTCTCAGGTCCCAGTCTCAGTTCCAGTCCCAGTGCCAGTCCTTGTTCCAGTCTAAGTCCGAGTCCCAAAAGAATTTGTTCTAATATATCGGTCACTGGAAAGAAACTTCACAGAAATGCTATCCTATATTTAAAGTTAGATTAAACTGTACACGGTGTAAAGCGACAAATCGGCCGATTGCAATTGATATGGTATGCCTTTGATACTGACATCGTATGACTTATAGAAAACGAGAAGAATTGAATATTGTGGCGAATGAGAATAAACTGGGTACTTGCTGAGTATTTGTATCTTTCTGTACTCATACACAGGGTATTATAACTTTGATTGGATAACGGTTGATTGTAAAGGAGTCGAGATAGATATATACTCCCATATATCAAAATCATCAGTATCGAAAAAGAATTTTACTAAGCCATTTTTTCACCAAATTCGGTATTCGGGCTTCTGGTCTTATCTGGTCTTATCTTATTTGGTATTACAAATGAGCAAAATCGAACGATATCCACGCCCACTTTTTCGATATCGAAAATTTGAAAAAATCGAAAAAATGGGATAATTCCAAAATGAATACCGCTAAGTTAATGAAATTTTGTAGGTGGATTGGTTTTATGACGCAAAACATAAATTCCCAAAAATTTGCAATATAGGCGTGGTACCACCCACATTTATAAGAAACAAATTTGAAAGTTTAACAAGCCGTAAATCAAAAGCCATTAAAAATATTACATTGAAATTTGGCAGGGACACTATCCTTGCTAAATTAAATAGACTAAATGAAGATAATCAAAATCGGTTAAAGACCACGACCACTTTCCCTAAGGTCTAACCTTAAAAAAGTTGCAATAGTTCTATGGTATGTATTTAACTACATTACTTGAAGCTTGCTCCGTAGACGTCACAATTAGACTGGGCGAGATTAAGCGAAGGCGAGAGGTGCACATGATCGACCAAGCGGGAAAGGCGTGGCTTCAAGCGCCGGCTGTAAAGTGTCGAAGGTTATGTGTAGGTCTTACAACCTTAGACTAACAAAGTTGCTTCTATCATTAAAAAGAGAGGACTGTAGACTCATGAGGGGTATTCTGACTGGACACGGCCTTCTGGCGTCACATGCTTTTAAATTAGGCTTGGTCAGTGATAGCAGATGTAGGAAGTGCGGGTTGGAGGAGGAAACAATCGAGCATGCTCTGTGCTCGTGCCCTGCACTTGCCAGACTAAGACTCCAGCTATTAGGAGTCATACAGCTGTCAGATCTAGAAGCGGCAAGTGGCTTAAGTCCTAGGAACCTTCTAGTATTTGCCAAGAGGGCGGAGTTATTTTATAACATAAGTCCTGGTTCTTGATAGGGGTTTTCAATTTGGTCGTTAAACCGAATTTCTGGTAACACTACGGACTCAATCAGTCTATGTGAGGTCCTCATGGACCGGCCAGTTCATCCTAACCTAACCTAACTACATTTAATTGATATTCTACCTCAGTACTGGTATGGTTGATATAGGAACAAATCTTAAACTAATTTTGAAATGGGCGTGAACCGCCCCGTTTTTTGTTACGCTTTCCAAAATAATTTTATATTTATAACACCATTAATCACGCAAAGCAAACAACAACAGCGTTTCAAGTGCCCAGCTGGGTATGTAATGATCAGTTTCACCCGAACTTAGACTTTCTTACATGCTTTCAACTCCATTTGGCCAAAGTTCAGGGTCTTATTTTTACTTGTTGAATGAACGAAATACTATATATTTATATATGTAAGACCTTCTTATCGCTTAACCGTTTAAACGGTTATGGCCGTCCAACAAGGGGTTCCAGTCACTTCTTCGCTGTGTCAACTGTCGCCAATCGCTCACACCAAAGGAGTTTAAATCGGTTTACATCTTTCCATAGACCATCGATCAACAATATTTCTAAGAACTCGTTAATAAGTATTTAAAAAATGTATTTACAACTTTTCAGAACTTGGTTTTAATATCTATATATATTTAAATATATCATAAATTACGGGTTTCCTGCTGATTGACTTTATAACAGCATTCGCATTTCATGTTGCATATTTTATGTCAAAATGCAGAAAAAGTAGCCAAACTGATTACACTCGCTGTTGTGGCTGCATAAAAAATGAGACAATAAAAACTAATAAAAGCCCACTATTACAATAAGCGATTGTAATGCAATGCAATGTGGAGAAGGGGTGTGGCGTAACGCGCTATGATGCCACACACAACGCTGTCAACGTAAAGTCTTTTTCGTTGTAAGTGCAAACGGTAAAACGGAAATGTGGATGCATAAATTTCACACTTTGTAGCTTACAAGTGTCGAGCGTGAAAACGAGGCGGCAAAATAACAACAAAAAAAATTGTTTAACTGTGGCGGTTGTGCTGTTGGCAAAACATTTAAGCATACTTTTGAGAGCGTTTGTGGATGAATTGCAGCGCAGAGCGGTGTAAAATTGCGAAAAACGCGAAAAGAAAGCAACAACAAGTAATATGCAACAAAGCAACCAGGCGTGTGGAAAATGAAACAAAAACAAGTGAAAAACCAATAAATGTATCTTCAACCCGTTATTTATGCATAGATATTCCCAAAAATCAATTAACAAGTTTTAAATCAGTTCATAAAAAAGTATTATGTTTCTCATATCCAATTCGTTAGTAAAAGCCATGTATAATCCTGCTTCGAGTCAAATTTTACCCATTTTGGCAAACAAATTGGTTTAACCGGAAAATTTTGCTGGGAATATTTTGATATTTTATGATTCTTTTTGGCATAGGTTCTAGAAAGTTTTTTCCCCAAGGAGGCGGAATCGTTTTATAAGTTCCTGGTTTTTGAACGGGTTTTCAGTATAGTCTTTCAACAAACTTCCAGTAACATTATGCGCTCACTCAGTCTATGTGAGGTCCTCACGGACCAGCACCTAACCTAGCCTATTATGTGTCTTGGAACTCAGACAAAGTGTCTATAAATTTGGGTTCTGAAATTTTAATAATAGCTTTTTTAAACCAGATATTGAGAAACAAAGCTATGAAGGTAGTGCGAAATTTATAGATGTTTAACATATTTCTTACAGCAAAGTATCTAGATCGACTATAATTTACTGCTAACCTAAGCTCGGTAAATGTGCTCTACCGGACGTTGAAATAATTTCAAATCTCATATGAGCCTTGTTATTCTCTCGACCAGTGCGCCATTTAGCGGAAATATTTCTTCTTTTGTTGCGTTGTCACGGTTCTCTTTACTATGCTTGAGGTTTGACGGTGGTGCAAAATTTCTACATATCGCGCCCTGGGCGCCACCTGTCCGAATTTATCTCAGGATTTCATCCGATCTGTACAATTTTTGGAAGTATCTAGATCCTTGCTAACTATCATTGAGCTCAATCATGTTTTAAATTTCAGGTATCTAGCTTACTGGAAAGTTAAAAAAAAAAAAACGGTTCCCGAAATTCCAAATCTGATGTGCGTATGAGGTTTCTGATAACCTCGACGCATGCGTAATCCAGACGAATTTATCGAACTACGTGTAAGATTTGATTCCAATGATAAGTGACTTAAAAATCGATAGAAAAATTCCTCATAATCTAAATGGATTTACTAAATATCTCTACATATCTCGGTCCCTGCTCTGTCTAGAATATCTAATTTGCCATCGTAAATATTTCAACTAGGTGGGGCCCTAAGCTGTATTCAAAATTTTAGGTTTTTAGGTTATCGCGAAGTACCCTATAAACCGATCTTCAAATTCCAAATTTCGTATTTCACGGCTACCTGAAGTGTAATATTCAAAATTCTACCTAAAGTTGCTTTTTAAAAACCGATCGAAAGATTTAACATGTTCCGTACTGATTTTCAAAATATCTCGATCCCGACCCATTCTAGCACATTTTTGTATCTAGCTCATCGGGAAGTTTTTAAGAGTTTGCTCTAAAAATTTCCAAATTCGAACGATTTTTTTTAAATATCGCGATCCATGCGCCACTGAGCGAAATTTTTTCTCCTAGATTGAACTGTTATTGGGTTCGGAAACAGGTTTTATGTTTTAAGATGGTAAGGTGAACTTCCTTGTGATTGGCTCTAGACAAAAAACTGGCTTCAAAAACTCATGTCGAATTGAATTTTTTAGAAAGTGAGGTATAATTGGTGAGAAACACGTAGAGTCTGAAACCAGCTTTTACATTGCGAATGTTCTGCAGTAGTATGGCTTTATAAGATCTTCGTGTAATTAAGATCATGTGTTAACTGCATCCTGAACAATACGTTAAATATGGTCACAGCTCGAAATGCTTGAAGTAGCTATAGAAGCTATCAGAAGAGTGTGCTTTGTTTCTGTCAACACAAAAAAGGAATATGCTTTGAAAGTAAGAACATTTCTTTAGAAGCCAAATATTTTGCGGTAATTCCGAATTCCAAATTAAGCTGGAAAGGAAACGTTGAGGTGAGATCAAAGAAAGCTCGTCGCTGTACTACACCTGCAAAAGGGCTTTCGGGAGGAACAGACGCCTGTCCCTGTATATCATTCACGGCATGTACAACGCTTGACGGATACTAACTTATGGAACTTTTGTCTGGTGGAAGTGAAAAATCTGGTATGTTCGGGAATATCAGGAGCAGTGAGCAGTGCACATCAGGAAGTATTAAATAATACCTCCAAAAGTGTTCGTGCTATGCTTACAAGAGAAAGATTCTCTAAAACTAAGGGAATGCAACCCGAAAAAATCAATCGCATACGGAAACGCGAAGATACTCAAAGATATGGCAAGGGACGACCAAACGTAGTAATAAAGAACGTAATGTCTGACACGAAATATATCATATGATATTGTCTTTAGGTGCAAAACATAAGGTATCCTTCGAGGGAGCAACAGGAGGTAGGCCAGGATGGGGGAATTGGCACTGCAATCTACATAGTGGGTCAAAATTGGAAAAGAAATTGAAGCTGTACTGTGCTTTAAGTAGAGCTTACGATTTCTCGAGCATGTTCGAGAAAAGATTTCTCGCGAGTCTCGCCTTATCGCGGGATTCTCGAATCTCGAATTACTCGTAAGGCTCGCGAGATTGTTGAATCGCGAATTGCTTGTAAGGCTCGCGAGATTTTCGAATCTCGAAATACGTGTAAGGCTCGCGAGCTTCTCGCATTCGACTTAATTAATTCATTGGTTGTTTTATATAGAGCTTACGATTTCTTGTGGTGCACAAGCCAAAATGTCCGGAAAACCACAAGTTAAAAACCCCAAAATGTATAGAATATTGCCAATGCAGCGACTTAATTGAAAGTAGAGAAGATCGCGAGTATTACGAGTAATTCGATATTTAAGAATCTCGCGAGCCTTACGAGTAATTCGAGATTCGAAAATCTCGCGAGAAGCCGTGCCCTTGATGTCTCGTTGAAAAATAAAATATTGTGAACAAAATAATATTGTAACGAATTTACTGAATTTCCGCTTATTCAAAATCTTCTGTTAACGTCCGAATCGCTAAACTGTTGAATAAATAACTCCAATATTGAATAATGCAAGAATGGCCTTTATTAAAGTACTTCACAATAACACTTATACTTCGCAACTAATAGCTTGCTTTAACCAAACTTATTGTCGTGCCTCTACTGTTGCTGCCTTTTATACTCTGTGATTTCCCGTTCGCATACTTCTCGGCGCTTCCAGAATTTACTTAATTACTGCTATAAAATTATGACTACAGATGCACATGTATAGCTTCTCATATGCGCGTGTATATGTGAGTGAAACTTCCACAGATAATTGCCTACTTTAGGGAGCACCTCAGGTAAGATATATGCATGTGTTTGTGCGTCTCTTCTCCGCTGCTCGTATGGACATATGGGTAGACATAATGATTGATTTGTTGATGTGCATTCGAGTCACTGCTTAGTATCGGCTTAGAGATGGTAGTACCCCTTAGTGTTGCTAGTATTCGTCACAATATGTATAATAAATATGTTTTGAGTTAAATGTCATTGGAAGCAATATAATGAACAAAAAAGTCACAAGTAAAAAAACCAAGTATATGGATACTGTCCAGCGATTAAGTAAGAATGTCGAGAAGCTCGCGAAATTTACGAGTACTTCGAGACCCGATAATCTCGCGAGAAGTCGAGTTTTCGATTTCCCGGGTCTCGAAAATCTCGCTTGTGTTCAAGAAGAAATCGTAAGCTCTAGCTTTAACCATCGTACCGACTTACTAACGCTTTAAGTGTCTTTCTGGCGGAGGTCCATGTCATATTCTATGCGATATTCAGACATCAATGCAACGATCTTTGTAGACAGCCAAAACGTCTTAAAGGCGTTAGAATCCAACTTGCTAAATCGGATATAATATGGAGGTATCGAGCCTCGGTGGTGTACATATTTAAATATATCCCACAGCGATATTGAACCGCTAATCCGACCGGGATTATTACGAGGTATGAAGGTCCTAATAGCTATGCTTGGATAGGAAGAGAGCAAGCTTTCTTCTCAAGCTAAACAAATCTGAAGGTCATTGCACTATCTCCCCAACGTTCCTACTGTGGCGCATACCAACAAGTTCCTTCCATAAGATGAGAAAGAAGAGGAGTTTATTCATCATAAGACGACTCAAATTTCTAAGTGCACGTTTCTTCGACAGTTTAGGAGAGATTCGGAAGGTGGATCTTTTGCTCCTACTTTAGTTCATCAGGAAAAATCAGTAGTTCGTTGGCGAGGTAAGCTGGTTGAGCAAATGTGCGCCACTCGTCACTCATTGAAGGTATTCAAAATAGTTAAAGATATCTTCGAGTGGAAGTGTGGAAAGTTCCCTTGCACACCCATTAAGCTTAACCTTATCTTACCTACAAGTGAATTGAATATTGGGATAATTATAATTTCAGTTAACATCTAAAAAGCTTTCTCAGGTGCTGTTTGACAATGAATACTCTCTCTATACGTGAGCATTCGGTGAAATTTGAAGCCTCTAGCTGTTAAAATGGGGCAGTAATTACTAAAGGCTTCTTATCCGAACAATCGGTTGATGGAAATATATGCTATATATACGACCGATCTCATCAATTTTTTCAGACAATAATATGTGCAATATACGAAAGCATTTGGTGAATTTTGAAGCTTCAATCTGAAAAATTTAAGAAGACATGACAAAATCCTCTTTTCGGAACAATCGGTTATATGGGGAATATATGCTATAGTGGTCCGATCCGGCCGGTTCCAACAAATGTCTAATCGGACACCTAAATATACCCGCTCACCAAATTTTATCAAGATACCTCATAAATTGAGGGACTAGTTTGCATACAATCAGACAGACGGACAGACGGACATGGCTAAATCAACTCAGCTCTTCATCCTGATTATTTCGGTATACTTAATGGTGGGTCTATCTATTCTAATTTAAGGACTTCCAATTTTGAGTTTCGCGACGAAGTTAATATACCATTTAATTTTTTATTTTTTTTTTATACAAATCGGGTGGTATAGTGGTTGTATGCTAGATAGCCAGATATTGCAGGTGCAACTAGTTGAAAATTGTCAGACGGGATGAGAGGTCCATTGACCTTAGAAAAACTGGAAATTGGGATAGAGTGGTTAACTCTTGCTAGTCTTCAGGGGAAATAATTTGAAACTCTTAACAGATTTAGATCAAGGGCTTACTTGACATAGTAGTTATATCGTGTTTCCCAACCAATTCCCTAAAAAAATTAAAGAACTTTGTGAATATCCGCAGCCAGACTTTTTTGTGATCGCTCGACTCTGAAATATATTTGAAATGCGAGTACAGGACTAGTGTTTAGTGGGCTAGTTCTATTTTGGGTCAGTAAATATTAGTCGTTAGCATCTTTCTGTACTGTAAGGAGATTGAATGTGTGGTGTATGAACTGCATTGGCGTTATGAAAATGAATAAGGCCGGCTTGGGTGTATAATTGTTAGGCGAGTAAGACGGCAGCTCACCAAGAAAGGAGCTACTGAAGGTTGCCGCAATGCACTCACACTTACGAAGACCTTTTGAATGTTGCTGATAATGCATATGAATTTATGAATGCAATCCTCATTACTGCATTTGTTGGTTTTGAACGTTGGTGGGTTGGCCTGCGTATTATTGCTGCTAACTATTAGTATTATCAGACCGAGGAGAATTGTTAGTTCAACAAGAAATGTTGGTGAGCCGAAGGAAACTCAAAAAGCTGTCGACAATAATTATCATAAAAAATGTAAATGAAATGAGTTTTTCTTGCTGGTATGTGTTACACTGGTTCTGTTGCATGGGATGTTATGCATAATTGTTTAAGTCCTTTTCCACTTATTTCAAATATAGAATACGTTTTTTTTCCTAGCAGCTCTAGTTTTCGAAATATTTAATAATAACGCTTTTAGCAAAAATATTTTTTTTTAATAAATAAGCTTAATTATTATCAATTGGAACGAGTTAAATTTTCTTTCAAGATATTTTCTTCAATGAGTTTATTCAAGAGCATTACCCTGAAGGCTCCAGCAATAATCAGCCAACATTTGCGCCTTCGGAAGCCCTTGATATCGCTCTTCTATAGCGCGGAGATGCTGGTAAATATGCTCGCTCTGCTCTTCACTGAGATTGCTTAAATTTACACGAAAACGGTTCAGATGACTATGGAGAAGGTGCATCTAGATACTCATGTTTACACCTGGATGTTGAAAGTGTAGCATCCGCTGTTCCATGTGCTCAGAGAAGTAAGGTAGCTTTCTGTTTCCTAAAAAGGCTTGTGAACGCTGGATTACAATCTGCGGGTCATCGAAAATCTCATCGATTAAATCAGAATCATAGCTGTCATCTTGATCATTGCTGCTCGATGCATTCTCTTGAACTAAATATTCTGAATGATACTGGAGGTATTGGGTATATGCTCTGATGAATTTCTTGCACTAAGGACGGGTGGAACAGCAATCAGATCTGTCTGAATAAATCCATTAAGAGTGATTTCTGCAGTTTATTCTTGATATGTTTACCACACAGAAATAAAAGTCGCAGTGATGGTCCGGCGGCTCATGCCTAATCAAAGGAGTTTGGTACTTGAAGTGAGGTATTTTTTTATTTGCCCGTAATGACCCAACATTATTTTTAAATATGAAATTTGGAATCCTGTCTTTTTTTATTAGTTTCATATGGAGAACCGAACTAGTCCATATAAGAATGTTTCACTAGTTCGGAAGGATTCCAACGAAATTCCTTAAACATTTACGCTCCATAAGTAAAACAATTAATTATTTTTTTTTTAATTCTACTGAGACATATTTTAAACACACACTATTCCCAAGAAAGTAAGAGTGCCTAAATTCGTGTGTAACCGAAGTTGGAATTACGTTGCTGTCAATTTTACATATTTATATATAAGCCTAAAATATGTATCGATTTTTTTTACAAGGGATTATTATTTTTTGAGGCTCTAGAAATATTGTTTAGTGCTTGATCGAAAGAAAGGCGTGGGAATGCCCATTCAAAAAAAAAAAAAATATCCCTCAATTTCCTCTTAAATAAAACTTGGTAAGTGGATCATCATTGATACAAAACTATTTTTCGCTAAGTTAAAGCTTATTATTCTAGTCTACGATCCTTTTAAACATCTTTTGTATAAAAATGGACGTGGTCTTTAATCGATGCCGTAATTTTTATACTCAGTTGAGCAGAGCTCACAGAGTATATTAACTTTGATTGGATAACGGTTGGTTGTACAGGTATAAAGGAATCGAGATAGATATAGACTTCCATATATCAAAATCATCAGGATCGAAAAAAAATTTGATTGAGCCATGTCCGTCCGTCCGTCCGTCCGTCTGTCCGTTAACACGATAACTTGAGTAAATTTTGAGGTATCTTGATGAAATTTGGTATGTAGGTTCCTTAGCACTCATCTCAGATCGATATTTAAAATGAACAATATCGGACTATAACCACGCCCACTTTTTCGATATCGAAAATTTCGAAAAAGCGAAAAAGTGCGATAATTCATTACTAAAAACGAATAAAGCGATGAAACTTGGTAGGTGAGTTGAACTTATGACGCAGAATAGAAAATTAGTAAAATTTTGGACAAGGGGCGTGGCACCGCCCACTTTTAAAAGAAGGTAATTTAAAAGTTTTGCAAATTGTAATTTGGCAGTCGTTGGGGATATCAAGATGAAATTTGGCAGGAACGTTACTCCTGTTACTATATGTATGCTTAATAAAAATTAGCAAAATCGGAGAACGACCACGCCCACTTTAAAAAAAAATTTTTTTAAAGCCAAATTTTAACAAAAAATTTAATATCTTTACAGTATATAAGTAAATTATGTCAACATTCAACTCCAGTAATGATATGGTGAAACAAAATGCAAAAATAAAAGAAAAATTCAAAATGGGCGTGGCTCCGCCCTTTTTCATTTAATTTGTCTAGGATACTTTTAGTGCCATAAGTCGAACAAAAATTTACCAATCCTTGTGAAATTTGATAGGGGCTTAGATTCTGGGACGGTAACTTATTTCTGTGAAAAAGGGCGAAATCGATTGAGGCCACGCCCAGTTTTTATACACAGTCAACCGTATGTCCTTCCGCTCGGCCGTTAACACGATAACTTGAGCAAAAATCGATATATCTTTGCTAAACACAGTTCACGTACTTATCTGAACTCACTTTTTATTGGTATAAGAAATGGCCGAAATCGGACTATGACCACGCCCAATTTTTCGATATCGAAATTTACGAAAAACAAAAAAATGCCATAATTCTATACTAAATACGAAAAAAGGGATGAAACATGTTATTTGGATTAGTTTATTGACGCAAAATATAACTTTAGAAAAAAACTTTGTAAAATGGGTGTGACACCTACCATATTAAGTAGAAGAAAATGAAAAACTTATGCAGGGCGAAATCAAAAGCCCTTGGAATATTGGAAGGAATACTGTTCGTGGTATTACATATATAAATAAATTAGCGGTACCCGACAGATGATGTTCTGGATCACCCTGGTTCACATTTTGGTCGATATCTGGAAAACGCCTTCACATATACAACTATCACCACTCCCTTTTAAAAGCCTTATTAATACCTTTAATTTGATACCCATATCGTACAAACACATTCTAGAGTCACCCCTGGTCCACCCTTATGGCGATATCTCGAAAAGGCGTCCAGCTATAGAACTAAGCCCCACGCGCTTTCAAAATACTCATTAACACCTTTCATTTGATACCTATATCGTACAAACATATCCTAGAGTAACCCCCGGTCCACCTTTATGGCGATATTTCGAAAAGGCGACCACCTATAGAACTAAGGTCCACTCCCTTTTAAAATACTCATTAATACCTTTCGTTTGATACCCATATTGTACAACCGCATTCTAGAGTCACCCCTGGTCCACCTTTATGGCGATATCTCGAGAAGGCGGCCACCTACAGAACTAAGCCCCACGCCCTTTTAAAATACTCATTAACACCTTTCGTTTGATACCCATATTGTACAAACGCATTCTGGTCCACCTTTATGGCGATATCTCGAAAAGGCGACCACCTGTACAACTACAACCACTCCCTTTTAAAACCTTCATTAATACCTTTAATTGATACCCATATCGTACAAACACATTCTAGAGTCACCCCTGGTCCACCTTTATTGCGATATCTCGAAAAGGCGTCCACCTATAGAACTAAGGCCCACTCCCTTTTAAAATGTTCATTAAGCCCTTTCATTTGATACCCATATCGTACAAACAAATTCTAGGGTCACCCCTGGTCCACCTTTATGGCGATATATCGAAACGGCGTCCACCTATGGAAATAAGGATCACTCCCTTTTAAAATACTCATTAACACCTTTCATTTGATACCCATATCGTACAAACACATTCTAGAGTCAACCCTGATTCACCTTTATGGCGATATCCCTAAATGGCGTCCACCTATAGAAATATGGCCCACCCCCTCTTAAAATACTCTTTAATACCCTTCATTTGATACCCATATCGTACAAACACATTCTAGAGTCAACCCTGATCCACCTTTATGGCTATATCCCTAAATGGCGTCCACCTATAGAAATATGGCCCACCCCCTCTTAAAATACTCTTTAATACCTTTCATTTGATACCCATATCGTACAAACACATTCTAGAGTCAACCCTGATCCACCTTTATGGCGATATCCCTAAATGGCGTCCACCTATAGAAATATGGCCCACCCCCTCTTAAAATACTCTTTAATACCTTTAATTTGATACCCATATCGTACAAACACATTCTAGAGTCAACCCTGATCCACCTTTATGGCTATATCCCTAAATGGCGTCCACCTATAGAAATATGGCCCACCCCCTCTTAAAATACTCTTTAATACCCTTCATTTGATACCCATATCGTACAAACACATTCTAGAGTCAACCCTGATCCACCTTTATGGCTATATCCCTAAATGGCGTCCACCTATAGAAATATGGCCCACCCCCTCTTAAAATACTCTTTAATACCTTTCATTTGATACCCATATCGTACAAACACATTCTAGAGTCAACCCTGATCCACCTTTATGGCGATATCCCTAAATGGCGTCCACCTATAGAAATATGGCCCACCCCCTCTTAAAATACTCTTTAATACCTTTAATTTGATACCCATATCGTACAAACACATTCTAGAGTCAACCCTGATCCACCTTTATGGCTATATCCCTAAATGGCGTCCACCTATAGAAATATGGCCCACCCCCTCTTAAAATACTCATTAATACCTTTCATTTGATACCCATATCGTACAAACACATTCTAGAGTCAACCCTGATCTACCTTTATGGCGATATCCCTAAATGGCGTCCACCTATATAAATATGGCCCACTCCCTCTTAAAATACTCTTTAGTGCCTTTCATTTTATACACATGTCATACAAACACATTCCAGGGTTACCCTCGGTTCATTTTCCTACATGTTATTTTCCCTTATGTTGCCACCATAGCTCTCAACTGAGTATGTAATGTTCGGTTTCACCTGAAGTTAACCTTCCTTACTTGTTTACTTTAAATGCTATGAAGAAAGTATGTGGTTAGGGGGGCTGGCAATATAAATTTACCTTCCTTTAGGTGTATGCGGCTGCTGCGGTGATGGCGATGATGTGGCAGTGTGGATGTTGATGGTATGCTTACGGTGACACAAGACCGTCTCCTTGTGGAACTTGGTATCGGTTTGTGGCGTTAGGTTGAGTGCTTCCAGCAATGTGGGGTTTCTGAAGCTACACTTTGCACACGCTTAAAATGGAGAGCACTGCTCAAGCGCACAAAAACACATTTTTAAATTTATAAAGAACACTTCTTTTCTTTAATTTGTGAGGGTTTCATACAGTTTACAAATGGGGGTTTTATAACTTGAAGTTACAGAATTTTGTTACGATTTTATAAATTTTGGTGTCACACACGAATGGAGAAAAATTTCAAATAAGTAATTAAAAAGAAATGTCAACAAACATATATATGTATATATGTACATATGTACATACATGTCAACTGTCAACTCAATGTTGGGGTTGCCAGAGGGGCGAAACCTGAACTCTTATACTCTAATAGATATAACTATAGATATAATTCATGGATTTAACGTAATTCATGAGTCGTAAAGATAATAACTATACATCAAATAGTAATGTATAAAAAGGTTCAATGTACATATTTATATATATGTAACTTAGTTACGGTAATTATAAATAAGGTACATGTTCAAATTCAATATAAAAAAATTCAGGTAAAATTCAAGTTCTTTTAATTGGTTATAAAAATACGATGTTGATGTAGTTGGCTGTTGATGACTGCAATAGTCGCTCAACCATCGTCCCCGCCCTAGGCGCGTTCAGCGGCTAGAGCCTCTTGCAGCTCTTGAAGAGTCCGTAGCGCATCTCGTACGAGGAGGTCAGACACCTTTCCCCTGAAAGTGGTAGTTTGCATACCTTGAGCGGTGCACCGAACGGTGCGTCGAGCGGCAGTAGATGCTGGCGGTTGTGCTTCGGTAGCTGGGCGAGACCGAGAGATAGCTGGGCGAGAACGGGATCGCACGGTGGGGGTAGAGGGTACCTGAGGTGGTACTACTTGGCAACCAGGCCGGGGTGCCTGGGTATGACGTGGGATGCTCGGTGTTGCATCCCGCCGATGCAGCAGAGAGTGGTGCCTTAATCCGCAAGTTCGACAGCGATCATACGAATTGCATTCATCTGTTGCATGCGATAGCGCCAAACAATTCAAACAGAATTTATGCTCCCTCGCGAGTATCCATCGTTGTGGCGGCGTCATTTTCTTAAATATAGTACAATTTCGGAGGGCGTGCTGACGTGTGCAAATCCGGCATCGTCTATAGTCCATTAGCAGTGGCGAGGTTCGAGACTCACCGGCGTGGTTCGGAACAACGATCTCCGATCTCAATGACCTCCGGGATGCCGGTTGAGCGCGATCCATAGCGATCTGGAAGTACAGTTATAAATGCATTTTAGGTGAGAGAAATGTTAATGCGGGAAATTTCAGTTGGCACTGGGCCTGCAAGTTGTGATACTGTTGCCACGAGAATGCGGTAGGAGTGGAAGAGGTGGTTCAGTGGTAGTTTGGTGAGCTTGCCGTGCTTGCCCTATCTGTGTTTCGCTTTGAGGGAGTAAACATAATTTTACGAGTGGGCGTTTGAGGGTGCCGGTTTGAGTGCGAACGTCGACGACGCGTATATGACCATCTGGCCCGGGATATATTTTCTCAATGCGTCCTATACGCCACTCTGCCGGGGGGAGTGAGTCGTCGTGAATGCAAACACACTTACCGACCTTGGGTTCGGGTTGTGGATTTTTCCACTTCTGCCTCTTCTGGAGATCCTTTAGGTAGTCTTCCTTCCACCGTTTGCTGAATTGATGATGTAAACTTTTTACCCTGTCCCATCGGTTTATAAGAGATAACTCCACGTGATCCACTTCAGGGATAGCGGGGAGGGTACCACCTCTGAGAAAGTGGCCGGGGGTCAGCGCGGTAAACTCGGTGGGATCTTGGGACAAAGGTGAGATAGGACGAGAGTTTAATACGGCTTCAATTCTTACCAAGAGGGTGATAAATTCTTCAAATGTGAACTGGTGGGCTCCTGCAGTCTTCGTGAAGTGCAGTTTGAAACTCTTCACTGCAGACTCCCACAAGCCGCCCATATAGGGAGCTCCGGGCGGAATGAATTTCCAATTGATGCCCTGGGGAGAGTATTTAGTGATTACTTCTTGAGAGGCAGTTTTCATGAAGTCAACGAACTCCTTTTCGATCGCTCTTTTAGCTCCAATAAACGTTTTGCCGCTGTCACTCATCATTGTGGCAGGATATCCACGACGTCCGACGAAGCGAGCGAATGCTGCGAGAAGGGCATTTGTTGTTAGGTCCGAGCACAGCTCAAGGTGGACAGCTTTTGTCACGAAACAGACAAAAACGGCCACGTAGCCTTTCAGTAAGGTGTGAGACCTTAGCAAGGAGGCTTTTATTTGAAAAGGCCCCGCAAAGTCGACACCGGTAGTGGTGAAAGGGGGAGCGTATGTGCATCGTTCCGGGGGCAAAGCCGCCATGATTTGTGATCGCATTTGCTGCTTGTGGAGGGTACAAGTTTTGCACTGATGTATGCATCTCTTTATGAGGGGTTTGTGTCGTGAAATATAGAGATCTTGTCTGAGGCATTGCTGCATGAGACGTATTTCGGCATGGAGAAGAAGTTCATGGAGGTACTGTATATAGAGGACAGCGAATCTTGATTTTTCTGGGATAATAACGGGATGTTTTTCATTGTAAGTCAACGTCGTATGAACTAATCTACCATGAACCCTGAGGAGCCCGTTTTCATCGAGGTATGGGTTGAGGGTTAGTAGAGAGCTTCTTTTATCAATTGGTTTTGCATTTTCCAAGCATGCTCTTTCGCGAGGAAAATATCGGGTTTGCGTTAACGTCACATGTTTATTTTTCGTTTTGCGGAGATCTTCATGAGACAGAGAGGGAGTGTAAGCGGGTTTAATGCCTCGAATTCGGTCCTTGAGATTATTAATGAACCTAAAAGCATATGCCATGACCCTGAGGGCGCGGGGAAAAGAGGAAAATCAATCCAATACATCGGGGTCATCTTCAGCTGAGTGTAGTGCTTCGACTCGGCGCATTTCAGGCGGGTTTATGCTGCGGGTAGATGGTTTTGACCAAGCTTCGGGGGGCTGGGTCAGCCACGCAGGGCCATTCCACCACAGCAAAGAATTTGCCAACTCCATGGGTTTGCATCCTCCATGTCTGCTGGATTGTCGCGACTGCCTACATGCTTCCAGGAGGCGCTTCCGACGAGATCCATAATTTCAGCTGTTCGATTGGATACGAAAGTTTTCCAAGCGTGGGGAGGCTTTTCGAGCCATGCTAACACAATTTCCGAGTCAGACCACATGTAAAGATTTTTAAGAGGGAGCTCGAGATGGGATTGTACGACGGCGATTAGTCAGGCAAGGTGTAGATCTGAACCTAGTTCTAGTCTTGGAAGACTGGCAGTGCGAAGAGGGGCAACCTTACCTTTAGCGACCAAAAGGTGAGACGACGTGGTGGCACCGTCGGTTGTTCGCAGATATATAGTAGCGCAATATGCCTTTTCTGACGCATCGAAGAAACCATGCAGTTTAACCTGCTGGTTCGGCATATAGTCAACCCATCGAGGTATCTTTATATCTGAGATGTTGGGTAAATTTTTTGCGAACTGCGTCCATTTAATGAAGCGGAGGGGCTTCACTGGTTCGTCCCAGCCAGTTCCGTCTATCCATAGCTCTTGGAGTAAAATCTTGGCCTGAATCATAATCGGCGTAAGCCACCTTGCGGGGTCAAAAAGTTTTGCGACCGAGGAGAGAATTTGTCGTTTTGTACTAGCGGACGAGAGGGGTATTGAGTCCTCTGTATACGAAAACGTGTGGGTCAGAGCGTTCCACTGTATGCCGAGAGTTTTGGTGTTGCTTGCTTTCTCGAATTCCAAAAGATTGGTATCTAGCAAGTCCTCTTCTTTGATGTTTTTTATTATACTGGGGTGATTGGCCGTTATTTTCCGTAATGGAAATCCTGCTGACGCTAACACTTGGATGACTTGGGAGAGAGCTGTTTCAGCAGAGAGAATTTCATGGCTGCCAGAGAGAATGTCATCTACATATGTTTCTTTGGTTAAGACAGGGACGGCTTTGGGGAAAGTTTCTTCTACATCGTTGGCCAGTTGGTGAAGAGTACGTATGGCGAGGTAGGGGGCACAGTTCACACCAAATGTGACTGTTTTCAGGCGATAGTCTTTTATGGGGTCGCTCGGAGATGAGCGAAAGACGATGCTCTGATATTCTCTGTCGTCTTCGTGCATTATAATTTGACGATACATTTTTTCTACGTCTCCGTTGAAAACAAACTGGCATGTCATCCATTTGAGAATCAGAAGCATCAGATCGAGTTGGAGGGTAGGGCCGGTATAAACAACGTCGCTAAGCGCATGTCCAGATGCCGACTTCTTTGAGGCGTTAAACACGACCCGCACCTTTGATGCCTTTTTCTCGGGTTTGACAACTGCGTGATGAGGAAGATAAAATGAGAGGCATTTTCCTCCGTCAAACCTTTCATAGGAGCCGGTTTCCTCCATGTGATCGAGGGTGAGGTATTCTTCTAGGACACTATCATATTGAGTCTTTAGATCCCCTTCCTTCTGCAGGCTTCTCTCCATTCCAAGAAACTGGCTTAGAGCTGAAGACCGAGAGTGGGATAATGAGATTGACTCTGGGAAGCTGGGTTTCAACGGCAGCCTTACGATATAACGACCCTTATCATCGCGTGAGGTTGTGGCTTCGTAGAGATTCTCGCAAAACTCGCCTTCTGGGGTTATTTGGGGTTTGGTGGGAACTTCCTCCAATTCCCAGAATTTTCGCAATAGAGAGTTAAGATCTTCGTTCGTCGCTTCTGACACTTGCATGCAGAAAGAGTTGACCATCACAGGGGCTCTACCGCTCAGAATCCATCCAAAAATGGTTTTCTGCGGGGATGGGGGGGAAAGTTTCTCAACGCCATTTTGGATGATTTGCGGTATTGCATCACTGCCTAGGACGAGATATATTTGCGAGGGGGAGTGACAGTTCGAGTCTGCGAGGTTGAAGTGTGCCCATTTTGCTTGAAGCTCGCTAGTGAGCTTAAGCTAGGGGAGCATTTTTGTTAGCCGGGGTAATACTATTGCCTCTGCACTTATTCTGGTTTTAAAATCGGGGGATACCAAAGTCAGAGAGCACAATTTGTTTGAGGTCTGAACTGCCTTGCCGCCCATCCCTGATATTTCAAATCCAGAGGGTTTGAATGGGAGTTTGAATCTATCTTGGGCTCTGGTAGAGATAAAGGTTCGTTCAGATCCCTGATCTACAAGCGCTCTGAATTTGAAATTTTCTCCTCTATACTCTACGGGTACGATAGCCGTGGGTAAAATTATTTCACAATCGTTTTCGGAATAAAACGATTGGACTTGGCTTTTCTGCGAGCATGAAGGGCTTTCATCTAGGGCATTGGCTTGATCGGGAGTATTACCGGGTGAGACTGTGGAATTCGTGGTCGTGGCTTGTGAGGATGTTTTTTGCAATCGTGTTGTCTCTTCGACACTTGAGATTTGTCTTCGTCAAGAACTGAGTTGTGCCGATCTTGACATTGATTGCAAGTTTGAGTACTGGAACAGTCTTTCAATATGTGTGACTGAGAGAGACAATTGAAACACATACTGTTTTCTCTCACAAACCTTCTGCGATCAGAGGTCGATAGTTTCTTAAATTTGAAGCAACTTATAAGGGGGTGAGATGAGGTTTTACATATAGCGAACTTGTACATTGTCCGCTGCTCTGTCATATGCGACTGGGTGTGGGAGGTCGATTTATTTGAAAAGGGATGCGACTGCTGGGGTTTAGATGGTGGCCTAGTTTGGGGGATGGCTTTAAATTTATTTGGTCGCCATTGATCGACTCGCTCTACGACTTCATATCGAATTGTGAGGAACTGGTCCATTTGGGACCAGTTAGGAAGTTCTCTTCTTGAAGTCAGAGACTGCTCCCATAACGTGACTGTATTTTCAGGGAGTTTAGAGGTCACGAGATAAATAAGTATGGGGTCCCAGTTATTTACCGACGATTGCAACCTTTGAATGTCTTCACTGTTTTCTGTAGTGATAGTTTTTAAATTCATCAGGGCCCGTATTTGATTATCTACGAGAACTCGTCTGTTCTCGTATCGGGACTTTAGGGCTTCCCACGCTAAGGAAAAGTTGTCATCAGTCAAGGGAAATTGGTTGACTATTTGAGCTGCCTTTCCTTGGGTTTTGTATCTGAGGTGATACAATTTTTGCGCTTGGGAGAGTTTCGGGTGGTTAATATAAACGGCTGTGAACATGTCACGAAATGAGGGCCATTTTTCATAACCACCATAAAATATTTCGGTATCGCAGGGAGGGATTTTTAGCGAAATACCGGAGTTGTCGGATGGACTTGGTGTGACGGTAGAGGGAGCGGGGGCATTTGCTTGTTTAAGCAACTGAAGCTGGTCTTCGATCTGGGCTTTTGTGTCTTCGTACGCTATGAGACAGGACCTGTATATGCTATTAGCAGATGTTGGAAAATCTTCGGGAAAGTCCTGATCTGGGGTTTCGACAATCTTATCGAAGACGGTTTGGACTCTATTCCAGAATTTTTCTATGTTTGAGTTTTTTATTTTGAGTGAGGACTCCGTGTTGTCTTGGAGCGACGTCGACCTAAATCGAGCACAGTATTCCATAAAATTGTCCGTTTCGGATGTAAATTTTTTGGGGGCAGACGAGATTTTAAATCTTTTAACACCTTGAGTTTTGGAGCCACCTTTTTTGGTTTCATCGTCACTCATTTTTGAGCTTTGTTTTATGACTCTTACAAATGAGAATTAACAAAAATTTAAGTTCAGAGAGAAAAAACTTTTTTTTTTTTTTTGAATAGAGAGTATTTGCTTTTAAATGTGTGAGGGAGTTACGTTTAAATATTCACCTTAAATAGCAAGAGAGAATAATTTTCAAATTTGACCACTGTGCTGCGTTTGCACTATATTTAATATATTTAGTATGTATATGAGGGTGGTTTAAATATACGTGGCAAAAATTATGTGAGATATATGTATATATACGTATTAAAAAGTATCTCGAAGGGGGTAAATTATTATAATTTTGATACGTGAAATTAATTCGTATGAGATTATCTAAAAAATGTGTTTTTTTTTTGTGTTTTCGGTGTGACTTAGAGGAGTCTTATTTAGCTTCGATTTGTTGGATTGTAGAGGATATGAGGAGAGAGAAATTAGTAGCTTATCGAAATTCTTAATGGAAATTGAGAATTTATAGCGTGCAAATTTAATGCGAGAAAAGTGCTATTACACGCACTGCACCACTCTTGTACCACTGTGCACGAGATTTTATTTCACCGCTTATGTCGTTTTCTTTCTTTTGTATATCCGTATGTATGTATACGCAAGTATGGAGATTTAAAAATATTTTTTGCGTTTTGTATTAATTTAAATAGGGATAAATAAGAAAACTTTAGAGGTTTTGCTATGATAAACAGCAAGAGAAGACACTGTATCGATTTAAGAGGGATTAAATAATTTTAGAGCGATATACAACTGTAATGCCGAAAAAATTATTTGAGAGGTAAAATCGATATACGTGCCCACTGTATCTAGCCTAGTTTTTCTTATTATATTTAATTGAGGACGAGAGATATTTCAGTTCAACTTGAGAAATTTTTAAAATATGTTGAGATTTGTCGCAATAAAATTTGAGGGGTAGTTTTATCAATCGTGCCCACTGTAGTTCTAATCAAGTTTTTCTTCTTATGCTTTGCACATATACCGTATTGAGTTTTGCTATATGGGGGTTTTGCTGTATATATATATATATATATTTATATGTATATATATACGAAGTGGTATGTGCAAGTTTTGGCGGGAAATTATAACTTTTGGCGGGAAATAATAATTTTTTGAGGATCAAATTGCCTTACTTTTTCCGATTTTATATATATTTTTCCGTGTTTAGGGGTGTATTAAAATCTCATTTAATACTCACGGTTTTTTGGCAAATGGGTATTTAAGTTTTTCCTGCGCTGGTTCCCCTAGTGGCGACGAAGGACCACTGGTTAGGGGGGCTGGCAATATAAATTTACCTTCCTTTAGGTGTATGCGGCTGCTGCGGTGATGGCGTTGATGTGGCAGTGTGGATGTTGATGGTATGCTTACGGTGACACAAGACCGTCTCCTTGTGAAACTTGGTATCGGTTTGTGGCGTTAGGTTGAGTGGTTCCAGCAATGTGGGGTTTCTGAAGCTGCACACGCTTAAAATGGAGAGCACTGCTCAAGCGCACAAAAACACATTTTTAAATTTATAAAGAACACTTCTTTTCTTTAATTTGTGAGGGTTTCATACAGTTTACAAATGGGGGTTTTATAACTTGAAGTTACAGAATTTTGTTACGATTTTATAAATTTTGGTGTCACACACGAATGGAGAAAAATTTCGAATAAGTAATTAAAAAGAAATGTCAACAAACATATATATATATATGTACATATGCACATACATGTCAACTGTCAATTCATTGTTGGGGTTGCCAGAGGGGCGAAACCTGAACTCTTATACTCTAATAGATATAACTATAGATATAATTCATGGATTTAACGTAATTCATGAGTCGTAAAGATAATAACTATACATCAAATAGTAATGTATAAAAAGGTTCAATGTACATATTTATATATATGTAACTTAGTTACGGTAATTATAAATAAGGTACATGTTCAAATTCAATATAAAAAAATTCAGGTAAAATTTAAGTTCTTTTAATTGGTTATAAAAATACGATGTTGATGGAGTTGGCTGTTGATGACTGCAATAGTCGCTCAACCAGTATGTATCCCAATTTTATTACGATATGTTAATTTTTCTTCCAGTTATGGCTCCCGAAAAATAGAAAATTGCTTAGTCAAAAAAGTGGAAATGCCACGCCCATTTTCAAAAATTTGAATTTGTCTAACCTTTTGTTATAGTTCCATTTAAAAGGATAAACACCATTGATATTAAGCTCTTTTATGCAAAGATATAGTTTATTTTATTCGTCCACGACTCTTATAAAAACCTTTTATATAAAAGTGGGAGTGGTCCTTAACTGATTTCGTAATTTTTCTTTGAAACATTTCTTATAGTAAAGGCTACTTCTCTGACAAATTTTGTTATAATAGGTTTAAAGGTTTTTGATTTATGACTAAAAATATTTTTAAAATTGATTTCATCACAGGTGGGCGGTGCCACGCCCATTTTCAAATTTTTTTATCAAAAGTCTCAATGTTAGTTAACACATCAGCTTTCAATATTCTAAGAATTTTATTTACTAGATAATCAGATTTTTGTGTTTTCCAAAATGTTATATATATAAAAAATGGGCGTGGCTATCATCCGATTTCTCTCATTCGAATCCATATACCAAATTTCAATAAGATATCTCAATATTTACTCAAGTATCTACACGTGATCTTAGACACACGGGAATTTTGATATATGGATGCCTATATTTATCGCGATTGTTGTTGTAGTTGTTGTAGCGATATAGACACTTCCCGAAGGCCTTGGGGAGTGTTATCGATGTTGATGGTCCCTTGCCGGATACAGATCCGATACGTTCCGGTAACAAGCACCATAAGGGTACTAGCCCACGATCTCGGGAACGATTTGGTATGACCACATGAAACTTTTTAAGCCATACCGCCCTCCCACCCCGTTGATCCGTCAGGAGTTCGGGGTCGCCAGAGTCTCGGCTGTAAATGAAAAAGGATTCGTCACGGATGGATGAGGTTGACAATTGGGTGGGAGAGGCTGTATATACCCCTTGAGAGGGTTGCGCTGAACAACCCCATGAATCAATTTGGTATTTTAGCCGCCTCTTACGACAGCCATACCTACCGCGGGTATTTTCTACGTACCCTAACCCGCTGGGGTATTTATCGCGATTCGTTTATGACGTTGCGATCAACCGTTATGTTACCAATGCTAATACACTCTGTGTACAAAGCACACTGAGTATAATAATGCAAAGGATTACGACAGTTACAACACCTACTATGGTAATATATGTATGCCTTCTTGTATGATATCCATGTTTGAAAAACTCGAGCTGCTAGAAGAAATTCAAAGCAAGATTTGAAATCAGCGAGTCCAAATTAGTGAGACGCACAAGAAAAACTTCATGCAACAGACAAAGGCCCGGTTTTTCAGTAAATTTCAACTCAGTTTGTCAGTAAAACTACGAAACTTATTCTGCAGTTTTCAGTCCACTTTAACTGAAGTTTAAGCTGAGATTAAGCGGACGATCTTTAAACTCTAGTTAACTTATCGGTAGTTCGTTCGAAATGGCGTCGAATATACCCAACAAGCATTTGGGCTTGAGTACCATTAGAGCTCATGTTGATAACTAGGCATATTCTAAAATCTCTAGAGCTGTTTCGGAACAGTGGCTTAACTCGATGATCATAGCGTACTCAGCAAAGAAGGAATTTTTTATAAAGAAAAAATGCTATTACTTAAGTTGAACAAATTTAATTAACAACTTGTTGTTCTCGAACTGGACTCAAGTGTAAGATTCCAATACTACAGTATTTACATGAAAATAAAATAAAATATATATAATTTATAGTTTATAAATTACGCTTCATTACTGCTACCAACCAGGTTTTTACTTCTCACAATAAATAGTTGTTAGCTTTGGTAGTACCACTTTGGAGATTTTTTTTCAGCTTCACCTCAACTCGATATCCAATATGGGATATCAACTGGAGAAACGTGTTGAATATTCATTGTAGAACTGAACATTTCTCAAAATCTCCCAACGGTAGATAATAATTTGAAAATGCTAAAAGATCAACTCGAGAACTATAAATTTTACAAAATTTCTCAAAGGTGGGATAGTGATTGGAGAATGAAGTTGGATATCAACTTGAGAGCTATCTGGTTTAAAAATAACTAGATAAAGATTTTGGATATCACCTCCAGAACTAGATATATATTTCGCTGAAGAAATATCTTTTAAATGTTTGTTGGGTAAGCAAAATCCACTTGTTGACTAATCTACAAATTATCTATAGATAATAAAAAAACCAATGTTGCAGTAAAACCAGGCCCAAAAGCGGCCTTAAACTGTGACTGAAAAACTGCTCAGAAGTTTAACTGGAGTTTAAATTTTATTATAGTTTAAGCAAATTTAGTTTAAGCTTAGCTTAACCAACTGCTGAAAAACCGGTACAAAAATTGGTATATTATACACCAGTGTTATATATGAACAGCTATTTATGTATTTATTTAGTATGGAGTGGGTCGGCTTTGGAGCGTCAAAAACATGCAACATATTTACGTAGTTTTTCTCAAAGGTTACAGAAATTTTATTATATTTATATTTATTATCATTTTTTCATTTACTCTTATTATTTGTTAGCTTTTCTAACTTCCTACTACTCATGTACTTATAAATCCTTCTGCCGTTTTGCATTTCCTTTTATTTACAGTTATTCAATAAGTGCAAGTATTTGCCTTCTGCTAAGTCGCCAGTTGTTTTTCCTAGTTTTATTCATATTATTATAACTCTTTTTGTTAGTTTTGTTCATCTATTCGACTTTTGCTTCGCATTTACAATGCAAATTAAAGTTTTGAAATCCTTTTGTTATGTAAACTAACTTAAATAGTGATTTACAATAGAAGCAAAGTAGTAGGTCAGCATTTTGTTCTTGCAATTGTTGCTGTTAAGTGCTGGAATATTGCTGTACTCGACTTTCTACGAGTTCATACATACACATAAGTCACTTTGTTTGCAAAGGACGAAAAGCGGATTTGATTAGACGAGCTTTGATTCAATGTTTTTTCGTGTTTATTTGGTGTTTTTTTATGAATATTGCTTTTATGCTTTAAATGCTTTTTTTCTACTTTTATTCGCTTCATAGTTCGTATGTATAAAGCGCAAAAAGCATCATGAATAGAATAACTAGCGGATTCTAGTACTAAGCTTTTCCAGAAAAGCTACTTAGCGGCAATTAAAAAACACAATGTAATGTGCATTAATAATAGAAACTTGCGTTTTAAGTATTAACTTCGCCTGTGGATGGTCCACTGCATGGAAGATGATTTCTAGCTGAATTTCGTAACGTCTTCAAATATGAGGGGTTTCATCACCAAAAGGTGCGGCTGCAAGCGAGGAATAGATGGGAATGAAAAAGTGGTTGAAAAAATGGCGCATGCCTCGAAGCTTGCTCCGTAGATGTCCCAATTAGACTGGGAAAGATTAAGAGAAGGCGATAAGTACTCATGATCGACCCAAGTGGGCAGGCGAGGACCTCTTACTCCTTTCACTAAAAAGAGAGGACTGTAGGCTCATTACGTTTATTCTGACTGGAAACTTCCTTCTAGCGTCACAAGCCTTTAAATTAGGCTTGGTCAGTGATAGCAGTTGTAGGAAGTGCGGCTTGGAGGAGGAAACGATCGAACATGTTTTATGCTCGTGCCATACGCTTCCCAGGCTAAGATACCAGCTATTAGGAGTGATACGGCTGTTAGATATAGAAGCCGCAAGAGCTATTAGCCTTAGAAAGCTGCTATTATCTGCCAGAGGACGGAGCTATTTTATAACATAGGTATATGTTTTGATAGGGTTGTTCAGTTTGGTTGTTGAACAAATTTCTGGTAAAACTACGGACTCATTCAGTCTATGTGAAGTCCTTATGGACAGACCAGGTTTAACTAAACTAACCTAACCAACTATGACATTAATTTTTACCTATACATGATCACAATCTCACCAGTCGCCTTTTTCGGGTATAATAAAATATCGAAATATGAAAATTTGGATTTGCATATGCTTACAATAAAACGTCCGATACCAAGAGGATGTTCTGAAAGGCTACAGCGTTACCGTGTTGTATGCTTTTAAAATGCAGGGAGTAAGTATAGTGCACTGCCAAAACCCGTGCTTGTAAAAGTCATAAGTTTTAACTGTGCAGCACAAACTACTACACCAACCCAACACAGTACCTGGACAAGAATCGGCGCAAGATCAGTCCTTTTTATACTAAGCTGAGCAGAGCTCACAGAGTATATTAATTTTGTTCGCATAACGGTAATCCGTAACGGCATAAACTAAGCGAGATAGATACAGACTTATATATATTGTGACGAATATGAGTGACACTAAGTGATACTCACATCCCTAGTCTGATGCAAAGTAAATGAAGTCACAACAACAATAAAGCAGACAGTCACTTGTATCTACATACACGAATCAATCATTATGTCTACACATTTGTACGTACACGCAGCTGAGAAGCAACGCACGACCACATTCATATATCTGAGATACTCCCGAAAGTATGCAATGAGAGAAGCTAAAAAATCGCACAATTGTAGTTACAGCTGAGAAATTTGATAGCTGATGTCCAACTAGTAGATTCGGGAAATGGAAGCGCGTAGAAGATGCGAACGAGGAAATCAGAGAGTATAAAAGGCAACAACAGTCGAGGCGCAATAATTCAGATTCGATTAAGCACGCTATCTGTCGGGCAATAGTAGAGTTATTTATTTTGAAGTACTTTAATAAAGGCCATTTTGCATTATAGAGTTATTTATTGTGAAGTACTTTAATAAAGGCCATTTTGCATTATTAAATATTGGACTTATTTATTCAACAGTTTAGTGATTCGAACTTAGCAGAAGGTTGCAAATAAGATGATTTGCAGTAAGTACGTTAAAATTGGTGTCAGAAGAGGAATTGTTGAATAAATTCCAGAGGACAACAAGGACATAGAAAAGTTCAGTGAATTGAAGATCCAGCAACTGAAGAAGGAGTTGGAGAGCCGTGGATTGAATACAACCGGCATTAAACTCGAACTTCAGGCACGACTACGAGAGGCAATGGAATTAGAAGGAATTGACGTGGAAGAGTATATCTTTCATCTTAATGGCGATGAGACAACAAAACTGGAGGAGAAAAATGAAACACCGCAGACAATGGCGAACACAGAATTGAACAAGATATTGGCTGCAATAACCGCACAAATGTCGGAAATGTCATCAAAAATATCCACCAACATGTCATCATAACTGGAAGAACAGAAGACATATATGGAATCTCAGGAGGACCGCATAACATCCAAGATGGAAAAACCACTAGAATCGCAGGAGAACCATATAACAGCGAAGATTGAATCACATGAGACACGTATCTCAGAAATGTCGTCAGAAATAACATCTATAATTGAAGAACATGAGGCACGTATATCAAAAATGTCGACACAAATTTCAGCACAGATATCATCGCAGATCTCTGCACAACTAGAATCGCGTATGGAAGAGAAACTAACGCAGTTTCAGGAAGGGTTCAGTGGTCGACAAGATAAAATGGAGGCCGAGATAGATGCTTTAAAAGATCGTATTCAGGAGTTACAATTGAACCGTCCAATAACGTCAACGTCTACTCTGAAGGTAAAATCCCCAACGTTTGATGGTTCTTTTCCTTTCCAGATATTTAAACTGCCATTTGAAAAGACGTCGGCAGAGAACAACTGGAATGCTGAAGATAAAGTTGCAGCTCTGTCCGTGGCATTGAAAGGGCCAGCAGCCGAAATCATACAGACGATTCCCGAAGGAGAGCGGAACAACTATGAAGCATTGATGACCGCTGTCGAGAGACGTTATGGAAGCGAGCATAGAAAACAGATATTCCAAATTGAGTTGCAAAACCGTCACCAAAGAGCGAATGAGACTTTGCAGGAGTTTGCATCGGATGCTGAAAGATTGGCTCATCTCGCGAATGCGGACGCACCCGTGGAATACACCGAGAGGGTAAAAATCAAAAGTTTTATAAATGGCATACGGGACGTGGAAACGAAGCGAGCTACATACGCAAACCCAAAGCTGACATTTGCTGAAACGGTATCACATACATTGACCAAGAAAACTGCCTCCCTATTGAGTAAACCAGCATGTAAGGCTCATCGTGTGGAAGGAGAAAGGCCAGAGTGGGTAGACACAATTTTGGAAGCACTGAAGGGATCACAACAGAAAAATGCCATAGTAATTAAATGTTTCAATTGCGGCAACCCAGGTCATAGTGCACGACATTGCAGCACCGGTCCCAATAGCTCCAACAATGTGGGTGGCCGTAAACGCAGAGTTGAAGGAGGTGAGCAAATCTCCAAGTCCACTCAATCGTTAAACTAAAGCGAGTCAGCCGCAAGGGGCGACAGCTGGCTCCCTCAATTGAATGCCCCATAATCTCTAACTCGAAAATTGGAAGAAGTTCAAACAATCTAACTGTCGGAGGACATGTGGATGGAAAGGAACGTTTAATGACTGTAGATACGGGTGCATCTCATTCCATCATTCGAGCGGATTTAGTCAACAAGGAGATAAGACCATTGCATGGTGCAAGATTGCATACGGCCACTGGAGAAGACACCACGGTTCTAGGAGAAGTATCATGTGAAGTGCAATTGAGAACGTCACGGTAGTACACAATTTTATAGTGGCAGAGATTGTTGATGAAATCATAATTGGAGTGGGCTTCTTAATCGACCAAGGCATCAAGATCGATATGCCAAGCAAGACGGTGCGATATAAGAGCATAGATGTGCCACCTAATTTTGGCTACGAGAGAGGCTACAGCAGTAAACGAGTGCTGGTGGAAGAGAGTCAGCAAATACCACCAAAATCCGAAGCAGTCATCTGGGCAAAGTTTGATGGGGATTGTGGGACAAACAAATTGTGGGTTGTCGAAGCAGCACACAAATCAACACTGAGCATTCTTGTAGGAAAAACACTGGCTATGACAAAACAAGATGAAAGAATTCCGGTAAGAGTACTCAATGAGTTCAAGTCACCACTCAAACTGACCAAAGGACCTATTTTGGGAAGATGCCAAGAGGCTGAAGTAGTTATTAACAGCTCCAGGAATACGTTTCATCTAGGAATACTGATCTTTCAAATAACATGACGGCATGGACGCAGGGGCTAGAGGAAGCCTATAAGAGTAAGGCAAAACAACTGCTCCTAAAGTACGCGAACATATTTGACCAGGATGGTTCCAAACCAGGCCGCACCAACGTTGTGAAACATCAAATTGACACTGGAGATGCGAGGCCGATTCGTCAAGCTCCACGTAGTGTTCCACTGGCGAAGCGGGAAGTTGTTAGTAAAATCATACAAGAAATGAGCGACAGCGGCGTCATCGAACCATCAGCTTGTCCATGGAGCTCACCGGTGGTACTTGTGAAGAAGAAGGATAGGAAAATGAGGTTTTGCGTGGACTATCGCAAGTTGAACGACGTCACGAAGAAGGATAGCTAACCATTGCCGAGAATTGACGACACTCTAAACTCTCTATCTGGTACGAAATGCTTTTCCACGCTGGATTTGAAAAGCAGCTACTGGCAAGTTGAGATGAAGGAGGAAGATAAAGAGAAAACAGCCTTCAGTGTCGGTGATGATCTTTGGCAATTTACAGTGATGCCTTTTGGACTTTGTAATGTACCAGCTACTTTTGAGAGACTCATGGATCAGGTACTGTAGGACTACATTGGAAAACATGCTTGGAGTACCTGGACGACATCATCGTATTGGGCAAGAACTTTGATGAACATCTTAAGAACTTGGAGGAAGTTTTCCAGATAATGGCTGGCGCTGGTCTAAAGTTAAGTCCCAAAAAGTGTGCGCTGTTTAAAAAGGAAGTAAATTATTTGGGTCAGAAGGTAACGACAGAGGGCATCTGCACTGCGAACGAAAAGATAGAGGCTGTAACGGATTGGCCAATACCACAGAACCTACATGAATTGAGAAGTTTCCTTGGGCTGTGCACATATTACCTCCGATTTGTACCAAATTTTTCCAGCGTAGCCCATAGCCTCCATGAGTTTACAAGAAAAAATAAAGCTTTTGAATGGAAGAAGGAACAGGAAGTGGCTTTCCAAACATTGAAAGAGCGCTTGTGCACTGCCCAAATGTTAGCATATCCGATTCCAGGAGCAACATTTATTCTAGATACAGATGCGAGTGGATATGCTATAGGAGGCGTTTTGTCACAACTGGTTGATGGACAGGAGAAGGTAATTGCATATTACAGCCGTTCGATTGGAAAATCATAGAGGAACTACTGCGTTAGTGGAGAGAGCTGTTGGCATTGGTAGAGTGCATTAAACATTTTCACAAATACCTCTACGGCCAGCGATTCCCTGTCAGGACAGATCACGCAGCATTGAAAAGGCTTCTGCAGTTCCGTAATCCGGAAGGACAATTGGCACGGAGGATCGAGCGACTACAAAGCTATGATTTTTCCATTGAGCATCGAAAAGGTAGTACACATGGAAATGCTGATGCAATGTCACGAAGACCATGTAGTTTGGAATGCAAGCACTGTTCAAAGGCCGAGGCTAAAGAAGACATTATAGATGTCCTGCTAATGACTATAACGTGTACAGATGAATGGGACAAGGAACAACTAAGAAAGTGTGAGCTAGAAGATACAGATCTGTCACATGTTATGCAAGGGCTCGAACGAAACGAAAGACCAAACAGAGAAGGGATGTCAGCAGAGAGTCCCATTGCGAAGTCATATTGGGCACAGTGGAACAGTTTATAATTGATATCCGGTTGCTTTCATCAAGTATGGGAGAGTGAGGATGGTAAATGCAAGAAGAAACTGATAGTTGTTCCCAGAAAGAGGATTCCTGACGTGCTCAACGAGCTGCATAATGGTCCAAGTGGAGGTCATCTTCGAATCACGAAGACGCTCGAGAAAGTTAAGCAGAGATTCTATTGGGTTGGTTGCCCTTAGTCGGTCACCGAGCGGATTACCAACTGCGAGGTTTGCTGCAGAGCGAAAAGGCCCAAAATACGAAGTCATGGCCAAATGAAGCAGCATATTTCAGGTGCACCATTTGAAAGGAACGCCATGGATGTCGCAGGCCCATTTCCTACTAGCAACCGCGGAAACAAATACGTACTGGTGTTTATGGATTATTTCAGTAAATGGCCAGAGGTATACCCAATCTCAAACCAAGAAGCAGAAACAGTAGCAGAAGTGGTTATAAACGATTGGTTTGCAAGGTATGGGGTACCAATGGAGTTACATTCTGACCAAGGCAGGAATTTTGAATCAGCTGTGTTCCAAGAAATGTGCAAGAAGTTGGGCATTCGGAAAACACGGACAACTGCATTGCATCCTCAGTCCGATGGTATGGTGGAACGTTTCAATAGAACATTGGAGGAGCATTTAAGGAAAGTAGTAGACAAGTACCACAAGGACTGGGATATACACATATCATTATACTTGATGGCCTACCGATCGGCAGTACATGAGACAACCGGCCAAACTTCCGCCAATGTAATTTTTGGCAGACGAATGGCCAGCTGATTTGGAGTATGGAATAGATGCCGATGAGGAGAGAAATGTCAAGAAATCCACTGGTGTCTAAGAAGAAGAGCTGAGAGAGATACACGATCTGCTAAGGCAACGAGCAAAGATTATGAGTGACAAGATAAAAGTGAGGTACGATAAAGCACTTAATTCGGAAGGGTTTCAGGAAGGATATTTGGTGCTGTTATACAACACTCAACGAAAAAAAGGTTTGTCCCCGAAACTGCAGTGTAATTGGGAAGGCCCATACAAAGATGTAAAACGGATCAACGATGTAGTGTACCGCATACAAACCATTGGCAAACCACGAACCAAAATGAAAGAGGTTCATTTGGAAAGGCTGGCAGCGTTTAGATCGGGAGATTTGTCTGATCGGGACGATCAGACTTAGGTGCAGGGCAGTGTGACCAATATGAGTGACATTAAGTGATACTCACATCCCTAGCCTGATGCTAAGTAAATGACGTCACAACAACGATAAAGCAGACAGTCACTTGTATCTACATAAACGAATCAATCATTATGTCTACACATATGTACGTTCACGCAGCTGAGAAGCAACACACGATCACATGCATATATCTGATATACTCCCGAAAGTATGCAATGAAAGAAGCTATAAAATCTTGCAATTGTAGTTACAGATGAGAAATTTGATAGCTGATGGCCAACTAGTAGATTCTGGAAATGGAAGCGCCTAGAAGATGCGAACGAGGAAATCATGGAGTATAAAAGGCAACAACAGTGGGGGCGCAATAATTCAGTTCCGATTAAGCACGCTATCTGTCGGGCAATAGTAGAGTTATTTATTGTGAAGTACTTTAATAAAGGCCATTTTGCATTATTAAATATTGGAGTTATTTATTCAACAGTTTAGTGATTCGAACTTAGCAGAAGGTTGCAAATAAGAGGATTTGCAGTTAATACATTACAATATCAAAATGATGTGGGCGAAAAAGAAATTCATTTAGCCATGTCCGTCTGTCCGCCCGTAAACACGATAAATTGATAAATTTTGAGGTATCTTAATGAAATCTGGTATGTAAGTTCCTGGGTACTCATCTTAGATCGCTATTTAAAATGAATGAAATCGGACGATAACCACGCCCCCTTTTTCGATATCGAATATTTCGAAAAATCAAAAAAGTGCGATAATTCATTACCAAAGACGGATAAAGCGCTGAAGCCTGGTAGATGGGTTGACCTTATGACGCAGAATAGAATATTAGTAAAAAATTGAACAATGGGCGTGGCACCGCCCACTTTTAAAAGAAAGTAATTTAAAAGTTTTGCAAGCTGTAATTTGGCAGTCTTTGAAGATATCATGATGAAATTTGGCATGAACGTTACTCCTATGCGTTAAATAAAACCTAGCGAAAACGGATGACGAACACGCCCACTTTTAAAAAAAAAAATGTTTAAGTCAAATTTTAACAAAAAATTGAATACGTTTACAGTATATAAGCAAATTATGTCAACATTCAACTCCAGCAATGATATGCTGCAACAAAATACAAAAATAAAAGAAAATTTCAAAATGGGCGTGGCATCGCCTTTTTAATTTACTTCGTTTAGAATACTTTTTATGCCATAAGCCGAACAAAAATTTACCAATCCTTGTGAAATGTGGTATAGGCATACATTCTATGACGATAACAGTTTTATGTCAAAATGGGTGAAATCGGTTGAAACCACGCCCAGTTTTTATACGAAGTCGACCGTCCGCCCTTCTGCTCGGCCGTTAACACGATAACTTGAGCAAAAATCGATATATCTTTACTAAACTTAGTTCACGTACTTATCTGAGCTCACTTTATCCTTGTGTTAAAAATGGGCGAAGTCCGACTATGACCACGCCCACTTTTTCGATATAGAAAATTTCGAAAAATTAAAAAAATGCCATAATTCTATACCAAATAGGAAAAAAGGAATGAAACTTGGTGATTGGTGTGGTTTTTTGAAACAAAATATAACTTTGGGAAAAACTTTGTAAAATGGGTGTGACACCTACCATATTAAGTAGAAGAAAGAGAAAAAGATCTGCAGGGCGAAATCGTAAGCCCTTGTAATCATAGCAGGGATACTATTTGTGGTATTACGTATATAAATAAATTAGCGGTACCCGACAGATGATGTTCTGGGTCACCCTGGTCCACATTTTGGTCGATATCTCGTAAACTCGTTCACATAAGCAACTTAGGGCCACTCCCTTTTAAAACCCTCATTAATACCTTTAATTTGATATCCATATCGTACAAACACATTAAAGAGTCACCTCTGTAGTGGAATTCGCTAACTTGTTTAACCACATTTGCCATCGCTTTATTTGAAAATCGATAACTATACCTATTTCGTTATTCAATAGATATTTTATATCGATATTTGTTTACCAACGATCAGCTGTGTTGTTAAATAAACGGCAGGTAAATTGGCTGCGTTAAAATCACGAAATTAATATTTCTGACAATTTTAGTTAAAAAAGAAAATCTGAACTTTAATTAAATACTTTCAAACACGAAAAACTGCTTTATTTATAAATCAAATGGCATTCGAGTACTTGGCGTACTTGAATGTGTTGCGGTCACCCTGTTTATTTCAACGACCTTTCTGCTAACACTGGCTGCAAACATGTTAAAGCTAATGCAACAAGCTTGAACTACATGCTGCAACGCAGTCAACCCAGCTGTTTTTGACATTTCTGCAAATAAGGCAATAGCTGCCACGACTTCGCGAAAATTCTATCCTTTTTCCGGTGATTACTCAAGGAGTTGGACGTGATCAAAAATTAGATCACAAACTAATAAAAAAGAAAAAAAAAGGAACAAAAGTCAATTTGCAAGTTTCATCGCGTGCTCTAAATAAGAAGCCACTTTGGTATGCCAACACGACGGGCAGCATTAAGCTATTAAAGCTGATTGGCACAAACAAGTGTGGGCGCCGCCGGCAGCGAATTGTAATAGCTGCAATTTTTTTTGGACACAGCATATTCAGTGCCCTGGACACCTAACCAATCCGCTACTTACTAAAAAAGCTCACCTTTGGATAGATAAATCGCCAGCAGGCAAGTCACTACCCGGTACCCACGGTACAAACGGGAAGTGCCGAGGCAGATTGCTAGCAAATATACCAGGTGAGAGTGTCTTGAAGTTTTTTTGCATGGAAACCATCACAGATCGGCGTGGAGCTGCATAGATCTTTGCCACAGCTGTTGCTCCCGCAGCATCACAACACATTGGAGTGCATAAATAGTTGCGAGATCACCGCGAACAGCTTGTAGTTTGCCAATACATTGAACTTTCATCTTACATTATACAAATTTATCTGCACATTAGAGTGCGCATGCCTTTTGTTTCCCTCTCCTCCTTAAGGAGAGGAATTTCAATAATATTTTGACTAAATTCATCATAGCAATGTTTGTGAGTTGCACGGTTTCATGCGCGTGAACAAGTGTGCAGGGGCACACCTAAAGTAAAAGGAAAAGAGGGCGGGGGGAAATTGTAGGGATACACCCGTAGTTTTAGCGCTCACCGGAGCAAGACGTCTTGTAGGAGGTAGGCTGCCAAAACCTGGGCGTGGATTACACGCTCAGTACCCTGCTTCTCAAACCGCTTCTCCTTGGCCGCGTTGGGCAACTTCTTTTAAGCCTTGATAATTTCAATCGTCGGGCCGAACTGGGCCTAAAAGATGAGACTAGGCGACACGTTTGAGTAGCTTCGAATTTTGCATAATTCTTTCTTTTCACATTTTATTAACAAAAGCACTGTAGCTTTATAGGCTCATATAGTATGTAATAAACACATAGTAAGTAAGGACCACACGTTGGTGTGAATACAAACATGTGAATTAATTTGTCAATAAATTTACAATGAATTGCTAATCAATCTAGGTTGGTGGTATTTGATTTCGGATGTGAGGTGGTCAGACGGACGCACAGGGAGGGGACGGACGGGTGACATGAGGGGATAGACAATTGTAGGTTGAACATTGGGGCCGGCAACCATAAGGCCACTGCCGACCACGGAAGGGAGGGAATAAAAAGGCTGGCCAAATAACACCATCGGCAGCTGCAAACTTTGGAGGAATCATGGTAAGTTAAGCATGCAAAACTGAGTGTTGTGCCCATCGAATGGGTGAGAAACAAGGGGGGTACGAATTTTTTTGTATGGTGCGGTCATGCCGCGGTGCCACAAGAACCCACGGTCCGGCGAGCTAGCTCGTGCGTAAGCAAGCGTACCCCGTGGCAGACCGGGCATGGAAAGTTGAGCGGCTGAAGGCGAGGAGTTCTTCGCGAAGATAGGCAGTAGGCGCGTCAACCCAAAACCCGTACGTAACAAATGCAATAGAGTTTCGAAAGCTGGACAGACTAACCCCAGACTTGGCTCATGATATTATTTGTCAACTTGATGAACAATTAAGGGGTACAAGAATAACTGCGATATCAACAGAGAAAAAAAAAACAATTAATACCGAATTCACTTACCTTTTGTTAAAATAGGTAAACATTTTACAAAAATGACTGTTAAAAGCAGTTAATATACGGAATTTATTTATTTTTGGCATTCCTTTTGTGGTTTTTGAATTTTTTAGGTTTCGTTAAGCTGTGCTGCCACCATTCTAATATTAAAACGAAATTAAAATGTGATTTATTTCGAATCGTAAAACTTGGTTAGTGAATAGCACAATCGATAAGGCAAGCCAAAAAATCGGTAACTTAAATCTAGACAAATCGCATCGCCATAAGTTAGCGAATTCCACTACTCGTCCACCTTTATAGCGATATATCGAAAAGGCGTCCACCTAAAGAACTAAGGCCCACTCCCTTTTAAAACACTCATTACCACCTTTCATTTCATACCCATATCGTACAAACACATTCTAGAGTCACCTCTGGTCCACCTTTATGGCGATATCTCGAAAAGGCGTCCACCTATAGAACTATGACCCACTTCTTTCTAAAATGCTCTTCAATACCTTCCATTTGATACACATGTCATAGAAACACATTCCAGGGTTACCCTAGGTTCATTTTCCTACATGGTTATTTTCCCTTATTTTGTCTCCAAAGCTCTCAGCTGAGTATGTAATGTTCGGTTATACCCGAACTTAGCCTTCCTTACATACTCTCAGCTGAGTATGTAATGATTGGTTACACCCGAACTTAGCCTTCCTTACTTGTTATATATATTTCTATCTAAAAGCTCAGAAAAGTTCTCCAAAGGAATTCCGCACACAGGTGTGCGAGACCTATATTTACAATCTTTATGCACAGTTTTCATATCAATATTTAAGATTGGATTCAACCCAAATGGTAGAGGTATCTACTGAAAAGATCTACCGCTATCCATAAATATAAGACCATCTAACTTTTGCAAAGGGAGCTGAATCACTCGCTGAAAATTTCTTCGTGCAAACGTTGCCCATGAGATGTGTCCATAAGTACTTTGACCACCTTTTAGCACAGCTAGATTTTGTTTAAATCGAGGTAATTATTAATCACATTTCACGTACGAAGTGGTTCAACTTTTTGTACACCTTAAGCAGGAAGGGTTTTCTTCATACCAGTTCTACCATCAAGGTTTAGCGGGCTTAAATATCTTTCTAAACTACTGTTATTGAAAATAATTTTATAATTTTTATAATTTTTTTTTTTAAATAAAAACAGTCAGATGCCCTACATTTTGATGCGAACAACTTTTGGCAAGCTGGAAGTAATTTCTGAATTAAAAAAAAAAAAGATATTCCTTGATTCTCAGTGAAAACTCACCTGTCTTGCAGATACCCTTCAGAGTCGGCATAGAACACCAAGGTCCTGTCCCACGATTTTGTAGTAAAATTAAAAGCATGACGACACAAATCGGAAGAGAAGCTCTTCCTAAAATCTCTTCGGAGATTATCGCGCCCTACATTTAAAATATGTCCGGCTCGAAATCACCCTCAAGACTTAGAGCCCCGGAATACCTTTAGAAATTAATAGAAAACGGGCTGGAATAGATTCAAGAAATGTATAAAAGTAAAACCCTGTTGACCCATGGAAAGCTGAAGGAATCCAATATTTTTTATCGAAACGCATTATAAAAACTGAACACATCCCGCACTATTGGAGAATGGTTCTAGCGAAAACCACCGAAAGAACTGGTCATTTGCATCCTAAAGCCTATACGCTCATTAGTTTGAAAGCTTAACGTAAACAAAGCTCAACAAAAGTTTAAGAGTACAAGCTGCTGTGCAATTTCAAGAGCTACATGGCCAGACTACAATCAAAGGAGGAAAAGGAATCTACTAGCAGACATAGAGCCAACAATAAACCTACAGTGGTCTGGACTAGTAAGATATTGTTTATACATATAAATTTACTCCCAATTATAATTTTTTTTAGCTAATTAGTATGCAGAAATAAAAAAAAAATGGGTTTAAGTAAACTAGAGCTGATGCTTATTTGATTTCGAAATTTTTTTCTTTTTGTTTTTTCTTTTGTTTTGTTTGTTTTTTTTTTGCAATCTTTTTTTTCAAGCTGATGCTAATTTTAAATTTTTATTTTTTGGTACGTTGAGAGGATATACTGAAAGTATTTTGGTAGTGAAAGTTAATAATGAGAGCAATTCTAAAATCGTCGTAAGCAGTGCAGCGAAAATTTTTTTATATGGAAGCGCGAATCACAATACATATACAAAATTGTATGTGAACTGAAACTTTTTTTGTATTTAAAAAATATATATTTAAAAAATCTTAATTGTTTTTGGTTGGAAAAAGTTGAATATTTGGTTTCATATTACAAAATATTTGCTTAAAATATTACGTCAATAGTTATATCACCAACATACAAGAGCCAATAAATTTAATTCTGAAAGTAGCGAAAACTGCATTGACCTCTAGCCTCAAGTTTTGTGGGAACATATTCTATATACATATATCGTCGGCATTTGGGTTTCAATAATAATACTAAAAGTGAATGTATAGATTTCCGCGAATGTTACATTGGAAATTGAATTTGAAAACTTTGGTAATGCTTAATTAGAGGGATCCGCGTGGTTTGTTTTAAATTTGTTTTCAAATTTATACACATATGTTAGCAACAGAGATTACTGAGGTACTGAAATAACATTTGAATTTAATAAAATGTTTAACAAGTAAATGATAGGCATGGTTACTTTACTGTTCCCCCACTTCCAGTCAAAAAATATCTCATAACCAAGAAGAAGAATATACCGAGTTGAAAGAAAAAGTCACAGAAACTACCCCGTAAGGAGAATCTCTGTTCAAAATAAATGCATTTCTACTGCATTGTGAACCACTAATAGTTCACCATCTATCTCTTTTCCGTGTTTTCAACTGCCGAATTTAACATGGCGATGCCCTAGGCGGTGGAAATTGTCCCCACTTAACTTTTCACAATTTCCTAACATATACAAATATCTTTTTGGTATTTTTTCGATAGTTACGTACGGTTGGAATAGTGTTGAGAAAGAGGCATACTCGTTAAAGCTGGTAACAGTTTTTTGTCGATTTTATAACTGAAAATCTATGTAGGTATTAACGAACTAATACTTATTTGGCAGTCTAGGTCTAGTTCTGTACCAGAATTTTGTATCACTAGTTACTGACTTCCATTGAGGGTAATTAACTAATAATATATAAAGTTACCTCTTTTTTTTGGGTACAGTTTTGCTTACATTCTTTCGTCATATGCCCCATATATTTCAGCTCCGCGGTCAATTATCTATTTTAGTTTTATTTATGAATCAATTTTGATTACAAATTTTTTTCAGAATAATTTTTAGTTGAAAATTGTTAGTAAATTTTTTATAATACACAAGTGCCTGAGCTTCATACGGGAGTGCTTTTTCTTGGCACTTTCGTAAGAAATTCAAGCGTTTTCATATTGTAACGAATTTACTTGCGAATCCTCTTATTTGCAACCTTCTGCTAAGTTCGAATCACTAAACTGTTGAATAAATACTCCAATATTTAATAATGCAAAATGGCCTTTATTAAAGTACTTCACAATAAATAACTCTACTATTGCTCGACAGATAGCGTGCTTAATCAAAACTGATTGTAGCACCTCTACTATTGCTGCCTTTTATACTCTTTGATTTCCTCTTTGCATCTTTTAGGCGCTTCAGTTCTAAAATCTACTAGTTGGTTATCTGTTATAATTATAAATACAGATGTACGTGTATAGCTCTCACATGCGCGTATGTTTGTGGGCGACACTTCCACAACTATAATTGCATATCTCAGATAAGATATCTGCATGTGTTTGTGCGTTGCTTCTCCGCTGCGTGTACGTACATATGTGTAGGCATAATGATTGAATTATTGATGTGCATTCATGTCACTGCATAGCAACGGCTTAGAGATGACAGTAGCCTTAGTGTTCGAAAATTATATGTGAGGGCATATGGGAGTGTTATGAAAATTTTTTTATACTCAGCTGAGCAGAGCTCACAGAGTCTATTAATTTTGTTCGCATAACCATGACCTTTCCAATTAATACCTCACATACCACTCCTCCTTGGACTTGGTTATACTCGCCAGTGAACGTACGCAACCTTGCTCTAGCTAACGGTTTTACTCTCCTGTTGACCAAGTCAGATCGAATTAAGGAACGAGATGCGCCCGTATCTAAAGTCAGTACACGCTCCTTGCCATCCGCATTTCCTTTGACCGTAAGACTACTCGATTTCCTTCCAGTTTGCGAGATAGGTATCACACGACATTCAATAGCTGGGGCAAGTTCTCGATCTTTACATTTGGCTCGGTCTTGTTTATCTCCTCCAGCTTTGCGTTTACGACCAGCCAAGTTGGAACTACCATGACCGGTGATGCAATGACGTGCAATGTGACTTGGGTTACCGCACTTGAAACACTTCATAACTCCGGCATTGTTTTGTTGTAATCCCTTCAGTGCTTCCAAAATTGTGTCTACCCAATCTGGCCTTTCCACTTCCACGCGATGAGCTTTGTATGCGGGCTTACTCAAAAGTGACGCTGTTTCCTGGGTCAGTGCATGGGATGCCGTATCAGCAAATGTTGGCTTTGGGGTCGTGTATGTGGCTCGCTTCGTTTCGACGTCCCGTATGCCGTTAATAAAGCTCTGAATCTTTACCCCTTCAGTGTATTCCACGGGTACGTCCGCATTTGCAAGATGAGCCAATCTTTCAATATATGAAGCAAACTCTACTCTTCCAGTTTCGCAAATAGCTGCGATGTTACCTGTTCCGAAATTTTTTTCGACATTCCAGATATACGCTCCTCTTGCGCTTCCAGTTGAAATGATATATATGTCTTCTGTTCTTCCAATTGCGATGACATTTGCGGTGCCATTTCTGAAATGCGTGCCTCCGGTGACTCAAGCTGAGATTCCATTGTCGATGTTTGTACAGATATTGTGCTCGTCACTGTCTGCGGTGTTTCGTTTTTTTTCCATTTTTGTTGTTTTTTGTCGCTATCATAATTAAAGACATACTCCTCAGCATTGATGATTCGTTCAAATACCACAGCTACACTTAGTCGTTTTTTTAGCTGGGGTTTATCGCCAAAAGTAGCCAATCCACGGACTTCCAACTCCTTCTTCAGTTGCTAGATCATTAATTCACTCAACTTTGCCATGTCCAAGTTGTATTTGAAGTCTTCGCAATTTATTCAACAATTCCTCTTGTGACACCAATTGTAGCTAATTTGCTTGCAAATCCTCTTATTTGCAACCTTCTGCTAAGTTCGAATCACTAAACTGTTGAATAAATACTCCAATATTTATTAATGCAAAATGGCCTTTATTAAAGTACTTCAGAATAAATAACTCTACTATTGCTCGACAGATAGCGTGCTTAATCAAAACTGATTGTAGAGCCTCTGCTATTGCTGCCTTTTATACTCTTTGATTTCCTCTTTGCATCTTCTAGGCGCTTCTGTTCTAGAATCTACTAGTTGGTTATCTGTTAAATTTATAACTACAGATGTACCTTTATAGCTCTCATATGTGCGTGTGTTTGTTAGCCACATTTCCACAATTATAATTGCATATCTCAGATAAGATATCTGCATGTGTTTGTGCTTTGCTTCTCCGCTGGGTGTACGTCCATATGTGTAGGCATAATTATTGAATTATTGATGTGCATTAACGTCACTGCTTAGCATCGGCTTAAAGATGACAGTACCCCTTAGTGTTCGAAAATTATATGTGAGGGCATATGGGAGTGTTATGAACATTTTTTTATACTCAGCTGAGCAGAGCTCACAGAGTCTACTAATTTTGTTCGCATAACGGTAATCCGTAACGGCATAAACTAATCGAGATAGATATAGACTTCTATATATAAAAATGATCTGGGCCAAAAAAGAAATTCATTTAGCTATGTCCGTCCGTCCTTCTCTCCGTTAGAACGATAACTTGAGTAAATTTTGCGGTATCTTGATGTAATTTGGTATGGAGGTTCCTGGGCACTCATCTCAGATCGCTATTTAAAATGAAAACCACGCTCACTTTTTCGATATCGAAAATTTCGAAAAACCGAAAAAGTGCCATAATTAATTACCAAAGACGGATAAAGAGATGAAGCTTGGTAGATGGGTTGACCTTATGACGCAGAATAGAAAATTAGTAAAATTTTGGACAATAGGCGTAGCACCGCCCAATTTTAAAAGAAGGTAATTTAAAAGTTTTGCAAGCTATAATTTAGCAGTCGTTGAAGACATCGTGATGAAATTTGGCAGGATTGTTACTACTATTGCTATATGTGCGCTAAATAAAAATTAGCAAAAGCATAGAACGAACACGCGCACTTTTAAAAAAAATTTTTTTATACTCAGTTGAGCAGAGCTCACAGAGTATATTAACTTTGATTGGATAACGGTTGGTTGTACAGGTATAAAGGAATCGAGATAGATATAGACTTCCATATATCAAAATCATCAGTATCGAAAAAAAATTTGATTGAGCCATGTCCGTCCGTCCGTCCGTCCGTCCGTCTGCCCGTTAACACGATAACTTGAGTAAATTTTTAGGTATCTTGATGAAATTTGGTATGTAGATTCCTGGGCACTCATGTCAGATCGCTATTTAAAATGAACGATATCGGACTATAACCACGCCCACTTTTTCGATATCGAAAATTTCTAAAAACCGAAAAAATGCGATAATTCATTGCGAAAGGCGGTTAAAGCGATGAAACTTGGTAGATGGGTTGACGTTATGACGCAGAATATAAAATTAGTAAGGTTTTGGAAAATGGGCGTGGCACCGCCCACTTTTACAAGAAGGTAATTTAAAAGCTTTGCAAGCTGTAATTTGGCAGTCGTTGAAGATATCATGATGAAATTTGGCAGGAACGTTACTCCTATTACTATATGTATGCTTAATAAAAATTAGCAAAAAAATTAACATCTTAACAGTATATAAGTAAATTATGTCAACATTCAACTCCAGTAATGATGTGGTGCAACAAAATGCAAAAATAAAAGAAAATTTCAAAATGGGATTGGCTCCGCCCTTTTTCACATCATTTCATCATCACCAATGTTGCAGTAAAAAAAGTCTACCCCAAATGCGGCCTTAAACCGTGACTGAAAAACTGCTCAGTATTTTAAATGGAGTTTAAATTTTATTACAGCTTAAGGAAATTTAGTTTAAGCTTAGCTTAACCAACTACTGAAAAATCGGTACAAAAATTGGTATATTATACACCAGTGTTATATATGAACAACTATTTATACTCAGTTGAGCAGAGCTCACAGAGTATATTAAGTTTGATTGGATAACGGTTGGTTGTACATATATAAAGGAATCGAGATAGATATAGACTTCCATATATCAAAATAATCAGGATCGAAAAAAAATTTGATTGAGCGATGTCCGTCCGTCCGTCCGTCCGTCCGTCCTTTAACACGATAACTTGATGAAATTTATTATGTAGGTTCCTGAGTACTCATCTCAGATCGCTATTTAAAATGAACGATATCGGACTATAACCACGCCCACTTTTTCGATATCGAAAATTTCGAAAAACCGAAAAAGTGCGATAATTCATTACGAAAGACAGATAAAGCGACGAAACTTGGTAGATGGGTTGACGTTATGACGTAGAATAGAAAATTAGTAAGATTTTGGACAATGGGCGTGGCACCGCCCACTTTTACAAGAAGGTAATTTAAAAGTTTTGCAAGCTGTAATTTGGCAGTCGTTGAAGGTATCATGATGAAATTTGGCAGGAACGTTACTACTATTACTATATCATCATCATCATCATCATCCTCCTCAACTCCTATTGGAGCATAGGGCCTCGACCACCGACTTAAATCTTATTCTGTTAGGTGCAGTTCTTGTGATGTCATTCCACGTATATCCTGCGTCTTCGAGTTCTTTATCCACAGTTCTGCGCCAAGTTTTCGCAGGTGCACCAGGTCGTCGGCTTCCTTGTGGATTCCATCGCAATGCTTGTCTGGCTATATTTACTGGAGGTCTTCTGAGAGTGTGACCAATCCACGACCATTTACGCTTGGTTATTTCTGTGGTAGCCTTAGGTTGATTTGTTCTAGACCATAAGTCGTCATTTGAAATTCTTTCCGGCCATCGAATTTCCAGGATTCGGCGCAGACATTTATTAATAAAAACTTGTAGACGTTTCTGAATTGAAGTTGAGCTTTTCCACGTCTCGCAAGCATAAAACAGTACTGATTTAACATTCGAATTACTATTCGAATTACTATTACTATATATGTGCTAAATAAAAATTAGCAAAATTGGATGAAGAACACGCCCACTTTTTTAAAAAAATTTTTTTTAAATTCAAATTTTAACAAAAAATTTAATATCTTTACTGTATATAAGTAAATTAAGTCAAACTTCAACTCCAGTAATGATATGATGCACCAAAATACAAAAATAAAAGAAAATTTCAAAACGGGCGTGGCTCCGCCCATTTTCATTTAGTTTGTCTAGAATAATTTTAATGTCATAAGTCGAACAAAAATTTACCAATCCTTCTCAAATTTGGTAGGGGCATAGATTCTATGACGGTAACTGTTCTCTGTGGAAACGGGCGAAATCGGTGGAAGCCACGCCCATTTTTTATACACAGTCCACCGTCTGTCCTTCCGCTCGGCCTTTAACACAATAACTTGAGCAAAAACCGATATATCTTTACTAACCTTAGCCTACCTACTTACCTGAACTCACTATATCTTGGTATAAAAAATAGCCGAAATCCGACCCTAACCACGCCCACTTTACCGATATCGAAAATTACGAAAAATGAAAAAAATTCCATATTTCTATACCAAATACGAAAAAAGGGATGAAACATGGTAACTGGATTGGTTTATTGACGCAAAATATAACTTTGGAAAAAACTTTGTAAAATGGGTGTGACACCTACCATATTAAGTAGAAGAAAATGAAAAAGTTCTACAAGGCGAAATCAACAGCCCTTGGAATCTTGGCAGGAATACTGTTAGTGGTATTGCATATATAAATAAATTAGCAGTAACCGACAGATGATTTTCTGGATCACCTGGTCCACATTTTGGTCGATATCGCGAGAACGCCTTCACATATATATCTAAGACACACTCGCTTTTAAAACCCTCATTAATACCTTTAATTTCATATCCATATCGTACAAACACATTCTAGAGTCACCCCTGGCCCACCCTAATGGCGATATCTCGAAAAGGCGTCCACCTATAGACCTAATGCCCACTCCCTCTTAAAATGCTCAGTAACACCTTTCGTTTGATACCCATATCGTACAAACATTCTAGAGTCTCCCCTGGCCCACCCTAATGGCGATATCTCGAAAAGGCGTCCACCTATAGACCTAGTGCCCACTACCTCTTAAAATGCTCAGTAACACCTATCGTTTGATACCCATATCGTACAAACACATTCTACATACCTTTACATACCTTTAATTTGATATCCATATCGTACAAACACATTCTAGAGTCACCCCTGGCCCACCCTAATGGCGATATCTCGAAAAGGCGTCCACCTATAGACCTAATGCCCACTACCTCTTAAAATGCTCAGTAACATCTTTCGTTTGATACCCATACCGTACAAACATTCTAGAGTCACCCTTGGTCCACCTTTATGGCGATATCTCGAAAAGACCTCCACCTATATAACTAAGGATTACTCCCTTTTAAAATACTCATTACCACCTTTCATTTGATACCCATATCGTACAAACACATTCTAGAGTCACCCTGGCCCACACTAATGGCGATATCTCGAAAAGGCGTCCACCTATAGACCTAATGCCCACTCCCTCTTAAAATGCTCAGTAACACCTTTCGTTTGATACCCATATCGTACAAACATTCTAGGTTCACCCTCGGTCCACCTTTATGGCGATATCTCGAAAAGGCGTCCACCTATAGAACTAAGTATTACTCCCTTTTAAAATACTCATTACCACCTTTCATTTGATACCCATATCGTACAAACACATTCTAGAGTCACCCCTTGCCCACCCTAATGGCGATATCTCGAAAAGGCGTCCACCTATAGACCTAATGCCCACTCCCTCTTAAAATGCTCAGTAACAACTTTCGTTTGATACCCATATCGTACAAACATTCTAGAGTCACCCCTGGCCCACCCTAATGGCGATATCTCGAAAAGGCGTCCACCTATAGACCTAATGCCCACTCCCTCTTAAAATGCTCAGTAACACCTTTCGTTTGATACCCGTATCGTACAAACACATTTTAGAGTCACCCCTGGCCCACCCTAATGACGATATCTCGAAAAGGCGTCCACCTATAGACTTCATGCCCACTCCCTCTTAAAATGCTCAGTAACACCTTTCGTTTGATACCTATATCGTACAAACATTCTAGAGTCACCCCTGGCCCACCCTAATGGCGACATTTCGAAAAGGCGTCCACCTATAGACCTAATGCCCACTCCCTCTTAAAATGCTCAGTAACACTTTTCGTTTGATACCCATATCGTACAAACATTCTAGAGTCACCCCTGGCCCACCCTAATGGCGATATCTCGAAAAGCCGTCCACCTATAGACCTAATGCCCACTCCCTCTTAAAATGCTCAGTAACACCACCGATAGACCTAAGGCCCACTCCCTCTTAAAATGCCCAGTAACACCTTTCATTTGATACCCATATCGTACAAACAAATTCTAGAGTCAGCCCTGGTCCACCTATATGGCGATATCCCTAAATGACGTCCATCCATAGAACTATGGCCTACTCTCTCTTAAAATACTCTTTAATACCTTCCATTTGATACACATGTCATACAACCACATTCCAGGGTTACCCTAGGTTCATTTTCCTACATGGTGATTTTCCTTATTTTGTCTCCATAGCTCTCAACTGAGTATGCAATGTTCGGTTACACCCGAACTTAGCCTTCTTTACTTGTCAAGTCTAATTTTAACAAAAAAAAATGAATATCTTTACAGTATATAAGTAAATTATGTCAACATTCAACTCCAAAATACAAAGATAAAAGAAAATTTCAAAATGGGCGTAACTCCGCCCTTTTTCATTTAATTCGTCTAGAATGCATTTAATGCCATAAGTCGAACAAAAATTTACCAATCCTTGTGAAATTTGGTATAGTCATAGATTCTATGACGATAACTGTTTTATGTCAAAATGGATGAAATCGGTTGAAACCACGCCCCGTTTTTATACACAGTCGACCGTCCGCCCTTCCGCTCGGCCGTTAACACGATAACTTGAGCAAAAATCGATATATCTTTACTAAACTTAGTTCACGTACTTATGTGAGCTCGCTTTATCTTGGTGTTAAAAATGGGCGAAATCCGACTATGACAACGCCCACTTTTTCGATATCGAAAATTATGAAAAATGAAAAAAATGCCATAATTATATACCAAATACGAAAAAAGGATGAAACATAGTGATTGGATTGGTTTTTTGACGCAAAATATATCTTTGGAAAAAGCTTTGTAAAATGGGTGTGACGCCTACCATATTAACTAGAATAAAATGAAAAAGTTCTGCAGCGCGAAATCGAAAGCCCTTGAAATTATGGCAGGAATACTGTTTGTGGTATTACATATATAAATAAATTAGTGGTACTCGACAGATGATGTTCTGGGTCACCCTGGTCCACATTTTGGTCGATATCTGGAAAACGCCTTCACATATACAACTAAGGGCCAATCCCTTTTAAAACCCTCATTAATACCTTCCATTTGATACCCATATCGTACAAACATTCTAGAGTCACCCTTGGTCCACCTTTATGGCGATATCTCGAAAAGGCGTCCACCTATAGAACTATGGCCCACTCTCTTTTAAAATACTCTTTAGTACCTTCTATTTGATACCCACATTAATCAAACCCATTCCAGGGTTACCCTAGGTTCATTTTCCTACATGGTTATTTTTCCTTATTTTGTCTCCAAAGCTTTCAGCTAAGTATGTAATGTTTGGTTACACCCGAACTTAGCCTTCCTTACTTGTTTATATTCAAAGTGTGAATTTGAATCTGTGCCTATGATTCAGGGAAAAACAAAAACAAAAGTGCTACAAGTGTATAGGGGTTGAGCAGCTCTGGTCGTAAGCTTACGATTTGGAATGCCCGTGTAATACAAAGACGCAGTGTGACATGACGTATGCGAAACATTTTTGTTTTGCTGCTGTTATTGTATAGTGGGGTCAGATCTATTGAACATTAATACATATCTACAAAAGGCTCAGAATAAGTTATATAACGTCCCTTGTGCAACCATAAATATTAGCATGATCAGATCAGATACAAGTGTACGTATGATCACATCTTGAGGAGTTGTCGCTGTCAATTTAATTGGCCAGCCGAGCGTCCAAAAGTGCTCTATATAATCGTAAATTATCCACTCACATTTGGCTGTATGTGTGTATCTCTTTTCATGCTAACTGTCTGCCTACAACAGTTGAATTGTGTTTGCCGATGACAGTTGACAAGTGGTGCTACTTAAGTTTCGTACTTGCACAGGCATATAAGGTTAAAATAATTCGCATACAAACATACAATGCAGAAAAAAGTGTAGCCAATCCTGAAACAATACGAAATCCGCTGATAAAGCTTATTGCTCCGATGGGCGATGTATCTCATATTGTTTTAGCTCATGACGATTTTAATAAGGAAATTATTCTGTTCCAAAAATCGTATCATTAAAATCATTATTATCTGATTTTAATGAACTATGAAAAAAAAAAATAAGAAAGTAATCTTGCATATACATAAATGCAACTAATATTTTAGTTAATTTTTTTCAGAGGAGAAAGCCTCAAAGTCAGTGTGAGACTTTAGCAGTTTCTAAACTCCTACCGCCTTAGTACAATTTCCCCTTGTTCTACCGTCAAGTATTCCGTCCGAAAGTAGGCTCTGCGTCCGCTGTGGTCGTGGTGCAATACTTTCCCATTTGTACGGCGTTGGACAAGCTGGGATGAAACCCGTATACGTATGCCCCGGTTTATACCCGACCTTGCTAGCTGCATTCGTGACTTGAACACAATGGAACGCTTTTTAGAAATGTGTGCTACCCCCTATAGTTATGTTATTACACTCTGGAGAGCAGCTTACTTTCATTTTGGGACCGTATTTTAATTTTCAGTTTACTTTCATCTTTCTTCTTTCTCTCACATTTTACCTTTAGTTAGTTTTTAAGCTTACGTTTAGTCTGAAATCGACATCAAAAGCTTAACATAAAGTTTTTACGAACGGAAAACAAAAATTTTACAACATTAATAAAATATTTAAAAAAAAATATTAAAAGAGTTTGGATTGATTTTGTTTGTGTGAAATTGGTGGACTAATAAAAAAGAAAAACAAGTAAGGACAGGACTGTCTTCGGCTGTGCCGAAGATTTCATACCTTTCAGGAATGGGGCTGAACAATAATATCATCCCGTTCGTAATCTCCAAATAATCGGATGTATAAGGTAAGAAATATATACTGAACAGATGTACATACCTAAACGATTCTTAAGATAAATATAAAATAAAAAATGGCAAAAAACCCCCTTATCTGAACGATCGGTTGTATGGGATATATATTATATATAGCTCCGATCAAAATGATTTTTAAAGGAAATCTTCTATGATATATTAGAATATATATCACCAATTTTCACGTTTTTATATTGGAAATTAAGGGAGAAATGGCCAAAAATATTTCTATCTGAACGATCAGTTGTATGGCAGAGGTATATACTATATACATATACTCCGATGAAAATGATTTTGTCAAGAAATCTTCTATGATATATTAGAATAAATATCACCAAGTTTAACGTATTTATATTGGAAATTAAGGGAGAAATGGCCAAAAATCTTTCTATCTGAACGACCGGTTGTATGGGAGAGGTATATACTATATACATATACTCCGATCGAAATGATTTTTTCATGAAATCTTCTATGATATCTTAGAATAAATATCACCAAGTTTAATGTTTTTATACTCAGTTGAGCAGAGCTCACAGAGTATATTAAGTTTGATTGGATAACGGTTGGTTGTATATATATAAAGGAATCGAGATAGATATAGACTTCCATATATCAAAATAATCAGGATCGAAAAAAAATTTGATTGAGCCATGTCCGTCCGTCCGTCCGTCCGTTAACACGATAACTTGAGTAAATTTTGAGGTATCTTGATGAAATTTGGTATGTAGGTTCCTGAGCACTCATCTCAGATCGCTATTTAAAATGAACGATATCGGACTATAACCACGCCTACTTTTTCGATATCGAAAATTTCGAAACACCGAAAAAGTGCGATAATTCATTACAAAAGACAGCTAAAGCGACGAAACTTGGTAAATGAGTTGAACTTATGACGCAGAATAGAAAATTAGTAAAATTTTGGAAAATGGGCGTGGCACCGCCCACTTTTAAAAGAAGGTAATTTAGAAGTTCTGCAAGCTGTAATTTGGCAGTCGTTGAAGATATCATGATGAAATTTGGCAGGAACGTTACACCTATTACTATATGTGCGCTTAATAAAAATTAGCAAAATCGGAGAAGGACCACGCCCACTTTTAAAAAAAATTTTTTTGAAAGTCAAATTTTAACAAAAAATTTAATATCTTTACAGTATATAAGTAAATTATGTCAACATTCAACTCCAGTAATGATATTGTGCAACAAAATACAAAAATAAAAGAAATTTTCAAAATGGGCGTGGCTCCGCCCTTTTTCATTTAATTTGTCTAGGATACTTTTAATGCCATAAATCGAACAAAAATTTACCAAGCCTTTTGAAATTTGGTAGGGGCATAGATTTTATGACGTTAACTGTTTTCTGTGAAAATGGGCGAAATCAGTTGATGCCACGCCCAGTTTTTATACACAGTCGTCCGTCTGTCCTTCCGCATGGCCGTTAACATGATAACTTGAGCAAAAATCGACATATCTTTAATGAACTTAGTTCACGTGCTTACTTGAACTCACTTTATCTTGGTATGAAAAATGAAAGAAATCCGATTATGACCACGCCCACTTTTTCGATATCGAAAATTACGAAAAATGAAAAAAAATGCCATAATTCTATACCAAATACGAAACAAGGGATGAAACATGGTAAGGTAATTGGATTGTTTTATTGACGCGAAATATAGCTTTAGAAAAAACTTTATAAAATGGTTGTAACACCTACCATATTAAGTAGAAGAAAATGAAAAAGTTCTGCAGGGCGAAATAAAAAACCCTTAAAATCTTGGCAGGTATTACATATATAAATAAATTAGCGGTATCCAGCAGATCATGTTCTGGGTCACCCTGGTCGACATTTTGGTCGATTTTTGGAAAACGCCTTCACACCACTCCCTTTTAAAACTCTCATTAATACCTTTAATTTGATACCCATATCGTACAAACTCATTCTAGAGTCAACTGTGATCCACCTTTATGGCTATATCCCTAAATGGCGTCCACCTATAGAACTATGGCCCACTCCCTCATAAAATACTCTTTAATTCCTTTCATTTGATACACATGTCATACAAACACATTCCAGGGTTTCCCTCGGTGCATTTTCCTACATGGTTATTTTCCCTTATGTTGTCACCATAGCTCTCAACTGAGTATGTAATGTTCGGTTACACCCGAACTTAACCTTCCTTACTTGTTATATTGGAAATTAAGGGAGAAATGGCCAAAAATCTTCTTATCTGAACGATCGGTTGTATGGGATATAACTTTATATTGCTCCAATCAAAGTAATTTTTTCAGGATATCTTCCATGGTATAGTAGAATATATATCACCGAGTTTCAGGTTTATACTTTCTAAATTGCGGCAGGAATGACCAAAGTCGTCTTATCTGAACGATCGGTTGTATGGAAGTTATATGTTATAGTGGTCCGATCCTACCGGATCCGACAAATGTCTAATATAATACAAAACAAGTAAGGAAGCCTAATTGCGGGTGTAACAGAACATTACATGCTCAGTTGAGAGCTATGGAGACAAAATAAGGGAAATCACCATGTAGGAAAATGAACCTAGGGTAACCCTGGAATGTGGTTGTATGACATGTGTATCAAATGGAAGGTATTAAAGAGAGAGTAGGCCATAGTTCTATGGATGGACGCCATTTAGGGATATCGCTCATACAGGTGGACCAGGGCTGACTCTAGAATTTGTTTGTACGATATGGGTATCAAATGAAAGGTGCTACTGAGCATTTTAAGAGGGAGTGGGCCTTAGGTCTATCGGTGGACGCCTTTTCGAGATATCGCCATTAAGTTGGGCAAGGGGTGACTCTAGAATGTGTTCGTACGATATGCGTATCAAATGAAAGGTGGTAATGAGTATTTTAAAAGGGAGTGATCCTTAGTTCTGTAAGTGGACGTCTTTTTGAGATATCGCCATAAAGGTAGGCCAGGGGTTAATCTAGAATGTGCTTGTACTATATGGGTATCAAATTAAAGGTATTAATGAGGGGTTTAAAAGCGAGTGGCCCTTAGATGTATATGTGAAGGCGTTTTCGCGATATCGACCAAAATGTGGACCAGGGTGATCCAGAAAATCATCTGTCGGGTACTGCTAATTTATTTATATATGCAATACCACGAACAGTATTCCTGCCAAGATTCCAAGGGCTGTTGATTTCGCCCTGTAGAACTTTTTCATTTTATTCTACTTAATAAGGTAGGTGTCACACGCATTTTACAAAGTTTTTTCTAAAGTTACATTTTGCGTCAATAAACCAATCAAATTACCATATTTCATCCCTTTTTTCGTATTTGGTATAGAATTATGGCATTTTTTTAATTTTTTGTAATTTTCGGTATCAAAAAAGTGGGCGTGATTATAGTCGGATTTCGGCCATTTTTTATACCAAGATAAACTGAGTTCAGATAAGTACATGGACTAAGTCTAGTAAAGATATATCGGTTTTTGCTCAAGTTATCGTGTTAACGGCCGAGCGGAAGGACAGACGGTGGACTGTGTATAAAAACTGGGCGTAGCTTCAACCGATTTCGCCCATTTTCACAGAATACAGTTACCGTTATAGGATCTATGCCCCTACCAAATTTAAGAAGGATTGGTAAATTTTTGTTCGACTTATGGCATTAAAAGTATTCTAGACATACTAAATGAAAATGGGCGGAGCCACGCCCATTTTGAAATTTTCTTTTATTTTTGTATTTTGTTGCATCATATCATTACTGGAGTTGTATGTTGACTAAATTTACTTATATACAGTAAAGATATAAAATTTTTTGTTAAATTTTGGCATTTAAAAAAATTTTTTTTAAAAAGTGAGCGTGTTCTTCATCCGATTTTGCTAATTTTTATTTAGGACATATATAGTAATAGTGGTAATGCTCCTGCCAAATTTCATCATGATATCTTTAACGACTGCCAAATTATAGCTTGCAAAACTTTTAAATTACCTTCTTTTAAAAGTGGGCTGTGCCACGCCCGTTGTCCAAAATCTTACTAATTTTCTATTCTGCGTCATAAGGTCAACCCATCTATCAAGTTTCATTGCTTTTTCCGTCTTTGGCAATGAATTATCGCATTTTTTTGGTTTTTAGAAATTTTCGATATCGAAAAAGTGGGCGTGGTTATAGTCCGATTTCGTTCATTTTAAATAGCGATCTGAGATGAGTGCCCAGGAATCTACGTACCAAATTTCATCAAGATACCTCAAAATTTACTCAAGTTATCGTGTTAAGGGGCAGACGGACGGACGGACGGACTTGGCTCAATCAAATTTTTTTTCGATACTGATGATTTGATATATGGAAGTCTATAACTATCTCGATTCCTTTATACCTGTACAACCAACCGTTATCCAATCAAAGTTAATATACTCTGTGAGCTCTGCTCAACTGAGTATAAATACATCCTTGTGCCAAATTTCATTGAGATATCTTAAAATTTGAGGGACTAGTTTGCGTTCAAACAGACAGACGGACGGACGGACGGACAGACGGACATGGCTATATCAACTCAGTTCGTCGCCCTGATCAATTTGGTATACTTAATGGTGAGTCTATCTTCTATATTTCTCAACGTTGCAAACATCGGACCAAGGTTAATATACAATTTCATGTTCATGAAAGGTATAAAACATTGTAAAAACCAGTATACAAATCTTGTAAATCAAAAGTAAACGCAAGTGAAACATTCCAAAAAAGAAAAAATAATTGTTTTTATTTGGTTCTATGTAAAAGTAGTTCTTTTCGTTATAATTTTTTACTTCTAATATTCCAGAAAAATTACAAAGTTTACAAATGGCGATGGTTACTAAGACACGTTTCAGAATTTCACTTCTTAATCAGATATCTTTTCGGGAGCTGAGTATTGAACTTGAAATCTCCAACATTCATACTTTATACTAGTGTAAAAGCAGATTCCTTTATCCACTCAGCCATATCAATGCCCCGCTCATCGCTTTGCAATTGGTCTCTAAGTGTTGCCTTTTTGTTGCTATTCATTTATGCACCATTAGGTACATACTAGTTTCATATGTTTTAAACTTAATTGTGTGGAATATTTATAGGCGCGCTATCGAAAGCTTAGTAACAGATTTCGCATTCAAAACTCAGCTCCCGAAAAGCTAGCTGATGAAAAAGTGAAATCCTGAAACATATCCTAGTGATCATCGCCATTTGTAAACTTTTCTAATATTGCTCTAATATCAATAACAACAAGTAAGGAAGTCGAAGTTTGGATGAAACCGAACATTACATACCCAGCTTACACTTGAAATGCTGTTGTTGTTTGTTTTGTGTGCTTAATAGTGTTACAAAGCTGCACAGTAATACATATACGTAAGGTTCTATTCTGAACAAATTTTTCTTCGAGTTAGGGCTCCCGACACATAGAAAATTGCTTAGTCATAAAATGGCGGTGCCACGCCCATTTTTTTAAATTTTAAGTGTTTCCTATTTTTATTGTTATAAATCCACTTGGGAAATGGAATACCATTGATATACACGACCCTTTTAAAAATCTTTTATATAAAAGTGGGCGTCAAGTTTTTTGTGGTTTCCAAAATGTTTTATATGTATATAAAAAGTGGGCGTGGTTATCATCCGATTTCGCTCATTTTCAATACCAATCTATTCTGGGTCTAATTCCTTTATACCTGTATAACCAACCGTTATCCAATCAAAGTTATAATACCCTGTGTACAAGTACAGCTGGGTATAAAAACAATTGCATAAAGCAATATGAGCATGTCTAGCTAATTAAAAACAGATATCGTTTTTTACGATCGGGCGGTTGAAGAGACTTTGTCTCCAATTAGCGCCTTTGCTGCTTTAGGTCACTCTGATTCAAGTGGGGTATCATTTGATTCTGGTATTGAAGTCTTTTTTTCTCTTCTGTTGTTGTTATTACGATTTCCTTTATGTTTTCTTACTGTGTTTTTGGTTTCATTATAATATTTTATAATTATTTTTCTTTTTTATTTTATTTATATTTCATGAGGCGAGGTCGCACCTCTAGCCCATGATCGTACAATGACTACATATGGAGCTTAAGCTTCTTCACTTCTGCGCCATTATCTCTACGCCTGGAGAGGCCTTTTCTTCAATCTGTCTTAGCATATTCTGCGGCTGGCATGGTTGGAAAGGTCTTGTTTCCAATCCGAGACCTTGTACAACCCTTTTATTATTTGATTCCTTTTTTAATATTCAGCCGTTGGAAAGCCTGTGTTCTAGTCCGCTACTTGTACCACTTTACGTTGCCTGATCACAACTGCCACAGAGCAGTATTTTCAGACCTCTTACCCATTTCAGGCCATTTGTTTCAAGCTGATTAATTAAATGGAATAATACTTACATAGACGAGCAATTTTTTTGGTCGGAAGATACAAATTTACATAGGTGCAACACATGTGTATACATTGCTTCATTCCTTCCCATACATAAAATACAATTGAACTGACAGCTATAATATACAAAAATAATATTTATAGTATTTACACTTGTCCATTGAGCCAGAACATTACTATATTCACTTGTCACTTCACTTTGTATTCAGTAATATGCAAAATTGCCCATGACACTTGCAAATAAACTTAAGTCTGGTAAAGATAAGTCAAAGCATTCACATAGGTATGTGCACAAGTAGGTATGTATGTATTTTGAAGTAAACAATGTTTTGCAATACTTCACTCTTCTTCTGTAACTTTAATATCATTCAAGTGAATGTTTTGAATTTCTCAATATTTTACCAAAAATTTATTTGCAACATTGTTTGTATTTACGAGTATGTGGCTAGTTAATTATAGTCCTCACAAACATATTTGTAAATTGCAGCTGTATGTGTATAGAAGTGTGTGTATATAAAGTAATTTCAGGAAAACTTATATCTTCATTTCATACAAATAGGCTCAATAATGTCGTTCAGCGTCAAAACTCTTAAAATAGCAGATTGCACTGTTACTTCCTCAATCTACCTAATTGAGCCCCAATCTTATTTATAGCAACTGTTTTGCATTCATTTAAAATTTTTTCCCATTGGTTCCTGGTCATCTTCAAATCAGCTTATAATGCATCTGGATGTCGGGGTGCCCCCATAAATTCAGAAAACAAAAATTCAGAAATACATTTTTTCAGAAAACATTAGTCAGAACGCTTTGCAGAAGTCAAATTTCAGAAGTGAAAATTCAGAAGTCAAATTTCAGAACGCAAAATTCAAAAAATATTTCATTAAATTTTTCTCAAAATTCAGAAACGTTTATTTATTTGGAAGGAATTATGTATGTATAAAGAAAAAGTAGTAAAATCTAAAATTTTAAATTTTGTAAAAAGCATGTAATTAATTAAATCTTTTCGCGTTTAACTTTTTTAAATGAATTAAGAACATTAAAAAAGCTAAGTCTTTATATTTTATCTTGCGTTTCCGATATGGCTCGCCTCCAGCTGAAAATTGCTGCAGTTTTGTTTCTGTTATTGCATGTTCGTTTTTATACTCAGTTGAGCAGAGCTCACAGAGTATATTAACTTTGATTGGATAACGGTTGGTTGTACAGGTATAAAGGAATCGAGATAGATATAGACTTCCATATATCAAAATCATCAGGATCGAAAAAAAATTTTATTGAGCCATGTCCGTCCGTCCGTCCGTCCGTCCGTCCGTCCTCCCTTTAACACGAAAACTTGAGTAAATTTTAAGGTGTCTTGATGAAATTTTAACAAAAAATTTAATATCTTTACAGTATATAAGTAAATTATGTCAACATTCAATTCCAGTAATGATATAGTGCAACAAAATGCAAAAATAAAAGAAAATTTCAAAATGGGCGGGGCTCCGCCATTTTTCATTTAATTTGTCTAGGATAATTTTAATGCCAATCCTTATGAAATTTGGTAGGTGCTTAGATTCTGGGACGATAACTTATTTCTGCGAAAAAGGGCAAAATCGGTTGAAGCCACGCCCAGTTTTTATACACTGTCGACCGTCTGTCCTTCTGTTCGGCCGTTAACACGATAACTTGAGCAAAAATCGATATATCTTTACTAAACTCAGTTCACGTACTTATCTGAACTCATTCTGTATTGGTATAAAAAATGGCCGAAACGGACTATGACCGCGCCCACTTTTTCGATATCGAAAATTACGAAAAACGAAAAAAATGCCATAATTCTATACCAAATACGAAAAAAGGGATGAAACATGGTAATTGGATTGGTTTATTGATGCAAAATGTAACTCAAGAAAAAACTTTGTTAAATGGGTGTGACACCTACCATATTAAGTAGAAGAAAATGAAAAAGTTCTACAGGGCGAAATCAACAGCCCTTGGAATCTTGGCAGGAATACTGTTCGTGGTATTGCATATATAAATAAATTAGCGGTATCTAACAGGTGATGTTCTGGGTCACCCTGGTCCACATTTTGTTTGATATCTGGAAAACGCCTTCACATATACAACTACCGCCACTCCTTTTTAAAAGCCTCATTAATCTTTAATTTGTTACCCATATCGTACAAACACATTCTAGAGTCACCCCTGGTCCACCTTTATGACGATATCTCGAAAAGGCGTCCACATATAGAACTAAGCCCCACGCCCTTTTAAAATACTCATTAACACCTTTCATTTGATACCCATATCGTAAAAACATATTCTAGAGTCACCCCTGGTCCGCCCTTTTAAAATATTCATTAACACCTTTCATTTGATACCCATATCGTACAAACACATCCTAAACTCACCCCTGTTCCATTTTTATGGCGATATCTCGAAAAGGCGACCACCTATAGAACTAAGCCCGACGCCCTTTTGAAATACTCATTAACACATTTCGTTTGATACCCATATTGTACAAACGCATTCTAGAGTCACCCAAGGCAGTCGGTTCTATGTACCGGAACGACTCGGGATTTTTCCCGACCAAGGACTGTCATTTCAGTGTGACCCCTTCTAATTTGTTTCGTCCCTCCCACAAATTGTCATCCTCCCAGCAGCTCCTTGCAGCAGGACTGCTCCATATTCTCTTACTCCGGGAAGGCATCGAATCCAATCCGGGTCCGTTTCCTGACCCCGGTCCTGAGAAATGGTTTTGCTGCATCTGCCGGAAAAGAATCTTTTTAGGACGGTCATACTCTGTTCAGTGTGTCTCGTGCAAGGGATGGTTGCATCGGACAGGTTGTTCTGGGCTTGATCCCAAAACCCGACGTCCACGTACCTTTTATAAATCTTTTGTGGCCCCTTGCTGTTCACGCCCAAGGGCGTCCCGTAGTCTACATGTTGCCAGGTCACAAACCCAAATCATCCGGGTACCCCAATGCTTGCCCAAGGACGCCCAGTCCTAGGGCTACAACAGCAATTGCGTCCTGGCCTTCCCCAACCCAGGCGTAGTCACCCGTCACTTACCCACAGAGTGGCGACGTCTCCCCTTATGCACTTCAGAATTCTGCAGTTAACCTGTAATGGACTAACTGGGAAGATTACGGAGATAGTCGATTTCATGAAGCGGCACAACATCCGCATTGCTGCGATTCAAGAGACTAAACTCACAGCAAGATCTGCATTGCAGACCTGTTCTGGGTATAATGTCCACAGAAAAGATCGATAGAGCGGAAATGGAGGCGGCCTCGCGTTTATCATACACCACTCTGTGCAATATCATATATTTGATCCCGGCATCGACCGCTGGGACAATGTCTTAGAACGTTAAGACTTATCTGTCCCGTCAGGCGATGCAAACCTAGAAGTCATCAACATCTACATCCCTCCTGCAACCTGTTACCCCAGTGGATACCGCCCTAATATCGGAGCCTTACTTACTGGTAACAATCGCATTATCTTAGGCGATTTCAATGCCCATCATGATCTATGGCATTCAAACTTGCGGGCAGACAGTAAGGGTGAGATGTTGGCGGATCAAATAGAAGAAACGACGTTCTGCACAATAAACGGAGACGCCCCCACACGTATGGTAGGAAGCTGTCACAGCTCGCCAGATATCTCAATCGTGAGCGCAGAACTCGTAAACTGCGTCAACTGGCAGCCGATGGTAACATTGGCATCCGACCACCTGCCCATACTTATTTCGCTTGAGCGTAACGCCGACTTCATCGTCACTGAAAAACGCACTTTCATAAACTTAAAAAAAGGAAAGTGGGAAGAATATAAATCCTTTACAGACAGCCGCCTAGCTGACCTTTCTATCCCGACTGATGCCCGCCAAGGGGAGCGTGCCTTCCGTAAGGTCATTAAATCCGCCTCGGCACATTTCATTCCTGCCGGGAAAATTCCCGAAATCCGGCCCCACTTCCCGGCGGAGGCCGCAAACTTAGCGAGAGAACGTGACCTTATAAGACAGCTTGACCCAGGCGACCCCCAAATAAGGAATATAAACCAACGCATCAGATTGGTTGTAGATGAACACAAGCGGGCGAAATGGGAGGAGCACCTAAGAGGTTGTAACCTCTCTACCGTTGTGGGTAAACTTTGGTCAACCGTAAAGTCCCTATAGAATCCGACTAAGCACAAATACTAAGCACAAAGAAAAAGGTTGAGGACGCCATTGGTCGTGCTAAACCATCCAAAGCAGTGGGCCCAGACGGCATAGCCATGCCGATTCTTAAAAACCTAGGGAAAGAAGGGTTCAAATATTTAGCGCATGTCTTCAATCTGTCTCTTTCCACCTTTGTCATACCTGAGAAATGGAAAATGGCCAAGGTGGTCCCGCTACTAAAGCCTGGGAAACCAGCTAACATAGGTGAGTCGTATCGTCCGATATCTCTCCTATCGCCAGTGACAAAGACGCTTGAAGCCATTTTGCTCCCTTATTTGCAAGCAAATTTGCAGCTAGCCCCTCATCAGCATGGCTTCAGAAAACTCCATAGCACTACCACCGCGCTGAATGCCATTAGCACCCAGATAAATTGCGGTTTAAATCAATACCCCCACCATAGAACAGTACTCGTAGCGCTAGACCTATCAAAAGCTTTTGATACGGTCAACCATGGCTCGTTACTGCAGAACCTGGAAGGGTCTACCCTTCCCCCATGTCTTAAAAGGTGGACCGCAAATTATCTGGGTGGTCGGCAGGCATCTGTGCAATTTAGAAACGAAACATCAAAACCAAGGAGAATTAAACAGGGGGTGCCACAGGGTGGTGTCCTATCCCCACTTTTGTTTAATTTCTACATATCTAAGCTACCTTCACCAACGGAAGGAGTCACAATCGTTTCCTACGCCGATGACTGCACAATAATGGCCACAAGCCCAGGCCCAAAGATCGATGCGCTATGCAATAAAATAAACGGCTACCTCCCTGATCTCTCCAGTTTTTTCGCCTCGCGAAACCTGGCATTATCACCGACTAAATCTTCCGCGACCTTATTTACAACATGGACGCCCCAAATGTCGACCATTTTGAACATCTACGTCGATGGCACTACGCTACCGACTGTACGACACCCCAAAATCTTGCGTGTGACGTTTGATCAGGATCTACGTTTTGGTGAGCACGCAGCCGCAGTTGTTCCGAGAATTCAGAGCCGTAACAAAATCCTCAAATCCCTCGCTGGCAGTACTTGGGGAAAAGATAAAGAAACGCCCATGACTACATACAAAGCAATTAGCCAGCCGATTACGTGCTACGCGTCACCCATATGGTCGCCAAGCCTAAAAATCACCCACTGGAAGAAACTACAGGCCTGCCAAAATACTGCTCTCAGAATCGCCACGGGCTGTCTTCTTATGTCCCCAGAACACCATCTGCATAATGAGGCGAGAATACTCCCCATCAGGGAGAGAAATGATATGCTGACCAAACAGTTCCTGTTGAATACCCAGAAACCTGGGCAACCCAACAGATATCTGATTGATGAACCAGCACCGCCTAGGGGCTTAAGGAGTCATCTCCGTAAGCATTTTGAGGAAATACGGCACCTGAGAACCCAGCCGTATGAAGTGAAAAAACACAAGCAGGTCCTTGGTGAACTCCATAAACAGGCGTCGGACCTTTATGCCGGGAATTGCCCGGTGAATCCAGTACTTAACGAAAATTATCCAAAATTTGCGGAAGAGGAACGCATACTCCCCAGGGAAACGCGTGTCACTCTTGCTCAACTTCGTTCTGGATACTGTAACAGGTTAAACTCTTACCCATCCAGAATCAACCCCGACATACAAAATGTATGCCCGCTTGCAATGTATCCCCACATGACACCAACCATCTCTTCAATTGTAATGTGGAACCAACGCCTCTAACACCCCTTTCCTTATGGGCCACCCCTGTTTAAACGGCAAGTTTCCTTGGACTCCCGTTAGAGGATATTGATGACAATTTGTGATCGGTCGCGGCTATTAGGTGGGGCGAGTATTACTACAACATCGATATCTCGAAAGGCGTCCACCTATAGAATTAAGGCCCACGCCCTTTTAAAATACTCATTAACACCTTTCGTTTGATACCCATATTGTACAAACGCGTTCTAGAGTCACCCCTCGTCCACCTTTATAGCGATATCTCGAAAAGGCGTCCAACTATAGAACTAAGGCCCACGCCCTTTTAAAATGCTCATTAACACCATTCGTTTGATACCCATATTGTACAAACGCATTCTAGAGTCACCCCTGGTCCACCTTTATGGCGATATCTCGAAAAGGCGTCCACCTATAGAACTAAGGCCCACTCCCTTTTAAAATGCTCATTAACCCCTTTAATGTGATACCCATATCGTACAAACAAATTCAAGAGTCAAACCTCTCCCACCTTTATGGCTATATCCCTAAATGGCGTCCACCTATAGAACTGTGGCCCACTCCCTCATAAAATACTCTTTAGTGCCTTTCATTTGATACCCATGTCATACAAACACATTCCAGGGTTTCCCTCGGTTCATTTTCCTACATGGTTATTTTCCCTTATTTTGTCACCAAAGCTCTCCACTGAGTATGTAATGTTCGGTTACACCCGAACTTAACCTTCCTTACTTGTTTATTTTATTTATGACATTAGATATGTTAGCGTGTGTCCCAAACGCACTTCGGGTGACGTTGTGCCACCTTTCGATATAATTATTTGTACGGACTTCACCCAATGTGGTGATATTATTTATATTCCATAATTCGATTGGATATAACGCCTTCTTTCGACGTTGCTGTGTTCCAGGCTGAAAAAAATTTCAGAGGTCAAAATACAGAAAGTAATCAGAGAGCAAAAAAACACTGAATTTTGCATAAAATTTAATGGTTTTTTTGCTGTCTGATTACTTTCTCAATTTTGACTTCTGAAATTTGACTTCTGAATATTGATTGCTGAATTTTTGTTTCTGAATTTTGACTTCCGAATTTTGGTTTTCTGAAAAAAGGGTTCTGACCGGGCTGCTCAACCCCTATACACATGTAGCAGTTTTGTTTCTGTTTTGCCCTGAATCATAGGCACAGATACAAATTCACACTTTGAATAAAAAAAAAAAAAAATTTCAAAGCACTCCCGTATGCCCTCTCATATAAATAAAATTTATATGGAAGTTTTTGATTTTCATATGTCATTCTATGTACAAACACACACCAAATTGGCAATTTAGTATGCAATTTGTCATATAATAAATTGTAATAATAAATTGCCAATTTAAAAAAAAATTGCGGAATAAATTGTTTCAAACTGCAAATGCAACCTTGTAAAGTTTGTTTATTGAGTAGATTGAAACGTTAGTTACGCATGGCTCAATGGTAGCCCCATCTCATCAGCTGATTTGAACATTTTCATTTCACTGGAGTAGGGGTTGCCAAAAGAAGATGGCAAACTCAAAATGAAACCAAAATATTGAACACATTTTCTTACAACAATCAAAAATTTCAAAGTTTTATTTTTCATTCCATTCCATTCGCCTAATACCAACACTAGGCCGGATCGATTTGTGGGGAGGCAAAAAAATCGCCCATTGCTCTGTGAAAATCATTTCCAGGGATCAAAATAAGAAACTTTGCCGAAGAAACCATACCTCTAAAACGAATTCTGATGTTCCCCCTTTGGGTCGTAGGGGCAAATTTTGAAAAATCCCACTTTTAAATGCCTATGTTTTTTCTTTTTGGAGTTTATTTTTCTCTTTAGAAATTTATTTAGTCAGAACATATGTAAATGAAAAAATTAATTTAACTTGGTAATAGAAAAGAAATTAAATAAAATTATTAGAAATTAGCGTTTTTACAACCCCCTTTAAAACCAAGGCATCACTGTGATGCATTTGCATGTCGTAAACATAGTTGTGTGGGTTTTTTATTCAACCGTTTTAAAAAATGAAGGTATCACTGTGACAAAATTGCAGAAAATTGCTTGTGCTGTTTTTTTTAAGCCACCACAAGACACAGCAGGTAGAATTGAAATTGCCCCTACCCAAAAGGGGGGGGGGGGGAGGGGGGGACATCAGAATTCGTGTTAGAGGTATGGTTCCTTCGACAAAGTTTCTTATTTTGATCCCTAGAATGCGATTTTCATAGAGCCCTAACCAACACGCACATTTTGAAAGTCTGAACAAAGGTATGTTGTTTCTGTAGAGATGATCCAACCAGCTATCAAATTAACATTGTGTAAGCTAAATTGAGTTATATGAACACCACTCAATTTAAATCGAATTTATCTCAATTTATTTTTATACTCAGTTGAGCAGAGCTCACAGAGTATATTAACTTTGATTGGATAACGGTTGGTTGTACAGGTATAAAGGAATCGAGATAGATATAGCCTTCCATATATCAAAATCATCAGTATCGAAAAAAAATTCGATTGAGCCATGTCCGTCCGTCCGTCCGTCCGTCCGTCTGTCCGTTAACACGATAACTTGAGTAAATTTTGAGGTATCTTTATGAAATTTGGTATGTAGGTTCCTGGGCACTCATCTCAGATCGCTATTGAAAATGAACGATATCGGGCAATAACCACGCCCACTATTTCGATATCGAAAATTTCGAAAAATGGAAAAAGTGCGATAATTCCTTACAAAATACGGATAAAGCGATGAAACTTGGTAGGTGAGTTGAACTTATGACGCAGAATAGAAAACTAGTAAAATTTTGGACAATGGGCGTGGCACCGCCAACTTTTAAAAGAAGGTAATTTAGAAGATATCATGATGAAATTTGGCAGCAACGTTACACTTATTACTATATGCCTGTTTAATAAAAATTAGCAAAATCGGAGAACGACCACGCCCACTTTAAAAATTTTTTTTTTTTAAGTTCAAATTTTAAAAGAAAAGTTAATATCTTTACAGTATATAAGTAAATTATGTCAACATTCAACTCCAGTAATGATATGGTGCAACAAAATACAAATATAAAAGAAAATTTCAAAATGGGCGTGGCTCCGCCCTTTTTCATTTAATTTGTCTAGGATACTTTTAATGCCATAAGTCGAACAAACATTTACCAATCCTTCTTAAATTTGGTGGAGGCTTAGATTCTAGCCGGTAACTGTTTTCTGTGAAAAAGGGCGAAATCGGTTAAAGCCACGCCCAGTTTTTATACACAGTCGACCGTCTGTCCTTCCGCTCGGCCGTTAACACGATAACTTGAGCAAAAATCGATATATCTTTACTAAAGTCAGTTGATGTACTTATCTGAACTCACTTTGTATTGGTGTAAAAAATGGCCGAAATCCGACTATGACCACGCCCACTTTTTCGATATCGAAAATTACGAAAAGTGAAAAAAATGCCATAATTATATACCAAATACGTAAAAAAGGATGAAACATGGTAATTGTATTGGTCTATTGATGCAAAATATAACTTTAGAAAAAAACTTGGTAAAATGGGTGTGACACCTACCATATTAAGTAGAAGAAAATGAAAAAGTTTTGCAGGGCGAAATCAAAAGCCCTTGGAATCTTGGAAGGAATACTGTTCGTGGTATTACATATATAAATAAATTAGCGGTAACCGAAAGATGATGTTCTGGATCACCCTGGTCCACATTTTGGTCGATAACTTGAAAACGCCTTCACATATACATCTAAGGGCCACTCCCTTTTAAAACCCTCATTAATACCTTTAATTTGATACCCATATCGTACAAACACATTCTAGAGTCACCCCTGGTCCACGTTTATGGCGATATCTCGAAAAGGCGTCCACATATAGAACTAAGGTCCACTCCTTTTTAAAATACTCATTAACACCTTTCATTTGATACCCATATCGTAAAAACATATTCTAGAGTCGCCCTGGTCCACCTTTATGGCGATATTTCGAAAAGGCGTCCACCTTAAGAACTAAGGCCCACGCCCTTTTAAAATACTCATTAAAACCTTTCATTTGATACCCGTATCGTACAAACAAATTCTAGAGTCACCCCTGGTCCACGTTTATGGCGATATCTCGAAAAGGCATCCACATATAGAACTAAAGCCCACGCCCTTTTAAAATACTCATTAACACCTTTCATTTGATACCCATATAGTACAAACAAATTCTAGAGTCACCCCTGGTCCACGTTTATGGCGATATCTCGAAAAGGCGTCCACATATAGAACTAAGGCCCACTCCTTTTTAAAATACTCATTAACACCTTTCATTTGATACCCATATCGTACAAACAAATTCTAGAGTCACCCCTGGTCCACCTTTATGGCGATATCTCGAAAAGGCGTCCACATATAGAACTAAGGCGCACGCCCTTTTAAAATATTCATTAACACCTTTCATTTGATACCCATATCGTACAAACAAATTCTAGAGTCACCCCTGGTCCACCTTTATGGCGATATCCCTAAATGGCGTCCATCTGTAGAACTATGGTCCACTTCCTCTTAAAATACTCTTTAATACCTTCCTGATACACATGTCATACAAACACATTCCAGGGTTACCCTAGGTTCTTTTTACAACATGGTGATTTTCCCTTACTTTGTCTCCACAGCTCTCAACTGAGTATGTAATGTTCGGTTACACCCGAACTTAGCCTTCCTTACTTGTTCTGTTTGAACATTGTATAAGGGCAAAGCAAAAACAATTTTATAAGATGAACGAGCACTTGGATACTGAAAAAAATTGTATAACAAAAAGTTTTCATATATTTGGTGTGTGCGAATTTTGGAATTAATAGCGAGTAATAGAAATGTCCTTTAGTAAAGAATGGGATCATGTTCCACTTCTCTTGTTTAAGGACAATTTTGGATGAGTATGAAATTATAGACATTTATTTTAGTTACATGAAAAGCAGGCTAGAAAGCTTGAAAATAAGTTTTAAGAGCCTATTCAAAGATTTCGACGGAATTAAACAAATTTTAACAATTTTTTACAGTCCAATGACTTGTGATATATTATCGCAAAGTCTACAGTTTCAGATAGAATTGTGCAATTTACAAACTTCATTCCTTAAGGAAACAAAATTACAAGGCATTGATTTTTGGAAAAGTACGTTTTTAAGAAATTAAATAATAAAATACTTGTCTACGTTTAGTAGTACATATACATGTGAGAAAGCATTTTCCAGCCTTAAATTTATCAAAACGAATCTAAGAAACTCCTTGAGCCAATACCATTTAGAAGCCGTTATACAATTATCCGTATATAGTGCAACAATAGACATTGAAGATGTTATCAAAACATTCAAATAAGGTTGTGACAGGCAACATAATTATATTAAGTATAGACATTACTAATGTTTGTTGTATTATTATATGTAGATCTGTATTACAATATTATTTACAAAAAAATAATTCCATTAAAAAAAATATTTTAGTTTTTCTCAGTGCACTTATAATTTTTGTAGTTGTGTTAGGATTTGCACTTCAATACAAAAATTTTTCAGCAGCCCTGGTTCTGACTAATGTTTTCTGGAAAAATGTGTTTCCGAATTTTTGTTTTCTGAATTTATGAGGGGAACCAGATGTCGGACCTCAACATCTATGGTAGCGTCTCTAGCTTGGAGTACGACGTTTATTTCATTAATGGTAGTCAGTATTTTGAACCAAATTGAGGACAGCAAGATACATTCGAACTTGATGATGTACTTGAGAATGCCGGTAATATCTCCGTATGCTTGTGCAGTCAAATTTAGCTTAAGTAATGCGTTTAGTCCTTGTGTTAATCCTGGAACATGGTTTCCGATTGGCCTGACTGCCTCAATTCTAGCCAACCACCTAGTGTCTGACTGTGAAGAGAGATTGGTACATTTTTTTTTGAGGATGTCCCATCGTTGTGGACTGCTGCTGAAAATAGTAAAACATTTTTGTACAACTCCGAACAAGTAATTGCAGCCGTACAACATTCCGCAGCATCAACACCACATAAATTCTGACGGTGCCTTGCACAAAGCGAGTAATCAGCATTCGAGTTTTTGTCGAGAATGTGACGTTGTGCTCCGTTGTAAGCTCCTTTCATATTGGCGCCTTTATCCTACCCTTATGCACGACAATCATGGGATTTCATGTTTACCTGAAGTATGGCAAATTAAATCAGAGATTTCCTGACCAGTTTTTTGGTTACAATCTAGAAAGCCAAAAACCGTTCTTGAAATGTAAACTTTTCTGCTTTCGAATTGAAATGGAGGTAGCGCAAAATGAACGTAGTCTGTTCAACGTGACTAGCATCAGGCGCAGCATCAAAGATAATAGCAAAATACTTGGCTTTCTTGCGTTGATCTAATATATTTTCCCTCACGTGTTTTGCACAATTTTCTATAAACTCGTTCTGAATGTCTGGGGAAAGTTAGTGAACTTCTAAAAGTTTGTGCTGCTGTTGTGAAATCCTAACTTTCTGCAAATGATCTCTAAGTATGGGATCATAATGGTTTATGAGTTCTAAGACACCCAAAAAATTTCCATTGTTTCGTTCACCAAGATATGTATATAATTTCGCCTCTGAAAGCTAGGCCTCTTTCACCAGGAATAAAATAGTGTCCAAAATTCTATATAAAATTTCTTTCCACTTTTGAGTTTCAGTGATTAACTGTTCATTGATAAGTGTATCATTTGTAGCCTACTTTTGAATTAGATTTTGTAATGATCGCCGTTGAATATAACATTTAATGTGATCTTGAGTATTTTCGTGTGATGGCAATTTATCGTATAGCTCCTGCCACACCTGGAATTTCGAATATCTGCCCGGACAACAAATTTTAGGTCGATTTAAAGAATTGGTGCTTAACAGAAAACATGGTAGGCAATAAAAAGCATTGCTATTGGCATTCCACACCAACAAGGCACGGTCCACTTTCTCTCCATTTGGCAAGATTCTGTTTAACAACGAGGTAGAAATGCCTTGTCATAACGATCACGTGTAAAAATAAGAGGAAACTTTTGATGACCTCGACGAATTATTTCGTTGACATCTTCAGATCGCAAAAACTCATTATTCACGGTACCGATGTCGAAGTCGTTTAAATAATCTGGACTTTGGTATTGTTGGAAGACTTTTTAAGACGAACCTTCATCAGTGTCACCACGAAACTTTACAATTTCGGATTCATGTAAAAATACATTTTTGTTTGATGTTTTTATTGTCTCCTCACTGTTCGAAGGCCCAGGCAAAAAATTATTATCAATAGTCGAACCGGATGCGTAACCTGAATGGTTTTGAGCCAGCTGCCAAATGAAATATTTGTTCTTAAATTTTAGGGAAAGGACTTTTCTAATTATTTTTCACACTTCACTATAATATTAAAACGAAATGCAGATATTCGGTGCTTTTGAAATTCGGTTTAAAAATTGCACAAAACACAAATAAATATTCCTGAATTAAAAAATGTCTTAGTAGCTCTAAATCGCGGGCCTCCTCAGAATCCCCGGTCCCGGGGGAATCAGAAGTCAGAGAATGAAAACGAAAAAAAAAACTAACATTCATAGAGCAGTTTTATAGATATCCAGTTTACTTTACTTTAGTAGGTATAATATGTCCTAGTTGAGAGACAATCCTATTTTGTCCTGTTTAAGAACTTTCCTGTATGAAAATTTTGATGCATGAGATTCGATTGTTTTTTTTGTTTTTTTTTTGTGTAACACGGAAGGAAAGCATTTTTTATGCACTGTACTGTTCGTAAAGGCTTGGATGCAACATTCTGTAGCAGCGAGCGTCTTCGAGTGCAGGACACCCTTCTTCTTTTGAAGGGCTATCGACTAAAAATAAACCTCCCACTGCCCGCGTAGTTTCCCCACTTGGGACGCGTTTTGCATTACTTCGGGTACTAAAGTGCGCTACGTAAGATATTTCGCTTTCTCACGTTTTGCGAGGAGAATATTCTTCTCGTATCTGCTAACCATATCCCATCTGTCACTACTACAGGTCATGTTATGGATGAAACTGCCTGGGGATAGATCGCCAAGTGCTTCTTCCACCCTTCTCCTTTGCTGTGCGAAGTAATCGCATTCAAAAAATGACATCTGAATACTGATTCGTTCGGTGTACGAATTCCACTCTATCTTGAAAATCTCTTCTCCTTAAAGGATTCTTTCAATTGCTTAAAAAGAAGCACCTGTTTGTAGTGTGTTTGTGGTTGAGCTCTCTCAAAACGTCCCGAGCGATTCTCAAGAAAAAAGGGAGCTAGAGAGAATAGATGGTGAGGGAGAACGAGTCGCAGAGAGAGAATTGAATACAAGTATAAAGAAAATGGGCTGAGGAGGGGAGGAAGGGTAAGAGGTAAACACATCTTAAAAGTTATGCAGATAGATCAAACTTAGGGCAGAACAACGTCTGCCGGGTCTGCTAGTAATATACATATCTTAATAAGATGTAAAGAATCACTCAACCACCATCTTCTTAGGATAATGAAGCACATCAGTATTTTTATACACACCCATAAATTTAAAATATTTTAATACACAACATTGCCGGCTTAAAAGTAAATTTTTATGCTAAAGTAATTTCTATCACGTTTTTATCAACAAATCTTTATGCACGTGAGCCATCATCTACTCAACCAAAGCATATTATGCATAAGATCACTCAAAGAAGATTTATCCCACTCACATGCGCCTAAGTTATGCACAACAAAATAAAGACAAACATATTACTCTACGACAAATGAACAAACATCTGTTTAGCAGTGAATGAATCCTTTCGTTAGGTAAATGCTTAAGGGCAATTTAATGTGCAACGGGTAACTGTATCTTGACTTTACCAGCTGCGTGCTATGAATGCGTTACGTCCCGTTGCATACTTGCAGGCGCCAAGCTTGTTTAAAAGTTAATTTTCAAGAAGTTACTGTCATATAGGCGCTCAGTGGGTAAAAGAAGTGCAGAATGAAATGAAACGTAGTTTTAATGGAAAGGAAAACTGTAAAAAAAAAAAAATGGCGTGCGAGAAGGAAAGCAGAAATTTCTAAGACCTTGTACTGGGTCGGCTGCTTTTTGACTATGTCTTTCAGATGCGGGTCACGTTAATTTCTTTGAACAAGAAATCCCTAAAAATGAACAAACGCGAACAACAACTAATGCAATAACAATTTTGAGGATGTGAAAAGTAAGAAAAAAACAACGTGCCACTGCACGCTCGACTCTAGGAAAGAAGTAAAAATTATTTGCGCTTGCCGAAAAAGTTTTCGTATTTTCGCTGGGATTTAAGTAATACGCGAAGTGCGTGGCAACAACGCGTGACACGCGAATTCGCAAAGTTGCCAGCACATCACGTGCATCTTAGTTCGTACCCATTATACATATGCATGCTTCTATATGTATGTATATGCAGGAATCGCACGAAAGGATTCTGCACTTTGACCTGTACTCAAAAGAATCACTAAAAAATAGAAAATTAAGAAAAAATGCACTACAATAATAATGCAAAAACAAATATGAATCTACCAAGTGGTTAGTTTTCATGTAACTGAATTATTAGGGTGTCTCAATTTGCATGGATCCATTTTTTTGTCATATTTCATAAAAGACTCGAGCTCTAAATAAAAATCATAGAAAAAAGTTATGTACAGCAAGTGAAATTATAAGCTGTGCATTTTTGACAGAAGCGACCAATCTAATGGTTAGAATAACTTCAAAGATATAGAGGGCACTCATTTTTGGGCCACTTAAAATTTTAATTCACATGCTGTTTTGTTGTTGCTGTTTTAACGATAAAGACAATCCCCGAAAAGTTTGAGGAGTGTTTAAGGTCTCAATGACCCTTTTCTGCAAATAGATCCGGTACTTTTCGGTACCTATCACTACACTCCCGAAACATTTGTGGGATTCATGCTACAAAGCAACGTAAAATGGTTCACATCATAGCGGAAGCAATGAAGTGGATATATAGCCTACTAAGGCTACAACGTAACAGACTGCAAATATTACGGGAACTGAAATAAGCGCCGACTGGATAAAGGACCTCTCTATTAAGCTTAAAATGTTTGAGATGTTGGGTAGAGTGTACCAAAAAAGCCTGCAGTGTATAGCACGTTGAGAAAAAGTGTCCCCTAAGGTTTGCAGTGTGCAGAAGTACGTCCATTCTGTGCGATATTTCACAAGTCCTTTTGTTTGTTACATACCAATGTTTATAGGGCATATATTGTGTATAAATGGGATTTCCCGTGCCACAACGGGTTTGAGAATTCTCATGCCTTTTGGCAGACCTGTAAAACTAGAGCGAAGAGACGGATTGTAGACAAGGCCTCTCTAACCGTCTAATAGAGACATTTGAGCGATAATTACATGTAGAGTAGGCGATGATACAATTCAAAAAAATAAACAGGGCATGGATTGGAGACCAGGCTTCTTCAACTGTGCGATCGGTGTCAGCGATTTATTTAATCGAGAGCGCAAAACGAAAATAAAAATAAATAAATGTAAGGCGCGATAGACTTTGAAGAGATTTTACGTGAGCCGAGACCTACATGTTTTATGCCAACTCCGAACGGCATCTGCAACCTTTTTCACTACAATTTTCAAAACTGGCAACAAAAACAATATTGTTAATTACAGACCGATCTCTAAATTATCTACTGTCTCAAAAATTTTCGAATGTATTGTAAAAGAAAAAATTATTTTCTCATTAAATCGTCTAATCTCTGCATATCAGCATGGTTTCATGCCGGGAAGATCAACTATGTCTAACTTGGCAGTGTTTTCAGAATACTGCATCGATGCTTTTACTAACCAAGCCCAAGTAGATACCGTGTATACCGACTTTTCGATAAAGTTAACCATCGTATTCTACTATCGAAATTACATTGTTTTGGTTTTCATTCTGTTTTTTTGAAATGGATTAAATTATATCTCTCCAACCGTAGTTGTACCGTGGTAGTTGATGGTGTGACCTCATATCCCGTCATAGCTGCTTCAGGCGTTCCTCAGGGAAGCATACTGGGTCCTATACTTTTCGCAATTTTCATAAATGATATTGCTAGCTGTTTTGAATCTTCGCAATTCCTGCTATATGTAGATGATATGAAGATATTCAACAAGATTATTTGCATCTTCGATTCAACTAAACTTCAGAAGGACTTAGATAATGTAGTTACTTTTTGTAAAAATAATAAACTTGCGTTAAATATTAAATAATGCTCTCGTGTCTCAAACTATAAATTCCGTTTATTCATTCCTACTTCCTACGATATTGGGGGCGCGCAACTAAGCATTGTTCCTGAGGTCACTGATCTTGGGATGGTCTTTGATTCCAAGTTTTCTTTTTATAGTCATTTAGACTTTACAATAGCTAAGGCTTACTCGATGTTGGCTTTTGTTCAAGGATTCAGTTCTGATTTTACTGACCCATATACTTTAAAATCACTATATACTACTTTCGTACGTTCGAGATTGGAATATGCCGTATTTATTTGGCGATCGTTTTATACTTGTCATATTTATCGTCTTGAAAGAATTCAAAAAGTACAAATTAAGTACACTCTACGTCCCCTTCATTTTATTCATCCTCTTCCTTCATATGAATCCAGATGTTTGCTTATCAATCTGAAGACTCTAAACTGCAGGAGAACTTTTCTCTCTCTAATATTTGTTTTTAGTTTAATACGTGGGGCTGTTGATTATCCCTACCTTTTAGAACGTATTTTCCTTGCTATTCTACATATGTGCTTAAGAAATAATGCGTATTTTTTTGTGGGATTGGCCGGAACTAATTGTGCTGCAAATGCTACTCTTTTCCAGAGTTTAACTTGTTCTCAAATTCTTCAGTTTTGGATTTCTCCTACTCTGAAAATACTTTTAAATTGTTACTTAACCAAATGTTAAATCAGTGCGTTAAGTCTCTATATATGTCATTAGTCTGTAAGAAATGTAACCCACGGCTCTCTTCTAGTTATATGCTCGCATATGTGTCAGTAAGTTCCGCTATTAGGTGGTGATTAAGTGATCCCTGCAAGAAATCGTGAGATTAATCCTTGAAGAGATTGATATCCGATTGAGCGCTTTTATCTACATTTGGGCATAATTGATCCCCTTTGGTCTTTTTTGGATACAGTTGGATTTAGTCATTTTGAAATCTATGTAGTCCATTTCAAGAAATATTAAAAAACAACGGCAACGAAATGAGTAAAATGAAAAAAATTACAGGTGATTGAATGGAATTATTTAAGAAAAATGAATAGTATTAGCGTACTACCTGAATATAATACAAATTATAAAAGACTGAATTTCCTAACTTGCTTATTTCAATATAAATTTAAAATAGATTACATCGGTGAGTATCATTCTACTCAAAATGCGACTGGCCCTGGGTGACTCCTTATTGAAACGAAAATAAACTAGTCTTCATATGTTACCATATGGGTACAAAGGGGGTTGGTCCTATCGATCTTTTCGGGTATAAATGGGTATAATTAGTCTCTTCATAGGACATGCTCAAACAAAAGGGAACAATTCAACTTATACAAAGAGATCAAAACTGACATTGGTTGCATACTCCTTTTTTTTATTATTAATATTCGTCACAGTATGATCACATTGAAACTTCTAGGCCATCCCTCCCACGGGCTCTAGTTCCACGAGGAACTTTGGGTCGCCAGATCCTCTGCAGCAAAAGAATTGGGATTCGCCAAGGGTAGGGTAGGTTGACAATTGAGTTGGAGAAGCCATAAATTGCGATACACAACCTCTGAGTCGTTTGGGTATTTAAGTCGTCTCTTATGATAAGCATAACTGCTGCGGGTTTATTTTAAGTCCCTATTCCGGTAGGGCGGAAATAGTTGCTTTATACAATTGAAAAGTTTCAGTGTTTACGGAACTGTTGTGTAGCATTGAGATATATGTACGTATGTATATCATCAAATATTTTATAAAAAAAATTATTCAACAATGTGCCGTCAAATTTCATGTCAAGAAAATATTTCCGAAAAATATGTACATATATATACATATGTAAGCTTTAGGAGATGCGCGCCATTGGCATAAATCATGTGGGTCCTTCCAAGCGTTTAGAAAAAAATGTGTTCTATATTTCCCTTAAAAACAGATATAATATCCTTGTCATTAAACACTACTCCGTCTTAGCTCGACTGAGCCAACAAGCCGGCAATTTTTATTTTCAACAACTCGATCTAATTTTATAATATGATGCAGTACTAAATTTGGTGCCATTGCAGGAGCTGACGGTAAGCGCATAAAATATCATTCTACGATGCCTGAAGTATAAACATTCCCGCATACAGCTGCAGCAACGTGTTTAACTCTCTCATTGTCTATGTATATGTGAGTGTATTTTAGCGTGTTTATGATTTAAATTAAGTTAATTTAAGACACCTGCCTTTAACTGTTTTATGCCAAGGAAGTTGCGTTGCAACGACACTAATTTGTTTTTGCAGAACAATGGCGCAACAACGACTGCAGGGACAGTGACAACGTTAAACTTGGCAGGCCATGCCGCATGAGTTATTTGAGATAACAATGCAGTGGTGAAGAGTGCTTCGACTGCCGTACTGAAAGTATGCAATTAAGGACACTGTCTTAATAAAATTTGCTTACTATGTTGAATAAATTAACCTATGGAAGAAAAGACAGCAGAATTTTGCTGTTTCAATAAAAAAAAATTTTTTGCATTTAATCTTTGACTAGCAACGGAGTGTGTCAGGAAAGCCTACAATCTCGCTTCACCTGGAAATGACTTGGAAAGTTCTTCAGCATACGGCATAAACAGCCCGATATTTCATGACTTTTGTGCCCCATTTTCCTCATGATTGAATCTGAACATATGTGCTTTCGATAAAGTTTTAGCTGTGAGAACGGGACAACCTGTCAAGTACACTCCGACTCAGTCGGCTAAAGAAGGAAGAAGTGAGGTTGAATGGATATCTTTAAAGGCAAGCAACTTCGTGTAGCCAAACATCATTAACCGCAGAGCAGGCTGTGCACTAGGCATAGGATCCAACCGCAAGACGATGAGTGGATATCTTTAAATGCAAGCAACTCCGTTAGCTCAACATCATTAATCGCATGGCGGGCTGTGCACTAGGCATAGGACCCAACCGCAAGACGATGAGTGGATATCTTTAAAGGCAAGCAACTCCGTGTAGCTCTACATCATTAAACGCAGAGCGGGCTATGCACTAGGAATAGGACCCAACCGCAAGACGATGAGGGTAAAGGCGGACTTTAAAAGTGCTTCTGATACCATGACAAAAAGTCGACTTTGGGCGACAGGGTCAGAAAGGTCAGCCTCTTCTTTAAGACGTCACTCAATGGCTTGAGGCTGATAGAAATCATCACAGCTCAAAGTATGATCACTTCTAAACTATTCCAAAATGGTGGCTTAAACAGGTTTAAATCAGAAGGGAGTATGAATGAAGTTGTGAGCGTTATCAAGTTTTCCAAATCATATGAATAGGATACGTGGTAAGGGCACTCAGCATTGTGCTTAAAGGAACGTGTCCTGTAAGGCAAAACTGCATCAAGGAATTGTCTGCTGTTATGTTCTAATTTGTAACAATTCAGTAGGGACTATCTGCTCAGGGCCCGTAGCGTGTTATACGAACCGTATTCGAAATCAATTTTGTAAATCGCATTAGCACTGAAAGAGTGATAGGGATTAAGGTAGTACGTGAAATATATGCTCTACGTACTTGTAAGATTCATAATGGGTTATCATATTTATGAAAAGCTTGACAGTTTCATATTTATCATTTTAGTGAAATTAGTTTTTCATCCGTGATCGTATAACACGATACGGGTTCAGCATTTTAATACGTTATTTTACATTGAGAATTTTGGCCTTGCTACGTAAATGGCGTTCAGTTGTGATTGTAGAATATCACGTAGCACAGTATTCTGACAACCTTCTCCGGCGAGTCTCACATACATAATTCAATTCTTCTTCAGTCTTTTACTGGCGCTGCATAAATAATGGGCTGGACAATTGCTAATTATATTTTGAGCAGCGGTTTCTTATCTTCTATCTTGGAAACATTACGCAATCGATATCAATCTAAAATAGTTGTGTCATCTACGTAGTCCACGTGAAAAATTGTAAGAGGTTATTGAGATAGCTCTTTCTAACTGCGTAAAAAGATCAATCAAGCAGTCATGAAGTCCCCGATCGAAAAACACGCAACCATATACTTCATGTTACTATAGACGGACGCTTCCAATTTGAGGATCATGTTATTATCTCTCCGCAGCCAACCTTAGAGGGTGCAACTAAAACAATAACTAAAGCTATCCATTGAAAATCTAAAATCGCAGCAGGCTGCCAATGATTTCAGAATATAGAATCACAAACGTGTTTTCTAAGTTTATAGAGGCGTATCTTTTCAGCATTTCGTATTGACACTGGAAACTAAAAGAATACCCGTTACCTGGAAAAAATACCTCGAAGATGGAGCAGTAAAGGAGATGATACCTGGCTTTTAGGTCGTATGAAGTGAGGAGTGTGTGCGAGTGCTGCATTGGTTTCCGGAATGCAGTAAAGGTGCGGTAGGCTTCGAACAGATTTTAGGCCCAGCTTTTCTTCCAATCTGTGCGATGCTCTTTTAATTTTTCCTACTTTGCGGAATGGGACCTTCATGTTTTATGGCGACTGCTAACGGAAACTGCAAGACAGATGAGTTTTCACTGAAAAGCTTTCTATGGCAGAAATACTCTCGGAGTGCTTGCAAAATCACTGCCGAGGGGTGACCCGCTTATAAACACTTTCATTTAATTGAAAAAACTCGTTTCTAAAATTTTGATGCTGCTTTGCCCGGGGCGTGAACGATAAAAGCTCAAGCTAATATCCAAGAGGAATGAGGGCTGAGAACTGGAAACCGGAAAATTTAGCAAAAAAGAAACAAATTTCTCCCAGCGCTGGGCGAAGTTCTATAAGGAAAATAACACACCTTTTTAGCTTTTCAAATAAAGTCAACGATGAAGAATTCAAGAAAGTTGGTGAGGTTTAGCCTAAAATAAAATATGATAAGTTTTTGATTGGTTTCTTGCAGGAGGAGATAAAAAATGGCACAATACATCACACACCACGTATTTGCGGACGAAAAAACACCCAGGAAAACTGCACTCAGGTTGCGCATTTGATGCACTTTTTCTGAGCCGTCCGGCAACACTACGGACAGTGATTTTGCTGAGTCTTTTTCCAGGCATATGTCGGTTCTGACTCCATCCTGGGTATATGATGAAGGTATATTGATTACGGACCTCATCTGCTGCGATCCCGCCTGCAATGCCGTAGCCGCACTTAGCATTTGCGGCACAGGAGTTTTGGAAGTATCCACGTTTAAAAAGCATTTGGGTAATATAAATATAAATTTACCTCGACAAAGTTTGTAGTACTCCATCCTTTTACTTCTGTGATTTCTTTCGCTGTCCATGTGCTTCTTAATTCTTAAGCGACTTTTAAAAAAATAAGTAAATGTAAGGAGCGATAGCCTCCGAAGGGATATTAGGCCGAGCTTCTCTTCCAATTTGCGTCGTGCTCCTCTTTATTTGTCCTAAAAATTGGCAGGACGAGATTCACATATTTTATGCCTATTCCGAACGCCATCTGCACGCAGATTAGTTTTCACTGAGAGCCTTTCATGGCAGAAACTCACTCGGAGTGCTTGCCAAACACTGCCGAGGGGCGACCCAGCTTAGATAAATTTCCTTCAAATTAAAAAAACTTGTTTTTTTAAATTTTGGTGCTGCTTTTCCGCGGGCGTAAACCTAGGATCTTCGGTGTGGATGGCGGAGCACGCTACTATCAGACCTCGGCAACGCCGACTATTATGTTCCTTTAATTCTTCAGCTTCTACGACTACTATGATTTTCCTGCTGATAGATGGAATTGATATTCCCTATTTAGCTGCTCTGCTGCGACAATGGGAGACACTGTTGCAAAGCACCAGTTTTGCACTACAGGTTTAATGACTACCTCCTAACTGGTAAAATCGACTGCAGAAAGGACGGCTTTATGAATTTAAGTGAAATACTCAATGACAGCGAATATCTCAGAACCATCTACTACTGATCCAATAAAGAACGTACTTAAAAGTACTGAAAAGGCGAAATTGGGGCTTCGTAGGACATTTGAATGTAAAAAGTGCCAGTTGAAAGCGCTGTGCGGAAAAAAAATTAGAACTAGTCCAGTCTTTTAATTTGACTGTTCTGGGCTAGTTCGGAACTGGTGCGACTCGCTGCTGTCGCATGTTGAATTTGGGTCCAGTTTATTTGGCTACATTCTGTAATGTTATATGCTAAGAGAAGGTTTCAGACCTAACTTGTAACGGTATGTGCTTTTTTGTTAGGAACATCTACTCTATTGATGTTTCCGATACCCCCAATGAGGTGCGAATAGTGCTTCGAAATAATAACGCCCGCTGAGCTACTCTAGAATGATAGATTATGCACATGCATCAATTTCTAGTTAGGGAGGGCATGGTCGGATAAGTGCATATATGACGACTCTGTGCTCAATATACAAGGAGATGCTACAAACTGCGCGGAATCAGTCTTTTTAGTATAGGTATGATGGGACTAGTTGGACATTATCAGTTCAACGCCTTAATTGATGAATTATCGAAGCTCAAAATATTGCAAAAACCTGCTAAATCCATACAAGACTGAAAACTAACTCCACTTTTATAAAATTTATAAAATTTCTAATCACACTCGATTTCATAAAATGAATTTTGCTGCAGACGAATATCGCCTTGCCCACTTCAGTTACTAAGTAAACATTTAAATTTCTCATTTGTAGTCATTCAGGCGTATACGCAACCTCTTTCATCCAATTGAATTTTGGCTTATAATGAGCCATTCTTTGCCAACTTATTATCGTAAAAATGCCATAAATTAAAAACAATTTCAATATTTATCCGTTTTATTTTGAAATGTGACTAGTCAAGCACTCATAGTTCTTCTTTCTTTTTGTTGTCTGCTTTAGCAGCCAATTACTTTTAAATGCCAGAGCAACAGCAGATCGACCACAGTCGGCCAGTAATTGGCCAAATTCTTTTATCCTCTAACAAAACTATACAAACAGACCTCTTAGTGCTGCATTTTTTTTTACTTTTTTGTCTGGCGTATAAATAATGAAAATAAGAAAGAAGAAGAATAGGAATGACGTTCAGTTCAATCGCATGGAATTGAAAATCAATTTAGTGCTTGCATAGGAATTGTGATTTGTATGTATTTGTGTGTGTGTGTGTGTGTGTGTGTGTATTTACAGCACTTGACATTTATTTAAAGTTGCTTTCTCCGCTGAAGAAAGCTGGGGGAGAATATGCTATTTACGTAATTATTTGTGGATCGCGGTTGCTAAAAAATGCTGTTTTTCATGTCACTCTCTACTCTCATTTCTTGAGTTGCAAAATTGGAATACCAAATTATGTGTAAAGTCATCCTCTTTTATGTGTCTCCTTTCCCTTCTCCTTTCAACGAACTGCATGTGAGGTTTATGCATCGGAAAGCTGTTCGATTTCTACTTGCATGAGTGATTTGCTACTGATTTATGTACTCTACTTGAGTCACAACTTCCTTTTCTCTGCCATTCTTAATCGTTTCGCGTATTTCTTCAGATTTTTTACTGGATGTTTTCATTCCTAATTCCTAGCTTTTTAATTTTTCATAAATTGCATACAAAGCAGTCCTTTTTTCCTATACATACCAAATTATTTTCAAATAGTGAATTCTACCCGACCAAGGAATGTAATTTCAGAGTGGTTTTTTTGATACGCAACATTCGGTACGCAGAATTTGCTTGCCGATTTCAAAGCAGTTTCATCGATAATACCACAATTAATACTTGTTCAGAAAGAAATCTAATTAGAAAAAAATTTTGTTGATGAAAAAAAGATTACACATTTTAAAACGCCAATCATACCCATTCTCACATCTGGCGTGAAGCCATGTGAGTAGTCTACATCAAGTCATATGGGTAAAAGCGAGTTCTCTGTAATAGGTCAGAGTATACATAGTAACCCAACGAATTAACTGTCTAAATCATGATATGCAAATTGATAAAATGTCGTGGTCCAAAATAACTCAAAAAGACAGCCTCCGGCGTCGTGAAAAGAAATAGAATACAACTAGCCTTTACCCGCGGCCCCGTCCGCAAGGAGAAAATTAAATATATGGGCTATTCACTTTAGCCTGCTTATTAAGTTATCTGTTTAAAAAATTTTTGCTGTCTAATGCATTTTATTTTTGTAATTGAGTCAAAAATGAGCTGATAACCTGATAGGATCCCCAAATGATCCCAAAATTATCCAGAAAAATCCACGAAATGACCCCGATGCTATCGCGGACGGATCCCGAAAACCATCTAGAAATGCCACGGAAGGGTCTCCAAAAGTTCCCGGAATAGTCCCAGAAAACCCGAAATGACAAAGACGCGATTCTGGATATATCCAGGGAACCACAAAGAAATGATGCCTGAAGGGTACCCCAAATGATCCCGAAATTGTCCCTAAATGACCCTGGCAAGATCCCGTACGGATCCCGAAAACCATCTAGAAATGATGCCGAAAGGCTCCCCTAATTATCCCGTATTAGTCCCGAAAAAGTCCCAAAATGACCCCGACGGGATTCCTGACGGATCCCGAAAACCATCCAGAAATTATGCCGGAAGGGACCCCAAATGATCCCGAAAAAGTCACGAAATTACCACGACGGGATCCCGAAAACTATACAGAAATGATGCCGGAAAGGTCCCCAAATGATCCCCTAATAGTCCCGAAATGGTCCAGAGGGGATCCCGAAAACCATCCAGAAATGAAGCCGAAAAGGTCCCTAAATGTTCTCGTATTAGTCGCGAAGGAGTCCCGAAATGACCCCAACGGGATCCCGGACGGAGTCCTAAAACCATTTAGAAATGATGCCGGAAGGTCCCTCAAATGATCCCGTATTAGTCGAGAAAAAGTCCCGAAATGACCCCGACGGGATCCCGTACGGATCCCGAAAACCATCCAGACATGATGCCGGAAGTTACCCCAAATGATCCAGGTCGAGAAAAAGTCCCAAAATTACCCTGACGGGACCCCGGACGGATCCCGAAAAGCATCCAGAAATGATGCCGGAAGGCACCCCAAATGATCCCGAAATGACCCCGACGGGATCCCGGACGGATCCCGAAAACCATCCAGAAATGATGCCGAAAGGAACCCTAAATGATCCCGAAATAATCCCGAAATGACCCCGACGGGATCCCGGAGGGATCCCGAAAACCATCCAGATATGATGCCGAAAGGGTCCCCAAAAGATCCCGTATTAGTCGAGAAAAAGTCCCGAAATGACCCCGACGGGATCCCGGACGGATCCCGAAAACCATCTAGCAATGATGCCGGAAGGTACCCCAAATGATCCCGTATTAGTCGAGAAAAAGTCCCGAAATGACCCGGACGGGATCCCGGATGGATCCAGAAAACCATCTAGAAATGATGCCGGAAGGCATCCCCAAATGATCCCGAAATAGTCCCGAAATGACCCAACGGAATCCCGGACGGATCCCGAAAACCATCCAGATATGATGCCGAAAGGGTCCCCAAAAGATCCCGTATTAGTCGAGAAAAAGTCCCGAAATGACCCCGACGGGATCCCGGACGTATCCCAACAACCATCTAGAAATGATGCCGGAAGGCACCCCAAATGATCCCGAAATAGTCCCGAAATGACCCGACGGAAATCCGGACGGATCGCGAAAACCATTCAATAATGATGCCGAAAGGGTGCCCAAATGATCCCGTATTAGTCGAGAAAAAGTCCCGAAATGACCAAGACGGGATCCCGGACGGATCCCGAAAACCATCTAGCAATGATGCCGGAAGGTACCCCAAATGATCCCGTATTAGTCGAGAAAAAGTCCCGAAATGACCCGGACGGGATCCCGGATGGATCCAGAAAACCATCTAGAAATGATGCCGGAAGGCATCCCCAAATGATCCCGAAATAGTCCCGAAATGACCCAACGGAATCCCGGACGGATCCCGAAAACCATCCAGATATGATGCCGAAAGGGTCCCCAAAAGATCCCGTATTAGTCGAGAAAAAGTCCCGAAATGACCCCGACGGGATCCCGGACGTATCCCAACAACCATCTAGAAATGATGCCGGAAGGCACCCCAAATGATCCCGAAATAGTCCCGAAATGACCCGACGGAAATCCGGACGGATCGCGAAAACCATTCAATAATGATGCCGAAAGGGTGCCCAAATGATCCCGTATTAGTCGAGAAAAAGTCCCGAAATGACCAAGACGGGATCCCGGACGGATCCCGAAAACCATCTAGCAATGATGCCGGAAGGTACCCCAAATGATCCCGTATTAGTCGAGAAAAAGTCCCGAAATGACCCCGACGGGATCCCGGATGGATCCAGAAAACCATCTAGAAATGATCCCGGAAGGTACCCCGAATGATCCCGAAATGAACCTGACCGGATCCCGGACGGAACCCGAAAACCATACGGAAATTATGCCGAAAGGGTCCCCTAATGATCCGATACCAGTCGATAAAAAGTCCCGAAATAACCCCGACGGGATCCCGGACGGATCCTCAAAATCATATAGAAATGATGCCGGATGGTACCCCAAATGATCCCGAAATAGTCCCGAAATGACCCTGGCAGGATCCCGTACGGATCCCGAAAACCATCCAGAAATGATGCCGAAAGGCTCCCCTAATTAGCCCGTATTAGTCCCGAAAAAGTCCCGAAATGACCCCGACGGAATCCCGGACGGATCCTCAAAACTATATAGAAATGATGCCGGAAGGTACCCCAAAGGATCCCGAAATAGTTCCGTAATGAACCTGACGGGATCCCGGACGGATCCCGAAAACCATCTAGAAATGATGCCGGAAGGTACCCCAAATGATCCCGAAATAGTCCCGAAATGACCCCGACGGGATCCCGGACGGATCCCGAAAACCATCCAGAAATGATGCCGAAAGCGTCCCCAAATGATCCCGTATTAGTCGAGAAAAAGTCCCGAAATGACCCCGACGGGTTCCCGTACGGATCCCGAAAAGCATCCAGATATGATGCCGAAAGGGTCCCCAAATGATCCCGTATTAGTCGAGAAAAAGTCCCGAAATAACCCCGACGGGATCCCGAACGGATCCTCAAAATCATATAGAAATGATGCCGGAAGGTACCCCAAATGATCCCAAAATAGTCCCGAAATGACCCTGATTGGATCCTGGACGGATCCCGAAAACCATCTAGCAATGATACCGGAAGGTACCTCAAATGAACCCGTATTAGTCGAGAAAAAGTCCCAAAATTACCCTGAAGGGATCCCGAACGGATCCCGAAAACCATACAGAAATGATGCCGAAAAGGTCCCCAAATGATCCCGTATAAGTCGAGAAAATGTCCCGAAATGACCAAGACGGGATCCCGGACGGATCCCGAAAACCATCCAGAAATGATGCCGAAAGCGTCCCCAAATGATCCCGTATTAGTCGAGAAAAAGTCCCTATATGACCCCGACGGGATCCCGGACGGATCCCGAAAACCATCTAGAAATGATGCCGGAAGGTACCCCAAATGATCCCGAAATAGTCCCGAAATGACCCCGACGGGATCCCGGACGGATCCCGAAAACCATCCAGAAATGATGCCGAAAGCGTCCCCAAATGATCCCGTATTAGTCGAGAAAAAGTCCCGAAATGACCTCGACGGGTTCCGGACGGATCCCGAAAACCATCGAGAAATGATGCCGAAAGGGTCCCCAAATGATCCCGTATAAGTCGAGAAAAAGTCCCGAAATGACCATGACGGGATTCCGGACGGATCCCTAAAACCATCTAGCAATGATGCCGGAAGCTACCCCAAATGATCCCGTATTAGTCGAGAAAAAGTCCAGAAATGACCCCGACGGGATTCCTGATGGATCCCGAAAACCATCCAGAAATGATGCCGAAAGCGTCCCCAAATGATCCCGTATTAGTCGAGAAAAAGTCCCGAAATGACCTCGACGGGTTCCGGACGGATCCCGAAAACCATCGAGAAATGATGCCGAAAGGGTCCCCAAATGATCCCGTATAAGTCGAGAAAAAGTCCCGAAATGACCATGACGGGATTCCGGACGGATCCCTAAAACCATCTAGCAATGATGCCGGAAGCTACCCCAAATGATCCCGTATTAGTCGAGAAAAAGTCCAGAAATGACCCCGACGGGATTCCTGATGGATCCCGAAAACCATCTAGCAATTATGCCGGAAGGTACCTCAAATGAACCCGTATTAGTCGAGAAAAAGTCCCAAAATTACCCTGAAGGGATCCCGAACGGATCCCGAAAACCATACAGAAATGATGCCGAAAAGGTCCCGAAATGATCCCGTATAAGTCGAGAAAAAGTCCCGAAATTACCAAGACGGGATCCCGGACGGATCCCGAAAACCATCGAGAAATGATGCCGAAAGGGTCCCCAAATGATCCCGTATTAGTCGAGAAAGGGCCCCGAAATGACCCTGACGGGATCCGGACGGAACCCCAAAACCATCCAGAAATGATGCCGAAAGGGTCCTCAAATGATCCCGTATCAGTCGAGAAAAAGTCCAGAAATGACCCCGACGGGACCCGGACGGATCCCGAAAACCATCCAGAAATGATGCCGAAAGGCTCCCCAAATGATCCCGTCTTAGTCGAGAAAAAGTTCCGAAATGACCCCGACGGGATCCCGGACGGTTCCCGAAAACCGTCCAGAAATGATGCCGGAAGGGTCCCCAAATGATCGCGAAATAGTCCCGAAATGATCCCGGAATAGTCCCGAAAATGTCCCAAAATAATCCCGACGGAATCCCGGACGGATCCCGAAAACTATACACAAATGATCCCGGAAGGGTCCCAAAATAATCCCGGAATAGTCCCGAAAAAGTCCAGAAATGACCCCGGCGGGATCGCGGACGGATCCCGAAAACCATCCAGAAATGATCCCTGAAGGGCCTCGATATGACCCAAACGGGATTACAAATAGGGTGAAGATAATTATAAAACCATGTTAATAAGGCAACAGGCGCGTTGGAGCGAATGAAGAGTTACAAAGAAACATACAGGTAAAGCTAATAAAAGCGTGCTAATAAAAACAGTTGATGGAGGGCGGATGGCGGGAGGAGGAGAGTACCACTGATCGTTTTTCCAAAATTGTTTAGATCTCGATCTGTATGAGCCAGATACCAAAAATTATTGATTTTAGGACAAAATTTACATTGAGTTATAACAATTTATAGATTTTGCACGAGAGGGGAAAGGAGGGGGGGGGGGTATCACTGCTCACTTTGAAGCCCTCGACTTATTTCTCCCATTGAGTTTGTAATATTGGTGAAGGTCAGTATACGTAAAGTTATAATGTGTAAAAATTGTTAAAAAATAATTATTCGAAGGGGTCGTGGGACCCCCTTCCCCCTTTCCATGTTCGAAAAAAATTTCGCCAGTAGCCTATTATCTCTGTCCCAAATTTCATCAAAATCCGTGAAGCCGTTCTGGCGTGATTCAGTCGCAAAGACAAAAAAATATAATAATTAAATTATAACTGTTCCTAGGGGGCGGAGACCACGCCCCTTTTGAAAAATATATAGCTAGTAGATCCTTCTAGACTATTGGCTATATGCATGCCAAATTTCATATAAATCCGTCCAGCCGTTCTTGCGTGATTGAGTCACAAAGACAAACGTCTGGACAAACATCCAAACATCCAAACATCCAAACATCCAAACATCTAAACATCCAAACATCCAAACTTTGCCATTTATAATATATACTAGCCTTTACCCGCGGCCCCGTCCGCAAGGAGAAAATAAAATATATGTGCTATTCACGTTAGCCTGCTTATCAAGTTGTCTGTTTAAAAATTTTTTCTGTCAATGTATTTTATTTTTTAATACAGTAAAAAAAAAGAACTAACTGAGCTGATGGGCACGCTTACATGAATAGTACAATACACTTTTTTCGAATTAAAAAAAATACATTTTGTTTCTAAGTTAAATTAATTGATATGACAGGGGTGAAAGAATTACTACTCATAGAACAAAGGAGTGAAACTACAATTAGCTAAAACCAAAAAGAAGTTTTTAAATAAAAGCAGTGTTGCTTTTTCGGGTATTTAGTTTGTTAAAATATTACAAAAATTTTAATTATAGTTGTAATAGTTCGTTACAGGATTCATTTAAAAATAGAACGAAAAAGCTGTGATATATTAAAGATAAAACATACCGAATTTTAATTACGAATAATTTGCCGTAAATCCACGGCCATGTGTGCTGAATTACCGGTTTCGAAGAGACCTAAAATGATCCCGGAAGTGTCCCTAAATGACACCAAATAGTCACGAAATGATGCCGACGGGATCCTGGACAAATCTCGAAAACTATCCAGAAATGATGCCGGAAGGGTCCCAAAATAATCCCGACGTAGTCACGAAAAGTCCCGAAATGACCCTGACGGGATCCCGGACGGATCCCGAAAACCATTCAGATTTGATTCCTGAACGGTCCGCAAATGATCCCGATATAGTCCGAAAAAGTCGCGAAAAAACTCTGACGGGATCCCGGACAAATCCCGAAAATCGCCCAGAAATGTTCCCGGAGGAGTCCCAAAATGATTCCGAAATAGTAGTCACGAAAAAGGCCCGAAATGACCCTGACGGGATCCCGAAAACCATCCAGAAATGACTCTGGAGGGATCCCCAAATGATCCCGGAAAAGTCCACAAACCATCCAGAATTGATCTCTGAAGGTTCCGCAAATGATCCCGAAATAGACCCGAAAGTCACGAAAAACTCAGACCCATCCCGAAAATCATGAAGAAATTATCCTGGAAGGGTCCCAAAATTACCCCGAAATAACTCCGACGGGATCCCGGACAGATCCCGAAAATCATCCAGAACTGAGCTCTGAAACGTCCGCAAATAATACAGAAATAGTCCGGAAAAAGTCCCGAAAAAACTCCGTCGGGATCCCGGACAGATCCCGAAAATCACCCAGAAATTATGCCGGAGGGGTCCCAAAATGATTCCGAAACAGTCCCGAAAAAGTCCCGAAATGACCTTGAGGGGATCCCAGCCGATACCGAAAACCATCCAGAATTGATCTCTAAAGGGTCCGCAATTTATCCCAGATAAAGTCGCGAAAAAACTACGAAGGGATCCCGAACAGATCCCGAAAATCATAGAGAAATTATCCCGGAAGGGTCCCAAAATGATCCCGAAATAGTCCCGAAAAGGCGCGAAATAACCCTGACGGGATCCCGGACGGATCCCGAAAACCACCCAGAAATGATCTTTAAGGGCAACTGACCCCGAAATAGTCGTGAAAAAGTCCCGAAATCACCCCGACGGGATCCCGAAAACCATCCAGAAATTATCCCTGAAGGATCCCCAAATGATCCAAGAACAGTCTCGAAATTTCCTGACATTTTCCCGAAAAAGTAAAAAAATAAACCCGACGGGATCTCGGACGGATCCCGAAAACGATCCAGAAATGATGCCGAAAGGGACCCCAAATGATCCCGAAAAATTCCCGAAATTCCCCCGATGGGATCCCGGACGGATCCCGGATCATCCAGAAATGATGCCGGTTGGTACCCCAAAATGATCCCGAAATAGGCCAGAAATGACCCCGTCGGGATCCCGGACGGATCCCCAAAAGTATACAGAAATGATGCTGGAAGGTGAAATGATCCCCTTAAAGAAAGATGAAAAATGAAATGATCCCCTTATAGTTCCGAAATGATCCTGACGGGATTCCCGACGGATCCCGAAAACCATCCAGAAATGATGCCGGAATGGACCCCAAATGGTCCCGAAATGACACCGACGGGATCCCGGACGGATACCGAAAACCATCCAGAAATGATGCCGGCATGTACCCCAAATTATCCCGAAATAGTCCCGAAATGACCCTGACGGGATCGCGGACGGATTCCGAAAACCATCCAGAAATGATGCCGATAGGGTCCCCAAATGATCCTGTATTAGTCGAGAAAAAGTTCCGAAATGACCCCGACGGGATCCCGGATGGATCCCGAAAACCATCTAGAAATGATGCCGGAAGGTACCCCAAATGATGCCGTAATAGTCCCGAAATGACATCGACGGGATCCCGGACGGATCCCGAAAACCATCCAGAAATAATGCCGGAAGAGACCCCAAATGATCCCGCAAAAGTCCCAAAATGACCTCGACAGGATCCCGGACGGATCCCGAAAACCATCCAGAAATGATGCCGGAATGGACCCCAAATGGTCCCGAAATGACACCGACGGGATCCCGGACGGATCCCGAAAACCATCCAGAAATGATGCCGGAAGAGACCCCAAATGATCCCGCAAAAGTCCCAAAATGACCCCGACAGGATCCCGGACGGATCCCGTAAACCATCCAGAAATGATGCCGGAAGATACCCCTAATGATCCCGAAATAACCCCGAAATGGTACCGACGGGATCCCGGACGGATCCCTAAAACCATCCATGAATGATTACGGAAAGGACCCAAACTGACCCCGAAAAAGTCCCGTTATGATCCCGGAAACCATCAAGAATTTATCTCTCGAAGGTACGCAAACGATCCCGAAAGTACCCCGACGAGATCCCGCACGGATCCCGAAAACCATCCAGAAATGATGCCGGAAGGGTCCCCAAATGATCGCGAAATAGTCCCGAAATGATTCCGGAGTAGTCCCGAAAATGTTCCAAAATAGCCCCGACGGGATCCGGGACGGATCCCGTAAACTATACAGAAATGATCCCGGAAGGGTCCCAAAATGATCCCGAAATAGTCCCGAAAAAGTCCCGAAATTACCCCGGCGTAATCCCGGACCGATCCCGAAAACCATCCAGAAATGATCCCGGAAGGGTCTCGGTATGACCCTTACGGGATTACAAATAAGGTGAAGCTAATTATAAAACCATGTTAATAAGGCAGCAGGCGCATTGGAGCGAATAAAAAGTTAGATAGAAACATACAGGTAAAGCTAATAAAAGCGTGCTAATAAAAACAATTGATGGAGGGCGGATGGCAGGAGTAGAGGAGAGGACCACTGATCGTTCCTTCAAAATTGTCTAGATCTCGTTCTGTATGTACCAGATACCAAAAACTATTGATTCAGGAGAAAATTTAGATTGAGTAATAACAATTTATGGATTTTACACCAGAGGGGGAGATAAAGGGGGGCGGGCGGAGGGTGTCACTGCTTACTTTGTAAGCCCTCGACTTATTTGACCCCTTGAGTCTGTGATATTGGTGAAGGCCAGTATACGTAAAGTTATAATGTGTAAAAATTATGAAAAATAATTTCTCGAAGGGGTCATGGGACCCCCACCCCTCTTTCCATGTTCGAAAAAAATTTCGCTAGTAGACTACTGTCTGTGTCCCAAATTTCATCAAAATCCGTGTAGCCATTCTGGCGTGATTCAGTCGCAAAGACGAAAAAATATAATAATTAAATTATAACTGTTCCTAGGGAGCGGGGACCACGCCCCTTTTGAAAAATATATAGCTAGTAGATCCTTCTAGACTATTGGCTATATGTGTGCAAAATTTCATCCAAATCGGTTCAGCCGTTCTTGCGTTATTGAGTCACAAAGACAAACGTCTGGACAAACATCCAAACATCCAAACATCCAAACATCTTAACATCCAAACTTTCCCATTTATAATATATATTAGATTAGATATAGCCTTTACCCGCGGCCCCGTCCGCAAGGAAAATTTTAAATATATGGGGTATTCGCGTTAGCCTGCTTATTATCTGTTTAAAATTTTGTTTTCTGTCTAATGCATTTTATTTTTGTAATTGAGTAAAAAAAAGAACTAAATGAGCTGATAACCTGATAGGATCCCAAATGATCCCGAAATTATCGAGAAAAAGCTACGAAATGACGCCAACGCTATCGCGGACGGATCCCGAAAACCATCCAGAAATGCCCCGAAAGGGTCTCCAAAAGTTCCCCGAATAGTCCCAAAAAAACCCGAAATGAGAGCGACACGATTCTAGACGTATCCAGAGAACCACACAGAAATGATCCCTGAAGGTGTTCCAAAATGATCCCGAAAAGGTTCCGAAATGACCCTGACGGGCTCCCGGGCGGATCTCAAAAACCATCCAGAAAACATCCAGGAAGGGTCCCTAAATTATCCCGACTAACTCCAGAAAAAGTTCCGAAATGGCTCCGAGGGGATCCACGATGGATCGCGAAAACCATGCAGAAATGATTCCGGAAGGATTCCAAAATGATCCCGAAATAGTCCGGAATTGACCCAGATGGGATCCCGCACAGATCCAGAAATGATCCCGGAAGGGTGCAAAAACTATCCCGGAAAAGTAACAAAAAATACCGAAATGGCTCCTACGGCATCCCGGACGGATCCAGAAATGATCTCGGAAGGGTCCCCAAATGATCCCAAAATGGTCCCGAAATGACCCTGATGGATCCGGCAAACCATCAAGAAATTATGCCGAAAGGGTCCCAAAATGATCCCGAAATAATACAGAAAAAGTCACGAAACGACCCCTAGAGGATCCCCAAATGATCCCGTATTAGCCCCGAAAAGGTCCCGAAATAACCCCGACGGGATCCCGGACAAATCCCGAAAACCATCCAGAAATGATGCCGGAAGGAATCCCAAATGATTCCGTAAAAGTCCCGCATTGATTCCGACGGGATCCCGAACGGATACCGAAAATCATCCAGAAGTGATGCCGGAAAGGTCCTCAAATGATCACCTAATAGTCCCGAAATGACCCTTAAGGGGTCATGGACGGATCCCATAAACCATCCAGAAATGATCCCGATTTAGTCCCGAAGAAGTCCCGAAATGACCCTGACGGGATCTCGAACGCACCCCTAAATGACCCTGACGGGATCCCGGACAGATCCCGAAATCCATCCAGAAATGATCTTGGGAGGGACCCCAAATGATCCCGAAAAGGTCCCGCAATGATTCCGAGGGGATCCTGATCGGATACCGAAAACCATCCAGAAGTGATGCCGGAAAGGTCCTCAAATGATCGCCTAATAGCAAAATGACCCTGACGGCATCCCGGACTGATCCCAAAATCCATCCAGAAATGATCTTGGGAAGGTCCCAAAATTATCCCGAAATAGCCTCGGAAAAGTTCAGAAATTACCCTGACGGGTTCCCGGACGAATCCTGAAAGCCATCTCTAAATGATCCCGAAAAAGTCCCTGACTGGACCCCGAAAGGATCCCGAAAACTATCCAGAAATGATGCCGGAAATGTCCTCAAATGATCACCTAATAGTTCCGAAAAGACCCTGACGGGATCCCGAACGGATCCCGACAACTATCTAGAAATGATGCCGAAAGGGCCCGCAAATGATCCCGTATTAGGCGAGAAAAAGTCCCAAAATGAACCCGACGGGATGCCGGACGAATCCCAAAAACCATCCAGAAATGATGCCGGAAGGGACACCAAATAATCCCGAAAGTCCCGCAATTATTCCGACGGGAATCTGAACGGATACCGAAAACCATCCAGAAGTGATGCCGGAACGGTCCTCAAATGTTCACCTAATAGTCCCAAAATGACCCTGAGGGCATCCCGGACAAATCCCGAAATCCATCCAGAAATGATCTTGGGAAGGTCCCAAAATGATCCCGAAATAGTTTCGGAAAAGTCCAGAAATTACCCTGACGGGTTCCCGGACGAATCCTGAAAGCCATCCTTAAATGATCCCGAAAAAGCCCCGAAATGACCCTGACGGGATCCCGAAAGGATTCCAAAAACTATCCAGAAACGATGCCGGAAAGGTCCTCAAATGATCCCCTAATAGTTCCGAAATGACCGTGACGGGATCCCGAACGGATCCCGACAACTATCCAGAAATTATGCCGAAAGGGTCCGCAAATGATCCCGTATTAGTCGAGAAAAAGTCCCGAAATGAACCTGACGGGATGCCGGACGAATCCCAAAAACCATCCAGAAATGATGCCGGAAGGGACACCAAATGATCCCGAAAAAGTCCCGCAATAATTCCGACGGGATCCCGAGCGGATACCGAAAACCATCCAGAAGTGATCTTGGGAGGGTCCCAAAATTATCCCGAAATAGCCTGGGAAAAGTCCAGAAATTACCCTGACGGATCCCGGACGAATCCTGAAAACCAATCTTAAATGATGCCGAAAAAGTCCCGAAATGACCCTGATGGGACCCGGAAAGGATCCCGAAAACTAACCAGAAATGATGCCGGAAAGGTCCTCAAATGATCTCCCTATAGTTCCGAAAAGACCCTGACGGGATCCCGAATGGATCCCGACAACTATCCAGAAATGATACCGAAAGGGCCCGCAAATGATCCCGTATTAGTCGAGAAAAAGTCCCGAAATGACCCCGACGGGATGCCGGACGAATCCCAAAAACCATCCAGAAATGATGTCGGAAGGGACCCCAATGATCCCGAAAAAGTCCCGCAATTATTCCGACGGGAATCTGAACGGATACCGAAAACCATCCAGAAGTGATGCCGGAACGGTCCTCAAATGCTCAACTAATAGTCCCAAAATGACCCTGAGGGCATCCCGGACAAATCCCGAAATCCATCCAGAAATGATATTGGGAAGGTCCCAAAATGACCTCGTCGGCATCCCGGACGGATACCGAAAATTATCCAGAAATGATGCCGGAAAAGTCCACAAATGATCCCCTAATAGTCCCGAAATTACCCTGACGGGATCCCGGACGGATCCCGAAAACCATCCAGAAATGATGCCGGAAGAGCCCCCAAATGATCCCGAAAAAGTCCCCAAATGACCCCGACGATATCCCGGAAGGATCCCGAAAACCATCCAGAAATGATGCCGGAAAAGTCCCCAAATGATCCCGAAAAAGTCCCCAAATGACCCCGACGAGATCCCGCACGGATCCCGAAAACCATCCAGAAACGATGCCGGAAGAGCCCCAAATGATCCCGAAAAAGTCCCTAAATGACCCCGACATACTCCAGAAAAGGTTCCGAAATGGCTCCGAGGGAATCAACGACGGATCGCGAAAACCATACAGAAATGATTCCGGAAGGATCCCAAAATGATTCCGAAATAGTCCGGAAATGACCCAAATGGGATCCCGCACAGATCCAGAAATGATCCCGGAAAAGTAACAAAAAATCCCGAAATGGCTCCTACGGCATACCGGACGGATCCTGAAATGATCTCGGAAGGGTCCCCAAATGATCCCAACATGGTCCCGAAATGACCCTGATGGATCCGGCAAACCATCAAGAAATTATGCCGGAAGGGTCCCCAAATGATCCCGAAATAAAACAGAAAAAGTCACGAAACGACCCTTAGAGGATCCCCAAATGATCCCGTATTAGCCCCGAAAAAGTCCCAAAATGACTCTGACGGGATCCCGAAAGGATTCCGAAAACAATACAGAAATTATTCCGGAAAGGTCCTCAAATGATCCCCTAATATTCCCGAAATGACTGTGACGGGATCCAGAAATGATGCCGAAAGGGTCCGCAAATGATCCCGTATTAGTCGAAAAAAAGTCCCGAAAGGACCACGACGGGATCCTGGACGAATCCCAAAAACCATCCAGAAATGATGCCGGTAGGTATCCCAAAGGATCCCGAAATAGTCCCGAAATGACCTCGTCGGCATCCCGGACGGATCCCGAAAATTATCCAGAAATGATGCCGGAAATGTTCCCAAATGATCCCCTAATAGTCCCGAAATTACCCTAATGGGATCCCGGACGGATCCCGAAAACCATACAGAAATGATGCCGAAAGGGTTCCCAAATGATCCCGTATTAGTCGCGAAAAAGTCCCGAAATGACCCCGACGGGATCCCGGACGGATCCCGAAAACCATCCAGAAATGATGCCGAAAGGGTTCCCAAATGATCCCGTATTAGTCGCGAAAAAGTTCCGAAATGACCCCGACGGGATCCCGGACGGATCCCGAAACCCATCTAGAAATGATGCCGGATGAGCCCCAAAATGATCCCGAAAAAATCCCCAAATGACCCCGACGAGATCCCGGACGGATCCCGAAAACCATCCAGAAATGATGCCGGAAGAGCCCCCAAATTATCCCGAAAAAGTCCCCAAATGACCCCGACGATATCCCGGACGGATCCCGAAAACCATCCAGAAATGATGCCGGAAGAGCCCCCAAATGATCCCGAAAAAGTCCCCATATGACCCCGACGAGATCCCGCACGGATCCCGAAAACCATCCAGAAATGATGCCGGAAGGGTCCCCAAATGATCGCGAAATAGTCCCGAAATGATTCCGGAATAGTCCCGAAAATGTTCCAAAATAACCCCGACGGGATCCCGGACGGATCCCGTAAACTATACAGAAATGATCCCGGATGGGTCCCAAAATGATCCCGAAATAGTCCCGAAAAAGTCCCGAAATTACCCCGGCGTAATCCCGGACCGATCCCGAAAACCATCCAGAAATGATCCCGGAAGGGTCTCGATATGACCCTTACGGGATTACAAATAAGGTGAAGCTAATTATAAAACCATGTTAATAAGGCAGCAGGCGCATTGGAGCGAATAAAAAGTTAGATAGAAACATACAGGTAAAGCTAATAAAAGCGTGCTAATAAAAACAATTGATGGAGTGCGGATGGCGGGAGTAGAGAAGAGGACCACTGATCGTTCCTCCAAAATTGTCTAGATCTCGTTCTGTATGTACCAGATACCAAAAACTATTGATTTAGGAGAAAATTTAGATTGAGTTATAACTATTTATGGATTTTACATCAGAGGGGGAGATAAAGGGGGCGGGCGGAGGGTGTCACTGTTTACTTTGTAAGCCCTCGACTTATTTGACCCCTTGAGTCTGTGATATTGGTGAAGGCCAGTATACGTAAAGTTATAATGTATAAAAATTATGAAAAATAATTTCTCGAAGGGGTCGTGGGACCTCCACCCCTCTTTCCATGTTCGAAAAAAATTTCGCTAGTAGACTACTGTCTGTGTCCCAAATTTCATCAAAATCCGTGTAGCCATTCTGGCGTGATTCAGTCGCAAAGACGAAAAAATATAATAATTAAATTATAACTGTTCCTACGGGGCGGGGACCACGCCCCTTTTGAAAAATATATAGCTAGTAGATCCTTCCAGACTATTGGCTATATGTGTGCAAAATTTCATCCAAATCGGTTCAGCCGTTCTTGCGTTATTGAGTCACAAAGACAAACGTCTGGACAAACATCCAAACATCCAAACATCCAAACATCTAAACATCCAAACATCCAAACATCTTAACATCCAAACTTTCCCATTTATAATATATATTAGATTAGATATATTAGATATTAGATATTAGATCAGTAGTTTCGCAATTGTACGGCATTTGGGTTTTATAATTTGCCTCCCTTACCACGCGAAAGAGATAGCGTGCTTCGGCATCAAATGATGATAAGCGTGTTGCTTACTATAACAAAATTCGACAATTGAGATTATTTCTTCATGGGATTAGGTATGAGAAGATGACCTAGAAGGTTCAATATCGTCATATTAAATCGGTCCCGATATAGTCGGCCTAGTGCCTTATGGTGTTTGTTACTGGAATGTACCGGATCGATCCGCAAGGGACCGTCAACACAGATAACTCTCCCCAAAACCTTTGAGGTATTTTTTCCCTCCCGTATTTTCCTCTTCCCTCCTATATCTGTTTCACTTCGCTCTAAAACTTCCTCTTCTCCTTTCGCCGCACCTATCATCTCCCAACCATCCTCTCTCCCTATCTCTGCTTCTGTCTCTCTCATTCTGTCTCTCTCATTCTTATTCACTCATTTTCCCTTTATCGTTATTTTTCTATACAAATTTTTCAGTAATCTACTTCCCTAGTACGCAAGGATATTTATATATAATTTTGGGCCAAATCAATTTTTTTTTATCATTTAGGAATATTGCAAATATTTTTCAGGATACCCGAAAAGATATCGAAGCCAGGTTGTTCCACAAGCAAACGAGCTGTTATTCATGCAACCTAAGCCATACGAAACACTTTCAACAGCCTGCTATCATTTAACATAGATTTAGACTCCCAACTTTTATGGCAGATCGTTGGCAAAACTCGAGGGAGGGACTATAGAAAACAAAGAGAAACTGATCACGATGGACATCTACTTTAAATGCTTGCGATGGAACCAAAACCTACAAATACTCGAGCAAATCACTAAAGAGGGTCAATTAATCAAAAACTTCTTAGAAACCAAACTCCGACCATAAAAGCGGGACCTAATTACTCAAAAACTTCTTAGAAACCAAACCCCGACCAAATAAGTGGGACCTGGATGAAGAGCCCCCAGAAGGCTCTTAAAAAATTAGAAATGTGCAATTCCATCCGAATTTCGCACGGCGATGTCGTAGTCGGTGGAAGTTGTCGCCGTTGCATTACCTTTTCTTCAGTTCCGAACTAGGTGTAAATTTCCATTTTAGAACTAGTTGGTTTATTAGCACTATTTGGATAGTTCCGAACTAGTTTAAAAATTTACAAGTTAGACCTATTATTTCCTTTTTTTTGGTACTTTTGGTTGATCACGAACTGGACAGAAATTCTACATGTTGCTTCTAGTACGATTTTATTCGCTTTGTCCGTTGTTCCGAACCAGTAGGAATATCGCTGGAAAATTCTTTAAAATGTGAGGAAAGAAAGCAAATTCATCGTCAAGCTTTTTAAAGGTAGTAGTATTTTTTTTGTAGGTAGCCTATTTATTAATTTTATGTTAAAAATGAAATATAAAAACTCACACCGTAATTTTTCACTAGAAAATATCTAGAGACTATAGAACTGTACTTATTTGGTACCTTAGGTCTAGCTCTGAACCAGAAACTTTCATAATTAGTTACTGACTTCCCTACAGGGTACATACAGCTCAAACTCTATTGGCAGAGTTTTGGCTGCCAACTGTCACGATTAGTACTAGTGGGGAAGGTAATAATTAAACCTGTAGCGCGAAACTATAGTTTTGCGTGACTGGCTCTAACTTTTGCTTAATGGATATTATTAAAAACGTACATTTTGGGAATAAGATGACTTCTGAAGGTATTGACGTAAGATATTTTGAACTTATCCTTTCCAACCTTGCAAAAAACCAAGTTCATATCGTTGTTTCCAACACTATGGACGATCCATCGTGGCACACATTTTGGGTGTAAAGACTATAATAGGCATTGGATCAGACAATTTTCTTTTGTTATAAACAACATTCGTAGAATTCTACCCAATGTATTTACAAATATTTTCGGAAAGCGACACATAATTACTTCATGGCGACCTAAAATTGCTGTTTGCTAAGAACTCAGCGAGTTGGTTTATTCTGCATGAAAATGTTGTAGGAGTGATAAATAAAAAAATATCAAAGGATAATTTTTGTGTATGTCATGATGTTGTTTGTTGGTAAAAAACGAATTGAAGCGGCTCGCTTTTCGATTGGTGTCTAAGTATTACCTTTTTGTTGCTATTCGTTTATAAACCATTAGGTATATACTAATTGTATATGTTTTTAACCCTAATTGTGTCTTCACTGGTAATGCTTCTCGTAAAACACATTATGGAACGACTAAGGTAATTTAAAATGACCCTCCTTCATCTGACCTGAATAGTTTTTCCACGGAGCTCATTTATCCGATTTTTGAAAAGATAATAGTAGCCCGTCAGATATGGTGAATACGGTGGATGGTGCAGTGATTTATACTTCAATTCACACAAGTTTTTCTATTATTGCGAATGGCTTGTCATATATTGCATTGTCTTGGTGAAAGAGCAAACGCGGCAGCCATTAGGAAAACAGCTTTCTAATACCAAATAATTCGTTTAAAACATGATGCACAGGTTCTTTTGATATCTTTATGAAGTCAGCAGTATTATTCATAAGTCACTAACTCATTTAGAAAGTCAGAGCGTGGTGCATCATCGGTGTCTATACGACCGCGTTTATATTCAGCATACCAATAACAAATGCTTGATTATGGTGGAGCAGAGTCTCAGTAACATTTTTCAAAACATTTCTGAGCTTGAATGGTATTTTTTCTTAACATGAACAAGCAATGAAAAAATTAACACGCAAAACCGTTTTGAATCCATCTTGACTTGTATCTACACTTAGATCGCTTTAACTTGTAAACAAGTAAACTCAATGACACGAAATTTTGACTGGCGACGTTTAAAGATTCATATTTTTTAGAAATAATATGGATTTAATCAAAGGGGTGCCATCTAGGTATCAGTCCAAAGAGTTTTCTAGTCACATGTTACATACTTATGAAAGTATGAATACAAATTACTTCAGTTTAATAAAATTATACGCTCTCCAGTCAGTATAGCAATACGTAGATGAACGTTAACGCCTATTATTTAACAAAATGTATTCCCTCCTATAGCATTATATGTTCTTCAAAAATGTTGTCTATAAACAAAACATGACACTTCCTAACTAAGCAGATTATCTTTTCCAGTAAAATATAATCTCAGAGAAAGCTTTATGTAGCATCATATCACATACATACACACATACATTCATATCAAGTGTCCAAATTCATATGCTTGTGCAATGTATGAGTAAACTCCTTTATAATCCGCTTGACGAGCAGTTTAATTCTATTTATTTACTCTTTTACAAAATTTACGCTAAATTCATTTAATTATTATTACTTTTCCTGAGCAACTGACTTCATTAAATCTGAACAGGAAACATTGTTGCAGCATTTAAGGAAAAGTGTCAACGAAAACAAAAAACTCAGAAAGGAGAAAGGACGCCATAGCGTCTACGTAACTTCCACAGTAAATACTTGAGGGTAAAAAACATATACATATAACACATGCATCATTGTATGTGTGTATGAGTGTAAATAAGTATTCAGAAAAGAACTGAGCGTATAAGTGTGCATGCTTATATGTCGCTACAAAAAATGCGATTAGTCTAGGGCTGAGTCTGGGAGGAGTCGCAAAGGAGGAGGTTGCAACCAATGCCAGTTTTGATTTCTTTGTATAAGTTGAACTGTTCCCTTTTGTTTGAGCACGTCCTATGAAGATACTAATTACCTACTTAATTGGCGATTAACCGTTTAAACGGCTATGACCGTCCAACAAGGCGTGCCAGTCGCTCCTTCTCTCTGCAAACCGGCGCCAATTGGTCACACCAAGGGAGTTTAAATCGTTTTCCACCTGGTCCTTCCCACGGATTGGGGGCCGCCCTCTACCTCTGCTTCCATAGGCGGGTTCCGACAGAAACACTTTCTTGGCAGGAGCGTCATCTTTAATTCGCATAACATGGCCTTGCCAGCGCAGCCTGCGTTTTAATTCGCTGGACTATGTTGATGTCTGCGTATAGCTCGTACAGCTCATCGTTAAACCTTCTTCGGTACTCGCCATCGCTAAAGCGTACAGGTCCATAAATCTTTCGAAGAACTTTTCTGGCGAACACTCTCAGAGCCGCTTCATCTGCCGTTGTCATGGTCCATGCTTCTGCCCATATAGCAGGACGGGTACAATAAGTGACTTGTAGGGTATAATTTTCGTTTGCCGAGGAGGACTTTACTTTTCAATTGCCTACCCAGTCCAAAGTAGTATTTATTGGCAAGAGTGATTCTTCGCTGGATTTCAGAGCTGATGTTGTTGCTAGTGTTGGTGCTGGTTCCCAAATAAACGAGGTCTTTTACTATTTCGAAATTATGGCTGCCAACAGTAGCGTGGTTGCCAAGGCGCATATGCGCTGACTCTTTGCTCGATGACAGCAGGTACTTCGTTTTGTCCTCATTCATCATCAAACCCATCTTTACCGCTTCTTTTTCCAGTTTGGAGTAAGCAGAACTAACGGTGCGGGTGTTTAGGCTGATGATATCAATGTCATCAGCATACGCCAGTAGTTGCACGCTTTTATAGAATATTATTCCAGAGCGGTTAAGTTCTGCAGCTAGTATAATTTTCTCCAGCATCAAATTAAAGAAATCGCACGACAGAGGGTCACCCTGTCTGAAACCTCGTTTAGTTTCGAACGGCTCGGAGAGGTCCTTCCCAATTCTGACTGAGCTGATAGTGTTGCTCAGCGTAATTTTGCACAGCCGTATACGTTTTGCGGGGAAACCAAATTCAGACATGGGGGCATATAGGCAGCTCTTTTTCGTGCTGTCGAAGGCGGCTTTAAAGTCGACGAAGAGGCGATGTGTGTCGATTCTCTTTTCACGGGGTTTTTCCAAGATTTGGTGCATTGTGAAAATCTGGTCGATGGTAGATTTACCAGGTCTGAAGCCGCACTGATAAGGTCCAATCAGCAGGTTCACGGTGGACTTCAATCTTTCGCACAATACACTTGACAGGACCTTATATGCGTTATTAAGAATGCTCATTCCGCGATAGCTGTTGCAGTTTGCAGTATCCTATGCGTCCATGCGCCTTACCAACTTCTCGCCGCCGTATTTGAATAGCTCCGCAGGCAATCCATCAGCGCCCGTGGCCTTGTTATTTTTCAATCTGGTTATTGCTATTCTGATTTCGTCAGAATGGGGGGTGGACATTTATTCCATCATCATCGATTGCGGGATCGGGTTAGTCATCTCTGTGCGATAAATCGTTTTCTCCATTTAGGATAGCAGAGAAGTGTTTCCTCCATAATCTAAGTACTCTCTGGACATCAGTTACAAGGTCGCCGTTTTTCTTCTTACGGTCTTAAAATCTTCCGTCTGTCGCCGAACTTTTTGGTAAAATTTTCGGGCGTTATTCCTGATTGCTAGCAGTTCAAGCTCTTCGCATTCACGCCTTTCTGTCCCTACTTTTTTCTTCCTGAAAAGGCGTCTCGCTTTCCTTTTTAACTCGCGGTAGCGTTCACACACTCATCTTGTTGCGCTCGCTTTTAACGTAGCCCTGTAAGCAGCGTCTTTTTTTTCGATTGCAACGCGGCATTCTTCATCGTACCAGTTGTTTTTCCGTGGCCGCCGGTAACCAATTTGCAGCCTTTCGACATCTAGCTTTCCTTGTGTGTTTGTTGCTTGGTTTTAGCCGCGCTGAGGCGTGTGCGTATTTTGGCTGCGACGAGATAATGGTTCGAGTCGATGTTAGGTCCTCGGATCGTGCGCACGTCTAAACACTAGAGGCATGCCCGTCTAACACAACGTGATCGATCTGATTGGGAGTATTTAGGTCAGGGGAAAGCCATGTGGCTTGAATTATCTTTTTATGCATGAACCGTTCTTTATGTGACCATGTTTCGAGCACCGGCAAAGTCAATCAGCCTCAATCCATTAGGACAAGTTTCATTGTGTAGGCTGAACTTTCCGACTGTAGGGCCAAACACAGATACTAATTGCACCCATTTATACCCAAAAGGGATCTATAAGACCTATCCCCTTTTTACCCGTATGAGAACATATGAAGACTAATCCCTTTTCGTATCATTAAGAACTCAAATAGTCGCAGTTTTAACCATAATGGTAGTAGAATAATGCTCTAATGGTAGTGGACGCTTTATTGTGTCAAAAGACGCGTATTGACGTCGACAACAATAATCCGAAGGCAGAAAGGAAAAATCATACATGGTGCAGTGAGAGAATATTTTTCCCGATCCAATCAGAAGATCAGATAATTTGTCACTAATATTTATGTTAATTTGAAAATGAAAACAACTCCAAAATAAGAACCGTAAAGCAAGTGCTACTGATCCGCCGCAAAATGTTAATGCGGCAGATATAGTGAAGGGACTTTATAAAAATACAAAAGTTGATAATGAGGATTCCTTTTCAATTTTTGCAATTTCTGCTATAGCCGTTGGCATGGCTACTGAGCCTTCTGCTTTGGAGTATCCCTGTTTGATGGCTTCATAAACGTTTGCGGTTTTTGTGTTTGTGCGCTCGCCTTATTGCTGTCGTTTTGTCGAGTTTGACAAGACCTATACCACACCATATTTGACGATAGTTTACCAATACCGCTAAAGAAGTTTTAAAAAATAAATTAGCTCAGAAAACCTGAGCGGGCACTGTCGGATGGGCCTCTTTGTACCCCTATGGGTAGTCTCGGTCAGGTCCTCTTTGTACCCATAGGGATACTGGCGGACAGATCCTGTTTCTACTTTGATTTATACCCTTAAGAGGTACTGTTCGAAGGTCACCTATGTAACACAACGGGTGATGTCAGAGAGGTCTCTTTGTACCTATTTGATTACTGTCAGGCAGATTCTCTTCTTACCTCAACATGTGCTATCGGACCGATACTCTTTCTTCGCCTACAAGCACTATCGGATAAAATCCTCTTTCTACCCATACAGGAATTTTTACCGATTTTATAATTTTTATTTAACTTTAACAAAAAAAAACAAAACCTTCGATAATGAAACCTAGGATACTGGTGTGTTGGGCTTGGTATGCGGCTCCGGATATTTGTGAAATATTTCGTTTCGTATCCACTTAATTTCTTTTTATTTTACCCGTTTCGGTTAAGTTTTTTATTGTTTCTTAAAATTTGCTACATAAGTTTCAAACTGATTTATCCCAACTGTACTCAAAAGGGACTTAAGTGGGATCAATTTTACCCCAATAAAGGTAAAAAAGATCAATCGCAGATCACTCTCGTTAGGGATTAGTCGCAGGACTTTTGTAGGGTTAATCAAAGTATATGTGTGAATGTGTGTGCGTGCATTTGTTTGGGCAAAAAACACCTTTATTTTCACATATTGTAAATGAAATTTGTTGTGACTTTTGTTGTTGCACATAACAACTACATGGCATGACGTAAATTTAATTACAGCATCAGTGTTGCCACAACTATGAATGTTGACACTGGCCGTTTAAGTGCGCTCATGCAAGTGGGGTCGCCAGAAAGGGCTCGTTTGACATGCAACAGAAAATCCATGAAATATGTGAAAAATGGAAAAAAGTTAAAGTTGTGTGTGCATCATACAAAGCATACCAATAGCTTTTGGTATAAAATTTTCAAGATAAATTCTTTTAAATTGTCTTACAGATAACAGTTTTTATACCATTTGAGATATCTTGTTGAAATATTGTATATGGATTCTTTGATATTCATATCCCACCATGATCATTTATTGCCGCGCTTTCCAAGGCAGTCGGTTCTATGTACCGGAGCGACTCGGGATTTTTCCCGACCAAGGACTGTCATTTCAGTGTAACCCCATTTAATTTGTTGCGTCAATTCCCCAAATTGTCATCCTCCCAGCAGCTCCTTGCAGCAGGACTGCTCCATATTCTCTTGCTCCGGGAAGGTATCGAATCCAATCCGGGTCCGTCTCCTGACCCCGGTCCTCAGAAATGGTTTTGCTGCATCTGCCGGAAAAGAATCTTTTTAGGACGGTCATACTCTGTTCAGTGTGTCTCGTGTAAGGGATGGTTGCATCTGACAGGTTATTCTGAGGATCCCAAAATCCGACGTCCACGTAACTTTTATAAATCTTTTGTGGCTCCTTGCTGTTTACGCCCAAGGGCGTCCCGTAGTCTACGTTTAAGCGCCCCCACTACCTTCCAGCAGCCCCGCTGCTCATCAAGCCACAACAATTACCCGCTGCTGCTCGCGCCCCACGGCGCCAACAACTCAAACAGCTGCTACAACTCACAACTACTATCTTCGTAGTAGAGTTGGTAGCAATGCTGAGCATCAGCCCCTGCCCTCGTCTTCTCCCCTCCTCTTTTCCGGCAGCAATCGTGTAGGTCAGGGAAACAGACTCTTAGTCCCTACCTCCGTTTGCACCGTTTGCCAGCACAGAATATATATGTTTGTGACATCCACCCAATGCAGCTCCTGCCTTGGGTGGTGCCACTTTCCTAGATGTTCTGGTCACTTTGTATGCTGGATTCCCTAGGGAAGATCTTCGAGCGTATAATTAGTGAGCACCTACAGCTGACTCTAGAAAGACCAGGTGGCTTATCGAATAGTCAATATGGATTTCGCAAATCAAGATCCACCGTAGATGCAATACAAACAGTCGTCAATATAGCTAGAGAAGCTATCTCTGGAGGCCAAAATAAAAGGAAGTTCTGTGCACTGATTATGTTGGACATCAAGAATGCTTTTAACACTGCGAACTGGATGCAGATAATGGCAGCGCTGCAAAGCTTCGGCACTCCAGCTTACTTACGCAGAATTATAGGTAGCTATCTTAAAGACAGAGTACTTCTTTTTGACACGGATCAAGGAGCTAAAGAGTACAAAATCACAGGAGGCGTCCCACAGGGATCTGTTCTCGGTCCAACGCTTTGGAATGTAATGTATGACGGGGTGCTAAAGATTGATCTACCAGAAAACACGCAAATTGTGGGATATGCTGATGATATTGCAGTGGTAGTAGTGGCCAAGAAACTGGACCTGCTTCAAGCATTATGTAATGACGCCGTAGCAAGAATAAAGGAATGGCTGACCAATACAGGACTGGAGTTGGCTAGCCAAAAGACGGAAGTGTTATTAGTAAGCTCCAAACGGTCGGCGAACGAGTTAGTCTTAACTGTCGGGGATCATCAAATCACCTCAAAGGATTCCTTAAAATACTTAGGAGTGCACATTGACTCTAAGTTAACTTTCAAAGAGCACTTCAGAGCGGTGGGGGAGAAAATTACCAAAGTTAATGGATCACTTATGCGAATAATGCCTAACATTGGTGGTCCGAGCGAAGCTATACGTCAGCTATTGTCCACAGTAACCAGCTCAATAATACTATACGCAGCACCAGTGTGGTATGGATCTAAACAGACCCATCAAAAATATATATTAGCAGCGTACCGACTTGCTTCTTTAAGAATAGCAAGTGCTTATCGGACGGTGTCCGACGACGCGATCCTGGTTCTAACCCGGAAAATCCCAGTGGACTTACTGGCAAGCGAAATGGCCGATCTGTATAACACTAATATCGAGCGACCATCTGAAGAAGACAAGAAAAGAGCAAGGACACAAACAATAGCTAAGTGGCAAGAACGGTGGGAGGCCTCGAGTAAAGGGCGTTGGACTTTCACACTAGTTTGGAACGTAGCTCAATGGAATGAGCGGAAGCACGGCGAACTGAACTACCATCTCACGCAAATAATGAGTGGACATGGCGGTTTCAAAGAGTATTTATGGAAGCGTAGGATAGAGGAATATCCTCATTGCCCAATGTGTACCACAGAGTTCGAAAACGCAGAACACGTCATGTTCTACTGCCCCCGTTTCCACGAAGAAAGACTCACCTTGCATGGAGTCTTTGGGGAGGAACCTACCACGAGAAATTTAGTTTCACATATGTGCAGCAGGAAAGAATGCTGGACTGCAGTGAGCAAAATGGCATTTATAGTAATGACACGCCTGATGGATGTTGAGAGGGAGCGCAGAGAAATGCGCATGCGAAGCAGTGGTGATTAAATGGACACTCAGAGCAAATAGCGGGAACCTGGACGCAGGTTTTTTAGTCTACGGACACACGGTTGCTGCGACGGCAGCAATTATGGTGCATTAGGCATTTTTCAGCCTCCCCGCAAAAAAAAAAAAAAAAAAAAAAAAAAAAGATGTTCTGGTCTCCGCGACGGCAACCCCCCGACGGGTTTCATCGCGCCATGTTGCCAGGTCGCAAACCCAAATCATCCGGGTACCCCAATGCTTGCCCAAGGACGCCCAGTCCCAGGGCCACAACAGCAATTGCGTCCTGGCCTTCCTCAACCCAGGTGTAGTCACTCGTCACTTACCCCCAGAGTGGCGACGTCTCCCCCTATGCACTTCAGAATTCTGCAGTTAAACTTTAATGGACTAACTGGGAAGATTACGGAGATAGTCGATTTCATGAAGCCGCACAATATCCGCATTGCTGCGATTCAAGAGCCTAAACTCACAGCAAGATCTGCATTGCAGAACTGCTCTGGGTATAATGTCCACAGAAAAGATCGCGAGAGCGGAAATGGAGGCGGCCTCGCGTTTATCATACACCACTCTGTGCAATATTATATATTTGATCCTGGCATCGACCGCAGGGACAATGTCTTAGAACGTCAAGGCCTAACTGTTCGGCCAGGCGATGCAAACCTAGAAGTCATCAACATCTACATCCCTCCTGCAACCTGTTGCCCCAGTGGATACCGCCCTAATATCAGAGCCTTACTTACTGGCAACAATCGCATTATCTTAGGCGATTTCAATGCCTATCACGATCTATGGCATTCAAATTTGCGGGCGGAACGTAGAGGTGAGATGTTGGCGGATCAAATAGAAGAAACGACGTTCTGCACAATAAACGGAGACGCCCCCACACGTATGGCAGGAAGCTGTCACAGTTCGCCACATATCTCACTCGTGAGCGCAGAACTCGTAAACTGCGTCAACTGGCAGCCGATGGTAACATTGGCATCCGACCACCTGCCTATACTTATTTCGCTCGAGCGTACCGCCGAATTCATCGTCGCCGAAAAACGCACTTTCATAAACTTCAAAAAAGGAAAGTGGGAAGAATATAAATCTTATACAGACAACGTCTTTGCTGCCCTCCCTATCCCGACAGATGCCCACCAAGGGGAGCGTGCCTTACGCAAGGTCATTGAATCCGCCTCGGCAGGTTTCATTCCCCCCGGGAGAATTCCCGAAATCCGGCCCACTTCCCGGCGGAGGCCGCATACTTAGCGAGAGAACGTGACCTTATAAGACAGCTTGATCCAGGCGACCCCCAAATAAGGGATATAAACCAACGCATCAGACTGCTTGTGGACGAACACAAGCGGGCGAAATGGGAGGAGCACCTAAGAGGTTGTAACCTCTCTACCGGTGCGGGTAAACTTTGGTCCACCGTAAAGTCCCTATCGAATCCGACTAAGCACAAAGACAAAGTTTCCATCGCCTTTGGCGACAAAGTGCTGTCGGATGCGAAAAAATGCGCGAGCGTTTTCTGCCGACAATATATAATGCATTCTACGGTCGACAAAGATAGACGGAGGGCCAACAGACACGCACATAAACACAAATATCACTACCACCGCGCTAAATGCCATTAGCACCCAGATAAATTTCGGTTTAAATCAAAACCCCCACCATAGAACAGTACTCGTAGCGCTAGACCTATCAAAAGCTTTTGATACGGTCAACCATGGCTCGTTACTGCAAGAACTGGAAGGGTCTACCCTTCCCCCATGTCTTAAAAGGTGGACCGCAAATTATCTGGGTGGTTGGCAGGCATCGGCGCAATTTAGAAATGAAACATCAAAACCAAGAAGAATTAAACAAGGGGTGCCAATGGGTGGTGTCCTATCCCCAATTTTGTTTAATTCCTACATATCTAAGCTACATTCACCATCGGAAGTAGTCACAATCGTTTCCTACGCCGATGACTGCACAATAAAGGCCACAGGCCCAGGCCCAAAGATCGATGCGCTATGCAATAAAATAAAAGGCTACCTCCCTGATCTCTCCAGTTTTTTCGCCTCGCGAAACCTGGCATTATCACTGACTAAATCTTCCGCGACCTTATTTGCAACATGGAGGACCCAAATGTCGACCAATTTGAACATCCACGTCGATGGCACTACGCTACCGACTGTCCTACACCCCAAAATCTTGGGTGTGACGTTTGATCAGGATCTACATTTTGGTGAGCACGCAGCCGCAATTGTTCCGAGAATTCAGAGCCGTAACAAAATCCTCAAATCCCTCGCTGGCAGTACTTGGGGAAAAGATAAAGAAACGCTCATGACTACATACAAAGCAATTAGCCAGCCGATTACGTGCTACGCGTCACCCATATGGTCGCCAAGCCTAAAAATCACCCACTGGAAGAAACTACAGGCCTGCCAAAATACTGCTCTCAGAATCGCCACGGGCTGTCTTCTTATGTCCCCAGAACACCATCTGCATAATGAGGCGAGAATACTCCCCCTCAGGGAGAGAAATGAGATGCTGACCAAACAGTTCCTGTTGAATACTCAGAAACCTGAGCATCCCAACAGACATCTGATTGATGAACCAGCACCGCCTAGGGGCTTAGGAAGTCATCTCCGTAAGCGTTTTGAGGAAATACGGCACCTGAAAACTCTGCCGTAAGAAGCAAAAAACACAAGCAGGTCCTTGGTGAACTCCACACTCGGAACTTAATGCCAGGAATTGCTCGGTGAATACAGTACTCAAAAACAGTATCCAAAACTTGCGGAAGAGGAACGCATACTCCCCAAGGAAACGAGAGTCACTCTAGCTCAACTTCGTTCTGGATACTGTAACAGGTTAAACTATTACCTATCCAGAATCAACCCCGACATACAAAATGTATGCCCCGCTTGCAATGTGTCCCCACGTGACAACAACCATCTCTTTAATTGTAATGTGGAACCTACGCCTCTAACACCCCTTTCATTATGGTCCACCCCTGTTGAAACAGCAAGTTTCCTTGGACTCCCGTTAGAGGATATTGATGACAATTTGTGATCGGTCGCGGCTCTTAGGTGGGGCGAAGCACTGCTACAACAACAACAACAAAAACATCATTTATTGCCGCTTAACCATCTAAGCGACTTTGGCTGTTTCGTAACAAGTCACGCCAGCTATCCCTATTCCGCGATGGCTGTCGCCTACTGAAAGTACCAAGCGGATTATCATCCTCGTTCCTCTGCTTCTAACTGCAGTGTTGACTGAAACACCTTCATTGGCCGGATAGTCTTCACTCATTCGCAAAAAATAACCTTGCCAGTGAAGCCTTTGAACTTTTGATCGCTGAACTATATTCGTATCTAAGCAAAGCTCATACCGCTTATAATTTGGCTTTTTTAATGCTTGCCAGCGGCTTCCCGGGCAGGAATATTAATCTTTAGGAGAACTTTTTCTCCCACAGGCACGATGAGAGACTTGAGAGTGTGATTGCCTTCACACCCCAAGTAGCAACTGTCGTCAAAAGTTACTCTCAGTTTGGTTCTTTAGCTGCCATTGTTTTCTTTGTTATTGCTGCATAGTCTCGAATTTATACAGCCAGTACTGAGTGATGCCCTTATATACTGTAATATCCACTTTTTTGCCTCTTTATATAATCCAGAAAATGCTGAAATTATGACCCGTTTATTGAGGCAAAAAATATCAATATCATCAGCTTACATCTCTGATAATACGCACTTATATTTGTGCCACGGTTTAGTTCTGACTCTAGAACTATCTTCTACAGAATTTCCAGGATACTGGAACCATGGCACTAAGTTATCGACTTGGTTTCGTATTCTTCGAAGAGGATATAACAAAGATGCTTGATGACCTTTTTTATTTTGGAATTAGGTTTTTCAAATGACCATATTTCGAATCAATTAGCCTCAACCCGTTGAGTCATGGAGTTTTAATTTTCCCTTTCCTCGCCCACCCTGGTTTTAAACTCAGCCAGCGTGATTTAAATATCATGGCGAAAGCAACCGTCGAGTATCTTTCTATCTTATTCTTTATTACTACGAAAGCCCATATTATCGCGATTTTGAAAAACTTAGCCTTAATGGTTGCCGCGGCGAGGCGCTAGTTCGCAGCCATGAACGACGTACTTGGCCCCCAGTGGGTTAGGGAGCTAAAAATATAACTGTGGCGACTAAAATACCCATATGGTTGAAGGGGTTGTGCAGCGCAACCCTTGAAATGGGACCATCAACATCGCTTACCGCTACAACAACAGCACTTGGTGGCTATGTTTCTTTTTCTTCAAAAAATGAACAACTTTTCCCCGAATTAAACTTTGCTTCATATAGTCACTGTAGTATACGTAGCAAGGTCCTGTCATTCATACGCCTTGCCCTGTCCATCCTGCTTCCTGTAGGGCGGCGATGTCGGCCGTTGCCTTGACGAATATATGAACCAACCGAAACAATGTGCCTTCGATACTTTCTCCCAAATGAGTTCACATATTCAAGGTACGTGCCCTCAAATCACGGTCTTTAAAATCGTCTTAAGAAAAAATAGGTTTAATCGTTCGGGTGTTGTTATTTACTTTTATGTTTCATTGGAAGCCTAGCGCACAACCCAGGAACGGGATTTTGATTGAGTCGATAGGCATATCTACCGTCAGTATATTTTTAGCTTAATAATCGGCAGAGACTCACTAACTCATCTCCCATCGCTATGAGGTATGTGCGTAGTCGGGCGATAGCCACACCCCATTTTTATTTACATACATTTTTGTGAAAACATCATTATGATTAACCAGATAATAATGTAGCTACAATAACAAAATTTCATATGTTAGTTGAAGTACGAACAACTAATTTAAATTTTTTAAAGGGCGTGGCACCGCCGACTTCTGGCAAAAGCAATTTTTCTAATATTATTGGTCATAAATTAGAAACAATTCAAGTTGTCATCACATTAATCTTTTCATAAGAAAAGAGTTTGGAACAGTGAACAAAATCGGATAAGGACTACGCCTACTTTTATATAAAAGAGGTTTAAAAGGACCTTAGATTAATATATGGGCTAAATATTTGCGCAAAATAACTTAATATCAATATCATCTTACTTCTACAGTGTGTTTATAAAAATATAATTAATATAAAAAAAATTTTGGAGGTGGGTGTGGCACTGCTCCTTTTTTTGAAACGCATTTTCTCACGCTTCGGGAGCAAATAATTGCAGAGAGCTGAAGTATCTTGACAACCTTCAGTGCACATATTTGCTTCACAAATTTCTGCCAAAAAGGGACAAAATTGCCCAATTTTATATATATGAAAGAGCTTCAAAAGGACCCTAGACGAGTAAAATAAGCAATATTTTTGTGAAAAATATGTTTATATCAAAGCTGTTTTCCTTCTGAAGCATATTTATAACAAGAAATTGAATAAATACAAATTCCTTTGAAATAGGCGTCTCACCGCCCCTTTTTCAGCAGTCATAAGTAGAAGAAGAATGAAGCTAACGAGAAAAAGTCGGTACTTTTACTTCTTCAAGCTTTCCTTCCTAAGCATGCCCAATTTGGTTAATACTTCGCGTAAAAAAGTGAAGCTAAATAACTGTAGGATGAAGGATTTTAGCTGAGTATTTGATAATCGGTTACACATGAACTTGTACAGCCTTACATGCCTTTCCAAATTTTTTTTATGTAATTTAAAAGTGAATTTGACTGCATAAAATTTCTCATACTTAACATGCCAGAAGTGAGTAGCTGTCTTTGGTTGTGGCTCAAATTTCCCCTCCTTAGTTTTTATGACCCGTACTAAATACTTTGTTGCATTACTTTCGCATACTCAGCATAGATATTTGAATTTTTATTGTCGTTTTTGCAAATTATTTTGCTAAAACTATGAAGTGGCTCGAAACTTCACCCTTTTGCTAGGCGCCATTTGCCCTTGCTGTATCCGTTTAGAGACTATTTCTATGCTATCAAATTGCAGTCGACTCATATTATTTGTCCTGCTGATAAACAATGTTGCAATATTTCGTTTCCTTTTGATGAGCTAATTTTTAATTGAGCGGATATTGCTTTAAAACTTTAGTACTAAAATTGTTAAAGTATGCATAAAACATAATTAGATTTACTTTATTTTTTTGAGTTGTAAAATGTTTTTGGATGTTATCATTTTATTTTGTGGTGTCCCTAAAATAAAAATTTAGTTAATATGCTTTAATATGGTTAAACTTACATACTCTTCCCAATTGGTACCTAGTCACCTAGATGAATTTCACTCTGATTCTAATGAGTGCTTTCACTAATTTTCAATAGGTAAACTATCTTGGTTTGGACATCTGCTCTCGATAGCACAATTTTGTTATTCTGGGAGGAAGGTTTTGGGGAGTGTTGTCGATGTTGAATGTCCTTTGCCATCTCGGGAACGATTTATTATGACCACATGAAACCTTCTAGGCCATTCCGCTCTCCCATCTTCTAGATCCATAAGGAACTTGGGGTAGCCAGAGCCTCGCCTGCTAAAGAAACAGAATTCGTCACGGGTAGGTGAGGTTGACAATTGCGTTGGAGAAGCTATAATTTGCGCTGGTAACCCCTTGAAAGGGTTGCGCTACACAACGACTTGAATAAGTTTGGTATTTTAGTCGCCTCTTACGACACGCATACCGGCAGCGGATAAATTCGAAGCCCCCTAACCCGCTGGGGGACTGGGCGAATGTTGTCGATGTTGATGGTCCTTTCCTGGATATAGGTCCGTTACGTTTCAATATCATTAATGTAATAGCCCTTAAAACCCTTCATCCTACCTCTTAGTTTCTTGAGAAACTTGGGGTCACAATTGCCTCGCCTGATTAATATGTTCAACAGTATTCGCCCGACTGGGCGCAATTTTTAACTGAGTTGGAGCAGCTGTGAAGCTTTGAAACTTTGTATTGCGCTTGAATCCCCTAACATGGCTTATTGGTGCATGACATGACGTATTAGCGTTAAAGACAAAGGTCATCGAATTACAGAAACGGAGTCTGGTAACCAAATTTGAGAACTGGATAAATCTCGATGGTTTCAGCGTTCAATATGGCTTATGGCTCTTAAATCTAACAGCCGTTGGTAACGGAAAGAGCTGTCGGCAGCCGCAAGTAGTGGTGGTAGGTATCTCTTTGCCCCATCACTGGTAATATACCCTTACACTTAACCATTAGTATCTTGAACTATGTTGGAATAAATTTCCATCATATCTTGCGTCACTACGTTTGGAAACATGACCATCTCGATGTTGTACTTTTGTCGATGTCAGTTTCAATTACAAAAATGAATTGAAACAATGGAATCACAACTATTAAATAAAATAATAAAAAAAAATATTTAAATTATTGAAAACAATACTTACATTAAGTAATAATAATACCAAAAGCTAGCAAATAATTAGGTAGGTCCTAGGTACTAGTCATCACACTCCTCATCAATTTAGGGCGTTGATCAAATAATTAAATAAAAGCACTGGGCGCGTGAATTTTCATAACCTTATTAAGGTTCAGTTGGTCTTATATATGTCTATCAAGAGAAATTTCATGCGTCCAACGCTTTTATTTAATTGTCTGATCAACGCCCTACATTGGTGAGGAGTGTGTTGACTAGTGCCTATGAACTACCTAATTATTTTCTAGTTTTAGTATTATTTCATTTATTTCATTTATTAAAAGAAATATATATTAGTACAATAAGATCATGTATGATCTTTTATAGTACAACAGACATTAAATGACAGGATAATAATAAAACATTCAAGTTTTAAATTTAACACATTAACCTAACATATTTAAGGTATATAAAATAATATATGATGAACACCAAAACAGATTCATAACAGAATATGCTCACTACAATTCATAAAGAAAAATCAAAAAAGAAAAGTTTAACGTTAGCAAATATTCGCTCCCAACGCTTACGAACGCTTACGAAAAACAATTTGGAAAATAAAAACGAACTTAGTATTAAAATCGGTTATATCTAAATATACAGTAAGCCATTTTCGGAAACAGAATTGCTAGTTGGGTACCAGAATACTTAAGAGAATAATAATAATAATTGACTAGAAGATATGTAGGTAAACTCAGTTTCAAATCAAGACATTCATTGACGCAAGAACGAATATATAACATTCTTAAAGTTGCTTTTACTTAAGCTATTGCGAATTGAGTTCCGGATGGAGTTCCATATGCGGATAGCATTGACAAAGAATAGCCTTGCAGAGGTCAAATAGTTGTAGTTTGGTAAAATTATGTCACATATGCGAGCAGACTGCGAAAGAGTCAACTTGTTATATAAGTAACTGGGCACTTTATCTGCCATAATACGATAAAGTAAAATGCAGTTCCTCGCTCTAAGGTAATCAGAGACCTCACAACCCAACAAACGAGTCCTCCATTCAGATACATGGTCAAATCTTGCTAAGCCAAAAACATATCGCGTTACATGATTGAAGGCTACATCAATTTTGTGTGCAGACTTGGAATCTAGTTTGCTGTATACACATTCCGCATAACAAATACTTGGCAATATTAATTGTATAGCCAGCTTTCTTCTTATTTCTAGCGGGGTAAAGGCCGCCGATACTCTTAAGTTTCGTAGGGTATAGTAAACTTTACTGATGACAGAATTAACGTGATCAACACAGGACAGATTAGAATTTATGACGAAGCACAGATTCGTCGCTTTAGAAACATATTTCAGACAGTTAACATTAATGTAAAAATTTGGTAGATCCTGAAAGTTAATATGCTTTTTTGAAATGGGAAGTACATACGATTTAGCACTGTTAAGAGCAAGGAGATTCGTAGATGCCCAATGGGATAAGGATGACAGGTCACTGTTAAACTTGGCACAAAGTTCAGAGGCTTGCCCCTGCATCGCTGACATATAGATCTGGATATCATCTGCGTATACATGTATCTGCGCATGCTGGCAGGAGCTGAAGATGTCATTTCTAATAGACAAAATAATAGCGGTCCCAATATAGAACCTTGGGGTACACCAGCGAGCAATGGCCTAATGTCAGATATTTCCGATCCAACCTTAACACGCTGCGCTCTACCCCCCAAGTAGCTCATCATTAATTTTACCGCAGGGTCACTAAATTCGAAGTAGGCTTTCAGCTTCATACATAGCAAACTATGGTTAACTGATTCAAATGCCTTTGAAAAATCGAGCATACACAACAATGTTAATTGATTTTTGTCATAGGATAGACGTATGTCATCCAGAATTTTTATAACAGATGTGGCGCAGCTGTGCTTAGATCTAAACCCCGACTGCATCGGTGAAAGCAATTTGTATATATGCGAGTGGATTTGTTCAGATAACAGGGACTCAAGGGTCTTCGATAGAGCGGGAGTGATGCTTATGGGACGAAAATCAGACGGACTACTAGCACTTCTATTTTTAGCTACCGGAAGAATGATTGCAAGCTTCCATGCATCAGGGAAGCACGAAGTTGTAATACAATGGTTGATGATATGTGTTAGGGTTGGCAAAATATGAGGAAGAATTATTTTTAGAAATTTTAGCGGGATTCCATCAGCACCAATCGCGTTTGAGCGGATCTTACAAACACATCTTGCAACATCAATCTCCGGGACGGCACAAAATTCAAATTGCTGAACCGATGCAGGTGGATAGGGTTTGTGCTGGGAAATGTTGGCGCTGGGTGAGGAAGTACGATTTACAAATACATCATTGAGCTCATCAGGGTTAAGGGAACAATTTGAATTATCCTTAGCATGCACACGAAGGTTCCTTAAATTACGCCAGAAGACATTATTTGGCAGCTTATTACTTAGTTTAATTTGTATTTTCAATAAAATCGTTTAACTTAAACATTTTTTTTATTATTTTTTTTTCAAGTTGTTAATCTTTATTTAATTGCCTATTATTTCCCATTCTATTTAGTTCAAATAATGACTCATTGTTACAAAGACTCTTTCCTGACAATTTGTTACAATCTAGGTCACATAATCCTTCCAAAGACTCTACTCTACTCGGCGCCATGTATGCTTGTCCCTCCTCGAACTCCAAAATATTTTGCTGTCAATTCTACCGGACTGTATGGAATATTTGTTCCAAATGTGAGGCAAATCGGACCACAAATACAAGTATTTTTAACATCTCGATCCTTGCACACCTAGCGGGATTTTTTTTATGAAGTGATTTCTATTTTTGTATGTAATATCTGTTCCAAATATGAGGCAAATCGGAGCAAAACTACGACTTTTTTAATACCTCGATCCTTGCGCCACCTGGAGGCGATTTTTTTTCATATGTCACTTTCTATTCATGTATGTATTATGTTTTCTAAATATGAGCCTAATCGGAACACAAATACGATTTTTTTTAATATCTCGATCCTTGCGCCAACTGGCGGCGATTTTTTTCATGTGCCGCTTTCTATTCATGTATGTAATACTTATGTGTTCCAAATATGAGCATAATCGGACCATAAATACCAATTTTTTTAACATTTTTTGAAATATTTCGATCCGTGCGCCACCTATCGAATTTTTTTCATATTATTGCATTGTCATCGGGCTCTGTACTATATTCCAAGTTTCAAGCTTGTAGCTTATCGGGAAGTTACTTAAATTTCAATTACAAAATTCGTTCACAACGGCCGTGCGGCCGGCCTGTCAAGTCAAGCTAAATAAAACCGTTTAAAAAGATATGAGCCTTGCTTGTGTTCAGGTTGTGTGGTTCTTTTGACCCTAAGGGCGAGAATATGTATGATATGGTATGGTAGTTTGTGTCGCAGTCACTGGCATTCACATTCAACATTATATAATATCAAAAAACTTCACAAGGGCAATCAGATTTACTGTCACTGACTGAGGTAAATTAATACTTTTATATCATATCAATTCTGGTTCATACGAGAAAATATGACACGCTGCGTTATACATAGTATGCCCCTAAATTTCTTTGGAGAGCAAATAAGTAAGTTGATTCCATTTGACCGATCGAGGGATCAAACAAGTAACTTCTGCAAAAATTGAGCTAGAAGGGAAAAGTATGAGTTTCTCGAACTATTTTTGGTGTCCTACTTTTAAGTGTTTCCCACATCTTTTATGCCATTTCCGAACGCTAATGCCGCTGGTGTTAGATGAATTATTGGAAAGATTTCAAGGCGGAAAAACATACATTAGAAGAGCTTGTCAAATTTTTATCAAGAGGCGACCCGCGGAAAAAACTCTTCTATAGCATTTGTATTATATTTTTCCTCAGACCTTCACCTGAAACCTTCCATATAGCTAACCGCCCAGGCGATTATGGCGTTGATCTTTGTCTCGCAATCACTGACGCCAATAAGGAGTTCTAATGGAGATCAAGTATTCCTCTTTATCAAATCATGACTGCGCCCACTTTTTCTATTTAAATATTTCGAGAATGAGAAAAAAGCAATAAGTCATTTCAATGACAGATAATATGCTGGTAACCCTCGCCCTTATTACTCCAAATAGATATTTGCTACAATGTTGGAAAGAGAGGCATGGCACCGCCCACATTTAAGACAAGGCAATTGAAATAAAATAATTCCGCTTAGTCACTTTTCATGGCAGATATACACGTGGAGTATTGGCCAGACCACTACATAGTGCCGAGACTTGAACCCAGGAACTTTAATGTGGTAGGCGAGCAGACTACCACCACACCGTAGCGGTCAATGTGAAAAGTAAGAAAATTAGTTGGCAACCATTGGTTTTGAAAGGGAGAATAAGCAGATTATAACCGCGCCCACTTTTTCGATATCGACAATTTTTAAAATTGTTAAACTGGGATGGAGCACTAACGAATACCGATAAAGTGGTGAAAATTATAGAGCAGTTTGACTTTATGGCGCAAAAAAGAAATTTTGTAAAATTTTCGAAAAAAGCGTGGTACTTTTAACATTTAGGAGAAGAAAATTTTAAAATGCTGGAAGCAGAAAATCAAAGGCCCTTTATATTGAGTGTTGCCAGTGTTCTTGGAATTATATATAAACTGGCTAAAAGGTGAAATCTTTACCAAATTGGCAATATCTTTACGGCACGTTACAATATTATTAGAAGCGATATGGTAGCGGAAAGAACGAAAATTAAAAAAAAAAAAGATTATATAAGTGGTTAGTTTTGATAAATTTCTCCCCAAAAAAAGCGAACAATATCTGCCAAGAACGTTGCTTTTCTGTCGAAAAATATTTTGTAGCCTTTATGGAAGACGATAAATGCATTTGTGTAAGTAGTACCTTTCACTTTTCAAGTTCGTGGCATTTCTCTTTCAATGTATCCTAAATATATATGTGTTAGCACAACTGAGTATATGATGTCTGTTTTTGCTCGATCCTGGATTTTATTACTTGTTGTTCATCGCCTGATTTTCTGATTTCGTACATAGTCCCAAGTAACACTTGGTAGCAAGAATGGCTCGATTTTTATTTTCTGGACTGATGATGTTCTTTTTACGATTTGATCATAATAGACGCAGTTCTTCGCACTTCCGAATTTATATGATATATAAATTAAATGGCTCTGCCATTTCTTAAACTATCGGTATCAGTACCATCACAATTACACCATTTCCAGTTGTTTATGAAAAAGCGTCATATGGAAATGAGAATAGTTACTTGTAAATGAGAAAGCATCAAAGAAATTGCGAAAACATAATTTGTAATTGATATAAAAATGGTAATAAAGATAAGCTGTATATGGAAACGGGCACATCCTCTAATGACAGTAACACTTGATGGGATATTTCCTATGTTCAGACTGACATATCTTGGAGTGATAGAGCATTTCCATGAAAGGCTGTTGAATGCTGGAATACTCTCGCGCAATCTCCTTCAGTTACTGATCCCTTCGCTCCATCCAACGATTGATCTACACTTCTTTTTGCATTACCCTGGATCACCACTATTTTTTGTTTTATTTATTATAGTCCCTTAATTATAAGAAAGGTCGAAATTTAAAATTCTATGTATACGTTTTGGTTTTTTTTTTGTTTTCTAAAATTTGCCTTTTTTGAAAAGGGAGATCCATTGATTTTATCATATCTCTGGAACGGGTTCTCCGATTTTGTTGGAGAAAACAGCATATAATAGCCAATGAAATTACCTTAAAACTGTTTAAATACCATTTTTTTATTGGTTTCAGAGTTATTTGCATCGCATTATAAAAAAACCGATTTTTTGTATTAAAAATTTCCATTTTTTTCTTTAATTCCTAAAAAATCAAAAGAGACAAAAACTTACAACTTTTATTAGATTATCATAAAACTGTGAATATTCCAAATAAGGCAAGCTTTATTTCATGAAAATCCATGAATAAACGGTAATATTATTAACAATTGAGTGAATGAAGGGAAAATACGTATTAATAATATTTTTGTTTATTTAGCTATTTAAGATACCTTTATTAAAGAAATTCTAAAAAATTTAGTACTTCAAATATATAAAAATAGTTTCTACTTTTTGCTTGTCAACTGAAATTTTCTGAATTTGATTCTCGTATAAGAAACCAATTAAAATCCCCCATCATATTTTCGTTCCAGAGTTCTTGATAACGCTCCTCCATTGACTTAAATTGTTGGTGAACTCGTTCTCCATGCTCGTCGCTGACATCACCAAGATTTGAAGGGAAAAAATCCAAATGGGAGTGTAAGAAATGCATTTTTAGAGACATGTTTGCACCTGAAATTATATGCATATGCAATTTAGATGTTACAATTATGATGAATATACAAAAATCATATCATATTCCTACTTACCGATTTTCCAATAGTTGGTTAGTAAATCAGAAATGATTTCCTTATAATTTGGACCCCGATTATTTCCTAAAAAGTTTGAAACAATCAGCCTAAATGAGTTCCAAGCAGCCTTTTCATCGGGTGATAATAGCGTCTCGAATGTTGAGGTCTGTAGTAGTTTTCGGATTTGTGGACCATCAAAAACACCTTGAGAAATTTTTTAAGCAGATAATTTTGGAAATATTGTTTGAATATAATCGAATGCTTTTTCATTTTTGTTTAGCGCCTGAACAAAATTTTGGCTAATCCAAGCTTGATGTGTAATGGCGGAAAAATCACATTCTCCTTTTTTATTAGAGCAGCATATTTTATTGTGTGTGCCTACTTCGTGAATGGTTCTTGCTGGCCAGTCCTTCCTTACATAATATGCGCTTCGATCTCGGCTATCCCAAAGGCAAAGAAAACAACAATGTTTTGTGTAACCACCTTGTAGTCGAGTAAATAAAGCTACCACTTTCAAGTCGCAACATATTTTGTAATCGTGTGTTTCATAATGAATATATTTTAAAAGTTTGGACATGGTTTCATAAGTCTCCTTCATATTTACGGCGTGTGCGATGGGTATTGATGGCTTCTGATTGCCATTGTGTAATAAAATTGCTTTAAGGCTTTCTTTGTTACTATCAATAAATAATCTCCATTCATTGCGTCATATGTTTGGCCAAGCTTTCCAAAAATGCAAAATTTTCGCTAAATTGGGTACTTTCACTTTATTGTCAATATAACCAACATTTATTCATGTATTTTCACGAAATAAGGTTTCAATTATTTACAATGTTTACTGCTTTAAGACCGTGAAATAAAAATGGTAAGTTTTTAAAACCTTTTCTATGAATTTTTCAAAAATAAAAAAATTTCGATTTTTCAAAAAAAAATTTTTTTTATATTTTTATATGAATAACTCCACAACCGTCGATCATATAAAAACATTTTCTTATCAAGACTTGAAGAAAATTTTGCGGTGAAAATCCACTGTTGTTTTTCTGAACGAATTTAGATAAGTAATTTCCAAGATATGATAAAATAAATGGAAAGACCTCTGTGAAAATTCGTGATTTTAGAAAAAGAAAAAAAATTGTATCCATAGAATTTTAAACTTTGGGTGTTTTTGTACTTAGGGGGCCATAATACATCGAAAATAAATAGTTAGACTTCAAAGTAATTTCTCTTGTTGACTAGTGTAATGTGTCTGTGAGCTTACGCTTTTTTACTTCTACCTAGAGATTCTCAATGGGGATCAGCATTATCGAGCTAAATGCAGCATTTCAGTTTGGACATTTTAAGTATCAGCAAAAACTGACTATATAGATTTTAGAATGCTTGGTTGTCGGTTGAATCGTTCGCCTACTCCTCCGATCGTTGGCGAACTGACCTTATTGAAGCAGCGCATGCACTCCTGGTAAACGGACGCTCTCGCATATTCAGTTTATGCTTTCTCATTTACCCCTAGCTATTCTCATTTCCTTTCTTCGCACTTACATCTGATGTTTTCTCATTTACAATTGACTATTCTCATTTCCAAATGACGCTTTCGCATTTTCAATTATCTATTCTCATTTTCATGTGAAGTTTTCGCATTTAAATTTGACGCTTTCTCATTTCCAAATGACTCTTTTACATTTTCAATTATCTATTCTCATTTTCATGAGAAACATTGTCATTTACATTTGACGGATTATCATTTACAATTGACTATTCTTTTTTCCAAGTGACGCTATCTCATTCACAACTGGAAATGGTTTATACACTTATGTAATAGCTTTTGCCTTCCTTTGCCTAAACACTGCTTGACTTCACAACATATTAGAGCCGTAAAGGCTCCTCGCTCTGTGCCAAAAGCTGCCTTTATAGCAACAAAAATATGAGAATTAAAGAGAATGAGTTTTGAATTTTCATCACAGTCTAGAACTTCTTTTCCGATCAGCCCGCATCTGAGGCCACCCATACTCACGGCAGTCGGCCTCACGTTTTCCTCTTCTACCTAGTTACCTCTCTTTGTGTCACCATATCCCACCCATAAATCTACTTGGTAGCGTTTTTTTTCTTTAAATCGAAGGTACTTTAAAATACTAAATTTAATTGTGATAGCCAAATTTTTCTTTATAAAATTGTACTAATACGATTAGCCGCAGTTTTTGCTGGAATTCTTTTATGTCTGGTAGTCCCATACGTCATTAGTGGGAGTCGCGTTGATGCTAGTCAGTTACACCGTTCAGTCGAAGAGAAAAAGGTGCAGGAATCCTCAAATGTTCCGTAAACAGTTTCCCCTTGCTAAACATTCTTTGCGACGTATGTAACTTGGCTGGAAAAAATTAATGGGTGGAGTCAGTACCTGGATCACCTCTTTGATCATGGACTTCATTACTACATAAAGTCAGTGTATCTACTTGCAACGTTACGTTTTAGCTGCCAAGATAAATACGCCACAAGGAATGTTAAGGATGGCCTAGGAGGTTGAATGTGGCCATATTACATTGTTCTCGACATAGTCGCGCTATTATTTTAATGGTGCATGTTATCGAACCGTCAACATCGGCAATACTTCCGGAAACCTTCGCCGACCATCTTAGTTACTACTAGAAGATGAAAAAGATAGTTATATATTGGGCAGTGGTGTTAAAGCTGAAGTCTATTTGTTTTAGTGTACTTTGGTCGTAATCTGAATGCTATTTTGTGTGGTCAAATGTTTAAACATTGCTAAGTTGATCAACCCCAATCCACTGTGACATTAAGGTCAAAGACTTCTTGCCCAGTCTTGCGATGTAACTATCCTTTGGATTTAACAATTTATCACAAGAGAGTCGCTATCTAAAGTACTTGGCGGAAAAGTCTCCCTTTAAGCACCAAGACTTCCCCTTTAGCTTACTTAAATGCTATTACTGTTGTGGGGAGTATTTTACGGGATATGAACGCGGCGCGCTACGGTATCAGCAGCTCTATATTGGTCTTATTTACTGCTACGATAACAATTTCCTTCACCACTCGAACCTAAGTAGCCTCTTCCGACAGAAAGGCTATAATAGGGGTTTTTCCAAACCATCAAACCTGCTGGGTAACCGAACAAATTGTGTTTTTGTTTTTTAAATTCAAGTAAATTTTCCACATTTTTTTTCCAAAAGCAACATGATACGTTGTAATGAGCCTACATAACCGCACATATGAAAATGAACTTTATTTGGCAACTGCTGTGATAGCTGAGTTAATTTTGCTGCCACTTTTCGTATACATCGGAAAAATTTACAAAGCGCCAAATGTTAACTGTAACCAAAACGAGGAGTAGAAAAAATTCAAAAACACAAGCTTTAGCAACGCCTCTTTAACGCCAGCGTGCAAAATCGCTTGTTTTCAACAGTTTAATGAATGTTTGGCGTTTTTCTGCTTTTTTAACATATCACTTTTTTCATTTTGTTAATTTTATCCTCGCTTAATAGTTAAAGTTTCAATGGCTTTCTAGCTCAAATACAACAACATTCAATATTTGCCACTTTCAAAAATTCAATCTGAAAACTGAAAAAGCTATAAAATATGCGAAGCAGGCCGTGCCAATTCGATGAATATGTGCCGGGTGTGTGTATTTGTGTATGTGCTGAAATACATAAAAACATATAAAATTTACTTGTTTTAACTGCAGGCTGCAGCGTAGGGGGTTGTAGAATGTTTGTTGAGCGTATGGGGCGTATACATAACACATGTTCGGCGGGACTGTGACGGTGGCTCCATTGGCAGGATCATCCATACTAATGTACATCTTTGTATATACAAATATACATATGTGTTTATGTGTATGTTCATACATGAAATAAAGACGTTAATCTAAAGTACCTAGCAAATGTTGCCATTGGGAAAATGTTAATATCAACAATGAAAGTAATGAAGATGGCAAAGGCGGTTAAGTGAACGTTGAAAACATTCAAACTTCACCTTTAAACGTTAGCTGTAACTGTGTTGTTGGGAACGGTGTATGTATGACGGTCACTTTTTACATATGTCGACATCGTTCCGGGTTGATTGGTTGGAACTTTGGTGTGTTTTGATTAAAGTGATGCAATCAATTGGATTTTTAGTGATTTAATGGCGGTGTTGATTTGTTTTTCAATTTATAGGCTCTGGTAATTGTGCAATTGTTATATTAACAAGATTTCGTCAAGGAACAAATTATTATTCGCAGCAATTTTCAAAATATTGGTAAAATTCGGGTATATGTGAAGATATCAATGGCGGTCTGATTCCCAGTTGTAAGGGTTGGCCACATCTCTTAATTGTGGTAATGTAAATGCTTCTAATGAAAAAAGGTTAATTGGTATAAATAAATAAATAAATAGATGTAAGGCGCGAAAACCTCCGATGAAATTTTAGGCTTAACTTCTCTTTCAGTTTACGTCGTGCTACTCTTAATTTTTCTTCCAAATTGACGGGACCTACATGTCTTATGCCTACTCCGAACGGCATCTTCAAAGGCAGATGAGTTTTCACTGCGTAGCTTTTCATAGCAGAAATACAATTGCAGTGCTTGCAAAATTAGTGCCGAGGGGCGACCTCGCTTAGAAAAACTTTCTTCTTATTAAAAAAACTTGCTTCTAAAATTTTGATGTTGCTTTGTCCGGGGCGTGCACCGAAGACTTCAATGTGGTAGGCTGAGCACGCTGCAAACACAACACGGCCGCTGCCAGGTTTATAATACTGTCACGGAAATGAAATGGATTAATTTTAGTCCGAATGACGAAAATTGTGAGTCCTTAAAGCAGAATATAGGCCCACAATAAAGTATACTGAAATGGAACAAGGGCTGAGTGCGGGATGGCTTTGATAGTTCATTAGATGGTGGGGCTTATATCTTAATGGGGCTTGTTACCGGAACGTACCGGATCTGCATCCGGCAAAGGACCATCAAAATCGATAACATTCACCAAAACCTTCGGGCTGTGTCTTAATCGCTACAACGACAATCACAACAACAACAACATCGAGCTGTGTTGATTAAGACATGCCTGGCTGTCTGTTTGAACACAAACTAGCCTCGGCTGTTAATGGAACAGGATTCGCCACGTGTAGGTGAGGTTGACAATTGGGTTGGAAAAGCTATATATTGCGCTGGCAACCCCTTGAGAGGGCTGCGTTACACAACCCCTTGAACCAATTTGGTATTTTAGTCGCCTCGCTTCCCCCTCTGCTTCCAATCTGCGGTGTTGACTGAAATACTTTCTTGGCCTAAGCGACTTCATCTATTCGCATAACATGACTTTTCAGCGAAGCATTTGGGGTTTTACTCGCTGCACTATCTGCACATCCGCCTAAAGCTTAAAAAGTCCTTCGATACTCGCCTTCAGCATTATTGGCAAGATCCTACACTCTTCGGATATCTCAGAACTTTCCAAGCCATACATCAAGACAGGTATGATAAGTGACTTGTACAGTGAATAGACCAAGTCCTTCACAATCTCGAATTTATATTCGTCAAGAGTGATGGGTTGCCAAAGCGCGAGTATCGAGTATTCGGTTCGTCTTCTTTTTTGCTAGCTAGCAATGAGGAGAAGTGTTTTCTCAACAACTTTAGCACACCCTGTAAGTCAGTTACCAGGTCGCAATTTTCACTTCTGCACAAATCTGCCCCGTTATTGAAAGTTTCCGCCATCTGGCGAATTTTTTCTTCGCTACACGATAACCCTCTAATTGAGCCCGTGTTATCGTGGCTCTATGCAACGTGGCCCTATAGGCAGCGTCCTAAGTTTCCGAGGCAGCGTGACATTTCTCACCGTACAAATTTTTTTGCCGGTTCCCCCACTTTTTCATGGTGTTGCTGCGCGCACTTTCATTACTGTACAGATGTGAAACATATTTTGGCTGCCAGAAGGTAGTAGTTCGAGTCGACATTTTCACCTTGAAGAGTGCGAACATCCAGAGGACTGGAAATGCTTCAGCCGTGGTTCATGACGGGATCAATTTGATTTCGTATTTTTCGATGAGGAAATAGCCAAGTAGATCGGTACATCTTTATATGCCGGAACCTGGCCATTTTTCGGGACGCGGCGAATTCGATCAGCTTCAATCCGTTGGGAGATGTAAAACTTTAGAGGCAAAATTTCTAGATTATAGGACCAAACGCCAAACGGTCACCCTACTATTAAAGTCTCTCAGCATGATTTTAATATCATGGCGGGGCAGTCATCGTATGTCTTTTTTAGTTTCTTATAGAAGAAGCCCTTTCACGTCCGCATCGTCTATAGGTGAATAAACGCATATAAATGAGATATTGAAAAACTTCGCCTTAATGTAAGACTCCCGTTCACAGCCTTGAACGATAGAACTTGGTGACGAACCATAACCTTGTCTCCGAATTTCGCGCTTGTTCATATGGCCACCGTAGTAGACGTCGCAAGGCCCTTTCCGCATGTCGGTGACGTCGTACTTTCCTTTTAAAGGACATCAATTAACCGAAACATCCGGGCACCGATACTTTCTTCTAAAGAAGTTCGACATTCCAGGTACATGCCCTCAAATATTGGTCTTTAAAATCATAGTCAAGCCATGCTTAAAAATACGTTTTTAAATTGTTAGTTAATTTTGTAACGTATTTACTGCAGATCCTCTTATTTGCAATCTTCTGCTAAGTTCGAATCACTAAACTGTTGAATAAATAACTCCAATATTTAATAATGCAAAATGGCTTTATTCAAGTACTTCATAATAAATAACTCTACTATTGCTCGACAGATAGCGTGCTTAATCGAAACTGATTATTGCGCCTCTACTGGTCGCCTTTTATACTGTTTGGTTTACTCGTTGACATTTCTAGGCGGTTCTGTTCTAGAATCCACTAGTTGGTTATTTGCTATAAGTTTCTCAGCTATAACTACAGATGCACAATTTTTATAGCTTCTCTCACAGCTCATGCGCGTGTGTTTATGAGCGACACTTCCAAAATTATATTGCATATCTCAGATAAGATATCTGCAAGTGTTTGTGCGTTGCTTCCCCGCTGCGTGTACTTACATATGTGTAGACATAATGATTGAATTATTGATGTGCATCAAGTCACTGCTTATCATCGGCTTAGAGATGGCAGTACCCCTTAGTGTTGCCAATATTCATAACACTGCCCTCCAACTAAGTCTGATCGTCCCGATCAGACAAATCTCTCGACCTAAACTCCGCTAGCATCTCGAAATGTACCACTCTTCTACTCTGCGGTTCCCCAATGGTTTGTATGCGGTAGATGGTATCATCGATCTTCTTCACAACTTTGTACGGCCCTTCCTAACTGCACCGAATCTTGGATGGAACACTTTTCCGCCCGGTGAGGGTTGTATAACAGTACCAAATCTCCCGCCAAGAAACCTTCCGAATTATTATTCTCATCTTACCTGTGTTTCATCGTACTACTCATTACCCTGGTTCGTTCCTTCACACTCTGCTGCTTGGCCAATGAACTATTTCGTAAAGCTTGCGCTTGACGGATTTGCTTTGCATAATCAGTATCGTTCCGATGCTTTACAACAGTAGTGTGTCCTGGCTTGAAACCACCCTTGCATTCTTTCTGCGAAATTCTTTCCTTCGTTTTAGTGCGTCCGTTAGGGCTTTTCAATGCCACTGTTTCTCTCACAGCTACCTTCGGTTTTGATTTGTTTGGCCCATTTGTTCCATCAACTTTTGCTGGATCTACTTTCTTTGACTTTCGTGGTTTCTGTCGAATCTCCTCCACCAGCACTCGCTTACTGCTGAACCCTTTTTCCAAACTGAAGTTAAGTGGCACATCCTGGTTCTTATACTGCATAATCCTTCTCTGCAGATCCTGATGTCATAGTCAACTAAGAAATCCACTCCCAATATGACTTCATCAACGATCTCTGCCACAAGGAATTTGTGTAGAACCATGACCTCCCCAATTAAGACTTCACATACTACTTCTCCCTGGACTTGGTTATACTCGCCAGTAATCGTACGCAATATTGTTTCAGGTAATTGCTTTACTCTCCTGTTGACCACATCAGATCGGATCAAGGAATGAGATGCGCCCGTATCTACAGTCAGTACATGTTCCTTGCCATCGAAATTTTCTTTGACGGTAAGACTGCTCGATTTCCTTCCAGTTTGCGAGATAGGTATCACACGACATTCAATAGCTGGGGCAAGTTCCCGATCTTTACATTTGCTCGCTCTTATTTATCTCCTCCAGCTTTGCGTTTACGATCAGCCAAGTTGGAACTACCATGACTGGTGCTGCAATGACATGCAATGTGACTTGGGTTACCGCACTTGAAACACTTCATAACTCCGGCATTGTTTTGTTGTAATCCCTTCAGTGCTTCCAAAATTGTGTCTACCCAATCTGGCCTTTCCACTTCCACGCGATGAGCTTTGTATGCGGGCTTACTCAAAAGTGACGCTGTTTCCTGAGTCAGTGCATGGGATACCGTTTCAGCAAATGTTGGCTTTGGGTTCGCGTATGTGGCGCGCTTCGTTTCGACGTCCCGTATGCCGTTAATAAAGCTCTGAATCTTTACCCTTTCAGTGTATTCCACGGGTGCGTCCGCATTTGCAAGATGAGCCAATCTTTCAACATCCGAAGCAAACTCCTGTAATGTCTTATTTGCTTTTTGGTAACGGTTTTGCAACTCAATTTGGTTTATCTGTTTTCTATGCTCGCTTCCATAACGTCTCTCGACAGCGGCCATTCATGCTTCATAGTTGTTCCGCTCTCCTTCGGGAATCGTCTGTAGGATTTCGTCTGCTGGCCCTTCAATACTACGAATAGAGCTGCAACTTTATCTTCAGCATTCAAGTTGTTCACTACTGAAGTCTTCTCAAATTGAAGCTTGAATACCTCGAAAGGAAGAGAGCCGTCAAAAGATGGAGTTTTTGCCTTCGGATTGCTCTCTGCAACAGCTGGGCGATTTAGTTGTAACTGTTGCATAAGAACTTTCAACGCTTCTATCTCGGCATCAATTTTGTCCTCGAGTTGTAAAATTCTTGCATCCTGCTCTTCCAGTTTCGCAAAGAGCTGCGATGATACCTGTTCCGAAATTTTTGTCGACATTCCAGATATACGTGCCTCTTCGCTTCCAGTTGAGATTACATATATGTCTTCTGTTCTTCCAATTGAGATGACATTTTGGACGCCATTTCTGAAATGCGTGCCTCTTGTGACTCCAGCTGAGATGCCATTGTCGATGTTTGTACAGATATTGTGCTCGTCACTGTCTGCGGTGTTTCGTTTTCTTCTTCCATTTTTGTTGTTGTTTTGTTGCTATCATAATGAAGGACATACTCCTCAGCATTGATGATTCCTGCTAATACCATAGCTACACTTAGTCGTTTTTGTAGCTGGGATTTATCGCCAAAAGTATCCAATTCATGGACTTTCAACTCCTCCTTCAGTTGCTGGATCGTCAATTCACTCAACTTTTCCATGTCCAAGTTGTATTCCCAATCTTCGGAATTTATTCAACAATTCCTCTTCTGACACCAATTGTAACGAATTTACTATAAATCCTCTTATTTGCAACCTTCTGCTAAGTTCGAATCACTAAACTGTTGAATAAATAACTCCAATATTTAATAATTCAAAATGGCCTTTTTTCAAGTACTTCACAAAAAATAACTCTACTATTGCTCGACAGATAGCGTGCTTAATCGATACTGATTATTGCGCTTCTACTGGTGTCGCCTTTTTTACTGTTTGGTTTACTCGTTGACATTTCTAGGCGGTTCTGTTCTGGAATCTACTAGTTGGTTATCTGTTATAAGTTTCTCAGCTATAATTACAGATGCACAATTTTTATAGCTTCTCTCACAGCTCATGCGCATGTGTTTGTGAGCGACACTTCCACAATTATATTTCATATCTCAGATAAGATATCTGCATGTGGGTGTGCGTTGCTTCTCCGCTGCATGTACGTACATATGTGTAGACATAATGATTGAATTATTGATGTGCATCAAGTCACTGCTTAGCATCGGCTTAGAGATGGCATTACCCTTAGTGTTGCCAATATTCGTAACAATATTTTAATATCAATAAAAAATGCAATATTCTCTTTTCTATTGCGATAATTTAAAGGTTTTGATTAATCCGTTTTCAGGTTGTTGACAACTTTGAAAGCCATACATTGTGTATGCTTCTCATAAACAATAACAGTAACTTGCGTCATATTCCTCCTAGTCCACTTATACATATAAACTCCAGCAATTCACCTTAAATGCCTTTCTCATTAGAGTATTTACTTAACCTATTACCTCAGTAGCTCAGAACAATCAAGCTTTGCACACAAAACAACCGCCAACCGTTAAACAGCTTGAACTCAGCAGCACTCGACGACACCTATTAACCTCTTAAAGCAGTTCAACCTATACTTACATTCGTATGCCGTATTTCTATTTGAAGTGCTTAATGTAGAACGTTTAAGTAGTACATGAATATTTGTGAGTGAATGTGAGATATGCGCGCTGGCAGGAGCTTAACCATACTTTCTTAAAAATATATGTAGATCCTTATACAAACAACAGAAAAGTTTTCGTTGATGTTGTTGTTTCAGAAATAAAACTATTTACTGAAGGTTTTGTAGAAAGTTACCGATGCACTTGCCCACATATAAATCCGTCTGGGTTGAGTATTTTGTACCATTTTTTTGCTGGTTCTACTTTATTGTCAGCTTCTTACTTTATATGTGGTAGACACGGTACTGCACGGAGTAGTGAAAAATATAGATAAAGCTTCGAAATGTAAGGAGTGTTCCTTAAGAGTCAACTTAAACATTTCCGAGGCTTTGACAATGTCTCTAAAAAGGCGATCATGGAGCGTCTTAAGTAAATTGAAGTATATCAAGCCCCCACAAGATGTATCGGCTACAAGCTTAATTGCATGAAGGTTACGTCGAAAGTGGTGGAGAGGAACCCGGCCCTGCGGCGTGCCTCTGTCACCTTGTCCCATTTGCTGTGAACGCAGGTCATCAACCATTTACTCAGGCGGCCAGATGAGAGGCCCGTAAAATTTACGGCGTACGAGGATGACATTGTATTTATGATTAGTGGAAAGTGCTTTCGAACAATTAGCTCTTTGATGTACCGGGCGCTTTGTGATACACATACCTGAGCATCTATTGTCGGATCGACTGGCAGCGGGTAAGGAGGTTTAGAACAAACCCGCGGCAGGTATGGCTGCCGTAGGAGGTGACTAAAATAACAAATTGATTCAAGGGGTTGTGTAGCACAATCCTTACAAGCGCAATTTATAGCTTCTCCAACCCAATTGTCAACTTGGCGAATCCTGTTTCTTCAATAGCTGATGCTCTTACGATTCCAAGTTCTTCATGGATCTAAGGGCGTGGGAGGGCGGCTCGGCCTAGAAGGTTTAATGTGGTTATACTAAATCGTTCCCGAGATGGTCGGGCTTGTACCTTAATGGTGCTTGTTACTAGAACGTACCGGATCTGCATCCGGCAAAGGAGCATATACATCGATAACACTCGCTTCAAAAAAAAAAAAAAAAAAAAAAAAACAGCAACCGCCAACGCGGGGTGATGGATGTGGTCTTTCTTACTAGGAGGTACAAAGTCCCAAATTAGTTTAGGCTTAAGCTAAGAGGTGTAGACAGTAAGTTTTCGTGGAAGCTCAACGTGAAGGAAAGAGTGAAGAAGACCACGGCGGCACTTTGTGCGTGTAAAAAGATGATACAGTGTACGAAGGGTCCGTCGCACTCTCTCCATCTCATCGAGTATATAAAGCCTTTAATATAATGTGAAGTTCTAGCTTGATGGACGGCCAATCACAGAATTATATGCTGCTCTGCATATTCCACCTGTAGACCTGGTGGAGAAGAACATGGCGTTAACATCCGCAACGGGACTAAATGCATCGGGTCAGCTTGAGTAAAGGCAATATTGCAACAACAAATATTGGAAGACAGACTACCCAGTATCCTACCTGCGCTTCGATGGGTCCCTTAGAACTACGATAGAGGTTAGCGCAAGAGCGCTCAAAGACGAGGCGATACACGTGTATTCGTTTTTTTCGATACTGATGATTATGATACATGCAAGTCTATATCTATCTCGATTTCTTTATACCCGTACAACCCACCGATATCCAATCAAAGTTAATATACCATGTGTGCAAAGCATGTTGAGTATAAAAAGACGTGCACATACATTCCTATATTCACATTTAATAAAGAGTTCTCATAAATTATGTCTTCAGAAGAAGTTTATCTGGTACGATATAAATTTGTAGGTATATTATCTTACGCCTTTAGCGTTTTGAGCTACACGCATACAGAAGTAGGCGCTCCAGTCATACCATTTTCTGCGCCTTTCATTACCTTCATCCATACGTTAACAGTCAATTATGCTAAAAAGCTAAAAAGCAAATTTTTATTGATTTATATATAACATACTCTAAAGGCGATTATGAGTACATAAATACTACTCGCATGAAGAGGAAATTAATGTATGAATATCGCATGGTGGTGTTGAAGTCGAAAGCCAATAAATATGATAAATGGCTTTTATGAGACTTCTAGTTAGACCTTTAAACACTCTCATATTTTATTAATATATGCACTATAGATGTATTTATGATGAGTATTTATGCTCCTGAAGATGTCTACTAAAATTAGTGATAATGGTTATTGTAAATTGGTATATTTTTAGAGTTCACTAAACACACAAATTGGAATCATTGAGTTAAAAAATTTTTGATTTATTTGTTGCACCATTTTTTCAAAGCTATAACTCAAAATCTAAGACATTTTATGTAGTGATTAGATGTAGTGAGAATTCATAGACAATTATTGAGTAAATATTAATTTATATAGTGAGAAACCATAAAGTTTTTTAGTAAATGTTTGCATAAATAAAAGGCTGGCAGTAGAAAGCAGATATTATTATTTTTTTGAGTTGGGAAAGGGCCGCAATATAAAAATAGAAAAAAAGAACACAAGGCGCGATAGCCTCCGAGGAGATTTTGGGCAGTCCTTCTCTTCCAATTTGCGTCGTGATACTTTGTTTTACGCCGAATCGGAACGGCATCTATGTGTAGATAAGTTTTCACTGAGAAGCTTTTCATGGCAGATGTACACTCGGAAAGCAACCCCCATTGGAAAAAATGGTTCTCAGTTGTTGATATAACTGTACCCAAGATTTTAAACCAGGATATTCAATGTGGTAGACGGAGCACGCTGGGACCACATCACCACGTCCGCCAACCAGAAACAAATAATTTCGAGCTTTTTTAAGAGCTATATCTTTAGCTGGTAACACTCGGAAGAAAAGGGATTCAAGGGGTTGATAAGCGCAATACAAAGCTTTATAGTTTCAAAGCTTCCTCAACCCAATTGTCAACGTCACCTACGCGAGGGGAATCCTGATACAAATATGAATGTATCATACACATATTTAGCAGGCAAGGCTCTGGCAACCCCAAATTCCTCATGGAAGTAGGGGTGGGGGCGGGATGGCTTAAAAGGTTAAATGTGGTCATATTAATCGTTCCGGGCAAGTACCTTAATGGTATTTTGTTACCGGAACGTACCGGATCTATATCCGGCAAAGGACCATCAACATCCTTTCCTTTCCTTTCGTGTTTTTTTCCTTTCTTTTCTTTTCTTTTCTTTTCTTTTCTTTTCTTTTCTTTTCTTTTCATTTCCTTTCTTTTCTTTTCTTTTCTTTTATTTTCTTTACTTTTCGAGGATATTGCATATACCGACTCTTTGTGGATTTATGCTTGTATGGATCAAACAGCTGTGTTGGCAGGTGCCGGATTTCGTCATAGTGTTTATGGAGATGTTCCGTTAACCCCCTAGAGGCGGTGCTAGATCAAGCAGTTGTGTGCTAGGATGTCCACAAAATTAAATTCATTATGACGTTAGCACAAGATATTAAGTAAAGAAATTCAATGTGAAAAAAGAAAACTCAAATAAATCTCAAGTGGAGATAAAAAAAAAAAAAAAAAATGTAAGGCGCGATAACCTCCGAAGAGATCTAAGGCCGAGCTTCTCTTCCAATTTGCGTCGTGCTCCTCTTGATTTTCCCTACAAATTGGCCGGAGGGGACCTACATGTTTTATGCCGACTCCGAACGACATCTGCAAGGCAGATGAGTTTTCACTGAGAGCTTTTCATGGCAGAAATACACCCGGAGCGCTTGCCAAACACTGCCGAGGGGCGACCCCGCTTAGAAAAATTTTCTTGTAATTTAAAAACCTTACTTCTAAAATTTTGATGTTGCTTTGCCCGGGGTGCGAACCCAGGGCATACGGTGTGGTAGACGGAGCACGCTACCATCACACCACGGTGGCCGCCAGTGGAGATAGCTTAAGTTAAAATATGAGATTTAATAAATCTTAACGCAGCTTAACATCATTTTTGCTCAAAACCTTTAATAGGCTGATAAATGTGCATAAAAAGTTCTGCATGGATGGAAAACTGTTCTCCAAATGAAACACATTCATCATTATTCAGATGGATCGGCTGCATGCTTAATTTCCGGACGATTATTTGGAAGTGGAACTGCATGAGGCCATAAAACCGATGTACAGGGGCACGCCACAGAGCGGAGTATTATCACCCTTCTGTGGACGCTGGTCATCAACCAACTGCTCACACGGTTCCATGAGGGACCTGTCAAACTCACGACGTTGCAGTTGTCATAAGTTGAAAGTGCCTTCTAACAATGGAATGAGTAGGGACTGCGGTATACTGCGCTCTTCTAGAAATAACCAAATCCTCAAGCTTCCAGATCACTGTGGTGTCATTCAGTCCCTTGTGAGGTACACATGGAACGACCACTTCAACCTTACGTAATGTAAAATTACTTATAAAATCGGGTTCGTCTCCCTCAGCCAAGCTTACACCATTCTCAAAGCCTTAATTTCCAGAAGTGTTTTGGGTATGCATTTATTTAAGGACTATAAAAATGTGCAAAATTTATTAAGCCTTAGAACTCAAATTTTAATTAAAATTTAAAAATCAATTTACCTGTGTATGTATGTAGGTAATAGTAGTACTGTATATATGTACATACTTCGATATTCGTATGCAGCTCAAACGTTAACTAAAACCGTACCTAAGTTCAAAAGTTTCATCATTTTGTGTAAGTATGTGAACTCATCGAAATTCCTAATCGCTCATCAAGCTCATAAAAGCTAAATGTATTCGTAGAATTCAATTGAATAGAAACCCATTCATTTGTCTGAACTAAAGAATGCTACTTCATAGATACCAATTTAAACTACTGCAGCAGTTGCACACACACTTGCACACATTTAACGCTCTGTTACTTCATTACGGCAGGGACTAAACTTTCTAACCTTTAGGCAGATTCTGTATTAGAACTTCGTGGAAATTATTGGCAAATGGGTTAGAGCGAATAAGTAAAGTTACCAAATTCTACTAACCGATTCTTGTATTTCCTATTTTGCTAGTTTTTTTGTTTTATTTTGTGTAGTGCTTCAAGTAAGTTCACCAATATATACGAATACGAGAATTCACTCACGGTATAAACTGTTATGGTAATGCCCCATAACTCCTGCCCGCCTTACTTACTTACCCACAACTTATGGAAGAATTATCATTGCATTTATTTTGCGGCTAAAACTTTAATTGAGTTTAAGTCCGACCATTTCATTTTAAAATATTTTTAGTTTGCGCTGCAGCAAGACAATTGCCGTTGGTAGTGCAAATTTTCCTGACCTGGGCGCTCTGAACTAAACGTCAAATTTACAGCTTAGTCTTGCGGTGGAGTTGAGTGTTTAGTGTTTTATATATGTACATTTTTTTTTAACTTCACTACTTTTTCTATAGTGTTTTTCACATATATGTTTGCTATGCAAGTTTTTTATTTATAGTATTTATTTTTGATAAACTACAAACATTTTTGGTTTCGAGTTTGACCCAACGGCCTTTCGAGCGCGTACTTTAATTGTTGAAGTTTAGTGGAATAAAGTTAATGAAAAAACCGACTGTTTTCATAAAAACTATATTTCCCCAATATCTCCAACATATTTATACAAATACTGCAAATAGAGATATTGGCCATAGAATACAGAAATTGGCTAAAAAAATGTCTTAGGTTATCATATATTCGGTCATTGGAAAGGGTTTACAAGTAAGATAAGTTTGTTTTCTTCTCTTTCTAACACACTGCCGTTTGACACCGACCGAAATGTCAAAAAAGTATGGAAGGAGCTTTTTGACACTGAATTAAGTGTAAAAATTACCAAGGTTGCTGCCATCAGGATTGACGTGGCGTGATTGACGTACGCTTCCCAAGGCAGTCGGTTCTATGTACCGGAGCGACTCGGGATTTTTCCCGACCAAGGACTGTCATTTCAGTGTGACCCCATCTAATTTATTTCGTCCCTCCCACAAATTGTCATCCTCCCAGCAGCTCCTTGCAGCAGGACTGCTCCATATTCTCTTACTCCGGGAAGGCATCGAATCCAATCCGGGTCCGTCTCCTGACCCCGGTCCTGAGATATGGTTTTGCTGCATCTGCCGGAAAATAATCTTTTTAGGACGGTCATACTCTGTTCAGTGTGTCTCGTGCAAGGGATGGTTGCATCGGACAGGTTGTTCTGGGCTTGATCCCAAAACCCGACGTCCACGTAACTTTTATAAATCTTTTGTGGCTCCTTGCTGTTCACGCCCAAGGGCGTCCCGTAGTCTACGTCTAAGCGCCCCCCACAACCTTCCAGCAGCCCGCTGCTCAGCAAGCCACAACAAGTACCCGCTGCTGCTCGCGCCCCACGGCGCCAACAACTCAAACAGCTGCTACCACTCATAACTACAATCTTCGTTGTAGAGTCGGAAGCAATGCTGAGCAGCAGCCCCTGCCCCCGTCTTCCTCCCCCCCCCCCCCTCTTTTCCGGCAGCAATCGTGTAGGTCAGGGAAACAGACAACAGCAATGCTGAGCAGCAGCCCCTGCCCCCGTCTCCCCCCCCCCCCCCCCCCCCCTCTTTTCCGACAGCAATCGTGTAGGTCAGGGAAACAGACTCTTAGTCCCTACCTCCGTTTGCACCGTTTGCCAGCACAGAATATCAGAATATATATGTTTGCGACATCCGCCCAATGCAGTTCCTGCCTTGGGTGGTGCCACTTCCCTAGATGTTCTGGTCTCCGCGACGGCAACCCCCCGACGGGTTTCATCGCGCCATGATGCCAGGCCGCAAACCCAAATCATCCGGGTACCCCAATGCTTGCCCAAGGACCACAACGGCAATTGCGTCCTGGCCTTCCCCAACCCAGGCGTAGTCACCCGTCACTTACCCCCAGAGTGGCGACGTCTCCCCTTATGCACTTCAGAATTCTGCAGTTAAACTGTAATGGACTAACTGGGAAGATTACGGAGATAGTCGATTTCATGAAGCGGCGCAACATCCGCATTGCTGCGATTCAAGAGACTAAACTCACAGCAAGATCTGCATTGTAGACCTGCTCTGGGTATAACGTCCACAGGAAAGACCGCGAAAGCGGAAATGGAGGCGGTCTCGCGTTTATCATACACCACTCTGTGCAATATTGTATATTTGATCCTGGCATCGACCGCAGGGACAATGTCTTAGAACGTCAAGGCCTATCTGTCCGGTCAGGCGATGCAAATCTAGAAATCATCAACATCTACATCCCTCCTGCCACCTGTTGCCCCAGTGGATACCGCCCTAACATCAGGGCCTTACTCACTGGCAACAATCGCATTATCTTAGGCGATTTTAATGCCCATCATGATCTATGGCATTCAAACTTGCGGGCGGACAGTAGGGGTGAGATGTTGGCGTATCAAATAGAAGAAACGATGTTCTGCACAACAAACGGAGACGCCTCCATACGTATGGTAGGAAGCTGTCACAGCTCGCCAGATATCTCAATCGTGAGCGCAGAACTCGTAAACTGCGTCAACTGGCAGCCGATGGTAACATTGGCATCCGACCACCTGCCCATACTTATTTCGCTTGAGCGTAACGCCGACTTCATCGTCACTGAAAAACGCACTTTCATAAACTTCAAAAAAGGAAAGTGGGAAGAATATAAATCCTTTACAGACAGCCGCCTAGCTGCCCTCCCTATCCCGACTGATGCCCGCCAAGGGGAGCGTGCCTTCCGTAAGGTCATTAAATCCACCTCGGCACATTTCATTTCCGCCGGGAGAATTCCCGAAATCCGGCCCCACTTCCCGGCGGAGGCCGCAAACTTAGCGAGAGAACGTGACCTTATAAGACAGCTTGACCCAGGCGACCCCCAAATAAGGGATATAAACCAACGCATCAGATTGCTTGTAGATGAACACAAGCGGGCGAAATGGGAGGAGCACCTAAGAGGTTGTAACCTCTCTACCGGTGTGGGTAAACTTTGGTCCACCGTAAAGTCCCTATCGAATCCGACTAAGCACAAAGACAAAGTTTCCATCGCCTTTGGCGACAAAGTGCTGTCGGACGCGAAAAATGCGCGAGCGCTTTCTGCCGACGATATATAATGCATCCTGCGGTCGACAAAGATAGACGGAGAGCCAATAGACGCGCACATAAACACAAATTCAGCGCGTCACCAATCACCATCACCGCTAAAGAGGTTGAGGACGCCATTGGTCGCACTAAACCATCCAAAGCAGTGGGCCCAGACGGCATAGCCATGCCGATGCTTAAAAACCTAGGGAAAGAGGGGTTCAAATATTTAGCACATGTCTTCAATCTGTCTCTTTCCACCTTTGTCATACCTGAGAAATGGAAAATGGCCAATGTGGTCCCGCTACTAAAGCCTGGGAAACCAGCTAACATAGGTGAGTCGTATCGTCCGATATCTCTCCTATCGCCAGTGGCAAAGACGCTTGAAGCCATTCTGCTCCCTTATTTCTAAGCAAATTTGCAGCTAGCCCCTCATCAGCATGGCTTCAGAAAACTCCATAGCACTAACACCGCGCTGAATGCCATTAGCACCCAGATAAATTGCGGTTTAAATCAATACCCCCACCATAGAACAGTACTCGTAGCGCTAGACCTATCAAAAGCTTTTGATACGGTCAACCATGGCTCATTACTGCGGGACCTGGAAGGGTCTACCCTTCCCCCAAGTCTTAAAAGGTGAACCGCAAATTATCTGGGTGGTCGGCAGGCATCGGTGCAATTTAGAAACGAAACAGCAAAGCCAAGGAGAATTAAACAGGGGGTGCCACAGGGTGGTGTTCTATCCCCACTTTTGTTTAATTTCTACATATCTAAGCTACCTTCACCACCGGAAGGAGTCACAATCGTTTCCTACGCCGATGACTGCACAATAATGGCCACAGGCCCAGGCTCAAAGATCGATGCGCTATGCAATAAAATAAACGGCTACCTCCCTGATCTCTCCAGTTTTTTCGCCTCGCGAAACCTGGCATTATCACCGACTAAATCTTCCGCGACCTTATTTGCAACATGGTCGCCCCAAATGTCGACCATTTTGAACATCAACGTCGATGGCAATACGCTACCGACTGTCCGACACCCCAAAATCTTGGGTGTGACGTTTGATCAGGATCTACATTTTGGTGAGCACGCAGCCGCAATTGTTCCGAGAATTCAGAGCCGTAACAAAATCCTCAAATCCCTCGCTGGCTGTACTTGGGGAAAAGATAAAGAAACGCTCATGACTACATACAAAGCAATTAGCCAGCCGATTACGTGCTACGCGTCACCCATATGGTCGCCAAGCCTAAAAATCACCGACTGGAAGAAATTAGAGGCCTGCCAAAATACTGCTCTCAGAATCGCCACGGGCTGTCTTCTTATGTCCCCAGAACACCATCTTCATAATGAGGCGAGAATACTCCCCATCAGGGAGAGAAATGAGATGCTGACCAAACAGTTCCTGTTGAATACCCAGAAACCTGGGCATCCCAACAGACATCTGATTGATGAACCAGCACCGCCTAGGGGCTTAAGGAGTCATCTCCGTAAGCATTTTGAGGAAATACGGCACCTGAGAACCCAGCCGTATGAAGTGAAAAAACACAAGCAGGTCCTTGGTGAACTCCATAAATAGGCGTCGGACCTTTATGCCGGGAATTGCCCGGTGAATCCAGTACTTAACGAAAATTATCCAAAACTTGCGGAAGAGGAACGCATACTCCCCAGGGAAACGCGTGTCACTTTTGCTCAACTTCGTTCTGGATACTGTAACAGGTTAAACTCTTAGCTATCCAGAAACAACCCTGACATACAAAATGTATGCCCCGCTTGCAATGTGTCCCCACATGACACCAACCATCTCTTCAATTGTAATGTGGAACCAACGCCTCTAACACCCCTTTCCTTATGGTCCACCCCTGTTGAAACGGCAAGTTTCCTTGGACTCCCGTTAGAGGGTATTGATGACAATTTGTGATCGGTCGCGGCTATTAGGTGGGGCGAGCATTGCTACAACAACAACAACAACGTGACGTGATGCGATGGAATTTCAGATATAGGTTGCTATGATGTTAAATTTTTTAGAACAAATTTAGTATGAAATATGTAGTGCATTATATGGAATTTATCGAAAATTTTATAAAAACGTAGAACGGGGTGTCCAAAGGCGCGTAGTTATGTCAACATTAAGAGACAGATTATGTATGGTGCCGTGACACTTTGCGTCGCAGTCACTCATATTCACAGTCAACACTATATTATACCAAACATTTCAGAAAGCATTCAGGTTTTCTGTCATTCACCAAAGCGAATGAATGCTTTTATATGAGAGGAATTTCGGTTCACACCAGAAAAAAATAATTCGAAAAAAATTATTTAAGTTAACCGGTTTTATTGAAAACAATACTTACATGAAGTAATAATAATACTAAAAGCTAGAAAATAATTAGGTAGGTCCTAGGTACTAGTCATCACACTCCTCATCAATCTAGGGCGTTGATCATACAATTAAATAAAAGCGTTGGGCGCATCAAATTTCTAAAAATCTCAGGCGTAGCATAACCTTATTAAGGTTCAGTTGGTCTTATATATGACTATCAATAGAAGTCCTCAATACAATACATAATCCTTTCAAATACTTTACTCGACTCTGGGCACGTATGCTTGTCCCTCCTCGAACTCCAAAATATTTTGATGTCACTTCTACCGGATTATTCCAAATATGAGCCAAATCGGACAACATAGGTCGCTTTCTATTCATGTATATATTATTGGTTCCAAATATGATATGGACCAAATCGGACCACAAATAAAATTTTTTTGAATATCTCGATCATTGCGCCAACTAGCGGCGATTTTTTTTCATAGGTCTCTTTCTATTCTAGTATGTATTATGTCTTCCAAATATGAGTCAAATCGGACCACAAATAAAATTTTTTTGAATAACTCGATCCTTGCGCCACCTAGTGGCGATTTTTTCATAGGTCGCTTTCTATTCTTGAATGTATTATGTTTTCCAAATACGAACCAAATCGGACCACAAATACAATTTTTGTGAATATCTCGATCGTTGCGCCACCTAGCGGCTATTTTTTTCATAAGTCGCTTTTTATTCTTGCATGTATTATGTTTTCCAAATACGAACCAAATCGGACCACAAATACGATTTTTTGAAATATTTCGATCCATGCGCTACCTATCGGAGTTTCTTTCTTATTATTGCGTTATCATCGGGTTCTTAACTATATTCCAAGTTCCGTGCTTGTAGCTTATCAGGAAGTTACTTAAATTTCAATTGCAAAGTTCGTACCGGCCAGCCAGCCAAGTCAAGTCAAGCTAAATAAAACCGTTTAAAAATTACTCGTTGTGTTATATATAATTTTCTCTTAAGAATGCAAACACCGAAATAAAATTTCGCGCCAATTAAGTAAGTAAGTGTTTCATTAGGCTCGTTTCTTTTTCTTTGCCCCGTCTGCCGCCGGAAAGGACATGAGGAATTTACTATAGCTCTGGAATTTAGGTACAATTGCGTTTGCAAGCTCACCAAAACGGAGGTCCCGATCGAATGTTACATATAGTATTTTTGAGTGTAGGACAGTCGGAAGCGTAATGCCATCGATGTGGATGTTCAATATGGTCAACGTTGGGTTTGTGCTCTTTATTAAACGGTTCACCAATGATTAGATTGCTAGATCTTGCGATGTGAAATACTAGGGAGATGGAAAATATTTTAAACCATAGCTCATCAATGGAATCCTTGTTCTTGCGCTGCTACCATTATCGCGTAGTCATCGTCTTAGGGAACAATGGTAATTCCTTCTGGTGCGGAAGGTAGCTTCGATATGTAAAGTTAAAGCAAATTGGAGATAGGAAATCGCCCTGCGATATCACTTGTTTATATCTGCTGGGTTTTGATGTTACCCTCACGAACTGCACCGATGCCTTCCCACCACACAGATAATTTGCAGTCCACTTTTATAGACTTGGAGAAAGAATTGACTAAGCCTAAGTCTTTTGACAAGTCTAGTGCTACGAGTACTGTTCCATGGTGGTAATCATAGTTGCATACTTACCTGCGCATATATCAAAGTTTTTGAAGCTTCCAACATAAAAGTTCTTAGAAAAACAATTGCAGTGTAATAAGTGCAACTTTTTAAACAATTAATAATATTGATCCTTCAAGTTTACGGTTAGTAACATTGATTACGATATCTTCAGTAACATTTTTAGTATTAACATATGGGCTTAGACTAAGTTATTTAACTATCAACGTAAATGATTTGATCGTATTAATGTTATGTTAGATGTACAGGGTGGGACACTCAAAAGCGAACTCGTAGAATAGGATCCGAGGCATAAGGAATACAACTGCAAGGATATCCTACGGAAATAAAACAACAAAATAATATTTTTGTTAATAAAATTTTATGCTTTATTGAATATTTGTTGCTTAATAAAACTAGATACACTGAAGAAAAATATATTAAAGTTTTTGAAAAAGTGCATGTTTGAAATCATAAAATGATTTGTTTAATTGTTATAGTTTGGTGTTTAAGTAAAAGATAAGTAAGTAAATTACAAAAGCTGAAAATTTCGAAATTTCAAAAGCTTTTTACATATTGTGATGTTAAAATGTGTTGCGTAAATTTACAGATACAATTTATTTGAGCAAGCGTATTATAAGCTGTGTTTTTTTACATGTATATACATATACACTTAAACTTTATATGGACTGCTAAGTGCATAACTTTATCTACACTTATGAAATTATTGTGCAGACAATTAAAACTGCTGAATTATATTATGCATTATACTCAGTTGCAACTGAAATGTATCTCTATATTTTATCTCTATGCTATTCGCCACTTCTGTGACCGAAAATTGTGTGTATACCAGCCATCGGCAATTTTGAAAATGCAGATGTGTTAGTGAAAGCACGATGATTGCGTTCATCATTTGATGCATCGTTTTGTGTTGTTTATTCGCTCCTTAGCAAGCGACAAGACAAAATCGCTTATTATTTTTTTTTCAAGTTTGCCAATTCTAATCAATAAAACAATGGTTTATCCTAAGGTTAATTTTTTTTGCAGAATATACATCACCTAATACATAGTTTTATTTACAAAATATGTACTCCTAATATACATATGGACAACATTCGTCAACATTGCGAGCGACGCACAAATGGATGTTACTATGCCAAATGCTCCGCGACTACTAAACTAAAGAGAATAAGAATACGTGTGAGTGGTTAAATAAATAGCTACAGAACAGGGTGTGCCTAAAATCGGAGACACACAGCTCTGGTGGCCATAGTGTATAACATATGGCTGAATTGGTTGCGGTGAATAGTGGACACACACCATTTGTAGAGGTGATACATAGAATTAGTGTAGAGGTGAAACATAGACACGTATTTCAGTTACATCTGAGTATAATGCGTATTAAAATTTAGTAGTACTAATTTTATGGGCAGCAATTTCAGAGAAGTATTTAAAGTTTGAGGCTTAGCAGTCCATATAAAGTTTAAGCGTAAAAATCTATAGATATAAAAAAAACACAGCTACTATCACGAACAGAGGTGTGTGTATCCGCTACTCAGTACACCCCGTTTTGTAGCGAATTATTTAACCACTGCCACTAGACGGGTCTTCTAGATATTATCTAAGTGATGATAGGGGTTTTTTACGCGCAAATGTAGATGTATATACATGTAAAAACAACAAGGCCGCAATAAAGTATAGAAATTGCTCTCAGTGTAGATTCTTATCACAAGTTATACATAAAAATTTATGTGTACATAGATTGAAAATGTTTCTTAAAATTAGGTATTTTGTGTCCATCCGTAAGAAATTGTGCTTTACCATATATTTATATATTGAAATAGGCATTAAAATTATTTGCAGTGCATTAAAATTTCGTATTTCATTTCAATACATGTATAGTGGGAAACTGGTCCAAACTACTTGGCCTATGCTATTTATAACAACTGCATTTCAAATAATGTAAGAGAAAAACAAAAACAAATTAAAGCGGAAAACCCAGAAAAAGAAAGAAAATAACTGAAAGAGCAAGGAAAGAGATGATTCGATGACTTTTTGTTTTGTTAATTATGATATATTTTAGTATTGTGAAATTATTTTGTATATAACTGTATATAGTACATGTATATCTACATATATGGCAATATCAATCTAGCTAAATATGTACAGTGGCGGACAAAATTCAACATACACCCACTATTTCCGCTGCATTGAAAGACTAACAATTTATCTGAAAAATGAGATTATACACTTTTATTTTAAACGATCTTCTTTTCATAATAAACTAAAAATATTATTTAATTATCATCAAATAGCAAAGTTATGAGAAACACACATAAAAACAACGTTGACGAAAGTCTACATACACTACCCAAGTAACCCGTTTTAGCTTCACTTATAAATATTGTTTTTTTTACTATTAAGTCGTTCCACCCTTTGCGTCTATAAGAGTTCGAAGCCTTTGTGGCATTGAGGCCACTAAATTTGTTAACTCTGCAGGTGCTATACTGTTCCTTCTTTTTATCGCCAGAAACCTGGCTTGGTGCATCAAATTGTCTTCGAGCATAGTAGAGAAGCAATACCGTATGCTTTGGCTCGTCATCCATTAAAAAGATCCAACCTGCACAGAGCTCCAATTCAGCCAGCGATGGTTTGAACATATCTTGCAATAAAGGCTTGTATCTAAAATTATCTATATTGCCCTTAATAAATGTAATTCTACCAACTCCAGGTGCCGCCACAGCTCTCCAAACTATAACACTGCCATGGTGGAGGCTTCACAGTTGATAATCAAGTGCAATACTTTTATTTTCTTCCATTGCTACCGAAAATATTGAACTATGACTCAACGGTAAACAAAGATGATTGCTTTCGTGATTTCCAAGCGAAGTTTACGTTTTTTTTTTTCAGAAATAAGAGCCTTTTTGCGTGGTGTTCTGCTATTAAAGCTATTCATGTGCAGCGCTCTTTGAACTCTTCTTGGATGGTCACAATTGTCTGTTGAGTTTGCCACATCGTCGGCTCATTTTGGAGCAGAAACTTTTGCATTTTCAAAAGTAAGATGATGTCTCGGCGAGATAGTTTGCTAGGACGGCCAATGCGCTGCTTCTTTTCGGCAGAGCGACTATTCCCAAAGTTTTTTACAATTGCCTATACTGTTGCTCGATTCATGTTTACTATTTTGCAATTTCATTCCATAACTTTTTTCTTTTCTGGGCTTGTCCGCCAAATTTCTTACGTCAACCCATATTTCTTTTGTCGAGGCATTGTAGATGTTTAAGGCCCGGTTTTTTAGTACAAGTTCAACACAGTTTGTCAGCTAAACTACGCTTAAACATATTCGGCAGTTTTCCAGTCTATTTTAACTTAAGTTTAAGCAGAGCTTAAGCGGCCGCTCTGACAGGGTTTATTTCCCACAATAAACAGCTGTTGGCTTTGGTGGTACCACCTTGGGAAGATTTTTTTTCCAAAGTAGGATATAAACTTGTGTTGGATCCGCATTTGAATTTGTGCCTTTCTCAAAATCTCTGAAAGGTCGGAAAATAATTTCAGAATGACGTTGGAAGTCAACTCGAGAACTATACATTGTACAAAATTTCTCAAAGGTTGGATAGTAATTGGAGAATGAAGATGGATATCAACTTTATAATTATCTGGTTTAAGAATAATTAGAGCATGATGATCCAACATCAGCTCCGGAACTAGATATATATTTCTCAAGGCTAGAGACATATTTGTTCCATGTTCGTTGGGTAAACAAAATCCAGCTGTTGCTGTATCTACAAATTATCTAGATAATAAAAAAAACAGTGTTGCCGTACAAAAAAGCCTACCCCAAAGGCGGCCTTAAACTGTGACTGAGAAACTGTTCAGTAGTTTAATTTTGACCAGAGTTTAAGCAAACTTAATTTATGCTTGGCTTAAACAACTACTAAACAACCGGGCCTAACTGATCTAACTACAACTCAAATCAATATTAGCAAAGCAACAAACATGAAAAAAGGAATAAGCTAGGTAAGCAGTACTTCACGGTTAGTACAACACTAGTGTTGGGAACTATCGAATGAAAACTATCGAGTTATTCGATAGTTCACTCATTTTCTTTCATTCGATAGTCATTTGAAATTCGTTCATTACTAATTTTTCGAATAACTAATTTTTGGTATGAATTGAGAGTTTTTCTCCAAAAATGGCAATATATGCAAAAAAAATAAAAATTTTAATATTCTGGAAACACATAAAACTTAAATGACCATCTACGCCGTAACGATCCGTCTTCCTCAGAATAAAGAAATGTAACTTCAGGAGAAATAGCGCCTGCAATTTCTGAAGAGGAAGATAGTTCAACTTCTCTCTCGTCAAGTACTGCAGTAAGTACAGAGAGCACTTCTATAACAGTACCTCTCGAAGACATTTCCAATAGTGGATGTTTGAGAAGGACTTTTCAAACAAAATTATGTTGTTGAACAATACAGATAAAAATTCATTTTCACTAATCTTCTGTCCTGTTGTTGTTGTTGTAGCGGCATAAAATCTCCCAAAAGGTTTGGGGGAGTACTGACATATTGCATGTAAATAATTGAAGCTAAATTTACCCCATTTTAGTCACATTCAACATTTTGTTTTATATAGGTTTTTACTTTAGCAACCCCGGGTGGTAAACAAAACAATCCAGAAATTGTTCCTTTGTATAGTAAATGTACTACAAAAAACATCGGTACTGGCCTCGGGCTAGCTAAAGAGCAGATCAAATGAATGAATGGAAAAATTCATTCGATAGTTAAAACCATCCAGTAACTAACTATCGATAGTTGAATGCATTCGATAGATCCTAACAATATACAACACAGCATATTAGAATGCAAGCTAGGTAACTGGTGCTGTATGTACACTTTGTCACCACTAATATTATGTTTTTCCACCATAATTTATTTGCTTCATCTTTAAGGACGTATTTGTTTTGGGTAAAACGATTAAAAAAAGTGTTAAAACATAACTGCATGTACAAATTTTTTTGCAATGTTTTTATCTTTTCTAAACTAAGAAAGTAGGTGCTGTAGACTTCTGTCCGTCACTGTATGTTGATTTGGTTTTATGATACAAATATAGAGAGCTGGCGCCTTATTCGCTAACTGTGAGTTTTAAAGTGTACACAAGAAATTGTGTAAACTTTGAAATTCTGATTCTGTAAAGCAAAACTGTGAACAAAAAACTCACTGATAAAAACTTCGTAAGTTTTCGGGACAGCCAGTATACACTATTGTGACATTCAAAACTCATACGCACTGTTGCAGAATGACTTTTTTGTTTTCGTGGCGTTTGATGAATATTTTCTCACTGACATAAAACTTTTACATTCAGCGCTCATTCAGCAAAACAATGTGCACCATAACTTACAGAATCGCATGAAAATTTAAAGTGTAAATTGTGTGTGCAAATGAGTTTTCAATGAGTGTACATTTTCCAGTTTTTCACAGTTAGGGAATTACCCCCTGATTCCTTTTCTTCTTCTGTTCACCATTACCACCATTTGACATGAACTGTGTTTTCGCATTCCCTTTTGAAACAGTGCTACCGTATCCTTAAAACAAACGATATTTTTATTTGCTGATCTACTTGTCTCTTTCTTTCAATATCTTAGTCAATTTTTTGACGTTCAGTAAGCTACTACAGACAGGTATTGAAAGCATCGCCTGTTCAAAAACATACAAGAACTGTATCTGCCCGAAAATATGTACATATCTTGCTTGTTTGTTATCGGTTCAATATAGCGGTTGTTCCGAACTTGACCTAACGCAAACATACATCTATTTCTTTTCCACTATTGGATTTTAAGCCATTGCTATAACAAGCCATATAGTTGAGTGGCTGAGAGCATTCCCCTCATTTGACCGTCTTGCGAAGTAGTGGTGGCTTTTCATAGCAAATGACGCTACCGCTACGAAGTGATTGATAAGCCAAAGTTTGGTAACACAGATACTCTGATTTTACTGATATTCTAAAAGAAACAAAATGCTGCGACGTTGGTTCCCATGGGCAGATGCCTCTTGAAAAAATAGAGTTAAGTTGAAAAGGCTGACAATATTAACTACTTGAGCTATATAACCAAGTTTCGACACACTTCCAAGGGCAGGGCAAGAAAAACATATGAGGTGATATCGTGATTGTCGGTTGTTCCACGAATATCCTTCCTCCTAATAAGCAAAAAAGTAAAGTATATGTTGTACCCAGAGCAAAAGGAAGGCGTAGTGACAATGCCAGAAATGTTGTAGGGAGCAAAAGAAATTGTTTATCAATGTTTTGCAGAATTGTTTTCCCATTTAAGAGGTCAAAGTTTATGAAGCATTTTAGTTGTGTTTGAATCAGTTCACACCTTTTAACAACTCTGTAAATACTCCAGACAAATATACCCATTTCAAAACTATAACTTTGCCTACGCGGCAAAGCTTTTCCAAAATTTGACAATATCTCTGACAACTAACACAGTTTATGTCAAATAAGTTAAAGTGATATTACCTTGTTTTGTTGTATCGTGATTAGTTTGTTTTTAAATTTTGACTAAAAGTAATGCTGAAAAAAGAGCCTCACATATTTTCTTAAGTATATTGTTATATATGATTTGAATGGTGTACCACTAAAGCCATTGTGATATTACATACATACATACATATATACAAACACTAAGCATAGCGTTCTGAAGCCATTACCCAATAAAAGAATCTAAAACATTTCAACTTGCCTCGCGGTTTACACTGCAAATGTTCTTTTATATATTGACATGGGCAATGGAATTGCCTACAATGTCGTCCTGGTTCCATTGCTGATACTTCTAGTATACCACGTAACGCCTCCATACCCCAACGTTCGGCATATCGTAAGAAAAGTTGTGCGCCACGCTCCTGCCGATGTGAATTGGATTTTGTTTTTTGATTTAAAATTTTTATTTTACAACAATAACACAGAACAAATGTAGGTAAATAATTGAATGGATTATAGAAAAAGAACTGGAAGTAAGTTGAGTGCAGCAGAAATGGGAAAAGTATGCAGGTTTTGAGTATTAGACATATACAAAAATAAGATTTACATGAAAATATGTATGTATTAAACATGGCAAACGTACGTTATATTTGAAATACAATAGTGAAATACAGTTATCATGAACGGACTATGACTTTTCATGTTACACTTAAAAAATCACACAATTTCTTACCGATGTATTAATGCTGCTGGGGATTAATTTACACAATATCATTTTATAACAATTTTGGTCCATAAAATATATACATGTGCACGTTTATTGTATATAAGGGTGGTCCTTATAAATCAAATCAACAATTTTTTCAGTCCCACTCCTTGTGACTTGGAAACGGTTAAGGCATGTTGTACAGTGATTCAAGCTCTGATTTTCATATTAAGACTTAATATTGTAACGAATTTTGGGAAATTACTGATAATTATACATCTTCTGCTAACGTTCTAATCGCTGAACTGTCGAATAAATAACTGCAATATTCAGTATTGTAAAATGGGCTTTTTTGTACCACTTTTGGAGTAGTAATGCACAATTATAATTCATTAATAACGTGATTAAATCCAACTAACTGACACTTAGCCTCGTTCACCTACTCCTCATAAGGTCAAGACTTTTCACGAACATGCCTTCTGAAGCAGTTGTATCTCATACTTGGTTATTTAGTTATATGTGTGTGGATGTGTTAGTAATAACTTCTGCTCTTAGCTAATGATAACGTGATGTGTATGTGAAAGAATATCTTTTCTTCAAGCTGCGGTTATGTGTATGTGTGGCTGCTTCATACATAAATGTGACTGCATGCTTTAATGAGTAAATTTACATAAGTGTGACTGCTTGCTTTAATGAGTACGTTTACATAAGTGTGACTGCTTGCTTTGTTGTTGTTGCGCATTTATTTTGTAGCAGCATAGTGATGTATAAAACTGCTAATATTCGCCATTATATATTAAAATCTGAACTTAATCCACTGTGAGACACCACTGCACCGTTTCTTTTCGTAACCAACCTCAATATGTGATATCGCTCACTATAGGTACTGAAAATCAAAAATTATACAATTTTAATTTTTTGGGTCTCAATAGAGCAATTTTAACCTTGAAGCCCCTGCCACAAATTTTTCTTCGACTCCAATCGAGCCCAACAATTTATATATGACATTTTTTTACCTAGATACTGAAAAAAAATTGTTAATTTTATTTATAAGGATCCCCTACTGTACATCTTTTTAACTTGATATATGTAAGTATGTGTTCATACATACATATCAAAGGTCCCTAAGTCCTCCTATGACATTTCTTAGGTTTTGTTGTATTATATAAAAGCAAACTAAATATTCTGCAGCGTAAAATACTTATGTTTAACCTTTCTTTTATTTTTTCTTTGCAAAACATTTTTCATAATTTGAAAAAATGTAAACAACGGTACATCGGGTTGGAATCGGTGACAGCTGTTTCGTATATGCCCTAACGGGAGTGGGCACTTCCACGATAGCTTATTCTTTTTTTTCTACAGCTTACTCTTATGGAAAGCTCAGAAATAAGTTGTTTGAATATCCCTAAAATTTGATTATTATGGACTTATGTGGCTGTTCCATCTTAAATTGAATTTTAAATTATTGAAAGCAATGTTATGACTTAAAAATTAGCAGATTAATATTAGGTCCCTTTATAGAATCCAAAATAAGGGCAGAGCAGCTCAGGGCAGATCAAAGTAGAGAAGCTGACAATAGCAAATAAGCTGGACATTTTAAATTAAACTTGATCAGTGATAGCAGATGTAAAAAGTGTGGGTTGGGGGTAGGAAACGATCGATAACGTTTTGTGCCCATGCCCTGCGCTTGTCAGTCTTATGCTCCAGCTTTAAGGAGTGATGAAAGTCCTAGAAAGCTTCTAATATTTGCCAAGAGGACGGAGCTATTTTATAACACAGGTCCTGATTTTTGATAGGATCTTGTGGCATTACCACAATGCAAGATATTTGTACTTATGTACATGCCAGAATAGGTCTAGCTTGAAATGCATAAGCAAACGAATTTCATTTTCGACCACACACAAACTACTCATAGCGACACAGTCATAGCGGCATAGTTAAGTTACATTGAACCCAGCGGGGAGCCATATCCATTTACAGTTGCTTAACCCATAAACATAACTGATCGACAGAGTCGGTTTGTCGGTGCGCCTGACCAAACATTATTACATAGTTAGGTAATAAGAATGTTGTACTGAATAAGTATATAGAAATAGAATGTAAGTTAACACCACACACATTCAAACTTCACAAATATTCACATAGTGGGTTGCCTGCATTCACTAAGTCACATCGCAGCACACGAGCATGCGATAAACGCTGACTAAGCATATTCACATCATGGAAATATTACTGGTGATATGATATCAACAACATAAGCCACCTGCATTCTTCACTCCAGTTACAAAACGCGCATGCATATGAAATAAATGCTGATGCCTCACTACCGCTCCGTGGGAACATAGTTCGCACTGCAAGTACTGCGCATACCTTAGCTTCAAATATCTATACGAGCATCCAACAAACGTCAACCGCGCGTCACCAGCGGATGGGAACATTGGCAGGGATACGATACCACTGCAACATATGAAAATACCAACAACGATGCGACGCCGCTGCAATTGGGCTGTCGCTAAGAATTAATAAAAAGCCATACTAATATAATTTTAAGTTCAGTTGTATTTTGCTCGTGTAAAAGTAATAAAGTGAAAAACACCGGCATAAGCCGGCAAAAAAATAATTTTTTTTTAAGTTTTAAACCCACAACGGGTTAACTGGCGCCCAACGGCCCAGTCGCGAGTTAAAAGGCCCTAAAGTAGTGCCCCGCGAATTTAACGCTCCAAAAGGCCCTAAAGCAGTGCCTCGCAAACAGATTCGCGGAAAACTCATCGCGGCAACGGGAATCCACAAGTGAATAGCTTCAGTAGAAGAAAGCCACGCACCCACGCAGAGTGCGCATCTAGGGAGCCAGAGTAGCAGAGAATTTCTATAACTATCGAGAAAAGATGCAAAAAGGACCAAAACCCTCTACGCCGTGGGACTAATGTAAGAAATAATTAAATTATAGTAATATATAGTTAACCAATAAAGATAGAACTAAGTTAAGTGAAGTGAAAGTGAAAGTGAACTGCTATCGTTAAACAATTTTTGTTTTTACTAACTTGCGAGGTTGGTAAGCGAATGAGAAAAATGGCTCAGAATAATATACTTAGGCCTCCACTCCTAAATACAGGAGCAACAACTGCCTCAACAGCACCTGCAAAGCTTTCCCCTCCCCAAGCCGTAACAACGACCGAGGAATTTAGGGAAGTTGTAAGAAGCACCCTAGCCGAAATCCTTCAGACCGACGCTTCAGTCCTGACTAGAATCAGTGCTCAACCCTATTTGCTAACTGATCAGACAATTGACGAGAGGTTCAGAAATAGCATTTCCGACATGGACAAGATCCCTGACGTCGTCCGTTCCCTAAGAGAGTTCAGTGGAAACCCTACTGAGTTCAGTAGTTGGAAGAAGAGCGTAGAAAGAGTACTAAACATTTACGAACCCAGTGTAGGTACTCCAAGGTATTTTGGTATCCTGAACATTATCAGAAACAAAATTATCGGTGGTGCAGATGCCGCGCTCGAAGCATACAGCACTCCGCTCAATTGGAAGGCAATTTCGCGTTGTCTTACAACGCACTACGCCGACAAGAGGGATCTCAGCACCCTCGAGTACCAAATGACCTGTCTCATCCAAGGACGGAAGTCGGTACAGGAGTTCTACGCAGAAGTTTACAAGCACCTATCTCTCATCCTCAATAAAATTTCCTGTATGGAAATTAACGACGAAGCCATGCGTGTACTCACCAATACATATCGCGATAAAGCACTAGATACCTTCGTAAGAGGATTATCAGGCGACCTCTCCAGGCTCCTCGGCATAAAGGAACCTGCAGACTTACCCGAAGCATTACATTTATGCACTAAATTAGAAAACCAAAACTTTAGGTCCATACATGCTAACAACCAATATAGCTTTCCGAAGATACTGAGTTCACCTTCAACCCCATTCGACACCCACCAAAAACCTACTATTCCCGCAAGGAAGTTCCAACACGGAAATCATCCCTTCTACCCACAGCTCGCCCACATACCTCAACCAACCCCTCCCATGATACAGTTCCCCCCACAGTTCCAGCATACCTCATATCAACAACCCATATACCAACAACATATATACCGACAGCCCTATCCTGAGTACTACTATCGGCAAGGTGTACCTCCTGGTAGACCTCTTAACAATAAACCACCTCCAAGACCAACTCAGCCAAAGCCGCCGGTACCAATGGAAGTAGACCAGTCGCTGAAAACGAGGAATGTTAACTACATCAACAGACCTAACGACAACAATGCTACGTCGAAACGACCACCGCCCACGCAATCGCATCAACATATTAGGAATTTCCCGAACAAAGTTCAAAGTGTAAACCATATTTCCCCAACCCTCGATTCCACCACAACCGACTCTGGCCAATACGAAGGCGACACCAACACATACGATCCGGAGAACGAGGAACAATCATGGCAGGACTACTACAACACTTACGAACAACAGGAGCACCAGTATCGCCAAGACGACGCAAACGAATACGTGGACGTTCATTTTTTAGATTAACTCCCTCATCGCTTCCTTACTTTGAATGTAAAACAAGCGATGGCAAAATACTTAAATTCCTTATCGACACTGGTTCAAACAAAAATTACATTCAGCCCGCGTTAGTTACAAACCCTAAACCAAATGACAGCGTGTTCTTTGCAAACTCCGTAGGCGGAAAAATAAGTGTATCACATCTTACCGAACTTAACCTTTTTGGCCTTAGAGATAAAAAGCTAAAGTTCTTTATCCTACCAACCCTGAAATCCTTTCACGCCATAATTGGCAACGACAGCTTAAAACAACTCAAAGCTGTTATTTACACCTCTAACGACTACATGCTTATAGAAAACAAAACAAAAGTCCCCATTAAGCAACAAATTTCTAAGTCAGTGAACAACATAGAAATAAAAACTGAACATATGAATCCAGAACAAAAAGTCATTATCGGGAATTTAGTGCAACAGTTCCCCACATTATTCGCCGAACCCGATAAAAAACTAACATACACCACTAGAATCGTCGGCGAAATCCGTAGAACAAACGACTCTCCAATTTACACCAAATATTACCCTTATCCAATGTCTCTAAAAAATGAGGTTGAAAAACAGGTCAATAAACTTGTCGAAGATGTGATTATACGACCATCTCACTCCCCCTATAATTCCCCCGTTTGGATCGTTAACAAGAAACCAGACTCTGCAGGAAATAAACAATACAGGCTAGTAATTGACTACAGGAAGCTCAAATCGGTTACTATTGCAGACAGGTACCCCATCCCCGAAATAAACGAAGTACTAGCGCAACTAGGACGTAATAGGTTCTTTTCCGTCATCGATCTGAAAAGCGGATTCCACCAAATACCCCTGAAAGAATCAGATATCGAAAAACCCGCATTTTCCATAAACAACGCAAAATATGAATTTACTAGACTCCCTTTCGGACTGAAAAACGCACCATCAATTTTCCAACGCACCCTCGACGATATACTACGGCAACATATAGGGAAGTTGTGTTACGTCTACATAGACGATATCATAATTTTCAGCAAGACAGAACAAGACGATGCTAAATCCTTACAAATAATTTTCGATACACTAGAGCAAGCCAATATGAAAATCCAGCTAGACAAATGCAAATTCTTCGCGCAGGAAGTAGAATTTTTAGGATTCATAATCACTGCAGACGGCATTAGAGCAAATCCATTAAAGATTGAAGCAATAGAAAAGGTACCTATACCAAAAACACTAAAGGACCTCAGATCTTTCCTAGGAATGGCTGGGTATTACAGACGTTTCATTAGGGACTACGCCAAAATAGCAAAACCCCTTACTCTCATCTTAAGAGGGGAGGAAGGACGAATGAGTAAACATTTATCTGCAAAATCAGCAATAACCATGAACAACGAAGCAATAGACGCCTTCAATAAAATAAAAAGGACGCTTACGTCCAACGACGTGATGTTACAATACCCCGATTTTGGTAAAGAATTCCATCTAACTACCGACGCCTCCAATTACGCAATAGGAGCAGTGCTTGAACAAGATAATAAACCAATTCTATTCATATCTAGAACCCTATCAAAGGCCGAGGAAAACTACGCAACAAATGAGAAGGAAATGTTAGCCATCATTTGGGCCCTCAAATCTTTGAGAAGCTATCTTTACGGCCCTGCCGTAGTCAAAATTTTCACAGACCACCGACCTCTTACATATGCCCTCAGCAACAAGAACAACAATAGCAAACTGAAGAGATGGAAAGCCATCTTGGAGGAGTACAACTATGATATCAAATACAAGCCCGGCCACACAAACGTCGTAGCGGACGCACTTTCTAGACCACCACAAGAAATAAATTCATTGACACCCACCCAACACAGCGACGGAAGTTCAGGTCAAATCCTTATTCCCTACACCGATGCACCCATCAATGCATTTAAGAACCAAATTTTTATTTCAGTAGGAGAAATTCCTTCATACCAATTTAAGATAATTTTCCCCACCTACCACCGTCATATCATAATCGAAAGAGATTTTACGGAGGAAACTCTCACCACCCTACTTAAACGATACTTAAATCCTTCAACAACAAACTGCATAAGAACCGAAGATAGCATTCTGGGCAAAATCCAAACAATATACCAAACTCATTTTAGCAGATACAGAGTACTCTATACCCGCAAATTCATAAAGGATATCTTGAACGAAGCGGAACAAGAAACAGAAATCATAAAGGAGCATAATAGAGCTCATCGAAATGCAATAGAAAATAAAAAACAGCTTTTAGATAGATGCTATTTCCCGCAAATGACTGCTAAAATAAAAAGAATCACAAAACAATGCAAAATATGCAATGAAAATAAGTACGAAAGACATCCGACTGCCCCAATCATACAAGCAACCCCAATTCCCAATTACCCAGGACACATTGTCCATATCGATATATATCACACAAACAATAAGGTTATCCTCACAGCCATCGACAAATTCTCTAAATACGCCCAAGCGAAAGTACTTAGATCAAGGGCGACAGAGGATATAAAACAACCCCTTCAAGAATTGCTAACCTCTTTTGGTATCCCAGAAAAAATCGTTATTGATAACGAAAAATCCTTAAACTCTGTAACCATAACCTTTATGCTCGAAAACCAATACGGAATAGAGATTTACAAGACACCCCCTTACACCAGTACTGTCAACGGCCAGGTTGAACGCTTCCATTCCACCCTTTCAGAAATAATGCGATGCGTGAAAAGTGAAAGGACGCACGATAGCTTCGAAGATCTACTTAACAGATCACTCTGCAAGTACAATTATTCCATCCATTCGACAATTAAGAGAAAACTAATAGAAGTATTTTTCGGAAGGACTGTAAGTACCGACCCCGAACAATTGGAAAACCACAGGCAAGAAAACATAAAAAACTTAGCTGAAAAACAAATAAAATATTTAGAATTCCACAATAAAAAAAGATCAATCTTCAAAATTTACAGTCCCAATGACATCATCTATGTCAGTATAAACAAAAGAGTAGGCAATAACCTTACACCCAGGTACAGGAAGGAGGTCGTCAGAGAAGACAGGAACTCCACAGTCATAACCCAATCAGGGAAGACGGTGCACAAAGGGCTGATAAGGAGCTGATAAAAATATAACAAAAAAAAATAAAAAATTTAAAAAAAAATAAAAAAAATTTTTTTTTTTAAAGAAGAAAAATCACTTTTTCTCATTTCTTATCTTACCTCCATGTAACGAATTTTCCATCGATTAACACGCCATAGGCGAACGATTTAACAAATAAATTTCACAAAACTTCGAATAAATAGAGTAAAGAAATTTCATAAAATGGTCGTATCCCCAAAATTTTTATTTTTTTTTCTCTCCAGCCTACTCGCCTGCACTACCCAGGGAGAAGTCCAAATTCACGACTATTCCTCATCCCACTTAATAACCATCGATAATGGTTTCTCCAAAATCAAGGATGGCACCCTTAACTTTATCCACATCATTGATACCGCAGTCTACCGTCAAGTTCTGCAAAACATTACTGAGATGATAGACAAAGTTTTAACCACCGAAAATCCTATTTATCCCACCTTGCAACACAAGGCCCAACAAGCTATTGAAATGTTGGAAATCGTAGAGCCTCCTCATAGTCCCAGACAAAGAAGATCCCTAGATATCCTTGGCACTGCCTGGAAATACCTGGCAGGAAACCCAGATCATGACGACCTAATTATGATAAATGATAATTTAGAAAAACTAATTAACAATAATAATAAGCAATATTATATAAACAATGCTTTTAAGCAGCAGATAAATAATTTAACGAAAATCACTAACGATATATTAAGTACCTTTCAGAACGAAGAGGTAATTGTAAACGAAATCGCTTTAAATTTACAAAATAAAATTAGGCTTATAAAAGAAGAAATAATTAACATAAAATATGCCATACAATGGGCTAGATTAGGTATTATAAATTCCATGATTTTGAATAGGAAAGAAATTGAGATATCCATTAAGGAGTTTAATAAGGAAAATATGCCCTTCAACACAATGGAAGAGGCTCTAGAATTAGCCGAAGTTAGCGTATTAAGCAACTCAACTTCTGTTTTGTACGTCTTGAAAATTCCATTAACTACAGAAGTAATTTATAACAATTTTATTATAAAATCAGTAATAAAAAAAGATATAATGATTAATTTAAAATTCAATAATATTATTCAAAATAAAGAAGAAATATTCGGAAGAAAAACTAGTTGTAAAAAATATAACTCAATTAGCATTTGTAAGCAAGACGAATTGTTAGATTTAAGAAATGACTTTTGTATAACTAACCTAATTAAAAGCCTTAATTCTTCGTGCCCCATGATAAATTGCCACCACATACCAAGAGACGAGCTAATTGCCCCAGGAATACTATTCCTTAATGATTACCATGGAAATATAAGTATCAGCGGAGATATGCGCAAAATAAATGGCACCTATATACTGAACTTCAAAAATGAGACAGTAATAGCTAACGGCAGAACTTATAGGAATTTCGAAACACCTCCTTTAAGGGTGATGCCAGCAATAGCACAGCCAAATCCAAGGGAGGAGAGCTTCACCAAACTTTTGTCACTCGAAGCCCTTAGCGAGTTACACTTGAACAACACTATAAAAATCCAGTCCCTCCAAACAGAAAACACGGCCAACCGAATATTCTCAGGGATTACCATAATCCTAGTTATCCTTGTCATTGCCAGCCTCAGGAAGCCCTGCAGGAAAAAAACAAATAAACCTACAGAGCAACCATTACAATCAATCACTCAAGGCAGCCAGAGCCAAGAAACAACCAGGCAAGTCCAAGTCCCAGTACCCGAAGTAAGGACTTTTCAAATTTTTCAGACGATCGAGGACAACCGTCTTTAAGAGGGGAGGAGTTAACACCGCACACATTCAAACTTCACAAAAATTCACATAGTGGGTTGCCTGCATTCTCTAAGTCACATCGCAGCACACGAGCATGCGATAACCGCTGACTAAGCATATTCACATCATGGGAATATTACTGCTGATATGATATCAACAACATAAGCCACCTGCATTCTTCACTCCAGTTACAAAACGCGCATGCATATGAAATAAATGCTGATGCCTCACTACCGCTCCGTGGGAACATAGTTCGCACTGCAAGTACTGCGCATACCTTAGCTTCATATTTCTATACGAGCATCCAACAAACGTCAACCGCGCGTCACCAGCGGATGGGAACATTGGCAGTGATACGATACCACTGCAACATATGAAAATACCAACAACGATGCGACGCCGCTGCAATTGGGCCGTCGCTAAGAATTAATAAAAAGCCATACTAATATAGTTTTAAGTTCAGTTGTATTTCAGTTGTATTTTGCTCGTGTAAAAGTAATAAAGTGAAAAACACCGGCATAAGCCGGCAAAAAAGTATTTTTTTTTAAGTTTTAAACCCACAACGGGTTAACTTGTAGTTATTTTTAGTGTGTAATAAAAATTAATCATTAATCTGATGTCTGCGCTGAACATTAGCGCCAGCAAAATCTATTTTGTTTTAATTTAACTGGCTTACACTACAGTCTTTCAGTTTGGTCGTTAAACAAACTTATGGCAACACTACGGACTCATTCATCCTCACGAACCGGTTAGTTCAGCCTAACCTAAGCTGGTGCAAGCCAGAGAAACAGTTTTCAGTACGTTTATCAAAATCAACGATTCGTTGCTAATTTCACTATCAGATTTGGCTAAAATATGTACTAAATATTGAAAACACTGCTTTAAATAAATTGTTAAAGTACTTTTAAAATGTTATATTTGTTTCAGTGATTGACAATGGTATATTGCTCTGGAGTCCTTTGTTTTTGCCTTTGCTCCGGCTTTGAATATGAACAAGGCATAGAGCAGAGCCATGTATAAAAAATTTATAGAATTTTTGACAAATTGATCGAGTTTTTTATGCTCTGTTACAAGCTTCGTCGTCTTTTATAGCGGAGTAGATAGCAGAATAAAAACTTTTAACGTAGTGATATCTGTAGTGGATTGGGCGCAAAAAAAATGTATTACTATTTGCTCTGTTGGGCATTGTTATACAGAAATTGGACCTTTATCGCGCTACTGCTTGTCTACAACAACTTAGAATACAACGTGGGAACAGAGCTGATAGTCCCGAAGAAATAACAATAATAACAAGAAGCTAAAACAACTTAGGGGCCGAAAAATAAAATTACAAGTACAAAAGCAACATCGTCACAACGCTATACTTATTTTGCTTCTTTTTTCTGTGAATTATTTCTGTTTTGAATTCAGAAATTACTGTTTTATTTTGACAACTTCCCTTTGCTTTAACTAAAAAGCTGGTACAGAAATTTGTGATCTAGATTGCTCTAGTTGAATGTTGTATTGTCTCATGAAACAGAAAGTAGAGCAACTGAGAGCAAGAAAGCTTGTCATTATGATATAATAATAATAATAATAATAAACCCAACGGACTATTACCCACCAAAGCCCGTCCAACCGACACGAGAGGTGTATCCGCATGACGCACACGTATTTTCTTGCCGAGTTGTTGATAGGCGCAAGTATGTTAAACGTCGAGATCGAAAACTGCTCAGCTTAGAATAAAAATCATCAGCTGAGAATTATACATAAAGGTTTAAACATATACATAGACTACATTGTTAAATAGCTGAACATTTTTAGTATATGAAGAATTTTTTTATTTTTTTATTTTTTTGTTACGAGTTAAGATAGGATAGGACAGTTTTCTTTATAGTAAAAGCTGAATCCGTTATATCAAATGAATTCGAATGAAAGCTAAAATAATAACACAAACACCAAAAAGGTTCATTTAATTCGAAATTAGTTCTGCACTGCCTCAAAAGAAGAGGTTTTTAATGTCTTGACGCTCGTGATGAGACATTGAAGTTTACTTCGTTCAAAAGAAAGGGGTTAGAATTCAGTTCATTTAGTAGTTTAGTCATGAATAATACGCCTAGCATTTTTCTACGACTTGCGAGAGTTGGACGATTGATAAACTTTAACCAACTGGTATAAGGTGGAAGATTATACGCAAAGTCCCAATGAAAATTCCTTAAAGAGAAAACTAAATATTGCTTCTGTATTAACCTAGCCTATCTACATGAACGTGATATCGGGAATTCCACACCGTATTATAGTATGGATCTAACTAATGTGGTAAAAAGGGCTTTAGTTACATAAGGGTTTCTAAATTCTTAAGACCATCGTTTCACGAATGACAGTAGCCATAATATGAAGGTTGAAGCTAAGTTTAGTATTCATCGTGACTCCCAAGTCAACAAAATAATTTACTGACACAAGACAAAAAATTATTAATTACGTAAAAGGGTGCTGGCAAGGATCTCGGAGAGAGGCACATGAATTTACATTTATTGAGGTTCAGCGGCATTGAATTTTCTTTGCACCAAGAAACTAAGCAGTCTAAATCCGCGAAGCATTCACCATACTTCAGTAGAACACTTTGTTTATATGAAGGTTTCTCCTGGCGATTTTTTGTTTAGTTTCTTCTCGGCGGACATATAAGACAACAAGGAACTGGGATTGTTTGGGAGACATTTCTGTGAAATCGTCGCATTGGCGACGAAGAAGCAATGGGAAAGTAGGGAGGAATGGGCTCGTGTCAAAATATTAGTATGAAATTTATATCTTTTTATAGAAACTAGCAGACTCGGCAGACGTTGTTCTGCCCTAAATTTGGTCTATCTGCATACATTTTAATAAGCTTTTTCCGTCTAACTCTGCCCTCGCCCCTCTACACTTTTTCCTAATCTTTGTATTCACTCCTCCCTCCGTATTTTTCGCTTCATCCGTCTCCATTTTCGTCTCATTCTATCTCTTTCTCAGTCTCCTTCTGCTTCTCTCTTTTCTATTCTTTCAAGTTTGTCTCATTCTTCTTCATATCTTATTGCCAGTCCTAGAGGGTGGTATGTATTTTGTTCCTGTCCCATTTCGAGTCTCAGTCCCAGTCCCACTCCGAGTCTCAGTCTCAGTCTTAGTCCCAGTCCTAGTCCTAATCCCAGTCCCAGTCCGTCTCTGGTATACTTCCCGGAAAAAGGTATCGTAAATACTAATATAGGCAAATTTATATACCTAATTTCAGTCAAATCGAATAGGACGTATGTAAATAGGTATGTGGGTATTATTAATTCATGTCTTTATATCGGCTTCGCATGCATATTTATCAGTTTTGCCAGGTTGATGCGACTAAATCGAATATCACAATGAAAGTTACTTTAAAGCTCTCAGCAACAGATTTCAGTTGATATCCATGATACACACACATTCTATAGGTATCCGGGTCTATGTTTTGGCCTATATCTCGAGACCCTAATCACCCGGCGGCATAAAACATACTCTGTACTAAAGCACACATCAGCAGCTTCAATTTGATATCCATAATGTAAAAACACATCCTAGTGTTACCCTGATCCACGTTTTGGCCTATATCTCGAGACCCTAGTCACCAATAGCCAATAGGTATGAAAACTACCCTGTACTAAAGCACTCATCAACAGCTTCAATTTGATACCCATAATGTAAAAACACTATCTAGGTGTTCACGGGCCCACGTTTTCGCCTATATCTCGAGACTCTAGTCACCAATAGGTATGAAAACTGCACTGCACTAAAGCTCTCATCAACAGCTTCAATTTGATGCTCATAGTGTTACCCTGATCCACGTTTTGGCATATATCTCGAGACCGTAGTCACAAATAGGTATGAAACTTACCCTCTACTAAAGCACTCATCAACAGCTTTCATTTGATATCCATATTCTATAAACACAATCTAGGGGTACCCGGGTCCACGTTTTGGCCTATATCTCGAGACCCTGTGCGTCGATCCTGCTCTAAACCTCACGGAGCCCGAGACCTTTCCAACGAATGCAAAACCGTGGAAATCGGTTAGTGCGTTCTGGAGTTATAGCGTCAGGAAGGAAAACCCGACTTATTTTTATATTATAGATTAATGTTCGTCGTGAGAATATCGAATTATGATAGTTAGAACACAACTGCAGCTAATTAAAAGTATAGATACTTATTCAAGAATTCGGCGAACTGTGAAATTTGTGTGCCCACATTGACAATTCTGTTCGGCTGCAAAAGCTTACATGTGCTATAATTCTTGACAGCATGCCAACGGATTACGCTCAAGGCGCATTTATATTAAAATTATTACAGTTTTGCAAAAAAAATTTATGCATTTTGTATACTCTACAATTCAGTGTTTTGTAATGAAAAAAATGTATCTCTGTTTGTATATAATCGATAAACTGTCAAAAATTGTAATGTTAGTTACATAATTAATTTTTAATACTTACTAGGTCAATTTTTGTCATAACCTTTAACCTCTTTACCACTATGACTTTTTTCAAACAGATAATAAGCTAATACAGCTTACAATAGTTTTAAAGTTGCTATACATACATACATGAATCTGTTTAAGGAAGTTGTGTACAAAATGTTCAAATGTTTTGTTAACTTATTTTACATATGCATTTTTTTTTTAATTTTTTCTCCTCTTCTTCTTTACAAATTTAAAGCCAACAGCCAATACAGTTAATTCCGCAACATTGTTTTCCTTTTAATTGTATTTTGATTTTATTACACAGTAGCTCCTCCTCGTATTGACAGGGGCATATAGACGATTGCAAATGACGTGGAGTTTCATGCACGCCTGCCTCCTGAACTGTCCAGTCCAAACGACGGCGCAAAAAATCTTTGCCCCAACGCTGCAAATAGCTAAGAAACAGCTCCTGTGCTACAACCTAAGTGAAATGAGTGAGTATCCATTTGGTGTAATACGATTATATAATATTGTTATATATCTTTGTATATTAGGGTGGGTCAGCTTGTATAAATCGAATGATTTTTTCCACAACGCTCAGTGGTTCAAAAGTTGAAAAAAGTATAGATATATATATATAAATAAAATTATAGCTAGTAGTAGGTAATTCTTTATAATTTTAATTAAAATTTGTTGAACAAGTTCTGCCATTGAGAGAATAATTACAATAGTTCACGATTTTTTAATTGCTCCGTAGTTTTACCACAATTTGTTAGACTAGCAAACGGAACACACCAAAGAGATACAAGAATTTATCTTATAAAACAACTCCACCCATTTGGCAATACTACAAGTTTTCTACGACACAGCTTAGTTACCGCCTCGAGATCTGAGAACTCTGGCGCCCCTATTAGAAAAAGCCTTGACTTCACGAGCGCAAAAAAGTAAGACAAAACATAATCAATCCGCTCTTATTGACGAGAAAAGATTTGTCAGCATGTGTGCGATAAATCAGTTCCCAGTTAGTAGGCTCGGTATAAGCCCTAGGTCTTTATTTATTTAAAAATATGAAAAAACTGTAGGTCTAATGATTCTAGAAATTTTGATGCTGCGAGTTTCAATCCACGCGTTTCCTGCTTCACTGATCATACACAACCCTTTGAACTTTTCATACATGAAATAGGATGTGTGCCATTTATTCATTGAGTGCTGCACCCTCTTCTGTCGACTCATCGACTTTTTCCTGCTCATTGACGACGCTATACTCAAGCTGCCCGCGGTCTTATATAATATATATATGATATATATGTGACCGATCTCTATGCTTATTCCACGCAGCAATAAATACTATATACGTAAGCATCCCCAGCGGGTTAGGGAGTTAGAATATGCCCGCCGTAGGTATGCCTGTCGTAAGAGGCGACTAAATTACCAGATTCAAGGGGTTGTGTAACACAACCCTCTCAGGATGCCAGGGCAAAATATAGCTTCTCCAAACCTAATTGTCAACCTCACCTTATACGACCGATCTCAACGATTTTACAGACAACAAAATGTGCTATATATCAAAGCATACGGTGAGATTGGAAGCTCCAGTCTGATAAATTGAGAAAGATATGACAAAAATCCTCTTTTCTGAATATCGGTTGTATGGGGGATAATATATGCTATAGTGGACCTATCCGACCGGTTTCGACAAATGTCTAATCGGACACCTAAATATAACCGCTCACCAAATTTTATCAAGATATCTCAGGGGGACTAGTTTGCGTTCAATCAGACAGACGGACAGCTACTCTGCTCTTCATCCTGATAATTTTAGTATAATTATTAGTTGGTCTATCTCTTCTGCTTTAAGAACTTACAGTTTTAATCTTCGTTACAAACTTAATATACCATTTCATTTTCATGAAAATTATAAATATACCGCTTAATACAAATTGACCCAACCTAATATATAATATGTTTGCAACAATGTGTATGATAAAGTGCGAGGTGCAAATATGGCTGCAAAAATGTATGAAGGTGCGTGTAAAAGTGTTAATTATAAATAAATGTAAATCACGAAATGTTAAAATGACCAAATAAATTGAGATTGCGAAATTAAAAGGTGTATAAAAAATGTCTTTTCATATTCCTCCAACCCTCACCTGTTTGCGCGATAGACGCACTGGATTACTCCCTTGTATTACAATATCATTCACATCAATATCCAATTTACGTTCCCAACCCGCTTTAATTGATTCGCCTCCATTTTGTTCTGTGTGCTCAAGAAATTCATTCAAATAGTTCACACATTGTGATGCATCGAAATATAAAAAGCATAAATTCACTTTATGACATGAAATACGCCCACGATCGTCCAATACGAGCAAAATTTTATGCTTCATTAATTGTCGATTGACGCGTGCCAAACATTTCTCCAAACCACGCGACAATCGCAATTTCATCCACATACAACCAAATATGGCCATTGCATTCAGAAATAACCAACCGACACCAAGGGAAAAAAGTGCAACACCTTGCAGACCAGAAAAGAGTAGCGTTAATAGTACGGTGAAGGCGAGCATAATCCAACAGACGAGTATGCGTTTGTAGCAAATGTTGTAGATAGTGAAACGATAATCATTGACCAGAGTTTCCATGGCGTTGACGTAGTCTTCAACGGTGAGCTGGTAAAATGCAATGGGGAAAAAGAAAAAAAAAATTTTAAATTGCATCAAATGTTTTATATTTTTCACTTACTGTTAGTCCTTGCGCCATTAGCTCTTCGGGTACAAGTTCAGGACGGAAGATAGCCGGCGTAATCCAAGGCCATTTTGTATTTGCAGGTAACAATGTGACTATAACGTCTCCATTTGCTATGTGGGTGGAAAAAATACAGACGTTATTCAAATTTGCAAAATGATTAAGAAAGATATCTAAACATGCTTTGGACATGCTACAAAATTTAACTATAAATCGGGAAACTTTAAAAAATATAGAAAAACCTAGTTTTGTTTGAATCTATGTCTTAACATAGCCTTACTGCGGTTGGCTTGCATATCGAATGTCCTTGCCCAATCTAGGCAGGTGTCACCAAAACACAGCAGAAAAATGGGAGCAAAAATTCAGAATCCTATTACGGCAGTGGTTACCAGCTCTTCGAATTTACCTCAGCCATAGCAAATATCATTTTGAATTGGCATATAGAGTTTAGGTGCAAACATTTTGTGGAAGAAATTTCAAACAGTGTAAAGAATTCCGAATGTCGGATTTATAGCTGGGGTATAACTCAGCGAATGGGCTCGCCTATAAACTAAAAGATGTTAGTTAAACGTTATAAAAAATGATGATTTATTTCTAATCCTTCGGAAAATACGTATGTGATTATAATATGTTTAATCGCCGAATGTTTTAAACGCCTCTGTGGTATGCCTGGTGAATATACGTAATCGGTGAGCGTTTTACACAACTCACCGGATCTCTAGTAAAATACGTAGACGTGGAACGTTTTACACGACTCGGCGGTATACCTATCATAAACAGCTGAAGTTCGACACCACCAGTCGCTCCGTAGTGGATGTTCAACACAGTCTCACTATACGGCTTCTAAGCGAAGAGTGCCTTGTTCTTGAATTTGCCGCTTTTGACAATTCCATTTCTCCTTGTTCGCTTATATGTAAGTATGTATGTTTGCGTATAATTATGTGAGTTCTTACACTCTGCGATAAAAGTTTTCATCTCCTATATATAATTTAATATGTATTATCATTATATATGTTTTAAAATATATGTATGATTGTACAAAATATATTTAATTCAAAATGTATGTACATACATATATTTATAAGTAAATTCATTTCATGCCATATATATATATATAAATTATTATAATTCAGTTTATAATTTTAATATGGAATTGTATTATCTACAATGAAAAATCAAAATTTGTGGAGGCCCCGAAAGCCTGTAATTTTGAGGTCTTCATATCGCCCCCTTACTTCCGGCTCATGATTGTTACCTCGCCGCCTCTGTTGATCCATTGTCATCGCGTGAAAGCTGTAAATTTTGTCCAAAACCATCTAACCAAAACCCGAACCGTGTTGGTATTTTCTTCTTTAAATTTCCAAAAGTTTCCCATTTCGCAAAATTTCGTATGTATATGTGTAGAAATGTACGTGTGAGTTTGATAATTTCTTACTTGTTGTTGTTGTCACCAAATAATTTTCCTTCTTAATTTACGTTGACCTTTATTGTTGTACTACTGTAGCTTTAATACCTTGCAATTCTTATGTTAGTTGCTGTCGGTATCCTCCTGTCTTTGCCCTTTCTTGTATTGCTTGTGTTTGTTGTTGTTGTACCACTGAATCTTTTCATTTCGTGCTTACTTGCGTTGTTTGTTGTTGTACCATGTAGCTGTGATATTTTCTATTACTTATGCTAGTTACTGTTGGTATGCGCGTGCATTGCCCTTTATTGTATTGCTTGTGTTTGTTGTTGTTGTTGTTGTAGCAGTGCTTCGCCCCACCTAACAGCTGCGACCGATTATAATTGTCACCAATATCCTCTAACGGGAGTCCAAGGAAACTTGCTGTTTCAAAAGGGGTGGACCATAATGAAAGGGGTGCTAGAGGCGTTGGTTCCACATTACAATTAAAGAGATGGTTGGTGTCATGTGGGGACACATTGCAAGCGAGGCATACATTTTGTATGTAGGGGGTTAATTCTGGATAGGTAAGAGTTTAACCTGTTACAGTATCCAGAACGAAGTTGAGCTAGAGTGACTCTCGTTTCCCTGGGGAGTATGCGTTCCTCTTCCGCAAGTTTTGGATACTGTTTTTGAGTACTGTATTCACCGAGCAATTCCTGGCATTAAGTTCCGACGCCTGTTTGTGGAGTTCACCAAGGACCTGCTTGTGTTTTTTTGTTTCTTACGGCAGAGTTTTCAGGTGCCGTATTTCCTCAAAACGCTTACGGAGATGACTCCTTAAGCCCCTAGGCGGTGTTGGATCATCAATCAGATGTCTGTTGGGATGCCCAGTTTTCTGGGTATTCAACAGGAACTGTTTGGTTAGCATCTCATTTCTCTCCCTGATGGGGAGTATTCTCGCCTCATTATATAGATGGTGTTCTTGGGACATAAGAAGACAGTCCGTGGCGATTCTAATAGCAGTATTTATGCAGGCCTGTAGCTTCTTCCAGTGGGTAGTTTTTAGGTTTGGCGACCATATAGGGGACGCGTAGCACGTAATCGGCTGGCCAATTGTTTTGTATGTGGTAATGAGCGTTTCTTTGTCTTTTCCACAAGTACTGCCAGCAAGGGATTTGAGGATTTTATTACGGCTCTGGATTTTCGGAACAATTGCGGCTGCGTGCTCACCAAAACGTAGATCCTGATCAAACGTCAAACCTAAGATTTTTGGGTGTAGGATAGTCGGTAGCGTAGTGCCATCGACGTGGATGTTCAAAATGGTCGACATTTGGGACGTCCGTGTTGTAAATAAGGTCGCGGAGGATTTAGTCGGTGATAATACCAGGTTTCGCGAGGCGAAAAAACTGGATGGATCAGGGAGGTAGCCGTTTATTCTGTTGCAAAGCTCATCGATCTGTGGGCCTGGAGCCATGCTGATGACAGGCTAGCTGCAAATTTGCTTTGAAGTGGGGGAGCAAAATGGCTTCAAGCGTCTTGGCTACTGGCGCTAGGAGAGATATCGGGCGACACGACTCTCCTATGTTAGCTGGTTTCCCAGGCTTTTGTAGCTTGACCACCTTGGCCATTTTCCATTTTTCGGGTAAGACAAAGGTGGAAAGAGGCAGGTTGGAGACATGTGCTAAATATTTGAAACCCTTTTTCCGTAGGCTGTTAAGCATCGGCATGGCTATCCCGTCTGGAACCACTGCTTTGGATGGTTTAGCATTACCCATGGTATCATCAACCTCTTTGGCGGTGATGGTAATTGGTGGCGCGCTGAATTTTTATTTATGTGCGTGTCTGTTGGCCCTCCATCTATCTTTGTCGACCGTAGAATGCATTATATATTGCCGGCAGACCCCGCTCGCGTATTTTTTCGCATCCGACAGCACTTTATCGCCAAAGGCGATGGAACTTTTTCAGTATGCCTAAACGGATTCGATAGGGACTTTACGGTGGACCAAAGTTTACCTACACCGGCAGAGAGGCTACAACCCCTTAGGTGCTCCTCCCATTTCGGCCGCTTGTGTTCATCCACAAGCAATCTGATGCGTTGCTTTATATCCCTTATTTGGGGGTCGCCGTGATCGAGCTGTCTTATAAGGTCACGTTCTCTCGCTAAATTTGCGGCCTCCGCCGGGAAGTGGGACCGAATTTCGGGGATTCTGCTGGCGGGAATGAAACGTGCCGAGGCGGATTCAATGACCATGCGGAAAGCACGCTCCCCTTGGCGGGCATCAATCGGGATAGGGAGGGCAGCAAAGTAGTTGTCTGTAAAGGATTTGTATTCGTCCCACTTTCCTTTTTTAAAGTTTATGAAAGTGCGTTTTTCTGTGAAGATGAAGTCGGTGGTACGCTCGAGCGAAATAAGTATAGGTAGGTGGTCAGATGCCAATATCCGATAGAAATATCCGGCGAAATGTGGCAGCTCCCTACCATACGTGTGGGGGCGTCTCCGTTTATTGTGCAAAACGTCGTTTCTTCTATTTGATCCGCCAACATCTCACCCCTACTGTCCGCCCGCAAGTTTGAATGCCATAGGTCGTGGTGGGCATTGAAATCCCCTAAGATAATGCGATTGTTGCCAGATGAGTAAGGCGCTAATTTAGGGCGGTATCCACTGGGGCAGCAGGTGGCAGGAGGGATGTAGATGTTGATGATTTCTAGGTTTGCATCGTCTGACCGGACAGATAAGCCTTGACGCTCTAAGACACTGTCCCTGCGGTCGATGTCGGGATCAAATATATGATACTGCACAGAGTGGTGTATGATACACGCGAGGTCGCCTCCAGTTCCGCTCTCGCGATCTTTTCTGGGGACATTATGCCCAGAACAGGTCTGCAGTGCAGATCTTGCTGTGACTTCAGTCCCTTGAATCGCAGGAATGCGGATGTTGTGCCGTTTCTTGAAATCGACTATCTCCGTGATCTTCCCAATTAATCCATTACAGTTTAACTGCAGAAGTCTGGAGTGCACAGGGGGAGACGTCGCCACTCTAGGAGTAAGTGACGGGTGACTACGTCTGGGTTGTGGAAGGCTAGGACGCAACTGCTGTTGTGGCCCTGGGACTGGACGTCCTTGGGTAAGCATTGCGGTACCCGGTGCATTTGGGTATGCGACCTGCAACATGGCGCAATTAAACCCGTCGAGGGGCTGCCGTAGCGGACACCAGAACATCTAGGAAAGTGGCACCGTCTATTGCAGGCGCTGCATTGGGCGGATGTCGCAAACATATATATTCTGTGCTGGCAAACGGTGCAAAGGGAGGTGGGGACTCTGAGTCTATTTCCCTGACCTACACAATTGCTGCCGGAAAAGAGGGGGGAAGAAGGGGACAGGGGCTGATGCTCGGCATTGTTCCCGACTCTACTACGGAGATTGTGAGTATGAGTGGGAGCAGCCGTAAGAGTTGGTGGCACCGTGGGCTGATCCAAGGTTCTATCGTAAACGGTTCAATTTCAACGTCAAGTTGGGTGGGGTTAACCGATTAAAAGGGATAAGTGCCCATATCTATTGAACCAAGCAAGATAGAATCGATTTTATTTTTGCAGATGGTAGGTTTTTATGTGTGTATTAATCCACAAGCTGATCCAAGGTTCTATCGTTCACGGTTCAATTTCTACGTCATAGTGGGTGGGGCTAACCGACTAAGAGGGATAAGTGTCCATATCTATTGCACCAAGGAAGATAGACTCGATTTTGTTTTTGCAGATGATAGGCTTTTATGTGTGTATTAATCCACAAGCTTATCCAAGGTTATATCGTTAACGGTTCAATTTCTACGTCATAGTGGGTGGGGTTAACCGACTAAATGGGATAAGTGTCCATATCTATTGCACCAAGCTAGATAGAATCGATTTTATTTTTGCGGATGGTAGGTTTTTATGTGTATATTAATCCACAGTCTGATCCAAGGCAGCGTGGCTACTGGTAGGTAGTGGGGGATGCTAAGGCGCAGACTACGGGACGTCCTAGGGCGTGAACAGCAAGGAGCCACAAAAGATTTATAGAATTTACGTGGACGTCTGGTTTTGGGATCTAGCCCAGAACAACCTGTCTGATGCAACCATCCCTTACACGAGACACACTGACAAGAGTATGACCGTCCTAAAAAGATTATTTTCCGGTAGATGCAGCAAAACCATTTCTCAGGAGCGGGGTCAGGAAATGGACCCGGATTGGGTTCGATACCTTCCTGGAGCAAGAGATTATGGAGCAGTCCCGCTGCAAGGAGCTGCTGGGAGGATGACAATTTGTGGGATGGACGCAAAAAATTAAATGGGGTTACACTGAAATGGCAGTCATTGGTCGGGAAAAATTCCGAGTCGCTCCGGTACATAGAACCGACGGCCTTGGGAAGCTTGTGTTTGTTATTGTTGTACCACTGCATTTATATTTCGTGTTTGCATGTGTTGTTTGTTGTTGTACCATTGCATTTATTTATTCCTTGTTATTTTTAGTCACCTGTGGTGTGTTTGGGGATGCTGTTTATGGTAGACGGACTAGATAAGCGTTGTTTTGGCGTGTACCAGATTAGGGTTGCCGTTGCGAAAAAATTTTGTTGCCAGTATTATAATATAAATGTGATGGTTACTATAACTTATTGTGATTATTACTATGATCATCAATAGTGCTATTATAATTATTATAGAGCATTATTGTTAAAAGTAATAATAATAAAATTAATGTAATTGTAATAATTATTAGGGCAATGATTGGAATTTATGAAACTTGTTCATATTGTGATTTACCATCAGATTTCTTCGTGCTACGACCTCGTTTGTAGTTTTCGATGATTTTACTCTTCGGTTGTGTTTGCAAAGATGTAAATGGGCATTTGTGGGGGGTTTTGTTGCGCTTTCGCTTCCTCCGCTGATTAACTTGTTTTCATAAAATGGTTTTAGCTCGCTTAGATGCGCTGTTCCTTTCTTACCTTGAAACATTTTGTCCAGCTCGACGATGACTGGCGAAATAAAATTCATGATTCTATGGGGCTCGCTGAATTTTGGTGCTAGTTTGGCCGCAAAGTTGTTGGTTGCCTTAGACAGATGGTGTTCCCTTACCAAAACTATGTCTCCTATCGCCGGATTCCACTTCCTTCTCCGCAAATTATAATGTCATGCCTGTTCTGCCGACACACGTTGCTGGTTTCTTCGTACCATTTGAAATATCTACTTCATTTTCGCTACTTTTTCATTTGCCGTTGTTGTGGCCTCGCCTGTGTCAAATGTTCGCTCGTCGTATAGGGCGTTGAAGATCCGTGGCTCTCGTCCTTGTACCAAGAATGCCGGGCTGTACCCTGTTGCCTCACGCACACTCGATTTTAGTGCTAACATTATCTCTGGTAATAACTCGTCCCAGTTGCGTTGTTCTTTTCCCGTGAATTGCGCTAACGTCCTTTTGATGCTTCGGTTTGCCCTCTCCGTTGGGTTCTCTTGTGTTGTATAGGGTGCTGTTAATTGGTGCTTTACTCTTTAGTCCTGAAGGAGTCTCTTGAGTTGTCTGCTCGTGAACTGGGCGCCGTTGTCTGTAATAATGACCTTCGGAACTCCAAATCGTGATAATATATGGTCTCTGAATGCTTTGATGAGGCTATCTGCTGTTGCCTTACGTAATGGTACGATTTCTACCCACTTGGTGAAACGATCTAGAAATACTAGAACCATGGTATTGCCGTGCTTTGAACCTGCTAACGGTCCAACGAAATCTGCGCACACCATTGCCCACGATTCTTCTCGAATTTGGGTTAACATTTTCTCTGCTTGCTGTTGATTATGCTTGTACATTTGACAGGTTGGGCATTGTTGTACATACCGTTTTATATCGCGAAACATTCCTGGCCAGTAGTACCTTGCGGCTGCTCGAGCTATTGTCTTCCGGATACCCATGTGTCCGGCGCTTGGACTGTCGTGCATTTCCTGTAATACTTTACCGCGTTGTGGTTTCGCTACACATAGCTTCCACGGGATCGCATCTTGATCGTCGATCTGAACTGCTATGTGCCGACATAACTCACCGTTTTCAATTATGTAGTCTGGAAGCTTCCCTGGGTTTCGTTTAACTTCCTCCTTCCTTTTTCCAAGCCATTTCCACGATGTTTCGTTTCCGTGCTCCAGTCTGTTAAGTTGTGCGTCTTGCGGCTGTCGTGACAGTGCGTCTGCTACTACGTTCAGCTTACCTTTCCTGTACTCTCCATCGAACGAGTATTGTTGCAACTCCAACGCCCATCTCGCAATACGTCCCGAAGGACTTTCGATGGCGTTCAACCATTTCAATGATAAGTGGCCCGTGATTACTGTGAATTCGTAGCCCTCCAGATATGGTCGCATTTTGCGTATAGGCCATACAATGGTTAAACACTTTTTCTCCGTAGGTGAATAATTAATTTCTGTTTTGTTGAAGTGGCGGCTAGCGTACACGATTACCCGCTCTCCGTCGTCTAGCTCCTGTGTGAGGACTGCCCCTAGTCCAAAATCGCTCGCGTCTGTTTGTAATGTGAATCTTCGTGTAAAATCTGGGCACGCCAGTACTGGTGCTTCGGTGAGTGAATTCTTCAGTGTCTGAAATGCTGTTTCTTGTGTTTCGGTCCATTTCCATCTATTACCCTTCTTTAACATGGTTGTCAACGAATGCGCTATTTTTGAAAACTTTGGTACGAATCGCCGGTACCAAGATGCTATTCCTAAAAATCGTCTTAATTCTCTTACGTTTGTTGGTGCTTGCAATGCCTTAGTCGCTGCTATTTTATCTGGGTCCGCGTGTATACCCTTTTCGCTTCCGACATGTCCCAGATACTTCAGTTGCTTCTTGAAAAATTCGCACTATTCGGCGTTGATTCTTAAATTTGCTTTTCGTAGACATTTAAACAATTCCGTTAGATGTTAAATATGCTCCTCTAGCGTTGAGCTTGTAATTATGATGTCACCTAGGTTTGCGAATGCGTTCGGTTCTAATTCGGAGCCGATTACTTGATCTAATGCCCGTTGAAATGTTGCGGGTGCTGAACGAAGACCAAATGGCATCACGCCGATGATGACCATTTCTTTAAGATACGGCGGATCCTGGAGAAGACTCGCAACAAGAAAAAGGAAGCGCACCATCTTTTTGTCGACTTCAAATCACCATTTGACAGCGCGAAAAGGAGTTTCTTTTATGCTGAAATGCCTGAATTTAAATTCGTTAATAAAGCTTTGCAGATGGACGATATCGACCTGTCTTTGTTCCCAGCGGGTTAGGGAGCTTAGAATATACCCGCGGTAGGCATGCCTGTCATCAGAGACGACTAAAATTCCAAATTGATTCAAAAGGGTTGTGTAACGCAACCCTCTCAAGGGATTGCCAGCGCAATATATAGCTTCTCCAACCCATTTGTCAACCTCACCTACGCGCGGCGAATAGTGTTCCATTAACAGTTTAGGCTCTGGCGACCCCAAGCTCCTCATTGAACTAGGGGGTGGGGAGGGAGGGATGGCCTTGAAGGTTTAATGTGGTCATATAAATCCTTCCTGAGATGGTCGGGCTAGTACCTTAATGGTGCTTTGTTACCAGAACGTACCGGATCTATATCCGGCAAAGGATCATCAACATCGATAACACTCCCCAAAGCCTTCGGGGATAGTCTTTATCGTTAAAACAACAACAGCAACAACAAAAACAACCTGTCTTTTTCATTCAAAGAGGCCTCAAACGAAATACCGTTTAACATAATACAAGTTTTCTAAAACCGATAATCTAGAAATAAGTGAACAAATCAAAATTGATAAAGGAAGACAATTTTTCAATGTTTTCCATAAAATATCAACATGGGACCTCTCTTTACGAAATATAAATAAATATATATAATTCATAGTATTCATGTGAATATGTGAAAACTTACCAAAACCTTCACGTATGCGACCCGTTGAAAGTTCAATTGTACGCATTTGGGGCGCTGTTTCCACGGGTATTGTCACATTTGTTGTTGCTTTGGTTGCTGCTAACTTATTTCCACTACCATTCGATGGTGAGGTGCCATTGTTATGAGGATTTTGTTGTTGTAGATGACTGTTGGCGGCGCCAGAAGTAAGAACATTGGATGGTGAAAATTTATCTTTTTGGTGATAATGTTGTTGTTGCTGCTGGACCGTGTGTTGGGCACTATTTGGTGTGTGATGTTGCTGTTGCTGTTGAACTTTCAATCGACCGGATGTATTCAAATTGACATGCGTACTTTCAGTGTTTAAAACAGCGGGTCTTACATCCGTCATGGACGGCGTAGGCGGAGCTGCAGTAACTGTTTTTGTAGCACGCTGTAAATGGCAAAATAAATGTTTTGCATATTTAATAAAGAAATTGTTAAAACAAAAAACGCGAATGCATGTCTTTTGTGAAAATAATTATGTGTGTACGAATTTGCACACATGCACTTAATACTTATGTGGGCAAATCCACAAAAAGTATAACATTTTCGATATCCAAAGTTCTTATTTGGAATTTGATTGGAAGTAAGTTTTGCTTCACTTTGACTTTCAAGATGTTGAAAAATATGTAAACATTTAAATAAACGAGGGGGGTTGATTAACACAGATGATCTTTCTAACGAGAGCACGAACTACATAGCTTCATAGCTGCAACTTGCTACTGGGTGGCTTGCGCTGTCCACGAAAAGGGACTGAATTAAATAGGGTTACAAATTAAATGGGGTTTTGGCGAGTATGCATCCGGTATTGTACCAGAGCCGTAATAAAGTTCTCAAATCTCTTGCCGGCAGCACTTGGGGTAAAGTTAAAGAGACGTTCTTCACCACTTACAAAAGCAATTGGTCGGCTGCTTTGCATGCTATGCATCCCCGATAAGATCGATAAGCCTACAGGTTACACACTGGAAGAAAATGCAGGCCTGTCAAAAAACACCGCTATCAGAACAGCCCTTCTTATGTCCCCAGGACACCATCTACACAGTGAGGCAAGACTACTCCCCATAAGGAAGAGAAATGAAATTATGGACAAACAGTTTCTGTTAAATACCCAGAAATCTGGGCATCCCAAAAATATTTAATTGAAGAGGCTCGGCCTCCCAGGGACTGAAGAATTCATCTCCATAAGACTCTGAGGAAATACGGAACCTGAGGCTAAAAATATGTTTTCCCAATATGAGTCTCAAATCATAATTTTTTATAACTGTTGATGCTGCCATGCCCAAAATTTTACCAAGTTTCTATTTTTATATCTTTCATGAAAATGAAATGGTATATTAACTTCGTCACGAATCTAAAAATTGCAAGTCCTAAACGGAAAATAGATAGACCCGCCATTAGTATACCGACGTTATCAGGATGAAGAGCTGAGTTGATTTAAACATGTCCGGCTGTCCGTCTGTCCGTTTGTCCGTCTGTCTGTTTGTATGCAAACTAGTCCCTCAATTTTTGAGATATCTTGATAAAATTTGGTGAGTGGGTATATTTAGGTGTCCGATTAGTCATTTGTCGAAACCGGCCAGATCGGACCACTATAGCATATATCCCCCATATAACCGATTTTCCAGAAAAGAGGATTTTTGTCATATCTTCCTCAATTTATCAGATTGAAGCTTCAAACTTCACCAAATGCTTTCGTATATGGCACATATTATTGTCTGAAAAAATGGATGAGATCGGTCGTATATATAGCATATTTGCCTCACAAAAGATTGTTCAGATAAGAAGCTTTTCGTAATTACTGCCCAATTTTGACAGCTAGAAGCTGCAAATATCACCGAATGCTTACATATAAAGCATTCATTGTTGTCTGAAAAAATTGTAGAGATCGGTGGGATATACATTATATTTCTCATACAACCGATTGTTCAGATAAGAAACTTTTAGTAATTTCTGCCCCATTTTAACAGCCAGGAGCTTCAAATTTCACCAAATGCTTACGTATATAGCACATATTGTTGTCTGAAAAAATCATAGAGGATATACCACATATAAACTGTCATTTTTGCCCCTTTTTTACAGCTAGAAGCATCAAATTTCATCAAATGTATCAAATACTTACGTTTACGTCATATATTGTTTAAATACGTGATACATGCAGACCACAAAAAACGTGAACCTTTGCATCCTCACACAAAGTACCTACCTATTTTTATACTCAGCGTGCTTTGCACACAGAGTATATTAACTTTGATTGGATAACGGTTGGTTGTGCAGGTATAAAGGAATAGAGATAGATATAGACTTCCATATATCAAAATCATCAATATCGAAAAAAAATTTGATTGAACCATGCCCGTCCGTCCGTTTTCCCGTTAACACGATAACTTGAGTAAATATTGAGATATCTTCACCAAATTTGGTACAGGAGCTTATCTGGGCCCAGAATAGATTGGTATTGAAAATGAGCGAAATCCGATCATAACCATGTCCACCTTTATATATATAAGATTTTGAAAAACACAAAAACCGTGATTACTTAGTAAATAATACACCTAGAATGTTGAAATTTGACTGATATTGAGACTCGTGATACAAATTTGAACAATTTTTTTTTTTAAATAAGCGTGGCACCGTCCACTTGTGGTAAAATCAATTTTACAAATAATATTAATCATAAATCAAAAACCGTTAATCCTATCGTAACAAAATTCGGCAGAGAGGTTGGCCTTACTATAAGGAATGCTTTGAAGAAAAATTAACGAAATCGGTTAATTACCATGCCCACTTTTATATAAAAAGATTTTTAAAAGGGTCGTAGATGAAAATAATAAGCTATATCTTAGCGAAAAAGAGCTTTATGTCAAAAGAATTTTACTTTATAAATTAAACTATAACACTAAATTGGAAAACACCAAAATTTTTGAAAATGGGTGTGGCATCGCCCCGTTTATGACTAAGAAATTTTCTATGTTTCGGGAGCCATAACTCAAAGAAAACTTAACATATCGTAATGAAATTGTGTACACATATTTTGCTTATAGCGGAAAATATTTCTAGTAAAAATGGAGGGCATCGGTTAAAGACCACGGTATTTTAGATATAAAACCAGTTTAAAAGGGTCGTAGACTAGAATAATATGGTAAAACTTAGCAAAAAATAGTTTTGAATCAATGATATTTCACTTATCAAGTTTTACTATAAGGGGAAATGGGGAGACATTTTTCTTTTAAACGAGCGGTGCACGTGTTATGTAGAAGAGTATGAAAATGAAATGTACAATTGAAGCTCACGCTGAGTATATAATGTTCGGTTACCCGAACATAGACACCTTTACTTGTCTTTTTTTATATTTATCTTAAAAATAATTTAGGTATGTACATCTGTTCACTATATATTTCTTATCTTATACATCCGATTATTTGGAGGTTACGAATGGGATAAGATTATTGTTCAGCCCCATTCATGAAAGGTATGAATTCTTCGGCACAACAGAAGGCAGTCCCGTCCTTACTTGTTTTTAAATTTAGTCTAGTCCATTTCTCAAACGTTTCTTAAGGCATCTCTCCTCACAATTTTCTCAGAAAAATGCGGAATCTGAAAAATGCTTGGTCTTAGAAGGTTGGCCTATCAAGCCACTTCATATTGAGCCATTTCTTGATGCTACCTATTCGTTAATTACTGTGAAGCATATAACCTCCGCCTTCACCGTTTGTACTGCTACCTCCCAAAACGTGGTATTAGAGCCTATGATAAGAATTTTTAGTACCATTTTGGCTTATTTTTTTACCCAAGCTTATGTTAAATTTGGTAAAATAAAACAATTATAACTGTTCAAATAAAAATTGAACATGTATATACATACATACACATGTGAACAAATATTAGTAATACAATCCGTAGATAATTTTAAGAAATAATATTGACACATGAACTGATATTTACAACAAACGCATGCATGCATATATTTAAAAAACTATTAATTCGATCACAATGCAATGCACATAAAATTCACAAATATTTACACATCTTCCTGTGTGAAATTTATAGCCAAACATAAGATACATTTCTTATCACACACAAGTAGTTTAAAATATATATCTGCTTGAAAGTACTTGAAATGCACACAAAGTAACTAAATAAAGACCTACTGATTGTCTATATTAAGAAATATCTTATAAGGCAAACAGTAAAATATACACATATATACATAATTAGATTAGGAACATAGTTTAAGATTTTGTATATAAACTCTTGTATATTATTATATAAGGCAGAATAAAATCGTTCTCAATCGAAGACCATCGCTATGCTTCTTTTTTTTTTCTTCTATAAATTACTTGCATTACCACCCCCACCAGCGGGAAGGGGTAACCAGATGAAATTTAAAAGAAAATCCCCTCAAACAATAACTAAAAATTTGTTTTCTGTATTTTTAATTTTTTAGCTCTCAAAACTATCAATATCTTGCTTTCTTTCTTTTTTCGCTGTAGGTATGTTTTATTGCTTTTTTTTTTCTTTATTTTCTAAGATTTCTTCAATATTACCTTGAATTAGGCTTCCTTTGGTTAATGACTTGGGTAGCACGTGTACCAATTGTGCTTGTTTTTCTTATTTGCACACTCTGCACACATTTTATTTTGATTTTTCATTTCGCTGCTGATTATTGTAAATTTATGAAATCGATATTATTGATGGTTCATTTCATTTTGTTATGACTTTGTATAAGTTGTTGAACAATTCTTATTATTGTTATACACCGCGGCCTTTGCATATAGAGTATATTAACTTTGATTGGATAAAGGTTGGTTGTACAGGTATAAAGGAATCGAGATAGATATAGACTTACATATGTCAAAACTATCAGTATCGAAAAAAATTTGATTAAGCCATATCCCTCCGTCTGTCCGTTAACACCATAACTTGAGTAAATATTGCGATATCTTCACCAAATTTGGTACACGAGCTTATCTGGACCCAGAATAGATTGGTATTGAAAATGAGCAAAATCGGATGATAACCGCACTCAGCTTTTATATATGGGGAATTCTTTCCAAAATCAGCAGAACAAAATTCGACAGAGAGGTTACCTTTACTATAAAGAATGATTGGAAGAAAAATTAACGAAATCGGTAAAAAATCACGCCCAATTTATATTGTAACGAATTTACTTGCAAATCCCCTTATTTGCCCTTTTGCTAAGTTCGTATCACTAAACTGTTGAATAAATAACTCCAATATTCAAATGGTGCACCTGAAATATATTGCTTCAGCTGGCCATGACTTCGTGTTTTGGGCCTTTCGCTCTGCTGCAAACCTCGCAGTTGGCAATCCACTCGGTGATCGACTGACGGAAACCAACCCAATAGAATATCTGCTTAATTTTCTCGAGCGTCTTCGTGATTCCAAGATGACCTCCACTTGGACCATTATGCAGCTCGCTGAGCACGTCAGGAATCCTCTTTCTGGGAACAACTACCAGTTTCTTCTTGCATTTACCATCCTCTCTCTCCCATACTCGATGAAGGAAACCGGATATCAATTCTAAACTGTTCCACTGTGCCCAATATGACTTCGTAATGGGACTCTCTGCTGACATCTCTTCTCCGTTTGGTCTTTCGTTTCGTTCGAGCCCTTGCATAACACGTGACAGATCGGTATCTTCTAGCTGACACTTTCTTAGCTGTTCCTTGTCCCTTTCATCTGTACATGTTATAGTCATTAGGCGGAAATCTATAATGTCTTCTTTAGCCTCGGCCTTTGAACAGTGCTTGCATTCCAAACTACATGGTCTTCGTGACATTGCATCAGCATTTCCATGGGTTCTACATTTTCGATGCTCAATGGAAAAGTCATAGCTTTGTAGTCGCTCGATCCACCGTGCCAATTGTCCTTCCGGATTACGGAACTGCAGAAGCCATTTCAACGCTGCGTTATCTGTCCTGACGCGGAATCGCTGGCCATAGAGGTATTTGTGGAAATGTTTAATGCACTCTACCAATGCCAACAGCTCTCTCTGTGTAACGCAATAGTTCCTCTCTGGTTTTCCAATTGAACGGCTGTAACATGCAACTACCTTCTCTTGTCCATCGACCAGTTGTGATAAAACGCCTCCTATAGCACAACCGCTCGCATCTGTATCTAGAATAAACGTTGCTTCTGGAATCGGATATGCCAACATTGGGGCAGTGCACAAACGCTTTTTCAATGTTTGGAAAGCTACTTCTTGCCCCTTCTTCCATTCAAAAGCTTTATTTTTTCTTGTTAGCTCGTGGAGACTTTGGGCTACGCTGGCAAAATTTGGTACAAATCGGCGGTAATATGTGCACAGCCCAAGGAAACTTCTCAATTCATATAGGTTCTGTGGTCTTGACCAATCCTTTAGTGCCTCTATATTTTCATTCGCTGTACGGATACGTTCTGTCGTTACCTTGTGACCCAAATAATTTACTTCCTTTTTAAACAGCGCACACTTTTTTGGAGTTAACTTCAGACCAGCGCCAGCTATTCTCTGGAAAACTTCCTCTAAGTTTTTAAGATGTTCTTCAAAGTTCTTGCCCAATACGATGATTTCGTCCAGGTACACCAAGCATGTTTTCCAATGTAGTCCTTGCGATACCTGACCCATGAGTCTCTCGAAAGTAGCTGGTGCATTACATAGTCCAAAGGGCATTACTGTAAGACCATCTCCGACGCTGAAGGCTGTTTTCTCTTTGTCTTCCTCCTTCACCTCCACTTGCCAGTAGCCGCTTTTCAAGTCCAGTGTGGAAAACCATTTCGTACCAGAGAGCGAGTCCAGAGTGTCGTCAATTCTTGGCAATGGGTAGCTATCCTTTTTCGTAACGTCATTCAACTTCCGGTAGTCCACGAGAAACCTCATTTTTCCATCCGTCTTCCTTACAAGTACTACCGATGAGCTCCAGGGACTAGCTGATGGTTCGGTGACGCCGCTGTCGCTCATTTCTTGTATAATTTTACTCACAACTTCCCGCTTTGCCAGTGGAACACTACGTGGAGCTTGACGTAACGACCTCGCGTCTCCAGTGTCAATTTGATATTTCACAACATTGGTGCGGCCTGGTTTGGAACCATCCTGGTCAAATATGTTTGCGTACTTTAGGAGCAGTTGCTTTGCCTTACTCTGATAATCTTCCTCTAGCCCCTCCATCCATGCCGTGATGTCATTTGAAAGATCAGTATTACTAGATGAAACGTGTTCCTGGTGCTGTTCACAGTTAATAATTACTTCAGCGTCTTGGCGTCATCCCAAAATAGCTCCTTTGGTCAGTTTGAGTGGTGACTTGAATTCTTTAGTACTCTTACCGGAATACGTCCATCTTGTTTTGTCATAGCCAGGGTTTTTCCTACAAGTATGTTCAGTGCTGATTTGTTTGCTGCTTCGACAACCCACAACCATCCATCAACCTTTCCCCAGATGACTGCTTCGGATTTTGGTGGTATTTGCTGACTCTCTTCCACCAGCACTCGTTTACTGCTGTAGTCTCTCTCGTAGCCGAAATTAAGTGGTACATCCATGTTCTCATATCGCATCGTCTTGCTTTGCATGTCAATCTTGATGCCTTGGTCGATTAAGAAGTCCACTCCAATTATGATTTCATCAACAATCTCTGCCACTATAAAATTGTGTACTACCGTGACGTTCAAAATTGCGACTTCACATGATACTTCTCCTAGAACCGTGCTGTCTTCTTCAGTAGCTGTACGCAATATTGCTCCATGCAATGGTCTTATCTTCTTGTTAACTAAATCCTCGTGTGCTCGTAACTGTCTGCGATGTTTCGTTTTTCTCTTCAATTTTTGTTGTTGTCTCGTCCCCATCAGGATAAAAGACATACTCGACCACATCAATTCCTTCTGCTTCCATTGCCTCTCGTAGCCGTGCCTGAAGTTCGAGTTTAACGCCGCTTGTATTCAATCCACGGCTCTCCAACTCCTTCTTCAGTTGATGGATCTTCAATTCACTGAACTTTGCCATGTCCTTGTTGTCCTCTGGAATTTATTCAACAATTCCTCTTCTGACACCAATTGTAAAGAATTTACTTGCAAATCCTCTTATTTGCCCTTTTGCTAAGTCCGTATCACTAAACTGTTGAATAAATAACTCCAATATTGAATAATGGAAAAATGGCCTTTATTACAGTACTTCACAATAACACTTATACTTTGCAACTAGGTGGCTTAATAACCAAACTGATAGCTTAAATGAAACTGACTTTCAAAATAATACTGCAATTGCTCGCTAGATATCGTCTTAATCGAAACTGCCCATATCGCCTCTACCGCTGATGCTTTTATACTCTGTGATTTCCTCGTGGCATTTTCTAGACGCTTCCAGAATTTTACTTAGTTAGTTATAAATTTCTCAGCTACAACTACAGATGTATAATTTCTCATTTGAGTAATACTTGCACAAATTACTGCCCTCTCTTGTGACAACTCAGATAAGATATATGCATGTGTTTGTGAATCGCTTCTCCGCTGTATACGTACATATGTGTAGACGCAATTATTGATTCGTTTATGTAGATACATAATGATTGAATTATTGATGTGAATTCACGTCACTGCTTAGCATGAAATAAGGTAAATTTTTGTAAAAAAGAGCTTTATATCAATGGTGTTTTATTTTCCACGTGAATTCATAACAAGAAAATGCGGAAAATTCAAATTTTTGAAAATGGGCGTGGCACTGTCCCTTTTTTCCCAAGCAATTTTTTATATTTCTGTAAGAAAAATTAACGGATTGTGATAAGATTGAATGCAAACATAGTTAGCGATACATAGTTTTGTATCAATGATATTTCACTTACCAAGTTTTATTGGAAGATTAAATTGGGAGACATTTTTTTTAAATGGGCCACGTGTTATGTAGAAAACTAATTTCTCTGAAATGAACTGTAAAATTGAAGCTCACACTGAGTATATAATGTTCGGTTACACCCGAAATTAGACAGCCTTACTTGTTTTTTTTTTTATTTTCTACACTTCAATATTACCTTGAACTAGGTTTTCTTTGGTTAATGACTTGGGTAGCACGTGTACCAATCAATATTGTTCTTCTTATTTGCACGCTCTGCACACATTTTGTTCTGATTATTGAAAATTTATGAAATCGATATTATTGATGGTTTTATTTCATTTTTTTATGACTTTATAAGTTGTTGAACAATTCTTATTATTGTTATACCCCGCGGCCTTTGCACATAGAGTATATTAACTTTGATTGGATAACGGTTGGCTGTACAGGTGTAAAGAGGTCGAGATAGATATAGACTTCCATATATCAAAATCATCAGTATCGAAAAAAATTTGATTGAGACATGTCCGTCCGTCCGTTAACACGATAACTTGAGTAAGTTTTGAGGTATCTTGATGAAATTAGGTATGTAGGTTCCTGGGCACTCATCTCAGATCGCTATTTAAAACGAACGAAATCGGACTTCAACCACGCTCACTTTTTCGATATCGAAAATTTCGAAAAATCGAAAAAATGTGATAATTTATTACTAAAGATGGATAAGGCTATGAAACTTGGTAGGTGGTTTCACCTTATGACGCAAAATAGAAAATTAGTAAAATTTTGGACAATGGGCGTGGCACCGTCCACTTTTAAAAGAAGGTATTTTAAAAGTTTTGCAAGCTGTAATTTGGCAGTCGTTGAAGATATCATGATGAAATTTGGCAGGAACCTTACTCTATTACTATATGCGAGCTAAATAAAAATTAGCAAAATTGGATGACGAACACGCCCACTTAAAAAAAAAAATTTTTTTTAAAAGTAAAATTTTAACAAAAAATGTAATATTTTATAGTATATAATTAAATTATGTCAACATTCAACACCAGTAATGATATGGTGCAACAAAATACAAAAATAAAAGAAAATTTCAAAGTGGGCGTGGCTCCGCCCTTTTTCATTTAATTTGCCTAGAATACTTTTAATGCTATAAGTCGAACAAAAATTTACCACGCCTAGTGAAATTTGGTAGGGGAATAGGTTCTATGACGATAACTGTTTTCTGTGAAAATGGGCGAAATCGGTTGAAGCCACGCCCAGTTTTTATACAGGCAGGAATACTATTCGTCGTATTACATATATAAATAAATTAGCGGTACCCGACAGATGATGTTCTGGGTCACCCTGGTCCAAATATTGGTCGATATCTCGAAAACGCCTTCACATATACAACTAAGGGCCACTCCCTTTTAAAACCCTAATTAATGCCTTCCATTTGATACCCATATCGTACAAACGCATTCTAGAATCACTCCTTTATGGCGATATCCCGAAATGGCGTCCACCTATAGAACTATGGCCCACTCCCTTTTAAAATACTCTTTTACATATTTCGTTTGATACCCATATTGTACAAACGCATTCTAGGGTCACCCTTGGTCCGCCTTTATGGCGAAATCTCGAAAAAGCGTCCACCTATAGGACTAAGACCCACTCCCTTTTAAACAATCATTAACACCTTTCATTTGATACCCATACCGTACAAACAAATTCTAGAGTCAACCCTGATCCACCTTTATGGCGATATCCCTAAATGGCGTCCACCTATAGAACTATGGTCCACTCCCTCATAAAATACTCTTTAATACCTTTCATTTGATACCCATGTCATACAAACATATTCCAGGATTACCCTCGGTTCATTTTCCTACATGGTTATTTTCCCTTATGTTGTCACCATAGCTCTCAACTGAGTATGTAATGTTCGGTTACACCCGAACTTAACCTTCCTTACTTTTTTTTTTTTTAGTATTCATTGGTAGAGTTCTAAATCATGTTCGCCGCAACATCTACTTATGTGTCCAGTAATCTCGTTCGCGCTAACATCTACACAGGCTTACACACAGATAAAAACGTCACCATGATGCGGATCACGGCGAGATGCTGATACTGTTGCCGTTTTACCGAAGGTTTTGAGGAGTGTTGTCGATGTTGGGGGTCATTGCCGGATATTGATCCGATACTTTTCAGTTTCAAGCTCATTTAAGCTATAAGCCAAACCATCTCGGGAAAGATTTAATATGACCACATTGAGCCTGCTAGGCCATTCCTTCCCCAACTATAAACTGAGCTGGCAGCCCCTTTAAAGGGTCGAGCCATACAACCCCTTGAGCGGCGAGATGCTCCATCACAACCATAAACTGCGGTACTTGGGGGGCAAAGTTTTTCCCATCACAATTCCTACTTTAGGGCTATGTTTTGTATATATGATTGCGGCGACTGGGCTAGTCGTTGCAGGGCCATATAGTCCTTCCAAGCGTACTGCACAAATCGGTCGCTGTTAAAGGGGTTCGATACACATTTATATAGGATCACGCTTATTTCAAGACAGAGGTCGGCTTGTGCTGCACCTCATGGCATGCAGACGCTGCGAACCTGGGCCCACCCTTAGTTGAATAAGTTGGAGAGGCCCGGCCCTGTCGTCTTAGATGTTATATGCGGAAGTAAAAATCGGGAATGATCGCGGCCGCGCTACTGGAACTGTTTTTCATAAATACAATCCCAATCCATCAAATTGTGTAGCCGCATAGTTCCTGTAATGGATTGTACGTAAGCGCTCTACATTTGTATAAAAAGTACATAGCCATACAGCTGTAGCAAAAGAGGATGACACAGAATGTTTTATTTTATAGAGAAGTAAAAGTCAATTCGCAGTTAACTCCACTGTTACTAACCGAAAATGGGAAGTGGCAAAGCAAAATAACCAGAATTTCCTATTACCGGGGAAATAGCCTCAATGAACATTACTGCGGTGGCTAGCGGTTGGGTTAGGCCAAGTTGAACTAGCCAGAAATTGGTTTAACGACTAAACTGAAAACCCCTATCAAAAACCAGGACCTATGTTATGAAATAACTCCATACTTTTGGTAAATACTAGAAGCTCTCCTACTCTTAGATTAAGGTTATTTCCTACTCCCACCCGCACTTCCGGCATCTGCTTTTTAATGATAACATTAACTTTGTTAATCTAAGGTTGTAAGACCTACACATGATCTTCGAGACTTTACAGCCCCCATATTGGGTCCATGCCTTTAAGTTTTTGCAATGATGTGCAACTCTTTCCATCGCTTAATCTCGCCCGGGACGTCTACGGAGCAAGCTTCGAAGGATGCCATCTATTCCCATATGCCCTGTGATTAAATATAAATGTATGCTTCTCCCGATTTGGGCTGCAGATTACTATTATTCAATTGCTGTTACTTCCACCTCAAAAACAGTACAGTGATCTTGCAGCTTGGTTGAACAGCAGGCTTCCGGACTTTTAAGTATGTGAGTCTCATCAGTAAGATAATCAGCCTTATTGTAAACTTCGCGTGAATGCAATTCCCAATGGAAAAATTCCCACATTTGTTCTGTTCTCATTGTGAACTTCACATGTGAAAAATTTCCCATTTTCGAAAAATTACCCCAACTGTCAACAAATTTTTTTCCACGTGAATGTATAGAATTTGTTCGCAAAACTGAAAGTGGGGAACAACACTCGATAAAATGTAAGGATTGTTTATTGCTTATTAAACTTAGTTAAGAATTATTTTATATCACATTAGGTCTATGAACAAAACTCAGTTGACTTTCTTGGTAAGCACTATGGCCGAAAATCCTGAAATAGGAAAGGGCTTCCAAAAAAAAATAAAGATAAAGTGCTGGCTTTTTGGAAGAAATTGAACAATTCCCTCAATAGCATGGGCCCACCATCAAAATCAATCTCCGAATGGAAAAAGGTGACTATCAATGCAATGTGGCTATGGAATGTGCCATAATTTATATAGCCATTGCTTACAGGTTTGGATTGATCAAAAACGATAAGTACGAAACAAGGCTGTCGAAAATACCAAAAATAGGAAAAGGACCGGTGGGTGACCTTGCAAGCAACATGTTTTCTCTATATTAGAACAGTCAATTTTGGATATAACTGTGTCAGTAGCAGCTGCGGAAGGTGTCGAAGATGGCAAGCCTTTTGGTTTGAATGCAACGAAATCATCTGGTAAGCAACGTGAAAATAACAGTAGTGATGAAGACAATAGCTCTAGTGAGGACTCTGAAGTGGAACTTAGTTGCATGGACAATAGCTGGGACGAAAATAGCACCGAAACTGCCTTTGACATGCAAAAGGAAAGTGCTTTGCCTGCACAAAAAACCAGCCAGCAAACTCGCAAAAAAATTAACCCTTCGGAGCTATTAAACATTGAACTGTATGTTCAAAAAGAAATGAACGACAACGTCAGAAAGGGCTTGGAAATACAGAGTCATCACTATACTGAAATAGAAGGCCACTTAAAGGAATTAAACCAAGGCCTCGAAAACTTTCAAATTATTCAAAACAGTTTACTAAAGGAAACAAAACGCCATAATTCGGAAATTGAACGGCTCAGAAAAATTGAAGTTGACCGTAAACTCATACTTATAAACAGCCAAATCTAGGTTCAAAATTTGAAAATACTAGCTGCAAAGAAAAGCTTAGGCATTAATTAGAATGCTTCGAACGTTTTTGTAAAAAAAATGAATTTTTTGTACTTTATTTTTTCAAATTGGTAAAGCAAGATTAACAATAAAGCCGCTTTTGATCTAATACAAATCAGACATTTCTTTGAAGAGTGTCATTCAGTTATAAAAACATTTTGTTATAAATTTACATATGGCAATTGCCTATATTTGCTCTAATACGCTTAGCCTCATTGAGATATGATGAATGCGATTCAGATTCTTCAAACTGCACGTGTTCAGAAATATTCGGTTGAGAAGCTCTATTTGAAATAAATGGTGTGTCATCGCACCGATACTTTAAGCATATATTGTGCAACGCGCAACAGACATTAGCAATTTGAGCTACTTTTTTAGGCGAATAATGTAGCTCTCTGGCTCCTAGTACACACCTCCATCTATTTTTTAAGACGCCATTGGTCCTTTCCACAATGTTACGTCCACGTGCATGAACCTCGTTAAATTTTCTTTCTGTGGAGCCTTCTTCCGCTGATCTGTGGGGTGTTAGCAACCAAGGCTCCAGTGGATATCCAGCGTCGCCTATGAACAAAATTTGATTTTGGGACTTACAGATTTCATTAAAATTTTACCTAGCAGCCAAACATTTCTAGTGCCTAGCAAGTAATCCTGCTCCATTGAAACCTTAATTCACTTGTATTCCAAATTAATGAGTCATGGCAGGCTCCAGCGTGTGTAGCATCGGCGTATCTTATTGCCATTTTGTTATCACATACCTGCAGATAAAATTATTAACATGCGTAAAAGCATACACAAATTTTATCAATCTACCAGCAAAACATTCATACTATAGTAACCCTTTCTGTTATAATATAAGTGTTGATTATTGCTAGGGCCTATAATTCTAACGTGTGTGCCATCTATGCAGCCAATAATGCCTGGGATATTAAATTGTTGATGAAAATCCAAAGCAATTTCACGCATTTCGTCTTTAGTAGGCCATTTTATCCACTGATTGCAAAAGCACTCCTCAAAAGCATTTAATACTTCAGACAAGACGTGGATAAAACTTGACTGCGATAAGCCAACATCCACTTGCCTCCCTACTCCTTTTTGGTATGCTCCTTCACCAAAAAATCTTAGAGCAGCTGAAAGCTTTACGACTGTGTCTATTGCAAAACGTTTACGTGCCACTGGCAGACCACTGTGCAATACATCCAACAAATATTTGAACGCCGGCTTATTTATTCTATACAATTGGTGAAAGCTATGTATGAATAGTTAAAACGCGATTATTTATTTGGGTTACGAGTATAATTATTTGCATGTTTACCTTACATTGGGTAGTTCAAGGGGATTACACTTGTCGCGTAATATCCTCCTGGACACTCGTTCAGCCAATTGCTGACTGGTATTATTAGTTTCTTCTTCAATTAAACAAAGGCGCAAGTAAGCACTAATCATTACAATTTTAATATTTAACGCAAAAATAAAAATGTTTGACTACACAACAGCAATTTTTTCTGAAAAAATTTGTAAACAAAACATGAGTGATGTTCACAATAGCATATTCGAAATTCGAATATAAGGATTGATTCACATGAAATTAACGATACGAATTTTTTGTTCATGGGAAATAAAAAAATCATGGGAGTGATTTATTCACATGAAGTTTACAATAAGGCTGAATTACTTCATAAAAAACAAATATTTTCTCAGGCGCGAAATTTTGTATGTGCTTTTCATCCAACGACTGCAAAGCAAGGCATATTTAAATAAATAAATAAAATAGCGTTGTGACTACCGACCAAAAAGGTAACATGAGATTTAACAATAAATGAGATAAGCAAAATGCATAAAAGCCATACGAACGACGGCGGAGATTAAAGTAGTTAATATATAATGCGTGCTCTCCAAGTTGCTCGTTTCATAATCTATAAAACATGAGAGATCATACATGCTGAGTTTTTCCAAAATTTCTCCCGGGAGATTTTTGTTGTATTATATGCAACTCACAGATAACGTTGAACGTGCTCAATTTAGAAGAAACCAACAAAACAAAAAATACTCATAGCTTTTAAATTGCAATAACTCACCTGAGCAGGTGCAGGTGCTACTGCCACGATCGTTTCGGTACCGCTCCCACTCTCTGCACCGTTGAATGGTGAACGTGGACGCGCTATTGCTGCGGTTGTTGTTATGGGTATTGTTGCAGTCGCAGCAGATGTTTGTTTTCGACTGGGTGGTGCTGGCAGCAACGTTGAAGGGGATAACCGGTTTGCCGGTGCTGGTGTCTCTATCAATGTTGACACTGGTTCTGTTACCAAGTCGTCTCTTCCACTATTCGCTGTAGGGTTTATCCCTATGGCCGCATTACCTTCACCATTACTATCGTTGGCATATGTATTTTTATTTTCTGCCTCTTCGTCATCGAATTTAACCCAATTTTGTTTGGCAGCTGCAGCATCGTCTGTCACATCCAATGCTACATCCTGTAGAGGATGTGAGACAGAGGTGGGATGTGTATACGCCTGTTGCGCATGCTTTTGTTCACCGTTATCACCCATGACTGTAGTTCAGAACACTAACATATGTATGTACATACGAATATATGTGATTGTGTTGCTATATTTTCGTATTTGTTTTCACTTTTATTCGTTTTTAATTTCTGCTTTAGTTGTTTACTCACAAGTTCGATATTCCTTGGTTCGTAGTTCACAGTAAAAGTTTTTATAATAGCTTCAGCGTGTATGAAATGGTTAATACAAATATACAGCTATGTTCACAAAAATAGCAGCAGTCCTAACTTTGAATTCTTCTACGCAGATGATTATTTGTGCGCATGCGATAAAAAACTTTACATTCAATCTAAATGGACGGTTCAAAGAATAGTATATAAAAGAAGTCGAAAACCAAGGAGTATAAAGGAGCAAAAACCCTTCGAATTGACCTCAAACCCAAGAATGATCCCCAAGTAATATAAACAATAGGTTGGTCTGAGTACTGTAGGTTAGGTTAGATTGAACTGACCGCTCCATGAGGACCTCACATAGACTGAATGAGTCCGTAGTATTACCAGAAGTTTGTTTAACGACCAAGCAGAAAACCCAATCAAAAACCAGAACCTGTGTTATAAAATGACTCCGTTCTCTTGGCAAATGCTAGAAGCTTTCTAAGAATTATGGCACTTGCTGCTTTTAGATCTGACAGCTGCATCACTCTCAATAGCTGGAGTCTTAACGTGGCAATACGTGCTCCATCGTTTCCTCGTCCAACCAGCACGCCCTACATCTGCTATCATTGACCAAGCCTAATTTAAAGGCATGCGACGCTAGAAGGCAGTGTCCAGTCAGATTATCCGTCATGAGTCTACATTCCTCTCTTTTGAATGATAGAAGCAACTTGGTTAGTCTAAGGTTTTAAGACCTAAACATAATCTTCGACACTTTACAGCCGCTCGCTTGGACCCAGACCTTTCCCGTTTGGTCGAACATGTCCACCTCTCGCCATCTCTTAATCTGAGCACTGTAGCTATGAGAAAATTATTAGAAAGAGAATTGAATAGTAGAAGCCCTCAGAATATACCTCAATCACCATCAATAATATAAAAGGATGGAGTTGCCACAGCGCATGATGGTGCTGTTATTGGCCGATAACGAATTGGCGCAACATTCTGTGGTGCAACGAAGACAAAATGTTATTTTTCGGTTCTAGAGGTGCCCAAAATTCGTTAGAAACCGATAAATACAGAATACATCCGTAAGTACATTGTAAGTATCGTGAAATATGGTGGTTCTTGTATCATGATCTGGGTCTGTTTCTCGCACCATTTTACGTGCTAAATTTACATAGTTTCAGGAGCCATGGATCGATTTCTTTATATAGATATCCTTTAAGGGGAAATCTACGCTGAAACAAAAACATGCAGCTCGAATGGATGTATCAACAGGATAATGTGGAACAACAAGGCGGAAAGTCAGGTTATGAAATAGTCACCTTAATAAAAAGACGTGAATTCGATGGAAAATCTTTTAAGAATTGTCAAGAAAGCGATGCGAGTTGTTAGGAGCTATAGAGGCGAAGAAATTTGGTGAAAAATATGGCAGCCCTGGTATACTATACCCACCGGAAGTTGTGAGAAGCTGGTTGATTCCATACAGTACAGAAGTCCCGCAGACATCAGAAACGTTGGCCATGTTTCTTAATATCAAACCAGTAACTTGAAATAATGACCATAATCTAAATTTATACTTTCAATTTCCAAAATTGTTCATCTTTTTTCAATTAAATTGAAATGCTGCTTTTATGTAAACAATACTGTACATGTTTGGAGTTCTCGCTATTTTGCCAATTGTTTTGTTTTTCTATTTGTTATCTATTCTCGAATTCCCATTATATGAATTGACGTATTTTAGATATTTGATTTTAAATATCCTCTCCGCCTTTCATGTATGTACCATTGATTGTAATCGAAGCAAAATTATTTAGTACACTGTAATTTTGTTTTAAAACACTTTAGAATCTATTCAACAAAAATCGTTCTGGGTTCAAGGCTTTGCAGCCTTGAAAATTTAGAAACAAGTTTTTTTCAATTTGAAAAAATGTGTTCTATGCAGCCTGTCAAACGGCAGTGGTTTGGCAAACACTCCAAGGGTATTTGTACCATGAAAACATTCTCCGTAAAAGTTCATGCTATAGGTAGATGATTTTTTTTTAACGAATTAGCAAGTCCCCACCAGTTACTAGTACTAGTGAACATTATTATTTCAATTTTCCAATCTTTTTGCGTTGAAAAGCTTTAGATAATTTGTACGACAAGCGACTTATTTAATTCTTAGTTCGTCAGTAGTGAAATTCCACAAGAGATTAAGATATTTTAGCATTTTTTAACGTGCGTTCTGATACTGAAAGTCAAACCAAGCGCTCTTAGCTTGGAAAAAACGGTTTCTTGGGTCTACAATGATATTTTATCACAAATGGGAGCATTAAGAATGTTTTCGCTTTTATAAATAAAAAAATAAATGTAAGGCGCGATAACCTCGAAAGAGATCTAAGGCCGAGCTTCTCTTCCAATTTGCGTCGTGCTCCTCTTGATTTTTCCCTACAAATTGGCCTGACGGGACCTACATGTTTTATGCCGACTCCGAACGGCATCTGCAAGGCAGATGAGTTTTCACTGAGAGCTTTTCATGGCAGAAATACACTCGGAGCGCTTGCCAAACACTGCCGAGGGGCGACCCCGCTTAGAAAAATTTTCTTCTAATTGAAAAACCTTATTTCTAAAAATTTTGATGTTGGTTTGCACGGGGTGGAACCCGGGCATACGGTGTGGTAGGCGGAGCACGCTACCATCACACCACGGTGGCCGCCACTGCTTTTATAGTTATAGTTAAAAACAGTACTAAGCCGATCACAATAAGTTTGCTAGTATTTTGCTTTCCAGATTAGCCTAGGCTGAAGGCTATTTTATGTATGCAGCACCGCAGTACCCTGGCTAACAAACTTCAAGACCAGAATCGTGTGATCAGGGAAAGCTTTACTTTACGCTTTATACAAGGTAGGAACTCGAACGAATAGATCGCGTAGTCAGTCACTGAACTGCCTGATGCTCTGAAAAATTTAAAATTTTCCAGGGTATATCCCGAACCTCTGCCATATAGAATTTCGCCATCCAAATCACCAACTAGATCAAGCAATTTTCTACCCGTGTGGTCCAAAATAGAATATTTAGAATCTCTATACTAGCTGATACGTTTAAGCTGAAGTAGAACAATTTATTTTAGGTGTTCATTCAGTTACAGTTGGCAGTTTTAAGATCAAGGTGTCGTCGTTATATATTCGGAGATTATTGAAAAGAACATTGAGGAACTTAACTCAAGCTTTAGTAAAAGGGTCGGGAAGGTACCAAAGCTGGCATGCCTGGGAATGTCAGGTGCCGTGAGTAGCGCACCTCAGGAAGCGCTAAATGTAATCTTTTACTTGACGCCTCTACAAGTCTTCGTGCAGGGATTAGCCGCAAGAAGAGCTCTGCCACTAAGGTAATCCATCATGTGGAAAGCAGCTACGAACGGACACGCGACGATTCCAGACGACATAACGAAGGGACAATTAAACGGAATAATAACTGTCCTATCATCCAAAACTGACCACATCACAGCGGTTTCAAGGAAGGCATGGGAAGAGGGCCTACTCATGGCAGGTGCATTAAAAACTACACCGACGGCTCGAAAATGAAAACAATAACTGGAGCTAGGATGTACCCAACACATTTACAGTTAAGCCAATCATTCCGGCTTCCTGACGCAGGCAGTATATTCCAGGCCGAGGCCTATGCCATAGGCTGACCAGCTCCGACAAAGACGTAACGATCTTTGTTGACAGCCAAGCCGCCTTAAGGGCATTAGAGTCCAACATGATAAAATCGGATATCGTGCGGAGTTGTCGAGCCTGGCTGGCTTCTATAAGGCATCTCAATATCTCCCTTTGTTGGATTCCTGGGCACAACGGTGCTGCAGGGAAAGAACTCGCAGATGAAATGGCTAGGAAAGATTCCGATTTGAATAAAAGCGAAGTGGGCAGCTCTGTCCGACCACCGCTGGGTTATTTCTTGTGGAGAATCGAAGAATATGAGAAGTGGACTGCAGACTTGCTATGGATCAACAGGGTTGACTGCGAAGTGTCAAGGTCCTAATGAACATGCTTGGATAGGAAAGGCACCAGCTTCCTTCTAAAACTGAACAAATCCGTGGTGAGGGTACTTCCGGGAGTCATTGTGCTATCGCACCAATGCTCCGACCGTGGCGAATACCAACAAGCTCCCTCTGCATAATAGATCTACCACTTTCTCTGCCGATGTCCGGGGTTTCAAAGAGGAAGGCTCCGATTTCTGGGCGCACGGTTCTTCGATAGCCTGGCAGAGGTTAGAAGGTGAACGTCTCGCTTCTACTTGGCTTCATCAGGGAAAGCAAGTGGTTCGTTGAGCACCACCAGAAGGTAATGAGGTTAAACGAATGTGCCGCCACCCAGCACTTACTGAGGGCACTCACAATGGACAAAAATGTCTCTGAGTGGAAGTGTGGATAATACCTACGCACGCGCTCTTAACCTAACCTAGCCTAAAGGATTTCTGCTTCCTGCTCAAATTTAAACTTTAACCACTTTTCTCTTACAACTTTTATTTGATAAAAACTTAATATCAGTGATTGTTATTACACGTAAGAACTTATTAAAATACGGTTTTATATTTGTGGCAGAAAAGTTCTGCTTGTTCTGCTTGTAAAACATTGCACCAAATTGTGTTAGGGCATTCGTGGCAAATTTTTAATTTTAGACCACGAAAAACATTTCTAGGCGGTCGACTTGCTTTGTACGACAAATTTGCAAAAAAGAGCGCACCCTAGTGTATTTATTTAATTAATTTTTTTATCTTAATAGTTATAATTTCAAATCACTGTAGCGCTTCTAACTGATTTGTCAAACTTTATTTGCATACCGTCACTTTCCATACATTCACATTGACATTTTGTTCACATTCTACAAGAATATGTAGATACGTAAATCCGAGTGTATATACTTTTGATATATCAATTTACCACACTTTATAACTTCACGACTACACATGGTTTTCACTTCCACGTTGGCACTCTGAATTTAATTAATTAATTTTTTCAATTATGAAAATATTTTAAAAATTTCTATACTTAAAATTTAAAGCTTGATTGCATAAGCCTGCCTGTTGGCTTAAAGGCATTTTTGCATGAGTCACGTCATACGCGAATATGTGGAAGTATGAAAAATACGTATGAAATATGAACAAAAGATAATAGCGAAGACAAAGTCAATAAGAGAATGAAAAATTTTTGTAAGGAAACAATTTAAGCCGCGTTTGAGCAACGGCAATTTACGCTAGACACGCTCTTGACTTTAAATTTTTACGCGTTTAAGCCAACAATGGTGAAACACAACTGAGCGCTACTAAAGTGGCTGAAAAGTGGCACACCCAACACAACAAATCAGTCGAAATAAAACATACAAAATATTTACATATTCGTAAGCTCGACTGTCTACCTACGGTCGTAAGTTTGAAAATTAAAAAATTCTCTGCGACTCGTAATAAACTTAAATTTTCTCACAAGCGTTCTCGATGTTTAACACTCTCATTCATATCTACATGTGACACACCCGCCCTTAATCCCAGCACATCTTTTCTTCATAACACATTGTACCGCTACTTTGTTGGTTATGCCTATGACTAAACACTCTATAATCAACCTTTTTTGTTTTTGTTGTTATTGTCATGCTACATAAAAAGTCCGCCCTGCTTGCACGTTTCACCATCTATATGAAAAAGTTAACTTATTTTTGTTTCTGAGTAGCTAATATATGAACTCAGTACCGCTCATAACGCTTACCTACTGCCCGTTAAGCCGATCGCTTACTTGCTCTATAATTGGCGTTACGCTCCACACGATCAAAACTCGCTCATTCGTACATCGTTAAAAACTCACAAAATAAATGCCGAAAAAACACTTTTATAACTGTTGAACGAATGAATGTTTACCTGCTTGCATTCTACAAAAAAGTCATAATTTATTAGTATGCGTGAGTTTTTTTGTTTTTTTTTCGGGGCACACATGCATAGATATATTCAGGTATCGGTCATTGAACGATTGTTTGTCACAATTCTGCATTTCTTTTATACGCATTTGTGGCACTCTTACAGTCATAAATGATTTTTTTTTTTTTTTGAAAACGGAAATTGGGTCAACTGAGTTTAGAAAATAAGGCAAAGGAGTTTGCAATTGGGGCTGGTTGATATGGTTTCTATGACTAGGTAATCGATATGAAATAATTGCGTATTGAAGTGAGCGAATAAAGCTTGACAACTTAGGCTCGGTTTTCATTAGTTGGTTAGGCTAAGCTTAAACTAAGTTTGCTTAAACTCTAGTCAAAATTAAACTCCAGTTAAACTACTGAGCAGTTTTTCAGTGACAGTTTAAGGCCGCCTTTGAAGTTATCTTTTTGTGCGGCAACATTCGTTTTTTTATTATCTAGATAATTTATAGATACGGCAACAGCTGGTTTTTGTTTACCCAACAAACATGGAAAAAATAATTCTCCAGCGAAATATATATCTAGTTCCGGAAGTGATATCCAACATCATTATTTAATTATTTTTAAATCAGATAGTTCTCGAGTTGATATCCAACTTCATTCTCCAATTACTACCAACCTTTGAGAAATTTTGTAAAATTAAGAGTTTTCGAGTTGATCTCCAACGTCATTAATATTTTCCAATTATTATCCAACTTTAGAGAGATTTTGAGAAATGTACAGTTCTCAAATGAATATTCAACACATTTCTCCAGTCCTACATTGGTTATCGAATTGAGTTGAAGTTGAAAAAACATCTCCACCACAACACCACCAAAACCAAAAGCTGTTTATTGTGAGAAATAAACACCTGGTTGATAGAAGTAATGAAGCGTAGTTAATCCAAAAAAATTATATATATTTTATTTTATTTTCGTGAAAATACTGCAGTATGGAATTTTACATTTGAGTCCAGTTAGAGAACCAAAAGTTGTTAATGAAATTTTTTCAACTTCAGTAACAGCATTTTTTGCTTTATAAAAAAATCCCTTTTTTGCTGAGTACGATATGATTCTCGAGGTGAACCACTGTTTCGAAACAACTCTTGAGATTTTAGGAGTATGCCTAGTTATCAAGCCCAAATGGTTGTTGGGTATATTCGCCGCAATTTCGAACGAACGCAAATAACTGATAGCTTAAAGTCTAGAACTTTAGAACTTAAACTTCAGTTAAAGTAGACTGAAAAACTACAGAATATATTTAAGCTAGGTTTAACTGACAAACTGAGGGTATTTGGGTGGGGGGGGGGGGGGGGGGGGGGGGTATTTGGGGGTATTTTTTTTCAACTATGACCTAGTTTTCATACAACGAGACTATCTTCATCGGTAATTAAATAACTAGATCTTCCATATAAGTTTTTCTCGTCAATAATCGGTAGTTATGAAGAAAATTTAGAGATGCTGATTCTTATAACCAGCTGTATTTGTACCCAGGGTATTACAACTTTGATTGGTACAGGTATAAAGGAATCGAGACAGATTTAGACTTCCATATATCAAAGCCATTAATTTAGAAAAAAATTTGGTTAAGCCGTCCGTCCGTATGTCCGTCTGTCCGTGCGTTAATATGATAACTTGAGCAAATATTAAGATATCTTCACCAAATTCCATACACGCTTATCAGGACCCAGAATAGGGCAAAAAACCTAAGTTCCAAAAATTTTTGGAATATGGGCGTGGCCCCACCCACACTTAGAAGAAGAAAATTCGGAAGTTTAACAAGCCGTACATAAAAAGTCGTTAAAGATATTACATTGAAACTTGGCACAGACTCTATCCTTACCAAATAATATAGACTGAGTGAAGATAATCTAAATCGGTTAAAGACCACGCTCACTTTTCCTGAAGGGCTAACCTTAGCAAAGTTTGCAATAACTCTACGGTATTTAACTACATTTGACAGATATACTACCTCAGTAGTGGTATGATTGAGTTAAGAACAAAACTTAAACAAATTTCGAAAATGGGCGTGACCCACTCTTTCTTTGTTACTCTTTCAAAAATACTTTTAATGCCATAATACCGTTTCCCTTTTCATGCAGGATCTTTTGCTTCATTAAGCGAACATCTGTCAGTAGTCAAATTAGTTAAAATGGAAAGCAGCCGTTTCCTTCTTAACTATAAATACAATCAAAATAAAATGGACGCAAATCTATCAACAGATGTTGCACCTAACCAAGTATGTGCCTAATTTCGAAAAATACAGCAAATGCAACAAATACAGCGTTTTTATAATTTTCGTAAATTATTGAAAGTACTTTATTTTTGACTGTTATTTGTAACATTGACAATAAAAGTCGAAGCACCAAGCAAAGCCTTCTGGATTTTTCACACGATTAGGCATTCAATAAAGGAATATTTATATAATTAAGAATTTGTATTTTGTATTGAAGATTGAGTGCAATTAAGGCTTTAATGTAGGAAACTTGACTAAATATTTCATTAAGCCACATCTTGCCACCGGTTTCCATTTATGTTGTACTGAGCTGCTATTTCAGCCATGTTCACAGCGTTAATGTTGAATGTTCCTTTCATGTGACCGAATTGGTTATCAAATATACCTGCACACCACTTCGATTTTTTTTTAAGGCGACTGGGTCGAGAACTTCACCGGCGGAGTCGACCGTGGTGGAAAATCTTTCCAATATACAGCAATTATCCACCCTGTCGGAAAATGGGCAAAAGAAAACAAATCAGCCTGCAACTAGATTTATTAGCTGGTCTTTTACTTGGCTTTGGTAATAAAACTTATAACTTGCGCTTCCAGCGAGTGTTCGCAGTTAAACAGGCATTGAACAATTTTGCAAGTACAGGCGTTCCAGTAGTAAAGTCCAATTTAAGTACTATGTTGGGCACGCCATCTAATCCACGAGACTTCGAATACAAAGGCAACTTTTTATACTCAGTTGAGCAGAGCTCACAGAGTATATTAACTTTGATTGCATAACGGTTGGTTGTACAGGTATAAAGGAATCGAGATAGACTTCCATATATCAAAATCATCAGTATCGAAAAAAAATTCGATTGAGCCATGTCCGTCCGTCCGTCCGTCTGTCCGTTAACACGATAACTTGAGTAAATTTTGAGGTGTCTTGATGAAATTTGGTGCGTAGATTCCTGGGAATTCATCTCAGATCGCTATTTAAAATGAACGATATCGGACAATAACCACGCCCACTTTTTCGATATCGAAAATTTCGAAAAATCGAAAAAGTGCGATAATTCATTACCAAATACGCATTAAGCGATGAAACTTGGTAGGTGAGTTGAGCTTATGACGCAGAATAGAAAAATAGTAAAATTTTGGACAATGGGCGTGGCACTGCCCACTTTTAAATGAAGGTAATTTAGAATTTTGCAAGCTGTAATTTGGCAGTCGTTGAAGATATCATGATGAAATTTGGCAGGAACGTTACTCTAATTACTCTATGTCTGCTAAATAAAAATTAGCAAAATCGGAGAACGACCACGCCCACTTTTAAACAATTTTTTTTTTTTAATTCAAATTTTAAAAGAAAAGTTAATATCTTTACAGCATATAAGTAAATTATGCCAACATTCAACTCCAGTAATGATATGGTGCAACAAAATACAAAAATAAAAGAAAATTTCGCAATGGGCGTGGCTCCGCCCTTTTTCATTTAATTTGTCTAGGATGCTATTAATGCCATAAGTCGAACAAAAATTAACCAATCCTTGTGAAATTTGGTAGAGGCTTAGCTCCTAGGACGATAACTGTTTTCTGTGAAAAAAGGTGAAATCGGTTGAAGCCACGGCCAGTTTTTATACACAGTCGACCGTCTGTCCTTCCGCTAGGCCGTTAACACGATAACTTGAGCAAAAATCGATATATCTTTACTAAACTCAGTTCACGTACTTATCTGAACTCACTTTGTATTGGTGTAAAAAATGGCCGAAATCCGACTATGACCACGCCCACTTTTTCGATATCGAAAATTACGAAAAATGAAAAAAATGCCATAATTATATACCAAATATGAAAAAAGGAATGAAACATGGTAATTGTATTGGTCTATTGACGCAAAATATAACTTTAGAAAAAAACTTGGTAAAATGGGTGTGACAACTACTATATTAAGTAGAAGAAAATGAAATAGTTTTGCAGAGCGAAATCAAAAACCCCTGGAATCTTGGAAGGAATACTGTACGTGGTATTACATATATAAATAAATTAGCGGTACCCGACAGATGATGTTCTGGATCACCCTGGTCCACATTTTGGTAGATATCTCGAAAACGCCTTCACATATACAACTAAGGGCCACTCCCTTTTAAAACCCTCATTAATACCTTTAATTTGATACCCATATCGTACAAACACATTCTAGAGTCACCCCTGGTCCACGTTTATGGAGATATCTCGAAAGGCGTCCACATTTAGAACTAAGGCCCACTCCTTTTTAAAATACTCATTAACACCTTTCATTTGATACCCATATCGTACAAACAAATTCTAGAGTCACCCCTGTTCCCCCTTTATGTCTATATCTCGAAACGGCGTCCACCTATAGAACTAAGGCCCACGTCCTTTTAAAATACTCATTAACACCTTTCATTTGATACCCATATCGTACAAAAAAATTCTAGAGTCACCCCTGGCCCACCTTTATGACGATATCTCGAAAAGGCATCCACCTATAGAACTAAGGCCCACTCCCTTTTAAAATACTCTTTAACACCTTTCATTTGATACCCATATCGTATAAACAAATTCTAGAGTCACCCCTGGTCCACCTCTATGTCGATATCTCGAAAAGGCGTCCACCTATAGAACTAAGGCCCAAGCCCTTTTAAAATACTCATTACCACCTTTCATTTGATACCCATATCGTACAAACAAATTCTAGAGTCACCCCTGTTCCCCCTTTATGTCGATATCTCGAAACGGCGTCCACCTATAGAACTAAGGCCCACGCCCTTTTAAAATACTCATTAACACCTTTCATTTGATACCCATATCGTACAAAAAAATTCTAGAGTCACCCCTGGCCCACCTTTATGACGATATCTCGAAACGGCGTCCACCTATAGAACTAAGGCCCACGCCCTTTTAAAATACTCATTACCACCTTTCATTTGATACCCATATCGTACAAACAAATTCTAGAGTCACCCCTGGTCAACCTTCATGTCGATATCTCGAAAAGGCGTCCACCTATAGAACTAAGGCCCACGCCTTTTTAAAATACTCATTAACACCTTTCATTTGATACCCATATCGTAAAAAAAATTCTAGAGTCACCCTGGCCCACCTTTATGGCGATATCTCGAAAAGGCATCCACCTATAGAACTAAGGCCCACTCCCTTTTAAAGTACTCATTAACACCTTTCATTTGATACCCATATCGTAAAAAAAATTCTAGAGTCACCCCTGGCCCACCTTTATGGCGATATCTCGAACAGGCATCCACCTATAGAACTAAGGCCCACTCCCTTTTAATATACTCATTAACACCTTTCATTTGATACCCATATCGCATAAACAAATTCTAGAGTCACCCCTGGTCCACCTTTATGGCTATATCTCGAAAAGGCGTCCACCTATAAAACTAAGGCCCACACCCTTTTAAAATACTCATTAACACCTTTCATTTGATACCCATATCGTACACACAAATTCTAGAGTCACCCCTGGCCCACCTTTATGGCGATATCTCGAAAGGGCAACCATCTATAGAACTAAGGCCCACTCGCTTTTAAAATACTCATTAACACCTTTCATTTGATACCCATATTGTACAAACGCATTCTAGAGTCACCCCTGGTCCACGTTTATGGCGATATCCCGAAAAGGCGTCCACCCATAGAACAAAGGCCCACTCCCTTTTAAAACACTTATTACACTTTTCGTTTGACGCCCATATTGTACAAACGCATTCTAGAGTCAACCCAGGTCCACTTTTATAACGATATTCCGAAATACGTCCACCTATAGAACTTAGGCCCACTCCCTTTTAAAATACTCATTAACACCTTTCATTTGATACCCATATCGTACAAACAAATTCTAGAGTCACCCCTGGTTCACCTTTATGGCGATATCTCGAAAAGGCGTCCACCTATAGAACTAAGGTCCACACCCTTTTAAAATACTCATTAGCACATTTCATTTGATACCCATAAAGTACAAACGCATTCTAGAGTCACCCCTGGTCCACGTTTATGGCGATATCCCGAAAAGGCGTCCGCCCATAGAACAAAGGCCCACTCCCTTTTAAAATTATCATTAACACATTTCATTTGATACCCATATCGTACAAACGAATTCTCGAGTCAGGCCTGGTCCACCTTTATGGCGATATCCCTAAATGGCGTCCATCTATAGATCTATGGCCCACTTCCTCTTAAAATACTCTTTAATACCTTCTATTTGATACACAAGTCATACAAACACATTCCAGGGTTACCCTAGGTTCCTTTTACAACATGGTGATTTCCCTTACTTTGTCTCCACAGCTCTCAACTGAGTATGTAATGTTCGGTTACACCCGAACTTAGCCTTCCTTACTTGTTGAAAGTAAATTTGAGCATAGGCTTTGGAATGAGATGCTACAGCTTGTAGTACAAGCGCAAGCTGATTCACTCCTTGCTCTACTGCAGGCCAGGGATGATAAATGGATTTTTTCATTTTGTACCAAACGAGAAAAAAAATGTACCAAATCATCAAAAAATGTACCAAATAATCCAAAAATGTACCAAGTCATCCAAAAATGTACCAAGTCATCCAAAAATGTACCAACTCATCCAAAAATATACCAAAAGTCTTCGGATGTGAATTTGAATCAAACTAGAGCTATATTCTGCTCTTCTTTCTACTTTCCAGTAAAAATAATAAAAGAAATGTATCGATTGAAGCGTAAAATTATGTACATATATAAAAACATTTCTTTATTGAGTACCAGTAAGGAACATAAAATTAATATTAAAAAAAAAAACAAGTAAGGAAGGGTAAGTTCGGGTGTAACCGAACATAACATACTCAGCTGAGTGCTTTGGAGACAAAATAAGGGAAAATCACCATTTAGCAAAATGAACCTAGAGTAACCCTGGAATGTGTTTGTATGACATGGGTTTCAAATGGAAGGTATTAAAGACTGTTTTAAAAGGGAGTGGGCCATAGTTTTATAGGTGGACGCCATTTCGGGATATCGCCATAAAGGTGGACCAGAGGTCACTCTAGAATTTGTTTGTACGGTATGGGTATCAAATGAAAGGTGATAATGGGTATTTTAATAGGGAGTGGGCCTTAGTTCTATAGGTGGACGCCATTTCGGGATATCGCCATAAAGGTGGACCAGGGGTGACTCTAGAATTTGTTTTTACGATATGGGTATCAAATGCAAGGTGTTAATGAGTATTTTGAAAGGGAGTGGGTCTTAGTTCTATAGTTGGACGCCTTTTCGAGATATAGCCATAAAGGTGGACCAGAGGTGGCTCTATAATGTGTTTGTACGATATGGGTATCAAATGAAAGGTATTAAGGGTTTTAAAAGGGAGTGGCTCTTAGTTGTATATGTGAAGGCGTTTTCGAGATATCGACCAAAATGTGGACCAGGGTGACCCAGAACATCATCTTTCGGGTACCGCTAATTTATTTATATATGTAATACCACGAACAGTATTCCTGCCATGATTCCAAGGGCTTTTAATTTCGCCCTGCAGAACTTTTTCATTTTCTTCTACTTAATATGGTAGGTGTCACACCCATTTTACAAATTTTTTTTCTAAAGTTATATTTTGCGTCAATAAACCAATCCAATTACCATGTTTCATCCCTTTTTTCGTATTTGGCATAGAATTATGGCATTTTTTTCATTTTGCGTAATTTTCGATATCGAAAAACTGGGCGTGGTCATAGTCGGATTTCGGCCAATTTTATACCAATACAAAGAGAGTTCAGATAAGTGCGTGAACTAAGTTTAGTAAAGATATGTCGAATTTTGCTCTAGTTATCGTGTTGATGGCCGAGCGGAAGAACAGACGGTCGACTGTGTATAAAAACTGGGCGTGGCTTCAAACAAATTTCGCCCATTTTGACAGAAAACAGTTATCGTCCTAGAACCTAAGACCCTACCAAATTTCACAAGGATTGGTAAATTTTTGTTCGACTTATGGCCTCAAAATTATCCTAGACAAATTATATGAAAAAGGGCGGAGCCACGCCCATTTTGAAATTTTCTTTTTTTTTTGTATTTTGTTGCACCATATCATTACTGGAGTTGAATGTTGACTTTTTTGTATTAAATTTCTTTTAAAATTTGACTTAAACAAAATTTTTTTTAAAGTGGGCGTGTTCGTTCTCCGATTTTGCTAATTTTTATTAAGCAGGAGTAAGGAGTAACCTTCCTGCAAAATTTCATCATGATATCTTCAACGACTGCTTGCAAAACTTCTAAATTACCTTCTTTTAAAAGTGGGCGGGCCACGCCCAATGTCCAAAATTTTACTAATTTTCTATTCTGCGCCATAAGTTCAACTCATCTGCCAAGCTTCATCGCTTTATCGGTCTTTGGTAATGAATTTTTCGAAATTTTCGATATCGAAAAAGTGGGCGTGGTTATAGTCCGATATCATTCATTTTAAATAGCGATATGAGATGAGTGCCCAGAAATCTACACACCAAATTTTATCAAGATACCTCAAAATGTACTCAAGTTATCGTGTTAAAGGACGGACGGACGGACCCCTCGATCGGATCTCGATTCCTTTATACCTGTACAACCAACCATTGTCCAATCAAAGTTAATATACTCTGTGAGCTCTGTTAAACTGAGCATACAAAAAAATAACAGCTGCATTCAATGCAAAAACTTTTCATAAAAACATTTTAGGTACAAAAGATTTGGATTCAGGTATAAAAGTTCACAAATTGTCGCCTACATCTATGCTAATAACTCATGTTTCAATCACTACATTAACAGTTCTTCTTCTTTGAGTTCTTTAAATACCTCAGTTGACAAAAATCTTTTTTTCATATTGTAACGTATTTAGTGCAATCTTCTGCTAACGTTCGAATCACTAAACTGTTGAATAAATAACTCCAATATTGAATAATGGAAAAACAGCCTTTCTTAAAGTACTTCACAATAAATAATACTGCTATTGCTCGCCAGATAGCGTCTTAATCAAAACTGCTTGCAGCTCCTCTACCGTGGTTTCCTTTTATACTCTTTAATTTCCTCGTTGCATATTCTAGGCGCTTCCATTTCTATAATTTGCTAGTTGGTTATCTGTTATAATTATAACTACAGATGTACGTGTATAGCTATCATATGCGCGTGTGTTTGTGAGCGACACTTCCACAATTACAATGGCATACTTTTGGAAGCATCTCAGATAAGGTATCTGCATGTGTCTGTGCGTCTCTTCTCCACTGCATGTACGTACATATGTGTAGACATTATGATTGATTCGTTAATGTAGATACATGATTGATTTATGGATGTTTATACAGTCACTGCTTAGCATCGGCATAGAGATGGTAGTACCCATTACATACATACATACATGTAAGGCGCGATAACCTCCGAAGAGATCTAAGGCGGAGCTTCTCTTCCAACTTGCGTCGTGATCCTCTTGATTTTCCCCCGGACGGGACCTACATGCTTTATGCTGACTCCGAACGGCATCTGCAAGGCAGATGAGTTTTCACCGAGAGTTTTTCATGGCAGAAATACACCCGTAGCGCTTGCCAAACACGGCCGAGGGGCGACCCCGCTTAAAAAATTTTCTTCTAATTGAAAAACCTTATTTCTAAAATTTTGATGTTGCTTTGCCAGGGGTGTGAACCCAGGGCATACGGTGTGGTAGGCGGAGCACGCTACCATCACACCACGGTGGCCGCCGTGTGTGTTGCTAATATTCGTAACACTGCCCTCCACCTAAGTCTGATCATCCCGATCAGACAAATCTCTCGATCTAAACGCTGCCAGCCTTTCCAAATGAACCACTTTCATTTTGGTTCGTGGTTTGCCAATGATTTGTATGCGGTACACTACATCGTTGATCCGTTTTATAACTTTGTATGGAACTTCCCAATTACACTGCAATTTCGGGGACAAACCTTTTTTTCGTTGTGGGTTGTATAACAGCACCAAATCTCCTTCCTGAAAACCTTCCGAATTAAGTGCTTTATCGTATCGGGCTTTCATCTTGTCACTCTTTGCTCGTTTTCTTACAGGATCGTGTATCTCTCTCAGCTCTTCTTCCAAGACTCCAGTGGATTTCTTGATATTTCTCTCCGCATCGGCATCTATCCCAAACTTCAAATCAGTCGAAGGTCATTGCCAAAAACTACTTTTGCAGGGATTTGGCCCGTTGTCTCATGCATTGCTGATCGGTAAGCCATCAAGAATAATGGTATGCGGGTATCCCACTCCTTATGGTACTTGTCTACTACTTGCCTTAAATGCTCCTCCAAGGTTCTATTGAAACGTTCCACCATACAATCGGACTGAGGATGCAATGCAGTTGTCCGTGTTTTTCGAAAGCTCAATGATTTACAGATTTCCTGGAACACAGCTGATTCGAAATCCCTGCCTTGGTCAGAATGTAACTCTATTGGTGCACCATACCTTGCAAGCCAATTGTTTATAAACACTTCTGCTACTGTTTCTGCTTCTTGTTTTGGGATTGGGTATACCTCTGGCCATTTGCAGAAATAATCCACAACTACCAGTACATATTTGCTTCCGCAGTTGCTAGTAGGAAATGGACCTGCGACATCCATGGCGATCCTTTCAAATGGTGCACCTGAAATATATTGCTTCAGCTAGCCATGACTTCGTGTTTTGGGCCCTTTCGCTCTGCTGCAAACCTCGCAGTTGGGAATCCATTCGGTGATCGACTGACGGCAACCAACCCAATAGAATCTCTGCTTAATTTTCTCGACCGTCTTCGTGATTCCAAGATGACCTCCACTTGGACCATTATGCAACTCGCTGAGCACGTCAGGAGTCCTCTTTCTGGGAACAACTATCAGTTTCTTCTTGCATTGACTATCCTCACTCTCCCATACTCGATGCAAGCAACCGGATATCAATTCTAAACTGTTCCACTGTGCTCAATATCACTTCCCAATGGGACCATATGCTGACATCTCCTCTCTATTTGGTCTTTCGTTTCGTTCGAGCCCTTGCATAACATGTGACAAATCTGTATCTTCTAGCTAACACTTTCTTAGTTGTTCCTTGTCCCATTCATCTGTACATGTTATAGTCATTAGCCGGACATCTATAATGTTTTCTTTAGCCTCGGCCTTTGACACTGTTGCATTCCAAACTACATGTTCTTCGTGACATTGCATCACCATTTCCATGGGTACTACCTTTTCGATGGAAAAGTCATAGCTTTGTAGTCTCTCGATCCACCGTGCCAATTGTCCTTCCGAATTACGGAACTGCAGAAGCCATTTCAACACTGCGTGATCTGTCCTGACACGGAATCGTTGGCCGTAGAGGTGTTTGTGAAAATGTTTAATGCGCTCTAGCAATGCCAACAGCTCTCTCCGCGTAACGCAGTAGTTCGTCTCTGGTTTTCAAATCGAATAGCTGTAATATGCAACTCCTTCTCCTGTCCATCGACCAGTTGTGATAAAACGCCTCCTATAGCATATCGACTCGCATCTGTATCTAGAATAAATGTTGCTCCTGGAATCGGATACGCTAACATTGGGGCAGTGCACAACCCCTCCTTCAATGTTTGGAAAGCCACTTCTTGCTCCTTCTTCCATTCAAAAGCTTTATTTTTTCTTGTAAGCTCATGGAGGCTATGGGCTGCGCTTGAAAAATTTGGTACAAATCGGTGGTAATATGTGCACAGCCCAAAGAAACTTCTCAATTCATATAGGTTCTGTGGTCTGGGAAATCCTTTACAGCCTCTGTCTTTTCGTTCGCAGTGCAGATGTCCTCTGTTGTTACATTTTGACCCAAATAATTTACTTCCTTTTTAAACTTTTCGGGACTTAACTTCAGACCAGCGCCAGCTATTCTCTGGAAAACTTCCTCTAAGTTTTCAAGATGTTCATCAAAGTTCTTGCCCAATACGATGATGTCGTCCAGGTACTCCAAGCATGTTTTCCAATGTAGTCCTTTCAATACCTGATCCTTGAGTCTCTCGAAAGTGGCTGGTGCATTACATAGTCCAAAGGGCATTACTGTAAATTGCCAAAGACAATCTCTGACGCTGAAGGCTGTTTTCTCTTTGTCTTCCTTCTTCACCTCCACGTGCCAGTAGCCGCTTTCCAAGTCCAGTGTGGAAAACCATTTCGTACCAGAGAGAGAGTCCAGATTGTCGTCAATTCTTAGAAATGGGTAGCAATCCTTTTTCGTAACGTCATTCAACTTCCGGTAGTCCACGGAAAACCTCATTTTTTCCATCCTTCTTCTTTACAAGTACTACCGGTGGGCTCCAGGGACTAGCTGATGGTTCGATGACGCCGCTGTCGCTCATTTCTTGTATAATTTGACTCACAACTTCCAGTTTCGCCAGTGGAACACCACGTGGAGCTTGATGTATCGGCCTCGCGTCTCCAGTGTCAATTTGATGTTTCACAACATTGGTGCGGCCTGGTTAGGAACCATCCTGGTCAAATATGTTTGCGTACTTTAGTAGCAGTTGCTTCGCCTTTCTCTGATAATCTTGATCTAGCCCCTCCGTCCATGCCGTGATGTAATTTGAAAGATCAGTCTTGCTAGTTGAATCGGGTCCCTAGAGCTGTTCACAGTTAATAACTACTTCAGCCTCTTGGCATCTTCCCAATATAGCTCCTTTTGTCAGTTTGAGTGGTGACTTGAACTCTTTGAGTACTCTTATCGGAATACGTCCATCTTGGTTTGTCATAGCCAGGGTTTTTCCTACAAGTATGTTCGGAGTTGATTTGTTTGCTGCTTCGACAACCCACAATTTGTTTGTCCCACAATCTGCATCACACTTTGCCCAGGTGACTGCTTCTGATTTTGGTGGTATTTGCTGACCCTCTTCCACCAGCACTCGTTTACTGCTGTAGCCTCTCTGGTAGCCGAAAGTGGCACATCGATGTTCTTATATCTCATCGCCTTGCTTTGCATGTCGATATTGATCCCTTGGTCGATTAAGAAGTCCACTCATATTATGATTTCATCAACAATCTCTGCCACTATAAAATTGTGTATTACCGTGACGTTCCCAATTACGACTTCACATGATACTTCTCCTAGAACCGTGGTGTCTTCTCCAGTGGCAGTACGCAATCCTGCTCCATGCAAAGGTCTTATTTTCTTGTTGACTAAATCCGCTCGAATGATGGAAGCAGATGCACCCGTATCTACAGTCAGTAAACGTTCCTTTCTATCCACATGTCCTCCCACAGTAAGATTGTTTGACCTTCTTCCAATTTGTGAGATAGAGATTATGGGGCATTCAATTGAGGGAGCCAGCTGTCGCCCCTTGCGGCTGACTCGCTTTAGTTTAACGATTGAGTGGACTTGGTAATTTGCTCATCTCCTTCAGCTCTGCGATTACGGCCAGCCACATTGTTGGAGCTATTGGGACCGGTGCTGCAATGTCGTGCAATATGACCTGGGTTGCCGCACTTGAAACATTCAATAACTCCGACATTTTTCTGTTGTGATCCCTTCAGTGCTTCCAAAACTGTGTCTACACAATCTGGTCGTTCTACTTCCACACGATGAGCTTTGTATGCTGGTTTACTCAATAGTGAGGCAGTTTCCTGAGTCAATGCATGTGATACCGTTTCTGCAAATGTTGGCTTCGTTTCGACGTCCCGTATGCCATTTATAAAGCTCTGAATATTTACCCTTTCAGTGTATTCCACAGGTGCGTCCCCATTTGCAAGATGAGCCAATCTTTCGATATCCGAGGCTAACTCCTGCAAAGTCTCATTTGCTCTTTGGTGACAGTTTTTCAACTCAATTTGGAATATCTGTTTTCTATGCTCGCTTCCATAACGTCTCTCGACAGCGGTCATCAATGCTTCATAGTTGTTCCGCTCTCCTTCGGGAATCGTCTGTAGGATTTCGGCTGCTGGCCCCTTCAATGTTACGAATAGAGCTGCAACTTTATCTTCAGCGGTCCAGTTGCTCACTACTGCGGTCTTCTCAAACTGTAGCTTAAAGACCTGGAAAGGAACAGAACCGTCAAAGGATGGTGTTTTTACCTTTGGGTTGCTTGCTGAAACAGCTGGGCGATTTAATTGCAACTCTTGTATACGACCTTTCAAAGCATCCACATCAGCTTCGATTTTTTCCTCAAACTGCGTTAGTTGCTCGTCCATACGCGCTTCGAGTTTTGATGATATACGCGCCTCTTGCGCATCTAGTTGTACTGTTATGTGTGCCTCTTGTTCTTTCAGTTGTGTTTCCATCTTTGATGTTATTCGTGTCTCTTGGGATTCCATCTGTGATGACATATACGTTTTATGTTCTTCCAGTTGAGTTTCCATCTTGGATGTTATCTGTGTCGACATTTCTGACATACGCGTTTCTTGTGCTTCAATCTTAGATGTTATGCGTGTCTCTTGCGATCCCAGTTGGGATGCCATATTTGTGGATATTTGTGATGGCATTTCTGTTATGCGTGTTTCCTGGGTTTCCGTTTTTGCCGATATCTGTGATAACAAAGCCAATATCGCATTATTCTCGCCGCTTGCGACAGGACTCGGACTTTCGTCCTTCTCTTCAATTTTTGTTGTTGTCTCGTCCCCATCAAGATAAAAGACATACTCGTCCACATCAATTACTTCTGTTTCCATTGCCTCTCGTAGTAGTACCTGAAGTTCGAGTTTAATGCCGGTTGCATTCAATCCACGGCTCTCCAACTCCTTCTTCAGTTGCTGGATCTTCAATTCACTGAACTTTGCCATGTCTAAGTTGTATTCCCAATCTTCGGAATTTATTCAACAATTCCTCTTCTGACACCAGTTGTAACGTATTTACTGCAATTCCCCTTATTTGCAATCTTCTGCTAACGTTCGAATCACTAAACTGTTGAATAAATAACTCCAATATTGAATAATGGAAAAATGGCCTTCATTAAAGTACTTCACAATAAATAATACTGTTACTGCTCGCCAGATAGCGTCTTAATCAAAACTGCTTGCAGCGCCTCTACCGTGATTGCCTTTTATACTCTTTGATTTCCTCGTTGCATCTTCTAGGCGCTTCCATTTCTAGAATTTACTAGCTGGTTATCTTTTATAATTATAAATACAGATGCACGTGTATAGCTATCATATGCGCGTGTGTTTGTGAGCAACACTGCCACAATTACAATTGCATACTTTTGGGAGCATCTCAGATAAGATATCAACATGCGTCTGTGCATCTCTTCTCCGCTGCGTGTACGTACATATGTGTAGACATAATGATTGATTCGTTTATGTAGATACATGATTGATTTATGGATGTGCATACAGTCACTGCTTAGCATCGGCTTAGAGATGGCAGTACCCATTAGTGTTGCTAATATTCGTAACAATATCTATATTATGACAGCTACTGTTAGTTGATTTCATCAAATCTTTAGTTTTTATTAAATTCGAAACTTTGTTTATTTGAAGTCTTTTTCTACACTTAGTTGTAATTAAATTTTGTATAGAAAATATCCTTTCTATGTTTGTGGATGAATGTGGAATCGAAAATATGCCTTGAAATATTCTATAAATATTGGAAAGCATTTCCGCATTTAATTTATTTTTAACTGATCTTAATTCTTCCTAAAAGCTGCATATATTTAAATTCTTGAAATTTTTAAGGCTCTCATGCTCTGCTAAAGCTCGATATCAAAATTAATTTTCTCTATTTTATCAAATGCAGATTTCGGAAACAAGTCCATAACTAAAGGCACAATACTATTTGTTTCTCCGCTTAAAATACTTTCTGGTGAAAGCTTTGCAGACCACAACAAAGTTTTATCAATCAAATTTACTTTCTTTAATAAAGTACTACAAAATTGTATATACAATTGTTTAGCACATCTCTTAAATATGTGTACGTCGTCTTTTTAGAAAAGATTGTTTGATAGAATAATATCCACATTAACACCGCAGTAAACTTCATCTCGTATTAAGTGATTTTCGTCTGAATCAATATTTAGCATCCAAATAGGACTGGAATTTAAATAAGATTTTTTTATAAAATTTTTAATTTGGTAATAAGTAAATGGATGCGAATATCTTCAGACTGTATTTCTATATTCACATCATTTATTTCATTTAAAAGATAAGAAAGAAAAATGTAAAGTATACTTTATATTTAGGACTTTGAAAAATTTAAGATATAAGATTAATATTTTGATTACTGCTTTTATTTTCAAAAACGTAAAGATTAAAATAATACTTGAGGGCATCCCATTGCTCAAGAATTCTATGTATGACTGCTTGTCTAGAAAGCCACCTTGTGGGGTCGTACTTTAGTATAACATGCATTTCTGCACCGAAATGTTCTTAAAAACTCTGAAAGTCTGCCCTCCTTAGGGGGCTGATACAAAAATTATAGTTTACGTGTTTTAAAAATTTATCAATTTTGTTGGGAAATATATCACAAGCGGTCATTAAAGTTCAATTTAAAATGTGACAAACACATCCATTAACATGCAGATTTCGAACAACTTTCTTCAGCCTTGTTTGCACTGCGCTTTTTCTCCCATCATAACCGAGCAATTGTCGGCAATGAAACCAATCATTTTTTCAAGTCGTATTGCATGGTCTTTCAAAGATTTAATAATAGCATTAAAAATACCCTCCATGCTTTTATCGGTCAAAGGTATCAAATATAAAAATCTACCAATGCACTTTTTATCAAAAATTCGAATCGAAACTGCCATGTTTTTTGATATACATATATCAGTCATTTCATCTATTATTAGAGAGTAATAATTCTTCTGACAAAATGCAATTGTGGATTTATAATTTTCTGGCCCTGTTATTTGAGTTATTTTTTCTGTGATTTAATTCTATTGATGCAAAATTTTTTCACAAATTTAGATTCAGTTATGCTATTTTTCATTAGCACATTTAAATGATCCATAATTGCAATTGGTGCTTTGCAAATGACTTGAAGTGTAGTGTTGTTTTTACAAAAATATACCAAATATGTCAATGTAGTACCAACGTACTTTCGGCAAGCGAAATATACCAAAAAAAGTACAAATGTACCATGATTATCATCACTGCTGCAGGCATCGGCAAAATCAAAATGCAGATGTGTTAGCGAGAGCGCGATAATCGCGCACATTACTTGATGCATCTGTTTGCGCAGTTCATTCGCTTATTATCAAGCAACAAGACAAGTGCCGTCTTTCAGTGAGTTTTACAGCTCCGGCTCACGCTCAATTCTCACGGGAATGCTCTGGATCAATGAGAGACTTGAGAAGCAGATGTCGAAATTTTCGCACACGTGAAATGTTATAGGCAGATGTCGCCGCTGTGCGAAAGGCTAAGCAGCGATATCTATTTTTGAAAAAGTAGGTATATTAAAGGCCGCGTTGCCAACCTAAAAAGAAGTAATTAACAAATTATCTGGCTCACAAATAGAACCAGACTTCTATCTGGATTTATCTGGCTCAAATCGTTGTTGTTGCATTTACATGCAAAATTATTTATCTGGCTCAGGATTTTGCCACCGGATCATAGCTAAGATCGGTTGTTATTATATTTTTAATGCGCACAATGGCAAGCAAAAGGTTTATACAATTAAATACATTGTATTTGCGCAAAAGGGTTGGTCAACATTTAATATGTTTCGCTTGTGCGCATTGAAAAAACTAACAAACGATCTTTGCTTGTTGCTTGCTAATAACATTCGTCAGCATAGCGAGCGACAAGCACAATCGATGTTATTGCCATAGTACAGGTTTACAAGTATGATATGTATAAGAAGGAAACAATTCCTTTCTCTTTCTAACACACTACCGTTTGACACTTCGGTTAGTGTCAAACTAGTGTGGAACCCAGTGGAACATGCGTTTGAGACTGAACGAAGTGTCAAAATTACCGCGGTTGCTGTCGCGGAATAGACGCAGGGAAACAAAAAAAGGAGCGGAATATCAGATATGGGTTGCCGTGATGGTAATTTTTTTTTTACGAATTTAGTATGAAAATGTATTGCACCTATATGCGTCCTACAGAAAATTATACAAAAGTCTTGAATTGGGGTATCTGAGGACACGTAGTTATTGCAACATTAAGAACAGAAACACGAGTGCTAAGTTTTTCAACCAGTTCAAAAGTTCTCCGCGAAAAACAGTTTGAAACCGAGGTCGACTGCAATAACCCGTCCAAAAATGTTGAAAGAGAAATGAAAAGACGCGTTTTGTCCTGTTATCTATAGTTCAAAGGCGAAAAAGTATTCGAATTATTGGAAGCGAGGCAAAAACGCGTCTATTAATACCTCCCTCGACGGTTTTGGTCATGTTTTAGCAATCGTCCCCGGTAATAAAGTATCACAATTTGTTAATTAAAAATATCCAAAACACATGGATTTTAAATAGAGATGTAGTTAAGTGCTCATTTGAAAGTAAATAAGAATATCTCTTTGTAATTTTGCAATAAAAATTTTACACAGTTTTCGTTAGCAGCTACTACACTTTTCTTGGACCTAAGAAGTACAACAGTGCCAAATAGCATCCACACAAAAAACGAACAAGAACAAGCATTTTATCAGGTGAGCGTGGGTGTGTATGTGCGCGCTGCTACATATCCTACTTGTAGACCTGTACTATGGTTACTGCATCAAATGATCAGCGACAACTAAACTAAAGAGAATAAGAATACGTGTGAATTCAGTGTCCACAATTTTGTCACTACTTGCCGATGTCTGCTCTACTGAGTCTCAGTCCCTGCGCCCGCACGACATGTAGGCGAAGGCTGAATAGATTTTCGGCACTCTACGAATGTATCCTGAGCAACTCTGAAATATTGCGCCAAAGCCGGCTGTGTAAAAGATGTATTGCTCGCTTGTGTTGACAAGCCCATAAAGAAAATGCTTCAAGCAGAGCTCCACTCATTAACCTACCCAGTTAAGTCGCACAAAACACTGTCTATCTGTCATATCTGTAGATAACTTGATAACAATTTTGTTGTTGTAGTTGTATTAAGCTATAATAAACAATATATCCCCTATCCTCCTTCACAGAAATCCTGTTTCCTTAAGTATAAACTCTGTAAGCAACGGTTGCTGACTCCACGACCCGATTGCGTCCTTTCCACAATAGTTTCGCAGCCAGCTTACAGCTTTATCCCTATATGGTTTCTTTGTCAAGGCTTCGTCGACCTTTAGCTTATGTCTTGTTTGCATTAAAAGATCTTTAGCGGTCTCTCAGTTGTTCGGATTAAGGTCCATGAATCTCATACCAGTGTTATTTCTGGACTACCTCCACCGGGTATGTAATTTTCCCAGTGGAAAGAGCACTGCCACCGGTTCGGCATCTAGTACACAGTAGACTTACTTTCTTACTTAATTGGCGCTTAACCATCTAAACGGTTATGGCCGTCCTGCAAGGAGCGCCAGTCGCTCCTTCGCTCCGCCAACCGGCGCCAATTGGTCACACTAAGGGAGTTTAAATCGTTTTCCACCTGGTCCTTCCAACGGAGTGGGGGCCGCCATCTGCCTCTGCTTCCATAGGCGGGTTCCGATCGAAACACTTTCTTGGCCGGAGCATCATCTATCATTCGCATAACATGGCCTAGCCAGCGTAGCCGCTGCGTTTTAATTTGCTGTACTATGTGGATGTCTGCGTATAGCTCGTACAGCTCACCATTAAATCTTCTTCGGTACTCGCCATCGCCAACGCGTAGAGTTCCATAAATCTTTCGAAGAACTTTTCTCTCGAACACTCCCAAAGCCGCTTCATCTGCTGTTGTCATGGTCCATGCCTCTGCCCCATATAGCAGAACGGGTACGATAAGTGTCTTGTAGAGTATGATTTTCAATTGCCTACCTAGTCCAAAGTAGCATTTATTGGCCAGATTGATTCTTCGCTGGATTTCAGTGCAGATGTTGTTGCTAGTGATGATGCTGGTTCCCAAATAAACGAAGTCTTTTACTATTTCGAAATTATGGCCGCCAACAGTAGCGTGGTTGCCAAGGCGCATATGCGCTGAATCTTTCCTCGATGACAGCAGGTACTTAGTTTTGTCCCCATTCACCATCAAACGCTTCTCTACCGCTTCTTACAGTAGACACTTTAGCGAATTATGCAGGTTTTGGCTTGGCGTCTTGATTTCTTTTTTTTTCAGTGTGGGTCTATCGTCATACTAATTGTGATTTCTTTTCTACACGAAAATGTCGCCACTTTCAGGGGCAAACATTTTTAAGATTCTCACTTCGCCCTGTGAAATTGTAGCCACTTAAAATGTTCAGTGCCACCCTGCATAATTTGAAAAGAACAAAAATTGTAACCATTTTTACAAAAAAATGCAGTTCGTGTGGTTGTTCGCTGTCAACTGTGATCGCAAATTGCTTTTGAGTGAGTCATGATGCGACACATACGTACATATGTATATAGCATTCGCTTCAGCTTCATGTGATTCATCAGCGAGGGCAAGTAATGTTGCATTTTTGGCCATTTTTAGTGGTAGGTTGTTGAGAAAAGATAATGATGCCCTCTATTGAGGCTAAGCTGATTTTACAACAGAACACAACTTTTGAAGGGTTGGCGTGAAGGCGACATTTTCGTATAGAAAAGAAATCACCATAAATCTCCTACCGCTAACGTACAGCTCAACGTTGGCGTACTTGCGTATGTTCATACTTATTTGTCCATTATAACTATTGTGCTGCCATCATTGTCAGATGGACTTTTATGGAAACACCGTCAACCAGTTCAGAGCTTTGTATGCGTTTACTTCATGCACTCTTTTTTTAGTGATATTTATACTCAGCTGAGCAGAGCTCACAGAGTATATTAACTTCGTTCGCATAACGGTAATCCGTAACGGCATAAACTAATCGAGATAGATATAGACTTCTATATATAAAAATGATCTGGGCGAAAAAAGAAATTCATTTAGCTATGTCTGTCCGTCCTTCCGTCCGTCCGTAAACACGATAACTTGAGTAAATTTTGAGGTACCTTGATGAAATTTGGTACGTAGGTAGGTGGTACGAAATCGGACTACAACCACGCCTACTTTTTCGATATCGAAAATTTCGAAAAACCGAAAAAGTGCGATAATTCATTACCAAAAACGGATATAGCGATGAAACTTGGTAGGTGTGTTGACCTTATGACGCAAACTATAAAATTAGTAAAATTTTGGACAATGGGCGTGGCACCGCCTACGAGGGCGAATAAGAAGGCAATTTAAAAGTTTTGCAAGCTGTAATTTCGCAGTCGTTGAAGATATCATGATGAAATTTGGCAGGCACGTTCCTCCTATTACTATATATATGCTAAATAAAAATTAGCAAAATCGGATGACGAACACGCCCACTTTAAAAAAAAATTTTTTTTTAAAGTCAAATTTTAACAAAAAATTGAATATATTTACAGTATATAAGTAAATTATGCCAGCATTCAACTCCAATAATGATATGGTGCAACAAGATACGAAAATAAAAGAAATTTTCCAATTGCGCGTGGCTCCGCCTTTTTCATTTAATTCGTCTATAATACTTTTAAGGATATAAGTCGAACAAAAATTTACCTATCCTTGTGAAATTTGGTAGGTGCATAGATTCTATGACGATAACTGTTTTCTGTGAAAATGGATGAAATCGGTGGAAGCCACGCCCAGTTTTTATACACAGTCGACCGTCCGTCCTTCCGCTCGGCCGGTAACACGATAACTTGAGCATGAATCGATATATCTTTACTAAATTTAGTTCGCGTACTTATCTGAACTCACTTTATCTTGGTATAACAAATGGCCGAAATCCGACTATGACCACGCCCACTTTTTCGATATCGAAAATTACGAAAAATGAAAAAAATGCCATAATTCTGTACCAAATATGAAAAAAGAGATGAAACATGGTAATTGGATTGATTTGTTAACGCAAAATATAACTTTAGAAAAAACTTTGTTTAAGTAGAAGATAATGAAAAAGTTATGCAGAGCGAAATCAAAAGCCCTTGGAATCTTGGCAGGAATACTGTTCGTGGTATGAGATATATAAATAAACTAGCCTTTACCCGCGGCCCCGTCCGCAAGGAGAAAATAAAATATATGTGCTATTCACGTTAGCCTGCTTATCTAGTTATCTGTTTAAAAATTATTTTTGTCTAATGTATTTTATTTTTGTAATTTAGTAAAAAAAAAAAAAAACTAAATGAGAACATTAGCTGAAAGGCACGCTTTCATGAATAGTACAATACAGTTTTTTCGAATTAAAAAAATACATTTTGTTTTTAAATTAAATTAACTGATATGAAAGGGGTGAAAGAACTACTACTCATAGAACAAAGGAGTGAAACTACAATAGCTAAAACCAAAGAGAATTTTTTAGATGAAAATAGTATTGCTTCTTCGGGTATTTGGTTGGTTAAAATATTACAAAAAGTGTAATTATAGTTATAACAGTTCCTTACACGATTATAGAACGAAAAAGCTGTGTTAGATTGAAGATAAAACATACCGAATTTTAATTACGAATAATTAGCAGCAAATCCACGGACACAAAAGCTCATAATTTAAAAAGGCATGTGTGCTGAACTACCGGTTGCGAAAAGACCCAAAATGATCCCTTAAGGGTCCCAAGATGATACTAAAATTCCAGCACAGATCCCGAAAATTATCCAGAAATAAACCAGGAGGGGTCCCAAAATGATTCAGAAATAGTCCCGAAAAAGTCCCGAAATTACCCTTATGGGTTCCCGTACAGATCCCGAAAACCATCCAGAAATGATACCGAAAGGCTCCCCAAATCATTCGGTATTAGTCCCGAAAATGTACAGGAATGGCCCCGACGGGATTCCTGACGGATCCCGAAGACCATCCAGAAATTATGCCGGGAGGGACACCAAATGATCCCGAAAAAGTCACGAAATGCCCCGACGGGATCCCGGATGGATCCCGAAAACCATACTGAAATTATGTCGGAAAATACCCCAAAATAGCCACGAAAAAGTCCCAAAATGATCCCGACGGGATCCCGGACGAATCCCGGTAACCTATCCAGAAATGATGCCGGAAAGGTCCTCAAATGATCCCCTAATAGTCCCGAAACGGCCCCGATGGGATCCCGGACGGATCCCGCAGACAATATAGAAATGATGCCGAAAGGGTCCCCATTTGAGCCCGTATCGGTCGAGAAAAAGTCCCGAAGTGTCCCCGACGGGATCCCGAAAACTATCTAGAGATGATGCCGGAAGGTACCCCAAAATGATCCCAAATAGTACCTAAATGGCCCCTACGGGATCCCGAACGGATCGCGAAAACTATCAAGAAATGATGCCGGAAAGGTCCCAAAATGATTCCCTAATAGTCCCGAAATAACCCTGCTGGGATCCTGAACGGATCCCGAAAACCACCCAGAAATCATGCCGAAAGGGTCTCCAAACGATCCTGAATTAGCCGAGAAAAAGTCCCGAAATGACCCCCACGGGATCCCGAATGTATCCCGAAAACCATGTAGAAATGATGCCGAAAAATACCCCAAATGATCCCGAAAAAGTCCCGAAATGACCCCGACGGGATCCCGAAAACCATCTAGAAATGATGCCGGAAGGTACCCCAAATGATCCGGAAAAAGTCCTAAAATGACCCCGACTGTTCCCGGTCGAATCCCGAAAACCATCCAGAAATGATGCCGGAAGGGAACCCAAATGGTCCCGAAAAAGTCACGAAATGACCACGACGGTATAACGGACGGATCCCGAAAACCATGTATAAATGATGCCGGAAGGTGCACCAAATGATCCCGAAATAGTCCCGAAATTACCCCAACGGGATCCCGTAGGGATCCATAAAACCATACAGAAATGATGCCGGAAGGGACCCCAAATGATCTCGAAGAAGTCCTGAAATTACCCCGACGGTATCCCCAAAACCACCCAGAAATGACGCCGGAAGAGACCCCAAAAAATCCCTAAAAAGTCCCGAAATGACCCCGACGGGATCCCGGACGGATACCGAAAACCATCCAGAAATGATGCCGGTAGGTACCCCAAAATGAGCCCTAAATTGTCCAAAATGACCCCGTCGGGATCCCGAACGGATCCCCAAAACTATCCAGAAATGATGCCGAAAGGGTCCCCAAATTATCCCGTATTAGTCGAGAAAAAGTCGCGAAATGACCCCGACGGAATCCCGGACGGATCCCGAAAACCATCGTGAAATGATGCCGAAAGGGTCCCTAAATTATCCCGTATTAGTCGAGAAAAAGTCCCGAAATGACCCCGACGGAATCCCGGACGAATCCCTAAAACAATCCAGAAATGATGCCGGAAGAGACCCCAAAAAATCCCCAAAGAGTCCCGAAATGACCCCGACGGGATCCTGGACGGATACCGGAAACCATCTAGAAATGATGCCGGTAGGTACCCCAAAATGAGCCCTAAATTGTCCAAAATGACCCCGTCGGGATCCCGAACGGATCCCCAAAACTATCCAGAAATGATGCCGAAAGGGTCCCCAAATTATCCCGTATTAGTCGAGAAAAAGTCGCGAAATGATCCCGACATAATCCCGGACGGATCCCGAAAACCATCGTGAAATGATGCCGAAAGGGTCCCTAAATTATCCCGTATTAGTCGAGAAAAAGTCCCGAAATGACCCCGACGGAATCCCGGACGAATCCCTAAAACAATTCAGAAATGATGCCGGAAGAGACCCCAAAAAATCCCCAAAAAGTCCCGAAATGACCCTGACGGGATCCTGGACGGATACCGCAAACCATCTAGAAATGATGCTGGTAGGTACCCCAAAATGATCCCGAAATAGTCCCAAAATGACACCGTCGGGATCCCGGACGGATCCATAAAACCATCCAGAAATGATGCCCTGAAATTACCCCGACGATATCCCGAAAACCGTCCAGAAATGATGCCGGAACGGACCCCAAGAAATCCCGAAAAAGTCCCAAAATGACCCCGAAGGGATCCCGGACGGATACCGAAAACCATCCAGAAATGATGCCGGTAGGTACCCCAAATGATCCCGAATAAGTCCCGAAATGACCCCGACGGGATCCCGGACGGATCACGAAAACCATGCACAAATGGTGGCGGAAGGGACCCCAAATGATCCCGAAAAAGTCCCGAAATGACCCCGGCGGGATCCCGGACGGATACCGAAAACCATCCAGAAATGATGCCGCTAGGTGCCCCAAATGATCCCGAAATGACCCCGTCGCGATCTCGGACGAATCTCGAAAACTATTCAGAAATGATGCCGGAACGGTCTTCAAATGATCCCCTAATAGTCCTGAAATGACCCTGACTGGATCCCGGACGGATCCCGAAAACCATCCAGAAATGGTTACGGAGGGGACCCAAAATAACCCCGAAAGGTCCCGTAGTTATCCCGGAAACCATCAGGAATTTATCTCTGAAAGGTACGCAAATGATCCCGAAAATACCCCGACGGAATCCCGGACGGATCCCGAAAACTATACAGAAATGATCCCGGAAGGGTCCCAAAACGATCCCGAAAAAGTCTCGAAATAGTCCCGAAATGACCCCGGCGGGATCCTGGACGGATCCCGAAAACCATCCAGAAAAGATCCCGGAAAGGTTTCGATACGACCCTAACCATGTTAATAAGGCAGCAGGCGCGTTGGAGCGAATGAAAAGTTACAAAGAAACATACAGGTAAAGCTAATAAAAGCGTGCTAATAAAAACAACTGAAGGACGGCGGATGGCGGGAGGAGAAGGAGAGGACCACTGATCGTTTTTCCAAAATTGTTTAGATCTCGATCTGTACGTGCCAGATACCAAAAACTCTTGATTTTGGAGAAAATTTATTTTGAGTTATAACAATTTATAGATTTTACACCAGAGGTGGAGAGAAGGGGGGAGGGAGACGGAGGGTGTAACTGCTCACTTTGTAAGCCCTCGACTTATTTGACCCCTTGAGTCTGTGATATTGGTGAAGGCCAGTATACGTAAAGTTATAATGTGTAAAAATTATTAAAAAGTAATTGCTCGAAGGGGTCGTGGGACCCCCACCCCTCTTTCCATGTTCGAAAAAAATTTCGCTAGTAGACTACTGTCTGTGCCCCAAATTTCATCAAAATCCGTGTAGCCGTTCTGGCGTGATTCAGTCGCAAAGACTAAAAAATATAATAATTAAATTATAACTGTTCCTAGCGGGCGGGGACCTCCACCCATTTGAAAAATATATAGCTAGTAGATCCTTCTAGACTATTGGCTATATGTGTGCAAAATTTCATCCAAATCGGTCCAGCCGTTCTTGCGTGATTGAGTCAGAAAGACAAACGTCTGGACAAACATCTTCACATCCAAACTTTGCCATTTATAATATATATTAGATATATATTAGCGGTACCCGACAGACGCTGTTCTGGGTCACCCTGGTCCACATTTTGTTCAATATCTCGAAAACGCCTTCACATATACGACTAGGGGCCACTCCCTTTTAAAACCCTCATTAATACCTTCAATTTGATACCCATTTCGTAAAAACACATTCTAGAGTCACCCCTGGTCCACCCTTATTGCGATATCTCGAAAAGGCGTCCACATATAGAACTAAGGCCCACTACGTTTTAAAATACTCATTAACACCTTTCATTTGATACCCATATCGTACAAACACATTCTAGAATCACCCCTGGTCCACCTTTATGGCGATATCTCGAAAAGGCGTCCACCTATATATAGAACTAAGGCGCACTTCCTTTTAAATAATCATTAACACCTTTCATTTAATACCGATATTGTACAAACGCATTCTCTAGAGTCACCCCTGGTCCACCTTTATGGCAATATCTCGAAAAGACATCCCGAAATGGAGTCCACCTATAGAACTAACGCCCACTTCCTTTTAAATATCATTAACACGTTTCATTTGATACCCAATCGTACAAACAAATTCTAGAGTCAGCCCTGGTCCACCTTTTTGGCGATATCCCTAAATGGCGTCCACCTATAGAACTATGACCCACTCCCTTTTAAAATACTCTTTAATAGCTTTAATTTGATACCCATGTCACACAAACACATTCTAGGTTTACCCTAGGTTCATTTTCCTACATTGTGATTTTCCCTTATTTTGTCTCTAAAGCTCTCAGCTGAGTATGTAATGTTCGGTTACACAGAACTTGTTAATATCTGGGATTTTTATGAGTACATACATAAAATGTTGTATGCAAGTCAATGCCAATAATGTTGCACCAACAGCTGATGCTGTTGCGAGTTGCGTGTTTAACAGAGCATTTTCAAGTAAATTTCTTGCATGAAATGATTTTTAGCGCAACATTAAGCTGCCAGCCACAAACAACATACTATGGAAAAGCTCTTTACTTTTGCTACAAGTCTCAAGGGCGGTAAGTAAGTATATGAGTGCATATTTGCTTTAAAATTCAACTTAACATACTTGTGTGGCTTACGAATGACAACCACAGTAAAGCACACGTCCCAACTGCTACTGACTTTTAAACCAAAAAACGCGTAAAGAAGCAGATTGCAAATCAATTTTTTTATTTAACAAGTTAACATTTTCGACGTGTTGCGTAAGCCTACTTCAATTTGTTATGACAACGCTTGGTCCTTACGCCGCATGCGGCTTCTGCATTTCCATAAATTTTCAGTCCTTTCAGGTAATTTTATTATATTTATTTATTATATTATATTAATTTAACTTATACCTCGCACACGCTTACCTCTCGTTCATTCCTCACTATTTGGTAATTTCTTCATTTCATCTCTCATTCACATATATATGCTTGTTTGTGTTACATATATATTGGAATAATATTTTCTTCATTCTTATTGAATTTGGTTTTTTGCTTATTGTTGCTACATTTATTTTTGTGAAACTTGTGGTTGAGTCTACATGAAGCGTCATTTGTCATGTCCTTCCATCTTATTTTTGCTACTTTGTGGTGTTTTCTCCCTGTTATCATATTCATATTGGAAATTGCAGTTATTGTTGCGCAATGAGACGCGTGAATATTTATAGTGGACAATAGTCTCAAGTTCGAAGTTTGAAAATCAGTTTAGTCATAGTCAAAATTATTCCAAAATATCTTAAGTCTTTTTTAAAGCTATATAATTTCAAATATAATCTACCTTGCTAATATAATTTTTACACTCAGTTGAGCAGAGCTCACAGATTATATTAACTTTGATTGGATAACGGTTGGTTGTACAGGTATAAAGGAATCGAGATAGATATAGACTTCCATATATCAAAATCAACAGGATCGAAAAAAATTTGATTGCGCCATGTCCGTCCGTCCGTCCTTCCGACTGTCCGTTAACACGATAACTTGAGTAAATTTTGAGGTGTCTTGATGAAATTTGGTACGTACTTTCCTGAGCACTCATCTCCGATCGCTTTTTAAAATGAACAATATCGGACTATAACCACGCCCACTTTTTCGATATCGAAAATTTCGAAAAACCGAAAAAGTGCGATAATTCATTACCAAAGACGAATAAAGCGATGAAACTTGGTAGGTGAGTTGAACTTATGACGCAGAATAGAAAATTAGTAAAATTTTGGACAATGGGCGTGGCACCGCCCACTTTTAAAAGAAGGTAATTTAAAAGTTTTACAAGCTGTAATTTGGCAGTCGTTTAAGATATCATGATGAAATTTGGCAGGAACGTTACTCCTATTACTATATGTATGCGAAATCCGTTGAAGCCACGCCCAGTTTTTATACACAGTCGACCGTCTATCCTTCCGCTCGGCCGTTAACACGATAACTTGAGCAAAAATCGATATATCTTTACTAAACTCAGTTCACGTTCTTATCTGAACTCACTTTGTATTGGTATAAAAAATGGCCGAAATCGGACTATGACCACGCCTACTTTTTCGATATCGAAAATTACGAAAAAAGAAAAAATGCCATAATTCTATACCAAATACGAAAAAAGGGATGAAACATGGTATTTGGATTAGTGTATTGACGCAAAATATAACTTAAAAAAAAAAGTTTGCAAAAACACATTCTAGAGCCACCCCTGGTCCACATTTATGGCGATATCTCGAAAAGGCGACCACCTATAGAACTAAGGTCCACTCCCTTTTAAAATAATCATTAATACCTTTCGTTTGATACCCATATTGTACAAACGCATTTCAGAGCCACCCCTGGTCCACCTTTATGCCGATATCTCGAAAAGGCGACCACCTATACAACTACCGCCACTCACTTTTAAAACCCTCATTAATACCTTTAATTTGATATCAATATCATACAAACACATTCTAGAGTCACCCCTGGTCCACCTTTATGGCGATATCTCGAAAAGGCGTCCAACTATAGAACTAAGCCCCACGCCCTTTTAAAATACTCATTAACACCTTTCGTTCGATACCCATATTGTACAAACGCATTCTAGAGTCACCGCTCGTCCACTTTTATGGCGATATCCCGAAAAGGCGACCACCTATACAACTACCACCACTCCCTTTTAAAACCTTTATTAATACCTTTAATTTGATACCCATATCGTACACACACATTCCAGAATCACCCCTGGTCCACCTTTATGGCGCTATCTCGAAAAGGCGTCCACCTGTAGAACTAAACCCCACGCCCTTTTGAAATACTCATTAACACCTTTCGTTTGATACCCATATTGTACAAACGCATTCTAGATTCACCGCTGGTCCACTTTTATGGCGATATCCCGAAAAGGCGACCACCTATACAACTACCACCACTCCCTTTTAAAACCTTCATTAATACCTTTAATTTGATACCCATATCGTACAAACAAATTCTAGAGTCACCCCTGGTCCACCTTTATGGCGATATCTCGAAAAGGCGTCCACCTATAGAACGAAGACCCACTCGCTTTTAAAATGTTCATTAACACCTTCCATTTGAAACCCATATTGTACAAACGCATTCTAGAGTCACCCCTGGTCCACCTTTATGGCGATATCTCGAAAAGGCGTCCACCTATAGAACGAAGGCCCACGCCCTTTTAAAATGTTCATTAACACCTTTCATTTGATACCCATATCGTACAAACACATTCTAGAGTCACCCTGGTCCACCTTTATGGCGATATCTCGAAAAGGCGACCACCTATAGAACTAAAGCCCACGCCCTTTTAAAATACTCATTAACACCTTTCATTTGATACCCATATCGTACAAACAAATTCTAGGGTCATCCCTGGTCCACCTTTATGGCGATATCTCGAAAAGACTTCCGCCTATAGAACTTGGGCCCACTCCCTTTTAAAATACTCATTAACACCTTTCATTTGATATCCATATCGTACAAACAAATTCTAGAGTCAGCCCTGGTGCACCTTTATGGCGATATCCCTAAATGGCGTCAATCTATAGAACTATGGCCCACTCCCTCTTAAAATACTCTTTAATACCTTCCATTTGATACACATGACATACAAACACATTCCAGGGTTACCTTAGGTTCTTTTTACTACATGGTGATTTTCCCTTATTTTGTCTCCACAGCTCTCAACTGAGTATGCAATATTCGGTTACACCCGAACTTGTTTTTTAATAAAGTTTAGCTTTTGAAACAAACTTACATATACATACGTATATCATGCTGTAGTTTGGTTGAACGAAATTTGTTTTCTTAATTTATGTGATGATTGTGAAAATTTATAGCACTGAATAATTTAGAAAACAAAATTCGTGGGTACCCAGTAGTAGTAGAAGCTCGCTGTATAAGCATACAGCTGTGTGTTTTAAAAACGAATGTTTTTAAATTAACTAGATCTCGCCCAAGGGTTGGTAGTAAACCGCAACAGGGTTAACTTTACTAGAAATAAATCATTTCGGGCTTTTTGAGTAGATCTCGTTGTTGTTGTTGTTGTAGCAGTGCTTTTGCCTATCCAATAGGTGACACCAATCACAAATTGTTATCAATGTCCTATAACGGGAGTCCAAGGGAACTTGCTGTTTCAAAAGAAGTGGACCATAATGAGAGGAGTGTTAGAGGCGTTGCTTCCACATTACAATTGAAGAGATGGTGTCATGTGGGGACAAATTGCAAGCAGGACATACATATTGTATGTCGGGGTTCATTCTGGATAGGTAAGAGTTTAACCTGTTACAGTATCCAGATCGAAGTTGAGCTAGAGTGAGTGTGCTTTCCTCCTCTGCTAGTTGTGGGTATTTTTTTTGAGTACCGGATTTGCCGGGAAATTCCTGGCTTAGAGGTCAGACACCTGTTTGTGGGTATCACTGAGGACCTCCTTGTGCTTTTTTGCTTCATACGGCTGTGTTCTCAGGTGCAGTATTTCCTCATAATGCTCACGAAGATGACCCGCTAAGCTCGTGGGCGGTGTAGCCTCATCAATCAGATGTCTGTTGGTATGCCTAGTTTCTGTGTATTCAACAGAAACTGTTTGGTTAGCATTTCATTTCTCTCCCTAATGGGGAGTACTCTCGCCTCAATTTGTAGATGGTGTTCTGGGGCCATAAGAAGACAGCCCATACCGGTTCTGCGGACAGTATTTTGGCAGGCCTGTATTTTCTTCCAGTGAGCAACCTTTAGGCTTGGCGACCATATCGGGGACGCGTAGCATGCAATCGGCCGGCAAATTGCTTTGTATGTGGTGATGAGCGTTTCTTTATCTTTACCCCAAGTGCTGCCGACAAGAGATTTGAGATCTCGTTGCTAACAGCTGATACAGACAAGTTGTGTTTTCTTTTACCGGCTTATTATTGATAGCGAATTATTGTCATCGAATTGACTATCTCTAATTCATTCCTCATCAACGGGTAGTCGATATGATATCAACGAAGTTTAATCAGTATCTGTTTCATAGCAAATTGGTTGAACACCAAAAAGAAATTGATAATATGTCGATAACTTTCGGTTGGAAAATCGATACATTTTCGATTATAAAAAAAAATAAATGTAAGGCACGATACACTCCGAAGAGATTTTAGGCCGAGCATCTCTTCCAATGTGCGTCGTGCTCCTTTTTAATCTTTCCTATAAATTGGCGGGACGGGACCTACTTTTTTATGCCGACTCCTAACGGCATCTGCAAGGCAGATGATTTTTCGCTGAAAGCTTTTCATGGCAGAAATACACTCAGAGGGCTTCTCAAACTCTGCCGATCGGCGACCCCGTTTAGAAAAATTTTCGTCTGATTGAAAAAACTTGTTTCTAAAATTTTTGGTGTTGCTTTTCCAGGGGCGTGAACCCATTATCTTCGGAGTGATAAGCGCAGCACGCTACCATCACATCACGGCGGCCGCCCGTTTACGATTAAGAATAGAAAACAAGCTGATTTTAAATTTGTAATGCCAGATAACAAATCGATAACTTTTTGAAAGCATATCCATAATTTTTCAATAAACAATCGATGTTTTTTTTCAAATCGAAAATATTTCGAAAGTTAACCGATAATTTTGCAATAGTTGGTAATTTGGAGTAAACTACCTGATACGCATTTCAACCTTTTGTTGGAGTTCTTTGTCATTTCCCAACAATGGAAAGTGGAAATGATAATTCCACAACTAAAGCCTGGGAAACCCGCTAACGAAAGTGGGTCGACCGGTATCACCCTTCCGTCAGTAGTTAAGACATTAGAAACTGTCCTGCCCCCTCATTTCAATGCAAATCTTCGCCTATCCACCCATCAAAATAACCTCCGCAAAATATATTACACTACCCCCGTGTTGAACGCGATAGACACACACACAAATTATCGACTTAATCAGGAAAAACCTAACCACAGGACAGTTCTCGTGGCACTCGACATGTCAAAGGCTTTTGACACTCCAAGACATAGAAGGTTCGCCACCTCCCTCTTGCCTAAAAATTTGGACCGCAAATTATTTGAATGGTCGGCAAGCATCTGTTCAATTAAGGAACGAAACATACCTTTTAATTTTCTACATATGAAAGCTTCCTTCATCACCAGAAGGAGTTGCTCTCATTTCCTATGCCGACGATTGCACGATAATGGCAACGGGACCTGCCCATCCAATAGACAAATTCGTTTCTAGAACAAACAGCTATCACCCAGCCTTCTTAGTTTCTTCATATTGTGCAACCTCGTCCTATCACCGACAAAATCCATGGCTACTTTGTTTACTACGTGGAAGGGGTAGAAAACACAAATATTAGAAGTTCGATGACACTTTCACTTTCATGGTGGATGCCACCGAAATTTGAGAAAAGATAAAGAAACGTTGCTAACTACGTATAAAGCAATTATGACCCCAAAATTTCATCTACGTAGTGAGGCTCAAGAGCTCAAAATTGAAAAACACAACGAAATCCTGAAGAAACGGTTTTTGCTTAATTGTTACAAACCTGGAAATCCTAGCAATCCTGATCCAGCCCCGCCACAAAGAGCATTAAGGGAACATCTCTACAAGCACTATGATGCACTATGCCTACACAGTCTCTTGATCCAGACAAGCAGAGTGAGGCCCTAGGCAAAATTCACATAATATAAATGTAGTTTAAAAAAACTAAAAAACACGCAAATGTCATGCTGTTTTAGTATCTACAATCCACTTAGATATTTGCTGTTGATAGCATCGTAGCACAGAGGTTAGTTTCTCCGCTATTAAGCACAACTCGTTATGCCGCTAATTGCTGGCAGATGGGTCTAACTCTCCTTTGCGCGCCTAGGCAAGACAGTTACAAACAAGCGTCATACAAGTGAAGGTAATATAAGCGTGTTAATAAGGACTAGTATCACCTGTGGTCGAAATTCGATCAACGTGTATTTTTTTCAACTCAGTCTATGCATCAAGTGTTGGAAATATAGTAGACTGGTCTAACCTACTTAACTTTTTCTGTAAAATTTTGAATTTTATCTAAGACTTTGTACTTTTTGATTGTATTTTCTTAAATTTTCTACAAACTTTTCACATGAAATTATAACATTTTGGTATGGAACTCCTTAAACAAAAATATAAAAATTATGTACAATCAAATGAAATTGACATAGAATTATGGTGAACTTGCTTGAAATTAAGCGAAGTGAACAAACAGTTCCATATAAAAACGCAATAAGTGCACTTAGACTTTTTCCGGGTTTTAATGTGATCATTGTGGAAATTTGAAGATTCTAATCTTCGGATAGAGCACTTACATAATTTGTCCAAAGATTGCGCGCTTTTGTGCAAGAAAGTAAATATCGATATTTGGAGAGATTGTTGGATTTACAAAAAACTTTTTCTATTAATTATAAACAAATAGAGTAATATTTGTTAACAAAAATAGGCCTATACACTGCGGCTGATCTATACGAATCGATTCATATTACTTTTATATGATTTTACGTATGCTAACTATGCGAAACCGCCTTTCAATTGTTTGTATGGAAATTTTGTTAGCGTATTAATATATAGATAGTGGGTAATATACTGCCTACACAATACGGCCGCCATGATGCCGGTTGCCGTTTTGCCCTAAAATCAAAAACGTTTTTGGGACGTTTTTTTTCATTTAATATACAACGTGAAATTTTCCGATTCAGTCAAGTTGCATTTAAATAATAATAACCTAAGTTGAAATAAAAGAATATATAATAAAATAAAATAGAAATAAAATAAATTAGCATAAAAAACAATATAAATAATTTTATGTTATATTTTTGTAACTTTTTTTTTGTTCAGTATAAGACGTACTTTATCTAAAATGAGGATTAAATCTGCAAATGCAAAAACATTTTGGGGCAAATTTGCCATTAATTGTTATAAATAAATTAGTTAGTTTCAACAAAAGTTAACTCATTATTTGCGATTTCATGTTTTTTTGTAAACAACTAAAATAAAAAACAAATAATCTGTTAAATAAAGACTTATGTATTTACGTGTAAGTGAAATTTGCCACAAAAAATGGGCGGGTCAGAAATTAATTCTATTTAAGATTTTTTTGTACGCTACAAATTATTTTGGAACAATTATTTAGGATTTTGGTAGAGGCTATTATAGGTAAGTGGCAACAATGGGAAACCATGTTTTAATCTTTCACCGTGTAGCGCGTACGCTTATGTAGGTTTGTGGCTTAGAGCACTTACATAATTTGTCCAAAGATGGCGCGCTTTTGTGCAAGAAAGTAAATATCCATATTTGGAGAGATTGTTGGATTTACAGAAAACTTTTTCTTGTGTCTTAGAGCACTTACTTAATTTGTCCAAAAATGGCGCGCCTTTGTGCAAGAAAGTAAATATCCAAATTTGGAGAGATTGTTGGATTTACAAAAAACTTTTTCTATTAATTATAGACAAATAGAGTAATATTTGTTAACAAAAATACGCCTATGCACTGCGGCTGATCTATACGAATCGATTAATATCACTTTTATATGATTTTACGTATGCTAACTATGCGAAACCGCCTGTCAATTGTTTGTATGGAAATTTTGTTAGCGTATTAACATATAGATAGTGGGTAATATACTGACTACACAATACGGCCGCCATGATGCCGGTTGCCGTTTTTCCCTAAAATAAAACCGTTTTTGGAATTTTTTTTTTCATTTAATATACAACGTTAAATTTTCCGATTCAGTCAAGTTGCATTTAAATAATAATAACCTAAGTAAAAATAAAAGAATATATAATAAAATAAAATAAGAAATTAAATAAATTAGCATAAAAAACAATATAAAAAATTTAATGTTATATTTTTGTAACTTTTTTTTTTTGTTCAGTATAAGACGTACTTTATCTAAAATGAGAATTGAATCTGCAAATGCAAAAGCATTTTGGGGCAAATTTGCCATTAATTGTTATAAATAAATTAGTTAGTTTCAACAAAAGTTAACTCATTATTTGCGATTTCATGTTTTTTTGTAAACAACTAAAATAAAAAACAAAGAATCTGTTAAATAAAGACTTATGTATTTACGTGTAAGTGAAATTTGCCACACAAAATGGGCGGGTCGAAATTAATTCTATTTAAGATTTTTTGGTACGCTAAAAATTATTTTCGAACAATTATTTATGATTTTGGTAGAGGCTATTATAGGTAAGTGGCATCAATGGGAAACCATGTTTTAATCTTTCACCGTGTAGCGCGTACGCTTATGCAGGTTTATGGCTTAGACCACTTACATAATTTGTCCAAAGATGGCGCGCTTTTGTGCAAGAAAGTAAATATCCATATTTGGAGAGATTGTTGGATTTACAAAAAACTTTTTCTATTAATTATAAACAAATAGAGTAATATTTGTTAACAAAAATAGACCTATGCACTGCGGCTGATCTATACGAATCGATTCATATCACTTTTATATGATTTTACGTATGCTAACTATGCGAAACCGCCTATCAATTGTTGGTATTGAAAAATTGTTAGCGTATTAATATATAGATAATGGGAATCTGTTCTCAAATAATTGCATTGTCATCAGTCCTTGATACGTATGCAAAGTTTCAAATTAATCAGACTTCTAGAAACCGGTGAAAATTAAGCTCAAAAATTCCGTTACATACATGCATGGATACATATATAGATACAGGCCAAGCTAATAAAAGCGTGTTAATAAAAACGGCGAACGCGCCCGGTGAACCACTTTTCCAATACACACTATCTTGCTCTTTCAGAAGAAGAAATCATACTACCGCTAAACTTTAGTTATTAGTTTTACTTACTCTGTGCAAAATCTACAATTAAATAACACTATCAATGATAACACAGATTTTTGTGATGCAACTGTAGTAGTTCGTAGCCTTGCAGTGACTTTGCTTTTATTGCCTAAAACAGATTGACTTTAAATAGTTTCTTATGCTCTTCTAAATAAAAACAAGTTACTCTTTCAACTTCTTTGTCGGACAGTCAATGAGCTGGCTGATGATTTGGTACAATATCAGTAAGTTGCAGCTAAATATCTGGGAGGTTTCTAATACGAAAACTCGGTATTAACGGTATACAGTCCCAACACCCAACCTTTACCGAAGTAAACCAAACGTTGGAGTAGGCTCATTGATCAGCAAGAGCTGGTAGTGTAAAAATATATTGCAGCAGAAGTTTTGCAGCAACGGTGCTTCAATATAATTTGAACTAATGGCAAAAACTAAATTTTTGGCATATCAGAAATTTATTTTAAAAAACTCTGGCTATCCCTGAAAACGTTTAGAAAAAAATGAAATACTCACAGCCGTATGATCAAACCAACCAGACATTGTTCTGTCCTTCTCTACATATCCACCTGCCTCTCATCTACCTAATCCTCTTCATCTCTTATTTCCTCTCGGCCACTGCATTTTCTAGTTCACCTTAATCGGCTCATTCAATTTCCCTATTTCTTTTAATCTCCTCTTACTCTTCCCGCTCTTGCTCTTTTACAAGTCTACCTCTCACAATTACTCTTCGTCGTATCCTTATTCTTGATCTTCCTGTTAACCTCTTTTACTAATTTGTCTCAAGCCATTGTTCTTATTCTTGCTATTACTCTCACTCTCCATCTAACTCTTCTGCTTCGGCTTTTTTCAGCACATTACAAAACTTGGATAGTAAAAAAGTAGCAAAGTACTACCAACAATTTTCCCTCTCTACTACTTTAATATTGATGGCCGGGCTTCCTCGGCCGTCAAAATTTTATTGTTGGACTACTGACTTCAGCTGTCTGATTATATTGCGTCATGGGTTATTTCATATTATTAGCAATTTACTATACTAGCCGGACCCGTGCGCATCTTGCGCACCAAATATAAAAGTCTCATATCAAATACCAACAGAAATCAGCTGTTCTATCAATCAATCATCTATCAATAAAAATTTACATGCTCTTGCTCTGCCATCTGGCGAATGTTAGCAACTGCCGGTAATGCAGTGTTAGTTCTAGTCAAATATTCACAATGGGGCAATAGTACAAATAGATTTCTTTGTGTGCTCACAATCGTTTATTTTTAACAAATTATTCTAATAAAGTATAGCTAAACAAAAGCACTACGACCAATAATGCCCAAAGCTCGCTAATAGCACAAATCTCCATCTTTACAACCAAAACTTTATTTATAGATTTGGATTCCAAATAAGAGCGAAAAAGGGACCTGCACGTAAAAACAGAAATTAGAAATAATATATAAGATAACTGTGAAAACAAAATGTTTGCTCTCCTGAAAAAGAGTTTTTGTTGATAGGCGATATATATATATTTGCTTCTATCAACTCTGTGAAGGTCTTGCTTTCCTCTGCTGAAGTTCTTATTGTATTTCGATAGGAATACCCACTGGGCCTGGTCTTCAACATTAAAGCTGCATTATAAAACAAAGTGTTTTGCTATGCTACCAGCTCAATCGCTCTGAACTTTAGGTAACAAACGGTTGCATTAAAAAGTTAGGATTTGAAAAATTGAATAACCGTCTTCGAAAGTAAATCCTTTCGCTAAAGGAAACTCACTTGGGCGTTTTGTAAATGAGTATATAGATCGCGGCCACCGTGGTGTGATGGTAGCGTGCTCCGCCTACCACACCGTATGCCCTGGGTTCGCACCCCGGGCAAAGCAACATCAAAATTTTAGAAATAAAGTTTTTCAATTAGAAGAAATTTTTTCTAAGCGGGGTCGCCCCTCGGCAGTGTTTGGCAAGCGCTCCGGGTGTATTTCTGCCATGAAAAGCTTTCAGTGAAATCTCATCTGCCTTGCAGATGCCGTTCGGAGTCGGTATAAAACATGTAGGTCCCGTCCGGCCAATTTGTAGGGAAAATCATTTTAATTTCAAATTTATTTTTTTTTTTATATATGTAGATATATCAAGGCTCATGCCAATGAGCATACAAGAGAGAAGAAAACAAACCGGAGCATCCCGTCTCTGGACAGTATTTCCTTATATTTTTCTGCAGCTTTTTTCTTTTATTAACGAAACGAACAAAAGCGATAAACATAATAAATATGTTCACTTATCGCTCTTGTAGAAAAACCGGCATTGTCGCGCTTACTAAATATCCGCTCTTTCTTTTTTTTTCAATTTCCAACCTTAAACTTCCTGCAATCAAGATAGTTGCAGTTGATAAAACTAAACTACATACTCACACATATCTAAATCTGTAGTTGTGTGCAGCGTTTATTGCTGTGTAGTCGTTTTACGCCACTTAAAATTTCACACTCGTTTAACGTCAGCTCACTTCGAAGAGCACAACAAACTGCAAAGGCGCCTTGTTTTTTTGTTGTGTCGCAATCGGGATTATTTTATATTTTTTGTTGGAAGGCGCATTTACTCATAGATTTCTTTATAAATACATACATACCTATGTATGTTTATCGAATTGCACAGCAAAACATTTCCATTCTGCTGCGCGTCCTTTTTTTGTCGTTTTTCTTTCTGTGAGTACATTCACAACCGGAGAGCTTTTATGGAACTTCTACTTCTGCTAGCATTTCTGGTGCAATTGTGTCTGTGACATTTGTTATGCATCTTAATTTAAATGTGTGTTAGTACATAGATTAGAAAACGTATTTCTACTGAATTAACTATTTAAGCAACGGGAGACGGGGTTTTTTTTGTGCGGTTGGAGCTGTGAACTCGTCGTCTGATTCATTGTGCGACCCAATTTGTGATGAATGTTATTTGTTTGTTTATTTGTTTATATAGATTCCGACAACTTTCAAATCAAATATATTTTGAGTTCAGATAAACCCGAACACTAAATTTGGTGAAGATTTTTTAATTCCTGCACATCGTGCTAACAGCCGGACGGAAGGACAGACTTCCGGCAGGGTATAAAAAGCGTCCGTGGTTTTCAACCGATGTCGCCCAATTTTACAAAAATCACTTATTTATCAAAAACAGATCACGATACCAGTTTATTATATATAATTCAGCATAAGTTGGCAGTTATTTTCTTTAAATGTTTTTGCTAGAGCTAAGTTTTACTATATTTTTTTATCTTATTTTATTCTATTTTGTTTTATTTTGTTTTATTTTATTTTTTATTATTTAATTTAATTTAATTTTATTTTATTATATTTTATATTATTTTATTTTGTATGAATTAAGCGATGATTGCCCTAATTGCTTTTAAATGTATGGAAACATTTATTTGAATAAATTTTTTATTTAATTTATTTAATAACACAGTGCTACAAAAAAAAAAAGTAAATACACTCATCAAGTGACCTAGCTAAGATTGTTTATCTAGTCAAGTGTAACACGAAACGGTATTTGAAAAATCCGCTATACACTCAAAAAAATTTTTTTTTAAGTTAAAAAACCGTTATTCCATGCTTGTCGGCACATAAAAGTTCCTAGAGGGGATATTTTGAACCGATTTCAATTTTTCCAACGGTTTCGGAAAGCTATATAATGGTGTTCTTAATATATAAACAGCAGTTTGTTTGTTTATAAGGTATAAGAAGAAATTTTTCCACTTAAATCTGAAATTTTTGTAAAATTTTTTTCGTTTTTTGGAGTTTGACGCCATTTTTTTGGTACAATTCGAAAAACATGCTTTAACTAGAACAAACGTTATTAGTCTACTATTAATTCTGAGTAAAACTAGATCTTATTTATTGGACAGTGTTAAAAATTGACGAAGTTACAACGCTTTTTCGAAAACAAGAATTTCAACCTTTTTACCACCCACTGCATAGCAACGTATGGTTGACATTCTTGGTCGACCGGTCGACCGGCCACCGGTAAAACTGCATGATATCACCTCATTATATTATTTTTATTGATTCCATTGTTCTTTGTATACAGACAAATTTAACTTTTTCAAAATAGATTCGAGTTAGAAATGTTTGCTTGATTTTTTTCGTTTAAATGATGAATCATCAGTTTCACGTATAAGTGATCAGCAGTAATTAGCTAACATCCTCACTTGGTTTTTCCTGAAAACCGTTTTTCAATCGTCAATATCTTTTGATGAAAACGTTCTCCTTGTTCGTCGCTAAATTGACCGAGATTGTCTGGGAAAAATTCCAAATAGGAGTGCAAAAAATGAATTTTTATAGACATGTTGCATCCCAATTCTCCATACGCTTCCAAAAATTCATGGACCACCTCAACATAGTTAGCACTTCTTACGTTTCCAAGAAAGTTTTTACATAAAGAAATAAAACTAAACCATGCTCTTTTCTCCACTTGGCTCAATTTTTCAACGAAAACTTCATCTACCATAAGCTTACGAATTTGTGGTCCAACGAAAATGCCTGCAATTCATTATCGTAATAAATAGATTTGGATAATACTTTTTTTTAAATAGTAAAGGGAGGAGAATGTTTATAAGTACCTTCTTCAATCTTGGCATCGGTCAATTAAAGGAAAACTAATTTCAGATGTAGGAAGGCCTCACTGTCTTTGTGAAGTCTTTTGACAAATTGTTTCATATAGCCCAGTTTCAAATATAGTGGCGGTAAAATGATGTCGTCAACCTTTACTAATGGAACGTTGAGAACGTTTTTCCTGCCTAGTTGAAAAAACTGTCTCGATGGCCAATCTTTTGGTGTATCCTCCTTGCATTCCGAATAGAATTGTCAGGACTTTAAGATCCGAAAAAATCTGCCAGTGATACTTATTGTAATTATTTAATCGAAGAATCTTCTCCATTGTTTGGTATGTTTCTTTCATATCAGTGGCGTATGCTACGGGAACAGATGGTAGCTGACTGTTGTTGTGCAACAATACTGCTTTCAAGCCTATGATATTAGTGAATTGGGAATTAATTTTCGAATGATACTTACTTGATGTTTGTTCTATCACATACACAAAATAATAGATACTCACTTTTGCAAGAACCGTCAAGAAACAATCGCGAATCTTGCGAGCAATGCTCGTGATCTAGTGCGGCGAACAACTTATCCACATCAACGCAATACACCAGATTATTGTCGGTATCATCAGTATCGAAAACTCGTTCAAACGATGTTAGGTCTTTATCCTGGCCAAGTGTAACTTTGAAGTCATTTTCTACCAAATTTCACTGCTTCAATCGAGAGGCCAACTTCTCTTTTTGCCTTGTAGACAATTCAAAATCCCGCACAAGATCACAAAAGTCCTGATAGGTTACAGTTGGAATATACGGTTTGTCAATTCGCTCGTTGGAAAATTGAGGGCTGGATTCAGAAACACTTTCTGGTTTTCTGTCCAAAGTCGCCTGATCTGCTTTTTCTCTCAGGATTGGTTTTGAAACAGACAGTACATCAGCATATTTTATGCAGTGACGAGATTTATAGCGGTAACCATCGATATTTGTTTGGCAGAAGTAGCAATCATTGGGCTTGTGATATGTTTGATAATGCCAAGCCATAGGAGCCACAAATGGTAAGCCCAGGTCATTATGTTTACCGGATTTCCTCGGGTTCAAACCAAGCACTTTCCACGTAGGAGCATTTGAAAAAAAGGTTGAGCGCTTCAATCACTGCCTTATTTTTTCTCAGCTCTACGCGATGTTGTCTATCGACAAATAAACCGCAAGCATAACAAAAGTTGTTGCGTTTATCACACGTCTTACCTTATTATGTAATTACTTATATTCAAACCTAGAACGTATTACACTTTACTAGATAAAAAATGTCTAGTTAAGCTAGTCGTATTGCTTATTAAGTATTACTTAAGTGAAACACTTAACTCTTTATTTTACTTAAAAACTTAATTTATTTAAACTTTAAACTTAAGAATTGACTTTGTATCTGCTTAACATCCGAAAAAGAAGTAACCTTTAAAGTTCCATTTAGGGAAATGATACCCTTGGCATCAATGAATCACTTGTTGCTGTTGTTGCGCTGAAAAGGTCGCTATCATGAGGTGATATCATGCAGTTTTACCGGTGGCCGGTCGACCGGTTGACCAAGCATGTCAACCATACTTTGCTATGCAGTGGGTGGTAAAAAGGTTGAAATTCTTGTTTTCGAAAAAGCATTGTAACTTCGTCAATTTTTAATACTTTTCAATAAATAAGGTCTAGTTTTACCCAGAGTTAATAGTAAAACAATAATATTTGTTGTAATTAAAGCATGTTTTTCGAATTGTACCAAAAAAATCGCGTCAACTCGTAAAAACGAAAAAAATTTACGAAAATTGCAGATTTAAGTGGAAAAATTTCTTCTTATACCTTATAACAAACTGCTGTTTACATATTAAGAGTACTATTATTTAGCTTTCCGAAACCGTTGGAAAAATTGAAATCGGTTCAAAATAGCCCCTCTAGGAAATTTTATGTGCCGACAAGCATGGAATAACGATTTTTTAACAATAAAAAAAATTTGAGGGTATAGCGGATTTTTCAAATACCGTTTCGTGTTACACTTGACTAGATAAACAATCTTAGCTAGGTCACTTGATGAGTGTATTTTCACTGTAGCATAGTGTAGTTTGTCCATCCTGTTGTTACGCTGTTTAATTTTTTCCCAAATTATTAAAGAAAAAAAAAAATAAAAGAATTGTCTCAAATAAATGTTTGTATTTAAAAGCAATTATGGCAATCCCCGCTTAATTCATACAAAATAAAATAAAATAAAATAAGATAAAACAAAATAATATAAGACAAGTAAGGAAGGCTAAGATCGGGTGTAACCGAACATTACATACTCAGCTGAGAGTTTTTGAGACAAAATAAGGGAAAATCACCATTTAGAAAAATGAACCTAGGGTAACCCTGGAATGTATTTGTTCGACAATGGAATCAAATGAAAGATGTTAATGAGTATTTTAAAAAGGAGTGGGCCTTAGTTCCATAGGTGGCTCTTAGTTGTATATGTGAAGGCGTTTTTGAGATATCGACCAAATGTGGACCAGGGTGACCCAGAACATCATCTGTCGGGTACCGCTGATTTATTTATATATATAATACCACGAACAGTATTCCTGCTAAGATTCCAAGGGCTTTTGATTTCGTCCTGCAGAAATTTTTCATTTTCTTCTACTTAATATGGTAGGTGTCACACCCATTTTACAAAGTTTTTTCTAAAGTTATATTTTGCGTCAATAAACCAATCAAATTACCACGTTTCATAGTTTTTTCGTATTTTATGGCATTTTTCGTAATTTTCCAAATCGAAAAAGGGGGCGTGGTTATAGTCGGATGTCGGCCATTTTTTATGCCAAGATAAAGTGAGTTCAGATAAGTACGTGGACTAAGTTTAGTAAAAATGTATCGGTTTTTCTCAAGTTATCGTGTTAATAACGGCTGAGCGGAAGGACAGACGGCCGAGACAGAGAACAGTTACCGTCTTACAGTCTATGTCCCTACCAAATTTCAGGAGGATTGGTAAATTTTTGTTGGACTTATGGCATTAAAAGTATTCTAGACATTTTCTTTTATTTTTGTATTTTGTTGCACCATATCATTACTGGAGTTGAATGTTGACATAATTTACTTATATACAATAAATATATTAAATTTTTGTTAAAATTGGACTTTAAAAAAAAATTTTTTTAAAAAGTGGGCGTGTTCTTCAAACCGATTTTGCTAATTTTTTTGAGCACATATAAAGTAATAGTAGTAAAGTTCCTGCCGAATTTCATCATGATATCTTCAACGACTGCCAAATAACAGCTGCAAAGCTTTTAAATTACCTTCTCTTAAAAGTCGGCTGTGCCACGCCCATTGTCCAAAATTTTACTAATTCTATATCTATCTCGATTCCTATATACCTGTACAACCAACCGTTATCCAATCAAAGTTAATATACTCTGTGTGCAAAGCACGCTATTATAAAAACAAGTAAGGAAGGTTAAGTTCGGGTGTAACCGAACATTACATACTCAGTTGAGAGCTATTGTGACAACATAAGGGAAAATAACCATGTAGGAAAATGAACCGAGGGAAACCCTGGAATGTGTTTGTATGACATGTGTATCAAATGAAAGGCATTAAAGTGTATTTTATGAGGGAGTGGGCCATAGTTCTATAGGTGGACGCTATTTAGGGGCATAGCCATAAAGGTGGATCAGGGTTGACTCTAGAATGCGTTTGTACGATATGTGCATCAAACGAATGGTGTTAATGAGTATTTTAAAAGGGAATGAGCCTTCGTTCTATAGGTGTTCGCCTTTTCGAGATATCGCCATAAAGGTGGACCAGGGGTGACTCTAGAATTTGTTTGTACGATATGGGTATCAAATGAAAGGTGTTAATGAGCATTTTAAAAGGGAGTGGGCCATAAGTCTATGGGTGGACGCCTTTTCGGGATATCGCCATAAACGTGGACCAAGGGTGACTCTAGAATGCGTTTGTACAATATGGGTTTCAAATGAAAGGTGTTAATGAGTATTTTAAAAGGGCGTGGGCTTTAGTTCTATAGGTGGTCGCCTTTTAGAGATATCACCATAAAGGTGGGCCAGGGTGACTCTGGAATTTGGTTGTATGATATGGGTATCAAATTAAAGGTATTAATGAGAGTTTTAAAAGGGAGTGGTGGTAGTTGTATATGTGAAGGCGTTTTCCAGATATCGACCAAAATGTGGACCAGGGTGACGCAGAACATCATCTGTTGGATACCGCTAATTTATTTATATATGTAATACCTGCCAAGATTTTAAGGGTTTTTTAAGATTTTAAGAACTTTTTCATTTTCTTCTACTTAATATGGTAGGTGTCACAACCATTTTATAAAGTTTTTTCTAAAGTTATATTTCGCTTCAATAAAACAATCCAATTACCTTACCATGTTTCATCCCTTTTTTCGTATTTGGTATAGAATTATGGCATTTTTTTCATTTTCCGTAATTTTCGATATCGAAAAAGTGGGCGTGGTCATAGTCGGATTTCGTTCATTTTTCATACCAAGATAAAGTGGGTTCAAGTAAGCACGTGAACTAAGCTCATTAAAGATATGTCGATTTTTTCTCAAGTTATCGTGTTAACGGCCTAGTGAAAGGACAGACGGTCGACTGTGTATAAAAACTGGGCGCGGCATAAACCGATTTCGCCCATTTTCACAGAAAAGAGTTAACGTCATAAAATCTATGCCGCTACCAAATTTCAAAAGGATTGGTTAATTTTTGTTCGACTTATGGCGTTAAAAGTATCCTAGACAAATTAAATGAAAAAGGGCGGAGCCACGCCCATTTTGAAATTTTCTTTTATTTTTGTATTTTGTTGCACTATATCATTACTGGAGTTGAATGTTGACATAATTTACTTATATACTGTAAAGATATTTAATTTTTTGTTAAAATTTTACTTAAAAAAAAATTTTTTTTTAAAAGTGGGCATGGCACTTCTCCTATTTTGCTAATTTTAATTAAGCGTACATATAGTAATAGGAGTAACGCTCCTGCCAAATTTCATCATGATATCTTCAACGACTGCCAAATTACAGCTTGCAAAATTTTAAATTACCTTCTTTTAAAAGTGGGCGGTGCCACGCCCATTGTCCAAAATTTTACTAATTTTCAATTCTGCGTCATAAGTTTAACTCTAATTTCAACGCTTTATCTGTCTTTGGTAATTAATTATTGCACTTTTTCGGTTTTTCGAAATTTTCGATATCGAAAAAGTGGGCGTGGTCCGATATCGTTCATTTTAAATAGCGATCTGAGATGAGTGCTCAGGAACCTACATACCAAATTTCATCAAGATACGGACGGACGGACATGGCTCAATCAAATTTTTTTTCGATCCTGATTATTTTTATACTCAGTTGAGCAGAGCTCACAGGGCATATTAAGTTTGATTGGATAACGGTTGGTTGTACATATATAAAGGAATCGAGATAGATATAGACTTCCATATATCAAAATCATCAGTAGATATCGAAAAAAAATTTGATTGAGCCATGTCCGTCCGTCCGTCTGTCCGTTAACACGATAACTTGAGTAAATTTCGAGGTATATTGATGAAATTTGGTAAGTAGGTTCCTGGGCACTCATCTCAGATCGTTATTTAAAATGAACAATATCGGGCTATAACCACGCCCACTTTTTCGATATCGAAAATTTCGAAAAACCGAAAAAGTGCGATAGTTCATTACTAAAAACTGATAAAGCGATGAAACTTGGTAGGTGAGTTGAACTGAAGACCACTTTTAAAAGAAGGTAATTTAAAAATTTTTTGCAAGCTGTAATTTCAGTCGTTGAAGATATCATTATGAAATTTGGCAGGAACGTTACTCCTATTAATATATGTATGCTTAATAAAAATTATCAAAATCGGAGAACGACCACGACCACTTTAAAAAAAAATTTTTTTAAAGTCAAATTTTAACAAAAAATTTAATATCTTTACAGTATATAAATAAATTATGTCAACATTCAACTCCAGTAATATATGGTGCAACAAAATGCAAAAATAAAAGAAAATTTCAAAATGGGCGTGGATTCGCCCTTTTCTATTTAATTTGTCTAGGATACTTTTAATGCCATAAGTCGAACAAAAATTGACCAATCCTTGTGAAATTTGGTAGGGGCTTAGATTCTGGGACAATAACTTATTTATTTTAAGCCACGCCCATGCCCTTCTGCTCGGCCGTTAACACGATAACTTGAGCAAAAATCGATATATCTTTACTAAACTCAGTTCACGTACTTATCTGAACTCATTTTGTATTGGTGTAAAAAGTGACTATCACCACGCCCACTTTTTCGATATCGAAAATTACCAAATACGAAAAACCGATGAAGCATGGTATTTGGATTGGTTTATTGACGCAAAATATAACTTTAGGAAAAAACTTTGTAAAATGGGTGTGACACCTACCATATTAAGTAGAATGAAATGAAAAAGTTCTGCAGGGCGAAATTAAAAACCGTTGAAATCTTGGCAGAAATACTGTTCGTGGTATTATGTATATAAATAAATCAGCGGTATCCAACAGATGATGCTCTGGGTCACCCTGGTCCACATCGATATATCGAAAATGCCTTCACATATAAAACTAAGGGCCACTCCCGTACAGAACCCTCATTAATACCTTTAATTTGATACCCATATCGTACAAACACATTATATAGTCACCCCTGGTCCACCTTTATGCCGATATCTCGAAAAGGCGACCACCTATACAACTATCACCACTCCCTTTTAAAACCCTCATTAATACCTTTAATTTGATACCCATATCGTATAAACACATTATATAGTCACCCCTGGTCCACCTTTATGGCGATATCTCGAAACGGCGTCCACCTATGGAACTAAGGATTACTCCCTTTTAAAATACTCATTAACGCCTTTGACTTGATACCCATATCATACAAACAAATTCTAGAGTCAACCCTGATCGGGATTCAAGGGGTTGTATAGCGCAATATATAGCTTCTCCAACCCAATTGTCAACCTCACCTTCGAGCGGCGAATCCCGTTTCACTAACAGACGAGGCTCTGGCGACCCCAAGCTCCTCATGGAACTTGGGGGTGGGGAGGGAGGGATGGCCTGAAGGTTTAATGTGGCCATGGAAATCGTCCCCGAGATTGTCGGGCCAGCACCTTAATGGTGTTGTGTTACCGAAGCGTATCGGATCTGTATCCGACAAAGGACCATCACATCGATAACACTCCCCAAAGCCTTCAGGGAGTAACCTAATTGCTACAACAACAACAACAACAAGTCAACCCTGATCCACCTTTATGGCGATGTCCCTAAATGGAGTCCACCTATACAACAATGGCCCACTTCCTCTTAAAATACTCTTTAATACCTTCCATTTGATACACATGTCATACAAACACATTCCAGGATTACCCTCGGTTCATTTTCCTACATGGTTATTTTCCCTTATGTTGTCTCCATAGCTCTCAACTGAGTATGCAATGTTCGGTTACACCCGAACTTAACCTCCCTTACTTGTTTTTATTTAGATTTTTCAATGACCGATAAAAACTTCAATATAAAATCGATGGCACATGTGAGGATAAGACGAAGACGATGACGAACTGATGATAAAAACAAAGCAGGTGCAACGATTATAATTCGCTTTCGGTACGGAATGGAATCGATATTCCCTAAGAGTTCGAGCAACTGTTTATTTTCAAAGGGTTATTAATGCCCAAAATCAATTTGGCTAAAAATTTAGCCACGCTTTAAATTTTTTTTGATCAGTTGTTTACTACGTAGTGTAGACTGTTGAGGGGAATTTCACCCTATTTTGCATGCAGTTTCGAAAAGGCCCTATGTCAGAAACTTTTTGATCAACGCCTTTTTTCAGAATTTGTTTCAAAAACACCCTATATGAGCTTAAATTCAATACATTTTGACACTAACTATGAGGGTAGGGAAAAATTCTGAGATACGGCGTTCTTCAATCGAATTCTAAGATAGGGCGTTTTTGAAACAAGTTCTGAAACAGGGCGTAATTAAAACGTTTTCTGAGATAGCGCATTTTTAAAACGGCAGCCGAATGATATGCCACTCAGCAGTTGATATGTTTATGTTAATTCAAGTCCTCAGGTATTAATTTAGGTAATATTATAAATTTTATAGTTTTCTTAGGGCCGTTTTCTCAAGTAAACTTTAAGGTTTATCTGGCGGATAAAAACACCTTTTCGTGAGCAAAATTTGTGTTTAGAGGACAGATACATTTTGAATTCCACATGAGAAAATTATTTAAGCTTAAACTGTTAAAATTTTGTGAAATTTTTTTTTAGCTAATTAAATTTTGCTTATAGTTTTGTGCTCAGTAAACAAGGCTGCTTAAATCCACCATCTATAGCTCAAACCAACCAAACCCTTTTCCCATACTCGGGATGTTGTGGCTGCTTTTGAAAGTTAGTTGTGGTTGACAGAATCAAGCACACAAGAATGGTAGATTTTCAACAAGCGGGTTGACTATTGCAACAGACGAATGGCAGGGGAGAGGTGGTTTGTTAGTACCCAGCATATGCTTTTAATTTGTGTGGCTTGAATTGTTTACTGCTACAGCTGTTGTTGCTGATGTTTATGCTGCTTCCATTGCAAACATTTTGTTGCCATTTGGTACGGTGTTGGAAAGTGTTGACTTTACTGCTAATGCAATTATTGCTACTCTTGTTAGAAATTATTAATTCCTATCGCTTCATGTAGCTTTACAATTTTAATAGTGATTTTGGTGTTTTAGTTATTTTTGTTGCATATATTACTTTGTAAAGTAATTTTGACGTCAGGCAAAATATCTTTTACGTAAAATGTCGTTAAATTTATTTATCGTTTGAAATGTTAAAATATTTTGGTTTACTATTCTTTAAGGAAGTGGGTTGCGGGTCATATTTTTGTCTTAAATTGGCTATAATTGATCTTCTCTAGACCCTAGGGGGTATCAAAAACATACTCGTGAAAATGTTTTGGAAAATACTTAGCTTAGGGCAAAGCTTCCTAAATGAAGGAAGGGCAAACGTTCTCAATATAAAATTTACTAAAATTAGTACAAATGAATTTCAAAAAAAAAAAAAAAAACAAAAAATTATACATTAAAAGGTATAAATAATACTACAAATAAATATGAATTGATTAGTTCTTTTAATTTAATTAAATTTAAAATAATTTTATAAAAAGAAACAAATCAAAACCGGTTCATAAAATGAACTTTACAACAAACAAGTAAGGAAGTCTAAGTTCGGGTGAAAAGGAACATTGCATACCCAGCTGTATACTTGGAATGCTGTTGTTGTTTGTTTTGTGTGCTTAATAGCGTTACAAGGCTGCGCAATAATGCATATACATATGGTTCTATTTTGAACCAATTTTCGTTTAAAAGAAGCAAAAAGGATACAGAGGCTAACACCAATGACTTTGAGCGGGTAATATTGCAGTTTTCCTTCAGATACCTATGGGCAAATCCCTACTGTTTACAAGTAAGTATACACAAATCAAGTAAAGGTTTCTAAGTTTGAGTGTCACCGAACATTATATACTCAGCGGGAGCTTCAATCGTACATTTCATTTCGGATACATTACTTTTCTACATAGCACGTGGCACCGGCCGTTTAAAAAAAATGTCTCCCTATTTCCTCTTTCAATAAAACTTGATAAGTAAAATATAATTGATTCAAAACTATTTTTGGTTAAGTTATAGCTTATTATTCTAGTCTACGACCCTTCTAAATTTGTTTTATATCTAAGTTGCCGTGGTCTTTAGCCGATCCCGTACGTTTTTACTAGAAATATTGTCTGCTATAAGGAAATTTGTGTACCCAATTTCATTACGATATGTTAATTTTTCTTCGAGCTCCCGAAACATAGAAAATTGCTTAGTCATAAAAGGGGCGGTGCCACATCCATTTTTTAAAATTTGAAGTTTCTTCATAGCATTCCTTATGGTAAGGGCAACCTCTCTGCCAAATTTTGTTACGGTAGGTTTAACGGTTTTTGATTTATGATTAATAATATTTGTAAAATTGATTTTATCACAAGTGGGCGGTGCCACGCCCATTTAAAAATTGTTTTTTTAAATTTTTGTCAAGAGTCTCAATATCAGCCCACACGTCAAATTTCAACATTATAGGTGTATTATTTACTAAATAATCAGGTTTTTTGTGTTTTCCAAAATGTTATATATAAACAAGTGGGCGTGGTTATCATCCGGTTTGGCTCATTTTCAATACCAATCTATTCTGGGCCAGGATAAGCTCGTGTACCTAATTTTGTGAAGATATCTCAATATTTACTCAAGTCATCGTGTTAACGGACAGACGCACGGACGGACGGACACGGCTCAATCAAATTTTTTTTCGATACTGATGATTTTGATATATGGAAGTCTATATCTATCTCGATTCCTTTATATCTGTACAACCAACCCTTATCCAATCAAAGTTATAATACCCTATGTACAAGTGCAGCTGGGTATAAAAATCGTAACTTTGGTACAAGCAAACATACAAAGGTATGTAGTTACTGTCCAACTGCTGCAGTCACGTCAATATATGTGACCCGGTCTATGAAAAGGTGGTTTATGAATAAAAAAAAAAAAAAGAAAACTACGAAGGAACTGAAGAAATGCATTGTTTATCTTTAACAGCTGTTTCGCGCAATTTCTTTTTTGAGTCATAAGCCACCTTTGTTAATTTTCACAAGGTGTCAACAAAATAGCAAGGACAAATGCCGTGCAAATTTTAGAAAGGAAATCATAACCTGGGTTTAGTTTAGGAATTGCGAAACCTTAAAATTTGTATCATGCATCATAAATAGGCTGACCGTGCGTCCCGGAATTACGGGACATGTCCCCAATTTCGATGAAATATTCCGAATAATTCCGAAATGTCCCGGATTTCACTAAATTCGAAGTAAGACGAGAAAAAACCCGAAAATGTATTTTGACGAAGATAAATTGTATAAAAATCTGCGTAAGTTACAAATAGATGATATCAAAATATAACTTTTGCAGTTCGGTAGACGTATTTGTCAGACCTTACGAATTTCAAGCTTCTGAAACAAATAACTAGTTCACAGAAGAATTGACTGAGTCAGAAAAAGGTGGAAAAATATTCAACTGAAATTTAAATTTGATTTGAATATATCTGCACTCTGAAGATTTGACTGATGCCATATCTCATAAGTATGTTTCTCATGATAAAGCGATAGGCTTTGACTGCATATTTTAATTTATAATGGAAAAACTCCGTTAAATGCCGATAGTAACATGAATGAGTTAATCGTGTATTATTTTGCTCTTGTGCTTAAGAACAAGCCAATTACCCCTTTACCCCTCCCCTTCCTTCTCTCCTAAATATTCGATATTCCCAATTCCCTTTTTCGGGAGTAGAAGAGGGGAGGGGGATTTAAACAAGGCGTCCTGGATTTGCGTCCGGACGATCTGGTCACCGTTCTCATAATGGAAATATTTACATCAATTACTCGATCTTCGGTAAAGATTTATTGAACATTTTTCAGTTTTCGTAACTTTCGATGCCGAAAAAGTAGGCGTGGTTGTCATTAGTTTTCACCCATTATCAACATCAATCTATTCTGGGTCGAAGTAAGATCCCTCAATTTCCACTGCAGTGAAGAACGGCCGGAACGACGGGAAAGCATGGCACAATCAAAGCATTTTTTGATGATGATAGTTTTTATATAAGAGAGTCTATCTCGATTCCCCTATGCCATTACAAACAACCTTTATCCCAACAACGTTATAATACCCTTGGGTACAAGTACATGACGAGTATAAAAATATTTTCGAAACATGAGGAGCTCCATACCAAACCCATACTACTTTGTATAAACTTGCTATATTTTGTTTCGTTGTGAAACTAGGAAATTCTAAACATTTTGTTGGAATAAAAAACCGTGGGAGTTGATAAGGGACCGGTCCGAATTTGAAAGCAAATAACGAGACCCTGACCGATGGTACCTGTAGGGGTACAAAGAATACTGGCTCCCGACTAACAGTTCATGTTCTGGCAAAAAAAAAGGTACAATTTGTTACTGCATACATGCTAAAACAAAAGGGATAATCTCAACCCACAGGGATCAAAAGTTGCCATAGTTTCCTGCCACTTACCGACTCATCTCGCACGCATCGTTTGTTGTTTTTTTTTTTTTTTTGGTAGGATATGTATATGCGCTTATGTACCATAAGTTAACATGTGAAGTACACGAACAAATGGGTTCTTGTCATTATCACACAATCATATTTGTTTTGTGTGTCTGATCCTCGTGTAGTTTGACTGTGTCCTCGAGGTTAACACAAAGCGTGTGATAATATTTTATCTGTGCCGAATCGGAGAGAAAGGGGTCACAGGAGCATTCTTTTAAAGTTAATAATCAAACTTCATACAGATTATTTTAGCTCAGCTATGTGAATGACCCGCTGCATGCTTTTTATAAATTTTGTTGCTATTCCTTTTATACACAATTTCGGTACATATATGTACTATATGTTTTTTAATCCAAATTGTGTGGAATTCTTATAGGCGCGCTTCAAGAGCTTAGTATTGTAGAATTTTTTTAGTAATGCTTTATAAGCAATCCCAAGGGACGAAGTTTAATTAATTTGCGAGGCTTCCGCAAAATGCTCAGAAGTGAGCCCATATGTGAACAAAAGAAGATAGAAACTTTATTTTTATCGCAAAAAACCTGTAAACAAAGAGTATATACCGCATATCACTCGCTTAATGTTTGCAGGAATTGTGAGGCAAGTGAATAAAGAACCATGCTCATTTCTGTGACGCCAACACTTTCTTATGAGCTTTGCAACATGTGTTTTGTGACTAAGACCAAAATGCAGACAATATAACGGTTCATAATTTCGTATATAGGGTTATTTCTTCTATCGATGCGCAGCGCAAATAATAAATAAAACAATTTTCTAGTTCTATTATATCCGTGAAAGTGAATACTTGGTGCTGTGTTTGAAAAATTATTTAATATTTATTATACGCAAATAAATACTGTAAGTAAGTACGCGTATGCCGCTATGTCTGAATTTGGTTTCCCCGCAAAACTTATACGGCTGTGCAAAATGACGTTGAGCAACACCATCAGCTCAGTCAGAATTGGGAAGGACCTCTCCGAGCCGTTCGAAACTAAACGAGGTTTCAGACAGGGTGACCCCCTATCGTGCGATTTCTTTAATTTGATGCTGGAGAAAATTATACTAGCTGCAGAACTTAACCGCACTGGAACAATATACTATAAAAGCGTGCAATTACTGGCATATGCTGATGACATTGATATCATCGGCCTAAACACCCGCGCTGTTAGTTCTGCTTACTCCAAGCTGGAAAAAGAAGCGGTAAAGATGGGTTTGATGGTGAATGAGGACAAAACGAGGTACCTGCTGTCATCGAGCAAAGAGTCAGCGCATGTGCGCCTTGGCAACCACGCTACTGTTGGCAGCCATAATTTCGAAATAGTAAAAGACTTCGTTTATTTGGGAACCAGCATCAACACTAGCAACAACATCAGCACTGAAATCCAGCGAAGAATCAATCTTGCCAATAAATGCTACTTTGGACTAGGTAGGAAATTGAAAAGTAAAGTCCTCTCTCGGCGAACGAAAATCATACTCTACAAGTCACTTATCGTACCCGTCCTGCTATATGGGGCAGAAGCATGGACCATGACAACAGCAGATGAAGCGGCTTTGGGAGTGTTCGAGAGAAAAGTTCTTCGAAAGATTTATGCACCTCTACGCGTTGGCGATGGCGAGTACCGAAGAAGATTTAATGATGAGCTGTACGAGCTATACGCAGACATCAACATAGTCCAGCGAATTAAAACGCAGCGGCTGCGCTGGCTAGGCCATGTTATTTATTTATTTATTTATTTATTTATTTATTATTTAAAGTCGACGACAAACTATGGTCGACTGCATAATATAAAAGATATATAAATATACAACTCAAAAGATAAAATTTAAGATATATCGAGCTTTCAACAATGTTATATTACAAACAAAGAAATATTAATGAACATTACTATTTAATTTCAGAATATAATAATAATAAGAAATATGAGCAGAAATAAGATCTTATGCCGAAATCTTATACTGGCGGAATGCATCAGATTCCGCTCAGCATGACTTCGGAATGCAGTGGATTCCAATCTCCCTGTTGGAATGCAACAAGATTCCAATCAGCATGTCATGGGAATCCGGCAGTGCTAAGAGTAGTGTAATGAGGATACGCCATCACAAGGCATAAAAAAGTAACATGACCTGTGTTGTTGGAATGCACCGGATTCCAATCAGCTCGATGCCTGACCCATAAGATTATACTGCCGGAATGCATACGATTCCGGTCAGTTACTCTTGAAAAAGCATGTTTTTTACGTTGTTGGAATGCACCAGATTCCAATCAACACAGTACTGTCTTGTTCCTTCTTAATGAGACATGTTGATAAATGTTCCTCCGTCCTTAAGCGAGATAGTTCCTGTTTTTTATCGAAGGAATAAAATGCCGGCAAATTAAATTAGCTTGTATCTCTTAAATTAGATAGGCAAGTATTGCATTACGTATAGTGGCAAAAGTACATTCAAGACTGATGCAGCTATACAAGTCATTGTAGTGCGCGCACCAGATAAGAAGAGGATTATTTTTAGCAAAGTTTCGTCGACAAGGGGGTAAATAGAAAGGAACGTAGTGTCTGGATACTCTAGGGGGAACCGGAAAAAACAAGCGGCTGAGGAGGTCCGCGGAATCAATTTCTCCAATAATGAGCTTATGGATGAACAATACCCCCAGTAATATTCTCCGATTTTCCAGAGTGGGTAAGTTCATAAGAAGAAGTCTACTTCTGTATGGAGGAAGGTGGAGACTTGAGTCCCAATTAAGGCCGCGCAATGCAAGTATCAAAATTGCTTTTGAACTGACTCAAGACGCTTTATATGCTTTTGAGAGACAGGGGACCAAATGCATGAGCAATACAAGAGTATTGGACGAACCAGCGATGTGTAAAGAACCTTAGTGAGGTACGGATCATCGAACTCTTTAGCCCATCTTTTAACAAATCCAAGTAAACCCAACGCTTTGTTGGCTATAGATGAAATATGCATGTTAAAATTCAATTTCGGATCAAAAAGGACACCTAGATCATTTGCAATAGATATACGCTCCAAAGGCGTACCATCTATTACATAAGATTTCAATGCTGGCTTCACTCGGTGAAATGTCATATGCTTACATTTAGAGCAATTTAAAGCTAATAAATTTGTTGTGCACCAACATTGGAACGAGTCCAAGCCGGCCTGAAGAAGATCCAAGGAACTCAAATCGGTAGGACAGTAAGTGTAGCAAAGTTTTACATCATCCGCATACATTATAGTATGGGAATATAATATTGTCTGTGGCAAGTCATTAATGAAAAGGGCAAAGAGCAAAGGGCCTAGATGACTTCCCTGGGGTACGCCGGAGGAAACTCCGAACGATTCCGACAGATTGCACTTGAACAGGACTTTTTGGTTCCGGTTAGAAAGATAGCTTTTCAGCCACATTAATAGGTGAAACGGAAAGCCCAGTAAATCAAGCTTATGAATAAGCAACTCGTGGTTGACGGTATCAAATGCTTTGCTGAAGTCCGTGTAGATGACATCCGTTTGCTTGTTCGCTAAAAATCCTTCCATAACTATAGAGGTGAATACAAGCAAATTTGTAGTGGTTGACCTTTGATGAATAAAACCGTGTTGGCATGGAGATAAAAGACTAGAACACTGATATTGCAGTTGATTGGTGACAATCTGTTCAAAGACTTTAGGAATGACTGAAAGTTTAGCAATACCCCTGTAGTTTTCAACTTTTGACCTACTACCTTTTTTATGCAGGGGTATAATAAAAGACTGTTTCCAAAGTGCCGGGAATGACGCAGATCCCAGAGATAGCTCAAATAATTTTAAAATAGGCTCATACATGTTTTCGGCGCAGTACCTAAGCACGCAGCTAGGAACACCGTCCGGTCCCGGAGAAAAGGTGGGCTTCAAAGATTGAAGACTCTGAAGAACAATATTACCATCAATAGCAGGATTCCTAATGTAATTCGAGCTATCTAAGCTATAGGGATATTGACCAGAATGAAAACCACTGAATGCGAATGAAAGATGATGCTCCGGCCAAGAAAGTGTTTCTATCGGAACCCGCCTATGGAAGCAGAGGTAGAGGGCGGCCCCCACTCCGTTGGAAGGACCAGGTGGAAAACGATTTAAACTCCCTTGGTGTGACCAATTGGCGCCGGTTGGCGGAGCGAAGGAGCGACTGGCGCGCCTTGTTGGACGGCCATAACCATTTAGACGGTTAAGCGCCAATTAAGTAAGTAAGTAAGTACGCGTACAAACGCCTCAAGTGCGCTTCAGTGCATTTAATATAGGGGAACACAACGGGAGATGGAACAACTGAAAAATTCGCTCATCCTATTTCTTGTGATCATTTTGCAATATATCCTTTCTGATACTTATAAAAAAATTTTTTCAGTGTCTAATTAAGTCGAAAATGTATCAAATGAAATATTTTATCCGACTATGCAGAAGTATCAAAAAAAAGCCTATATAAATTGTTGCTTAATATTCGCTAGCTTTATTTGTTGCGACTATCGTTAAAAATACTTTCACTGCCATAAACTGAACGACATATGAATCATATTGCTATCGTTTTCAGATGCATTTGCGAGAGTTTTATCCGGTTAAATGTCGTAAATCGCTCAAATAGGGTATCATTTGTGAGAATTTGGTCCGCTGGGAATGAATCCGCTGTTCACTATACACTGGTACAACATTTGTGCCAGCAGTTCGCAACTTACAAATAATAATAAAACGTTTTCATATGGATTTATTGGAAAAAATAAAAGTTTTACAAAAAAGTATATTTACTTTCAAGAAAAATTTTAAAGAAAATAAACGCAAAATTCTTAAATTCCGAAAAGTTATGTGTGAATCTTGGCGGCCACCGTGGTGTGATGGTAGCGTGCTCCGCATGCCACATCGTGTGCCCTGGGTTCGCACCCCGGGCAAAGCAACATCAAAATTTTAGAAATAAGATTTTTCAATTAGAAGAAAATTTTTCTTAGCGTGGTCGCCCCTCGGCAGTGTTTGGCAAGCACTCCGAGTGTATTTCTGCCATGGAAAGCTCTCAGTAAAAACTCATCTGCCTTGCAGATGCCGTTCGGAATGGGCATAAAACATGTAGGTCCCGTACGGCCAATTTGTAGGGAAAATCAAGAGGAGCACGACGCAAATTGGAAGAGAAGCTCGGCCTTAGATCTCTTCGGAGGTTATCGCGCCTTACATTTATTTTTATTATTTTTATTTTATGTGTGAATCTAATTTATTTTTGAGTGTGTTATTTTGCGAAGCACATGTTGCATAGTGGTATATCACATTGCTGGCAAATCTGTTTTGTTCTGGTTTGTGTTTTGCCCTGCGCACACTTTGCGCAACGTCTTCGAGTTTTAATAGGAATTGGTAGATGCAACAATAAGTTGCCCAGCTTTTTGTGGTTGAGATAAACGGTCTGGTGATTGGGATCTGCGTACGGCTGCAGTTTTAATACCTTCAGGTATTAATGACTCGGTTAGTGTTACTATGAACTCAATAAACGGAGTTTTTCTCTTAGGGGATCGCAATAAATTACCCACGCATTTAAAGCAGAAAATACTACAAGACGGTAGAAAACTTTTTTCCACCATTTCGTTGACTTGCGGTCATAGGCATACATGCCTGCCATTTGATCGGCGCGATCTGCGCTACCCATTGTTTCTCTGTAAAATTTTATAGCGTTTGGACATGGTATTGCTATTTTTCGCCCATCTTTAAGTGTTCTACTCACTGTTGTCACTGTCTTATGACTTCCTTTGTATCCTGCCATTCAACGTAAAGAATACCAGATGTGCTGACCCTGAACGAAGACTCGCCTCTATCCAATTTTTCGTTTATTTGAGGAAGATTTTTTATATTTTTCATGCATGTTCCTAACGCTGCGAACTCAAGGGTCTCTATAAGATTTACAGTAGTAAAGAATCTATCGAAACATACCGTCACATCACGCTCTTTAATTGTACTAACTAAAGCTTTAACCACACGTTCGCTTCAAGTTCCATCGCATTGGTTTTTTCTCTTCCATTGTTGTATGTATAGAAATCATATATGTACGTATCCCGTCTGAGAGTGGTATCGCAACCACATTTTTATTACACGTTTTACTGGTTTGATAGGCATACATTGTTTTAAGGATAATATTCCTTTAAAATTTGCCATTGATTCATCTGTACTCTGCCTAACACTATCCTGCCGATATTTTTGAAATGTACTTTTCAAACAGTCCACAACATCGTCGATGTAGTAAGTTTTACTGCAATCTGTTGGTTTCTGAGGAGATGGAAAATATAATTTTGATGCCAGAAATTTATAGCGGTTCCGAGACGTGGCAGTCTTGATAATAGCATATTTTCACCAATAATATTTCAATGCCAGAAGTTTGTTATAAGACATAACATACAGCTCAGCATAATTTGTATGTCTCCAACATCAGTCTTTACTATATTTGATCTTTTTTTCGCGGTTAGAAACTCAAAAATGCGTTCATTTGTACATTGTGCGATATACATGCAGCGGCGGATTTAAGTCTAGTGGGGCTGTTGGGCACAGATGATGTGGAGGCCCCTTGTAAGGGATTTAGAAGACAAATAAATAAAAAAGACGTTTATTATATTATTTATTACCTGTAATCATAGGAAGCATTTCCGTGCCTTTTTTTTCAGCGAAACATTTTATTACACCGTCAATATTAATATCACGAATGTCACGCTCCATGCTTATAATAGTTAAATGATTCAATCTTTTTTGAGTCATCTATACTCTCAAGGAATCATTGACTAGATTTAACTTGGAATAAGATCTCTCCCCAGTGCAGTTATTTATCAATAAAGTTAAATAAATTCTTAAAACTATTTCAGTATACGGGAAAGTTTCTCGGACTCCCTTTTCAATTATCAAGGAGTACATCGCTTATTCTATGCTGATCCCAGCTTCAGGTTGGAACTCAAGCAATTCAGAACACAATTTTTGGAATAAAAGAAATTCCATTTCTAAATTAGAGTCAAGATCATTCTTGTAAATATTAAGTAACTTTTTGGCACTCTCTGCTAATTCACATGGAGTTAAATAATTAAGTTTTTAAAATATTTAATTATGTATGACATATTTAATTTAATTGCGATTCATAGGATGGAAAAGAAGGGCATTGATTTATGATTTTATACTGGCAGTGGCAGATTATTAGGGGGTTACATGATGGTGCTATAGGTTCGAAACCCACCGTCTGCAGGGGGCCTCCTGTGGCCTGGCACTCTCCAAATTATACATTGTTAAATAACGAACAGGCAGCGGAGAAATACTATACAATTATAAAAAAAATAATTCAAAGTTCGATTCGAGCTCATGGCCAGAACAATAATTTTTTTCTAATGATAATTATTGTTATTTTTTAATTTTTCTAAAAATTAGCCAGTCATGCAAGCCACCACTGTATAGCTAAATGGTTAGCACAGCGTGCCTAAAGCGTACTGATGATGAAGGCTTAGCACCCTTCGAAATGGATCTATCTGCGCAGCTATGGCAGCTTGTCTGAAAAATTGTCTACTTACTATTCCAAAAAAAAAACTTTTTTTCAAATTTAGAAAATTTAAAAAATAAGCAATAATTATCATTAGAAAAAAATTATTGTTCTGGCCTTGAGCTCGAATCGAACCTTGAATCATTTATCAATATGCCGATAAAAACAAAAACAATTGTTTATAAAAAAATACTATTTTAAACCACGAAACAGTGAGAGAGAAATATTATGTTTTATTTTTTAATAATTTTAAAATATTTCTCCATCTTTTATTTGTTGAAGTATTGTTCTTTTATTATAATTTCATAATATTTCAAATTCCTCCCCTGCCTGTTACAGGCTTAACTGTTAAAAGTTAGGGTTTATTTATTATAATTTATTAGTATTTCTACCCCGCCTGTCTGATCCCGGAAGGGCCCCTTCTGAATTTCAGTTTCGGACCTCACGCAGTTTTAATCCGCCACTGTTCTGTGGGGCCCCTGGGCCCCTGGGCACGTGTCCCAAGTGCCCTTATGTAAATCCGCCGCTGTATACATGCACAGGCTTCGAAGAAACATCTTTTGAAAAATTTCGAACGGCGATGAAATATGAGGAGTTTCTGGACTTATATTTAGGTATGAAATTTTCTTCAGGAGAAGACCACGACCTAAAGTCTGATGAAATGTGATTCTTATTATCGTCTTGCGCTAATTGGATCCCGCTAGTTCATTTGGTGCTATTATACTTACGCTAGTAAATATAATAAATATCTTCCATAAAAATAAATTTTTTGCAGTTAACCCCTTTTTTAAGATTATTATTCAATAACCAAACACGTGTCCGAACCTTTCACTATTTAACTCATAACTGAGCGTACTTCGCAGTAGAAAATGAATTTATTCTCACATGTACCGTTAGAATACCTAAAAAGCCTGCTTTGGTAAATTTTTTATTCAGTTTCAATGTAATTTTTACGATTTAGTCCAATATACACATTTACTGGTGTACCAACAGGTTCGAAAGGGTTAAATAAAAAATAGTTTTGTGGTGTATTTTATTTTCATCCATTTTTTATTTATTATATAAGTAAATCTCAGCGTACACTTTATAATACATAAGCGTGGAAAATGAAATTATTTTGCAAATAACTAACAGCAAAAAATGCAGATAGATTTATTTTAGCCTAATCTCACTTAGTAATATATCTACTATAGTTCATTTACATAAACAATTTCAATATTTGCGCCATACTCTTATTTAAACATATGTAAATACATAGACATGTACATAATTAATCAAGTTATATATAATATTTATATGATTTTACAATCTTATATAGTAACACTTAGTAAATACATTTTATGGTGTACATAAATAATTTTTATTTTACTATTAGCATATATTTGTATTAAGTAAATATTTTGGTTTTTAAAGTACATATAAATAATTCATATGCGGTACTCAACATTTCATTTATGATAGTTCTCACATAAATATTTAACCTTAATATTTATCGATTGATTTCTACTACGTTATTTCAATTTTGGTTTTCAAATTTTTAGTTTTAAACTTTGATTTTATTATAATTTTCATTCAAAATGTTGCATTTATTTAAATACAGCCTATATAAGCAATTTATATTATTTTAGTTTTCAGCTAAATGCAAATTTGATTAACAGCTTTAACTATTTTGTAACATATTTTATGTATTGCACACACAATTTTGGTTCTTTGTGTGGTCACTGCATTGGTTATATTTTAGATTTTTACTAAGTTATTTCTACCTCAATTTCGTATAGGACGAAGCTCAAATTAAAGCAGCATGTCTAAAGAGTGTTTTTCTTTTTTTTTTTTTTGACATATGGCTACAACCAGTGTTGCCAGAACATTTTTAGAAAAGGCTAAATGGATAGAAGATAAAAGCTAAAAAGCTAAATAAAAATTTTTAAGGCTTAGAAAGAAAGCTATATATTTAAGACAACTTTTCAAGCGTTTTATTCATTTTATACAAAACAAAACAGGATAATTATTTTAAACAATATTTTAAAAAATTAAAAGGAATGCTTACTAAATATATCGTAAATTTAAATTTTTGCCTCTCTTGCTCCGTTAGTAAATAAATGATATGCCACAACAGTAAGCCATATACACACATGCATAGAATATTTCACACACATAACGAGCAGCTTGTAGCGAGGAAAATATATCACACAAATAGACGGCAAATAAGGCATATGGCCTTAGATAAACTACAGATATACTTGTATGTATGTAGCTAAATAACTGAGCATGATATAAAACTGTTCTAAGAGGAATGTTCGTGAAACGTCTAGACCATTGGCCACCAAAATTTCAACTGCGACTGTGTTAGTAAGACTAAAATCATGGTAGTAATAGTGGTTACGTTGTTGATAAAAAAGCAATGAGGTCGGACATATGCACGCATATTTGTTAACACTCAAAAAATAATTAGTGAATATGCCATACAAATATTATTTTATTGCTTGAGTCTAACGAAAAATTTAAACAAAATAAATTCTTAACATTAAACCAGTCTGCGCATGAGCGTTTCTTATCTGATATTTTTGGAAATGCGCAAATCTATATCTATATATCTATATAATTATATTATATATATTATTATATTATTGTGACAAATATTAGCAACGCTAAGGGATACCATCGTCTCTAAGCCTCACTGCTTAGTATTGGCTTGTATGCACATAAATAAATCAATCATTATGTCTTTACATATGTCCATACAAGCAGCGGAGAGCACAAACACATGCATATATCTGAGATACTCCCAAAAGTAGGCGATCATCGGTGGAAGTATCACTCATATATACACGCGCATATGAGAAGCTATAACTGCATCTGTAGTTATAGCTGGTAAACAAGTACCAGATTCTAGAAATAGAAACGCCTAGAAATATGTCAACGAGGAAACCAAAGAGTATAAATGCAACACCAGCTGAGGCATGGGTAATGAGTTTGATTTAAGCATGCTATCTGTCGAGCAGTAGAAGTGTTATTGTGAAGTACTTTAATAAAGGCCACTTTGCATTATTGAATATGGAGTTATTTATTCAACAATTTAGTGATTCGAACGTTAGTAGAAGGTTGCAAATAAGGGGAATCTCTACTACTACTACAAAATTCCGAAGATTGCGAATACAACTTGGACATGGCAAATGCAATTGAAGAAGGAGTTGGAGAGCCGTGGATTGAATACAACCGGCAATAAGATCGAACTCCAAACACGGCTAGGAGAGGTAATGTAGTTGGAAGGAATTGATATGGACGAGTATGTCTTTTATCTTGTTGTGGAAGAGCCAGCGATTAAAATGGAGGAGAAGATAGAGACTCCGAATCCATTGGCAAGTGTTGACACTAACGCAGTTGTTGACACGCAGTTGTTGACACACGCAAGTGTTGACACTAGCAGTTTTGAAACAAATATCAGCCGAAATGTCATCTCAATTGGAAGAACAAAAGACAGATATAACATCTCAGCTGGCAGCACAGGAGACACGTATAACATCCAAGATGGCAGCACAAGAAACGCGTATTTCAGAAATTTCGACACAGATTACATCTAAGATTGAAGCACAAGAGGCACGAATATCGGAAATGTCGGCACAAATTTCAGCACAGATATGATCGCAGATCTCTGCTCAACTTGAGGAGAAAGAAGGACGTATTTCCTCGAAGTTGGAGGCGCAAGATACAACAATTTTACAACTCGAAGACACAATTGATGAAATTGAAACATTGAGAGGTCGTATACAGGAGTTGAACTAAATCGCCCAGCAGTTTCAGCGAGTAATCCAAAGGTAAGAACACCATCCTTTGACGGTTCTGTTCCTTTCCAGGTATTTAAGCTTCAATTTGAGAAGACGTCAGCAGTAAACAACTGGAATGCTGAAGATAAAGTTGTTGCACTGATCATGGCATTGAAAGGGCCTGCAGCTGAGATTTTACAAACCATTCCAGATGGCGAACGGAACTGTTATGAAGCATTGATGGGCGCTCTAGAGAGATGATATGGAACTGAGCATAGGAGACAGATATACCAAATGGAGTTACTGAACCGCTTCCAGAGGCGTGGTGAAACATTGTAAGAGTTTAGGTCAGATGTTGAAAGGCTGGCACATTTAGCGAATGCTGACGCACCAGTGGAATATACCGGAAGGGTAAAAATCCAGAGCTTTATTAATGGAATACGGGATGTCGAAACGAAGCGAGCTACATACGCAAACCCAAAACCTACATTCGTAGAAATGGTATCACATGCTCTGATTCAGGAAACAGCGTCGCTTCTGTGTAAGCCAGTTTTCAAAGCACGCCGTGTCGAAGTGGAAAGGACAGACTGGGTGAAAACAATATTGGAGGCGGTGAAGGAATCACAACAGAAAAATGATGGATTTACGAAGTGTTTCAAGCGCGGTAACTCAGGTCACATTGCTCGTCATTGCAGCAACGGTCCTGGTAGTTCCAACTTGGCTGGTCGTAAACGTAAAGCTGGAGGAGATAAGCAACAGCAAGTCAGATGTAGAGACCGAGAGCTCGCTCCAGCTATCGAAAGTCCTGTGATATCTGTGTCGCAAATTGGAAGGAAATGAAACAGTCTTACCCTCAGAGGAAATATGGATGGCAAGGAGCATTTAATGACTGTAGATAGGGCAAATCTCATTCCGTAAATCCAGCTGTTTGGTCAACAAGAGAGTAAAGCCATTACCTGGAGCAAGGTTGCGTACGGTCACTGGCGAGTATAACCAAGTCCAGGGAGAAGTGATATGTGAAGTCTTAATTGGGAATGTCACAGTTCTACACAAATTCGTTGTGGCGGAGATCGTTGATGAAGTCATATTGGGAGTGGACTTCTTGGTTGACCATGATATGAAGATCGATATGCGGAGGAGGATTAGGTGCTATGACAACCAGGATGTGCCACTTAACTTCAGTTTGGAAAAACGGGTCAGCAGTAATCGAGTGCTGGTGAAAGAGATTCGACAAAAACCACAAACTTCAAAAGGCAAGGGTCGACACAAAAAACGACTGAAAGAATTTTCCAGAAAGAATGCAAGGGTGGTTTCAAGCCAGCGCGCATTACTGTTGTGAAACGTCAAGACAATACTGATTATGCAAATTCAATCCGTCAAGATCAAGCTCTGCGAAATATTTCTTCATTGGCCAAAGAACAGAGTGTGAGGGAACGGCTCAGGGTAATGAGTAGTAAGATGAAAAACAGGTACGACAAGAACAACATTTTGGAAGATTTCCGGGAGGGAGATTTGGTACAGCTATACAACCTTCACCGGCGGAAAGGTTTTCCATCCAAATTTTGGTGCAGTTGGGAAGGCCCGCACAAAGTTGTGAATAAGATCAGTAATACCATATACCGCATAAAAACCATTGGAAAACCACGAAATAGAAGGGTGGTTCATTTGGAGATGCTAGCAGCGTTTAGATCGAGAGATTTGTCTGATCAAGTCTAAGGGATACTATCATCTCTAAGCCAATACTAAGTAGTGGCTTGTATGCACATCAATTATTATGTCTTTAAATATGTACATACAAGCAGCGGAGAGCACAAACATATGCATATATCTGAGATACTTCCAAAAGTACGCAATTATCGGTGCAAGTATCACTCACATATACCCGCGCACATGAGAAGCTATAACTGCATCTGTAGTTATAGCTGGTAATTTTATAGCTGGTAAACAAGTAGCGGATTATAGAAATAGAAACGCCTAGAAATATGTCAACGAGGAAACCAAAGAGTATAAAACAACACCAGCTGAGGCATGGGGAATGAGTTTGATTTAAGCACGCTATCTGTCGAGCAGTAGAAGTGTTATTGTGAAGTACTTTAATAAAGGCCGTTTTGCATTATTGAATAGTGGAGTTATTTATTCAACAGTTTAGTGATTCGGACGGGCAATCTCAAGAACTACCAAACCGATTTTTATGATTTTTTTTTTTAAAGAAAGTACTGGCGCAAATAAACATCCAGCGCTTTTTATTTTTTCCATTTTCACAAACAAAAGCCCTTTATTTTTAGGATCAAATTGATGAATACCCAAATAATGCAAGCATAAAGCTTGCCGATAGCCAAGCCCAAGCTACAGCGCCATCAATCCAACGAAAATAACTTTGTGTTTGTGGAGAGATACATATACTCACAGCCAAAGAGGGTGTATGTTCGAAGTTTTATGATTTCTATGGAGCGTATGCCCTCTAATTGGAATAACTATGGGGTTGTAATCCATGCCGATAAACGCCCTGTTAAAGAACACCGTGGTCGATATAATTCCCCGACTACAGGCGAGGTCGCAGTATTGATAGTTGACGAAAATGCTGGTCCCCGCCATATTGTGTTATAGTCCCAATATAACACTCTCCATCGTGTGTCAGAAGTTCATCCCTCATATGACCCCTTGCAATACGCTATCATATTTTTAAATGGTGAGGACAGTTACAGCATAAATATACCGCAAACTTCTCCAAACAGTGGGCACCTAACCCACAAAAACAGTTTCATGTATGCAATTTTATGTATATAAAATTGCGACTAGAGAAAAAAGCTTTAATGCGCTTAATAGATATGGATACCTCTTTAACCGATACTGTGTGGACATGGCTGCTAAACTGATGACCAAAAGGTTGAATTTTGTAAGAACACACCAAAAGACGTTGCATGCAAATAGTTATGTACATATAAGGGATGCTGTTAACGAGGATTGCAATCCTGAAAATATTGGTCAGTTAGTAATTTTGCCGTCTTCACTTACTGGATCGTCTCGATATTTGCATGAACGTACACAAGACGCCCTCTTATATGTCCGTCATTATGGAAGTCCTGACTTATTTATAACATTCACATGCAATCCAGAGTGTAGTGAAATCAAAAACGAATTATTTCCTAATCAACGACTAAGTGAGCGCCACGACATTGTGTCAAGAATATTCCATATCAAAACACACCAACTCATGAGTTTAATTACAAAACAAGATATTTTTGGAAAAGTTAGATGCCATATGTGGACTGTTGAATGGAAAAAGCGAGGTTTACCTCACGCGCATATGTATTTTAATTGGGCTAATAGATACAATTCTTTCCGATAACATGGATCGCATTATATCAACGGAAATTCCAAATAAAGACGAAGATCCCATGTTATATGATATAATTACTAAAAATATGATCCACGTCCCAAGAGGGGTTGATAATTTATCATCGCCCTGCATGTTGAATGGGCGATTTTCAAAACGATACGAGCTCCACTAGCATACGCAGACCGGGAAAGATGGATATCCAAAATATAGATGAAGTTCTTCAGCGGACGGTGGCTATACACATGTACTTTCTAATGGGACAACGTCGACAACCGATGGATCGTTCCATATTGCACCGTTCTTTCCAGATGTTTCACCGCTCACATAAATGTAGAGTACCGTTATTCAGTGCAAGCAATAAAATATATTTGTAAGTATGTCAACAAAGGTCATTTTCCGTTCAAGATAATAAGGACGAAGTGCAAATTTTTTGAATGGCAGATATTTAAGCACATAAGAAGGTATTTGGAGATTACTGGGATTTTCGATTCATGAGCAATTCCCAACGGTTGTACATCTATCCGTTCACTTAGAAAATGGACAAAGGGTTTACGGTACTGCAGGAACCACTACAAACCAATTTGACAGCATTTTTTTCCCATTGTTGACGATTTTGCAAAAACTTTGCTTTACTCCGAAGTACCCCCTATTACACTTGGACTAACACAATTGCAATTAATAAGTCGCAAGGACAAACATTTAGTTATGTTGACGTAGACCTTCGTAGTGAAGTGTTTTCTCACGGTCAACTGTATGTCGCTATTTCAAGAACTGGTTCCCTACAGAACCAAAGTTCTCTCATTCCTGGAAATGATACTAAAACAAAGAATGTTTTATTCCCGGTTTTTAATTAATGAAAAAATGTTCCTTTTATGTATTAATTTTTTACGTTCTACAATCCAACTTCAACTGCTGAGTGGATTACGCCCTATTCAATATTCTTTTCAAAAACGTCCTACCTGAGAAAATGCCCTACCGCCAAATTTGAATGAAGAGCGCCCTATTTCAAAATTTGTTTCATTTTGGTATAAATTCAATGGTGCTCCCCATTAATTCAGAAAACAAACATTCGGAAACACATTTTTCCAGAAAACATTAGTCAGAACCCTTTCTTCAGAAAGGCAAAATTCAGAGGTCAAAATTCAGATGTCAAAACTCAGAAGTCAAATTTCAAAAGTGAAAATTCAGAAATAAAATTTTAGAAGGCAAAATTCGGAAGTCAAAATTCACAAAGTAATCAGACTATAGAAAAAACATTAAATTTTTCTCAAAATTCAGAAACGTTTATTTATTTGGACGGAATTATGTATGTATAAAGAAAAAGTAGTAAAATCTAAAATTTTAAATTGTGTGCAAGCATGTAATTAATTAAATCTTTTCGCGTCTATCTTTTTTAAATGAATTAACAAAATAAAACAAGTAAGGAAGGCTAAGTTCGGGTGTAACCGAACATTACATACTCAGTTGAGAGCTATGGAGACAAAATAAGGAAAATCACCATGTAGGAAAATGAACCTAGGGTAACCCTGGAATGTGGTTGTATGACATGTGTATCAAATGGAAGGTATTAAAGAGTATTTTAAGAGAGAGTAGGCCATAGTTTTATGGATGGACACCATTTAGGGATATCGCCATAAAGGTGGACCAGGGCTGACTCTAGAATGTGTTTGTACGATATGGGTATCAAATGAAAGATGATAATGAGTATTTTAAAAGAGAATGGGCTTTAGTTCTGTAGGTGAACGCCTTTTCGAGAAATCCCCATAAAGGTGGACCAGGGGTGACTCTAGAATATGTTTGTACGATATGGGTATCAAATGAAAGCTGTTAATGAGTATTTTAAAAAGGAGTGATCCTTAGTTCCCTAGGTGGACGCCGTTTCGAGATATCGCCATAAAGGTGGACCAGGGGTGTCTCTAGTTGTACGATATGGGAATCAACTGAAAGGTGTTACTGAGCGTTTTAAGAGGGAGTGGGCATTAGGTCTATAGGTGGACGCCTTTTCGAAATGTCGCCATTAGGGTAGGCCAGGGGTGACTCTAGAATGTGTTTGTACGATATGGGTATCAAACGAAAGGTGTTACTGAGCATTTTAAGAGGGAGTGGGCATTAGGTCCATAGGTGGACGCCTTTTCGAGATATCGCCATTAGGGTGGGCCAGGGGTGACTCTGGAATGTGTTTGTACGATATGGGTATCAAATGAAAGGTGGTAATGAGTATTTTAAAAGGGAGCAATCCTTAGTTCTATAGGTGGACGCCTTTTCGAGATATCGCCATAAAGGTGGACCAAGGGTGACTCTAGAATGTTTTTACGATATGGGTATCAAACGAAAGGTGTTATTGAGCATTTTAAGAGGGAGTGGGCACTAGGTCTATAGGTGGACGCCTTTTCGAGATATCGCCATTAGGGTGGGCCAGGGGTGACTCTAGAATGTTTGTACGATATGGGTATCAAACGAAAGGTGTTACTGAGCATTTTAAGAGGGAGTGGGCATTAGGTCTATAGGTGGACGCCTTTTCGAGATATCGCTATTAGGGTGGGCCAGGGGTGACTCTAGAATGTTTGTACGATATGGGTATCAAAGGAAAGGTGTTACTGAGCATTTTAAGAGAAAGTGGGCATTAGGTCTATAGGTGGGCGCCTTTTCGAGATATCGCCATTAGGGTGGGCCAGGGTGACTCTAGAATGTGTTTGTACGATATGGGTATCAAATGAAAGGTGGTAATGAGTATTTTAAAAGGGAGTAATCCTCAGTTCTATAGGTGGACGCCTTTTCGAGATATCGCCATAAAGGTTGACCAAGAGTGACTCTAGAATGTTTGTACGATATGGGTATCAAACGAAAGGTGTTACTGAGCATTTTAAGAGGGAGTGGGCATTAGGTCTATAGGTGGACGCCTTTTCGAAATGTCGCCATTAGGGTAGGCCAGGGGTGACTCTAGAATGTGTTTGTACGATATGGGTATCAAACGAAAGGTGTTACTGAGCATTTTAAGAGGGAGTGGGCATTAGGTCCATAGGTGGACGCCTTTTCGAGATATCGCCATTAGGGTGGGCCAGGGGTGACTCTGGAATGTGTTTGTACGATATGGGTATCAAATGAAAGGTGGTAATGAGTATTTTAAAAGGGAGCAATCCTTAGTTCTATAGGTGGACGCCTTTTCGAGATATCGCCATAAAGGTGGACCAAGGGTGACTCTAGAATGTTTTTACGATATGGGTATCAAACGAAAGGTGTTATTGAGCATTTTAAGAGGGAGTGGGCACTAGGTCTATAGGTGGACGCCTTTTCGAGATATCGCCATTAGGGTGGGCCAGGGGTGACTCTAGAATGTTTGTACGATATGGGTATCAAACGAAAGGTGTTACTGAGCATTTTAAGAGGGAGTGGGCATTAGGTCTATAGGTGGACGCCTTTTCGAGATATCGCCATTAGGGTGGGCCAGGGGTGACTCTAGAATGTTTGTTCGATATGGGTATCAAACGAAAGGTGTTACTGAGCATTTTAAGAGAAAGTGGGCATTAGGTCTATAGGTGGGCGCCTTTTCGAGATATCGCCATTAGGGTGGGCCAGGGTGACTCTAGAATGTGTTTGTACGATATGGGTATCAAATGAAAGGTGGTAATGAGTATTTTAAAAGGGAGTAATCCTCAGTTCTATAGGTGGACGCCTTTTCGAGATATCGCCATAAAGGTTGACCAAGAGTGACTCTAGAATGTTTGTACGATATGGGTATCAAACGAAAGGTGTTACTGAGCATTTTAAGAGGGAGTGGGCATTAGGTCTATAGGTGGACGCCTTTTCGAGATATCGCCATTAGGGTGGGCCAGGGGTGACTCTAGAATGTTTGTACGATATGGGTATCAAACGAAAGGTGTTACTGAGCATTTTAAGAGGGAGTGGGCATTAGGTCTATAGGTGGACGCCTTTTCGAGATATCGCCATTAGGGTGGGCCAGGGGTGACTCTAGAATGTTTGTACGATATGGGTATCAAAAGAAAGGTGTTACTGAGCATTTTAAGAGGGAGTGGACATTAGGTCTATAGGTGGACGCCTTTTCGAGATATCGCCATCAGGGTGGGCCAGGGGTGACTCTAGAATGTTTGTACGATATGGGTATCAAACGAAAGGTGTTACTGAGCATTTTAAGAGGGAGTGGGCATTAGGTCTATAGGTGCACGCCTTTTCGAGATATCGCCATTAGGGTGGACCAGGGTTGACTCTAGAATGTGTTTGTACGATATGGATATCAAATTAAAGGTATTGATGAGGGTTTTAAAAGCGAGTGGCCCTTAGATGTATATGTGAAGGCGTTCTCGCGATATCGACCAAATGTGGATCAGGTGATCCAGAAAATCATCTGTCGGGTACTGCTAATTTATTTATATATTCAATAACACTAACAGTATTCCTGCCAAGATTCCAAGGGCTGTTGATTTTTTCATTTTCTTCTACTTAATATGGTAGGTGTCACACCCATTTTACAAAGTTTTTTCCAAAGTTATATTTTGCGTCAATAAACCAATCCAGTTACCATGTTTCATCCCTTTTTTCGTATTTGGTATAGAATTATGGCATTTTTTTAATTTTTCGTAATTTGCGATATCGATAAAGTGGGCGTGGTTATGGTCGGATTTCGGCCATTTTTTATACCAAGATAAAGTGAGTTCAGATAAGTACGTGGGCTAAGTTTAGTAAAGATATATCGGTTTTTGCTCAAGTTATTGTGTTAACGGCCGAGCGGAAGGACAAACGGTGGACTGTGTATAAAAACTGGGCGTGGCTTCCACCGATTTCGCCCATTTTCACAGAGAACAGTTAACGTCATAGAATCTATGCTCCTACCAAATTTCAAAAGGATTGGTAAATTTTTGTTCGACTTATGGCATTAAAAGTATTCTAGACACACTAAATGAAAATGGGCGGAACCACGCCCATTTTGAAATTTTCTTTTATTTTTGTATTTTGTTGCATCATATCATTACTGGAGTTGAATTTTGACTTAATTTACTTATATACAGTAAAGATATTAAATTTTTTGTTAAAATTTGAATTTAAAAAAAAAATTTTTTTAAAAAGTGGGCGTGTTCTTCATCCAATTTTGCTAATTTTTATTTAGCACATATATAGTGATAGTAGTAACGTTCCTGCCAAATTTCATCATGATATCTTCAACGACTGCCAAATTACAGCTTGCAAAACTTTTAAATTACCTTCTTGTAAAAGTGGGCGGTGCCACGCCCATTGTCCAAAATCTTACTAATTTTCTATTCTGCGTCATAACGTCAACCCATCTACCAAGTTTCATCGCTTTAACCGCCTTTGGCAATGAATTATCGCATTTTTCGGTTTTTCGAAATTTTCGATATCGAAAAAGTGGGCGTGGTTATAGTCCGATATCGTTCATTTTAAATAGCGATCTGAGATGAGTGCTCCGGAACCCACATACCAAATTTCATCAAGATACCTCAAAATTTACTCAAGTTATCGTGTTAACGGACGGACGGACGGACGGACGGACGGACGGACGGACGGACGGACGGACATGGCTCAATCAAATTTTTTCTGGATCCTGATTATTTTGATATATGGAAGTCTATATCTATCTCGATTCCTTTATATATGTACAACCAACCGTTATCCAATCAAACTTAATATACTCTCTGAGCTCTGCTCAACTGAGTATAAAAAAACGAAGTCTTTATAGTTTATCTTGCGTTTCCGATATGGCTCGCCTCCAGCTGAAAATTGTTGCAGTTTTGTTTCTGTTATTGCGTTGTGCCACTTTCCATAGAATTATTTGTACGGACTTCACCCAATTTGGTGATATTATACATATTCCATAATTCGATTGCATATAACTACGTTGCTGTGTTCTAGGCTGAAAAAAATTTCAGAAGTCAAAATTCAGAAAGTAAGCAGACAGCAAAAAAAAAAAAGCATTAAATTGTGCGGAAAATTTAATGTTTTTTGCTGTCGGATTACTTTCTGAATTTTGACTTCTCAAATTTGACTTCTTAATTTTGACTTCTGAATTTTGACTTTTGAATTTTGCCTTTCTGAAAAAAGGGCTCTGACTAATGTTTTCTGAAAAAATTTGTTTCCGAATTTTTGTTTTCTGAATTTATGGGGGAACCAAATTTAATACATTTTGAGCTGAGATAAATTGTGAGATGGGGCGTTCTTCTATCAAATTCTGAGATAGGGCGTTCTCGAAAAAAAATTCTGATGTAGGGTGTTTTTAAAAAGTGTTTTGAGGTGGGACGTTTTTGAAAAGCGTTTTGAAATAGAGATTGGACTCAGCAGTCGATTTACCTAAGTACCTAATGTTATTTGAATTGTTATCTTTTTGCGTTTTCTTTCAAAGTTGTTCATTAATAAATCCTTTATAATGCTAACGAATTTAAAAGTGTTTGCATTTCATAGAACAGAGGGTATTGTTTCTTTCGTAGCAGAAAAAATACATGAAATATGTATGTGTATCTCTTCTTTTAAACTATACTCACATAGCAAAAACTCAATAGATTTACTTTTTGCGGCGTAACGAAGTAAGCCGGGTACATGCGAGTAAAAAATAAATAAGCTCTTCCCATGTTGCTACTCTGCTTGTTCAGCGAAGACTAAACGAAAGAGAATAATAATATGTGTGAAGTGAGCGCGAATAATTATTTCACTAGCTGGATACCACTGGTCTAGACCTAAGGAGAAATGGGCGAACGAGGCTTGGACAACACGAAGGTCCGCTGTGATACCACATACACCAAAAATAACGGTGACTTAGATCTAGCTACTTAGAGAATCGTTGGGTAGCAACGATAAAGCTCCGAATGATACCGACCTCAACTTTGGATAAATCCTCGGGAGATCCAAGTGAGTCGCGACCGAAGTACTTTCGCCTAGTTCTGGCAAAAGCTGGGCAATCAAGCATAAAGTGATTTGGTGATTCTACCTCATCATCCTCCATACAGCTGCAGTAGGATGGAGTTTCCAGTATATTGAGACGTACCGCATGGATACCCATGGGACAGTGCCCTGTCAAAACCCCAATGACCATTGATAGGTGAGCCTTAGTAAACCCAATTATTTCAGCAGACCTCTTGCCATTCACTTTCGGCCAGAAATATCTTTGTTGTGAATTAGCTTAGTGAATGACCCTTCTTCATATATTTAATGCAACCCTGAATATATCATTAAATGTCAAATAAAGAACATGTCCTCACTTCCGTTTGAATTACAATTGTGCTTACACGCCTTTAATTTATCTACTGTGCAAATCGGTTTGTATCTTTAAAATCAACAGGTTATGGGCCTATATGATAACGCGCATAAATTGTAAATTGTGTATTTCTCGAAGTCTAACAAAATCTTAGCGATCGGTCGCATAAAGTATTATTCCATAAATTTTTCACATCATAATGGCGGCAAACCACAATAAGTTTGATAAGCTAAAAGGCCGTGAAAATTTTGATGTGTGGAAGCTCCATGCAAAATCATATCTGGTTATAAAAGGGTGCTGGGAAGTAGTAAAAACAGGACTACAAGCAAATCCTCCAGAAAAAGATAAGCGGGCAGATCAGCGGGCACTTACAGAAATCACGCTAATGATTGAGCCGATAAATTGTTCGCACATCGCGACAGCTACGACGATGCCTTAGTATCGGCGTATGAAGATTCCAGGCTAACGCGTAAAGTTGAGTTGTTGAAACAACTCGTACAATGCAAGCTTTCAGACTTCTCCTCAATGCAGGATTACCTAAATACATTGGTCATGACGTCTATAAAAGTGAGAACCGCTGGTTTGAATATTGATGGCGAAGTTACCACATCATTGATATTGGCAGGTTTACCAGATGAATTTCGAGCTTTGGCCTTAGCCATCGAAAATTCAAAACAACAGCTTACGATCGATAATGTGAAAACACTATTATTGCAAGAGGCAAAATTTGATAAACCAAATGGTGATTGCGCTTTATATTCCAAAAGTAAATATAAGCCTAAATTTGTCAAGTGCCACACTTGCAAAGAATTGGGACATTAAGCTAAACAATGTCCAAATAAAAGAAAAAGGAACAACACTGGCGCAAACACTGAGAAAATACTCTTTGCTTCTTTGCTTTCACACGACAGCCGCACAGCTGATTGGTACGTAGACTCTGGTGCAATAGAACATATGACGCAAAACAAACAATTGATTTCTAATGAAAAGCCGACAATTGGCAAAAATATTATTGTAGCAAATAATAAAAAAACAGTGGTATCAAGCGGTACAGCAAAATTGTGTTTGTCCACAGGAAATGAAGCAGTGCTCAACGTCGATTACGTACCCGAATTGTGCGTAAATTTACTTTCCGTGCGTGAAATGACTAAAAACGGCAACAAAGTTTTATTTAAAGAAAATTACTGCCGAATTTTTGATAACAAAGACAATCTGATTGCTACCGCGGCCGCTGTAAATGACCTCTGTCGTCTAAATGTACGTGAAAACTTTTCGCAAATAGTGATTACGAGTTATGGCATCGTAGATTAGGCCACATTTGCAACGAAAATTTAAATAAAATCAAAAACACATGTTGTGGTGTAGATTTCAACACTCCTAGTAAAGAGCAATGCATTGTGTGCATCAAGGGGAAACAAACCCGTACTTCGTTCAAAGAGAGTGGTACTCGAGCTGAAAATTTGCTTGACCTGGTGCACTCAGATGTGGCAGGACCTTTCCAAGTAAAGTCTCATTCGGGCTGTAGATTTTTTGTGACTTTTATAGACGATTTCTCGAGAAAAATTACAGTCATACCAATCAAACACAAATCGGAAGTTTTCGAGGAATTTGTAAAATATAAAAGCTTAGTGGAAAATCAATGTTCGCGTAAAATTAAAATACTACGTTCCGATAATGGCACTGAATACATGAATAACAAATTTAAAATCGGCAGAATGTATAATGGTTGGTTACTGTAACGCTTCAAAAGCATATCGGTTATTTGAACCAAAATCACGCAAAATTATCGTAAGCTGTGACGTTGTTTTTATTGAAAATCTAGAGTTAAAAGTACACGATACCCAACTTTTCTTTGACTTATCTGACTCCAGTGACGTTCTCAATTCAGGGGCAGAAAAGTGTGATGAATTTTCAAACTTTAAAGACGAACCAAACGTAAAAGTTGAAGATGGATTAAAGGAAGATGTACCTGCAGACTTACCAAGCTTCGAAATTGCGGATTCTGAATTAGATACTGACGAAAACTTTTTGCGGCGTTCCGAAAGATTAGCAACCAAACAAGGTAATTGTAATTTTAATTTTGTTCCTATCGATAATGTTTCAAAAGATCCCGAAAAGCTTAATGACGCAATCTCTGGCGAAAACGCCGAAGACTGGATGCTCGCAGTAAATGAAGAAATGTCGTCGCACCGTTCAAACAACACTTGGGTTTTGACTGAGCTACCACCCGGCAAGAAAGTTATCAAATCAAAATGGGTGTTTAAGACAAAACGAGACGCTAGTGGTGAAGTAGTTCGACATAAAGCTAGACTAGTCATTAAGGGTTGTCAGATACACATCAATTCGATTGCTGCTCGCCATTGCAGCTAAGCATAACTTGTTTATTCATCAAATGGATGCCGTAACCGCTTTTTTGAACGCTGAATTAAAAGACGAGATCTATATGGCGCAGCCAGATGGCTTCGACGATAAATCTGGTCGCGTATGCAGGCTACAAAAATCACTTTATGGCCTTAAGCAATCGAGTAGGCTTTGGAATGAGAAGTTTAACGATGTTTTGTTGAGCCTTGGTTTGGCTCGTAGCGACATCGACCAATGTGTTTATTATCGAAGAAATGATAACGAAAAATTGTTTGTTGCTGTATACATACGTCGATGATGTACTTCTGTTCTCCAACAATACTGAGGCGATATCAAAGCTTAAACGAGAGTTGTCGTCGATCTTCAAGATGAAAGACATCGGTGAAGTCTCTTCAGTATTAGGCATGCGTGTTAGAAGGAACAATGATACAGGTACTATTAAAATAGATCAATCACAGTACGTAGCTGACTTATTGCAACGATTCGGAATGTCTGATTGCAACCCAGTATCCACGCCGATTGATTTAAATCAACGAATTAGTTCCAAGATGTGTCCGTCAACCGAAAGTGAAAAACAAGAAATGCGAGAGATTCCATACATGCAGGCAATCGGATGCTTACTTTTCGCATCACAAATAACACGCCCAGACATTTGCTTTGCTGTAAATTTATTGAGTAGGTTTTCTACAAACCCAGGAAAGGCAAACTGGGTTGCAGTAAAGCGTGTTATGAGATACCTTAAGGGTACCATTGACAAAGGTTTAGTTTTCACTCAGGAAGTCAGTGATATTACAGGATTCTGCGACGCTGACTGGGGTAGTGATCTTGATGAAAGAAGATCAACCACGGGTTATGTGTTCAAATATCAAGGTTGCGCCTTTTCCTGGTGTACGCGCAGACAACGCACTGTAGCGCTCTCGTCGATCGAAGCAGAATTCATGGCAATCACTGCTGCCATTCAAGAAGCACTGTGGCTACAACGTTTTTTTAATGAATTGGAAACAGGGGCAATGAAATCACTTATTTTACATTGCGACAATAAAAGCGCCATTCAGATTGCAACAAGCAATTCATATTCACCCCGAACCAAGAACGTACATATCAAGCACCAATTTATTCAACAAAATCTAAAAAGTTGTAAGATCTGTCTTAATTACATTTCTACGAATGACATGGCTGCTGATATTCTCACCAAAGGCGTAAAACATAAGCATCTTTCTGAAGCTCTTGGACTTGCTTAAGTTAACACTTAATATATTTATTCATTTCTATAAACATTTCATCAAAACATGTACATAATTTTTACTCCTATACATATTTAAAAAGAATTGTCATTCAGGAAAGGTGTTGTGAATTAGCTTAGTGAATGACCCTTCTTCATATATTTAATGCAACCCTGAATATATCATTAAATATCAAATAAAGAACATGTCCTCACTTCCGTTTGAATTACAATTGTGCTTACACGCCTTTAATTTATCTACTGTGCAAATTGGTTTGTATCTTTAAAATCAACAATCTTGCTACCCTGCAAGACATGGTGTCCACCCAACGTTTGCTGAGCTGAATCGAGGCCCAGCTATAGAGGAGCAATCCACAGGTGGCCAGCGGAATCACGAAGTCCCTACATTTACCTTCATCTGGTTCAGTTGTACAGATGCGGGCTAAGAGATCCGCTTGACAGTTACCCGGGATATCACTATGGCCCAGGACCCATATAATCTTAATTGTAAAATAATTCGATGCAATCCCAAGCGAGGTAAGGCATTCCCAGACCACCCTATATCGCACTGTAGTTGAGCTCAAGGCCTTGATAGCCGCTTGGCTATCAGAGTAGATGTTAAATTCCCTAACCGTAGTAGCATTGGATCGCATTTCATCCACCGCATCCTTAATTGCAGCAATTTCCGCTTGGAATACAATACAGTGATCAGCCAACTTAAACTTGCATACATTTAGCCCTTGACAAAAGACCCATCCGTGAACAAGGTAACAGGTCCCATGACCCAGATAATTCCTCCTCCCCTCTCGGTGGAATGACTGGGGTGAAAGTTCTATAGGGAGCAGTTATCGGCATACAATATTCCGTTCCGTCCGGGAGGAAGTCGGAACATTTTGGAGGTGCTCGCCGTTTCCAGTGATTTCCACCAGACTAGCACCCCATATAGCAACATCGGTTTGACCACCAGCTCATAAAGCCAGTCTACTACTCCTGGCGAGAGGTCAAATCTCTTTCCGATAGCCCCTCTGCAGCAGTGCAAGGCAACGGCGGCCTTCCTGGCATGATATTCCACATTGGGTCTCCACGACAGTTTCTTGTCCAAACCAATCCCCAAATATTTAACCATATCAGAAATTACCAACGGTACTCCTCCAATCGAGGGAGTTCTGAAATCTGGCATCTTATATCTCCTTGTAAAAATAACCAATTCCGTTTTTCGCGGGTTGACCGCCAATCCACATGATTCAGCCCACCTAGCCGCAGTATCCAGGTAGCCCTGCAGAACATCGCGCTGGGTGCCCAGAAATTTGCCTCTGACTAGGATAGCGAGGTCATCTGCATATGGAACGACCCGACAAACATTGGCTTCCAGCTCCACAAGAAGCTCGTTGACTACCACAACCCAGCGCAGAGGAGATAGGACACCCCCCTGTGGCGTGCTCCGGTACACCTTCCTTTTAATTATGGCCCCTCCACACTCCGCTTCTGCATAGAAGTTTACTAATAAATTCAACCAGAGCCGCCTCGACTCCTAAACCCACCAGAGCTCTTTCGATTGCCCCCGGTAAGACATTGTTAAAAGCCCCCTGAATGTTTAGAAAGGCACCCAGAGCATACCCTTTGTGTTCTATGGGCCCCTCTATTTGCTTTACAATCGAATGGAGAGCCGTTTCCGTCGATCTGCCCTTGCAGTGCTCATGCTGTGAAGCCGACTGTAACCCCCGAGGTATCCTTTCCCGTAGGTAAAGGTCAATCAACCGCTCAAACGTCCTAAGAAGAAACGATGAGAGACTGATTGGCCTGAAATCCTTAGGTGATACATGAGAGCTTCTGCCGGCCTTCGGAATGAAGATAATCCTGACCGTATGCCAAAACTTCGGGATATAGTTAAGCCTGAGGCAGTTAGTGTAGATGATGGCCAACCAGCGGCAGGAAATCCCCAAAAACTTTTGAAGTTGCGCAGGAGTGAGTCCAAGCGAACGAGGTAACTGAGAGTATAAAACAGGGACGGAAAATAATAATTACTTTTTTTTCGGAGTCGAAAAAGTCCTGGTCAAAAAATTGTCCTAGGTATAGCAACATTATGTCGAATCATGCATCCTTTTTATTTTTCGAACTTTTTCCATAAAAGTCCACATATAAAAGTAATATCTGTATTTTTATTTTTTGAGTCCGATAGAACTAGTTACACTCGGACTTTTAAAAATAAAAGTCTGGAAATAAAAGTTAAATCAAGACTTTTATTTTTTAAGGCCGAAATAAAAGTCCCGCTTGATAACAAAGAAACGGCTTATCTGAATTAAAAAAAAGAAATTATTTCGGATAAACCGTTTCTTTGTTATCAAGCGGGACTTTTATTTCGGCTTTAAAAAAGAAAAGTCTTGATTTAACTTTTATTTCGGGACTTTTATTTTTAAAAGTCCGAGTTTAAGTAGTTCTATCGGATTCAAAAAATAAAAATCTGAAAATAATTTTTATCTTGGTCCAATTATATTTTAAGTCCAAAATTAATAGTTTTGCAAGGACTGTTATTATAAAAGGAATAACAGTTTCAGCCCTTTGTATAAAAGCAGCGCCAGCTGAGGAATAAGGAATCAGTTTGATTTTAGCAGGCATTAGCGAAGTACGCGAGTATTGTAACTGTATATACTACTCCCAAAATAGTCGTAATAAAGCAGATATTGGTATATTGAATATTTGAGTTATTTGTTCAAAAGTTCAGCGATTCGAACGATAGCAGTAGGTAGAAAGTAAGCAGAAATTCCAACAATTCGTTACAGTATATATAAAAAGGCTTATTTGGAGAAAATTAAATCAGTTCTGATTCAAAAGAGATACGAGTTTTCAAGATTAATTGAGAAACTTGAGGTATGCCTCGCAAAGAATATATTTTCAATTTCATATAGTGTTATTCACTGCGGAAAAATCTTCGCATCCGTTACACTACCTTAGTTTAAATCGAGCCTGTTAAAAAATATTTGAGAACTCGTAGATCTACGAGCAGTGGGTCTTTTTCCACCTTCAGCCTCTCATTTAAGGAATGTGAAATTTCTCCTAAGCTTCACTAAGTTTTGCATACATTCAAAAGTATTAAAAATTATCTCTAACCGAACCGCATTTTATAAGTACTTAAACGTTCAAGTTCACAAAAGTTTAATGGAATGAAGCATTTTTGTATTGCTATTCAAACATTATAATATAAATACAGTCCGCTGCGAATGGTTCCTTTTATGCAGGTTCAAATTCCCTCAACTGTTGCATCACTAAGAGGCAAAACTAAAAAATCGAAAACAAACCTTGAAAGAATGGTAAAGGGATTTTTCCCAAACGTATTTTTGGACTATCGAACCTGTACTTGTGGAACTGTAGATCCTGTGTTATTTCATTCGTGTAGATGCAATTTGCAATGGTTCGAGTTCGTAACTTAGGGCAACATAAAGCATTTCAAAGCTCTTATTTTGTCCACATACGGACTTAGAAAACCATTTATATATTTCTAAAATCAAAAAGTCAATTTCGCTCGTAAATCATTTCGATGAAACAGCGGAATGACAAACACCCCGAACGAAAACGACCAACCTAATGATGTTACTTTAAAAAAGTTACTACACCTCTATTTCTGCCTACCTGGCGTTATCTTTGTTTAAGCCCTTCAAACTTTTGACATCCAACGTAAATGCATTGAGTGTTCCTAGAATTGAATCTACACCAAACTGTTTATTTAGATTTTCCAAAATTTTGCAAAAAGTGCTAAAAAATTTCCGAAAAAGCTAAAAGCTAAATCACAATTTTTCAAGCGGAGAAACAAATTCTTACTAGCTTGAAAAAAGCTGCTGTGGCCAAGCAGAAAACAGATAAAGTCGAGCTAGATTGAAATTAGTAATTATGGACATTGTGTTTGCCGTACTTAAACATACTGCTGCTTGATTCAAATTTGTTTTATTGTAAACAAATGCAAATACGATTTTTCATATTTTGAGATTTTATGATACCCGAAATAAGTCGGCTGGTGAGATTTTGATTGCGTGCATAGAATACTTAAAGAGAAAAAACTACCGCAATAGCTGTGTTCCAACCAGCACAAAAAAAAAAATATATTCTTTGTTTTTTTATGGTTTTCTTTTCAAGCGATAGGTTTTCGTATTAAAAATTAATTACTGTATGTGAGTTTTGCAAAAGTTATTCTCAAAGCAAAAAAAAATTTTTTTTTTTTCAAAAATGTATTGTGAATAAAAGATCTAAGCAAATTTAAGGCAATGTACACCTTACGGGGATCATATTGTGGCGAATATTAGCATCACTATGCTGTTAGTAAATAATCACAAGAACAAAAACAGTAAGCAACCACTCTTATGTACATGTACACATTAAGGCAAGCAACACTTACATACATAGAAGGCGACGAAGAATATCTCACATACATTTATGTAGTCATCAGCTAAGAGAAGAAGTAGTTACTCACACATACACACGCACATGGCTAGAAGAAAAGCATAAACTACAAATATACATTATATAGCTGAGTAACCAAGCATGAGATACAATCTTCTAGAACACATGATGGTGAAACGACTAAACCTTAGGAGAATTGGTGAACGAGATAACCGAGAGTATAAAAGCAGCGCAAGCTGAGGAATCAGTTATCAGTTTGATTTAAATACACTATTAGTTGTGAAGTATAATTGTGAAGTACTACCCCCAAAGAAGTATAAATAAATACCATTTTGCAATACTGAATATTGGAGTTATTTATGCAACGGTTCAGCGATTGGAACGTTAGTAGAAAGTGCATAATTAACAGGAAATCGCTAAAATTCGTTACAATATATTAATAATTTAATCATGTTTTATATAATTTTAATAAGAACATATTTTTGAAATTTGTTGGGTATCCCTTTTAAGGACAATTAGTTTTCATTCATGCTCTTTGAAAACAATTTTCATACTCTTTTTTTATTTTATTGAATTAAATTTCAAGTAATCTTTAACAATCTTTTTATTGTTTCTCTTCTTGCACAAATATAAATACAGCTTAATCTTAGTTTATTCTTACATATATATATATATATACTATATTTTTTTGCTTTGGTTTGTTTTTGGTTTTTGTTGGAAATGCCATTATTGTTATTGTTTTTTGGTCTAATCAAATTCCTTTTAAGATTCACATGTTTAGTTTGATCCTAATCCAGGTTGTTATTTGTTTTGTATACATTTTTTTGCATATATCTAAATAACATAAAACTTTAAACAAGCTTAATTAAACGCGACATTCAGTTTCGTATATGACAAACGCATTAAGAATTTAAATGAAATTGAAGCAATCAAGTCTTGTTTTTTCATTTTCAACAGCTCAGAAGATAGCGGTAAGGTAAATATTTGCATTTTTTTCGCTTCAAAATTATTAATAACATCTAAAAAACCACATATTAAAAAGAGTTTTTCTAAATGCTCCTATTTACAAATTCTAGCAGACCCGGTATACATTGTTCTGATCTAACTTAGGTTTACCTGCATGACTGTCAAGAAGTTTTTATCTCTTACTCTCTCCCCCTAACACTCCCTTTCTACCCTATCTCTCTCACTCCCTTTTCTTATTAGTCTTAATCGATCTTCCCTTCCCAATTTCTCTTTATGCGTCTTTCCTCTTCTCCGTATTTGTCGCTCTTTTCTATTCTCTCTTTATCCATCTCTCGTTCTCACTCTATAGCTGCCTATGATTCTAACTCTTCCTCTCTATCTATCTCTTATCTTCGTCTAACTCCATCTCTTTCTCAGGTTCCTTCTGCTTCCCTCGCTTTTTCTTTCCATCGTTTTCTCTATCCACACTTTTAACAACTCACTCCCTTAAAAAGTAGCCAAAATATTAGTGTAGTCGAATTATCAAAAATTTCATAGTAAATCAGACCAGGAAGAATCTTGCGACCAATTTTCAAGTAACTTTTCATTATACTAGAAAGTTGAAGTCTGAAAAATAGCTCGGGGTGCTGCGAAATTTTAAATATTTCGATCGCTTTTTGTGGAACTCCTTGAAAAACCAAAGATTTTAAATTTATTATTTATGTTTTGCCGGCTTTAGGTCGATTTTAAATTTATTTCAAAAAAGTTCCTTGAAGTGGTTCACTGATAATGGTATTTAAAAAAGGTGCACGGAAAAGGAGGAGAAACCTTTTGATAAAATTTTAAGATTTTTGCCTTTCTGCTACAAATTATAAACTTCGCACTTAGTTTAAATTTTGTGTCTTCGGTTCAATTAAAAAAAGATCGGTTTATTATTCCCGCAAAAAACATGGCCTTTGTGAATATAAGTAAAATTTCAAAATGCGATTTTTCGAATAGATCGATTTTATGACTACTTCTACAAAAAACAAAATGAGTCACACTAATAATTTCGGCGTAGCTAAGAATGGTTCTAATTATGTATGATATTATTGATTTGGTTTTTGGTGGACGCAATGGTGAAATAGTAGAGCGTTTACACTGAAGGTTCAGGGCTTCTACGTCAGATTCGGCCAATAGACAGAAAAAACTAAAAGTAACACGATGCAAATTGGAAAAGAAGCTTGCTTGCAAGATAAGAAAATTGCCATTTCATGGGTCGTCTCAATGTGAAAAGTGTCAGTGGAAAGGACTACGTGGGTACAGACTTAGAGCGAGTACCCTCCTATTATTTATTTATGATGTGGCGAATATTAGCAGTGTGGATACGCCACTATGCCGGTGAAAGAGAAACAAGCCACACAAAAGCACACAGCAATAAACAGCGCATATAACTCAGCCATGTACACACATATGCATAGAAAGCAACAGTGAGAGCGCATAAGAGCTCAGAAGGTACTACTCACCAAACTGCACGCTTATATCTAGAAGACAATAGTAAATGTGAGATACAGAAATGAGAAATAAAAAAACAACAGTTCGAGACGGCTGTTCGCGAAAGGTCTGGACCCTGGGAGAAACAGGTGAACGAAGCGAGCTGAAAGTATAAAGGCAGAGCAGTCCAAGTGGTGTTGCATCAGTTGATTTTAGTGCGTTGTAAGTGAAGTACGTGAGTAACATAATTGTGAAGAACTACTAACATAGTAGTGTGGTAAATAAAAATATTTTTGTATTCGAAATATTTGAGTTATTCAGTGACTCCAACGATAACCGAAGCTGCATAATAATCAATAGTTTCCACAAAGTTGGTTACAACAAGATTAGTAAAACTATTGAGAAGAGAAGACCAAGACTACTCAGTGGCGTAGTGAGGTTTTCTTGCACCCGGGCAAAAATATTTTTTATATATTTAATATCTATGTGCAAATTTTGCTTGACTTTGAGGAAGCAAATTTATCAATGATATCTTCAAAATTTGTTATTTCAAATTTTTCTTTTTCCACACTTAATAATGTTAGGTCACTTAGGCGACCATGCCCCATCGTTGATCGTAAATATGTCAAAATCGGTTTTAATTTGATGAATAAATGTTTGCAGCTAGCAATTATTACTGAGACAGTCAAGTTTGGGAAAACATTTTCTCCATACGAGATTATAAAACTAAGTAATTCTAAGGTAGCTAAAAGTTCAGTTTCTTTTCTAAGTAATATTTTGCAGACAAATATTTCGATGAAAAGTTCTGTTCCATCGAAATCTGTATTATAAAATTTCATTATTTCTTACAATTTTTTTCTAAGTCGTTATAATTCTTGTTTAAAAAATTTCCAACGTCTAAGAGAAATGCAAATGTAAAACAAGTAAGGAAGGTTAAGTTCGGGTGTAACCGAACATTACATACTCAGTTGAGAGCTATGGTGACAACATAAGGGAAAATAACCATGTAGGAAAATGAACCGAGGGAAACCCTGGAATATGTATCAAATGAAAGGCATTAAAGAGTATTTTATGAGGGAGTGGGCCATAGTTCTATAGGTGGACACCATTTAGGGATATAGCCATAAAGGTGGATCAGGGTTGACTCTAGAATGCGTTTGTACGATGTGGGTATCAAATGAAAGGTGTTAATGAGTATTTTAAAAGGGAGTAATCCTTAGTTCCATAGGTGGACGCCGTTTCGAGATATCGCCATGAAGGTGGACCAGAGGTGACCCTAGAATTTGTTTGTACAATATGGGTATCAAAAGAAAGGTGTTAATGAGTATTTTAAAAGGGAGTAATCCTTAGTTCCATAGGTGGACGCCGTTTCGAGATATCGCCATAAAGGTGGAGCAGGGGTGACCCCAGAATTTGTTTGTGCAATATGGGTATCAAACGAAAGGATTTAATGATTATTTTAAAAGGGAGTGGGCCTTAGTTATATAGGTGGACGCCTGTTCGAGGTATCGCAATAAAGGTGGACCAGGGGTGACTCTAGACTTTGTTTGTACGATATGGGTATCAAATGAAAGTTGTTAATGAGTATTTTTAAAAGGAAGTGGGCCTTCGTTCTATAGGTGCTCGCCTTTTAGAGATATCGCCATAAAGGTGGACCAGGGGTGACTTTAGAATATGTTTGTACGATATGGGTATTAAATGAAAGGTGTTAATGAGTATTTTAAAAGGGCGTTGGGGCTTAGTTCTATAGGTGGACGCCTTTTCGAGATATCGCCATAAAGGTGGACCAGGGGTGACTCTAGAATGAGTTTGTACGATATGGGTATCAAATTAAAGTTATTAATGAGAGTTTTAAAAGGGAGTGGTGTGAAGGCGTTTTCCAGATATCGACCAAAATGTGGACCAGGGTGACCCAGAACATCATCTGTTGGATACCGCTAATTTATTTATATACATAATACCACGAACAGTATTCTGGCCAAGATTTTAAGGGTTTTTTATTTCGCCCTGCAGAACTTTTTCATTTTCTTCTACTTAATATGGTAGGTGTCACAACCATTTTATAAAGTTTTTTTCTAAATTTATATTTCGCGTCAATAAAACAATCCAATTACCTTACCATGTTTCATCCCTTTTTTCGTATTTGGTATAGAATTATGGCATTTTTTCATTTTTCGTAATTTTCGATATCGAAAAAGTGGGCGTGGTCATAGTCGGATTTCGTTCATTTTTCATACCAAGATAAAGTGAGTTCAAGTAAGCACGTGAACTAAGTTCATTAAAGATATGTCGATTTTTGCTCAAGTTATCGTGTTAACGGCCATGCGGAAGGACAGACGGACGACTGTGTATAAAAACTGGGCGTGGCATTAACCGATTTCGCCCATTTTCACAGAAAACAGTTAACGTCATAAAATCTATGCCCCTACCAAATTTCAAAAGTCCCCAAAACCATCCCAGAATGTCCCCCAAATGACCCCGGCAGGACCCGATGGAGTCCCCAAAACCATCCCGGAATGTCCCCCAAATTACCCCGAAAGAGTCCCCAAAAATATCCCATAACGACCCCTAAATGACCCCGGGAGGACCCCGAGGGAGTCTCAAACACCATCCCGAAATTACCCCCAAAAACCCGAGGAGGATCTTCCCACAATAATAGCAAAAGTAATAAATGTTCTTCCATTTTCTCTCACAATAACAAAATTCTAATTTAAATTTATCCGTATAAATTGAATTATCAAGAGCGTTTGACTTATTGACAATTTGTCAGCGAAAAAGCTTTTTATTTTTTACATAGAATAGCAATTCCTTGATAAATTGTCAAACTTGACAAATAAGCAAGGTGGTGAATTTGTCAAGTGCACAGAATAGGGCTGTAAAGCTAGCAACACTTATGTAGAAGGCGACGAAGAGCTAGCTCACACACACAGATGTGGTCATCAGCCGAAGTAGTTACTCATACATATACAAGCATATGGCTATCAACTACAAATATGCATGTACTCATATAACTAATTAGCAAGCAGGAGATACAAGAGTTCTACAATGTGAAACGTCTACACCTGTGGAGAAATATGCGAACGAAGCAACGGAGAGTATAAAAGCAGCACCAGCTGAACAGTCAGAAATCAGTTTAATTTAAACACGCTATCAGTTGCGAAGTGAAGTATAATTGTACTACTCCCAAAGTAGTCTAATAAAGGCCATTTTGCAATACAGAATATTGGAGTGATTTATTCAACAGTTTAGCGATTCGAACGTTAGCAGAAGGTTTCAAATAAGCGGAATTTCTCTAAATTTATTACAGTATATACACCAGAATGAGATATGGTTACCCGGATCCAAATTTCGGTTGATATTACCGGAAAGGGTAAAAGTTTGGAAATAATAAGACCACCTGAAAGCCTTTATCAGATAAGATCAAATGATCAAAAAGAAGTTTGAGGACCCTTCAATTTATAAATAAATTTTAAGCTTAAGGAAATTTAAAGCTTAGGGTAGCGTTAAAATGAACTCATATTCATTATGCATTGGTAGAATATATGACGTAATTTTTGCATATATCGCATATATAAATTTTTATGTTTCTATATTATTGTACCGAATGTGCGTTTGCTTTATTTGTAATTTATGTTGTTGTTGTTGTTTTTGCTCAACCTATCATAAGCCTCATAAACCACAAACTCAATATCTAAACCCCTACCCCTACACAATATTCGCCGATAGCGTTTAATCATTTGATTTCATCTCAATATCGAACTGCAACATACAACGAAACTTGTTACAATTACCATTACCATTAATGTTGCTATGACTGAATACATTATAACGGCTGGTGGCATTGTTGTTGTTGTTGTTATATGCATGCTAATTGTACAGCTGCACGCTGTTACATCGGCTGATGTTGTGTCGTGCGCTGCTACTTCTGCTTCCGTTGTTATTGTTGTAACGCGGTTTACTGTTGCCCTTTTGTGGCTGCTTATTGTTATAGTTTGTGGTTGTAGTTGTAAAGTTGTGATGGGCGCTAACAACCATTGCCTGCAGCATAGCAATCTTATTATTGCGGTTGCTTTTGAAACGATCGTTATGGCATTGGTAAGCCTTTGGCAGCTAATCGGAAATGTTTCGTTATTATCTTTTGTGTTTGCTATTACTGTTATTGACTTTGATGTTACCTTAACGTGGCAGCTTGTTAGCGGCAATGTAAATATTTGCGGTATTCGATATATGATTTTTTTTTGTTTTTGCAAATATGTATAAGAGATAAACAATAGCAAGCTTATAAAAAGCTGGAAAAGCACATCAACTTCTATGAATATCAACATAAACGGAAATGTAAGAAACGTGAAACGATTTTGGATGTCAGTTTTGTTTTTGTGATCAAATATGTCGTTGTCGTTAAAACTGTAAACAAAGTTGATGATTTTGCTGTTGTTGGTAACATTTTTATCATTCACGTTCGCTTCACATCTTAGAATATTGTTTTTGTAGCGTTCGAAATTTTGATTGCTGCAGCAGAAATTTGCAGTCACTCCATTGCTGTTTCGTGCGTGTACGCGTATAACAACTGACTCTTCATTTAAATTCTTACCGCTATTGGTCCTTTCATTAACAGCCGCGTAAATATTGTTTCCGTCATCAAGCGTCTCTCCTCTGTAATCTCTAAAATCTCCCAATGCAAACCCAACATCAGCTCTTTTATCAGCAGGCCAACGCTGGCCAATTATTCTCATAGCATTTTCAAAATTTTCATTAACATTTGTTGCCATTCGCCTTACATTTTGGAACTGTATAAACACTCGTCGAAACAGCATTGTTGTTTTTGTTATCACTGTCGATTCTCTCATCAAAATAGCACGCGAAAATGGCACTGTCGACATGAATAACCGCAAAGCCAATGTCATATGACTGTGCCTTGTCTGTATATGCGCTTCCTCCCCTTTGCTCCGCAATTCATTACTGCTGCTCGGCAAATCGAATTTCACTTTCGCATGAGAGACCTCTGTTGTCGTATCCATTGTTTCGATTCTTATTCTTATCGGCCATGGAGGCAGCAGCTGGAAATTACGCTGTGTATATATAACAGCATATGCCTTTATTGATGTGTTGCCCGTCCTTGCTTTGCTCATTCGCGTTGTTCTTTGCTCATACGCAGTGTTGGACTGTCGATGCGAAGAAAAATGATTTTTTCGTTGGCGTTTTAATGGCAGCCACTTATTTTGTTGTTGTGCATACCACATCGTATGTGTTTGCTGTAGTCGTTGCTGTGATTCTCTTTGTGCCTTCTCATGTCGTTTTTCATTTTGTTTCCTTTCGTTGCGGTGTTGCCACTGCCATTTATACCAACTCGATAAATGCTTGTAAATACCAAATGATTGCATTTTAATCCAAAGTATTATGCGGCCGAGTAGATTATGTTGCGCTAGTGAATTCGCTGAATTGTGAAAAGCGCCCGGAGGATTACGCATTGGCGTCTGATTGCTATCGTTCACTGAATCGGCAGGCGCACCGTTGCCTGTGTTTGTTGTAGAGGTGGCAGTTTGAAAAGAGAAAGCAAAATTAAGAAAATCTAGTTAGTTAAAAAGCCACATAAGATAAAAATAGCAAATTTATGAGGTGCTTAAGCTAGCACGAAGTCTCTGCATGTGAAAATAATAATTATTTTGTTTTTATAGTCAGCGTGCTTTGCACATAGAGTATATTAACTTTGGTGGATAACGGTTGGTTGTACAGGTATAAAGGAATCGAGATAGATATAGACTTCCATATATCAAAAACATCAGTATCGAAAAAAAATTTGATTGAACCATGTCCGTCCGTCCGTCCGTCCGATAACACAATAAATATTGAGATATCTCCACCAAATTTGGTACACGACCATATGGACCCATAATAGATTGGTATTAAAATGAGCGAAATCGGATGATAACCACGCCCATTTTTATATATATAACATTTTGGAAAACACAAGAAACCTGATTATTTTGTAAATAATACACCTAGAATGTTGAAATTTGACATGTGGACCAATTTTGAGACTCTTGATAAAAATAAAAAATATATGTTTAAAAAAGCGTGGGACCGCCCACTTGCGATAAAATCAATTTTACGATCGTTATCAAACGAAATCAAAAATCGTTAAACCTATCGTAACAAAATTCGGCATAGAGGTTGCCTTTGAATGCTTTGAAGAAAACGTAAATAACGAAATCGTTTAAGCACCACGCCCACTTTTATATAAAAGATTTTTAAAAGGGTCGTGGACGAATAAAATAAGCTATATCTTTGCAAAAAAAGAGCTTTATATCAATGGTATTTCATTTACAAGTGGATTTATAACAATAAATAGGAAAAATTTCAAATTTGGGAAAATGGGCGTGGCGCCGCCTCTTTTATGACTAAGTAATTTTCTATGTTTCGGTAGTCATAACTCGAAGAAATATTAACGGATCATAATAAAATTGGGTACACAAATTTTTCTTGTAGTGGAAAATATATCTAGTAAAAATGGACGGGATCGGTTAAAGACCACAGCAACTTAGATATAAAACAAGTCTAAGAGGGTCGTAGACTAGAATAGTAAGTTATATCTTAGCAAAAAATAGTTTTGAATCAATGATATTTCACTTATCAAGTTTTATTTTAAGAGGAAATGGGGAGACATTTTTTTTAAACGGGCGGTGCCACGTGTTATGTAGAAAAGTAATTTATCTGAAATGAAATGTACAATTGAAGCTCACGCTGAGTATATAATGTTCGGTTACATCCGAACTTAGACACCTTTACTTGTTTATACATAGATTTGCGCACATTGGCGAGAGCTTTATGAGCTCCTTCTAAAGAGAATTTATGACGTTGCCTTATGTATAAGACCGTGCAAAGGGAAATATATCACGCCTATAGGTTAGGTTAAAGTGACTGTGTCTCAGCAATGTGAGGAACACACTTAGGCCGGCTGGCCCATTGTGACATCACTGTATGGGCTATAGCCATTCCTCCTTTAGATGAGTAATAATTTCAACCAATTTGTCCTTCTGATGTAGCGTAGAATATTTTCGATTTCCGCAGAGCCAAGTTCTGCTAAGCAGTCGATGAAATACTTATCCACACATTCCATACCTACATATACTGGCCCCAGTGGGGCATATAAGAGGAAGTGTTCGACGCTTTATATCTCCCTTCATCCCTGCAGCTCCGACAAAAGTGGTTGGTTGGAATTCACATGCGTTCGCCATCAGTATCTATCCCGATCAGTGGACCTAAGAAGAGCCGGTTGAGGTTGATGAGGAACCTCGGTCGATTCTCATTTATATGAGACCAGGTTTGTTTGGACACCTCGCATGTGGGGTCCATAGTCCATCTGGAACTTGCTTTCTTGGTAAAAAATGATGTGAGCCAATATTTGCACGCAGCAACAGAGGGAGTAAGGTCTTAGCTTTGCCTGTTCAGTAGCCTTCATCGTCAGTCCAGCGGAAGCACAGTTACCGGGTACACCGCTGTGACATAGGGCCCATACAACAGCTGTCTCGCGCCGCAATGCAAGTTCTTGTAGGGCCTGTCTGCATTGAATGTCAGAGTAAATTGCTACTGATGTGGGATTCTTAGATAGCACTCTCCCTAGGCAGCCCTATGCTTACGGAAAGTGAAATATCCTCTGAATAGATTCCACTATCCACGTTACCATTGAAACTGGAGCCATCTGTGAAGATGGTCGTGCACTCTGGATCTAGGTTAGTAGCGTTATACCATACGTGCCTCTCTGGGATTCTGATTGAGGATTTGTTGTCTATAGAGAGGATCGATGTGGTGTAATAGAGTTGACGTAAGTTTTCGGGTATGGTCCCCAAAATGCAGGCAATGCCGAATCTGATGTCCCTCCAGTGCAGGATAATGTTCAGCCTGACTGCGTTGCAGATTGCTTGGCGTTTGCCATAAAAGTCTTTCGAAAGGAGGTTGAGCATGGCCTCTAAAGCCTTTTAGGTTGTGGAAGGGAGTGCCCTTGAAATGAGCATTGCTGCTGACCGCTGCACCCTAGTCATCCTCGAAACTAAGCTGTTCCTTTCAAGTGCCGGCCACCATACTGTGATGCCGCAGAATAAGATAGGTCTTACGGCCACGGTGTATAGCCAGTGCAATATACTGGGCTTCAGATCCCACATCTTCCCCACGGTGCCTTCGAAGCATAGAGGGCGGTTATCGCCTTCCTGGCTCTGTCCTCGACATGTTTGTTCCAGCTAAGTTTACTGTCCAAGTTCATGCAGAGGTATTTTATCCCCGTTGAAAGTTTGAGCCTCAGTTTATTTAAAAAAGATGGTACAAAAGGTGGGATTATGTTATTTTATACTAGAACGATAACTAAGGCGATTTTCTTGCAATCATCTTATACAGCTCAGTTTAATTCAAATGCCAGGAACCAGGTAAGTCCAATCAGACTCAGTACTATTCGATGTTGGACATTTTCATCGATAGCACGATGCTACCGGCTGTGAGATGCCCACAAATATTGACCATGACGATCGATAGTGTTTTAAATTTCCATGAGCATATGGCCACAATTTCACTAAAGTGATGCCTCAATGATGTCCAACAATGCACCGGCCTTTACCAGCTTATCAGATTTTTCATTGCCGTCTGTATACCTGTGGCCCGGTACACATGTGAGAGTATTGGTAGCTAAGTTTTCATTTTGCATCACGTTCTTACAGTTATAGATGGACTTGGAGGATGTAAGTGGTTGGTCCAACGCCATGAGCGCTGCTTTTCGGTCTGAGAATACGCATACCTCTCGGCCGTTTACTGAGTTCTCCACCGTAAGCAACAGGCCGTCATACCTACTCGCTCCTCTTTGATAAAGATATTAACTGAGATCGGAAGACGGATTGAGAGTGCGATTTCTAGCTGTTCAGAGAGGACCCCTGAACCTACACCGCAGTCCATTTTGGGCCTGTGAGTGAAAAATGAGGTGAAGCTTTCCTCGAAACCATGTCGCCTGACCAATCCATTCTAGAGGGTATCTTCACTTTAAAGTTCTTGTCTAAGTTCAATGTGGTCGAATCACAGACTACCTGGTCGAATTACATCGGTAGACTCCTTTATACTGATGGTAGCGATAGTAGCTGTAAGGCGTATGTGGAGTTCCAGTGGGAGCTGGTTAAGGATTACATTTAACGCGTATGTTGGATATGACCTTAGTGCTCCTGCTACCCCTGCACAGGATGCTCGTGATACTTTGTTTAGTTTATTAATTTTATATTGCTTGTTCAGGGCTGGCCACCACACAATTGCTCTGTACAATAAGATAGGCTTTATGACCGCTGTGTAAAACCATATGGAAAGTTTTGGTCTTAGGCCCCAATTTTTGCTAACATTATTTTGCTGAAGACCATCAATTCTGTCTTGCTTGGGGCAGCATTAAGGCCGCTCGATGTCATCTAGGTATGTAGCCTGCTCAGCGCTCCTGTATGATTTAGCTTAACGTGGTGGAAAAAGTTCCCGAGACTGCAATAACAACGTTGTCCGCATTCGTACCTATTATCAAGCTCGGAGTAGTATTTCGTTCAGTGCTACAACCCACAGTATTTGGGGGAGAAATCACACTGAGGTACTCCTATTCTCATGTTTCGGGTAGTTTTCACCGAGCCCGTGTTTGGCCCTACAGTATTGTTCTCCAGCATTTATTGTGGCCAGCCGCATATGTGGTTGTCTACTCCGGCCGTTTGAAGGGCTTTGCCAATAGTGATGGTTTCTATATTATTGTATGCACCATCTATGTCTAGGAAGGCAGCTAGAATGTAATGTAATTTAATGAGCTCATGGAAGGCGATTTCTGTTTACCTGCCCTTCATGTCAGCATGCCGTGCCTGTCAAAGGTTTGGCCCTGTAGACTTAACATATCCAAAAGTCTCTCAAGATCCTTAGGCATAAAGGCTGTGAGGCTTAGTGGTCCGTAGTCCTGGGCAGTTTCCAGTATATTCGTCAGACTTGAAAGAAACAAACTGGAGCAAGCTGCAGGGAACACAGCGAAATGGAAATACTTCCTATTAAGGAGAGAAATGAACTGCTGAACAAACTGTTTCTGTTAATTACCAGAAATCTTGGTATCCAAAAAGACAATGGGGTCTATGCGAGGCCACAAAACCTGTAAATAGAAGAACGCCGCAGGCTGGGGTATTATAATCAACGCTGTGGACCCTACCCATCAACTAATTGCATAGGCGGTTCGACAGAGGACCATTCAAACTCACGGCGTATGCAAATGACATTTCAGTCATTATAAACTTCAGATGTCTACCAACAGTCAGCTCTCTGATTGATTAGGCGCTTCGGGATGTACATGACTGAGCATCTGTAGTCGGCTTAACCGCCAACGTGGAAAAACACGATCTAGTATTAATTGCAAGGAAAATAATAATTCCACAAAGCGTAGGTTTTGAAGGGTTACCCTACAGGAAAAGTACATTACAAAATATCTAGGAATCAAACTTAATAATAATTTATCGTGTAAACTCTTTATGAAATAGTGCGAAGAAAGTCTTCGTGACACTGTATATATGCAAGAGCATGCACATGGGGCATATCGCCCAAGCAATCTCATTGGATTTTTTAGCGGCTATTGTCAAACCCATACTTTGCTATAGGGCTCTAGTTTGATAGACAGCCACACAAGTTCATGCGTATACCAAAGGTGGGCACAGCAATCGCTGAATCCATGGTAGACGTTCCAATCCGTTTGGGAGAAATCAAAAGGAGCCATGAGTTTTATATAATTCATCACAGCGAGAAAGGCATGGAAACATATGCGAGGTTCCAAAATTTCTAATATCATTTCCAAATCCCACGACGTTGGATTCACAAAGTTGCTCATATAACAGCAGATGTTGGAAGTGCGAGCTGCAGGAAGAAACGGTGGGGCACGTTTTTTAATAGTATCCAGCGCTCTCTAGGTCAGGGTCGCCACTACTGTGGGCGGCAGATTTGCCAGATATCGCGGCAGTAATTAAGCTAGGTTTAAGAAAACTTCTTGTATTTGGCATGAGAACGGAGTTGTTTTATAACATAAATAATAAATAAATGTAAGGTGCGATGGCCTCCCAAGAGATTTTAGGTCGAGCTTCTCTTCTAATTTTCACCGTGCTCCTTTGATTTTTCTCCTCCAAATTGGCAGGACGGGACCTACATGTCTTATGCCGACTCCAAACGGAATGTGCAAGGTAGATGAGTTTTCGCTGAGAACTTCTCAGGGCAGAAATACATTCGGAGTGCTTGTGACGAGAGGCGACCTCGCTTAGAAAAATTTCCTTCTAATTGAAAAAACTTGTTTCTAAAATTTTGATGTTGCTTTTCCCTGGTCGCGAACCCGGGATCTTCGGTGTGGTAAGTGGAGGATGCTATCATAATACCACGGCAATCGCCGTACCTGGTACCTTATTGTAGTTTTGTCGTTTGGTCAATAAACAAATTCTGGTACGGACACATTTAGTCCAGGCCTTAATTTGCCGGCCGGTTGAACCTATGCTAACATAAAAAGACAATTAACAGATATTTCATGGTGTCGATAACCATTTTATGATAGAAAGTCTTCATGCGCATACTTTAGTAATTTCAGATAACTGTGAAGCTTCAATTACGATTTTAAAAAGTCTTCAAAAGTAATGCAGTCATTAATTTTAGCTTAGCTTCTTAGCAATCAGTGGCCGCCATGGTGTGATGGTAGCGTGCTGCGCCTACCACACCAAAGATCCTAGGTTCACTCGCCGGCCAAAGTAACATCAAAATTTTAGAAACAAGTTTTTTCAATTAGAAAAAATGTTTCTAAGCGAGGTCGCCCCTAAGCAGTGTTTGGCGAGCAGTCCGAGTGTATTTCTGCCATGAAAAGCTTCTCAGTGAAAACTCATCTGACTTGCAGATGCCGTTCGGAGTCGGCATAAAACAAGTAGGTCCCGTCCAGCTAATTTGTAGGAAAAACTAAAAGGAGCACGATGCAAATTGGAAGACAAGCTCGGCCTAAAATCTCTTCGGAGGTTATCGCGCCTTGCATTTATTTATTTATTTTGTTTGGGTTTAGATCTGTGCCGATTTGAAAAGTGGTAAGCTAATTTTAGCAGTTCGAAGACTTTTCACCGAAATCTGAAGATAAATGACCTAGAATTCTAAAAGTGTCAATTTGAGTACGATATTTTTATATCTTTTTGTTAAAATTACATAATTAACTTCTACTTTTTTTCCAAACTTCAAAAAAGAAAGTGAGGCAAAATCACTTTTTAATAGACAATATTTATTTGACAATTGTAAGTCATTGAGCTTTCATCAATATTGTTATAAATAACAATGCACAAAAAAGCTTGGCAACAATAACTAAATGCAAAGTGAAAGCTAAAACGATAAATCGTCCAACAACAACAAAATAGAGATATCACTTTTCTCCTCAATTGAAAATGTCATTTATATATAGAAGTAGACAAAAAGAAACACTTGCTAAGGATATCAAATACCAATAAATATACAATGTGTTAAATTGTACACATTTGTTGTTGCTGAAGCATACTTTGACTGCGAGTTCAGTTGTGTAATAAATATTGAAACGCTCGAATGGAATGGGTCGCTAGTTGTGATAGTTATGTGAATATTTATGTCGATTCATTTACATAAGCACTTGGTGTAGACTGTCTGTCATGTTTAATTTCCGTTTTGTTGAAATGTGTGTATGTATGTGTGTACATATAGCTTTCTATCGACATTGTTTGATATTTACGACTACATAAGCCGTTAAATGGTTGAATAAATTTAATTTTTTGAACAAGGGCGTAGACGAAGGGGAAAGTCGTGCTCATTATATACAGCTTTCTTAGCATACCGCCATCGCACGGCTTTTACCACCAAGGGCTGTCATTTCTTATTTGTCATCTTGAGCACAAGTCCATATATCATAGCTACTTGATTTTTTCTTATTTGCTTTTTTTTCACACAAACATTTATATTCATTGATTAACTTGACTTATCTTATTTTCCGCTTAAACAATAGTTTCCAAGTGGACAAAGTCTTTCTTTTTGGCTATGTGGCTGTGGTATTTTTGAGTATTTTTACTATTTTGGTCACAGTTATCACTTTCGCCCCGAAAAAGCTACATACAAATATCATCGTGTGGAAAATCTGCAAATGCAGTATGAGAGCAGGAGGGCGACATACCGCAAAAGCCCTTCGAAGATTGTTTGCATGAGCAAAGAGAAGTGGATTCTTATTTAGAGATGATTTCCCATGTGAAGATGCACGGCAACTTAGACTAGATTGGGTCGATTTGGCCGGTCCGTTAGGATCTCACATAGAAAGAATGAGTGAGTGCCATAGGCATCATTCTATGATTTTTTTTCCTGATTCAATCCGTTATTTATCTGGGTGTTTATGGCATCTGCCGCGGTGGTGGTGCTATGCTATGAGGGAAATGAGGGAGCTGGATGTTTTCCAATGTCTTTGCTACTTGCGAAATGAGTAATTTCGGTTGACATAACTCACGTTCGTTAGCTGGTATCCCAGGCTTTAGTTGTGAAATTCTCCCTGCTATTTTTCATTGTTCAGGAATGACAAAGAACTTCAACGACAGGTTGAAAACGCGAGTTTGGTAGTTTATTCTCTCAGCGTGAAGGTTTTTTAGTGTTGACATGGCTTTTCCGTCTGGACCTTTTGATTTAGAGGGCTTGGCCTATTTGAGGGCTTCTTCAACATCTACGTGGGTGATGGTAATGGGTGACACGTCATGCTGTGTTTATGTGCCCGTCTGTTTGCGCAACGTCTGGCCTTTTATACTGAAGGATGCATTACAAGTTGTCGACCAAAGGAACTCGCACATTTTTTCGAGTCCGACAAAGTTTTATTACCAAAAGTGATTAATATTTATTAGTGTGTTTTGTTGAGTTAGACAAGGATCTTACCGTTCACCATAGTGTACCAACACCCGCAGATGGACTGCAGTTCTTTAAAGCTCTTCCCATTTGACACGCTTGTGTTCATTGACCAGCCGCTTAAAATCCAAGTTGATATTCCTAATATGAGGGTCTCTAGGGTTGAATTGTGGGGTGAATGGGAAATGATGTATGGTATTCTACCGGCCGGGATAAAAAGTGCAGAAGCTGAATCGATGATCTTGCGGAACGCACGCTCGTCTTGCCGCACATTAGTAGGAATGGGGAGAGCAGCAAAGGATTGATTTATGATGGCTGTGTAGCCTTCCCAGTTAGCTTTTTTGAAATTAATAAAAGTTCGCTTTTTAGAGGTGATAAAGTTAGCAGGTCACGGTATTGACAATAGTATGGGCAGGTGGTCAGATGATAATCTAAGCATTGGCTGCTACTCTACGCAGCTTATGAGCCCCACGCTGATGATGGAAATGTCTGGCGAGCTGGTTAGTTACCTGCAAATCGAGTGGGGACATCGCCGTTTATCGTGCAGAAATCCGTACTGTCTATTTCCACCGCTAGTCTGCCTCTGGTGTCTACTGGGAAGCTGGAATCCAGAGATCGTGGTGTGCTTTGCAATCACCAAGAACAAGATAGTTTTCGCCACTAAGTAGGATGTTTATTTCAGTGCGATAACCATTTGGATAGCATATAGCAGGAGAAATATAGATGTTTATTATTTCTAGGTCAATATCACCTGACCGGATTGTTATACCTTGAATTTCTAAGATTTGTCCCCGCGGCTGATATTGGCTTGAAATATACCATATTGCATGATATTAGAGGTGATAAATGCAAGGTCTATACCATTAGCTCTTGCGCGTTATTTCCTATGGATGTTGCAGCCATCGCAATTTCGGAGGTCCGATCTGGCAATTAGCTTTGTTTCTTGAATTGCAGCTGTACGGATATTATTTTTATTCATCTAGTCAACTATATCCGGGATCTTTCAGGTTAACTCGTTAAAATTTAGTATCGGAATTCTGAAGTGCAAGGGGGGGGCGACACTATGGGTGTTAGAGATAGGTGGACACACTTTGTAGGACTCAATCTTTGTCGTATGTGCTGCCTATCTGCTAGTCGGACGATTGCCATTGCTAAGCACAGAACATCTATGAAGGTGTCGAGGAGTCGATAACTCCTCCTTACGCGAGTGCGTGTGGCGGAAAGGGAGAGCGGGATGCGAGTAAAGGCTGGTGCTCGGCTACGTAGACTAGAGTTACAGATCGGAGCGGCCGCATTAGCTGGAGGCACCGTATGGCGCGAGTAACAGCCGGCTGTGTCTGGAATATCGTCAAGTTTTCGTTTTATTTTTCCAAAATAAGATTAAGGGGAGCTCATACTTCACACACTTCACTACTAACTTAATTCCGTGCAGGGTTCCCGACTCTTTAAGGTATATTCAAAAAATGTTAGCCTTTTAAAGAAGATTATGCAATTTCCAGTACAAGGTGTTATCAAGAATGATTAAAAGGGTCAGCTCAAAATGTAAACTTTTGCCCGGTCTACAGCGCTGTATGTTGTTCCTTGGTACAACGTCAACTAAAAGCCAAACAGCTATAGCAAATGGTTAAAGAATTAATTTATATGACCACGGGGGCGTATGAGTAATAAATATGAATGCAAACGGAAGTCGACACCAACGCAACATTTCAAATACACATTAGTGTGTGTGTGTGTGTGTACATAGGTACATGTATGTTTCTTTGTAAAGCAAACAAAGGAGGAGAAAATCTGAGGTTATGAAATACTAATCTACAAGCGAAAAGCACAAAACGAGGGGAAGTTGCAAATGTTCGCTTAACTAAAGTGCGTAAAAATTTTTGATTGATCACTTTGTTGTGGACAGCTACGTTGGCATGATGGGGCCACAATAGCTCGGTGTGGGTCACTGTGACATCAATCTAGATATGTACATATGTACTTATACTCAGCGCGCTTTGCACACAGAGTATATTAACTTTGATTGGATAACGGTTGGTTGTACAGGTATAAAGGAATCGAGATAGATATAGACTTCCATATATCAAAATCATCAGTATCGAAAAAAAATTTGATTGAGCCATGTCCGTCCGTCCGTCTGTCCACCCGTTAACACGATAACTTGAGTAAATATTGAGATATCTTCACCAAATTTGGTACACGAATTTATCTGGACACAGAAGAGATTGGTATTGAAAATAAGCGAAATCGGATCATAACCACGCCCACTTTTTATATACATAACATTTCGGAAAACACAAAACACCCGACTATTTAGTAAATAATACACCTAGAATGTTGAAATTTGACAAGTGGGCTGATATTGAGACTCTTGATAAAAATTAAAAAAAAAAAAAAATGTTTAAAGTGGGCGTGGCACCGCCCACTTGTGATAAAATCAATTTTACAAATATTATTAATCATAAAACAAAAACCGTTAAATCTATAGTAACAAAATTCGGCGAAGAGATTGCTTTTACTATAAGGAATGCTTTGAAGAAAAATTAACGAAATCGATTAAGGACCACGCCCACTTTTATATAAAAGATTTTTAAAAGGTCGTGGACCAATAAAATAAGCTATATCTTTGCAAAAAAAAACTTTATATCAATGGTATTACATTTCCCAAGTGGATTTATAACATAAAATGGTAAAAATTTCAAATTTTGAAAAATGGGCGTGGCACCGCCCCTTTTATGACTAAGCAATTTTCTATGTTTCGGGAGACATAACTCAAAGAAAAATTGACGGATCGTAATAAAATTGGATACACAAATTTTCCTTATAGCAGGAAATATTTCTAGAAAAAAAGGACAGGATCGGTTAAAGACCACCGCTACTTAGATATAAAACAAGTTTAAAAGGTTCGTAGACTAGAATAATAAGCTATAACTTAGCAAAAAGTAGTTTTTAATCAATGATATTTCACTTATCAAGTTTTATTGTAAGAGGAAATGGGGAGACATTTTTTTTTTTGATCGGGCGGTGCCACGTGTTATGTAGAAAAGTAATTTATCTGAAATGAAATGTACAATTGAAGCTCACGCTGAGTATATAATGTTCGGTTACACCCGAAATTAGACACCTTTACTTTTTTTAAGTTGCTGCTTTATTGTCTGTCTGGTTTTATGCTTTCATAACTTCCGGTATTCTTGTCCTTCCTTTATGAAATTATGTTTGTATGTATGCGTGTATTCACATTCATTCGGGCACATTTAAGTAAACAAGTATCGATGTGTGTATATATGTATGTACGACTTTCGTTCTGTTATTATTACAAAATGTTATTTTGCTGATAGTGTCAACAACTTGACAGCTAAATCAATGAATGCTTTGTTATTTTTATCGTACCTATACACTCACTGTTAGTTTATTGTGGTTTTGTTTTTGTTTCTGGCTGACAAGCATTGTTGCCATTTATTTCATATGAACAGTTGTGTGTGGATCTCTTTCACACATTTCATGATTTATTTCATTAGCATTCCATCAACTGAGAGTGTTAAGTTGCAGATGCACTTGGCGATTATAAATTTATTAAACGTTATGTTTGAAGATTGTTATTGTTATGTTTATGCACATACATATGTATGTACGTATGTATGCACTTAAATATAAAAGAAAGTGAAATCAAGTGTATTTTGCTAGAATCTGAAATAATTTAAATATCCGTATGTATGTAAGTATATTTTCACTAATGCCATTGAAATTTGCAAGAAATTTGTAAGTTAAGCATCCTGAATATAAGCGCAAGCTGTAAGAGTAACGGTAATTTTTGTATGCTACATGTGTATGGATACATTTAAAATGTAAACGCAGGCGTAGTATGTATTGGTTTATGAACTGTATGAAGTACCAGAGAACGTGTAAGCATACGTATAATGTGTGGTATTTGTATGCTGTATGGAGTAATAAAGATTAGTCACTACACTGTAGCGTAAAGTTGGAGCAAGGTACGTGGTAAGTGGATATGAGCAAAATCATGCAGAAGTTCAGTACATTTACCAGCCCCTTACTGGTCTGTTTAACCTCTCTTTAAATAACGGCATTTTCCTGATGGCTTGGAACGGATATTTCCTTATCCCACTCCATAAAGAAGGAAACAAGTCGTCTATTGAAAAGTATAATGGAATAGCTCTCCGCTATCCCTAAGTTATTAGAAGCTCTCAGAATGGCTTTTGTAGAGGCAAATCAACCACAACCAATTAGCATAAATTTACAACTCACGTGCTCAATGGCCTTAGGAACAACCATCACTCCGCTGTTATATACATTGATTTCAGCAATGTATTCGACAAAGTATGCCACTCATTCCTTGTCTATAAACTCGATTCTCTTGGCTTTCAACCTAGCGTAAGTCGCTGAATCTCCTCCTATCTTTGCGGCAGAGCTCAGAGAGTAATTTTTAAAAATATTTGTTCGAATGTCATTGATACTCCCTCGAATGTCATTGATGTTCCCTCGGGTGTGCCATCTTCGTTCGATTCTGTTCTTCTCTTTATAAACGATATTTCCACAACTATAAAATATTCTTAGATTATATGATAATGTATGCTGACGACGTAAAACTTTTTAAGTCATACGGGTCAATTGAAGAACGTTCTGTACCCTAGCCGGATTTGAATTATTTAGTTACTTGGTGTAATGCGAATAATATTCCGCTCAACATAGAAAAATGTAAATTCATGTGTTTTTTCCATGGGAATGTACAGCCAGCTTTACACATTTGATAGCCAAACTCTGCGTTAATGTTTTTGTCGACTTGGGAGTTACAATGAATTGCAAACTTAATTTCAACCCCCAAAGTCAATAAAGCGAGAAGAGTTTTAGCATTTGTGGAAAGATGGTCAAAAGAGTTTAGCGATCCTTACGTTACGAAAACCCCTTTTTCAGCATGGGTGAGGCCGATATTAGAATATGGATCGATAATTTTTAGTCTGCGTTATCAAGTTCAGGTGGAAAGATTACCATCAATTCAAAAATAGTTTCTTTTTTCGCATTGAGAAATCTCCAATGGGACTCTTCGTATAATCTTACTGCTTACACTAATCGGTTAAAACTAATAAATCTTCCTACCCTTGTAAGTCGTAGGGTAATGCTAGGAATAATATTCATGGCTAAACGATTAAATTGACCAATTTCAAGCCCATGTATTTTTAGGGAGGTAAACTTTAATGCTCCATGCCGAGTTTCAAGGCATTATAAGCCTATTAATTATTAAACGATGCAGAACCAATTTCCAACTAAACGAAGCTTTTCTGTATTTGTGTGAAGATTATAACTCTCATTCGAAAATAACTGATGTTTCGCACCCGCTATTTGCCATGAAAAAAAGGTTCTATCTTCTCTTAGTTATATTCCTTGATAGAACTGAACATCTAGTTGACAATCGCAAAAGTTAAAACTAATACCATAGCCATCCAGAAGCACAACTTATCGCTCCTAGTCGGAGCATAGGGCGGAGACAAATGCTCTCCAGCGAATTCTATCAGTCGCTAAACGTCTTATTTCATTCCAGGTGGCGGTGGAAGGGCTCTCATTGAAAATCGTACGCATCCAAGTTTGTCGAGGACGTTCCCTGCGCAGGCTTCCTTGTGGGTTCCATTGAAAGGCCATTTTGGCAACGTTATCATCTTCTCTGCGGAGAGTGTGACCGATCCAACCCAACTTACGTTTTTTAATTTCAGTGTAGATTGGGGGGTTGTTCGTGAGTGACAGTAGATCGGCGTTTCTGATTGTTCTTGGCCAGAAGATACGGCAGACTATTCTCAAACACTTGTTTATAAACTTTTGCAGTCGTCGGTTAATGCGGCCAGAGACACGCCAGGTTTCGGATCCGTATAACAGAACTGATTTCACGCTGGTGTTAAAAATCTTCAGTTTTGTTTTCATCGACAGTATGCGAGAGCGCCATACTCGGCCTATTTTGTGGAATGCAGTTCTTGCCTTACAAATCCTTGCAGATACATCCGATTCTGCGCCGCCATCTTTAGTAATTTGGCTACCAATGTAGCAAAATTCTTCTACATCTTCAATGACGGTAGTGCTGCCATTTGATACAAGTTGGAGAGGAGAAGTGTTCGTTGTTTGCAGTCTCATTAGTTTAGTTTTTGCGTAGTTAATTTTCAAACCGACTGCGCGAGCGTTGATTTCGAGTCGCTGGAGTTTTGCGGCAACAGCAGCTAGTGTGTGAGTAGTGGAGACGATATCATCAGCGTAACCTAAATCGCTTAGTTTCTGATTCAGCCTCCATTGTAACCCATCTGGGGCTTCTGCGTTTGTGCGCTTCAGGACATCGTCCAGCACTACTATGAAAAGCAGCGGTGATAGGACGCACCCTTGTCGTACGCCTTTGTTTATGCTAAATTTGTTGCTCTTTTTTCCTTTGAAGCGTACACTGATCATTGCATCTTTGTAGAGGGCCTTAATTATGTCTATGACTTTCTCTGGGACCCCGCAGTTTTGCAGGGCACTCTATATCGCGTCACGGAAGATTGTGTCAAACGCACGTTCAAAGTCAACGAAGAGAAGAAATAGTGTCTTAGTAATTAAAAAATCATATGTAGATACAAATTTGATCTTTTGTATTTGTGTATCTATATTTCTCAGCGGATGAGTTTTTCTGCAGCTGAACACTTTTAGATCTCACCGCTTAAGAAGCCGCTGCCTCTGAAAGACTCGGTAAAAATAAAAATTTTAATTTATAAAAATAAAAATAAACATAAAGTAAATATTAACAAGTAAGGAAGGCTAAGTTCTGGTGTAACCGAACATTACATACTCAGCTGAAAGCTTTGAAGACAAAATAAGGGGAAATAACCATGTAGGAATATGAACCATGGGTATCAAATGGAAGGTATTAAAGAGTATTTTAAAAGAGATTGGGCCATAGTTCTATAGGTGGACGCCATTTTGGGATATCGCCATAAAGGTGAACCAGGGGTGACTATAATGTGTTTGTACGATATGGGTATCAAATGAAAGGAAGTTTTTAAGGAGTATTTTAAAAGGGAGTAGCCCTAAGTTGTATATGTGAAGGTGTTTTCGAGATATCGACCAAAATGTGGACCAGGGTGACCCAGAAAATCATCTGTCGGGTACCGCTAATTTATTTACGAACAGTATTCCTGCCATGATTCCAAGGGCTTTTGATTTCGCCCTGCAGAACATTTTCATTTTCTTCTACTTAATATGGTAAGTGTCACACCCATTTTACGAAATTTTTTCTAAGGTTATATTTTGCGTCAAAAAATCAATCCAATCACCATGTTTCATCCTTTTTTTCGTATTTTGTATAGAGTTATGGCATTTTTTCATTTTTCGAAATTTTCGATAACGAAAAAGTGGGCGTGGTCATAGTCGAATTTCACCCATTTTTATTACCAAGATAGAGTGAGTTCAGATAAGTACATCATAGGTCCACTTGAAAACTAAAATTAAATAAAATAAACAAAACAATAAAAAAGAAAACAATCAAACAAAAACGAATGAAAGAATGTAAAAAAATAATTATGGCAAAATGAAATGAATTAAGATAAAATGAATAATTAAATTAAATTTAATAAATTTTTAATCGGCAAGTAGTCCGTTTCTCATCGAAAAGGTTTGGAGTAATCAGCGAAAAAATATCGATATGTTACCGATTTGTTATCGGAGTAAAAAGTTGTTATCGTAATCAAAAAGTTGTCGATTTGCTATTAAAAAGATATTGATTTAAAATCAAAAAGTTATCGCGTTTTTGGAAACTTGTAGACTTGTTATCGAAGTATTAGCAATTGTTTTCGGCGTTATATCCAAGAAGTTATCGATTTTGTTTTGAAAATCTCACCGATTTGCCATCGATTTCGTATTGGAATGTTACAAATTTGTTAACGGCATGTTATCGATTCGTTCACGAGGCTCATCGTTTTATTATGAAAAATATAACTCCAAAACTTCAATATAAAATTGATGACACCAACATAACCAACATATATAACCTTTCGATAGCAATCCGATAAGAAACCAATAAGAAGACTACAGCAAGAAGATAAAAATCGATGGCAAGATGAAAGCAAATCGAAACCTCGATGATAATAACTTGTCGGTATATCTTGTTCCCGATAGAAAGCCGACGAAGCTCTTTTCAAAATGCCTGAAAGTTTTGGTAAAGGTGCCTCTGTTGTGGTTTTATTTCAAGCCTTAAACGTGCCCTTGTTAACTTAAAAAAATCAGTTTTCTAGACTTACACCCGTATGTTTTCACATCAAACTTCACGAGTATTTGCTACTAAAGACTCCTTTTATTCAAATTGATAAAAACTGGGACCAAAGCTGGGTGCGAGTTTGGCTAAACTCCTACCTACATTGGGAAGAAACTTAAATCGTTGGAAACTGTCGGTAAGGCAGTGAAATATTTCAAAATTTTTGAGCACACTTTTCAACTTAAATTTAAAAGAAAATTTCAAAAATAAAAACACGTGATTTTTTCTTATACCTTTAATATGTAGATGCCAATAAAACGCGACAGTGCATTCATAAGGGCTACCATATTGACCAGAGGGCTGAGATTCGTGCAGCAGTTGATGTCTGATTGATTCTTGAACAGTTTAGTGATGGTTCCAAATAGCTTCGCCGTAATGCTGGCGGAGTAAGAATTGGAGCCACGGTAATGAAATGTGCATCGAAATCAGATTACAATCCTCATCACCACACCGCTGCCCTTGAATAAGCTATTTGAGTCATACAGAATGTTAATTTCATCATAGAATTGAGCTTAAGATGGTGGCATCCGCTAATCTCCAAGTGCTCCACGATACCCGGAAAAAAGCACTATAAGCTGGATACGCTAATTTTTCTTGTATTTCTATCTAGTGGTTCTTTCCCTACCTTGCTCACTGCCTTGTTGAAGCATGCATATACGAGTGCATCGCAATTTTGTATAATTTTCATAAACAAGCAATATTTAGTTGTCAAATTAGCTCGCACAATTTTTTGTCTAAAATGTTGCAGTGCTGGAAAGTTCCAGTGGAATCTTATTTTAGATACCTAAAATATAAGCGAACTCGCACTCAGCTAAATTTAAAATTTAGTTTCGAAATTTCGATTCCATATGTGTATTTGATACTTGAATACATTAAACCAAATAGAGTTGCAGAGAGTAACAACTGAACTCCATTTAAAAAATTTTCTGCAAATGTAATGCAGACGTGTTGGGCTAACAATAGCAAGGGCTCTTTAGTTTCATGTGTTTGTTGTGAAGAAACAACTTCTGAACTTAAAAAAATAATAATTATTAAACAAAAATATGTAAGCTAAACGGTTTTATTGAAAACAAAATTTACATTGAGTAATAATAATATTAAAAGCTAGAAAATAATTTGGTAGGTCCTAGGTACTAGTCATCACACTCCTCATCAATCTAGGGCGTTGATCAGACAATTAAATAAAAGCGTTGGGCGCGTGAAATCCATAAAAAGGAAGTCAAGAAAGTATAGTAAAAATAAAAAAACTCATAAAATTTATATGGGGTGTTCCACTTGTACTCAGTACTTGTATTCCTTGCTGATGAATATGTTTATAAGTTTCACTTTTAATATAAATCCATTTTTTACAAAAGTGTTTACAGAATAAACAACTTAAGTTCAAATAAACTATGTATTACGGATGAATACAGAATTGCATTGTTGATGATGTCAGGATAGACGGCATTCCTAGCATCTTAGTAAAAGTTTGTTATTAGCCTAGAAAGAATACGTTTCCAATACCAGCAACATTAGTGGACACGTTTCCGATCAGCACTGAATAACGTTTAATTGACTAATAATGCTGTTGAAATGGACGTCATTTATAGCAGAAAATATATTGCGTTTGAGGTTGGTAAGGACGTGTTGCTAAGCTATATGCCCTAATCATTTGTTTAATTACACGGTCTGGTAGTGAGAATATACTCTTTGCGATACAAATCTGAAGTTTAAGGTCTTGTTATACATAAACTGCATACATAGAATTTCGAATAGATCTTAAAAATGTGAAGTTAGGGGCCAAATATTAACTTTTAATCTATCAATTTATTTCTGTTTGCATTACGAGACCACTAGTAAAAAGGAGTTTTAAATTCTAAAGGTTAGTTAAAAGAATAAGGGCTATAGATGAAAATGATATAAGGTCAAATATAGGCTATGAAAGAAGATATATTGGTGACGTCGGGGACAAACTAATAACCCAACCTAACCTATCCGGCAAAACATTGAGCCATAACTTTAGATGATTAAACCTCAAGACTCCAGATATTCTTAAAAGTATGATAGCGTAAATAGTACAGAAATTTATGTAGCATCCAGCTCAAGTGCACTTTATAAAAATTGTATCGTAAGACTCACTGTATCCAGTGGTAAATATTTTTGGAGTAGCTTTAAATGCTACATTAGACCATGTAGGCAATTGAAAATTCTACATCTGTCTTGGAAAAATCATGCTCGACAAAGCATACACAGTACGATAAGTACTCGTCCTGCTATATGGTGTAAAAACATCAGATAAGACGGCTCTGGGAGTTTTCGGGAGAAAAGTTCTTCAACCACGCGTTGGTGACGGCAATTACCGGAGAAGATTTAATGATAAGCTGTATGAGCTTTATGCAACATAGTCCAGCGAATTCTAACACAGCGGCCACACTGGCTTGCCCATGTTAAGCGAAAGGAAGATGGAGATCCGGCTAAGAAAATACTTTTATGGGAACCCACCTATGGAAGTAGAGGAAGAGCGTGGCCGCAACAAAATATCTATTCGATATATTGTTCAGGTTCAAACAGTTTCTAACTTATGCCTTACATTTTTTATGTACAAGTCCTTAAAATGGTATACTGTTTTATTTACTTTTACAAATCATAACACCAGTACATACATTGATTTAATATAGTTTTTTCGTCATTCTACTTTCCTAAACTTGCCACACTCATGCACACGCGCTTCCTTGTCAAGCCATAAATCACTCAATTTAGTGCGAACAAAATTTGACAACAAATTAATAACTTTTATAGTGACTGGGATTTTGCGATTAAGTGAGCAAATATGTGAAGCGATTATTGTGACATTTAAATAATAGTAAATAAAGAAAGCTGAAGCACGCATTGGAACTGGATTAATTATTTTATTAGTGAAAAGTTTTAAAAAAAATATGCTGTGTGAAAAATACTGGCAAAAAGTAACAAAAGTCACGGAAACTTAACAACTTTAAGACCCTCGTAAGAGGCGATCACCTGCAGAAAGCTGAGCTGAATTGGTACTCCGAACTCAATACATATTGCGTCTTAGCAAAAAACAAAAGGATAATTTTCATCCGTTGCAATATATACCGTCACATACTATACTATAGCTGTATTAAAAAAATACGATATAACAACTTTTTGGTTGAAGGACTCAATCAATTTATCTCTTATCCTCTGGCTATAAGGAAATGCATTCTGTAGGTCCAGACATCAATAAAGTCTACATTATTTCCGCTGAATAGTATTAGGGTTTCATTTTGTATTGCGAACGATGGCTCAGACGAACGATTCGCCTCCAATCGATTTCATCTAGCAGTGGAATTCTCTATCATTTTCTTTCGGTATTTATGTCTTTTACTTTATGTCAAACAGGAAGGCGAAAGCAATTGTCAAATTATATGTTGCTATCGTTAAACATAGTGCAAATGCACTAGAGATTCATCTCTGAGGCGAAATGAACGATCGTTTCGTAATAGAGAATGAGGCCCTTAGTTTTCATTTCTTTCCTTGAAGAAAAAATTTGGGACGCATGCTAGATTTAAGGACAAAAGTTGCCACTTATTAAAATTTTAAAGTTATTTCAAACCCTGATATACCATGTAAATTGCGTTGTACTTATGACAATGTTAGGGGCATTACAATCTACACCGATGGCTCCAAAATAAAAAAGGGAACTGGACAGTTAAGCCAGTCATTCCGACTTCCTGACGCATGCAGTGCATAGACAGAGCAGCAGAGCTACTTCAAGATAGTGTGGTCTCCCACACCGACGTAACAATCTTTGTTGACAGCCAAGCCGCCTTAAGGTTGACTGCGAAGTCTCAAGATCCGTATGGCCATGCTTGGATAGGAAATGCACCAGCTTCCTTCTCAAACTGAACAAATCTGCGGTGACGGTACTTAAGGGTGTGATCACAGGTCATTGTGCTATCTCATGAATTCTACAACGGTGGCGAATACCAACAAGCTCCCTCTGGAGAAGCTATCAAGATGAGGAGGAAGAGGAGTCGGTTCATCAGGGAAAGCAAGTGGTTCATTGAGGCCCCCAGTAGTTAATGGGGTTAAACGAATGTGCCGCCACCCTGTATTTACTGAGGGCACTCACAATGGACAAAAATGTCTCCGAATGGAAGTGTGGGTAATACCCACGCACGCGCTCTTAACCTAACAGGGTCGCTGTAAGGTCTAAAAAATTTTGTTTCAGCTATTCTGGTAAAATTTGAATTTTAAATGACTTTTTTATTGTACAATATTAAAATAACTGCGCAATATAGTAAAGAAAGTTCGTCAATTAAAATTGAATTGCACCAATAGCATTAGTCGTTTGCCAATCATTCGCAATTGTGTTTAATAAAGTGGTAAAATCGCTCGAAACACGATTACCACAAAGCTTTTATGCAATGAACTTGCACATAACTGTCCTCCATGGACTCAACTAGTATTGGTAAGGCAAACTAATCAATCTGTGTGATTATCAGTTAGGCAACCATTCAACTGAATATTCCGTCAATAATGCAACTTGCAACTAGTCAGTTATGCAAACTCATATGCACCTAATTCTATTAAGTGCACATAAATTGTATGAATACATAACTTTGCGGTGTATATGTGCTTACATATGTCTTAATATGTATAGAAATCTATTTACTGGTTTGTGCTAGTAATATTTGAGGTTCGTTTTATAAAACTAAATGCCTAATGTGCCGCCCTCGTGCTGCTAATATCCATGCAGAGATTTTCTACTCGAAGGCATATTAAAGATCTAGATACTACCGTATATGGGGAATGATTAACCTGACCTTTGTGTTTAAAATTTCTATTAAAAATAGTTTTATTTTTGATACTTTTGCGACTCGATAGCAATATTTTTAATCTCTACGCAATTTTTGTAGTTTTCCATGATATTTCAAAGAATCGGCCATCTTATCGAGTTAGGAAAGCAAATCGATCTTAGCTGCATTCACCAAAATATTTACAGATTATGGCGGGACAAATGCGTGCTCAGGATTATAATCAATGATCTTTTTTCCAGTTTTCCAAAAAAGGGATCCTGCAAACTGGGAAAACCAACGCCGAATCAGACTTCTTGGTATCGGATAAGATGACCTGTTAAGCATTTCGTGCCAAAATTTGAACACCCACCGTAGACAAGCTGATTAAATTTAGTTCGACTTCAGACGATGAACCAGTTGACTCATATAACTTGATTTCACAGCAGTCTTCGACAGCATGAAAAGGAGTAGCGTCTGAATTTGTGGCTACTAAAAAACACGTTTAGCAACACCATTAGCTCAAGCAGAATTTGGAAGGACCTATTCCAGCCCTTCCAATCTAAACGAGATATCATCGATTTAAGCCTCCACGCGATAAACTCTGCTAACTCGAAACTGAAAAAAGCAGGCGAAAAGATGGGTTTGATGGATAAGGTCGACAAGACGAAGTATCGCTGTCACAAATGAATAAATTAGCCAATTTTTGTCTTGGCAATCACTTTTAGCAGCCCAGAAGAATCTATCCTTCCTCCATGCATTATCTTTGATTGAGTATGCAATTTAAAAAGACCGCTCTCAAAAAATGAAAACTATGTTCTTAAGGTCAGTTCCGTACCAGTTTTGCAATATTGTACAGAAGCATAGACACTAAATATATGTACATATGGGGCGTCTTTTCAACCCCGTAATGTATGTCTTGAATTTAATTTGTCTGCACATGACACGAACCATCTTTTCAACTGTCTCTTTGGTTCAACCCTGTTGAAACTGAAAGTTTCCTTGGAATTCTGTTATAGGATGTCGATGAAAATTTGTGAGTGATGGCACCTTTCGGAAGAATTTGTACTGCTACAAGAAGAAAAAGAAAAAGGCGCCTTTTAAAGCAGAAGGAAGGACTAACCGGAAGGGCCTGGAGGAAGGTGATTTGGAATCCCTTAGTGTTTACAATTGGAATTTGGTCAAGCAGGTTGCTAATACAATGTTAAAGAGTGAACTGACTGGTCAATAAATACCTCATCTCTAGCCTCAACTATCGGACAAAAAAATACTGACGAGTCCAGGGCCGAACTGGGATCCGCTAAGCCGATGATGAAAACACATCAGAGTACATGTATTGCATTACCAGATACGGAATTATTTTTATCTGGTAGTGTATTTTATGTGAATTTGAACGAAAAATTACACTGAAAGTGGCCAAAAGCCGAAACCGCTTTGATGGGATGATGGAAAGTCGTTTCAATGCACTCATCATCATTAATTGTATTGCGCAATGTCGACTGAAATACATTCTTGGCCGGAACGTCTACATATATTCGCTAAACAAGACTTAGCCAGCGAAGCTTTTATTTGCTGCACTACCTTCACACATGCGTTAAGCTCATAGAGCTCATCAGTATACCTCCTTCCATTCTCGCCGGGAGCATCACGGACAGGGCCCTAAATTTACGGAAACTTTTCTCTCGAACACTCCAAGATCTTTGATAACGTCCATGTTTCCGAGCCATATATTTGGAAAGGTATGATGAGCGACTTGTAGGTCTTATTTTTTGTTGGTTGGCAGAGCACTTTATTTTTGAATGTCCTACTTAGTACAAAGTAGCATTTTGGAGTCGCCATATCTGAAGCCGCGTTTAGATTAGAATGGATTGGAAAACCTTTCGAAGCTTGTGAAAATGCTCAACTTCACACAGCAGAGATTTATTATTTTTGCAGGGAATACGAATACGCAGCATACAAACAACTTCCTTTCGCGCTTTCAAAGGTTGATTTCAATCGACATAAATTATTTTAGATTCTTTTTTCATAAGTTTTCTATATATCTGTGTTTACGTGAAAATCTGCTCGATTATTGATTTATTAGATCTGAAGCCACACAGGTAAGGTCTAACTTGTTCTTGGCGGTATTGAAAGCGCCGGTTTCACGGTAATTTGTCCGACATGCAGGAACGCCTTTTTTGTTGGATGTGCCGAACACATTCACGAAATTCCAATTTGGAGCGATGTCCTCATCCGACCATATTTTGCATTGGAGTTCATGCACGCTCTTTACCATCTCTTTGCCACCGTGTTTGTACAGCTCGCCGGATAGTCCGTCATTACCCAGCTCCTTTTTGTTCTTTCGCCAGGATACTGCCATTAGGTTTGTCTTCACCATTATTAGCTAGCAATGAGAAGAAGCGCCCAGATGGAAGGTTGCTCTTTGTAAGCAGATGTGAGGACCGAGAGAGGTATTCCTCTGATAACTGTTTCGTGAGCAGCTTTTTCGATGGCAAACTTCTCTTGTGTCATTTCGTGCGTGCACGTTCTTTGCTGCACAGGCGAGTGTACGTATCTTGGCTAGCACAAGGTAGGTACGAGTCGATAGCTGGACCTCGAAGAACCATCTGATGACGACGTAATCGACTTGGTTTCGTATTCTTCGATAAGAAGACAACCAAATGACTGATTATCATTTTATGCTTTAGCCTGGCGTGAATAATTCCTATTACTCGAAGAATTCATGGAAAGTGGAGAATTTTTTTAATGTTGAAACCTAAACCTTTTACTGTAGTTTATACTCTATTGTTTATAAAACAGATTTAAAACAACCCTGTGAGGATAATTTGTTTTTTGGTTTCGGGTTTACAGTCCAATAAATCAGAAAAACGCCTTTTTTTATTTTCTCGCCAACGTTTCGACCCTTTATTTTGGTCTTCTTCAGGGCTCAAAATTACTGCTTTCTTCCTTGTCAAAATTTACAATAAATAACGAAAACAGTCGGTAGTACAAAAAATATGAATAATACGCCGGGTACACAGCGAAATACATTCTTTGACAAGATTGGCATACAATATGGCCAAGAAACCAAAACCTTATTTAAGGCTTTCGCAACAAAAAACATAAAATTAGCAAAACTTAGGGCTGTGAGGATAATATCTAGTTTTTCTGGGGCCTTAGGAAACATTAAAAGCTCGTCATTAATCTCTTTTACCTGCTTTCAACTGGCGAATTCAACATGGCGATGCCCTATCCGGTGCAAATCGTCCCCGCTGCATTACCTTTTCTATAGTTCCGAACTTTGGAAAACCGTGCTACTTCAAGTTAGTTATTATTTTATACTTTAGGTCTAGTTCTGAGCCAAATTTTTTCGGCTTTAGTTATTGCGTTAGGCCACTTTCTTACACTTCAAATGTTTCTCTGACTTCGAACAGGCTTGATACGCTACAAAATTAAAGATCGCATATTGAAAAACAAATAAAAAATTTTTTAAATATTTATTTCAAACTGACTCGTTTAGTTATTTGCAGATCTGATTTAATTCTTGCAATCATTTGCTGAAAGCTTTACTCAGAGATACTCTTCGTTAGCTCATACTTTGATGGGTACATCTTTTCAAATTATTTCCTCCAAAATGTACCATATAAAATTCAATTTCTTATGGCGTATCTATGTACATACACATTCTCGCATCATAAATTTTTCACTTCTCGCACACGAATATCTCTGTCAGTCGGTAGGCGCTTTCACGTGCTGTTGTTGCCCTCCATCTGTCTGTTATGTCCATCGCTCTGTCATCGTACGTCTATCGTACGTTGGGCGTTGTAACGAAAATCCATTACAATTTAAATTGGATTATGGACAAAATCGAGTGTGGAAATGCACACAAACAAATATCTGTATTCAAATGAGTGTAAGCGCGTCTGTGTGTGTTTATGTTGGCTTGTAATGCGGGGGATGATGAACGCCAACGCCAAGTAGGCTTCAATGAACTGATAACAATTCGCTTGTCGACCAGCAGACGGACAGCTTATCAACTTCATATTCACCAGCAACTATAGAAACAACTTAGCAAACATAACGCTTAGCTATGTTGGTGTTGCGGGTATTTCGAGTATGCGTCATGAATGCATTCACTTTTACCTAGTAGGATAAATTTTGTCTACCTAAATATAACGTCCTCTTATTTTGAAATTGAGTTAACCTCTGAGAATAACCCGAGACCATGATGCAATAAAACCAAATAGCTAAAGTCAGATGTACAATAATAAAAATTTTACACTCCCATATTCCAGTCATGGAGTTTAAAGTACTAGGGAGGGTAGATTTTTGGTACTATTTTGTTATCTTTTTACTATTTTTTACTGCGTTATCAATGTACAGGGCAGAAAAGCTGAATTCGTTATATTTCTGCATTAACTCTTAGACTACTGGTGACCTAAATTGTCGTTAACGCTATGTTGTTGTCTGACACACCACAAGGTAATATATACGTGCCACTACCCAAAAAAAGTAATTGAACACACAAAATGTGTTACAATGTTTATTTAATTCAAAAATATAGTCAAGAATTTTTCCAAAAATGTATGAATGTTAATTCTTTTAAATTAATATGCGAGTATAAATGAAAATAGACCCGCATAAGTCCTTAGTTCGATGAGTCTCTTGGTGTAAGTATAACATTTCATTTCAGATAATGGTTCCCAATTTCGAGTCTTGTTCGGATTAGCTGAATTCCACTTCTCAATAACTTCTATAGCCTTTCGATTCGTTTCCGGCACAACTATATCAACAATTTTAGAAGTTATAAATTGTTTGAAAATCGAAATAGGGTTTGGAAAGACGGATATTTGTGGCCCTGGCCAAACAACTACTGGACAATTATGTGCTCTTTTACAACCCCTGCTGGCGGGTGGAGTAGTGCCCCAAACCGTCCCATCTTTTGCAAGAAAATACCGACCCGCCGTTGCACTCGCCATCGCTGGTCCCTGTGATGATATTACATCTTCTTCATCGTCGTCACTATTTTCTTCAACACAGCCTCCATTTATGGCATTTTCTTAAATATCTGAAGCATCTGAAGCCATACCATTAGGCACAGAATCAGGGTCAAGTTCTTCACTTCCTTCAAATAGTTCTCCTTCGCTATCTTCTTCATTGAAAGCAAATAGAGATACTATTCTGACGTTATATGCCTCTTAATCGCTGTCAGTAAGATTGCCGTTTCGGGTATTTTACCACTTTATCCTCTTCACTAAAATTCATTTTTGAGCGCCCAAATTTTTTCATGCAAAACACACTATTTGCCTGAAAGGAAATAACTAATTTGATTTTACATTCAGCTGTTTGTGTCCGCTGTTCTTGAAATGCGACAGAGTTGCATTTATAACCAATATTTATAAGGTAGGCACAGTTTCTACGCTGTGGTCTAACAGACCACAATCTGGAAAAACGCACATATAACACAAAACGATGTTTTTTACACAAAAAATGAAACAAACGATATTATTCTATACTGGAATAGAGACTTCTCATGGAACTTTATAAAGTCATACGGCGGTTTGTCGGAAAATGTTGGGGAACTCAAAAATTTTTATTAAAATTTTTGAAAATGGTCTGTCAGACCACAATGCTAGTCCTAGGGTTAAAAAAAAGAAAATTGAAAGGAAAGAGACAGGAAAAAAATGAAATATAGAAGGAGAAGTAAAGGAAGTTGTAGCAAAGTTGGAAAAGTATGGGGAAAAAGAGGAAGAGTGAGATTGACAGCAAATGTAAGAATAAGGATAATGGTTTGAGAAAAAGAAGGAAGCAGAGATTAACCATAAGGGTGTGAATAATATTACATAATGTTAATAGTAAAAGTGAGTTAGGTCCGTTTCTTTAGCAGTTGGTTAAGCTAAGCTTAAACTAATTTTGCTTAAACTCTGGTCAAATTTGAACTCCAGTTAAACTACTGAGCAGTTTTCAGTTACAGTTTCAGGCCGCCTTCGGGGTAGGCTTTTTTGTATGCCAATATTGGTTTTTGATTATCTAGATAATTTGTAGATACCACAACAGCTGGATCTTGCTTGCCCAACAAATATTTAAAACATATTTCTCCAGCGAAATATACATATGTATATCTAGTACCGGAGTTGATATCCAAAATCAAATCATTATTTAGTTATTCTTAAACCAGATAGTTCTCAAGTTCATTCTCCAATCACTATCCAACTGAAATTTTGTAAAATTTATAGTTCTCGAGTTGATCTCCAATGTCATTAGCATTTAAAATTATTACCCAACCTTTGAGAGATTTTGAGAAATGTTCTCAAATGAATATTCAAGTTGATTTCCTAGTTTCTCCAGTTGATATACTACATTAGATATCGAGTTAAGGGGAAGTTGAAAAAATCACAAAAGGTGGTACCACGAAAGCCAACAGCTATTTATTGTGAGAAATAAAAATCTGATTGATAATGAAGCGTAATTTATCAAAACTAAATATATTTTATTTTATTTTCGTGAAAATACTGTTGTATTGGAATCTCAAACTTGAGTCCAGTCAATGAACCACAAGTTGGGAACTATCATTTTTTCAACTTAAGTAATAGCATTTTCGCTTTATAAAATAATCCCTCTTTGCTGAGTACACTACGATTCTCAAGTTGAGCCACTGTTTCGTAACAACTCTTGAGATTTTAGAGGTATGCTAGTTACCAACATGATACTCAAGCACAAATGGGTATATTCGTCGACATTTCGAACGAACGCAAATCACCGACAGGTTAACTTGACTTTAACGTTGCCAGATCGGCCGCTTACGCTCAGCTTAAACTTCAGTTAAAATAGACTGAAAAACTGCTGACAAAATTTCAGCGTAGTTTAACTGAAAAACTGAGTTGAACTTGTCTGACTAAGCGGTCCTTAGACATAGATAATGGCATGATCAAGAAGAGTAAGAAGAAGAAAGGGAAGATTTACCGGGATGGAAAAATTAAGTTGGCCAATTAAGGTAAACTGTAAAAACTGATAAGCCAAAAACTTCCCTTTGCCATTTGGCAAATCTATAAGATCCTTTTTTTAACATCGTTGCCGTAAAACCTGTGCCGCTATATATTTTTACACCATTCACCTCTTTCTGCTCAAATGGCCTACCAATTAATGTTTTTGCTTTTCGCAGGTAAATGTTGGGTCTTGGGACTCTCAGATACTCATCCGCAACTTCATGATATTGATCCATATCATCAGTAACTTTATTGACGTCAATGGTATGCTTCCATATTCCTTAGTTGTGGACAATGTTATTCTCTGAAGATCAAGTTCGTTGACCTAAAATTTTTTGTTACCACTCAGAAGCTCCGTAGTTCTGGTGCAACTAAATAATGCCCGCGGAATTAAAGCCTAAAAAACAGAAGTAATGCACGCGAATCTTATTTCATATAAAAAAAAAACTAAATCCCGCCCACAAAAAAACATGACCTCAGTAATAAGCAAAAAATTAAATTTAGTCATAGATTTGAAAAAAGTTCAGGATATAAAATTTGTCGATCTGGTTTATTACAGTAGCCTTGAGTCAAATGTTGATATACCGAAGCTTATCGAACTCGGTTATACGTGTCCGAGTTGTGCGCTGGGTTTGCAATGAGAATAATAAAAATATCTTCAATTTGAATCAAAGGCAGGCCTCTTTACAGGTAAATTTTAATTCTGCCGATTTTGATAAGTCTCTCATCATTCCGGGTCAACATGTGTGGCCAAAATAAAGGATTTCGTCGAGAGGCGGTGGAATAGAGTTTGGACTATTTGAGAGAAAAGTTGTATGGTCCTCATCGTAGTGACACAGGCTTATAAGTATCTAAAGAAATTTCATGATTAATTTACAAAGATGTAAATAAAAATAAATGAAAGGCGCGATAACCTCCGAAGAGATCTAAGACCGAGCTTCTCTTCCAATTTGCGTCGTGCTCCTCTTGATTTTCCCTACAAATTGGCCGGATGCCGTTCGGAGTCGGCATAAAACATGTGGGACCTACATGTTTTATGCCGACTCCGAACGGCATCTGCAAGGCAGATGAGTTTTCACTGAGAGCTTTTCATGGCAGAAATACACCCGGAGCGCTGCCGAGGGGCGCCCCGCTTACAAAAATGTTCTTCTAATTGAAAAACCTTATTTCTAAATTTTGATATTGATTTGCCAGGGGTGTGAACCCAGGGCATACGGTGTGGTAGGCGGAGCACGCTACCATCACACCACGGTGGCCGCCATAATTTACAAAGACATCGTAGAAAACCCAACGGCCTAGTTGTCTCTTGTTTTAATACATGAAGACGCCCCGAGACTGACCGCATTTCTCTCGAGCCGCGAATTAGGAAGCAGAGAATGGCATAGACCTTTAGAATGTTGAGAAACGAACTAGAAAGAAAGACTTCATCTTCCTTGTTTCTAAACGGTTTTATTTAGCTTGACTTGTCAGGACGGACGACACGAATTTTGTAATTAAAATTTAAGTAACTTCCCGATAAACTACAAACATGAAACTTAGAATATAGTTCAGAAGCCGAAGACATTGCAGTAATAAGAAAAAAACTCCGCTAGATGGCGCAAGGATGCAGATTGGAGGTGTCTTTATTTTTAGAAATATGATTTTTAAAGAGTGCCGGCCTGATTGTTGTTCCTTTCGGTCTAAAAAGCTTACATGCGAAGTTTGGCTGCGATCCAAGCAATATCGTACAAACGCATTCTAGAGTCAGCCCTGATCCACCTTTATGGCTATATCCCTAAATGGCGTCCACCTATAGAACTATGGCCCACTTCCTCATAAAATACTCTTTTACACCTTTCATTTAATACCCATATCGTACAAACGCATTCTAGAGTCACCCCTGGTCCACCTTTTTAGCGATATCTCGAAAAGGCGACCACCTCTACAACAACCACCACTCCCTTTTAAAACCCTCATTAATACCTTTAATTTGATACCCATATCGTACAAACACATTCTAGAGTCACCCCTGGTCCACCTTTATGGCGATATTTCGAAACGGCGTCCACCTATAGAACTAAGGCCCACTCCCTTTTAAAATACTCATTAACACCATTCGTTTGATGCCCATATTGTACAAACAAATTCTAGGGTATCCCCTGGTCCACCTTTGTGGCGATATCTCGAAACGGCGTCCACCTATGGAACTAAGGATTACTCCCTTTTAAAATACTCATCAATACCTTTAATTTGATACCCATATTGTACAAACAAATTCTAGGGTCACCCCTGGTCCACCTTTATGGTGATATCTCGAAACTGCGTCCACCTATGGAACTAAAGATTACTCCCTTTTAAAATACTCATTAACACCTTTCTTTTGATACCCATATTATACAAACAAATTCTAGGGTCACCCCTGGTACACCTTTGTGGCGATATCTCGAAACGGCGTCCACCTATGGAACTAAGGATTACTCCCTTTTAAAATACTCATTAATACCTTTAATTTGATACCCATATTGTACAAACAAATTCTAGGGTCACACCTGGTACACCTTTATGGCGATATCTCGAAACGGCGTCCACCTGTGGAGCTAAGCATCACTCCCTTTTAAAATACTCATTAACACCTTTCTTTTAACACCTATATTGTACAAACAAATTCTAGGGTCACACCTGGTCCTCCTTTGTGGAGATATCTCGAAACGGCCTCTACCTGTGGAACTAAGGATTACTCCCTTTTAAAATAATCATTAGCACCTTTCTTTTGATACCCATATTGTACAAACAAATTCTAGGGTCACCCCTGGTACACCTTTGTGGTGATATCTCGAAACTGCGTCCACCTATGGAACTAAGGATTACTCCCTTTTAAAATACTCATTAACACCTTTCATTTGATACCCATATCGTACAAACGCATTCTAGAGTCACCCCTGGTCCACCTTTATGGCGATATCTCGAAAAGGCGACCACCTATACAACTACCACCACTCCCTTTTAAACCCCTCATGAATACCTTTAATTTGATACCCATATCGTACAAACAAATTCTAGGGTCACACCTGGTACACCTTTATGGCGATATCTCGAAACGGCCTCCACCTATGGAACTAAGGATTACTCCCTTTTAAAATACTCATTAACATCTTTCGTTTGATACCCATATTGTACAAACGCATTCTAGGGTCACACCTGGTCCACTTTTATGGCGATATCTCGAAACGGCGTCCACCTGTGGAGCTAAGCATCACTCCCTTTTAAAATACTCATTAACACCTTTCTTTTAACACCTATATTGTACAAACAAATTCTAGGGTCACACCTGGTCCTCCTTTGTGGAGATATCTCGAAACGGCCTCTACCTGTGGAACTAAGGATTACTCCCTTTTAAAATAATCATTAGCACCTTTCTTTTGATACCCATATTGTACAAACAAATTCTAGGGTCACCTCTGGTCCACCTTTATGGCGATATCTCGAAACGGCTTCCACCTATGGAACTAAGGAATACTCCGTTTTAAAATACTCATTAGCACCTTTCATTTGATACCCAAATCGTACAAACGCATTCTAGAGTCACCCCTGGTCCACCTTTATGGCGATATCCCGAAAAGGCGACCACCTATACAACTACCACCACTCCCTTTTAAAACCCTCCTTAATACCTTTAATTTGATACCCATATCGTACAAACAAATTCTAGGGTCGCCCCTGGTCCACCTTTATGGCGATATCTCGAAACGGCGTCCACCTATGTAACTAAGGATTACTCCCTTTTAAAATACTCATTAACATCTTTCATTTGATACCCATATCGTACAAACGCATTCTAGAGTCAACCCTGATCCACCTTTATGGCTATATCCCTAAATAGCGTCCACCTATAGAATTATGGCCCACTCCCTCATAAAATACTCTTTAAGACCTTTCATTTGATATCCATATTGTACAAACAAATTCTAGAGTCAACCCTGATCCACCTTTATGGCGATATCCCTAAATGGCGTCCACCTATAGAACTATGGCCCACTCCTTCATAAAATACTCTTTAATGCCTTTCATTTGATACACATGTCATACAAACACATTCCAGGGTTGCCCTCGGTTCATTTTCCTACATGGTTATTTTCCCTTATGTTGTCACCATAGCTCTCAACTGAGTATGTAATGTTCGGTTACACCCGAACTTAACCTTCCTTACTTGTTATAAATGTAAAAGTGAGATAACAACAGTTTAGTGCAGTTGACTGAATTCTGCGTTAAAATTATATACAATGTTGGCATTTCTATTGTTTAGATTTTTAAAATAATGTGTTATATAATTATAAAAACTATTAAAAGCAAATAAGATGTCACATACTGCAATTGCATATAAAAACTTCAAATATATTTCGGGTCCATTGAATGTTATGGGATCGCCACCAAACTTCGCATGTAAGTTTTTCGAACCAAAAGGAACAATAATCCGGCCTGCACTCATCAGAAAAGAAGATTTAGTTTTTTTCGAACAAATAAGAACACCTCTAATGGAGATATTCAAAAAATCGTATTTATGGTCCTATTTGTTTCATATTTGGAACACACAAGGCTACGTTTATGATCGAGCGTAATCGCATCGCGCGATGCGACAAGAAATGCTCCATCGCTTGTTACATTTTCGCTAGCGTTATCGCTGGCGATTGAGTGTTTCTAGTAGAGCGAGATCGCGAGCGATGGAATGCTCAACAGTATAGCTCACCATCTTTTTATTCACGTTGTGGCAGTGTACAGAAAGCAAAAGCGTACATTAACTCGTAAAATTTTATTATTAGAAAATAGCTCTTTGTTACGACAAAAAATATTTAAAAAGTATACATAAGAAAAAAAAAATATCAAGTGCATCCAATCGCCAAGGAAAATAAATATTGTGGTGAATTCCATAATTTACATGTACGCCTTTTTACATGTACGCTTTTTTAATTATATTGCGATTGTGGTAATCTGCATGACACAAATTCAACAAGAACTGCTTGTCACTTACCAGGGATGGGCGCTATCAACAAATTTGATTATCGATTGACGAAAAAATAAAGAATAAATTTTTATTCATTATTCAAGAAAACTTGAGTGAGGAATAACAAGGTATTTTTTATTCAAACATTTTGGAATAATGAATAACATTTTATCCTTATTCAAAATATCCTGAGTCATGATAATCGGTAATTCTTATTTTTATAAATTTTGAGTAAAGAGTTGAGTTATTATTCCTTATTTAAGAAATATGGAATAACAATAAAATTTCAATTTTTATCCAGTTATTCAAAAATAAAATAAAAAACCTTTGAGATGGCCTGAAAATATACCCATATGCGTAACCAGTGCGCGTGTAGTTCTGAAGTTTCAAAGTGTAATATTGAGATGATTTTGGGGAGTATTCCCAAGTTTTTTTGAGGTAATTTCGAGGACACCCTCTGGATCCTCCCGGGGTCTTTCGGGGTTCATTTTGGGGTCATTTCGGGACTCCCTCGGAGTTCTCCCGGGGTTTTTTGGGGGTCGTTGGGGGATGCTTTTGGGGATCCCTTCGGGTCCTCCCGGTGTCTTTTGGGGATCGTTCCGGGATGTTTTTGGGCAGTCCCACGGGGTGATTTGAGGGTCATTCCGGGATTGTTTTGGGGACTCCCTCGCGGTCATTTGGGGATCACTCCCGGATGTTTTTGGGGACTTATTTAAAGTTGAGGATTGCGGAAAATGGGCAGCTAACTTTTTTCTGTGCTTCGGTCGAGAGGCAACTTATCAACTGAATTTTGAATTGCGCGTGGATTACAGCTGCAAAAGCTGCCCATTTTCCGCAATCCTCAACTTTTGAATAAGTCCCCAAAAAGATCCCAGAATGGCCTCATGTGGCCCCGAGGGAGTCCCCAAAACCATCCCGGAATCACCCACAAGTGACCCCGACGGAGTCCTTAACGCTTCCCAAGGCAGTCGGTTCTATGTACCGGAGCGACTCGGGATTTTTCCCGACCAAGGACTGTCATTTCAGTGTAACCCCATTTAATTTGTTGCGTCCCTCCCACAAATTGTCATCCTCCCAGCAGCTCCTTGCCGCAGGACTCCTCCATATTCTCTTGCTCCAGGAAGGTATCGAATCCAATCCGGGTCCGTCTCCTGACCCCGGTCCTGAGAAATGGTTTTGCTGCATCTGCCGGAAAAGAATCTTTTTAGGACGGTCATACTCTGTTTAGTGTGTCTCGTGTAAGGGATGGTTGCATCGGACAGGTTGTTCTGTGCTTGATCCCGAAACCCGACGTCCACGTAACTTTTATAAATCTTTTGTGGCTGCTTGCTGTTCACGCCCAAGGGCGTCCCGTAGTCTACGTCTAAGCGCCCCCCCAACTACCTTCCAGCAGCCCCGCTGCTCAGCAAGCCACAACAAGTACCCGCTGCTGCTCGCGCCCCACGGCGCCAACAACTCAAACAGCTGCTACCACTCATAACTACAATCTTCGTAGTAGAGTCGGAAGCAATGCTGAGCAACAGCCCCTGCCCCCGTCTTCTCCCCCCTCTTTTCCGGCAGCAATCGTGTAGGTCAGGGAAACAGACTCTTAGTCTCTACCTCCGTTTGCACCGTTTGCCGGCACAGAATATATATGTTTGCGACATCCGCCCAATGCAGCTCTTGCCTTGGCTGGTGCCACTTTCCTAGATGTTCTGGTCTCCGCGACGGCAACCCCCCGACGGGTTTCATCGCGCCATGTTGCCAGGTCGCTAACCCAAATCATCTGGGTACCCCAATGCTTGCCCAAGGACGTCCAGTCCCAAGGCCACAACAGCAATTGCGTCCTGGCCTTCCTCAACCCAGGCGTAGTCACCCGTCACTTACCCCAAGAGTGGCGACGTCTCCCCCCATGCACTTCAGAATTCTGCAGTTAAACTGTAATGGACTAGCTGGGAAGATTACGGAAATAGTCAATTTCATGAAGTGGCACAACATCCGCATTGTTGCGATTCAAGATACTAAACTCACAGCACGATCTGCATTGCAGACCTGCTCTGGGTATAATGTCCACAGAAAAGTTCGCGAGAGCGGAAATGGAGGCGGCCTTGCGTTTATAATACACCACTCTGTGCAATATCACATATTTGATCCTGGCATCGACCGCAGGGACAATGTCTTAGAACGTCAAGGCCTATCTGTCCGGTCAGGCGATGCAAACCTAGAAATCACCAACATCTACATCCCCCCTGCCACCTGTTGCCCCAGTGGATACCACCCTAATATCAGAGCCTTACTCACTGGCAACAATCGCATTATCTTAGGCGATTTCAATGCCCATCATGATCTATGGCATTCAAATTTGCGGGCGGAAAGTAGGGGTGAGATGTTGGCGGATCAAATAGAAGAAACGACGTTCTGCACAATAAACGGAGACGCCACCACACGTATGGTAGGAAGCTGTTCGCCAGATATCTCAATCGTGAGCGCAGAACTCGTAAACTGCGTCAACTGGCAGCCGATGGTATCATTGGCATCCGACAACCTGCCTATACTTATTTCGCTCGAGCGTACCGCCGACTTCATCGTCTCCGAAAAACGCACTTTCATAAACTTTAAAAAAGGAAAGTGGGAAGAATATAAATCTTTTACAGAAAACCTCTTTGCTGCCCTCCCTATCCAGACTGATGCCCGCCAAGGGGAGCGTGCCTTTCGCAAGGTCATTGAATCCGCCTCGGCACGTTTCATACCCGCCGGGAGAATTCCCGAAATCCGGCCCACTTCCCGGCAGAGGCCGCAAACTTAGCGAGAGAACGTGACCTTATAAGGCAGCTTGATCGAGGCGACCCCCAAATAAGGGATATAAACCAACGCATCAGATTGCTTGTGGATGAACACAAGCGGGCGAAATGGGAGGAGCACCTAAGAGGTTGTAACCTCTCTACCGGTGTGGGTAAATTTTGGTCCACCGTAAAGTCCCTATCGAATCCGACTAAGCACAAAGACAAAGTTTCCATCGCCTTTGGCGACAAAGTGCTGTCGGATGCGAAAAACTGAGCGAGCGCTTTCTACCGACAATATATAATGCATTCTACGGTCGACAAAGATAGACGGAGGGCCAACAGACACGCACATAAACACAAATTCAGCGCGTCACCAATCACCATCACCGCTAAAGAGGTTGAGGACGCCATTGGTCGCGCTAAACCATCCACAGCAGTGGGCCCAGACGGCATAGCCATGCCGATGCTTAAAAGCCTAGGGAAAGAGGGTTTCAAATATTTAGCGCAGGTCTTCAACCTGTCTCTTTCCACCTTTGTCATACCCGAGAAATGGAAAATGGCCAAGGTGGTCCCGCTATTAAAGCCTGGTAAACCAGCTAACATAGGAGAGTCGTGTCGTCCGATATCTCTCCTATCCCCAGTAGCAAAGACGCTCGAAGCCATTTTGCTCCCTTATTTCCGATTTGCAGCTAGCCTCCCATCAGCATGGCTTCAGAAAACTCCATAGCACTACCGCCGCGCTAAATGCCATTAGCACCCAGATAAATTGCGGTTTAAATCAAAACCCCCACCACAGAACAGTACTCGTAGCGCTAGACCTATCAAAAGCTTTTGATACGGTCAACCATGGCTCGTTAGTGCAAGACCTGGAAGGGTCTACCCTTCCCCCATGTCTTAAAAGTTGGACCGCAAATTATCTGGGTGGTCGGCAGGCATCGGTGCAATTTAGAAACGAAACATCAAAGCCAAGGAGAATTAAACAAGGGGTGCCACAGGGTGGTGTCCTATCCCCACTTTTGTTTAATTTCTACATATCTAAGCTACCTTCACCACCTGAAGGAGTCACAATCGTTTCCTACGCCGATGACTGCACAGTAATGGCCACAGGCCCAGGCCCACAGATCGATGAGCTATGCAATAAAATAAACGGTTACCCCCTGATCTCTCCAGTTTTTTCGCCCCGCGAAACCTGGCATTATCACCGACTAAATCTTCCGCGACCTTATTTACAACATGGACGTCCCAAATGTCGACCATTTTGAACATCCACGTCGATGGCTCTACGCTACCGATTGCCCTACACCCCAAAATCTTGGGTGTGACGTTTGATCAGGATCTACATTTTGGTGAGCACGCAGCCGCAATTGTTTCGAGAATTCAGAGCCGTAACAAAATCCTCAAATCCCTTGCTGGCAGTACCTGGGGAAAAGATAAAGAAACGCTCATGACTACATACAAAGCAATTAGCCAGCCGATTACGTGCTACGCGTCACCCATATGGTCGCCAAGCCTAAAAATTACCCACTGGAAGATGTTACAGGCCTGCCAAAATACTGCTCTCAGAATTGCCACGGGCTGTCTTCTTATGTCCCCAGAACTCCATCTGCATAATGAGGCGAGAATACTCCCCATCAGGGAAAGAAACGAGACGCTGACCAAACAGTTCCTGTTGAATACCCAGAAACCTGGGCATCCCAACAGACATCTTATTGACGAGCCAGCACCGCCTAGGGGCTTAAGGAGTCAACTCCGTAAGTATTTTGAGGAAATACGGCACCTGAGAATCCAGCCGTATGAAGCGAAAAACACAAGCAGGTCCTTGGTGAACTCCACAAACAGGCGTCGGACCTTTATGCCGGGAATTGCCCGGTGAATCCAGTACTCAAAGTAAAGTATCCAAAACTTGCGGAAGAGGAACGCATACTCCCCAGGGAAACGCGTGTCACTCTGGCTCAACTTCGTTCTGGATACTGTAACAGGTTAAACTCTTACCTATCCAGAATCAACCCCGACATACAAAATGTATGCCCCGCCTGTAATGTGTCCCCACATGACACAAACCATCTCTTTAATTGTAATGTGGAACCAACGCCTCTAACACCTCTTTCACTATGGTCCACCCCTGTTGAAACAGCAAGTCACCTTGGACTCCCGTTAGAGGATATTGATGACAGTTTGTGATCGGTCGCGTCTGTTAGGTGGGGCGAAGCACTGCTACAACAACAACAATAACGGAGTCCCTAAAACGATCCCGGAATTACCCTAAATAACCACGGGGAGGTACCCAAAAAGATCCCGAAATGACCCCGAAAGAGTCGCCAAAAAGATCCCGAAATGACCCCGAAAGAGTCCCCAAAAAGATTCCGGAATGACCTCAAATGACCCCTAAGACTCCCCAAAACTATCTCGGACTGACCCCCCAAGTGACCCCGAGGGAGTCCCCAAAACCATCCCAGAATGACCCCCAAATGACGTCGAGGGAATCCCCAAAAAGATCCCGGAATGACCCCAAGTGACACCGAAAGAGTCGCCAAACAGATCCCGGAATGACCCCAAATGACCCCCAGGACTCCCCAAAACTATCCCGGAATGACCCCCAAATGACCCCGAGGGAGTCCCCAAAACCATCCCGGAATGACCCCCAAATGACCCCAAAGTACCCAAAAGCATCCCGGAATGACCCCAAATGACCACGAGGGAGTCCCCAAAACCATCCCTGTCACGTACCCTTTCAATAAAAACATCCATATTGTTTCGCTAGTTTCGCTCAACTGAATCAAAATATTTTGGTTGCAAATTTTCGTCGCTTTTGTCGCTTGTAATCGCTCAATTCGCTTTACGCTAAGTCGCTTTGTCATAAACATCTCCATATGCACTAATATAATTTATCGCGAATAGCGCTTCTCGTCGCATCGCGCGATGCGATTACGCTCGATCATAAACGTAGCCTAATACATAAATGAGCAGAAACCGACCTATGAAAAAAAAAATCGCCGCTAGCTGGCGCAAGGATCGAGATATTAAAAAAAATCGTATTTGTGGTCTGATTTGGCTCATATTTGGAACACATAATACATACATGAATAGAAAGCGACCTATGATGTCCGGCTTGGATCATATTTGGAAAAAATATTACATACAGTCCGGTAGAAGTGACATCAAAATATTTTGGAGTTCGAGGATGGACAAGCATACGTGGCGCTGAGTCGAGTTAAGGCTTTGAAAGGATTATGTATTGAGGACCTAGATTGTAACAAATTATCAGGAAAGAGTCTTTGTAATAATGAGTATCTAAATGAACTAAACAGAATGAGAAATAATAAGCAATTAAATAAAGACTGAAAACTTGAAATTAAAATAATTAAAAAAAAATTGTTTAAGTTAAACGGTTTTATTGAAAACAATATTTACATGAAGTAATAATAATACTAAAAGCTAGAAAATAATTAGGTAGGTCCTAGCTACTAGTCATCACACTCCTTATCAATCTAGGGCGTTGATCAGACAATTAAATAAAAGCGTTGGACGCGTCAAATTTCTATTGATAGTCATATATAAGACCAACTGAACCTTAATCAGGTTATGTTACGCCTCACATTTGTAGAAATTTCACGCGCCCAACGCTTTTATTTAATTGTCTGATCGACGCCCTAGATTGATGAGGAGTGTGATGACTAGTACCTAGAACCTACCTAATTATTTGCTAGCTTTTAGTATTATTATTACTTCATGTAAATATTGCTTCCAAGAAAACCGTTTGATAAAAATTTTTTTTTAAATTATTTTATTTACAGTTGGCGTCAGGTATCCCTGAAATAATATTTCTGGCTTTATGATGTAGTTTTAAAGAAAATGACAGCATATTTAATATTTGAAGTTGTTATCCGACATATCTTTATGTAAATATAAATTATGTACGTCACACGATTTCCAGTCACTAAACTTTTCCTAGAGGGTGATTGCTGTAACGAGTAGGGTACCTGTATATAAATCCTACCATACAGAAATTTATTTGCCTATTTGCCTGTAGCTATGCGCTACTCGCAATTTAAATTGAGGGCTACCAACACATACCTTCGCAATTTTTTCAATTATCTACTTGCAAATTGTTTTTGTTTTACATTTTGATTCTGCTTTTGTTGATATTTGTTGCATTTTCATTGTTCATGGCAACATGAAGAGCACATAAAGCAATATGCAGATTATTTATATGGCAATATTTGGATTGCATTGATTGAATTGCTCAAAATATTAAGTTCGGTTAAAAATGCAGTTAAATATGAGATCAGTTCAAGCTTGCGACTTCCACCTTTTACTTAAAATTCTAGTCATTATTTCAGTTCAAGCCAAAGTGGGAGAGTTTAAAAGTTAACCTTTAACTGTAGTTTAAGCGCGCACTTCAGTAAAATAATTGGGAACTACGAAATGCAGGAACGGACTTAATAAGGTCCAGAAAATGAGTTTTTTTTTAGGTGTCCTGACCATTATTGTCTATATTGCGAGGGGAAAAAAATAAATGAAAGGCGCGATAACCTCCGAAGAGTTTTAAGGCCGATCTTCTCTTCCCATTTTGCGTCATGATTTTGAAATTTTCCTACAAATTGGTGGAACGGGACCTACTTGTGTTATGCCGACTCCGAACGGCATCTGCAAGGCAGATGAGTTTTCGTTGAGACCTTTTCATGGCAGAAATACACTCGGAGTGCTTGCCAAACACTGCCGAGGAATTACCCCGGTAAAAAAATTTCTTCTTATTAAAAAAATTGCCCGGCGTGAACCCAGAATCCTCAGTGTGGTAGGCGGATCACACCTCGACAGCCGCCAATTCAGAATAAGAACACCGCGTAATAAGGTATGGACATATATCCATTTTAGGAGCGCAGCATGAATTGCCGCCTGCAGCGAACTCATCGAAATAGAACGGTAAGTGTCGATAACCTCTGGCAGGACGCCGAGTTTTAATCTTTCAGTGCTTTAATGCAACGATGCTTGTTCAATGGCTCCGGATTGCTCCCAACAACAACCAAATCGATTTCGGTAAAATTACACGAAAAATTGTGCACGCTTTGGAATTCGGAGGAATTTTAAATTTTTGTCACACAAGCAAGACAATCCATCGAAATTCACTACTTTGGCCAGTAAAGCAAATTGATTTCGGTAGAAAAATACGCAAATGATGCCTTACAATTCAAGCGAGTTTCATGTCAAAATTAAGCGAAATCTATCAACATTCGTTCACTGGTAATCAGCGAGCGTTGCTGCTGTTTAGTTGTATTTCGTTGCGTTTTTGTTGGAATTATTTGTTGTCATTTCAGGATATTGTTGTAGTTTTTATTTTGTAAAAATTTAATTTTTGAAATTCCGAGCCAGTTATTGTAATTTTATTGATGCTGTTGTCGTATGGCTCCATTATTAAAATTCTTCGAGCACCCTTGCTTTAGGGCTATTGATTGGATGCCATTTCTGCTACTCTTGCTCACTTTCAAGTGCGCTGATGTTCTGTTGCGGTTGTCCACTATTCTGGTGGTGATATAAACAATCAGCGCAAACACTTACGAGTTGTTGTAGCTGCAAAAACATTATTTGAATATTTAGGAGAATGTTACGGATATGGGCAGTGTTCGATATAAATGAATCTGGTGCGCTCCGGTACTGAAATCTTTTGGTACAAGCTCGACTGCAGCGGGACCAATTATGTTTGACACTTGAAACCTTTGGGTCTGTAGAGTTTAGTCTTCTTTGCCGGTATCTTGAACCCTTCTTGTAATAAATTTACTTTAGAATCCAGTTAAGCTATAAAAATAGTTTGCGGTTAGGAATAAATATGCATACACCGCGTATGTCGGATGCTCAGGTCCATAAACCTTTCGAGCAACTTTCCCTCGAATATTCCACCGAAAGAGGATTAAACTTCATTTCCAATCACATCAAAGTTGTAATAGTTACAACTCTTGCTGAAATTCTTCGACCTAATAACATTGGTTTACGACCAGAAGAAGGCCGAATATGATATGTATATTAATACCTGTTTGCACAACTCAATGCGAAGTCAGCACCAGGAGTTGTTATCTCAACAGTTGATTGCTTCTTCTTGATTATATCCACAAAATGCCTAGTACCTACAACAATATGTCAGTTAATCTAAAACAATGAAATTTTTTTTGATTTGACATTTATCTGCACGGCGAATTGGTTCATTTCGCTTTGCTATCACCTTGTATAAATTTGCCTTGGTACAACCCCTTATATATAGTCAGCCTACAAAGAGTTGATGCAATTGTTTACATTTTTTGAGGTAAGAATTATTTCAACAACAAAATATTTCAGTTGTTACTTCCAATTTGTTTGATTTGCCTTGATTAAAACACTAATTGAACTCAATATTTCATACCAAATATAAATTCTGAATTTCATTATTGCTTTACTAAATACCTAATGGAGTGAAAAATCTAGTTGGTTTTGCTTGAAGTTTTGGATTTTATTGTAAATATAACAAATGAAAAAAGTTTTCAATTATTTACAAAAAATTTAAAAATACCAGAAAAATGCAATTTTTTTTTGCAAAATTTGCATCATAAGATTATACGGTGGCAATGACAGTTTATATGAGATATATACTTTATACATATACCACCGATCTATACAATTTTTTTTAGACAATAATATGTGCAATGTACGAAAGCATATGGTGAAGCTTGAAGCTTCATTCGGATAAATTGAGGAAGATATGACAAAAATCCTCTTTTCTGAAAAATCGGTTATATAGGGGATATATGCTATAGTGGTCCGATCCGGCCGCTTCCAACAAATGTCTAATCGTACACCTAAATCCACCTGCTAACCAAATTTTATCAAGATATCTCGAAAATTGTGGGACTAGCATACAAACAGACAGACGAGCATGGCTGAATCAACTCAGCTCTTCATCCTGATCATTTCGGTATACTTAATGGTGTGTCTATCTATCTTTCTTTAAGGGCTTAGAGTTTTGAGATTCGTGACGAAGTTAATATACCATTTCATTTTCATGAAAGGTATAAAAAGTACAAATCAGCTGTCCCATGCTGCCAACTTGTATAGTTCCGCCATGCTGCGTATTCATATTATTTTGACAGCCTTTATGTTACCTAAATTAAGCCAGTGGCCCTGTGTGAAAAGGAAAAATTAATTATTTCATCAAACAAAATTGTGTTTCTATTAAGTTTCTGCGTAAATTTGGTTTTACAACCCGTACAGAGCTCAATGTATAAAACAAACCAAAACACTTGGTCTAGTAAATAGGGACCATTCTGAATACTATTGCGCAAGGAAGCTACGTCCTCAATGTCACCTCAAAACTCCAGCATATTGTTGTTTTAACAGCAAAAGACACCCAGAAGGCTTAGGCAGTTTTTTGGATATGGGTAGTCTTTTACCATATTGAATCAGATACTCGCCGGTTCTAGCCCGTTTGGTTGTACTAACTTTGCTTCGGTTACGATTTGTTTAGCCTCGTGAAACTTTATATCTGAAGGTTTTTGTCTCCCCTTACGATATGCTTGCTTAAAGATGAAATATTCTAGGCTTCTTAGCTCACTAACATATGTAGAACTATATTCTTCGGTACCGTATCGTATTTGAAATAGACTTACATTTTTCTAACATTTTAGACATTTTTGCATCCTGGGGAAATGGTTGTGATTATTACAGATCCACTGTCAAGACAATAGCGTAGTCAGGTTTTCTTGTGCCAGGGCCAAACCATTTTCAACTAATTTTCTTAAATGTTGATTTTTCTGACAATGTAGGAGTTATAATTGTTTTTGAAACTTGTTTTCGTCATTCGAAGGTTCTTAGAAATAGAATAGATCACTGAAGATGGCACAACACCGAAACCGGCTTGCTTGCCAAAAAACCGATTGTCGTGTTTGAACGTCGCCTACATAGTCTGGCGGTGCTATTCCTTCCCCACCCAATTGCTTCTACATACCTCTGGATTATTCACGTATCATATTCTCGTTAATTTTTTTATGTATGTATAACACAGCACCCATGATGTTTTCTTTGTTTCTGGGTATGTGTTGAAATATGGGTAAAGGGCCCATTACTGATACTTAGCATAGACTTGGCTTGACTTGAGAACTGTCACTTACAGTTCTGTTAAATGAACATTGCATGTTACTGATTACTAAAAACTTAGCAACACTTATCTTAACTTAGAAGTCTGTTGAATTTTGATTTTCTGTGTAAGTTCTAAGTGACGTTTACGTTTCGAGATGCCATTTGTTTGTTTCCATTTCATTTTGACATTTTGTCATACAAATTGACATTTATTTAAAAACAAATTTCAAAGCTGATTATGATGCCAGATCTAAGTGGAGTATAATCGTGGCTAAGTTTTCAAGTTTACGCCAAGTCAAGTCTATGCTAAGTATCAGTAATGGGCCCTTAACTTTCGTTACATAGTGATGGGAGTTAAAATTGCATAGTGATGTGCGATACTAGATAACATTCATCACAACATGTTATTCTTTCTGAACACGCAAAAACTTTCTAAAATGCATTTCAGCAATTTTAGTGCATTAAATTTCATAGCTTTTGTGCATTTTAAGCCAATAAATATGAATTGCATTAAATTATATAAATATTTGTTTACACTCATACAGACACCTAAAATATATTTTTGTACAATAAGAGTGTAAAAACAAGGAATCGTTTTTCCACACCATTAGGTACCATATAAATCGTTAAATTGCAATAATGGAATATCATATAAACATACATACATATATACATCAACCGCATTTTATTTCGAAATAAATATAAATTTTGATTGACGTCGACTTTATTGTGCTCTTTTTCGGGTGCAAATATGTGAATAAGCCGCTTACTGTTTCAACGCGATATAAATTTTATGGGCTGTCAGAAAATAATCTGTATAAAAATATCTGCAATATTTATATTTTATATAAAAACACACATATGTGTGTAAATATATTGATTATATAAGCATGCACAAAATGCACATTAAAATGACCGCAAATAAATCAAGCAAATTGGCAGAGCCACAAATACTCTTGCACTCCTGCACGCTAAGTGAAAAATGCCACATACCTAGATGCTTATATTTATTATAAAATATTTAGTTTATTTGCATAGATATGTGTGGTTGTATGACCTTTTTTATTTCAAAATCGCAGCAGTCAAATTTTTTTCATAAATACGTTGGTGGCGCCGCTGCCGTCAACGGTGCTCCCCCTACACTTTATCGTGGTTTCGTCTGCGGTTGCACTGACAGTATTGGAATTTCCATATTGTTATATACAAATTCATAAAAAAAAAGAAATAAAAAAAGTAGGGGGATTTCTAGAGTTATTGGTGATGTAATTCAGGCAGCTTTGAGGAGTGCGACTTGATTTATTGTAACAAATTTTTGGGAGTTCCTGATAATTATACACCTTTTGCTAACGTTCGAATCACTGAACTGTCGAATAAATAACTCCAATATTCGGTATCGCAAAATGGTTATTGTTGCTGTTGTTGTAGCGATAAGGACACTTCCCGAAGGCCTTGTGGAGTGTTACCTTTGTTCATGGTACTTTGCCGGATGCGGATCCGCTGCGTTCCGGTACCATGCCCGACCATCTCGGGAATGATTTGGTATGATCACATGTCATCTTCTAGGCCATCCCGCCCTCCCAACCCCTAGATCGATGAGGAGTTCGGGGTCGCCAGAGCCTCGGCTGTTAATGAAACAGGATTCGCCACGGATAGGTGGGGTTGACAATTGGGTTGGATAAGTTATATATTGCGCTGGCAACCCATTGAAAGGGTTGCGCTACACAACCCCTTAAATCTATTTCGTATTTTATTCGCCTCTTGCGACAGGCATACCTACCGCGGGTATATTCTAAATCCCTAACCCGCTGGAGGTATTGCAAAATGGTATTTATTTGGACTACTTTGGGAGTAGTACTTCACAGTTATACTTCACAGCTAATAGCGTGTTTAAATCAAACTAATTAGTTATTCCTCAGCTTGCATTGCTTTTATACTTTCTGTTGCCTAGTTCGCATATTTGTCCTAAGGTCTAGAATTTTCACGAATATGGGACGGTTGTATCGTATACTTGGTTATTTTGCTATATGCGTGTGTATGTGTGAGTAACAACTTCTGCTCTTAGCTGATGGCTACATAGGTGTATGTGAGATAATCTTTAAGCTGCTGGTTACGTGTGTGCAATATTTTCGTCGCCTTCTATGTCAGTGTGACTGCTTGCTTTAATGTGTAGATGTACATAAGTGTATTCGCTTGCTGTTTTTGTTGTTGTGATTATTAACTAACAGCATAGTGATGCTAATATTCGCCACAATATTGACTTTTTATAAAGTTAATGCGACGTACACATATAACCCTTCATTAGTTATTAACTCGCCCATTTGTCATTAACTCCAATCACTTGTCGAACTAAGAAAAAAATCGTACACAATTTTACGAGAGGACCATTTCATTAGGAGTGAATTTCTTTATTTAAATTATTCTAATAAAGTAAAACCAAGAAAGAATTACATCCGAACAAAACGGACAGAAGATGCAAGATTCTCACCACAAATTTTGTTATTTTGAAAAAAACTACTTAGAGATTCGCTGCTCCCAAACAAATGGCAAATGAATTACGAACACATTGTAATTTGTATTTTTTCGAAATTTTTTCGTGGAATGCAGAATAAGAAGAAAACGACTTCACAAGCACAGGATCCAAACCAAAATTTCGGAAATTGATGTTTACATATATGTTATACGTTAAAAAAAAAAAAAAACAACCAAAAGGCGCGATACAACTCCGAAAAGAGTTTGGGCCGAGTTTCTTATTCGATGCGCGTCACATTTCAGTACGGGCCCTACATGTTTTACGCCTACTTCGAACGACAACTACAAAGCAGAGAGGTTTTTACTGAGAAGCTTTGTATGGCAGAAATACACTCGGAGTTTTTGCCAAATCAAAAAAAAATTTTATAAATTTTTGATGTAGCTTTGCGCAGTAGTTGGAATCAGGATTTTCGGCGTGGTAGGTGGAGCATGCTACCACCACACTACGGTGGCCCCCAAAAATCGTCAAAATCGATCGTGTATATAATATATGCGGGGGCTTCATGATAGTTCCTTTGATGTGGGAGTTTGCTCTATATTGAAACAATTTGCCGTTCAAAGCAAGAATGCAAGACTGCAGGACTGCACGTTGAACTCGTTCAAGCTCTTTATCAATAATGCTAAATGAAAAAATGTTAAGTTTACAAATGGCGATGATTACTAAGATATTTTTCTGAATTTCACTTCTTCATCAGCAGCCTTCTGCGGAGCTAAGTATTGAACTCGAAATCTCCAACATTCATACTTTATACTAGTGTAAAGGCAGATGACTTTATCTAATCAGGCTTATGAAATCCCCGCTCGCTTTATAATTGGGATCTAAGCGATATACTTTCGCTCTGCTTCCTATAACCAAAATATGACAACCGAACATGCTCCCACTACATTTTGAACCGATGAGAAAATGTATTTACAGCATTGACAACAAAACAAATAAATACCTTGCAGCATACTTGGACTCAAAATGAACTCTATTAGTAAAAAAAATAATTTATTACAATAGAGAAAGGATTATACTTTAAATTACTAACTCAGTGTTAGCTTCAAGTCAAAATTTAAAAAATCTAAAGCATTTTTATACCTTTCATGAAAATGAAATGGTATATTAATTTCGTCACGAAACCGAAAATTGTAAGTCCTTAAAGGAAAATAGATAGACCCACCATTAAGTATACCGAAATAATCAGGTTGAAGAGCTGAGTTGATTTAGCCATGTCCGTCTGTCCGTCTGTCTGTTTGTATGCAAACTAGTCCCTCAATTTTTGAGATATCTTGATAAAATTTGGTGAGCGGGTGTATTTGGGTGTCCGATTAGACATTTGTCGGAACCGACCGGATCGGACCACTATAGCATATATCCTCCATACAACCGATTTTTCAGAAAAAGAAGATTTTTGTAATATCTTACCCAATTTAACAGATTGAAGCTTCAAACTTCACCACATACTTTCGTATATTGCACGTATTGTTGCCTGAAAAAATTGATGAGATCGGTCGTATATATAGTATATATCCCCCACAACCGATTGTTCAGATAAGGAACTTTTCGTAATTACTGCCCTATTTTAAGAGCTAGAGGCTTCAAATTTCAACTAATGCTTACGTATATAGCATATATTGTTGTCTGAAAAAATCATAAAGATCGGTGGTATATATAGTATATATATATAGTATATATATACATGTATATATTTTCGCAAATTTTGGCCTCATTTTAATAGCTAGAAGCTTAAAATTTCACAGAATACTTAAGTATATAGCATATATTGTTGTCTGAAAAAATCATAGAGATCGGTTGTATATATAGTATATATCTCATACAACCGATTGTTCAGATAAGAAACTTTTCGCAATTTCTACCCCATTTTAACAGCTATAAGCTTCAAATTTCACCGATTGCTTACGTATATAGTATGTATTGTTGTGTCAAAAAATCATAGAGATTGGTGATATATATAATATATATATGATGGTATATATAGTATATATATATAGTATATATATATAGTATATATATATTTTTTTTGCGATTTCAGCCTCATTTTAACAGCTATAAGCTTCAAATTTCACCAAATGCTTACTTGTATAGCATATATTGATGTCTGAAAAAATCATTGAGATCGGTGGTATACATAGTATATATCTCATACAACCGATTGTTCAGATAAGAAACTTTGCGCAATTTCTGCCCCGTTTTAACAGCTATAAGCTTCAACTTTCACAAAATGCTTACGCATATAGCATATATTGTTGTCGGAAAAAATCATAGAGATCGGTGGTATATATAGTATATATCTCATACAACCGATTGTTCAGATAAGAAACTTTGCGCAATTTCTTCCCCATTTTAACAGCTAGAAGCTTCAAATTTCACCAAATGCTTACGTGTATAGCATATATTGTTGTCTGAAAAAATCATTGAGTTCGGTCGTATATATTATATACTTCATATAAACTGTCATTTTTGGCCCTCTTTTACGGCTAGAAGCTTCACAATTCATCAAGTTTCATCAAATAGTTACGTTTAGGTCATATATTTTAGAAATACGTGATTCGTAGTCATAGTTTTTACATGCAGACCACAAAAAACGTGAAGCTTTGCATCCTCACACAGATTACCTACCTATTTTTTATTTTATATTTATCTTAAAAATCGTTTAGATATGTTCAAATTTCACCAAATGCTTACGTGTATAGCATATATTGTTGTCTGAGAAAATCATAGATACCGGTGGTATATATAGTATATATCTCATACAACCGATTGTTCAGATAAGAAACTTTGCGCAATTTCTTCCCCGTTTTAACAGCTATAAGCTTCAACTTTCACAAAATGCTTACGCATATAGCATATATTGTTGTCGGAAAAAATCATAGAGATCGGTGGTATATATAGTATATATCTCATACAAACGATTGTTCAGATAAGAAACTTTGCGCAATTTCTTCCCCATTTTAACAGCTAGAAGCTTCAAATTTCACCAAATGCTTACGTGTATAGCATATATTGTTGTCTGAAAAAATCATTGAGTTCGGTTGTATATATTATATACTTCATATAAACTGTCATTTTTGGCCCTTTTTTACGGCTAGAAGCTTCACAATTCATCAAGTTTCATCAAATAGTTACGTTTAGGTCATATATTTTAGAAATACGTGATTCGTAGTCATAGTTTTTACATGCAGACCACAAAAAACGTGAAGCTTTGCATCCTCACACAGATTACCTAGCTGCATCACGCTGGAACCCGCTTTGAAAAAATCCAAATTTTTTTTGTGATTTCTATAACTACAAACGATGCAATTGATTGTAGTGAAATTCATTTTTTTGTAGTTCTTATAGTTACTCCGAAAATATAATACATTGTGCGGAAACCAAGCAATTTAAGCAAATTTGGTTTTTTTCTTTATGAAATACGTTTTAAATCGTTTGTAGTTTTTCATACGAAAAATAAATTTTTTTTTTGGTCCACAGGTTTCGGAGATATCGCTAACGCATCTCAAAAAAACCAAGAACGCAGCAATTTGGAAGCACTAAAAGTACTTTTCCTATAACTACAAACGATGAAATTGATTGTAGTGAAATTCATTTTTTTGTAGTTTTTATAGTTACTCCGAAAATATAATACATTGTGCGGAAACCAAGCAATTTAAGGAAATTTGAGTTTTTTCTTTTTGAAATACGTTTTAAATCGTTTGTAGTTTTTCATACGAAAAAAAATTTTTTTTTGGTCGACAGGTTTCGGAGATATCGCTAACGCATCTCAAAAAAACAAAGAACGCAGCAATTTGGAAGCACTAAAAGCACTTTTCCTATAACTACAAACGTTGAAATTGATTGTAGTGAAATTCATTTTTTTGTAGTTCTTATAGTTACTCCGAAAATATAATACATTGTGCGGAAACCAAGCAATTTAAGTAAATTTGGTTTTTTTGTTTTTGAAATACGTTTTAAATCGTTTGTAGTTTTTCATACGAAAAAATATTTTTTTTTTGGTCTACAGGTTTCGGAGATATTGCTAACGCATCTCAAAAAAACCAAGAACGCAGCAATTTGGAAGCACTAAAAGTACCTTTCCTATAACTACAAACGATGAAATTGATTGTAGTGAAATTCATTTTTTTGTAGTTTTTATAGTTACTCCGAAAATATAATACATTGTGCGGAAACCAAGCAATTTAAGTAAATTTGGTTTTTTTGTTTTTGAAATACGTTTTAAATCGTTTGTAGTTTTTCATACGAAAAAAAATTTTTTTTTTGGTCCACAGGTTTCGGAGATATCGCTAACGCATCTCAAAAAAACCAAGAACGCAGCAATTTGGAAGCACTAAAAGTACTTTTCCTATAACTACAAACGATGAAATTGATTGTAGTGAAATTAATTTTTTTGTAGTTCTTATAGTTACTCCGAAAATATAATACATTGCGCGGAAACCAAGCAATTTAAGGAAATTTGGGTTTTTTCTTTCTGAAATACGTTTTAAATCGTTTGTAGTTTTTCATAGGAAAAAAAATTTTTTTTTTTGGTCCACAGGTTTCGGAGATATCGCTAACGCATCTCAAAAAAACCAAGAACGCAGCAATTTGGAAGCACTAAAAGTACTTTTCCTATAACTACAAACAATGGAATTGATTGTAGTGAAATTCATTTTTTTGTAGTTCTTATAGTTACTCCGAAAATATACTACATTTTGCGGAAACCAACCAATTTAAGCAAATTTGGGTTTTTTATTTTTGAAATACGTTTTAAATCGTTTCTAGTTTTTCATACGAAAAAAAATTTTTTTTTTTGGTCCACAGGTTTCGGAGATATCGCTAACGCATCTCAAAAAAACCAAGAACGCAGTAATTTGGAAGCACTAAAAGTACTTTTCCTATAACTACAAACGATGAAATTGATTGTAGTGAAATTAATTTTTTTGTAGTTCTTATAGTTACTCCGAAAATATAATACATTGTGCGGAAACCAAGCAATTTAAGCAAATTTGGGTTTTTTCTTTTTGAAATACGTTTTAAATCGTTTGTAGTTTTTCATACGAAAAAAAATTTTTTTTTTGGTCCACAGGTTTCGGAGATATCGCTAACGCATCTCAAAAAAACCAAGAACGCAGCAATTTGGAAGCACTAAAAGTACTTTTCCTATAACTACAAACGATGAAATTGATTGTAGTGAAATTAATTTTTTTGTAGTTCTTATAGTTACTCCGAAAATATAATACATTGTGCGGAAACCAAGCAATTTAAGTAAATTTGGTTTTTTTGTTTTTGAAATACATTTTAAATCGTTTGTAGTTTTTCATACGAAAAAAAATTTTTTTTTTGGTCCACAGGTTTCGGAGATATCGCTAACGCATCTCAAAAAAAACCAAGAACGCAGCAATTTGGAAGCACTAAAAGTACTTTTCCTATAACTACAAACGATGAAATTGATTGTAGTGAAATTAATTTTTTTGTAGTTCTTATAGTTACTCCGAAAATATAATACATTGTGCGGAAACCAAGCAATTTAAGCAAATTTGGGGTTTTTCTTTCTGAAATACGTTTCAAATCGTTTGTAGTTTTTCATAGGAAAAAAAATTTTTTTTTGGTCCACAGGTTTCGGAGATATCGCTAACGCATCTCAAAAAAACCAAGAACGCAGCAATCTGGAAGCACTAAAAGTACTTTTCCTATAACTACAAACGATGGAATTGATTGTAGTGAAATTCATTTTTTTGTAGTTCTTATAGTTACTCCGAAAATATAATACATTGTGCGGAAACCAAGCAATTTAAGCAAATTTGGGTTTTTTCTTTCTGAAATACGTTTTAAATCGTTTGTAGTTTTTCATAGGAAAAAAATTTTTTTTTTGGTCCACAGGTTTCGGAGATATCGCTAACGCATCTCAAAAAAACCAAGAACGCAGCAATTTGGAAGCACTAAAAGTACTTTTCCTATAACTACAAACGATGAAATTGATTGTAGTGAAATTCATTTTTTTGTAGTTTTTATAGTTACTCCGAAAATATAATACATTGTGCGGAAACCAAGCAATTTAAGGAAATTTGGGTTTTTTCTTTTTGAAATACGTTTTAAATCGTTTGTAGTTTTCATACGAAAAAAAATTTTTTTTTTGGTCGACAGGTTTCGGAGATATGGCTAACGCATCTCAAAAAAACCAAGAACGCAGCAATTTGGAAGCACTAAAAGTACTTTTCCTATAACTACAAACGATGAAATTGATTGTAGTGAAATTCATTTTTTTGTAGTTCTTATAGTTACTCCGAAAATATAATACATTGTGCTGAAACCAAGCAATTTAAGTAAATTTGGTTTTTTTTGTTTTTGAAATAAGTTTTAATTCGTTTGTAGTTTTTCATAGGAAAAACAATTTTTTTTTGGTCCATAGGTTTCGGAGATATCGCTAACGCATCTCAAAAAAACCAAGAACGCAGCAATTTGGAAGCACTAAAAGTACTTTTCCTATAACTACAAACGATCAAATTGATTGTAGTGAAATTCATTTTTTTGTAGTTCTTATAGTTACTCCGAAAATATAATACATTGTGCTGAAACCAAGCAATTTAAGTAAATTTGGTTTTTTTTGTTTTTGAAATACGTTCTAAATCGTTTGTAGTTTTTCATAGGAAAAAAAATTTTTTTTGGTCCATAGGTTTCGGAGATATCGCTAACGCATCTCAAAAAAACGAAGAACGCAGCAATTTGGAAGCACTAAAAGTACTTTTCCTATAACTACAAACGATGAAATTGATTGTAGTGAAATTCATTTTTTTGTAGTTTTTATAGTTACTCCGAAAATATAATACATTGTGCGGAAACCAAGCAATTTAAGCAAATTTGGGTTTTTTCTTTCTGAAATACGTTTTAAATCGTTTGTAGTTTTTCATAGGAAAAAAATTTTTTTTTTGGTCCACAGGTTTCGGAGATATCGCTAACGCATCTCAAAAAAACCAAGAACGCAGCAATTTGGAAGCACTAAAAGTACTTTTCCTATAACTACAAACGATGAAATTGATTGTAGTGAAATTAATTTTTTTGTAGTTCTTATAGTTACTCATAAAATATAATACATTGTGCGGAAACCAAGCAATTTAAGCAAATTTGGGTTTTTTCTTTCTGAAATACGTTTTAAATCGTTTGTAGTTTTTCATAGGAAAAAAAATTTTTTTTTTGGTCTACAGGTTTCGGAGATATCGCTAACGCATCTCAAAAAAACCAAGAACGCAGCAATTTGGAAGCACTAAAAGTACTTTTCCTATAACTACAAACGATGAAATTGATTGTATTGAAATTCATTTTTTGTAGTTTTTATAGTTACTCCGAAAATATAATACATTGTGCGGAAACCAAGCAATTTAAGGAAATTTGGGTTTTTTCTTTTTGAAATACGTTTTAAATCGTTTGTAGTTTTCATACGAAAAAAATTTTTTTTTTTGGTCGACAGGTTTCGGAGATATCGCTAACGCATCTCAAAAAAACCAAGAACGCAGCAATTTGGAAGCACTAAAAGTACTTTTCCTATAACTACAAACGATGAAATTGATTGTAGTGAAATTCATTTTTTTGTAGTTCTTATAGTTACTCCGAAAATATAATACATTGTGCGGAAACCAAGCAATTTAAGTAAATTTGGTTGTTTTGTTTTTGAAATACGTTTTAAATCGTTTGTAGTTTTTCATAGGAAAAAAAATTTTTTTTTTGGTCCATAGGTTTCGGAGATATCGCTAACGCATCTCAAAAAAACCAAGAACGCAGCAATTTGGAAGCACTAAAAGTACTTTTCCTATAACTACAAACGATGAAATTGATTGTAGTGAAATTAATTTTTTTGTAGTTCTTATAGTTACTCCGAAAATATAATACATTTTGCGGAAACCAAGCAATTTAAGCAAATTTGGGTTTTTTCTTTCTGAAATACGTTTTAAATCGTTTGTAGTTTTTCATAGGAAAAAAAATCTTTTTTTTGGTCCACAGGTTTCGGAGATATCGCTAACGCATCTCAAAAAAACCAAGAACGCAACAATTTGGAAGCACTAAAAGTACTTTTCCTATAACTACAAACGATGAAATTGATTGTAGTGAAATTCATTTTTTTGTAGTTCTTATAGTTACTCCGAAAATATAATACATTGTGCGGAAACCAAGCAATTTAAGTAAATTTGGTTTTTTTGTTTTTGAAATACGTTTTAAATCGTTTGTAGTTTTTCATAGGAAAAAAAATTTTTTTTTTGGTCCATAAGTTTCGGAGATATCGCTAACGCATCTCAAAAAAACCAAGAACCCAGCAATTTGGAAGCACTAAAAGTACTTTTCCTATAACTACAAACGATGAAATTGATTGTAGTGAAATTAATTTTTTTGTAGTTCTTATAGTTACTCCGAAAATATAATACATTGTGCGGAAACCAAGCAATTTAAGCAAATTTGGGTTTTTTCTTTCTGAAATACGTTTTAAATCGTTTGTAGTTTTTCATAGGAAAAAAAATTTTTTTTTTGGTCCACAGGTTTCGGAGATATCGCTAACGCATCTCAAAAAAACCAAGAACGCAGCAATTTGGAAGCACTAAAAGTACTTTTCCTATAACTACAAACGATGAAATTGATTGTAGTGAAATTCATTTTTTTGTAGTTCTTATAGTTACTACGAAAATATAATACATTGCAAAATTGGGAAATTCGAATACACCCGGTTGGGTATTCCAAACAATGATTTTTGCACAGCAAATGGGTTCTTTGTATAATTCTCTCGATTTAAATTACAAGCATATTAAAGTTTTTGAATGTGCAAGTAAATATTGTTGCTTACAATTCATATGTTCAAAAATAAAACAAACTTCATTTCAGCATACCCCTTCTAACAAAAATTATTCTTACGCTCAAGCAAATGTACGTACATACATATGTATGTATGCTCATATGTAAGCTAAGAAATGTATGAACATGGTAATGTATCTGCTATGACGATCGCAGCGTATAAACAAACTTAGATATATATGCAAACACATACATATGTATATTCTTAAACTAAAGATCAACCAACACCCCACTTCACTCCACTTCACAACCTCTTCATTGATACCAATATATCCAAGCATAAGCTAACATATGTATGTTTGTACATTCACATGTTCAAAAAAAAAAAAAAAAACTTCTATTCAACCAACCACTTCCAACAATAATTATTCTTACGCACAAGCATGTGTACATACATACATATGTATGTTCAAATGTAAATCACAAAATCCTGAAAACTAGCTTCCTCTTTTTCATTCATAATGCTTCTTCTTAAGTTGTCCAAATTGGTGATGCAATTTGGCAATATGGCATTTGATAAAATTGTCAAAAGAAAAATGTTTGTGATTTTATAAATACCAACTTCGATGCATATTGAGGGCTTTCATTATAACGCGCATAACTACTTCCATAACTAGGCACTTTTCCTATGAAATAATACCAAACTATTTATATGCCCTAATCGAAGTAATAATATGGTAGTAAAAAATGCAAATAAAGATGCGAGTATATTGCCCAATAAATGCCCAGTAACGTATTAGCAATATAATCTAAATATTTTCATGCATTGTTCATATACATTTTTGCAAATAATTTTCCAATATGCCGAATTGCCGAGTTGGCAGAGCTTATGGAAATTTTAATTTGCTATTTGAAAAACCTGATCTTATTCTGTCGAAAAATTGTTCGCGCAGTCGAACAACCAAGTTTTCAGCAGCTGTGTTGCAGTTAATACATAAAAGTCGAGTTTTACCCGTTTCTGGCTCGAATTCGCACTGTGACGTCATATTGTATATGCTGACTTGTTTATCACATGTCAGTACAAAGTAAGAATTTTACACTATTTTCATAGATAAATATAGTAATAAATGGGAGGGGCGAAATGAATTAAAGTAATTTTGCCAAGAAAAATAACATTATGTCGCAAAAGAGCAATAAATTCCTATATTTTAGTATTAATAATAAATTCCCCTTTTATCTGTCAGTTGATTAAAGCTGCAAACGGCAACACTTTTAAGCACCGACGACACATAATTTGGCTCGTGCCTATTGTATTTCGTTGGCTAATTGCTACGAGCATTCATATGTATATATATATATCTGTATACGCGGATTTACATAAAGTCTTTGGCCGCTTTAGAACGTAGCAAGCGGCAAGTTTTTTTTATATCTGCCTTTACTTTGGAGTATTATTGAATATGTATGTATGTACATTTCTAATTTGGTTCATATTTTCATACATATATATTCAATGATACAATGCTCAAAAGCTGATCGACAGGCACAGGCTTCTGTGTACATATGCACATACGTATTTAAGGGTGGAATTGATGCTAGTCAAGTGCTCTTTGACTTGGCTTATCAAACTACAAATGATGAAATTAATTGTAGTGAAATTCATTTTTTTGTAGTTTTTATAGTTACTCCGAAAATATAATACATTCTGCGGAAACCAAGCAATTTAAGTAAATTTGTTTTTTTTCTTTTTGAAATACGTTTTAAATCGTTTGTAGTTTTTCATACGAAAAAAAAATTTTTTTTTGGTCCACATGTTTCGGAGATATCGCTAACGCATCTCAAAAAAACCAAGAACGCAGCAATTTGGAAGCACTAAAAGTACTTTTCCTATAACTACAAACGATGAAATTGATTGTAGTGAAATTCATTTTTTTGTAGTTTTTATAGTTACTCCGAAAATATAATACATTGTGCGGAAACCAAGCAATTTAAGCAAATTTGGGTTTTTTCTTTCTGAAATACGTTTTAAATCGTTTGTAGTTTTTCATAGGAAAAAAATTGTTTTTTTGGTCCACAGGTTTCGGAGATATCGCTAACGCATCTCAAAAAAACCAAGAACGCAGCAATTTGGAAGCACTAAAAGTACTTTTCCTATAACTACAAATGATGAAATTAATTGTAGTGAAATTCATTTTTTTGTAGTTTTTATAGTTACTCCGAAAATATAATACATTCTGCGGAAACCAAGCAATTTAAGTAAATTTGTTTTTTTTCTTTTTGAAATACGTTCTAAATCGTTTGTAGTTTTTCATAGGAAAAAAAATTTTTTTTGGTCCATAGGTTTCGGAGATATCGCTAACGCATCTCAAAAAAACGAAGAACGCAGCAATTTGGAAGCACTAAAAGTACTTTTCCTATAACTACAAACGATGAAATTGATTGTAGTGAAATTCATTTTTTTGTAGTTTTTATAGTTACTCCGAAAATATAATACATTGTGCGGAAACCAAGCAATTTAAGCAAATTTGGGTTTTTTCTTTCTGAAATACGTTTTAAATCGTTTGTAGTTTTTCATAGGAAAAAAATTTTTTTTTTGGTCCACAGGTTTCGGAGATATCGCTAACGCATCTCAAAAAAACCAAGAACGCAGCAATTTGGAAGCACTAAAAGTACTTTTCCTATAACTACAAACGATGAAATTGATTGTAGTGAAATTAATTTTTTTGTAGTTCTTATAGTTACTCATAAAATATAATACATTGTGCGGAAACCAAGCAATTTAAGCAAATTTGGGTTTTTTCTTTCTGAAATACGTTTTAAATCGTTTGTAGTTTTTCATAGGAAAAAAAATTTTTTTTTTGGTCTACAGGTTTCGGAGATATCGCTAACGCATCTCAAAAAAACCAAGAACGCAGCAATTTGGAAGCACTAAAAGTACTTTTCCTATAACTACAAACGATGAAATTGATTGTATTGAAATTCATTTTTTGTAGTTTTTATAGTTACTCCGAAAATATAATACATTGTGCGGAAACCAAGCAATTTAAGGAAATTTGGGTTTTTTCTTTTTGAAATACGTTTTAAATCGTTTGTAGTTTTCATACGAAAAAAATTTTTTTTTTTGGTCGACAGGTTTCGGAGATATCGCTAACGCATCTCAAAAAAACCAAGAACGCAGCAATTTGGAAGCACTAAAAGTACTTTTCCTATAACTACAAACGATGAAATTGATTGTAGTGAAATTCATTTTTTTGTAGTTCTTATAGTTACTCCGAAAATATAATACATTGTGCGGAAACCAAGCAATTTAAGTAAATTTGGTTTTTTTGTTTTTGAAATACGTTTTAAATCGTTTGTAGTTTTTCATAGGAAAAAAAATTTTTTTTTTGGTCCATAGGTTTCGGAGATATCGCTAACGCATCTCAAAAAAACCAAGAACGCAGCAATTTGGAAGCACTAAAAGTACTTTTCCTATAACTACAAACGATGAAATTGATTGTAGTGAAATTAATTTTTTTGTAGTTCTTATAGTTACTCCGAAAATATAATACATTTTGCGGAAACCAAGCAATTTAAGCAAATTTGGGTTTTTTCTTTCTGAAATACGTTTTAAATCGTTTGTAGTTTTTCATAGGAAAAAAAATCTTTTTTTTGGTCCACAGGTTTCGGAGATATCGCTAACGCATCTCAAAAAAACCAAGAACGCAACAATTTGGAAGCACTAAAAGTACTTTTCCTATAACTACAAACGATGAAATTGATTGTAGTGAAATTCATTTTTTTGTAGTTCTTATAGTTACTCCGAAAATATAATACATTGTGCGGAAACCAAGCAATTTAAGTAAATTTGGTTTTTTTGTTTTTGAAATACGTTTTAAATCGTTTGTAGTTTTTCATAGGAAAAAAAATTTTTTTTTTGGTCCATAAGTTTCGGAGATATCGCTAACGCATCTCAAAAAAACCAAGAACCCAGCAATTTGGAAGCACTAAAAGTACTTTTCCTATAACTACAAACGATGAAATTGATTGTAGTGAAATTAATTTTTTTGTAGTTCTTATAGTTACTCCGAAAATATAATACATTGTGCGGAAACCAAGCAATTTAAGCAAATTTGGGTTTTTTCTTTCTGAAATACGTTTTAAATCGTTTGTAGTTTTTCATAGGAAAAAAAATTTTTTTTTTGGTCCACAGGTTTCGGAGATATCGCTAACGCATCTCAAAAAAACCAAGAACGCAGCAATTTGGAAGCACTAAAAGTACTTTTCCTATAACTACAAACGATGAAATTGATTGTAGTGAAATTCATTTTTTTGTAGTTCTTATAGTTACTACGAAAATATAATACATTGCAAAATTGGGAAATGCGAATACACCCGGTTGGGTATTCCAAACAATGATTTTTGCACAGCAAATGGGTTCTTTGTATAATTCTCTCGATTTAAATTACAAGCATATTAAAGTTTTTGAATGTGCAAGTAAATATTGTTGCTTACAATTCATATGTTCAAAAATAAAACAAACTTCATTTCAGCATACCCCTTCTAACAAAAATTATTCTTACGCTCAAGCAAATGTACGTACATACATATGTATGTATGCTCATATGTAAGCTAAGAAATGTATGAACATGGTAATGTATCTGCTATGACGATCGCAGCGTATAAACAAACTTAGATATATATGCAAACACATACATATGTATATTCTTAAACTAAAGATCAACCAACACCCCACTTCACTCCACTTCACAACCTCTTCATTGATACCAATATATCCAAGCATAAGCTAACATATGTATGTTTGTACATTCACATGTTCAAAAAAAAAAACTTCTATTCAACCAACCACTTCCAACAATAATTATTCTTACGCACAAGCATGTGTACATACATACATATGTATGTTCAAATGTAAATCACAAAATCCTGAAAACTAGCTTCCTCTTTTTCATTCATAATGCTTCTTCTTAAGTTGTCCAAATTGGTGATGCAATTTGGCAATATGGCATTTGATAAAATTGTCAAAAGAAAAATGTTTGTGATTTTATAAATACCAACTTCGATGCATATTGAGGGCTTTCATTATAACGCGCATAACTACTTCCATAACTAGGCACTTTTCCTATGAAATAATACCAAACTATTTATATGCCCTAATCGAAGTAATAATATGGTAGTAAAAAATGCAAATAAAGATGCGAGTATATTGCCCAATAAATGCCCAGTAACGTATTAGCAATATAATCTAAATATTTTCATGCATTGTTCATATACATTTTTGCAAATAATTTTCCAATATGCCGAATTGCCGAGTTGGCAGAGCTTATGGAAATTTTAATTTGCTATTTGAAAAACCTGATCTTATTCTGTCGAAAAATTGTTCGCGCAGTCGAACAACCAAGTTTTCAGCAGCTGTGTTGCAGTTAATACATAAAAGTCGAGTTTTACCCGTTTCTGGCTCGAATTCGCACTGTGACGTCATATTGTATATGCTGACTTGTTTATCACATGTCAGTACAAAGTAAGAATTTTACACTATTTTCATAGATAAATATAGTAATAAATGGGAGGGGCGAAATGAATTAAAGTAATTTTGCCAAGAAAAATAACATTATGTCGCAAAAGAGCAATAAATTCCTATATTTTAGTATTAATAATAAATTCCCCTTTTATCTGTCAGTTGATTAAAGCTGCAAACGGCAACACTTTTAAGCACCGACGACACATAATTTGGCTCGTGCCTATTGTATTTCGTTGGCTAATTGCTACGAGCATTCATATGTATATATATATATCTGTATACGCGGATTTACATAAAGTCTTTGGCCGCTTTAGAACGTAGCAAGCGGCAAGTTTTTTTTATATCTGCCTTTACTTTGGAGTATTATTGAATATGTATGTATGTACATTTCTAATTTGGTTCATATTTTCATACATATATATTCAATGATACAATGCTCAAAAGCTGATCGACAGGCACAGGCTTCTGTGTACATATGCACATACGTATTTAAGGGTGGAATTGATGCTAGTCAAGTGCTCTTTGACTTGGCTTATCAAACTACAAATGATGAAATTAATTGTAGTGAAATTCATTTTTTTGTAGTTTTTATAGTTACTCCGAAAATATAATACATTCTGCGGAAACCAAGCAATTTAAGTAAATTTGTTTTTTTTCTTTTTGAAATACGTTTTAAATCGTTTGTAGTTTTTCATACGAAAAAAAAATTTTTTTTTGGTCCACATGTTTCGGAGATATCGCTAACGCATCTCAAAAAAACCAAGAACGCAGCAATTTGGAAGCACTAAAAGTACTTTTCCTATAACTACAAACGATGAAATTGATTGTAGTGAAATTCATTTTTTTGTAGTTTTTATAGTTACTCCGAAAATATAATACATTGTGCGGAAACCAAGCAATTTAAGTAAATTTGGTTTTTTTGTTTTTGAAATACGTTTTAAATCGTTTGTAGTTTTTCATACGAAAAAAAATTTTTTTTTTGGTCCACAGGTTTCGGAGATATCGCTAACGCATCTCAAAAAAACCAAGAACGCAGCAATTTGGAAGCACTAAAAGTACTTTTCCTATAACTACAAACGATGAAATTGATTGTAGTGAAATTAATTTTTTTGTAGTTCTTATAGTTACTCCGAAAATATAATACATTGTGCGGAAACCAAGCAATTTAAGCAAATTTGGGTTTTTTCTTTCTGAAATACGTTTTAAATCGTTTGTAGTTTTTCATAGGAAAAAAAATTTTTTTTTGGTCCACAGGTTTCGGAGATATCGCTAACGCATCTCAAAAAAACCAAGAACGCAGCAATTTGGAAGCACTAAAAGTACTTTTCCTATAACTACAAACGATGGAATTGATTGTAGTGAAATTCATTTTTTTGTAGTTCTTATAGTTACTCCGAAAATATAATACATTGTGCGGAAACCAAGCAATTTAAGCAAATTTGGGTTTTTTCTTTCTGAAATACGTTTTAAATCGTTTGTAGTTTTTCATAGGAAAAAAAATTTTTTTTTTGGTCCACAGGTTTCGGAGATATCGCTAACGCATCTCAAAAAAACCAAGAACGCAGCAATTTGGAAGCACTAAAAGTACTTTTCCTATAACTACAAACGATGAAATTGATTGTAGTGAAATTCATTTTTTTGTAGTTTTTATAGTTACTCCGAAAATATAATACATTGTGCGAAAACCAAGCAATTTAAGGAAATTTGGGTTTTTTCTTTTTGAAATACGTTTTAAGTCGTTTGTAGTTTTCATACGAAAAAAATTTTTTTTTTGGTCCACAGGTTTCGGAGATATAGCTAACGAATCTCAAAAAACCAAGAACGCAGCTATTTGGAAGCACTAAAAGTACTTTTCCTATAACTACAAACGATGAAATTGATTGTAGTGAAATTAATTTTTTTGTAGTTCTTATAGTTACTCCGAAAATATAATACATTTTGCGGAAACCAAGCAATTTAAGCAAATTTGGGTTTTTTCTTTCTGAAATACGTTTTAAATCGTTTGTAGTTTTTCATAGGAAAAAAATTTTTTTTTTGGTCCACAGGTTTCGGAGATATCGCTAACGCATCTCAAAAAAACCAAGAACGCAGCAATTTGGAAGCACTAAAAGTACTTTTCCTATAACTACAAACGATGAAATTGATTGTAGTGAAATTCATTTTTTTGTAGTTTTTATAGTTACTCCGAAAATATAATACATTTTGCGGAAACCAAGCAATTTAAGGAAATTTGGGTTTTTTCTTTTTGAAATACGTTTTAAATCGTTTGTAGCTTTCATACGAAAAAAAATTTTTTTTTTGGTCGACAGGTTTCGGAGATATGGCTAACGCATCTCAAAAAAACCAAGAACGCAGCAATTTGGAAGCACTAAAAGTACTTTTCCTATAACTACAAACGATGAAATTGATTGTAGTGAAATTCATTTTTTTGTAGTTCTTATAGTTACTCCGAAAATATAATACATTGTGCTGAAACCAAGCAATTTAAGTAAATTTGGTTTTTTTTGTTTTTGAAATACGTTTTAAATGGTTTGTAGTTTTTCATAGGAAAAAAAATTTTTTTTTGGTCCATAGGTTTCGGATATATCGCTAACGCATCTCAAAAAAACCAAGAACGCAGCAATTTGGAAGCACTAAACGTACTTTTCCTATAACTACAAACGATGAAATTGATTGTAGTGAAATTCATTTTTTGTAGTTCTTATAGTTACTCCGAAAATATAATACATTGTGCTGAAACCAAGCAATTTAAGTAAATTTGGTTTTTTTTGTTTTTGAAATACGTTTTAAATCGTTTGTAGTTTTTCATAGGAAAAAAAATTTTTTTTGGTCCATAGGTTTCGGAGATATCGCTAACGCATCTCAAAAAAACGAAGAACGCAGCAATTTGGAAGCACTAAAAGTACTTTTCCTATAACTACAAACGATGAAATTGATTGTAGTGAAATTCATTTTTTTGTAGTTTTTATAGTTACTCCGAAAATATAATACATTGTGCGGAAACCAAGCAATTTAAGCAAATTTGGGTTTTTTCTTTCTGAAATACGTTTTAAATCGTTTGTAGTTTTTCATAGAAAAAAAATTTTTTTTTTGGTCCACAGGTTTCGGAGATATCGCTAACGCATCTCAAAAAAACCAAGAACGCAGCAATTTGGAAGCACTAAAAGTACTTTTCCTATAACTACAAACGATGAAATTGATTGTAGTGAAATTAATTTTTTTGTAGTTCTTATAGTTACTCATAAAATATAATACATTGTGCGGAAACCAAGCAATTTAAGCAAATTTGGGTTTTTTCTTTCTGAAATACGTTTTAAATCGTTTGTAGTTTTTCATAGGAAAAAAATTTTTTTTTTGGTCCACAGGTTTCGGAGATATCGCTAACGCATCTCAAAAAAACCAAGAACGCAGCAATTTGGAAGCACTAAAAGTACTTTTCCTATAACTACAAACGATGAAATTGATTGTAGTGAAATTCATTTTTTGTAGTTTTTATAGTTACTCCGAAAATATAATACATTGTGCGGAAACCAAGCAATTTAAGGAAATTTGGGTTTTTTCTTTTTGAAATACGTTTTAAATCGTTTGTAGTTTTCATACGAAAAAAATTTTTTTTTTGGTCGACAGGTTTCGGAGATATCGCTAACGCATCTCAAAAAAACCAAGAACGCAGCAATTTGGAAGCACTAAAAGTACTTTTCCTATAACTACAAACGATGAAATTGATTGTAGTGAAATTCATTTTTTTGTAGTTCTTATAGTTACTCCGAAAATATAATACATTGTGCGGAAACCAAGCAATTTAAGTAAATTTGGTTTTTTTGTTTTTGAGATACGTTTTAAATCGTTTGTAGTTTTTCATAGGAAAAAAAATTTTTTTTTGGTCCATAGGTTTCGGAGATATCGCTAACGCATCTCAAAAAAACCAAGAACGCAGCAATTTGGAAGCACTAAAAGTACTTTTCCTATAACTACAAACGATGAAATTGATTGTAGTGAAATTAATTTTTTTGTAGTTCTTATAGTTACTCCGAAAATATAATACATTTTGCGGAAACCAAGCAATTTAAGCAAATTTGGGTTTTTTCTTTCTGAAATACGTTTTAAATCGTTTGTAGTTTTTCATAGGAAAAAAAATTTTTTTTTTGGTCCACAGGTTTCGGAGATATCGCTAACGCATCTCAAAAAAACCAAGAACGCAGCAATTTGGAAGCACTAAAAGTACTTTTCCTATAACTACAAACGATGAAATTGATTGTAGTGAAATTCATTTTTTTGTAGTTCTTATAGTTACTCCGAAAATATAATACATTGTGCGGAAACCAAGCAATTTAAGTTAATTTGGTTTTTTTGTTTTTGAAATACGTTTTAAATCGTTTGTAGTTTTTCATAGGAAAAAAAATTTTTTTTTTGGTCCATAGGTTTCGGAGATATCGCTAACGCATCTCAAAAAAACCAAGAACCCAGCAATTTGGAAGCACTAAAAGTACTTTTCCTATAACTACAAACGATGAAATTGATTGTAGTGAAATTAATTTTTTTGTAGTTCTTATAGTTACTCCGAAAATATAATACATTGTGCGGAAACCAAGCAATTTAAGCAAATTTGGGTTTTTTCTTTCTGAAATACGTTTTAAATCGTTTGTAGTTTTTCATAGGAAAAAAAATTTTTTTTTTGGTCCACAGGTTTCGGAGATATCGCTAACGCATCTCAAAAAAACCAAGAACGCAGCAATTTGGAAGCACTAAAAGTACTTTTCCTATAACTACAAACGATGAAATTGATTGTAGTGAAATTCATTTTTTTGTAGTTCTTATAGTTACTACGAAAATATAATACATTGCAAAATTGGGAAATTCGAATACACCCGGTTGGGTATTCCAAACAATGATTTTTGCACAGCAAATGGGTTCTTTGTATAATTCTCTCGATTTAAATTACAAGCATATTAAAGTTTTTGAATGTGCAAGTAAATATTGTTGCTTACAATTCATATGTTCAAAAATAAAACAAACTTCATTTCAGCATACCCCTTCTAACAAAAATTATTCTTACGCTCAAGCAAATGTACGTACATACATATGTATCTCTGCTCATATGTAAGCTAAGAAATGTATGAACATGGTAATGTATCTGCTATGACGATCGTAGCGTATAAACAAACTTAGATATATATGCAAACACATACATATGTATATTCTTAAACTAAAGATCAACCAACACCCCACTTCACTCCACTTCACAACCTCTTCATTGATACCAATATATCCAAGCATAAGCTAACATATGTATGTTTGTACATTCACATGTTCAAAAAAAAAAAACTTCTATTCAACCAACCACTTCCAACAATAATTATTCTTACGCACAAGCATGTGTACATACATACATATGTATGTTCAAATGTAAATCACAAAATCCTGAAAACTAGCTTCCTCTTTTTCATTCATAATGCTTCTTCTTAAGTTGTCCAAATTGGTGATGCAATTTGGCAATATGGCATTTGATAAAATCGTCAAAAGAAAAATGTTTGTGATTTTATAAATACCAACTTCGATGCATATTGAGGGCTTTCATTATAACGCGCATAACTACTTCCATAACTAGGCACTTTTCCTATGAAATAATACCAAACTATTTATATGCCCTAATCGAAGTAATAATATGGTAGTAAAAAATGCAAATAAAGATGCGAGTATATTGCCCAATAAATGCCCAGTAACGTATTAGCAATATAATCTAAATATTTTCATGCATTGTTCATATACATTTTTGCAAATAATTTTCCAATATGCCGAATTGCAGAGTTGGCAGAGCTTATGGAAATTTTAATTTGCTATTTGAAAAACCTGATCTTATTCTGTCGAAAAATTGTTCGCGCAGTCGAACAACCAAGTTTTCAGCAGCTGTGTTGCAGTTAATACATAAAAGTCGAGTTTTACCCGTTTCTGGCCCGAATTCGCACTGTGACGTCATATTGTATATGCTGACTTGTTTATCACATGTCAGTACAAAGTAAGAATTTTACACTATTTTCATAGATAAATATAGTAATAAATGGGAGGGGCGAAATGAATTAAAGTAATTTTGCCAAGAAAAATAACATTATGTCGCAAAAGAGCAATAAATTCCTTTATTTTAGTATTAATAATAAATTCCCCTTTTAGCTGTCAGTTGATTAAAGCTGCAAACGGCAACACTTTTAACCACCGACGACACATAATTTGGCTCGTGCCTATTGTATTTCGTTGGCTAATTTCTACGAGCATTCATATGTATATATATATATCTGTATACGCGGATTTACATAAAGTCTTTGGTCGCTTTAGAACGTAGCAAGCGGCAAGTTTTTTTTATATCTGCCTTTACTTTGGAGTATTATTGAATATGTATGTATGTACATTTCTAATTTGGTTCATATTTTCATACATATATATTCAATGATACAATGCTCAAAAGCTGATCGACAGGCACAGGCTTCTGTGTACATATGCACATACGTATTTAAGGGTGGAATTGATGCTAGTCAAGTGCTCTTTGACTTGGCTTATCAAACTACAAATGATGAAATTAATTGTAGTGAAATTCATTTTTTTGTAGTTTTTATAGTTACTCCGAAAATATAATACATTCTGCGGAAACCAAGCAATTTAAGTAAATTTGTTTTTTTTCTTTTTGAAATACGTTTTAAATCGTTTGTAGTTTTTCATACGAAAAAAAAATTTTTTTTTGGTCCACAGGTTTCGGAGATATCGCTAACGCATCTCAAAAAAACCAAGAACGCAGTAATTTGGAAGCACTAAAAGTACTTTTCCTATAACTACAAACGATGAAATTGATTGTAGTGAAATTCATTTTTTTGTAGTTTTTATAGTTACTCCGAAAATATAATACATTGTGCGGAAACCAAGCAATTTAAGTAAATTTGGTTTTTTTTCTTTTTGAAATACGTTTTAAATCGTTTGTAGTTTTTCATACGAAAAAAAAATTTTCTTTTGGTCCACAGGTTTCGGAGATATCGCTAACACATCTCAAAAAAACCAAGAACGCAGCAATATGGAAGCACTAAAAGTACTTTTCCTATAACTACAAACGATGAAATTGATTGTAGTGAAATTCATTTTTTTGTAGTTTTTATAGTTACTCCGAAAATATAATACATTGTGCGGAAACCAAGCAATTTAAGCAAATTTGGGTTTTTTCTTTCTGAAATACGTTTTAAATCGTTTGTAGTTTTTCATACGAAAAATAATTTTTTTTTGGTCCACAGGTTTCGGAGATATCGCTAACGCATCTCAAAAAAACCAAGAACGCAGCAATTTGGAAGCACTAAAAGTACTTTTCCTATAACTACAAACGATGAAATTGATTGTAGTGAAATTCATTTTTTTGTAGTTTTTATAGTTACTCCGAAAATATAATACATTGTGCGGAAACCAAGCAATTTAAGGAAATTTGGGTTTTTTCTTTTTGAAATACGTTTTAAATCGTTTGTAGTTTTTCATACGAAAAAAAATTTTTTTTTTGGTCGACAGGTTTCGGAGATATCGCTGACGCATCTCAAAAAAACCAAGAACGCAGCAATTTGGAAGCACTAAAAGTACTTTTCCTATAACTACAAACGATAAAATTGATTGTAGTGAAATTCATTTTTTTGTAGTTTTTATAGTTACTCCGAAAATATAATACATTGTGCGGAAACCAAGCAATTTAAGTAAATTTGTTTTTTTTGTTTTTGAAATACGTTTTAAATCGTTTGTAGTTTTTCATACGAAAAAAATTTTTTTTTTGGTCCACAGGTTTCGGAGATATCGCTAACGCATCTCAAAAAACCAAGAACGCAGCAATTTGGAAGCACTAAAAGTACTTTTCCTATAACTACAAACGATGAAATTGATTGTAGTGAAATTCATTTTTTTGTAGTTTTTATAGTTACTCCGAAAATATAATACATTGTGCGGAAACCAAGCAATTTAAGTAAATTTGGTTTTTTTGTTTTTGAAATACGTTTTAAATCGTTTGTAGTTTTTCATACGAAAAAAAATTTTTTTTTTGGTCCACAGGTTTCGGAGATATCGCTAACGCATCTCAAAAAAACCAAGAACGCAGCAATTTGGAAGCACTAAAAGTACTTTTCCTATAACTACAAACGATGAAATTGATTGTAGTGAAATTAATTTTTTTGTAGTTCTTATAGTTACTCCGAAAATATAATACATTGTGCGGAAACCAAGCAATTTAAGCAAATTTGGGTTTTTTCTTTCTGAAATACGTTTTAAATCGTTTGTAATTTTTCATAGGAAAAAAAATTTTTTTTTGGTCCACAGGTTTCGGAGATATCGCTAACGCATCTCAAAAAAACCAAGAACGCAGCAATTTGGAAGCACTAAAAGTACTTTTCCTATAACTACAAACGATGGAATTGATTGTAGTGAAATTCATTTTTTTGTAGTTCTTATAGTTACTCCGAAAATATAATACATTATGCGGAAACCAAGCAATTTAAGCAAATTTGGGTTTTTTCTTTCTGAAATACGTTTTAAATCGTTTGTAGTTTTTCATAGGAAAAAAATTTTTTTTTTGGTCCACAGGTTTCGGAGATATCGCTAACGCATCTCAAAAAAACCAAGAACGCAGCAATTTGGAAGCACTAAAAGTACTTTTCCTATAACTACAAACGATGAAATTGATTGTAGTGAAATTAATTTTTTTGTAGTTCTTATAGTTACTCATAAAATATAATACATTGTGCGGAAACCAAGCAATTTAAGCAAATTTGGGTTTTTCTTTCTGAAATACGTTTTAAATCGTTTGTAGTTTTTCATACGAAAAAAAATTTTTTTTTTGGTCCACAGGTTTCGGAGATATCGCTAACGCATCTCAAAAAAACCAAGAACGCAGCAATTTGGAAGCACTAAAAGTACTTTTCCTATAACTACAAACGATGAAATTGATTGTAGTGAAATTAATTTTTTTGTAGTTCTTATAGTTACTCCGAAAATATAATACATTGTGCGGAAACCAAGCAATTTAAGCAAATTTGGGTTTTTTCTTTCTGAAATACGTTTTAAATCGTTTGTAGTTTTTCATAGGAAAAAAAATTTTTTTTGGTCCACAGGTTTCGGAGATATCGCTAACGCATCTCAAAAAAACCAAGAACGCAGCAATTTGGAAGCACTAAAGGTACTTTTCCTATAACTACAAACGATGAAATTGATTGTAGTGAAATTAATTTTTTTGTAGTTTTTATAGTTACTCCGAAAATATAATACATTGTGCGGAAACCAAGCAACTTAAGGAAATTTTGGTTTTTTCTTTTTGAAATACGTTTTAAATCGTTTGTAGTTTTTCATAGGAAAAAAAATTTTTTTTTTGGTCCACAGGTTTCGGAGATATCGCTAACGCATCTCAAAAAACCAAGAACGCAGCTATTTGGAAGCACTAAAAGTACTTTTCCTATAACTACAAACGATGAAATTGATTGTAGTGAAATTAATTTTTTTGTAGTTTTTATAGTTACTCCGAAAATATAATACATTGTGCGAAAACCAAGCAATTTAAGGAAATTTGGGTTTTTTCTTTTTGAAATACGTTTTAAGTCGTTTGTAGTTTTCATACGAAAAAAAATTTTTTTTTTGGTCCACAGGTTTCGGAGATATAGCTAACGCATCTCAAAAAAACCAAGAACGCAGCAATTTGGAAGCACTAAAAGTACTTTTCCTATAACTACAAACGATGAAATTGATTGTAGTGAAATTCATTTTTTTGTAGTTTTTATAGTTACTCCGAAAATATAATACATTGTGCGGAAACCAAGCAATTTAAGGAAATTTGGGTTTTTTCTTTTTGAACTACGTTTTAAATCGTTTGTAGTTTTTCATACGAAAAAAAAAATTTTTTTTTGGTCGACAGGTTTCGGAGATATCGCTAACGCATCTCAAAAAAACCAAGAACGCAGCAATTTGGAAGCACTAAAAGTACTTTTCCTATAACTACAAACGATGAAATTGATTGTAGTGAAATTCATTTTTTTGTAGTTTTTATAGTTACTCCGAAAATATAATACATTGTGCGGAAACCAAGCAATTTAAGCAAATTTGAGTTTTTTCTTTTTGAAATACGTTTTAAATCGTTTGTAGTTTTCATAGGAAAAAAAATTTTTTTTTTGGTCGACAGGTTTCGGAGATATCGCTAACGCATCTCAAAAAACCAAGAACGCAGCTATTTGGAAGCACTAAAAGTACTTTTCCTATAACTACAAACGATGAAATTGATTGTAGTGAAATTCATTTTTTTGTAGTTCTTATAGTTACTACGAAAATATAATACATTGCAAAATTGGGAAATTCGAATACACCCGGTTGGGTATTCCAAACACTATAAGAACTACAAAAAAATGAATTTCACTACAATCAATTTCATCGTTTGTAGTTATAGGAAAAGTACTTTTAGTGCTTCCAAATTGCTGCGTTCTTGGTTTTTTTGAGATGCGTTAGCGATATCTCCGAAACCTATGGACAAAAAAAAATTTTTTTTTTCTATGAAAAACTACAAACGATTTAAAACGTATTTCAAAAAGAAAAAACCCAAACCAATTTAAGCAAATTTGGGTTTTTCTTTCTGAAATACGTTTTAAATCGTTTGTAGTTTTTCATACGAAAAAAAATTTTTTTTTTGGTCCACAGGTTTCGGAGATATCGCTAACGCATCTCAAAAAAACCAAGAACGCAGCAATTTGGAAGCACTAAAAGTACTTTTCCTATAACTACAAACGATGAAATTGATTGTAGTGAAATTAATTTTTTTGTAGTTCTTATAGTTACTCCGAAAATATAATACATTGTGCGGAAACCAAGCAATTTAAGCAAATTTGGGTTTTTTCTTTCTGAAATACGTTTTAAATCGTTTGTAGTTTTTCATAGGAAAAAAAATTTTTTTTGGTCCACAGGTTTCGGAGATATCGCTAACGCATCTCAAAAAAACCAAGAACGCAGCAATTTGGAAGCACTAAAAGTACTTTTCCTATAACTACAAACGATGGAATTGATTGTAGTGAAATTCATTTTTTTGTAGTTCTTATAGTTACTCCGAAAATATAATACATTGTGCGGAAACCAAGCAATTTAAGCAAATTTGGGTTTTTTCTTTCTGAAATACGTTTTAAATCGTTTGTAGTTTTTCATAGGAAAAAAAATTTTTTTTTTGGTCCACAGGTTTCGGAGATATCGCTAACGCATCTCAAAAAACCAAGAACGCAGCTATTTGGAAGCACTAAAAGTACTTTTCCTATAACTACAAACGATGAAATTGATTGTAGTGAAATTAATTTTTTTGTAGTTTTTATAATTACTCCGAAAATATAATACATTGTGCGAAAACCAAGCAATTTAAGGAAATTTGGGTTTTTTCTTTTTGAAATACGTTTTAAGTCGTTTGTAGTTTTCATACGAAAAAAAATTTTTTTTTTGGTCCACAGGTTTCGGAGATATAGCTAACGCATCTCAAAAAAACCAAGAACGCAGCAATTTGGAAGCACTAAAAGTACTTTTCCTATAACTACAAACGATGAAATTGATTGTAGTGAAATTCATTTTTTTGTAGTTTTTATAGTTACTCCGAAAATATAATACATTGTGCGGAAACCAAGCAATTTAAGGAAATTTGGGTTTTTTCTTTTTGAACTACGTTTTAAATCGTTTGTAGTTTTTCATACGAAAAAAAAAATTTTTTTTTGGTCGACAGGTTTCGGAGATATCGCTAACGCATCTCAAAAAAACCAAGAACGCAGCAATTTGGAAGCACTAAAAGTACTTTTCCTATAACTACAAACGATGAAATTGATTGTAGTGAAATTCATTTTTTTGTAGTTTTTATAGTTACTCCGAAAATATAATACATTGTGCGGAAACCAAGCAATTTAAGCAAATTTGAGTTTTTTCTTTTTGAAATACGTTTTAAATCGTTTGTAGTTTTCATAGGAAAAAAAATTTTTTTTTTGGTCGACAGGTTTCGGAGATATCGCTAACGCATCTCAAAAAACCAAGAACGCAGCTATTTGGAAGCACTAAAAGTACTTTTCCTATAACTACAAACGATGAAATTGATTGTAGTGAAATTCATTTTTTTGTAGTTCTTATAGTTACTACGAAAATATAATACATTGCAAAATTGGGAAATTCGAATACACCCGGTTGGGTATTCCAAACACTATAAGAACTACAAAAAAATGAATTTCACTACAATCAATTTCATCGTTTGTAGTTATAGGAAAAGTACTTTTAGTGCTTCCAAATTGCTGCGTTCTTGGTTTTTTTGAGATGCGTTAGCGATATCTCCGAAACCTATGGACAAAAAAAAAATTTTTTTTTTCTATGAAAAACTACAAACGATTTAAAACGTATTTCAAAAAGAAAAAACCCAAATTTGCTTAAATTGCTTGGTTTCCGCACAATGTATTATATTTTCGGAGTAACTATAAAAACTACAAAAAAATGAATTTCACTACAATCAATTTCATCGTTTGTAGTTTAGGAAAAGTACTTTTAGTGCTTCCAAATTGCTGCGTTCTTGGTTTTTTTGAGATGCGTTAGCGATATCTCCGAAACCTGTGGACCAAAAGAAAAATTTTTTTTCGTATGAAAAACTACAAACGATTTAAAACGTATTTCAAAAAGAAAAAAAACAAATTTACTTAAATTGCTTGGTTTCCGCACAATGTATTATATTTTCGGAGTAACTATAAAAACTACAAAAAAATGAATTTCACTACAATCAATTTCATCGTTTGTAGTTATAGGAAAAGTACTTTTAGTGCTTCCAAATTGCTGCGTTCTTGGTTTTTTTGAGATGCGTTAGCGATATCTCCGAAACCTGTGGACCGAAAAAAAATTTTTTTTTTCGTATGAAAAACTACAAACGATTTAAAACGTATTTCAAAAAGAAAAAACCAAAATTTCCTTAAATTGCTTGGTTTCCGCACAATGTATTATATTTTCGGAGTAACTATAAAAACTACAAAAAAATTAATTTCACTACAATCAATTTCATCGTTTGTAGTTATAGGAAAAGTACCTTTAGTGCTTCCAAATTGCTGCGTTCTTGGTTTTTTTGAGATGCGTTAGCGATATCTCCGAAACCTGTGGACCAAAAAAAAATTTATTTTTCGTATGAAAAACTACAAACGATTTAAAACGTATTTCAGAAAGAAAAAACCCAAATTTGCTTAAATTGCTTGGTTTCCGCACAATGTATTATATTTTCGGAGTAACTATAAGAACTACAAAAAAATGAATTTCACTACAATCAATTTCATCGTTTGTAGTTATAGGAAAAGTACTTTTAGTGCTTTCAAATTGCTGCGTTCTTGGTTTTTTTGAGATGCGTTAGCGATATCTCCGAAACCTGTGGACCAAAAAAAAATTTATTTTTCGTATGAAAAACTACAAACGATTTAAAACGTATTTCAGAAAGAAAAAACCCAAATTTGCTTAAATTGCTTGGTTTCCGCACAATGTATTATATTTTCGGAGTAACTATAAGAACTACAAAAAAATGAATTTCACTACAATCAATTTCATCGTTTGTAGTTATAGGAAAAGTACTTTTAGTGCTTCCAAATTGCGGCGTTCTTGATTTTTTTGAGATGCGTTAGCGATATCTCCGAAACCTGTCGACCAAAAAAAAATTTTTTTTTTTCGTATGAAAAACTACAAACGATTTAAAACGTATTTCAAAAAGAAAAAACCCAAATTTCCTTAAATTGCTTGGTTTCCGCACAATGTATTATATTTTCGGAGTAACTATAAAAACTACAAAAAAATGAATTTCAATACAATCAATTTCATCGTTTGTAGTTATAGGAAAAGTACTTTTAGTGCTTCCAAATTGCTGCGTTCTTGGTTTTTTTGAGATGCGTTAGCGATATCTCCGAAACCTGTGGACCAAAAAAAAAAATTTTTTTTCGTATGAAAAACTACAAACGATTTAAAACGTATTTCAAAAAGAAAAAACCAAATTTACTTAAATTGCTTGGTTTCCGCATAATGTATTATATTTTCGGAGTAACTATAAGAACTACAAAAAAATGAATTTTACTGCAATCAATTTCATCGTTTGTAGTTATAGGAAAAGTACTTTTAGTGCTTCCAAATTGCTGCGTTCTTGGTTTTTTTGAGATGCGTTAGCGATATCTCCGAAACCTGTGGACCAAAAAAAAAATTTTTTTTCCTATGAAAAACTACAAACGATTTAAAACGTATTTCAAAAACAAAAAAACCAAATTTACTTAAATTGCTTGGTTTCCGCACAATGTATTATATTTTCGTAGTAACTATAAGAACTACAAAAAAATGAATTTCACTACAATCAATTTCATCGTTTGTAGTTATAGGAAAAGTACTTTTAGTGCTTCCAAATTGCTGCGTTCTTGGTTTTTTTGCGATGCGTTAGCGATATCTCCGAAACCTGTGGACCAAAAAAAATTTTTTTTTCGTATGAAAAACTACAAACGATTTAAAACGTATTTCAAAAACAAAAAAAAAACAAATTTACTTAAATTGCTTGGTTTCCGCACAATGTATTATATTTTCGGAGTAACTATAAAAACTACAAAAAAATGAATTTCACTACAATCAATTTTATCGTTTGTAGTTATAGGAAAAGTACTTTTAGTGCTTCCAAATTGCTGCGTTCTTGGTTTTTTTGAGATGCGTTAGCGATATCTCCGAAACCTGTCGACCAAAAAAAAAATTTTTTGTCGTATGAAAAACCACAAACGATTTAAAACGTATTTCAAAAAGAAAAAACCCAAATTTCCTTAAATTGCTTGGTTTCCGCACAATGTATTATATTTTCGGAGTAACTATAAAAACTACAAAAAAATGAATTTCAGTACAATCAATTTCATCGTTTGTAGTTATAGGAAAAGTACTTTTAGTGCTTCCAAATTGCTGCGTTCTTGGTTTTTTTGAGATGCGTTAGCGATATCTCCGAAACCTGTGGACCAAAAAAAAATTATTTTTCGTATGAAAAACTACAAACGATTTAAAACGTATTTCAGAAAGAAAAAACCCAAATTTGCTTAAATTGCTTGGTTTCCGCACAATGTATTATATTTTCGGAGTAACTATAAAAACTACAAAAAAATGAATTTCACTACAATCAATTTCATCGTTTGTAGTTATAGGAAAAGTACTCTTAGTGCTTCCAAATTGCTGCGTTCTTGGTTTTTTTGAGATGCGTTAGCGATATCTCCGAAACCTGTGGACCAAAAGAAAATTTTTTTTCGTATGAAAAACTACAAACGATTTAAAACGTATTTCAAAAAGAAAAAAAACCAAATTTACTTAAATTGCTTGGTTTCCGCACAATGTATTATATTTTCGGAGTAACTATAAAAACTACAAAAAAATGAATTTCACTACAATCAATTTCATCGTTTGTAGTTATAGGAAAAGTACTTTTAGTGCTTCCAAATTGCTGCGTTCTTGGTTTTTTTGAGATGCGTTAGCGATATCTCCGAAACCTGTGGACCAAAAAAAAATTTTTTTTTCGTATGAAAAACTACAAACGATTTAAAACGTATTTCAAAAAGAAAAAAAAAACAAATTTACTTAAATTGCTTGGTTTCCGCAGAATGTATTATATTTTCGGAGTAACTATAAAAACTACAAAAAAATGAATTTCACTACAATTAATTTCATCATTTGTAGTTTGATAAGCCAAGTCAAAGAGCACTTGACTAGCATCAATTCCACCCTTAAATACGTATGTGCATATGTACACAGAAGCCTGTGCCTGTCGATCAGCTTTTGAGCATTGTATCATTGAATATATATGTATGAAAATATGAACCAAATTAGAAATGTACATACATACATATTCAATAATACTCCAAAGTAAAGGCAGATATAAAAAAAACTTGCCGCTTGCTACGTTCTAAAGCGACCAAAGACTTTATGTAAATCCGCGTATACAGATATATATATATACATATGAATGCTCGTAGCAATTAGCCAACGAAATACAATAGGCACGAGCCAAATTATGTGTCGTCGGTGGTTAAAAGTGTTGCCGTTTGCAGCTTTAATCAACTGACAGCTAAAAGGGGAATTTATTATTAATACTAAAATAAAGGAATTTATTGCTCTTTTGCGACATAATGTTATTTTTCTTGGCAAAATTACTTTAATTCATTTCGCCCCTCCCATTTATTACTATATTTATCTATGAAAATAGTGTAAAATTCTTACTTTGTACTGACATGTGATAAACAAGTCAGCATATACAATATGACGTCACAGTGCGAATTCGGGCCAGAAACGGGTAAAACTCGACTTTTATGTATTAACTGCAACACAGCTGCTGAAAACTTGGTTGTTCGACTGCGCGAACAATTTTTCGACAGAATAAGATCAGGTTTTTCAAATAGCAAATTAAAATTTCCATAAGCTCTGCCAACTCGGCAATTCGGCATATTGGAAAATTATTTGCAAAAATGTATATGAACAATGCATGAAAATATTTAGATTATATTGCTAATACGTTACTGGGCATTTATTGGGCAATATACTCGCACCTTTATTTGCATTTTTTACTACCATATTATTACTTCGATTAGGGCATATAAATAGTTTGGTATTATTTCATAGGAAAAGTGCCTAGTTATGGAAGTAGTTATGCGCGTTATAATGAAAGCCCTCAATATGCATCGAAGTTGGTATTTATAAAATCACAAACATTTTTCTTTTGACGATTTTATCAAATGCCATATTGCCAAATTGCATCACCAATTTGGACAACTTAAGAAGAAGCATTATGAATGAAAAAGAGGAAGCTAGTTTTCAGGATTTTGTGATTTACATTTGAACATACATATGTATGTATGTACACATGCTTGTGCGTAAGAATAATTATTGTTGGAAGTGGTTGGTTGAATAGAAGTTTTTTTTTTTTGAACATGTGAATGTACAAACATACATATGTTAGCTTATGCTTGGATATATTGGTATCAATGAGGTGGGTGTGAAGTGGAGTGAAGTGGGGTGTTGGTTGATCTTTAGTTTAAGAATATACATATGTATGTGTTTGCATATATATCTAAGTTTGTTTATACGCTACGATCGTCATAGCAGATACATTACCATGTTCATACATTTCTTAGCTTACATATGAGCATACATACATATGTATGTACGTACATTTGCTTGAGCGTAAGAATAATTTTTGTTAGAACGGGTATGCTGAAATGAAGTTTGTTTTATTTTTGAACATATGAATTGTAAGCAACAATATTTACTTGCACATTCAAAAACTTTAATATGCTTGTAATTTAAATCGAGAGAATTATACAAAGAACCCATTTGCTGTGCAAAAATCATTGTTTGGAATACCCAACCGGGTGTATTCGAATTTCCCAATTTTGCAATGTATTATATTTTCGTAGTAACTATAAGAACTACAAAAAAATGAATTTCACTACAATCAATTTCATCGTTTGTAGTTATAGGAAATGTACTTTTAGTGCTTCCAAATTGCTGCGTTCTTGGTTTTTTTGAGATGCGTTAGCGATATCTCCGAAACCTGTGGACCAAAAGAAAAATTTTTTTTCGTATTAAAACTACAAACCATTTAAAACGTATTTCAAAAAGAAAAAAACCAAATTTACTTAAATTGCTTGGTTTCCGCACAATGTATTATATTTTCGGAGTAACTATAAAAACTACAAAAAAATGAATTTCACTACAATCAATTTCATCGTTTGTAGTTATAGGAAAAGTACTTTTAGTGCTTCCAAATTGCTGCGTTCTTGGTTTTTTTGAGATGCGTTAGCGATATCTCCGAAACCTGTGGACCAAAAAAAAATTTTTTTTCGTATGAAAAACTACAAACGATTTAAAACGTATTTCAAAAAGAAAAAAACCAAATTTACTTAAATTGCTTGGTTTCCGCACAATGTATTATATTTTCGGAGTAACTATAAAAACTACAAAAAAATGAATTTCACTACAATCAATTTTATCGTTTGTAGTTATAGGAAAAGTACTTTTAGTGCTTCCAAATTGCTGCGTTCTTGGTTTTTTTGAGATGCGTTAGCGATATCTCCGAAACCTGTGGACCAAAAAAAAAAATTTTTTTCCTATGAAAAACTACAAACGATTTAAAACGTATTTCAAAAACAAAAAAACCAAATTTACTTAAATTGCTTGGTTTCCGCACAATGTATTATATTTTCGGAGTAACTATAAAAACTACAAAAAAATGAATTTCACTACAATCAATTTCATCGTTTGTAGTTATAGGAAAAGTACTTTTAGTGCTTCCAAATTGCTGCGTTCTTGGTTTTTTTGAGATGCGTTAGCGATATCTCCGAAACCTGTGGACCAAAAAAAAATTTTTTTTCCTATGAAAAACTACAAACGATTTAAAACGTATTTCAAAAACAAAAAAACCAAATTTACTTAAATTGCTTGGTTTCCGCACAATGTATTATATTTTCGGAGTAACTATAAGAACTACAAAAAAATGAATTTCACTACAATCAATTTCATCGTTTGTAGTTATAGGAAAAGTACTTTTAGTGCTTCCAAATTGCTGCGTTCTTGGTTTTTTTGAGATGCGTTAGCGATATCTCCGAAACCTGTGGACCAAAAAAAAATTTTTTTTCGTATGAAAAACTACAAACGATTTAAAACTTATTTCAAAAACAAAAAAACCAAATTTACTTAAATTGCTTGGTTTCCGCACAATGTATTATATTTTCGGAGTAACTATAAAAACTACAAAAAAATGAATTTCACTACAATCAATTTTATCGTTTGTAGTTATAGGAAAAGTACTTTTAGTGCTTCCAAATTGCTGCGTTCTTGGTTTTTTTTAGATGCGTTAGGGATATCTCCGAAACCTGTCGACCAAAAAAAATTTTTTTTCGTATGAAAAACTACAAACGATTTAAAACGTATTTCAAAAAGAAAAAACCCAAATTTCCTTAAATTGCTTGGTTTCCGCACAATGTATTATATTTTCGGAGTAACTATAAAAACTACAAAAAAATGAATTTCACTACAATCAATTTCATCGTTTGTAGTTATAGGAAAAGTACTTTTAGTGCTTCCAAATTGCTGCGTTCTTGGTTTTTTTGAGATGCGTTAGCGATATCTCCGAAACCTGTGGACCAAAAGAAAAATTTTTTTTCGTATTAAAACTACAAACGATTTAAAACGTATTTCAAAAAGAAAAAAACCAAATTTACTTAAATTGCTTGGTTTCCGCACAATGTATTATATTTTCGGAGTAACTATAAAAACTACAAAAAAATGAATTTCACTACAATCAATTTCATCGTTTGTAGTTATAGGAAAAGTACTTTTAGTGCTTCCAAATTGCTGCGTTCTTGGTTTTTTTTGAGATGCGTTAGCGATATCTCCGAAACCTGTGGACCAAAAGAAAATTTTTTTTCGTATGAAAAACTACAAACGATTTAAAACGTATTTCAAAAAGAAAAAAAACCAAATTTACTTAAATTGCTTGGTTTCCGCACAATGTATTATATTTTCGGAGTAACTATAAAAACTACAAAAAAATGAATTTCACTACAATCAATTTCATCGTTTGTAGTTATAGGAAAAGTACTTTTAGTGCTTCCAAATTGCTGCGTTCTTGGTTTTTTTGAGATGCGTTAGCGATATCTCCGAAACCTGTGGACCAAAAAAAAATTTTTTTTTCGTATGAAAAACTACAAACGATTTAAAACGTATTTCAAAAAGAAAAAAAAACAAATTTACTTAAATTGCTTGGTTTCCGCAGAATGTATTATATTTTCGGAGTAACTATAAAAACTACAAAAAAATGAATTTCACTACAATTAATTTCATCATTTGTAGTTTGATAAGCCAAGTCAAAGAGCACTTGACTAGCATCAATTCCACCCTTAAATACGTATGTGCATATGTACACAGAAGCCTGTGCCTGTCGATCAGCTTTTGAGCATTGTATCATTGAATATATATGTATGAAAATATGAACCAAATTAGAAATGTACATACATACATATTCAATAATACTCCAAAGTAAAGGCAGATATAAAAAAAACTTGCCGCTTGCTACGTTCTAAAGCGACCAAAGACTTTATGTAAATCCGCGTATACAGATATATATATATACATATGAATGCTCGTAGCAATTAGCCAACGAAATACAATAGGCACGAGCCAAATTATGTGTCGTCGGTGGTTAAAAGTGTTGCCGTTTGCAGCTTTAATCAACTGACAGCTAAAAGGGGAATTTATTATTAATACTAAAATAAAGGAATTTATTGCTCTTTTGCGACATAATGTTATTTTTCTTGGCAAAATTACTTTAATTCATTTCGCCCCTCCCATTTATTACTATATTTATCTATGAAAATAGTGTAAAATTCTTACTTTGTACTGACATGTGATAAACAAGTCAGCATATACAATATGACGTCACAGTGCGAATTCGGGCCAGAAACGGGTAAAACTCGACTTTTATGTATTAACTGCAACACAGCTGCTGAAAACTTGGTTGTTCGACTGCGCGAACAATTTTTCGACAGAATAAGATCAGGTTTTTCAAATAGCAAATTAAAATTTCCATAAGCTCTGCCAACTCGGCAATTCGGCATATTGGAAAATTATTTGCAAAAATGTATATGAACAATGCATGAAAATATTTAGATTATATTGCTAATACGTTACTGGGCATTTATTGGGCAATATACTCGCATCTTTATTTGCATTTTTTACTACCATATTATTACTTCGATTAGGGCATATAAATAGTTTGGTATTATTTCATAGGAAAAGTGCCTAGTTATGGAAGTAGTTATGCGCGTTATAATGAAAGCCCTCAATATGCATCGAAGTTGGTATTTATAAAATCACAAACATTTTTCTTTTGACGATTTTATCAAATGCCATATTGCCAAATTGCATCACCAATTTGGACAACTTAAGAAGAAGCATTATGAATGAAAAAGAGGAAGCTAGTTTTCAGGATTTTGTGATTTACATTTGAACATACATATGTATGTATGTACACATGCTTGTGCGTAAGAATAATTATTGTTGGAAGTGGTTGGTTGAATAGAAGTTTTTTTTTTTTTTTTGAACATGTGAATGTACAAACATACATATGTTAGCTTATGCTTGGATATATTGGTATCAATGAAGAGGTTGTGAAGTGGAGTGAAGTGGGGTGTTGGTTGATCTTTAGTTTAAGAATATACATATGTATGTGTTTGCATATATATCTAAGTTTGTTTATACGCTACGATCGTCATAGCAGATACATTACCATGTTCATACATTTCTTAGCTTACATATGAGCATAGATACATATGTATGTACGTACATTTGCTTGAGCGTAAGAATAATTTTTGTTAGAAGGGGTATGCTGAAATGAAGTTTGTTTTATTTTTGAACATATGAATTGTAAGCAACAATATTTACTTGCACATTCAAAAACTTTAATATGCTTGTAATTTAAATCGAGAGAATTATACAAAGAACCCATTTGCTGTGCAAAAATCACTGTTTGGAATACCCAACCGGGTGTATTCGAATTTCCCAATTTTGCAATGTATTATATTTTCGTAGTAACTATAAGAACTACAAAAAAATGAATTTCACTACAATCAATTTCATCGTTTGTAGTTATAGGAAAAGTACTTTTAGTGCTTCCAAATTGCTGCGTTCTTGGTTTTTTTGAGATGCGTTAGCGATATCTCCGAAACCTGTGGACTAAAAAAAAAATTTTTTTTCGTATGAAAAACTACAAACGATTTAAAACGTATTTCAAAAACAAAAAACCCAAATTTACTTAAATTGCTTGGTTTCCGCACAATGTATTATATTTTCGGAGTAACTATAAGAACTACAAAAAAATGAATTTCACTACAATCAATTTCATCGTTTGTGGTTATAGGAAAAGTACTTTTAATGCTTCCAAATTGCTGCGTTCTTGGTTTTTTTGAGATGCGTTAGCGATATCTCCGAAACCTGTGGACCAAAAAAAAATTTATTTTTCGTATGAAAAACTACAAACGATTTAAAACGTATTTCAGAAAGAAAAAACCCAAATTTGCCTAAATTGCTTGGTTTCCGCACAATGTATTATATTTTCGGAGTAACTATAAGAACTACAAAAAAATGAATTTCACTACAATCAATTTCATCGTTTGTAGTTATAGGAAAAGTACTTTTAGTGCTTCCAAATTGCTGCGTTCTTGGTTTTTTGAGATGCGTTAGCGATATCTCCGAAACCTGTCGACCAAAAAAAAATTTTTTTTTTGTGTGAAAAACTACAAACGATTTAAAACGTATTTCAAAAAGAAAAAACCCAAATTTCCTTAAATTGCTTGGTTTCCGCACAATGTATTATATTTTCGGAGTAACTATAAAAACTACAAAAAAATGAATTTCACTACAATCAATTTCATCGTTTGTAGTTATAGGAAAAGTACTTTTAGTGCTTCCAAATTGCTGCGTTCTTGGTTTTTTTGAGATGCGTTAGCGATATCTCCGAAACCTGTGGACCAAAAAAAAAATTTTTTTTTCGTATGAAAAACTACAAACGATTTAAAACGTATTTCAAAAAGAAAAAACCCAAATTTACTTAAATTGCTTGGTTTCCGCACAATGTATTATATTTTCGGAGTAACTATAAGAACTACAAAAAAATGAATTTTACTACAATCAATTTCATCGTTTGTAGTTATAGGAAAAGTACTTTTAGTGCTTCCAAATTGCTGCGTTCTTGGTTTTTTTGAGATGCGTTAGCGATATCTCCGAAACCTGTGGACCAAAAAAAAAAATTTTTTTTCCTATGAAAAACTGCAAACGATTTAAAACGTATTTCAAAAACAAAAAAACCAAATTTACTTAAATTGCTTGGTTTCCGCACAATGTATTATATTTTCGGAGTAACTATAAGAACTACAAAAAAATGAATTTCACTACAATCAATTTCATCGTTTGTAGTTATAGAAATCACAAAAAAAATTTGGATTTTTTCAAAGCGGGTTCCAGCGTGATGCAGCTAGATTACCTACCTATTTTTTATTTTATATTTATCTTAAAAATCGTTTAGATATGTTCAAATTTCACCAAATGCTTACGTGTATAGCATATATTGTTGTCTGAGAAAATCATAGATACCGGTGGTATATATAGTATATATCTCATACAACCGATTGTTCAGATAAGAAACTTTGCGCAATTTCTGCCCCGTTTTAACAGCTATAAGCTTCAACTTTCACAAAATGCTTACGCATATAGCATATATTGTTGTCGGAAAAAATCATAGAGATCGGTGGTATATATAGTATATATCTCATACAACCGATTGTTCAGATAAGAAACTTTGCGCAATTTCTTCCCCATTTTAACAGCTAGAAGCTTCAAATTTCACCAAATGCTTACGTGTATAGCATATATTGTTGTCTGAAAAAATCATTGAGTTCGGTCGTATATATTATATACTTCATATAAACTGTCATTTTTGGCCCTTTTTTACGGCTAGGAGCTTCACAATTCATCAAGTTTCATCAAATAGTTACGTTTAGGTCATATATTTTAGAAATACGTGATTCGTAGTCATAGTTTTTACATGCAGACCACAAAAAACGTGAAGCTTTGCATCCTCACACAGATTACCTACCTATTTTTTATTTTATATTTATCTTAAAAATCGTTTAGATATGTTCAAATTTCACCAAATGCTTACGTGTATAGCATATATTGTTGTCTGAGAAAATCATAGATACCGGTGGTATATATAGTATATATCTCATACAACCGATTGTTCAGATAAGAAACTTTGCGCAATTTCTGCCCCGTTTTAACAGCTATAAGCTTCAACTTTCACAAAATGCTTACGCATATAGCATATATTGTTGTCGGAAAAAATCATAGAGATCGGTGGTATATATAGTATATATCTCATACAACCGATTGTTCAGATAAGAAACTTTGCGCAATTTCTTCCCCATTTTAACAGCTAGAAGCTTCAAATTTCACCAAATGCTTACGTGTATAGCATATATTTTTGTCTGAAAAAATCATTGAGTTCGGTCGTATATATTATATACTTCATATAAACTGTCATTTTTGGCCCTTTTTTACGGCTAGAAGCTTCACAAGTCATCAAGTTTCATCAAATAGTTACGTTTAGGTCATATATTTTTGAAATACGTGATTCGTAGTCATAGTTTTTACATGCAGACCACAAAAAACGTGAAGCTTTGCATCCTCACACAGATTACCTACCTATTTTTTATTTTATATTTATCTTAAAAATCGTTTAGATATGTTCAAATTTCACCAAATGCTTACGTGTATAGCATATATTGTTGTCTGAGAAAATTATAGATACCGGTGGTATATATAGTATATATCTCATACAACCGATTGTTCAGATAAGAAACTTTGCGCAATTTCTTCCCCATTTTAACAGCTAGAAGCTTCAAATTTCACCAAATGCTTACGTGTATAGCATATATTGTTGTCTGAAAAAATCACTGAGTTCGGTCGTATGTATATTATATACTTCATATAAACTGTCATTTTTGGCCCTTTTTTACGGCTAGAAGCTTCACAATTCATCAAGTTTCATCAAATAGTTACGTTTAGGTCATATATTTTTGAAATACGTGATTCGTAGTCATTGTTTTTACACGCAGACCACAAAAACCTGAAACTTTGCATCCTCACACAAAGTAACTACCTGTGTTTTATTTTATATTTATCTTAAAAATCGTTAAGGTATGTAGATCTGTTCACTATATATTTCTTATCTTATACATCCGATTATTCGGAGATTACGAGCGGGATAAGATTATTGTTCAGCCCCATTCATGAAAGGTATGAAGTCTTCGGCACAGCCGAAGATAGTCCCGTTTTCACTTGTTAAATTTGTGTTTTGTAATATGATCGCCTAAAAAATATATATAGTATTTATTGTTGAATTTTTTCCATATAAACTGGAAATGTCCCTGAAGATGCTATCGAACCTTCGGAAAAAATAGTGGCATGTTTCATTTGGACTAAGCCGCTATTAGATCGGATTAGCCTTTAGTTAGAAAAACTTCAACAATAAATATATTTATAAATTTTGTTTTTCGAAGTCCAAAAGAAATTTCCGTAAGACGTAAGTTTTGGAAACAGTCCAGAGTTTGATAACTTAATGAAAACTTTAGATTCTGAATGATGCTAAAGTTAAAAAAATATATATATAATTTGACTCTGGTTATTTAACTCTAAATTAACTTATAAATATTTGAAATATGTCTACCAATGTGAATAAAACATGTGATATCTACAGCATAGCACACCCTGTCAAAGCGCTATCGAACTCCATTTTGAACATCCTATCAGTCGGTTAGACAGATAAGATGTCATACTGGTTTTTGTTCGGAGTAATGTCTATTCTGGGAGTACCACAAGTATTTAGTACCATCTCCACAATATATTTATATAGTTACCACTATATACGGCCCACTGTAACAGCGACTAGCATGTGAATATGCACAGACAAAATGTGAGTAATCACTTGCATGTATTTCAAACTATTTATAACGACCTAGGCTAAAGTAGAAACTGTTGGCATTTCATAGTTCATCGAAGGCGGGACCTACGAAAAGGGAAGTCTGTACCACACTTTCCAGAAACATAAGTAATTCCCTAATCTTGCACAGGTCCGCCACTTTTGATAAAAGGGCATAGAGGTCCCCCGCTACTTTTTGGTTTGTTCGGAAATTGAATCTGAAGGAATTTAGTTCCTTGCTACCTCCTTTTCACAAATTTGTCATGTGCGATCCGCCGATTCACCAATCCCATCCACCGATTCGTCCGTCGCGACTCGCTGAAAAATGAGCTCACCAGCCACCAGTTGTTTGGAAATCGATGAACTAATTCGCAACATGCGCATCGTAAGTTCGCCATTCCTATCCACTGACATCCACCAATCCATCATCTACTGATAGATAAGACACTAGTCCGCTGCAAAACCCATCATTATTAACCGATGCACCGTTCACTGAAATCCTATCACCGTTCACCGATTGTACCTGACCATTACGCCTAAGTTCAAATGCAGTTTGCGTAGAATTTTCAGTTCCTAGTTCCTTCCCCTTTTTAATACCAAAATCTGTAGCTACAGATTAATTCAAAAACCAATCTTAACTTAATACCAATTCATCATAAGTATTTAATGCCGCAAAAGCAACAAAAAATTTTATTATGCAAATAATGACAAGCTTTGCTCAAATATAAGCGGTCTTCCATGAATTCCCCCACTTACTCGCTCTTCCTGCTTACAAATGTGTTTAAAAGTATTGGTCTAAAAAGTTGTATAGTCATGATTTGCATTTTCAAATGAATCATTTTTCATTTGCCTCACAAAAAAAAGCTAAAAGTGGAATGCAAAAGAAACAAGTAAGGAAGTCTAAGTTCGGGTTAAACCGAACATTATATACCCAGCTGTACACTTGAAATACTTTTGTTGTTTGTTTTGTGTACTTAATAGTGTTACAAGGCTACGCAATAATATATACATATATATATGGTTCTATTTTGAACTAATTTTCGTTTAAAAGAAGCAAAAAGGATTCAGAGGCTAACATGACCTTGAGGGGGTAATAATGCAGTTTTCCTTCAGATATGGGGATTTCCCTACTGTTTATTTTAAAACAAAGATATAACAGAACAGCAAACATAAAAACACAAGTGCCATTGTACTAAAAAGCATTATTGCAATAAAAGGGCAGGTTTATTAACGAAATTTTCCAACTTTTACTAGAAATAGCTTATAACCTGCATCTACGCACTTTTACAAAATCTTTTATATAAAAAAAAGGCGATTTAACCGATTAGGTCCATTTCTAATGAAACAGGCATACATGTGCACCAAATTTTTCGTCGAGTTATGGCTCCAGAAATGTTGGGAAATGCATTGTAAGAAAGGGGCAGTGCTACTCCCATTTTACAGGATTTGAATTTTTTCCCATTTATTGTTATAATGGCACAAAACACGATTGGTACAAAACTATTTTTCGCTAAGAGTTAATTTATTATTTTTGACGAGCCTTTTTAAAGTCATTTATATAAAAGTGGGCGTGGTCCTTAACCAATATTTTCCATTTTTACTAGAAATATTTCCTGCTATAGGCAAAATTTGTGTACCCAATTTTATTACGACCCTTTAATTTTCCTTCAAGTTATGGCTCCCGAAACATAGAAAATTGCTTAGTCATAAAGGGACGGTGCCAAGCCCATTTTTTAAAATTTGAAGTTTCCTACTATTTTTTTCCTACTTAATTTAAATCCACTTGGGAAATGAAATACCATTGATATATAGCTCTTTTTTGCAAAGATACAGCTTATCTTATTCGCCCACGATACTTCTAAAAATCTTTTATATAAAAGTGGGCGTGGTCCTTAACCGATTTCGTTAATTTTCCTTCAAAGCATTCCTTATAGTAAAGGCAACCTCTCTGCCGAATTTTGTTACGATAGGTTTAACGATTTTTGATTTACGGTAAATAATATTTGTAGAATTGATTTTATCAGAAGTGGGCGGTGCCACGCCCATTTTAAAAAAATGTTTAAAATTTTTATCAAGAGTCTCAATATCAGTCCAGGCGTCAAACTTCAACATTCTAGGTGTATTATTTACTAAATAATCACGGTTTTTGTATTTTCCAAAACGTTATATATATAAAAAATGGGCGTGGTTATCATCCAATTTCGCTCATTTTCAAAAGCAATCTATTCTGGGTCCAGATAAGCTCGTATACCAAATTTGGGAAGATATCTCAATATTTACTCAAGTTATCGTGTTAACGGACAGACGGACAGACGGACGGACGGACGGACATGGCTCAATAAATTTTTTTTGGATACTGATGTTTTTGACGTATGGAAGTCTATATCTATCTCGATTCCTTTATACTTGTAGAACCACCCGTTACCCAATCAAAGTTATAATATCCTGTATACAAGTACATCTGGGTATAAAAATAATGACGGTACAATGAATGAAATAAATGATATAATATATATACATATATAAATTTGGGTGATCCGTATACATCATGCAAATGATTTTTTCCAGTCTCACGCCCCTTTAGATGGTAATGCCTTGGCTAAAAATATCACTTATTAATTTGGTCCCGATTGGAAACGGTGAGATGTGTCAAAGTTAATACTCCTCTATGGAGACTCAAAAAAATTAATAATCAATATTTTCGATTACTCACTTACTTAGTTGGCGCTTAACCATTTAATTCGTTATGCAAGGCGCGCCAGTCGCTTCTTCTCTGGATTAACTGGATCGAACTGGTCACACCAAGGGACATTTTTTGATTATCAATACCCAAAAGCGATAATGCTATAGGTTGCGACGGTTGCGATGGTTATGACGTATTATGCAGGGATCCAAGCTCATCTTTCCAGACACAAACTTATAAGTGATGTCACCAACTATACTATTATCGATTTTGGTAAGTTGGTTTGTTGCTGTGCTGTCCGATCGGTGAGCTTGGGTTTACTTCGATAACCTGCTGATGTTATTTATTGAGCATTTTGATATTTCTCTTAGATTTGACAGCACGAAGCCTCCTAGAGTTCGGGACCCGATATTTGCCAGGGCTGCATACTCGCAGAGGAAATTGGTGACCGTTTCCTACCAACCTTCTTGGTTGCAACCCCTGCACATGTCGATGAAGGGGGCTCCCATTATTTCCGCGTGTGTGGAAAATGGTCAGTGCCCTGTTATAATGACTGCCGCTCTAAATATTTCTTTTGTAGACAATTTTAGTAAATCCTATGTTTTTTTTGTGGTTGTAGTCCGGTAAAATTCTTTTGTTGAAGTCCATAGAGTACCAATTTCGAATAGCGGGTTTCTTCATGTGACTGCCTCAGTGATGTCCAACGATGCATCGACTTTTGCCAGTTCATCCGCCTTTTCGCTATCGTCTATAATCCTGTGACCTGATGCCCATGTAAAAGATATGGTCGCTGAGTACGCACCTTCTTACAGTTATCGAAGGCCTTGGAGGACGTTTCTTGGCTGTCTGTGCAAATGCATGCCTCTCGACCGATAACAGAGTTCTCCACCAGCAATCAACAGGCTTTCTCTATTTCTAGTAGCTCTATTTGATATATGCTAGTTGAGTTTGGAAAACGAATTGAGAGTGCGACAGCACCAACACTGCCGTCCATTTTGGACCCGACAGTGAATAGTAAGGTGACACCCTCCTTACATAATATATCGCCTGACCAGCTCGTTCTCGAGAGTATCTCCACCTTAAAGTTCATGTCAAAGTTCAATGCAAGCGAAAGATAATCTGTTGTCGAGACGATTTTGGATATTATAAATAAAAAAATTTATACAAACTTTTTGAATCTTAACTTTGGTCCCATTGCGGGGACTTCACCAATCGGGAAAAAAAATTTTATGCGATACTCTTGACCAAAGTATTACCATCTGAAGTGATTAAAACTGAAAAAAAAAAACATGTATTTTATTTATAAGGGCCACCCTTATATTTATAGATTTGTATGCGCAACAACTGTGTTTCAACAGCTGTTGCAAGGCATTAAGGTTCAATTTATCTGCGTCGTATTATTAGGTTTTTGTATTGTTATTTGTGTTTTAATTTAATTCCATTTCAAAATAAACTATGTAGCCAAAACTGGGAATAATAAAGTTATGTTGCATATTTAAAGGCGCAAAAACTATGAAAATTTAAAATGATTAGTTTTCATTACAAAGCATGTTGAGGCAATCGAAAAAATTTTTTTTTGGAAAGAATTAATTAATATTTTTTTTATAGGTATGTATGTATGTATGCACTAAGTTTTTATGATACGCTGTACATTTTTAAAAGCAGAACGTGAAGTTTAGGGCATGGCTCACTTAAAGTGGTCATCAAATGAGATGCCTGATAACACATGCCGGCAAATCTGAAGGCCTTCTTTGAATCCTGTGTTAGAGCCTGGTTGGGTTGGTTCGTGTTTTCGAGATATATAAGCCTAAAAGTGCCAAAACCACGTTTTTTTGCTATATTTATTGTGCTTTGTCTTCACGAAAACTTTTTTTTTTACAAATGGATACATAATTATTGAGAATTCCATTGACCATTGGTCTATTGTGCCCTCATCTGGTTTGCAGCACCTCATCCAAGCCGACTTCCGACTGAGTGCGATATGACCTACCAACGTGGTCGTACTTAAGTCGTTATCGATATGGTCGGGGAAGTACCTAAATGGCGCTTGTTACCGAAACGTACCGGATATATATCCAGCAAAGGACCATCAGCATCAATAACACTCCCCAAAACCATCGGAGTGTGTCTTTATTGCTTTAAAAGCAATAACAACAAAATAGGAGGTAACTAGTTCGGAGCTATAGAAAAGAAAATGCAGTGCGGGCAATTTTCACCACTTATCATGTTCAATTCGCCAGTTGGCGGCATGTAAAAGAGATTTAGGGCGCGCTAATAATAAGTCAGTGTGCTCTATAAGTCCGCCAGTGCAGAACTAGATATTTTCTCTACATGGGGGTTGAAATATTCCACAAAACCATTTCTCGTAAAATTTTATTAAATATTTCTATACTAGATATTTCGAAGGGAATGCATTTAAGCCATGTTTTTCACATATTCTTTATCCACTTACACAAAATATTGCATTTCTGATGGCTGAAGAAAGAAGTTTAAACCCAAGAAACCGAAAACCGATTTCGAGGTTTTACTATGTGGGTCTTAATATTTTTTCGAGTAGCGCTTAGTGCGGTCACAAAACTGTTGTTGAATCTTCAGAATTGTTTTTTGGGCGATTGACTCAGTTTATCAGAGCCAAATTAACTTAATTTAATGTTTGCTATAACCTTGCCACTTTGGAGTTTTACTTTTAACCTATACCAGAAATTTGGACGAAGAATGTGTTAAACACGAACTTAGGTACTCTAATCTGCATTAGCATCGAAAGTGTTTATTAGTCAAAGGAAAAATTCAAGCAGATCCTAAAATTAATGTTTAGCAATTGATACCTTTAGGTTAGAGTGGCCACCGGTGCGAGCACCAGTGCACTTAGGCCCAAAAGGTCCCATTGTGATACTACTTGGATCTCTCCACTACTCAAACCAACAGGTCGATTAAGCAAATGTCAGAAATTTCTTAGGTTCCAACTTAGCCAGATCACAAAGATCGTCAAAGAAGGGAGATCCCAGAGATTTCTTTCTCTTGCGCCAAAGCGCAGGACAGTCGCGTAAAAAATGCTTGGCTGTTTCTATCTCCTCTTCGTCTTTGCAGCTCCTGCAGAAATCATTTTAAGGAGCGCCCAGCCATTGTGCATGCTTCCCGATTGCTATGTGGCCGGTTATAAGTCCAATTGATACCGTTACTTAATATAGTTCGTACATTCCAAGATATTTTTACAGCGCTTACCCTCACTACCCTCAGGACTAACGGCCTATTGTGAATTTGCCGATGATGTTATTTCAGACGAGCGTTGTGCTAGTGTACACAATAACGAATACGAATGCATAAAAGAAATGCAGCAATGTTTGAAATGTAATGAAAAAAATTTTTGTAAAAGAAAATATACAAATTTCCAAACAACCTAAAAGTATGCAATCTATAAAGCAAACGAAGTAGCCATGGCATGCTTGGACGGTCTTTTGCTATAGCCAGCTGCTTGATGGCCAGTAAATAGTAATGATGATGTTGATGATGAAAAGCGTATGAAAAATCTGCAATCGTTTTTTTGGTGTATTTTATACCTTTGCATTTGCATTCAATATAGTGGAAATGTTAGCAGGTACTTACCGACACCGTCGCGCCACTCCTCAATCCCATAATCAGGTAAAGCATTCAAGTTAAATTTATTTCTATGGCGGTGTTTACCAACTTGTTTTTATATTTTATTTTGCGTGCATTTTTTTTTTTCATATTATAATTTTTTTGCAATTTTTTTATATTCATTAGAAAAAACGCAACAAAGAAATCGAGTTTGAAAAGCGAATGCCAAAAAGCATACAGCATTTTTTTGTGTGTTTGAGTATACATTTGAAGAATTTTTGTTTTTAAATTTTTCAAAGTTCGAGTGCCAGACAAAAATTGTTCGTAGAAATATAAGAGAGTGAGCGGTGAACGCCAATTTAGCACATACATACGCACATCATAATACAATACAGCAAAAGAGACGGACGCACACAAGCGAATGACGACAGGCGAGACGTTGATTTACATGAAAAGAAAAAAGGATAAAAGGAAAAAAGGATAAAACAAATATTTAGATATATACTCGTAACTTTCTTTTATGTGAAGAAAAAGTGCAAAAATTAAATTTGAAATGCATCATAAAGTGTAAAGTAATTTGTAGTTAACGGTATTAATAATTCGACCGCTTTTACAGTCATTATAGTTACGTAGTTTTGAGGTACTGAATCTTTGTGTACTTTTTGAAGAGTGATGAAAAGCAGAAGTAAAAAGTGAAATATGTTCAATTTATTGCATTGTTTAATATGAACGTAACTGACAATATAACGAAAAAAAACTAAGCAAACGATTTTTATAAAATTGCTTTCTCTAAACTTTACAATGAAAATTCCCCTCTTAAGTGAGTTCAACAGATGAGATTTCATCGGAATGGCTCTGCATTTTCTAAGTCAATGCGCATTGCATACTATCAGGCGCATACACGTACAAAATTACTTTCGTTTCGTTTGCGTGACATAGCCTAGCATTTACTGCGATTGCTATGTGTTTACTATTAAATTTAAAGATAATTGATTTTTGGTTCCAGTATCATTTGTCCCTGCTAAATAAAGTAAATCTGACTCTGATAAACTGAGTCATTCGCTCAAAAAATAATTCTGAAAATATAACAACAGTTTTGTGAGCGCACTAAGCGCTACTCGGAAGACACACTAAGATCCACATAGTACAGGTTTACGCAGAACACTTTATTGGCGGCGGCAGCGGCGAACCGGCGCGCCGACAAATAGATCGGCGTAAACCTTTATATTGAATTGATGGACTTCAGAGTATCACATTGTCCACAACTAAAGAATATGGAAACATACTGCTGACGTCAATGGTATATTTGACGATCTGGAAAAATATCATAAAGTTGCGGATGAGTATCTAGGAGGCTTGTAACGCGAAAATTTAAAAAATAATATTTGGAAAAGTTTGGTTTATATGTATTTAATGAAATAGACGTTTCGGCCATTTCGGAAAGATCCGGGGCTTTCGCCTCAAAATCTCGCGGATCGTTAAAAAAATTTCAGGAGTACCTTCTCGCGGAGGGAGGGAGGGAGAAATACTTAAAATGGTGACACTATTGTAGCGCAGTTTCACCGAAGCAGATGTTCTGGGCTAACTCTAATACTCGTCGTCGGCACTATTTTTTTAAATCATTTGTGGCACCATGCTGGTCACGCACAAAGGCGACTTATGGTTGCTATCAACTATCTACTAATAGTCATGACTCTCGTGGCACAGTTTTGACGATTAGCATCAATGCCGGCTTATCGTTGATCGCGCCAAAGGGCGCCTTCAGTTTTTTTGCTGTTTCCCGACGTGCGAACAGTAGCAATCTCGAACACCAGTCGCTAGACTTAATTTATTTTAAAACAAGTAAGAAAGTCTAAGTTCGGGTAAATTGAGCACTATAGACCCAGAATGTTATCTCATGTATAAATTAAGGATATATTTAAAGAGAAATGTCAAGAAACATTAAAGGATACGAAAGCTGAAACATGCTACCTATACATATACAAATATCGTTTTCCCTAAGCAAATAGTCAGTCATAATTCCGAAAGAGTAAAAACTTCCTCGAAAGATTTACGAACCTCTACACGTTGTCAAGTATCGAGTAACGAAGAATATTTAATGATCAGCTGTACAAGACATCCACATAGTCCAGCGAACTAAAATGCAGCGGCCATGCTGGCTTGGTCATGTTATGCAAATGAAAGATGATGAGGGGATCACCATCCCCCCCATCGTAGAAAACGATTTAAATTCTGCAGAAGCGACTGACGCGCCTTGTTGTAGGCTATAATTCTTTAAGTAAGTAAATCTATCTATATATAAATCTTATAAAATAAAGTTGCTAAATGACATGTATGCACATAACTTCACACAGTATGCTCTGATTTTTAAACGGTTTTCTGCATTTGAAAGCTTAGCTACGTGAGATGATACAGTTAATATAATTTGAAGATATATATTATAGGGGCGTGGCAAATTGCCAAAATGTAGTAAAAAATCATAAAATTTTTGTTTACACAGCTATATCTCATAAACGAATGGATGGTTTTAAAAAATTTTACTTTTCAGTAAAACTTTGAAATATTTACCTTCGATCTGCATCAAAAAAATACTTGATTTCTTTCTTATATCAGCCAAATTGTTTAAACAAATGTAACAGTTTTATCAAAAAATGCGTATGTGTGTTTGTTCGCTGTGAACTGTCCGCGCTAATTACCTTTGAGTGAGGCTTTATGCGACACATACATACGTACATATATGGCATTCGCTGCGTCATTTAACTTCGGGCGTAGGTGTATAGGTATGTATGGATGTACATCACTACATAGTATAAAAAAAAGTCGCTTTTTCTGTCCCTATGTCCCTTTGAATGCTTAAACCTTTAAAAATACGCAACGGATTTTGATGCGGTTTTTTTAATAGATAAAAAGTGATTGAAGAGGAAGTAACGGATGAAAATATTTGGCTGAAAATTGGTGGAGGGGTAGCTTAGAACCATGAGAGAGGCATAGGCTAATTTTTATCCCGTTCTGTATAGGGTCTTGAGATCAAAACGTGGACCTGGGTAATCCTGGGATATGTTTGGACAATATGGGTATCGAATGTAAGCTGTTTATGAGTACTTTGATACGGGCTATTTTTCGTACCCGCGGGTAACTAGAGATATAAGCGAAAACGTGGACGCGGGTACCCCTAGAATGTGTTTATACAATATGGATAACGAATGAAAGATGTTGATGAGTGCTTTAGTACAGGGTAGTTTTCGTACCTATTGGTGACTAGGGTCTCGAGATTGAGGCCAAAACGTGGACCCTGGTACTAGAAAGTGTTTATACAATATGGATAACAAATGAAAGCTGTTGATGAGTGCTTTAGTACAGGGTAGTTTTCAAATCTATTTGTGAAGGGTCTCGAGATATAGGCCAAAACATGCATCAGGGTAACACTAGGATGTGTTTTTACATTATGGGTATCATATTGAAGCTGTTGATAAGTGCTTTAGTACAGAGTAATTTTTATACCACTGGGTGGCTAGGGTCTCAAGATATGGGCAAAACCTGGACCCGGATACCCCTATAATGTGTGTGTAATATGAATATCAAATGAAAGTTGTTGCTGAGAGCTTTAAAGTAATTTTCAGTGTGATATTCGATTTAGTTGCATTAACCTGGCAAAACTGATAAATGTGCATGTGAAGCCGAAATAAAGACATGAATTAATAATACCCACATAGAGAAAGAGATAGAGTGAGACGAAAATAGAGATAGATGAAGCGAAAAGATGGACGGAGGAGTGAATAAAAGGATTAAGAAAAAGTGAGGAGGGGGGGGGGGGGGCAGAGTTAGACGAAAAAGCGTATTAAAATGTATGGAGATAGACCAAATTTAGGGCAGAACAACGTCTGACGGGTCTGCTAGTAATATATAATAGCAAATTCCATGTTAAATTTCAACCGACATCTTCATCGACTTTTGGCTTATGAGTTAAAATACTTGTAAAATTTTTACTTCTAAATAAACTTTCTTAAATTTTACAAATTTCTATTTCTCGTTATAAAGTCAACCAACATGACACATTTCAGCACTTCAGCTACAATTGGTAATGAATTTTTATTTTCTTATTTTTCGAAATAATCGTCTTTCTTTAAAGTGGGTGTGGTCCCCAACCAGTTTTGTAAATTTTCGCAAAGCTTATATACCCTAGCAAGCAAAACCTCAATGCCATTAAGACATAATATCTTTGTTGACTTTCGATATACGGCTTAGCAATTTTTTCTTCTAAATATGGGCAATGCCACGCCTATTTTCCAAAATTTTTGCTAATGGTTTTTAGGTCGCAAACTCAAGTTACTTCGCTCTCCATTTTTGGAAATTTCTTTATCGATTTTTTTAAAGCGGACATGGTCGCAAGCCAATTTAAATTATCTCAAGTTGTATATATACTAACAAGTACAACCCACGTGAAAAGTTTCAACATGATATCCTCATTGGCTTTGATTTATGGCTTAAGAAATTTTAAATAACATTCTGCAACATGTGAGTGGTGCTACGCCCATTTTACAATATTTTAACAAATTTCGAGTTGTTTCCATAAAGACAACCAACTTATCAAGTTTCTTCACTTTACCGGACTATGGTAATGAACTATAGTATTTTTTTATAATTTTTCGCAATTTCGATATTGATTTTTATAAAATGTGCGTGGTCGCCTACCGATTTGGAAATCTTTCAAATTTTCTTCTTCTAATTGTGGGCGGTACAAAGACCATTTTCCTAAATTTCAAGAAGACTCTATTTAAAGTCATAAGGTCAACCCACGTATCAAGTTTCATAAATTTTTTGGTCTTTGGAAATTTTCGATATCGAAAAAGTGGCAGTAGTTTTCGTTCGATTTCACCCATTTTCAATGCCAAGTTGACCCAACACAATATAAGCCCTTTTGTTAAATTTCGTAAAGATATTCCATTTTTGCTCAAGTTAATCTTTTAATGGACGGACATAGCTTAATCAAAATCTCTTTCGATCCTGATAATATTGGTATAAAAGAGTATATATCTATCTCGATTCCATTATGCCATTACGTACAACCGTAATCCGATTGTCTACAAGTACTCGCATCTCTATCCTGAATAAAGATCAATCTTTTTGAATCTTTTGGAAAACGAAGGCAAGACAAAGTGCTAGCAGGCATAAAAAAAAGAAATCAATTGACAGTCATTTTGTACCGAATATTACCATCACTATGCTGTTAGTAAATAATCACAACAACAAGAACAGCAAGCAGCCACTCGTATGTACATGTACACATTAAGGCGAGCAAGAATATCTCACATACACATATGTAGTCATCAGCTAAGAGAATAAGTAGTTACTCACACATACACATGCATATGGCAGAAAAGCATAAACTACAAATATACACGTATATAGCTGGGTAACCAAGCATGAGGTGCAGCTAATCTAGAACGCATGATCGAAAAACGAGTAGATCTTAGGAGAATTGGGGAACGACACAAGCGAGAGTACTAAACCAGCGCAAGCTTAGGAATCGGTAATAAGTTTTGTTTTAAACACGCTATTAGTTGTGATGTATAATTGTGAAGTACTACTCCCAAAGTAGTCTAAATAAAGACCACTTTGCAATACTGAATATTGGAGTTATTTATTCGACAGTTCAGAGATTCGAACGTTAGCAGAAAGTTTAAAATAAGCGGAGTTTCTCAAAATTCATTACAATATCATTTCTGACTGCTATAAACTGCTAAAAGCATAAATAGCTCAATCAATGTCTGAAAGTTCAATGGAGAGCCATTTTTGCTTACTACCGCTTTCTGTATAGAACACGCTCAACTGTGAGTCATGGTGGGTACAGAAAGAAGATGAAATGGTCCTCGGAGTATTTGAAAGTAACTTCTACGGAATATGGCTGTTACTTATTAACTAGTGAAAGAATTCGTAACAAAAATTTTAATTTTCTCTTCCTAAACGACGAATTTTGCATTGCTTCCACCTTTCTGCATTGAAATCTCAATTTTCATAAAAAACGAACGTAGTTCGTTTTTCACGTATCATTTTACCATTATTATGACAATTTAAAAAAATCAAATACTATGTACAAATACACAACAAATTCGCACTTTATACCATTTGGGAAATTTATTACGCAATTTATCATGTAATAAATTGTAATAATAAATTGCCAATTTAAAAAAAATTGCGTAATAAATTGATTCCAACTGCAAATGCAACCTTGTAAAGCGTGTTTATTGAGTAGATTTAAACGTCAGTTACGCATGGCTCAACTATATGATTGGTTCATCTCATTAGCTAATTTTATTTTTTTCATTTCACTGGAGTAGGGATTGTCAAAAAAAGATGGCAAACTCGAAATTAAACCAAAACACTAAACACAATTTCTTACAACACACAAAAATTTCAAAGTATTATGTTTTCATTCCATTCGGTCCGCCTAATACCAACACGTACATTATGACAGTTTGAACAAAGGTATGTTGTTGCCGTAGAGATGAGCCAACCAGCTATAAAATTACTATTGTGTAAGCTAATTGAGTTGTATGAACACCAATCAATTTAAATCGAATTTGTCTCGATTTATTTTTCTGTTTGAATATAGTATAACCATTTTTTGTCAGTTTTGAATACAGAACATATTTTTAAGAGGCAACCCTTCTCAAACCCTCACCACATACACACCATTGTAAAAGTTAATGTTGATTTATCACTGTTCATTCCATTAGTGCACTTGAAGTTTCATGTTCTCCTGAGTTGGAAGTCACAAATGAAGTACCGAATAAAAATAAAGGAGATTAAAGCCGCGCAAATGTACTTATGTTTGTATGTATTTGGTTGTTTGTGCCAGCTTTTAGCGATGTGGAATGACGAGAAAATGACAAGTGCAGCCATTACTGCTCAAATACTTAGGTGTCGTCGTTGCAACTCATTATGGCCCGTTCAGCGAAAGGTATAAAAGAGCAATTGAGCTTAGATGGAGGATATTAGCAAATATTGCTAAGTAAAATTGTAAATTAAAAAAAGAAAACGAGGAGTGGTTATGGCAAACAGTGACTAAATGGAATTTCAGATTTTGATTTTGTGGTATGCAGAAATTTATTGATAGATTGTACCGGGCGAAATACTTTCTCGACTTTAAGACTTAGCATTTATTGGAATACTAGCAGACTGACGCTGTTCTGCTAAATTTGGTCTATCTGCATACATTTTAATAAGCTTTTTCCGTCTAACTCTGCCCTCCCCTCCCTCTTCACTTTTTCCTAATTCTTTTATTCACTCCTCCCTCCGTCTTTTTCGCTTCATCTATTTCAATCTCCGTCTCATTCTATCTCTTTCTCAGTTTCCTTCTCTTTTTCTCTTCTCTCAAATTCTTCTTCATCTCTTATTGCAAGTCCCAGAGGGTGGTATGTATTTTGTTCCAGTCCCATTCCGTGTCCCAGTCCCAGTCCTAATTCCAGTCCCAGGCTGTCTCTGGTCTACTTCCCTGAAAAAAGTTTCGTAAATACTAATATAGGCAAATTTATATACCAAATTTCGGGCAAATCAAACAGGTATGTGTGTATTATTAAATCATGTCTTTATTTCGGCTTCGCATGCATATTTATCAGTTTTTCCAAATTGATGCAACAGCTTTCATTTTATATCCACATTACACACACATTCTAGTGGGATCCGAGTCCACGTTCCGGCCTATATCTCGATACCCTAGTCACCCAGCGGCATAAAACTTACTCTGTACTAAAGCACACATCAACAGCTTCAATATGATACCTATAATGTAAAAACACATCCTAGTGTTACCCTGATCCACGTTTTGGCCTGCACTAAAGCACTCATCAACAGCTTTCATTTGATATCCATATTGTAAACCCACATTCTAAAAGTACCCGGGTCCACGTTTTCGTCTATATCTCGAGACCCTAGTCACCCAGGGGTATGAAAATTACCCTCTACTAAAGTACTCATCAAGAGTTTTGATTTGATATCCATATTCTATAACCACATTCTAGGCGTACCCGGGTCCACGTTTTGGCCTATATTTCGAGAACCTAGTCACTCAGGGGTATGAAAATTACCCTCTACTAAAGTACTTATCAAGAGCTTTGATTTTATATCCATATTCTATAACAACATTCTAGAGTTACCCGGGTCCACGTTTTCGTCTATATCTCGAGACCCTAGTCACCAAGGTGTATAAAAATTACCCTCTACTAAAGCACTCGTCAACAGCTTTCATTTGATATCCATATTCTATAAACACATTCAAGGGGTACCCGGGTTCACGTTTTGGCCTATATCTCGAAACCCTAGTCGCCCACCTAAAGCACTTGTCAACAGCTTTCGTTTGATATCCATATTCTATAAACACATTCCAGGGGTACCCGGGTCCACGTTTTGGCCTATATCTCGAGACCCTGTACGTCGATCGCAACAAAGCCTACGTACTAACCACCGCTTGCGGTATACGAAAGTTATGTGAAAGTTTTAACAAAATCGACCGGCGCATTTCTTCAAACACCGGATACAAACTAACATACATTTTATGCTTTCTTTTTATATATAAGATATGTACCATGTAGGAAATTGGCATCTACAGCTACTGACACCTACCGGAGGGGTCTCGGACCTGTTCCTAAACCATTCTCAAGACTCGATGAAAAAGTTTGTATAATGGTTAACTATATTGATGTATAGTTTTTGATGCTTCACACAAACGGGCATTCATTTTTTTACCTTTATATTAAGTCCCTTTCATGTTTGTCCCCTGATTTCCGTACGAATTTTTGACCCACGGAAATGTCTTTTTCGGTAACTTCCCGTTGAGCTAGACACTTGACACTTAGAACATAGTTCAGATCTGGGGGACTTTACAATGCAAGTGAATAAAATCCGCTATTTTACGCACGGATCGAGATATACAGAAAATTAATTTTAAAATGGAAATTTGGTGAAGGAATTTTAACTAACTTCTCGGTGATGCAGAGACTTGAAACTCAGGCACTACAATTCGTCGAAAACAAAATGCCGCCAGGTGGCAGACGAATCGAGATAAACGAAAATCCCTGAAAAAACGCAGGGAATTTTGCAATCGATTTTTAAGTAACTTCCCGGTGACCTAGAGACTTGAAACTTGGCACATAGTTCGAGGCCTGATGACAGTATAATTTACAGAAAACAGTATTCCGCTAGGTGGCGCGCTAAGCGAGATAACTACAACTCCTTGAAAAATGAGGGGAATTTTGCAATTTTTTTTGAGTAACTTCCCGGTGAGCTGGAGATACGAAACTTGAGCCGTAAGTCAGAACTTGGTGAAAATGCAATATTTTATCAAAAAAATTTCGCTAGGTGGCGTATGGATTGAGATATTAGGTAAATTAATTTTAATTTGGGAATTTTTCAATCCATTTTTAACTAACTTCCCTGTGACCTAGAGACTTGAAACTTGGCACTTAGTTAGAGGCCTAGTGACAATACAACTTGTAGAAATCAAAGTTCCGCTAGGTGGCGTGCTAGTCAAGATAACTGCAAATCCTTTAAAAATGGAGGGAATCTTGCGATCGATTTTCTAGTAACTTCCCGATGACGTAGAGACATGAAATTTGGGCCGTAAGTCAGAACCCGGTGACAACGAAATATTTTACCAAAAAAATTAATTTTAAATTGGGAATCTTGCAATCAATTTTTAACTAACTTCCTGGATATCTAGAGACTTGAAACCTGAAATATAGTTTAAAACTCAGTGTCAGTGCAATGTTTGATCAAAAAATTTGAGCTACGTGACACACAGTTCGAACTATTTAGAAGATTAAGCCATATCTTCATGGCTAGCCTCTGAGTGTTGCAGGCGTTGTAGAATTCCACCTCGTTGAAGGCCCAACTCAATGCACGTCCTTGTATACTTTTAGCCGTACGCGACTTTCACCACGATTCTTTTAGACTTTCAGGCGTATGCCAATTTCACCACGATTTTCAGCTGCGCAAGTTAAGTAGCTGACAAACGAGGTGGAGTTCTCTTGTTATGATGCACAGTCACCATCAATGAAAATTCACCTTATCATCAATTGTGTTGAACTTATTCCTCAACAATTGTGATCATATTCACCAACAACGATGACATTGCGCTATCCAGCTTCGCCAAGAATAATCGCCAACAAGAATCATTCACCACATTCATCCTCTTTGTCCAACTCACCCGCTCCGCCAATATCAAGAACGTCGAACAGCTATAATAATTCACCGATTTATATGTAGCACACATACATCTTTCTACATTCAACTAAGCCTAATATAGATATAGACCAGAAACGATATAATATAGAGACATTGCATAGACGAAAAATCGTTTGAGGCAAGCTTCACAAAATTCTAGTAGGTCACATTCACCACTTACCACAGCAGAATATGTTAAACTACCACTGTCTGTATTTGTTATTTAATAATTATTTGTACACTTTTTATTCAGCTAATTGTTCAGAATTTTAACTTTTACTCACTAAAACTCCAATAAGTGTATATCTGTGCTTAAATTATGTTAAAAATTGTGTTAAAGTTTTTGGTGTGGTGGAAGTGCCCTACTAGAATTTTGTTACGCTCCGCTGCTTTCCACCGAAGTTCGCGCATGCAACATCTTTATTTTCGATAATTTTTGTATAGACGTAGTACGGCCGAGCAACCCCAAAGAACGGGTAGCTATTTTGAACAAATAAATAAAGATAAGAATTTTCACTTAGGAATTACTTAAATAACTAATCAAAGTTGCAATTGCCTTTTTGTAGGCATTAATAAACAATTGAAAATAAAAAGATGATAAAAAAATTTTAAGGACTATCTTTATATAAATGAACCAAAAAATAGAAGAAAATTTTTCCTTTAACAAAGACATATTCTTGTTGAATTTTGTCTAAAAAACTTTAACAAAAGCTCTTGTAAACGAATTTTGGGATTTAAAATTATAAAGGTGGAGCGCAATCTTTCAATTTAAGACAAACCATGTACTCGGGATAAACTAATTGGTTATTTAAAATTTAATCACGCACTCTACCTTTATAATTTTAAATCCCATAATTCGTTTACAAGAGCTATTGTTAAAGTTTTTTAGTCAAAATTCAACAAGAATATGTCTGTATTAAAGGAAAAATTGCCTTCTATTTTTTGGTCAATTTATATAAAGGAGGTCCTTAGAATTTTTTTATCATCTGCGGACGACTGGTACAAAAACTTCTAAAATTAAAAAAAATTCCCATAAAGGGCTAAGTCCATAAATGCTTTATGGATTCTACGCTATTCACCGTGCAAGTATCTTAGCTGAGCCGCGGTTATGATCCGAATTGATACGCCGTTTAGGAATCGTCCAAAAAGAGTTGTTGAATATGGCTACGTTTCAAAAGCCGTCAAACTCCATTCAATTTAAGTCTTATGCTTTCAGTTAGGGGCATCTCCGTTAATCTAGAAGAGCATGATAAAGCATTCAACCTCATCCAAATACAGTAGGTAAAGTCTTATGTCGAATTATGCTCGGCAAACTCCATTTTGAGGGTTAAATACACAAAAATATCAGTAGTGGTAAGCCTACTCTCCTGACGGATGTTAGTCTCCCGTTGAAAATGGCAGTATTCTTGTACTTCTGTTAGAGGATATCGGTGACAGTTCATCAGTTATGAGCTGAGGTTTTCCCACATAGCCAGCAGCTTTAAACCCTTGACCAAAACACTTATATTGATGTCAGACTTTGCCTTCAAGACAAGGTTAACCAGTAAGACAGAGAAATTATCTGTATTAACAACCCACATACACAAAAGTAGCTATCTTCTTTACCTAAGGAGATGCTCGCTTCATGCAAAATCTCATGACGATGCTAGTGAAATATATCAGTAATCCCTGAGAGCAATTATGGCGGAGTCGCATTATCGCCTTCCAACTTTAGCTTACCATCAGTGTCTACCCAAAATATAGATATGAGTTCAAAAGCTACCATAAACAATTTTCGGGCAATTTGTTCATTCGGCCACAACCACCTAGAGAAATATACATCTGAAAGGTTAAGGGTTTTACACATATTCCAACCACACAATGCATTCTTGATCATTAAGGTTTGTTTGCTTTTCCTGCCACTGTTACAACTCTCGACAAACAAAACAAGTTCCTGCAATGGAAACACCTTTGAAAAGATGAGTATTCCGTGTTTGTGGGTTCATTATAAAATGATAATGCCGTTAATAATAAAATAATATAATGTTGTTGTTGTAGCGAGTGCATTCGATGCTAATGACCTTTTGCCTTATATAGATCTGGTAAGTTTCGGTATCAAGCACAATAAAAGTACAAACCCGACCATTTCGGAAACCATTTAACATCGTCATCTATGCCATTCCGCCTCCCACCCTGCAGTTCCATAAGGAGCTTGTAGTCACCAGGGCCTCGCCTGGTAAGCAAACAGGATTCGCCACGGATAGGTTAGGTTGATACAATTAGGTTGGAGAAGCTATAACTTGCCCCAGCTACCCCTTCAAAGGGTTACGCTACACAGCTAACGGATAAATTGCTTAAATATCCCTCTTCATCTGAATAATGATTATATTTTACAGAAGCGACTTGATTCTGGATACCAGGCTGAGTCTCATTTGATAATCACATTGTCATCTCAAAGATAACAATTTCTGAGGGTTAGGAAATGATTAATATTGAAGACTAGATTTGTCGATGTTACCACAGCGGGTTAGGGGGCTTAGAATATACCCGCGGCAGGTCTGCCTGTCGTAAATGGCGACTAAAACACCAAATTGATTCAAGGGGTTTTGTAGCGCAACCCTTCCAAGGTGTTGCAAGCGCAATATATAGCTTCCCCAGCCCAATTGTTAACCTCACCTACCCGTAGCGAATTCTGTTTCTTTAACAGCCGAGGCTTTGGCGACCCCAAGTTCCTTATGGATTTAGGGGGTGGAATGGCGGTATGGCCTAGAAGGTTTCATGTAGTTATACCAAATCGTTCCCGAGATGGTCGGGCTAGTACCTTAATGGTGCTTGTTTCCGGAACGTACCGAATCTGCATCCGTCAAAGAACCATCAATATCGATAACACTCCCCAAGGCCTTCGGTGAGTGTCCTTATCGCTATAACATGTCTCAATTGACCGGTTCACGGACTATTTTTCGTTGTCGGTCCTTGCAAATGGGCGGAACATAAACGGAAAATACATGGTATACGCAGACGCAAGATGATCGTGCTCATTCCTCAGAATTTAGCCCATGAAAATAAAAAGATCTAGACTTATATTGTGCACTTACGAATTTATGAAACAGAAACATCAAAAGCAGTGTCAGCAAACAAAAAAAAAAAAAAATAAACAGAGATATGTATACTTTTATACGTACCCAAGCTATGGTTCCATCCCGGCATTTCTGTTATGATTGCAGTTGTGGGTGTAGGCATTTCTGTTAAAAAAAGAAATAAATATAGCTGATTTTACTTATATGTGGCTGAGAGAGATTTTAAAGTAAAACAGATCAAATAAAAACTTTTCAATATATACCTCCGAGGAGATTGACACGAGCTTTTTTTCTCAATTTGCTTCGTGCTACTTTTTAGTTTTTCCTACAAATTGGCGGCACCTATAAGTCTTATGCCGACTCCTACCGTTTTCTGCAAAGCATATCAGTTTTTACTCAGGAGCTATTCATAGCAAAATTATTTACAGTCTAAGTGTTTGCCAACCACTGCCGAGGGGCAATACCATATGGAAACAAGTAAGGAAGGCTAAGTTCGCGTGTAACCGAACATTACATACTCAGCTGAGAGCTTTGGAGATAAAATAAGGGAAAATCACCATTTAGCAAAATGAACCTAGGGTAACCCTGGAATGTGTTTGTATGACATGTGTATCAAATGAAAGGTGTTAATGATTATTTAAAACGGAGTGGGCCTTAGTTCTATAGGTGGACGCCTTTTCGAGATATCGCAATAAGGGTGGACCAGGGGTGACTCTAGAATGTGTTTGCATGATATGGGTATCAAATTAAAAGTATTAATGAGGGTTTTAAAAGGGTGTAGCCCTTAGTTGTATATGTGAAGGCGTTTTCGAGATATCGACCAAAATGTGGACCAGGGTGACCCAGAACATCTTCTGTCGGGTACCGCTAATTTATGTATATATGTCATAACACGAACAGTATTCCTGCCAAGATTCCAAAGGCTTTTGATTTCGCTCTGCAGAAGTATTTCTTCTACTTAATATGGTAGGTGTCACACCCATTTTACAAAGTATTTTCTAAAGTTATATTTTGCGTCAATAAACCAATCCAACTACCATGTTTCATCCCTTTTTTCGTATTTGGTATAGAATTATGGCATTTTTTTCATTTTTCCTAATTTTCGATATCGAAAAAGTGGGCGTGGTCATAGTCGGATTACGGCCATTTTTTATACCAATACAAAGTGAGTTCAGATAATTATGTGAACTGAGTTTAGTAAAGATATATCGTTGTTTGCGCAAGTTATCGTGTTACCGGCCGAACGGAAAGACATACGGTCAACTGAGTATAAAAACTGGGCGTGACTTCAACACATTTCGCCCATTTTCACAGAAAACAGTTATCGTCTATGTCCCTACCAAATTTCACAAGGATTGGTACATTTTTGTTCGACTTATGGCATTAAAAGTATTCTAGACAAATTAAATAAAAAAGGGCGGAGCCACGACCATTTTAAAATTTTCTTTTATTTTTGTATTTTGTTGCACCATACCATTACTGGAGTCGAATATTGACATAATTTACTTTTATACTGTAAAGATATTAAATTTTTTGTTAAAATTTGACTTAAACATTTTTTTTTTAAAGATAAAAGAAAATTTCAAAATGGGCGTAACTCAGCCCTTTTTCAATAAATTCGTCTAGGATACTTTTAATGCGGCTACCGTGGTGTGATGGTAGCGTGCTCCGCCTATCACACCGTATGCCCTGGGTTCAACTCCCGGGCAAAGCAACATCAAAATTTTAGAAATAATGTTTTTCAATTAGAAGAAAATTTTTCTAAGCGGGGTCGCCCCTCGGCAGTGACTGGCAAGAGCTCCGAATGTATTTCTGCCATGAAAAGCTCTCAGTGAAAACTCATCTGCGTTGCAGATGCCGTTCGGAGTCGGCATAAGACATGTTGGTCCCGTCCGGCCAATTTGTAGGGAAAATCAAGAGGAGCACGACGCAAATTGGAAGAGAAGCTCGGCCTTAGATCTCTTCGGAGGTTATCGCGCCTTACATTTATTTATATTTTATACTTTTAATGCCATAAGTCGAACAAAAATCTAACAATCCTTTTAAAATTTGGTAGGGACATAGATTCTATGACGATAACTGTTTTCTGTGAAAATGGGTGAAATCGATTGAAGTCACCCCAAGTTTTTATACTCAGTCGACCGTCTGTCCTTCCGTTCGGCCGGTAACACGATAACTTGCGCAAACAACGATATATCTTTACTAAACTCAATTCACGTAATTATCCGAGCTCACTTTGTATTGGTATAAAAAATGGCCGTAATCCGACTATGACCACGCCCACTTTTTCGATATCGAAAATTAGGAAAAATGAAAAAAATGCCATAATTCTATACCAAATACGAAAAAAGGGATGAAACATGGTAGTTGGATTGGTTTATTGACGCAAAATATAACTTTAGAAAAAACTTTGTAAAATGGGTGTGACACCTACCATATTAAAGTAGAAGAAATACTTCTGCAGAGCGAAATCAAAAGCCCTTGGAATCTTGGCAGGAATACTGTTCGTGGTATGACATATATACATAAATTAGCGGTACCCGACAGAAGATGTTCTGGGTCAGCCTGGTCCACATTTTGGTCGATATCTCGAAAACGCCTTCACATATACAACTAAGGGCTACACCCTTTTAAAACCCTCATTAATACTTTTAATTTGATACCCATATCGTACAAACACATTCTAGAGTCACCCCTGGTCCACCCTTTTTGCGATATCTCGAAAAGGCATCCACCTATAGAACTAAGGCCCACTACGTTTTAAATAATCATTAACACCTTTGATTTGATACACATGTCATACAAACACATTCCAGGGTTACCCTAGGTTCACTTTGCTAAATGGTGATTTTCCCTTATTATGTCTCCAAAGCTCTCAGCTGAGTATGTAATGTTCGGTTACACCCGAACTTAGCCTTCCTTACTTGTTTCATGATGCTTTTTTTTGGAACTTGAACCAAAGACATTTGTTGTTTAAACGAGCATGCTATCATCAAGAAAGCCCTAAGCATTTGCTATACCTCTCCGCAAAGAATGCCTGGAATTAAAAGTATCATTTTTCTTACACATACATGCAAAACGGCAAAGTACCCACCAAAGAATATTGTAAGCGATTAAAAGAAGTGTACTATGCGGCTAGTCATATTTTTTGAAACTGGTGATATTCGGTTTGAGGGTGCTGTCTAGGCTCTATGCTGAAGGATACCAATAGATAACATGATCAGCTAATAAGGTTCGTCAATAAAGATACTACTTCTTCCTCTACTCTGATGCGTAGTGACTAACTCATTCTTGGGATGACCATATAAGCACAGTGTAAACGCCCGATTATAATAGGTGGAGACTTCAATGCATGGTCAACTGTAAGGGGTAGTAGTAGAAGTAACGATAGAGGTAGAGTTCTTCTCGAAAGCCTTACACCCCTGAGCCTAGAACTTCTAAATGATGCAAGGAAATATACACTCGACACTGGCAATAGACGCTCCATTTAAGATCTCACGTTTGCTAGTAGCGAAATAGCGAGGCGAGCAAAATGGTCCATCAGTAATACCTACACACATAGCGACCACAAAGCTATTAGCCCAGAGCTAGTGGAAATTTCACCAAGAACAGCTTCTAACCAACTGCAAAGAAGAATATGGAAACAACACCTTTTTAAACCAGAAGCATTTGATTTTGTATGCAATGATGCCATAATACGAAGGACATATGCGGAAGATCTGTCGGTTTAAATATCTAAGCCATTAAGTATGGCGTGTGATGCTGCCATGCCCAGAGGTCGCGCAAAATTAAATCGGACTCCGATATATTGGTGGAATGAGGAAATAGCAGAGGAGCCTATAAAATACCACAAGGTGCGACGAAGGGCACAGATGGCACGCTCATCGCCATGATATGACAAGCTACACAATACCTACATAGCCCACACACGACCTATCAAAGTGAGGCCTATCAAAGTGAGTCCTCGAAGGTACGGAAATCCTAGAAATAACAGAGCAGGAGGAGGTACTTGGGGACAGTAAGTCTCCAGGACCGGATGGTGTGCCAAATATAGCCCATACTTCAGCAAAAAAGTCAAGAACATCTGTATTTACGGATCTCTTCAACGCCTATATCCAAAAGTGTTGGAAGGGTTGGAGTAGGAAACGATCGGACACATTTTGTTGTCGGTCCTGCGCTTGCCATGCTAAGACTTCAGCTATATGGAGTGATACAACTGTCAGATCCATCAGCAAGTGGCATAGATGCTACAAAATTTTTAGAATTAAAAGGACGGAGGAATTTTATAACATATGTTGTTGTTGTTGTAGCGATAAAGACATTTCGCGAAGACCTTGGGCAGTGTTATCAATATTAGTGGTCCTTTTGCGGATGCAGATCCGGTTCTTTCTGGTAACAAGCACCATAAAGGTACTAGTCCGACCATCTCGGGATGGTATGACCACATGAGAACATCTAGGCCGTCCTCCCTCCAACCCTTCCACCCACATTCATCAGGAGTTCGGGGCCGGCAGAGCCTCGGCTGTTAATAAAACAGAATTCGCCACGGATAGGTGAGGTTGCGCTACACAGCCTCTTGAATCAATTTGGTATTTTAGTCGCCTTTTACGACAGGCATACCTACCGCGGTTATATTCTAAGCCCCCTGACCTGCTGGGATTAGACATATGGGGTAAACATAGGTCTTGGTTTTTGGTAGGGTTCTTCAGTTTGGTCGTTAAACAAATTTCTGGTAAAACAATGGAAACAACTCAACCAAAAAAAAAAAGGTAGAAGATTTGCTTAAATGGTATAAGAAAGAAATACATAGAATGGCACCCAAAATTATAGGGCAGAAACAATGGGAATATCCTCCAAATGCTCCATTAATGGCATCAACAGAATTCAATAAAAGAAGCCAAAATTATGTACGAAGATATGGATCTAATTTTGAAGCTAGTAATATTTTCCTGTTACTTTACAATTGGTGGTATTTGTAAACCCTTCGTACACAACTCATATCGGTTCCACCTACCATCAAGTTTTATGTTGCCATCCGTCTCGCCCAATGAATTTTTAGCGACACATCGATAGGTACCGAAATCGTTGGGGCCCACTGAACGTATTTTTAATTTCATGTATTTTGTGTAACCGCTTACTGTTGAGGTTGTCTCGTATTTGTCACCAGCGCGTGAAGTATCTGAAATGATTGAAGGTGGAGAAAAATAAAACTTGTGAAATTATTTAAGCACAAAATATAAATATTGAGGCAAGGAAATGCAGCTCATTCAAACGGGCAATAGCTCAGTAAGCTCGTAATTTAGGTAAACCTGGTCAACTTAAATGAAAATTATTGTTCTTTGGCAGGTTACTATGGTTATGAGGGAATCGCAGGATTACGTGAGTGGTTTTTTATATTCAGCTGAGCAGAATGGTACCCCGTAACAGCATAAAATAATTGAGATAGATATAGCTTTCTATATATCAAAATGATCAGGGCGAAAAAAGAAATTCATTTATTCATGTCCGTCCGTATCTCCGTCCGTCCGTAAACACGATAACTTGAGTAAATTTTGAGGTATCTTAATCAAGTTTGGTATGTAAGTTCCTGGGCACTCATTTCAGATCGCTATTTAAAATGAACGAAATCGGACTATGACCACGCCCACTTTTTCGATATCGAAAATTTCGAAAAACCGAAAAAGTACGATACTTCATTACCAAAGACGGATAAAGCGGTGACATTTGGTAGGTGGGTTGACCTTATGACACAGAATAGAAAATAAGTAAAACTTTGGACAATGGGCGTGGCCCCGCCCACTTTTAAAAGAAGGTAATTTAAAAGTTTTGCAAGCTGTAATTTGGCATTCGTTGAATATATCATGATGAAATTTGGCAAGAACGTTACCCCTATTACTATATGCGTTTTAAATAAAAATTAGCAAAATCGGATGACGAACACGCCCACTTAAAAAAAAATTTAGTCAAATTTTAGCAAACAATTTAATATCTTTACAGTATATAAGTAAATTATGTCAACATTCAACTTCAGTAATGATATGGTGCAAAAAAAATACAAAAATAAAAGAAAATTTTAAATGGGTGTGGCTCCGCCCTTTTTCATTTAATTTCTAGAATACTTTTCAAGCCATAAGTCGAAAAAGTTTACCATGACGATAACTGTTTTCTGTGAAAAAGGGCGAAATCGGTTGAAGCCCCGCCCAGTTTTTATGCACAGTCGACCGTCTGTCATTCCGCTCGGCCGTTAACACGATAATTTGACGAAAATCGATATTTCTTTACTAAACTCAGTTCACGTACTTGTCTGAAATCACTTTGTAGTGGTATAAAAAATGGCCGAAATGGGACTATGACCACACCACATCCACTTTTTCGTTATTGAAAATTTCGAAAAATGAAAAAAATACCATAATTATTTAGCAAATACGAAAAAAGGTATGACACATTGTGATTAGAAGATTGGTTTTTTGAAGCCAAATATAACTTTAGATAAAACTTAGTAAAAGGGGTGTGACACCTCCTATATTAAGTAGAAGAAAATGAAGAAGTTCTGCAGGGTGAAATCAAAAGGCACCCTGGTCCCCAATTTGGTCGATATCTCGAAAACGCCTTCACATATACAAATAAGGGCCACTCCCTTTTAAAACCCTCATTAATACCTTTAATTTGATATTCATATCGTACAAGCATATTCTAGGGCACCCCTGGTCTATCTTATGGCGATATCTCGAAAAGGTGTCCACCAATAGAACTCCCTGTTAAAATACTCTTTAATAACTTTCATGTCATACAAACATATTCCAGGGTTACCCTAAATTAATTTTCCTACGTAGTGATTTTGCCTTATTTGACAAAGGATGAAGGAAAATCGTTCCAAAAAACGTCACCCTTGGTCTACAATTTGGTCGATCTTGATAGCTGAAGAAAAATAGCAAAGGCAAGTTGCTTCGCTTTTTAGTATTACCATTTGTATGTATCTATGAAAAAGACAAATTTGTCTCCAAAGCTCTCAGCTGAGTATGTAATGTTCGGTTACACCCGCACTTAGCCTTCCTTACTTGTTATATCTCAAATTATCTTAAAAAAATTTCTAGATGCTATATACCTCCGAGGAGATTACGTTCCAGTTTTCGTAGTGCTACTTTTTCATTTTTTCAGTAGAGAGATTAGTCCTTCTGCTTTCGACCAGATTTTGAAGAAACTTCAGGTCCTGGTGAAGACCTACGATTAGAGAATGGACACACATCATCTCTTTATCGACTTCAAAGCAGCCTTTGATAGCGCGAAAAGGAGTTGCTTGTATTCCGCTATGCTTTGGGAAACAACACCACCAGCTCCGTGAGGGCTGGGATAGATCTCTTCGAGCCAATTAAGACAGAACGAGGCTTCAGATAAGGCTGCTCACTTTCATGGGGTTTCTCCAACCTAATGCTAGAGAAGATAGTTCTAGCAGCGAACCTAAACCACGATGGTACAATTTATTATAAAAGCGTCAATTGCTGTCTGCCTTCTTTGGATTTATTGAAAGAAGCATTGCTTTTGCTATGGCTACGTCTTCTTATTATTTTTGCTATAGCATATAACACTCTTCACCCTATTTGTTGAACAGTAAATGTCTGTAACTATTCTATGGGAATATTATGACTAGGGAAAACAAAATAAGAATAGCACGATTAGCGCAAGATTCGTAAAACGCCTGAATTTATGCTTGTGCGTTTGAATGATATTGTGACTTTGTTTAATGTCGCCTCATTTATTTCTACATATATGGGTATATAATATAACTTTGATTTATTTCTAAATTTGCGTTTTTTTATTGAACAAACAAAATAATTATTAAGGTAGTACAAATATACATATCTTTAATATTTGGATTGACAAAAACACAAACATAAATGATAATCCACACGTGTAAGTGGCCTCATATAAACATTAATATAACTTTGTCACTAACTCCGAAATCGTCTTTTATTTTATTTTTTATTTTACTAACTTTTATGATTAAAGTTTTATCCTTTTTCATAGTTGTGTGTAGCTGACGATAGCTGCGAATCATAGCAGACGAAAAACGAAATTAAAAGAATATCGAAATTTTTGCGATTCTTGCATGTCACATGTGACACATCATTTTGCAGATATGAACTTGTGGTACACATGCGATTTCAATCAATGTTTATTATACTCAGTTGAGCAGAGCTCACATAGTATATTAACTTTGATTGCATAACGGTTGGTTGTACAGGTATAAAGGAATCGAGATAGATATAGACTTCCATATATCAAAATCATCAGTATCGAAAAAAAATTCGATTGAGCCATGTCCGTCCGTCCGTCCGTCTGTCCGTTAACACGATAACTTGAGTAAATTTTGAGATATCTTGATGAAATTTGGTACGTAGGTTCCTGGGCACTAATCTCAGATCGCTATTTAAAATGAACGATATCGGACAATAACCACGCCCACTTTTTCGATATCGAAAATTTCGAAAAATCGAAAGAGTGCGATAATTCATTACCAAATACGCATTAAGCGATGAAACTTGGTAGGTGAGTTGAGCTTATGACGCAGAATAGAAAACTAGTAAAATTTTGGACAACGGGCGTGGCACCGCCCACTTTTAAATGAAGGTAATTTAGAAGTTTTGCAAGCTGTAATTCGGCAGTCGTTGAAGATATCATGATGAAATTTGGCAGGAACGTTACCCTTATTACTTTATGTCTGCTTAATAAAAATTAGCAAAATAGGAGAACGACCACGCCCACTTTTTAAAAAAATTTTTTTTTAAATTCAAATTTTAAAAGAAAAGTTAATATCTTTACAGCATATAAGTAAATTATGCCAAAATTCAACTCCAGTAATAATATGGTGCAAAAAAATACAAAAATAAAAGAAAATTTCAAAATGGCCGTGGCTTCGCCCTTTTTCATTTAATTTGTCTAGGATGCTTGTAATGCCATAAGTCGAACAAAAATTAACCAATCCTTGTGAAATTTGGTAGAGGCTTAGCTTCTAGGACGATAACTGTTCTCTGTGAAAAAGGGCGAAATCGGTTGAAGCCACGCCCAGTTTTTATACACAGTCGACCGTCTGTCCTTCCGCTCGGCCGTTAACACGATAACTGGAGCAAAAATCGATATATCTTTACTGAACTCAGTTCACGTACTTATCTGAACACATTTTGTATTGGTATAAAAAATGACCGAAATCCGACTATGACCACGCCCACTTTTTCGATATCAAAAATTACGAAAAATGAAAAAAAAAGCCATAATTATATACCAAATACGAAAAAATGGATGAAACATGGTAATTGTATTGGCCTATTGACGCAAAATATAACTTTAGAAAAAACCTTGGTAAAATGGTAATGACACCTACCATATTAAGTAGAAGAAAATGAAAAAGTTTTGCAGGGCGAAATCAAAAGCCCTTGGAATCTTGAAAGGAATACTGTACGTGGTATTACATATATAAATAAACTAGCGGTACCCGACAGATGATGTTCTCGATCACCCTGGTCCACATTTTGGTAGATATCTCGAAAACGCCTTCACATATACATCTAAGGGCTACACCCTTTTAAAACCCTCATTAATACTTTTAATTTGATACCCATATCGTACAAACACATTCTAGAGTCACCCCTGGTCCACCTTTATGTCGATATCTCGAAAAGGCATCCACCTATAGAACTAAGGCCCACGCCCTTTTAAAATACTCATTAACACCTTTCATTTGATTCCCATATCGTACAAACAAATTCTATAGTCACCCCTGGTCCGCCTTTATGGCGATATCTCGAAAAGGCGTCCACCTATAGAACTAAGGCCCACACCCTTTTAAAATACTCATTAACACCTTTCATTTGATACCCATATCGTACACAAAAGTTCTAGGGTCACCCCTGGCCCACCTTTATGGCGATATCTCGAAAAGGCATCCACCTATAGAACTAAGGCCCACTCCCTTTTCAAATACTCATTAACACCTTTCATTTGATACCCATATAGTACAAACTAATTCTACAGTCACCCCTGGTCCACGTTTATGGCGATATCTGGAAAAACCGTCCACATATAGAACTAAGGCCCACACCCTTTTAAAATACTCATTAGCACCTTTCATTTGATACCCATATTGTACAAACGCATTCTAGAGTCACCCTGGTCCACGTTTATGGCGATATTCCGAAAAGGCGTCCACCTAGAGAACTAAGGCCCACTCCCTTTTAAAATACTCATTAACACCTTTCATTTGATACCCATATCGTACACAAAAAGTTCTAGAGTAACCCCTGGCCCACCTTTATGGCGATATCTCGAAAAGGCATCCACCTATAGAACTAAGGCCCACTCCCTTTTAAAATACTCATTAACACCTTTCATTTGATACCCATATCGTACAAACAAATTCTAGAGTCACCCCTGGTCCACGTTTATGGCGATATTCCGAAAAGGCGTCCACCTATAGAACTAAGGCCCACTCCCTTTTAAAATACTCATTAACACCTTTCATTTGATACCCATATAGTACAAACAAATTTTACAGTCACCCCTGGTCCACGTTTATGGCGATATCTCGAAAAGCCGTCCACATATAGAACTAAGGCCCACACCCTTTTAAAATACTCATTAACACCTTTCATTTGATACCCATATCGTACAAACAAATTCTAGAGTCACCCCTGGTCTACCTTTATGTCGATATCTCGAAAAGGCATCCACCTATAGAACTAAGGCCCACGCCCTTTTAAAATACTCATTAACACCTTTCATTTGATACCCATATCGTACAAACTAATTCTAGAGTCACCCCTGGTCTACCTTTATGTCGATATCTCGAAAAGGCATCCACCTATAGAACTAAGGCCCACGCCCTTTTAAAATACTCATTAACACCTTTCATTTGATACCCATATTGTACAAACGCATTTTAGAGTCACCCCTGGTCCACGTTTATCGCGATATTCCAAAAAGGCGTCCACCTATAGAACTAAGGCCCACTCCCTTTTAAAATACTCATTAACACGTTTCATTTGATACCCATATAGTACAAACAAATTCTACAGTCACCCCTGGTCCACGTTTATGGCGATATCTCGAAAAGCCGTCCACATATAGAACTAAGGCCCACGCCCTCTTAAAATACTCATTAACACCTTTCATTTGATACTCATATCGTACAAACAAATTCTAGAGTCACTCCTGGTCCATCTTTATGGCGATATCTCGAAAAGGCGTCCATCTATAGAACTTAGGTCCACGCTCTTTTAAAATACTCATTAATACCTTTTATTTGATACCCATATCGTACAAAATAAATTCTAGAGTTACCCCTGGTCCACCTTTATGGCGATATCTCGAAAAGACGTCCACCTATAGAACTTAGGCCCACTCCCTTTTAAAATTATCATTAACACATTTCATTTGATACCCATATCGTTCAAACAAATTCTCGAGTCAGGCCTGGTCCGCCTTTATGGCGATATCCTTAAATAGCGTCCATCTATAGATCTATGGCCCACTTCCTCTTAAAATACTCTTTAATGCCTTCCATTTGATACACATGTCATACAAACACATTCCAGGGTTACCCTAGGTTAATTTTGCTAAATGGTGATTTCCCTTACTTTGCCTCCACAGCTCTCAGCTGAGTATGTAATGTTCGGTTACACCCGAACTTAGCCTTCCTTACTTGTTTTATATTTTGTTTGCTTTTTACTTCCTTTATATTAATTTCGTGTGGAGTTTTTCCGCCAATTTACATACAAAATTGGCGAATATTGCAATCCATTTCTTAGTAAATTTCCGAAGAGCTAGATTCTTGAAACTAAGAACAAACTTCAGCACCCCCTGACAATACATTATATAGGAAAAAAGTATAGCTGTCTAGGAACCGTGAAATTCCAAAGAAATGGTCCGAGTTTTGAAATTTTGCTTTCGTGTTTTCAGGAACTTGAACTTGAACCTGAAACTGTGAAATAAACTTTAGGGTCTATTACGTTATAATATTTAGGATACAAGAATTCTCTTTATTGCATAGGGATCGAGATATTTAGAGAGTACTTTTACAACATGTGGAATTTGCGACCGCTATTTGGGTAACTTCCCGTAGAGCTAGATTCTTCAATCTAAGAACATTATTCAGAACCCCACTGCAATTCAGTATGAGGGAAAAAATGTTGTCTGTGTGGCTCAGAGATCTTGAAAATTCAAAAAATATTCCGAGCTTGGCTATTTTGCTTTCGAGTTTTAACGAACCCCAACGTAGTGTAATTAAACTTTGGATATAGCTTTGGGATTTTTTACGTTATAATATTTAGGATAACATAGTTTTTTTGATGAAACAGGGACCGAGATATTTAGGAAGTCCATTTACAACATTTGGAATCTTCCCACCGCTATTTGGGTAACTTCTTCAAACTAAGTACATTATTCCAAACCCCATAATTATACAACAAGATTGGGCATTTTTTTCGCTGAATAGCCCAGGTATCGAGAAAATAAACAAAAATCGTCCGAACTTGGAAATTTTGCTTTCGGGTTTGAAGAAACTTCCGGATAATCCAGAAATCTAAACATTTCTATGCAACTTCGAATGATTTTTATATATTGGTTCCTAAGAAAATTTTTTACAGACGTTATCTTAAAACTTGAATATCAAAGTTCAACAAGATTATCAGCCTCATTCTGTTTGGCGAACGATACGCTCAACGAACGATACCTGCTTGGACGATATCGTGTGCTCATGGTATTCTGAATCTTACGTTGTCGTTTATCGTGTAGCTTTACGTCGTTTGTCAACTATAAGATATCAAGTGACAAACTTGCAACTCTGGGCACATATGTTTTGTTTTTGCGCACGCCCATAAAGTTTACAAAATAAATGAAATAAATATAATAAAAATGTATCAAGCTATTGCTCGATTAGTGTCCCAAGAAGAAGAATTAAAAATCCAAAGGCGGATATTGAGAGACCGCTCGAACGTTCTTCACTTACCGGACGCTGAGTAGTAAAATAACGAATTGCGCCTGTGTTGACATTGTTTACAAAATAATTTTATTTGGAGATTTGTTCAAAATTTTCGCATTAACAAAGAAATATTTCAACATATCTTTGACGAAATACAAATATATTTCAAAGATACATTTCATAGCACGCATTTACCACTCCAACTAAATTATCCACGTTCCTGCGTTTTCTGGCAACAGGCAGTTATCAGAAATCAGTTGGAAATGAAAGCATTTCATATATGGCCCAGCCTATAGTAGCGAAAGTCATTGATGAATGCTTATCCATTTTTGGGAATCATTTCAGCCAAAAGTGGCTACATTATACTGGTGCTCCCCTGGCCAGATTCACATTTGCTTTAAGCTCATGAACAAGCACGAGTATTAATATTTAAAGATACATTTTTCATTTCTTCTGGTCCATTTATATAAATGAAATACTTAATATGTTTTTTCTTCTTTTTGTTTATGCAGTGATGTGAATTTATTTAAATATTCATTAGTCTTATATTTGTTGCAAAAAATCATTATTTCAGTGATAGATATCAACCTAAACTTAAATAAAGGTCCTAACGAAAGAGGGCGTCACTAGGCGGCTACTTTGAAAGGGTGGTATCATGAACTTTGTTGAAATGGTTGTGGCTGAAAAAATTATTTTTATTGATTTGCTTAGGATAATAAAGCAGTGAAGCATTGGCAAAATTTTGATCAAGCCGGACTATACATCTATAATGTATTCCCGGCCATAAAGGGACATAAAGTAAAGAAAAGGCAAATGAGTAGGCAAAGGAGGGTGCAGTATTCGATGAGACGACGATAGACGCTCAATCCGTTTGAGGGAAATTAAAAGGAGACAGGAGTTGCATATGATTTCGGGGCTGCAAAATTTCAGTAGCAGCAGATGTAGGTATTGCGAGCTGGCGAACTCGATCAGTATCAATCTATTAGGACCTTGAGCACAAATGTAAATCCTGGCGCTTGATAGTGTTCCTCAGTACGGGCGTTGTACAAACGTCTATGTAAAGTACTGACGAACCGTTAGGCTCAACTTAAAGAAATCTAGCCAGCGATGTCGTTGTAATGCGCTTATATGTTATTTTGTGCTTAAAGCGTCTACAGACTTACAGTTAGTCATCTTAAAAATAGCCAGGTCGCTTTGATCTTTTACAGAGAGACTGCTTCAATTTTCCAGATTGTCCAAATCATTATTAGCTGGTCCATATGAATCTCTGTTGAGTTTATTATACTTATTTGGCAGCTTTAAGCAAAGTTATTTTGCTACGTAAAAGCTGAAAACGCTATTTTAATAAAAATCAATTTAAGTTTAACAAACCTAAGTATGCGCATGATGTTCCAATCATTAAATTTTAATATGACATTATCACAAAATAATATAATCGGCTGTCAAGTAACTTCCACATACATTGTTCTAAATGAAGTTCAGCCTCAAAATTTGCATAATTGTTTGAATTTTTGGTATTTAACAAATCGCGTCAATTTGTTGATAACTAACAGTTCTAATATGTATCATATGATATTGTTCATTATACTAAGCTTGTGCGTACATATGAAATCGAAAGTTATTTTATTGTGTTTGTTGCTATTTTTGTATATTTCCCGCAAGATGACAATTATGGCAATCATTTAGTATATAATATTCAAAATAACGCCATAATTATACCCAACAACATGGTATAATAAACTGAGCACCGCAGTGGTAACGTACCATGCGCCTAAAAGCGCACAACGCCCTATTATAGTGATAATATGTGCAACTGGGAATTCTCATATAATTTGGGTATTCATGTGAGCCTGATAATCAGCTTATCCGTTGGGGTGAATAAATTTTTAGACAGTTTAAAGAAGGTAAAATTCATTAGGGACAAATGAGTTTTAAGCAGCCCCCAAATTGCCATCATCGCTAACGCTAAACCTCCATCGCCAAAAATCTGTAGCACAGTCTCAAGTGCGTAGAAAATCATGCAACATTTATTACCATGTGGTTATTAGGAATAACGTAAAATTATAATACTAAAATAAATAAATAAATGTAAGGCGCGATAACCTCCGAAGAGATCTAAGGCCGAGCTTCTCTTCCAATTTGCGTCGTGTTTCTCTTAATTTTCCCTACAAATTGGCCGGACGGGACCTACATGATTTTATGCCGACTCCGAACGGCATCTGCAAGGCAGATGAGTTTTCACTGAGAGCTTTTCATGGCAGAAATACACCCGAAGCGCTTGCCAAACACTGCCGAGGGGCGACCCCGCTTAGAAAAATTTTTTTCTAATTGAAAAACCTTATTTCCAAAATTTTTGATATTGCTTTGCCCGGGGTTTGAACCCAGGGCATCCGGTGTGGTAGGCGGAGCACGCTACCATAACACCACGGTGGCCGCTATTTATAAAACTAGTTGGGTTATTATACCTTGTGTTCATATGATTTTAAATGTTGCGTACCGGGAACCCATCCTCACAACCCCTTGTTTTGGCTCCCAGGTCTTTAAGGATTTCAATGCAATCATCCACTAGCATGGATGTAACTGTGTAGAATTGCACGGAACGTAGGATCTCCTAACTGTCAGACATAATGTAGAAGCTCTTCGAGGATGAGCCTCTCCGTAGACATTCTCTACCGAAAACTTCTATCGGCCCATAGATGTCAGCTCCCGTTTTTCCGTCATCGAATTTCGATTCATCCGTGAACCAGACCTCTGAGTCAGGGTCAAGGAAGTCGCTGGCTTTTGTTTATCAGATACGTACATAAAAATTCCTTCTTTACATTTTCGTGGCGTAATTGTGTTTATTTTCATAATTTCATTAATTTAATTCATAAACTCTCTTTCAAAAAATCGCAATAACGCAAAGTGAATACACCGCATAAATATGTAGGATGCAGAAAACGAAAACTAACCCAAACTTCCCTGAGAAAACATTCGGGATGAACTGGTTGCTTTGTTGTTGCTACCGTATTGAGTGATTACTCTTAACAAATAAAAACTCTTTGGCTTCATGGTAAGTTATTTAAAAATTGATCGCAAGATTCCACATTCTCTGTATGGATTTTCTAAATACCTCGATCCCTGTCTAATCTAGGCGATTTTCTTTATCATAAATATTGAATTGTAATGGGGAGAAGTTACAAAACCTTACTCTGAATCGGGTTCCGAAGTATGTTTCAAGTCTCAAAACTCTAGCTCAACGGGATTTTGGGTATCTTTCCTATTGCAAGTATTCATTCTCTTTTACCTGGAAATAGTCCTATATCAAAATATGTATCAACTACTGATATACAAACATATTTATATATTTTGCGTTGAGTGAAGTTGTTCAACCGCAATTGCATGCCACTTTCATTACCGTTGCATAATTCAATGCAACGCATGTTAATTTGCGGTGTTCTGCGTTAACGCATAATTGTATGATACTGCATTGCTGAATGAAAATTGCATCGACAAATAGACAAAAGCGACTACATACATAAAAGTGTGTTTGCGTTTTTTAAATCTTGTGCATAATCACAGCTATGTATAAATCTACACTATATATCACTTGAATAAGAACAGTTTTTGATACTTAGTTCGGGTTCTACGTGATTATATCAAAACATTACTTGTGTCCGTAACGTACCCGATCAATATGTGACAAAGAACCATCTCATCAATAACATACCCCAAAAGCTTCGGACCGTATTTTTGTCGCTAATCAAACAATTAATCAATCAATAAGCTTTTACTACTAGTTATCAGTAATTAATTATTCAGTTCTTGAAAAATCTATTCTTTCCATTCTATACATCCAAAGTAATCGATTGGTATAAACTGCGTTTAACTGTACTGCACCACTCTTAGAAAGTTTTTTGTATAGTAATTTCGGACTAGATAAATACAAGTCCAAAAAAAAATATCATTTATGGACTTTTTGCCAAACAATTTCAAAAATAACTATTTAACGAAAACGTTCATGTTTTTTGCTTTTTTCCAGTATCACCATTACCAACGATAATTCCAAGGTCAAAGATATCTGAATATATACTACATTTCTTCTGGTTTTGATAAATTTTTGTGTGAGTGTTCAAGGGGATTGGAGGATATTTTAGGCTCACAATTTTGTCCGTGTTCTTTATTAACTTTCCGAGAGGTATACCAGAGGCCATTCAATTCATAAAAAAAATTCATGGTGCGATTTCCTTGAAATTTAATACAGCGCTACCTACTTTACTATAATTTGAGAAACTTTTCTTTTCGAGGATTGGACCAGGGACCAGCCTCACACAAAGAATCAAATCTATGGCGCAATTAGCTTAAAATTACATACACGAGTACTTTTTGACAAAGTAAATATTTGAGAAACTTTTATTTCAGGACCGACCTATTGTAATTAATCTTATTTATTTTGCGATTTGTTTACAATTTAATGGTAGCCTTTCAGATATGTAAATTTTTGTGGAACATTCATATCAGGGATTTTAAAGAATCTTATTTATGATGAGATTTGTTTGAAATTTATTATATGGGAAGTCATTCGAACAAGCTAATATTTGGGAAGTGGATCAAGACCGCCCTGTTCTAGAAAATCTTAGATATGTATGATGCGAAATTTTTGAAGCTTGGGGCCAGATTATATATGACGCGGTGAAGCTTTGCATCGCGGTCAGTTACATTCACTGTCACTACTATATAATACCAAAAATTTCATTAAAATTCAGGCTTTTGTCACTTCACTGAAGTGAATGAATGCTTCGTTTGTTGTGTTGATATTCCGACAAGGTGGATTATTGATGCATATTATATTGGAACTATTTTTAGTTCTCGAAAATCGACATTGATGATGGCACAAAGCCGAAACCGAGTTGTCTTCAAATTTCATGGAAAATCGATCCCATATACACGAATGAGTGCTCTTATATAAAAGGAATTTTGGTTCACACGAGAAAAAAATTACTCGCTGCGTTATACGTAATTCGCCCCTAAATCAACATCGGTCGTGTTTTGCCTAGAACGTTTTTCATGATGCGGTTTGCCTGAAAATTGGTAAAGAATGAGCATGCTCAAAATTTGTTATTTAAGAAATTTATTTCCGGTAGTGAGGAAAGTTGGGCCTCTTAACTTTCAAAAGAGGATGGAAATTAGATAATGATAGGAAAAGGAGCGACAACAGAGAGATAAATAGGTAACGGTAAGGATCATCTACAGGGATGGTAAGGGACTAGAAGAGTTACAGGCACAGATAAAGACGTAAGCAGAAAGAGAGGATAGTGATATGAAGGAAGAAGCTCAGAAGAAGAAGAAGACGGGCGGCAGATATAGAGTTGAGGGGCGACTTAGAAATATAAGAATAAAGTAAGAAAAGAAAGGAAGAGGAGAAGTGGATGAAAAATGCATGTTTCGAATAAATAAATATGTCTGAAATTAGTTTATCTGCGGCTGCAAAGCGACGGGTAATACCAAGTTAATTAAAAATTATATTCCCGCTTGGAGATTGTTTCTCTTATTAATACCTTAAATTGATAAAACTATAGCAGACGGCGACAAACATGGTAAGGCGGTAGCGTGCTCTGCTATCACATCAAAGGTCCTGAGTTCAACAGGAAATAGCCACATCATGAGTACATTTTCTAAACGTGGTCACCCCTTTGGAATTGATTTGGCAAACACTCTAGTGCAATTCTGCCATGCAAAGCTTCTAAGTGAAAATTCATTGGCCTTGTTGAAGCCGTTTAGAGTGAAGCTTGAAATGTATTTTTGAATACATAGATACGAGATAACAAAAAAAGTTCACTTCCGATTAGAAACGGTTAAGCGGTATAGGATATTTGTTAAATTTCAGATTTTAATGTGTTGGTCCTGCTTATCCTGTTAATTAATTTTGTCTGTTGATGTTGTCACCTGGTAAATCTTTTACAGGTCTCCACATAGTAACGTGGCTTGAGTGCAGGCGGTATGGCCATCTCAGTATAGGGTCATAGGACATAGGGTTATTAGATTACATGATTCCGTGTCTTGTGATCAGCATTTTTGTTGTCATGATATGCAGAGCTTCCAAGTTTTTTGTATTCGGTCATTATTATGTAACATATCCCGAAAAACCAAAGGATTGGGCTTGTTATCTAATAGGTGCAAATACTTGCGTACGCGCGTGAGATTTTATATTTCTTTTGAATCATTAAAAAAATCTTAAATACTAATCTAGGTAAGCTTCCTATAAACCAAATTTCGGGCAAATCGAATAGTGAATACAATTTGTTCGAATAGATCGTTCCCTGGTCCACTTTGCGGAAAAAAACTGCACAGGAACGCTCTCCCTGTTGCTGTGAACCTATCATGTAAATTTGAATAAAATCGAAAGAATATGCCAATACGTTGCTCATACCCTCGCTCTCACTAATACACTAACATTTAAATTTTTTCCGAAGTTCACATTACTCCCAAGTCTCTTAATTCATCAGATTGTAATCGCTTTGAAGGGTAACCGATATTTTTACATGTAAAGGTACATGAAACTTGGCTTGTCAAAGTGGCACTCATCTCAGATCGCTATTTAAAATGAAAGAAATCGGATTTTGACCACGCCCACTTTTTCGATATCGAAAATTTCGAAAAAGTGCGATAATTCATTGCCAAAAACGGATAAAGCGGTGAAATTCGGTAGGTGGGTTGACCTTATGACTCAGAATAGATAATAGGTAAAGTTTTGGACAATGGGCGTGGCACCGCTCACTTTTAAAAAAAGGTAATTGAAAAGGTTTGCAAGCTGCAATTTGGCAGTCGTTGAAGATATCATGATGAAATTTGGCAAGAACGTTACCCTTATTACTATATGTGTGCTAATTAAAAATTAGCAAAATCGGAGAAAGACCACGCCTACCTCTAAAAAAAAATACAAAAATAAAAGAAAAATTTAAAAAGGGGTGTGGCTCCGCCCTTTTTTATTTAATTTCTAGAATACTTTTAAAGCCATAAATCGAACAAAGTTTACCAATCCTTTGATAAGGGCATAGCTCCTATGACGATAACTGTTTTCTATGAAAATGGGTGAAATCGGTTGAAGCCACGCCCAGTTTTTATGCACAGTCGACCGTCTATCATTCCGCTCGGCCGGTAACACGATAACTTGAGCAAAATACGATATATCTTTACTAAACTTAGTTCAAGTACTTATCTGAACAACTTTATCTTGGTATTAAAAATGAGTGAAATGTGACTATGACCACACCCACTCTTTCGTTATCGAAAATTTCGAAAAATGAAAAAAATGCCATAATTCATTACCAAATAAGAAAAAAGGGATAAAAAATGGTGATTGGATTGGTTTTTTGACGCCAAATATAGCTTTAGATAAAACTTTGTAAAATGGGTGTGACACCTCCTATATTAAGTAGAGGAAAATGAAGAAGTTCTGCAAGGTGAAACTAAAAGCCCTTCGAATCATCGCAGGAATACTCTTCGTGATATTACATATATAATCAAATTAGCGGTACCCGACAAATGATGTTTTGTGTCACTCTGGTCCACATTTTGGTCGATATCTCGAAAACGCCTTCACATATACAACTCCTCTTTTAAAACCCTCATTAATACCTTTAATTTGATACCCATATCGTACAACCCCATTCTGGAGTCGCCCCTGGTCCACCTTTATGGCGATATCTCGAAAAGGCGTCCACCTATAGAACTAAATCCCACTCCCTTTTAAAATACTCTTTAATACCTTTCATGTCATACAACCACATTCCAGGGTTACCTAGGTTAATTTTCCTTCATGGTGATTTTGCCTTATTTGACAAAGGATGAAGGAAAATCGTTCCAAAAAACGTCACCCTTGGTCTACAATTTGGTCGATCTTGATAGCTGAAGAAAAATAGCAAAGGCAAGTTGCTCCACTTTTTAGTATTACCATTTGTGTGTATCCATGAAAAAGACAATTTTGTCTCCAAGGCTCTCAGCTGAGTATGTAATGTTCAGTTACACCCGAACTTATCCTTCCTTACTTGTTATATATCAAATTATCTTAAAAAAATTGCAAGATGCTATATACCTCCGATGAGATTACGTTCCAGTTTCCGTAGTGCTACTTTTTCATTTTTTCAGTAGAGGGATGAGGCCTTTTGCTTTCGACCAGATTTCGAAGATTCTTCAGGTCCTGGTGAAGATCTACGATTAGAGAATGAACACACATCATCTCTTTATCGACTTCAAAGCAGCCTTTGATAGCGCGAAAAAAAGGAGTTGCTTGTATTCCGCTATGCTTTGGGCAACAACACCACCAGCTCCGTGAGGGCTGGGATAGATATCTTCGAGCCAAATAGGACCAAACGAGGTTTCTGATAAGGCTGCTCACTTTCATGCGATTTCTCCAACCTAATGCTAGAGAAGATAGTTCTAGCAGCGGACCTAAACCACGATGGTACAATTTATTATAAGAGCGTCAAATGCTGTCTGCCTTCTTTGGATTGATTGAAAGAAGCATTGCTTTTGCTATGGCTACGTCTTCTTAGTATCGTTGCTATAGCATATAACACTCTTCACCCTATTTGGTGAATTTATGCTTGTGCGTTTGTGTGATATTGTGACTTTGTTTAATGTCGCCTCATTTATTTCTACACATATGAGCATATAATATGACTTTGATTTATTTCTACATTTGCGTTTTTTATTGAAGAACAAATAAAATAATTATTAAAGTTGTACAAAAATACATATCTTTAATATTTTGATTGACAAAAACACAAACATAAATAATAATCCACGCGTGTGAGTGGCCTCATAAAAACATTATATAACTTTGTCACTGCTTTTCAAATCGTCTTTATCTTAATGAAATTTGGTATGCAAGTTTCTGGGCACTCATCTCATACTATGTACAAACACACACCAAATGGACAATTAATGCCATTTGGGGAATTTATTATGCAATTTATATATAATAAATTGTAATAATTAACTGTAATAATATATTGCAAATTTAAAAAAAATGCGTAATAAATTGTTTCAAACTGCAAATGCAACCTTGTAAAGTGTGTTTATTGAGTAGATTTAAACGTCAGTTACGCATGGCTCAACTATATGGTTGGCTCATCTCATTAGCTGATTTTATTTTTTTTTTCATTTCACTGGAGTAGGGATTGTGAAAAGAAGATGGCAAACTCAAAATGAAACCAAAACATTGAACAAATTTTCTTACAACAGAAAAAAATTCTAAAGTATTATGTTTTCATTCCATTCCATTCGCCTAATACCAACACGCACATTTTGAAAGTCTGAACACATACCTTTGTTTGCTGTAGAGATGAGCCAACCAGCTTTCAAATTCCTATTGTGTAAGCTAAATTGAGTTGTATGAACACCACTCAATTTAAATCGAAATTGCCTCCATTTATTTTCCTGTTTGAACATAGTATCAGATCGCTATTTAAAATGAACGAAATCGAACTATAACCCACCTACTTTTTCGATATCGAAAATTTCGAAAAACCGAAAAGTGCGATAATTCATTACCAAAGACGGATAAAGCGATGAAACTTGGTAGGTGGGTTGACCTTATGACGCAGAATAGAAAATTAGTAAAATTTTGGACAACGGGCGCGGCACCTCCCACTTTTAAAAGAAGGTAATTTAAAAGTTTTGCAAGCTATAATTTGGCAGCTGAGTTAGTAATGTTCGGTTACACCCGAACTTAACCTTCCTTACTTGTTTAACCTGTTAATTTTGATTATATCTTAAAATTTCCCTGTCATAATTTTTTCATAAAGCGCCTTAAGGAGTATAACTTCAAAAAGTAATTCCGAGTTAGCTTGTAGTTTTATCCTTTAGGGTATGCATTGATATATACTCCCACACAAATATATATGTATGTTCTTAAATAGGCAAGCCTTTATAAATTTACATATCGAAGAGAATGAGGGACACATAGCAATTTTGGTACAAGCACTTAAATAAATAAATGTTCATTTTATTTTGATGATCGTTTTGGTAAGCTTTTGCAAGTTTCTGTGTTAACATAGTTAGTTGCTTAATATTAAAAAGCTAATCCTGTGCTGCACTATTTTAATATATATATTTTTTTTTCATAACTGCACATATGAAGGCTTAAAGCTTATTCATTTAATATAGTTGCCTGAATTTCCGATGATGTACTGACTGTATTATAGGACTTTTTATCACCTATATTTTTGTATATACGCTGTTAATTGCAGCTAATATGTGTTGTTGTGTTGTGCTGTTTTTGTTAACGCCATCCGCAATCCATCCATACCAAAATCTCATACGTCAATGGATAGTTCATAGGTATAGTTTAAGTATAAAATGTTCCTTTACCTCTTCTCTTTCAACCCTATCTTAGCGTCAAAATTTATCCTTAGGCTACTATGCAAAAGAGTTGATGAAAAACTCTATACGACCTTCGCTGACTAAGGTGACTAGGGCTAACTAGGCGAAAAAAGCTATTCAGATCGATCGCTATATAGCTTACCTGAGGCATAGAATAATATGAATTAAAAAATGGCTTTCCCTTATGCTTCCAGTTTAGTAAATAGCTTAAAGGATTTTTAGGAGTCGGCGAATTTGCATCGTGTTCCTTTTGGTATGGCCTAGAGCGCTTAATGTGGCCATATTGAATCGTTCCTGAGATGTTAGGGCTAGTACCATAATGATGCTTTAATTGGGTATAAATCTAGTGAAGGCCCATAAAATCGGTAGCACTCCCCAAAACAATTGTAGAGTATATTAAGCGCTACATCAACAACAACAACAACAAGAAGGCAACTGTGCTTCGGGACGCTGTTTGACCATTTTTCTCACAGAAGCAGCTTAACCCCCGTCAGCCTCTTCTATGCTTACTATCACGAAACTGCTATGACCACTTTAATCGATATTACATTTATGCGTCCCCTATGCCTTAAACATTTAAATGGAATGGTTACATGCATGTGTACATAAATGCACATTGTAAAAACGATTATAAAGATATTTACTGAATTCATGTAAGCTTTTATGTTTGTCTATGCAATATATTTCCACTTAAATGTTACGTTGTATCATTTGTTTCGTTAGCTCATTCATTAAGTGCACAGGTGCCGACCGAGAAACACCCCAAAAAATTATGTAAGTGATACAATGGCTACGCAGCTACTCCGATTAACCTAAAAAATTCAAAAATTACGGTTTAATGAATTATAATAAGTACTTCTCTAAACGAAATTATAGCTGAAACCGACACCGTTACCGTAACCGTGCTTTACACACAGAGTATATTAATTTTCGTAACATAACGGTTGAACATAACGGCATGAACGAATCGAGATAAATAGAGAATTCCATATATCAAAATGCCCAGGATGAACGACGCCCACTTTTTACATATGATGAATTTCATATCAAAACCGATATGCATTGAACCCGACCCCCTCAGATTTTGATGAAATTTTGCATACAGGTACACTTTACCTATGCAAATACAACCTCATTTTTAGAAATTGCATTTTTGAAAAATTGTGGGCGTGGCAAGGTGTCAAATTTGTGAAAAATGCGTTATTGTAAATGACGGCAATAGGTAATTTTGAGCTGTGATAACTACGGAATGGCTCAACCGATTTCAAAGATCTTGGTACCATTGGAAAGGTATTCAGATCGGCTTTTGAAAATATGTACTGTTTTTTCCAAGTTTAAAATTTTATTTTTCAAAAAAAAAAAACTGTTTAGTGTTATAAAACTTTTTTACAGTGTATACTTTCGAAAGCCGATTCGAATACCTTTCCAATGGTACTAAGATCTTTGCAATCGGTTGAGCCCTACCGAGTTATAACAGCTCAAAAGTACCATAATATCAACAATAAAAAGTTGCATATATTTAAAATTAAAAAAAAAACATACGCCATTTTAGTTTTTTGGATATGTTATATATATTAAATAGACCTTTCTAAAAAAAATTTATTTAATTTTAAAACGCTTGGTCTTTGAAGTTTTTTTAAAATATAAAATTTTATTTTAGAAAAAAAATTTTTTCAGTGTAGTAAAAATTTTTTATATGCAAAATTTCATCAAAATCCGTGGGGGGCGGGTTCAAAATATGCCCTTTTTTATAGGTTTTGTTATGAAATTCATCATATATAACTTTTTGGAAAACACAAAAGACCTGATTATTTAGTAAATGATACACCTATAACGTTGAGATTTAATGTGTGGACTGATACTGAGACTCTTGATAAAAATTTGTTCAAAATGAGCCGCCCACTTGTGATAAAATAAGTTTTACAAATATTGTTAATCATAAATCAAAACCCGTTAAACCTATCATAACAAAATTCGACAGAAAGATTTCTTTTACTATAATTTTAAGGAAATCGGTTAAGGGCGACGCCCATTTTATGTAAAAGATTAAAGTGGTTGTAGACGAATAAAATAAGCTTCATCTTTGCAAAAGAGAGCTTTATAACAATTATATTTTTTTCGCAGGTGTAATTAAAAGAAGAAATAAAAAAAATTAAATTCTTGAAAATGGGCGTGGCAGCGCATCTTTTTTGACTAAGAAATTTTCTATGTTTCCGAAGCCATAACTCGAAGAAAAATTACCATATCTTAATAAAATTGCCAGTACATACTTTCTATATAGCAGGGATATTTTTAGTAAAAATAAGCGGGATCGGTTAAAGATCACGCCAACTTTTATGTAAAAGATATTTAAAAGGGTCGTAGATTAAAATAATAAGCTTTATCTTGGGGGAAAATAGTTTTGCATCAATGATATTTCACTTACCAAATTTTATTGTAAGAGGAATTTGGGAGACACTTTTTTTTAATGGGGGTGCCACGCCCCTATTCCCATCAAGCATTACACAACATTTCTCGGGTCTAAAAAAAAAACATAATAACTCCCTCGTATCAAAATTCGAAAAAGTAATTTATCTGAAATGAATTGTACAATTGAAACTCACGCTGAGTATATAATGTTTGGTTACACTCGAACTTGGCCACCCTCACTTGTTTCTTATGTGATTTGTATATTTCAGCTTTCATATATTAGTAGACCGGGATACTCTGATTCAGTGTGCTTCGACACGAAACCTTCCGCGAAAAATTACACAATTTTGTAAATAGTTTTTTAAACCACTTTCCGTATGCCTCCCTAAAGTGCAAAAATGTGGTTACGGATCATCAGTGTACAGTATAAGGAAAATTTTATGCATCATAAATGCCTTGCATTCTTCAGACCTCATACTAAAGGCTCTCAATAAAATAAAACATATTGTAGCGAATTGTCGTTCGAATCGCTGAACTGTTGAGTATATAACTCCATTATTCAGTATTGCAAAATGGTCTTTATAGACTACTTCACAATTATACTTCACTAATAACGTGTTTAAATCAAACTGATTAGTTATTCCTTAGCCTGCGCTGCTTTTATACTCTCTGTTGCCTCGTTCGCATATTTCTCTTAAGGTCTAGACTTTTCACGAACATGGAATAGTTTCATCTCATACTTGGTTATTTAGCTATATGCGTGTGTATGTGTGAGTATCAAACTTCTGCTCTTAGCTGATGACTACATATATTTATGTGAAATAATCTCTCTGCTTCAAGCTGCTGGTTATGTGTATGGAATATTCTTCGTTGCCTTTTACATAAGTTCTTTTTGTTGTTGTGATTATTTACTAACAGCATTGTGATGACAACATTCGCCACAATATATAAGATGCACTTTTTTTTTGTGGGAAGTCTGTGACTGAATTACCAATACATGCTCATCATAGAAGCGTGGAAAAGGGTAAATGAGTGAATTTCATTTTGTAGGGTAAATTATATCATGACGTATACACAAATGAAAATAAGTTACAAATGTAATCAACGAGTTACCTACGCGCCGCTGGCAATTGCTTGCAACAATGCAGTAATGAATATGTATACGCACATTAATATGAAAACACATTTAAAGAAACATATATACTTGCACGATTCAGTTGAATGTCTACAAAAATTGCAACAAACATACATGAAAGAGCGCCAACTATGTACTAACAATATAAATAAGCACAGCATCTGAATGACTGTTATCGTGGAAAAACCAACAAATTTAGGAAAACTGAATGTACATAAAATGGCGGACTGAACCAAGAAGCTGACTACAGAACAGCCTTCGTACCGATAGACTTACCAAAAGCTTTTGATAAAGTCTAACACAGCACGCAACTGCAAGAATTGGAAGGATCTACCCCTCAACCTAATCCCAACAGGTATACCAAAAATTAGCGGTGCGGTTGGCAGGTACCGGATTAGTTCAGGAAAGTAACATCAAAGCCAAGAAAAATTAGACAAGGGTTGCCGCAAGGTGGTGTCCTTTTCTATCTTTTGTGCAATTGTTACATTTCACAGCTTGCTTCCCCACCCGAAGGGGTTACCATTGTTTTATATACCGTCGACTGACGAAAATGGCCTTCTGACCCTTCCATTGATGAGCTATGCTATAAAATAAACAACTCTCTCCATAGTACCCTCGGTTTCCAAGTCCTCGGTGACCTTATTTACAACGTGCACAAAACAAATGTAGACAATATTGGATATACACGTCGATTGTATTAGCCTACCGATCATCTGGTACATAAAAAAAAACAAAGAGTGATGTTCGATAACTATCTGTATTTCGGCGAGCATGCATCTGCACCTGTACATAAAGTTCAACGCCGTTACAAAATCCTCAAGTCCCTCGCTGGCAGCATTTGTGTGAAGGACAAGAAAATACTCATATCAATCTATAAAACAATTTTACAGCCGCATGAATGCTCAGCGTCTCCGATGTGGTCGCCGATCTTTGATGAAACATACTGGAGGAAACTGCGAGCATGTAAAATTACCGCGCTCAGAACTACCGCAGGTTCTCTTCTTATGTCGCTGAAATATAATATACACACTGAGGTGGAAATACTTCCCACAAAGGAGAGAAACGTAGTGCTGAACAAACAATTTCTGTCATATACACAAAAACTTGGGCATCCAGGTTTTACAAAGAATCGGAAAAGGTCCTATTCCGATAAATGCTTTGTGGGTTTCGTACTCAATGTCGAATACCCGGAATTCGCAGTATCCTTTTCAAAACAATTTTCACACGCAATTATAATTTCCAGTTTTAAGTTCAATATTTTTCGCCACTGTGTTACAACAAACTATAAATCAAAGATATTGTTCATTTCCAAGACTCCATGTGGACTTCGTTTAAAGTTAGTGCCAAAAGTAAACAAATTTGGGATTATTGTGTAGTATATCAAACAAATAAAACAAACAAGGCGTGAGTACCAAGTAATCGTCAAGTTTGCTATGGAAGCATAAACGTATACGTCTTGAAATCTTATGTCTTTCGGTTAACTGAAGCTCGCCCAGGAAATGAAGTTAAACGACAGCGGAGGCAACTTTACCAGGCTTCCTGAAAAGAGCTTCTTGTCGATGACAGCCGATACCGACATGTTATTATTTTACTATTAGATCATTATCATTGAGTTATCTGTTTGTTGTCGCCGAATCATCGGCTTTTTATAGGGCTTTTATCGGCTTACCATAACTAGGTTAAAGATGTGTCATTGCTCCTATAGTGAAACTGTGGCGGTCCCTGTTTAATAACAAGCCCATGAGTCGTCGGTAACGTATCGATAATATTGTGGCGAATATTGATATCACTAAGCTGTTAGAAAATAATCACGCAAGAATAAAAACATGAAGCAGCCACTCGTATATACATGTACACATTAAAGCAAGCAACACTTATTACAAGGCAATGAAGAGATCTCTCACACACACACATGTGGTCATCAGCCGAAGTAGTTGCTCACACATACACACGCATATAAATGAGAAACGCATAAACTACAAATATACATGTACAAAGCAGGGGATTCTAGAAGGTGAAACGTCAAGACTTTTGGAGATATATGCAGACGAGGCAAGAGAGAGAGTATAAAACAGCCCAAGCTGAGGAATCAGTAATCAGTTTTGATTTAAGCACGCTATTGGTTGTGAAGTTTAATTGTGAAGTACTACTCCCAAAGTAATCTGAATAAAGACCAGCTTGCAATACTAAATATTGGAGTGATTTATTCAATAGTTTAGCGATTCGAACGTGAGCAGAAGGTTTCAAATGAGCAGAATATCCACGAAATTCGTTACAATATAATGCTAACAAATTGGTAGAAAGCCGAGAAAAAATCGAAAATTTTTCAATGCATGCTCGATAATTTTTTGTTAAATAATCGATAATAACCGGATAATTTATCGATATATTTTCGAAAAGAAATACATTTTTGGTAATATTTCTATAAATACAAATATTCGATAACTCGACGTATTGAATTATTACAAAATTGTATTTCATTTTGAAATTATATTTTTGTTTTACAGTAGTATTATTCGCGGTCAAAAAAAGTAATATGTTTAAATGCATTACAATACATTTCTCTAAATGTTATTGCAGAAAAAAACAATAACTCATTAATTACCTTTTGTTATCGATCGCACATTTATAACACTTCGATATAAAATCGTAGTTGATTACCTGTTCGGTTCCGGTTTCAGGTTTGAGTTTGGTTATTTTATTTCACTTCCATTCCTTTCCCTTCCTTTCATTTCCTTTCTTTCTTTCCTCTTTTCCTTTCCATTCCTTTCCTTTCCTTGAGTTTCCTTTCCTTTCGTTTCCTTTCCACACCCCACCATATAGTACAAATACCAGCACTACGCCTGCCCTTAAATTCTACGTACACATATCCCCCATAAAGCATTCCACTTCCAAGGACTACACTTACGCTTACGCCTACTCTTAAAGTTTACAACTTACGGTTACATTAAGAATCCCCCATACCGCGAGCAAAGATGTTTAAATATCAAAAGACAAAATCGGGTGGCTGTTTAAGAGGAAAAAAGTGGTATTAATAAAAATAAAAACTGCGGCTAATCTTAAATTCCCTACTAATCGAAATTTTTCCCGGGTATATTTAAATCATAAAATTATATATGCTTCTATACATACATACATACTTGATAAATAAAGGAACTTTTAAGCGAGTGTGTTGAACTGTCGATTACACTTTTACTCATTTACGCGTGCTTGCATTTATGTCAGTATGTCTACCTGGCGTTCATTTATGCATGAACATGTTTTTAATTTTGTACACGCTCCAGTTTCCTTGTATTTATGCTCAGCAATGCCCTTACACACTTTTTCTAGCTATAGGTACATATATGCAAATACATATCCATACATATGTATGTTCGTAAGTTAAGTCATGTGTAGAAAATGTGCACAAATACGTACATTTAAGTTACCAAAAGTTGCATTCGCATTTATTTAAATCCCTAGGATAATGGTCCGTGAGAGACAAATTGGCCAATTACACAAAAATAAGGTTCTAACTAGCGTTATGGGCGAAAGACTGAAGCCCATAGACAACGAACTTATTGGACCTTATCAGTGCAGCTTCAGACCAGTAAATTAATAAGACTCTGCCAAATGACGTTGAACAACAGCATTAGCTCTATGTATCTGGATGTATCTGCAAGGATCTGCAAGGCACGAACTGCATTCCACAGGTTAGGCCGAGCATGGTGCTCTCGCGTATTGTCGATGAAAACAAAACTGAGGATTTATAACACCAGCGTGAAATCAGTTCTGTTATACGGGTCCGAAACCTGGCTTGTCTCTAACCGCATTAACCGACGACTGCAAACGTTTATAAACAAGTGTTTGAGAATAGTCTGCCGTATCTTCTGGCCAAGAACAATCAGCAACGCCGATCTACTGTCACTCACGAACAACCCTCCAATCTACACTGAAATTAAAAAACGTAAGTGGGGTTGGATCGGTCACACTCTCCGCAGAGAAGATGACAACGTTGCCAAAATGGTCTTCCAATGGAACCCACAAGGAAGCCGGCGCAGGGGGCGCCCTGGACAAACTTGGATGCGTACGATTCTCAATGAGAGCTCTTCCACCGCCACCTGGAATGAAATAAGACGTTTAGCGACTGATAGAAGTAGCTGGAGAGCGTTCGTCTCCGCCCTATGTTCCGGCTAGAAGCGATAAGTTGTGCTTCTGGATAGCTATGGTATTAGTTTTAACTTTTGCGATTGTCAACTAGATGTTCAATTCTATCTAGGAATACAACTATTAGCTCTATAAGGATTGGGAAGGCCCGTCAGAGCCATTCAAAAGAAAACGAGACTTGGCAAGGCGATTCCCTTTGGAGCGATTTTGTTAACATAATGCTGGAGAAAACAATCCTAGCAGCAGAACTAAGAGGGTTCTATCACTGTCGTAGGCTGATGATAGCTTCAACAAACGCGTCGTGATTTCGGCTTCTCTGGATTCGCTAAATAGGTAAACATTAGGTATTGCGGTAAATAAGGTACTTGTTGTCATCAAAGAAAGAATCGGCGCATATGCGCCTTGGTAGCCACGTCACTGTTGACGGATATAAATTCGAAACTGTGAAGGACATCGTCTATCTGAGAACCAGCATTAAGAACGCAAACACTGTTACCAGAAACGGCAAAACTTTCACGATCTCGATAAAGCCTATGATATCAATATCATCAGAATAGGTCAGAAATTGTACGCTCTTAAAATAGATTGTACCCTCGCGGGTTCGATCTCATCAACATTAATTGGGGCTTAAACGCCTAAGCGATTTTTGATAAAAAGTCACGCCCTGTTTTGCGATAACTGACGCCAATTGGAAACACCAAAAGCTGTCAAGTTTCCTCCACCTGTATCTTACATTTCAATGGAAGCCTCCCCCTTCCTCTATTCCAAACTGTTGTGTCGACTGAGACATTTTCTTGGCAGGACCTAATTTTATGTTTCATTGGAAAGCGTTTCATCGTGGCAGGTCTCAACCCTAGCGCACAACGGTTCGGGAACGCTTCCGGGATTTGGATTTTAGCCGCCTTTTACGACAGGCATACCTAGCAAAGGGTATATTGTAAGCGCTCATAACCCGAAGGGTACATACATATACTGCTAGAAATATCTTGTCCTGCATTTGCTTAAACAAGTCGCTCGATAGTGAGTCGCCTTGTTTGAAGCATTCTTATCGTTTCAAATGTTTCGCATAGGTCCCTCCGAGTCCTTGTTAGGACCTTATACGCGGTATTATGTAGGCTAATTCGGCAGTATCAGCGGATTGTGGGAGCATCTTTCTTGTGGATTAGGAAGGTCTTCGCGTTTTACCAGCTCGGCGGGTAGTCCATCGTTATCAGTGATTAAGATATCGGGTTCATCTTGTACCTGTCTGCCTAGCAATTCGGATAAGTGCTCCCTCCACATCTTTAGTAGATTATGTACATCGGTAACTAGGTCGCCGTTATGAATCCTTTAGAGGTCTTCCCTGGTCTGCTCAGAAATGATAGTTCCGACGACTTCATTACGTAAGGACACCGAGCCTTTATTAGCGTAAGAAAAGCTAACTGCATATGCCACAAAATCCACTGATGTCCAACCCCCTTTACCGAGTCTGCTTATCTCATACCAGCAGACAAAAGGCTGAAATAAGTCAATGAAAGTGAATCATATCGAGCGATATCTCTTTGCCAATGAAGAAACCACTTAGAAACAGCGATTTTTTGTTAATGCCATTTATTTCAACTTCCTTAAATCTTGGGTTTGACTTTCGATAGTGGTCATAACTTCCATTTACAACCCTAAATATTTATGAAATTGTATGTTGGAATAACGAGTACCAACCTTATCGGATCCAAATGGCACAAATTGGAGAAAACCTCGGAACCTATCTCTCTTTATAACGCCCGAACGCCAAAGAGAGTAATGAAATGCTGAACGTAATGTAGGGATACATCCAAATGTAGGGATACACCCCAAAAAATTTGTATCGCGCTACATTTTCACAACACGTACTATGACGATTGATTGTTGCATCCACGGTTACCATACCATGTTTTCATTTGGGACCAAAATTCATCGAAAAAGGGACCAAAACTCAAAAAAAGGACCAAATTTTTTCTTGATATAAAAAATAATGGAACTGAGAGTAATATGCATATAAAAAGTAAAAGACTGTGCCGACATACAATTATTATAAAACCAGTTTTACATTGTTAATTGTATTACATTTTTAAGACTTAAACTCCAATGTGCAGAGTAGTTTGGTTTTAGCAAGGTGCAGTTGAGAAATTTGGGCTACGCTGCCGCCGAACTATAATGCTTAGTTACTCACAAATGAGAAAAGCAGATATTTTTTCTCGTTTTTTTCTTACTTACTATTTTTTAAATTGTTAGTAGTATGGCAAAATGGACTTGAAATGTTCCTTAATTAGATGGTATACGGCAGACGAAATTTTCCTGGTTGTAACTCTTTACCCATGGTATGTATATCGCCACAAACTTACAGGAACGAGGACGAGGCTAGAAAATATAGCCGGATCACCTCCCACTGCTTCTAAATATGTGAGCCAACGAGTAGCAGTGATGCTAGGTATTAGTTTGGCTCAACATCACCACAGTAGTGAAAATCCTTGAACAAATTTGGAAAATGTTACTTTTCGTATGACACGTTTATATATTGCTACACAAACTCTCCATATCGTCGGTATGCTTGAATGCATAGCTTGAACATAAATTCTGTGGGTTGCACTTTAGTTTTATAAAATTATCAAGAGGCACACGTGCTTTTTTAAATAAATTTTAAATTAAGTGTTGTATCACTTTCATTTAGCTCAACCAGTGACAAAAATCTATGCTAAAAACTCTTTGGTAATCGATCGAAATATCTAATCACCAAAACATAATATTCCGTTCTGACGTCCGTTCTTTCATTAACTATTATTGAAAATTGGTTTTATGAAAAATCCGACATTACTCTTATATGTGTGCCTTTGCCTAAATTATCTGCTGCCGGAGTTGCCTTTGTGCTGCTAAATTTAATGATTAAATTATATTTAAATATGTTCAACACATACGTATGTAGTTAGCAATTGTGGGAAGAAGTCCATGAAGAGCGTAAAGCGGTATATAAAAAATGCCACGCCTTAATATAATAAAGCGCTCTATATTAGAATTTTTCGCTGACTTTTAGCCATACAAGCACGTTGACAGCCCCATTGTGCAATGAAAGTCGGCTCCCTCCAACCTTTACAGAAAGCAACTCATTGTTTGCTAAAAGCTATTTATTGCTATTGAATTACGTTTCGTTGCTGTCAATTCATTGTCATTGTTAAAATTTAATCTATTGTTATTTCTCATTGAATTTTCTCGCGATCGATTTACCAACTAATCTACAATACTAAATGAACTCAATAAAGCCACTTGAAAAAATTTAATTCCCACTTTTTAAAGAATAAATAAAAATGTTGGTATACCTAATAAGTAGATTTACGATTGAATTTTGTTATTCTGTACATAGACTTTGCGGTAAATTAGATTGAGTTGATAGAGTAGTCATAATACATTTTTTGTTTTTTATCTGCTAAACAGCGCGGTGGTGTGGTTCAAAGTTGGGGTTTATTGAAGAGCCCAAATACCAAGCTCGTGATGATGAGAAGAAAGACCTTCAATTAACGTGTTGGAAAGTTTTCTTTCCAGTACAACCGGGCGACGTTGGCCTGCCTTAAAACCTATTTGATAATATTCGTTGCTAGGGCCGGAGGGCTGGCGCAAGTGTGCGAAAATAGCAGAACATACTATACAGAGGGCGAAATTTGTAGCTGTCAAGAAAGCAGCAGAAATTCTAGACGAAACGTGATTAAGCTGCAGTCACGTCAATATATATATATTGATAGTCAGGCGGCGATCAAAGCAATAGTCTCACACAGCACCTCATTATGAAATGTTCTGAAAGAAGGAGAAACTTCGCTCAGGCCGAACCGTTCATTTATACTGTATTCCCAGTCACACAAAAATAAAAGGTTACGAAAATTCCGATGAGTTTGCAAAGGAGGGTGAAGCACTCGTTGAACTGACGGTAGGCGTTCCAATCCGTTTGAGAGAAATGAAAAGGAGACAGCGGATATATGTGAACTATCATGCAGGAAATGCGTGGCAGAAACATGGGAATTTAAATTTCTAAAATCATACGCAAATACCACGACGTTAGACTGAAAATGTTGCTCATGTCTTCAAAAAGGAAAAAACTTAAGGCTAACAATGGGCAAACTAACTGGACACTGCCTTCTGGCGTCACATGCTTTAAAGGAAGGCCTCGCCAATAACAGCATATCTGATAAGTGCGAACTGCAGGAAGTAACAATTGTTCGTGTCCTGCGTACGCGAACTCAAAGCTCCAGCTACTATAGGTTGCACAGTTCCATAACTCGATGCAGCAATTAAGCTAGGTCGCAGAAAACTAGAAAATAGTAGTTTTCATAAGTTCTGATACCTGACAGGGCTTCAGCTTTAGGGAGTAACAACATTTTTCTATGTACTATAAGCAGCAAGCTGGATAAATTCCCTAAAAACTTTTAGTGCATTACGAGCAGGACAAAATTATTTTATGACATAAGTCCCGGTTTTTGATAGACTCTTTCTCTTGGGGAGAAGAACAAAACCTCAAGCTAATTTGTATTATGGTCGTAGTTTTCCGTAAATATCTCGTTTTCTAAGTATTTTTCGTGCTTTTGGCATGTTCCAAATTAGAAGCGCATGGCATTCAGTACAATTTTTCGCTAAAATATTCGTCCATGGGGTTGAGAGTTTATCCGTTACCGTGCTGAAACCGTTTATGTGTTTAATTAAGTAAATAAGTTATTATTGAAACTCACCAGATATTATCATATCACCGCGTTCTGTGGTCCAATAGTTAATTGATGCTGGATAAGCTTCTGTGTGACATTCCAGTACTACATCCTGTCCAATATAAGCACCTTCCAGTTGATTGGGAATGGAGAGCATCGGTGGAACTATAAAGAGTTAAAAAAAATATTCAGGATTTTCGTGGAGTTAATTCAGTAATACATATATATGTTTATATACATAATAACTAATATATAAATTACCAGTTTGTATATCAACCTAAAGTTATATGGCAGAAGTTCATATGTCAAAGTAAATTCGTTAATGCAGTTTGTTTGTTAACTTGGTTCTGTTCTGTTGGTAACAAGAAAAATTAAACTTTGTTTCGAATTGTCTATCTATTATAGATATATTTGATATATATCGAAAATTTCACTTATGTACATCTTTTCTCTTTAGATGTATCACATATCTTATATAACCGATTATTCGTATTTGAAGAATGCGATAAGATTGTTAATCAGCTCTATTCAGAAGTGAAATAATATTGACATAAAGTTATTTTTCGCAAAAACATTGTCTACTATAATCGTAAACGTACCTTTTAGACCTCTTTTATGTGAGTGTGGCCTCTTACGGATATCGTAAATTTTTTCAGGATCAACAAGGCCAATCAGTTTATCAAATTTCATGAGGACAACCTTAACCGTTTTGATTTATGGCCAATAATTTTTGAAAGCGTGCACTTCCTATGTTTTCAATGAAAAATTCAACTAGTTTTTTGCCTGCCATGTAAAATTAGTATACCCATCGTGTAGTTGTACAGAAGGATTTTACAACATTGATTGGATAACGACAGTATGTAATGGCTTAGAAGTATCGTTATAGATATAGACTTCCATATATCAAAATTATCAGAATCGAAAAAAAATTTTGTTTGAGCCATGTCCGACCGTAAGTATTTAAATAACTTCACGAAAATTGGTATAATGTCTTCTTATCTGTAACCAGGATGGATTGGTATTGAACTATAAAAATCGAACTATTAACATGCCTACTCTTCGATATAGAAATTTCGAAAAATGGAGAAGATGTGACAATTTTCTACGGCGGATAAAGTGACGAAACTCGGTATGTGTGTTAACCTTATAACGAGTAACAGAGATATGAAAAGTTTCTGAAAAATGGGCGTGGTATTGAAATTTTGAACGCTTTTCTATCCGTTAAAGATATAGTATTGAAATTCCGCTTGGAGGTTGTCCTTGCCGCTATACATACAGTTTATTAAAAATAACAAAATCGGATGAAGACTACAACCACTTTAACACAAAACAAGTAAGAAAGGCTAAGTTCGGGTGAAACCGAACATTACATACTCAGCTAAGCACTTGAAACGCTGTTGTTGTTTGCTTTGTATGGTCAATATTTTTATAAGGCTGGGCAATAATATGGTTCGATTCTGAACTCATTTTCTTTTAAAAGAAGTAAAAAGGATACAGCGGCTACCACTAATAAAATTGAGCGGGTAAAAATTCAATTTAAAATGTTATACCAAATTTCATTCGGATTGGGAAACTTTTGTTCGACGTATGGCATTAAAAGTATTTTGGAGGGAGTAAAAACAAAAGGGGTGGGTCACGGCCATTTTCAAAATTTGTTTAAATATTGTTCTTAGCTCAACCATACCACTACTAAGGCAGGATATCAGTCAGATGTAGTTAAATACCATAGAGTTATTCCAAACTTTGAGGTTAGACCTCTCGGAAAAGTGGGCGTGGTCTTTAACCAATTTTGATTATGTTCACTCAGTCTATATAATTTGGCAATGATAGTGCCGTTGCCAAATTTAAATGTAATATCTCTAACGGCTTTACGCCTTGCTAAATTTCCAAATTTTCTTCTTTTAAATTTGAGTGGTGCCACGCCTATTTTCCAAACTTTTTTGGAATTTATGTTTAGCGTCATAAAAACAACCCACCTACCAAAATTTATTAGGTAGTAGTACTCATTTTTGGATTATCTAATTTTTTCCATTTTTCAAAATTTTTGATATCGAAAAAGTGCATGCGGTTATCGTTCGATTTCGCTCATTTTCAATATCAATCTATACTGTGTCTAGATGAGCCAGATAAACGTATAACGAATTTGGTGGAGATATCTCAATATTTGCCCAAGTTATCGTGTTAACGAACGGACAGAGGGACAGACGGATTGACGGACGGACATGGCTTAATCAAACATTTTCCGATGCTGATGATTTTGATATATGGATCAATTTGATACCTTTATATCTGTACAACCAACCGTTATATGCAATCAAATTTACAATAAGCTGTGTACAAACATAGCTGGGTATAAAAACGTATTCATATGTGTTCCCCTATGTATGTACATATCGAAGTGCCATTTGAAAGCTAGCGCCGAATTTTTCATGACTTTCGAATATTAGCACTTTCATCCGCTAATTAGCATATTCAGCTTATGAGTGTCGAAAAATGTTAACTGTCTTTCGTCAGATGTGTGTTTAATACTTAAGCAGGAAGACAAAACCTAAGCGCTATGGCTCATCAGCAATAAGCTGCAGGTGCAAGAAAGTTTTTAAAGCACGAATTTTTATACGTCCCCAATGTGAAATTTTCTTTTCCCTTGTAATATTCTAATAGACACCCATCAATGCATCTTCATGGAATATGTAGATAGAGCTGTAGCGTTGGCAAAATCTGAGATTTGCTGTTCTCTGATGGAATGCATATCTTCACAACATCCGTAGTATGCAGATATATTGGTATAAAGCTTTAACTATAAGGCATGTGAAGGTAAAGTCCCTATACATAATATATATCTACTGGCCATAAGGAAGGAAGCGGTGGCACAAGGAAAGTTTTATGAGAAGAAGAGGATGCTCACCGTACAGAGAGCGATAACTCCTCCACTCTGCTTAGGCACCTACTATCTCTGAGAGCTGTCTTTTACCTAATGAAATAGCAAGGCATTGGGGGCACTCCCTTACCGCGTATGGTCGCTACGGCTTTTATGGGTTCCAAAAAGAAAGATTTGTTAAATATGGTGGGCAATTGCCAATTAGACGCGCATGTGAGAAGCTCGCTGATAGCTCCGCTAATATTGCTGCAAATTTCTATCAACAAATCCGGTAGGGTTCCAAATATTTTTGCAGGAGCTTCATGCACTCCGCCGGTGCTGTCGCAGTATGGGTATAGCAGGATGCCAGGATAAATACCTGCTTATTCTTCTGCTTGATGGCCACCCCTGCGAGGTCGTGAGTAATGAAATCAGGCATCATATATGAGTGCAGATGTTTCCTTAACATGACTGCAGCTCGTACGCTTACTTCCGTTTAGGAAACGCCAAATACGCGAGCGCTGAGTCCAGAAACCTTTCATACCGATGAGGGACATGCCTCTGGATCAGCACCATGTCAAACGAACTCAATGGTTGGAAGGAGTTGGCTCGACCTCCTCCTATAAGGCGAAACGGCGTAGATCTCAGACCTAAACCGCTCAGCCACATATTCGGGCACTATCGAGTTCGGCTAAGCGCTAACACCACCGAAAAGGTGCTTACCCTAGTGAGGGCCAGTAAAAGAGTATCCTTACCAGCAAGAGCTACTTAGGATTAATGAAGCAAACGACAAGTTAGTAAGTTCGAATTTCGCAACAGTTATCAATAAGAGGGAATAACTGGCGTACTTTGCTATAAGACGGCAATGCATAACCTAACATACCATACGAAAACTAACACTTTCGGCCCATGATTGCGGAAAACTAGCAATTTCCTTTAAGGCTGACGAAGACTATCAATTAATTTTTTTCCTGTTTATTTGCAGGGTCTAGAGTTGTAACGAAACTTTGTCTAACGAAAACTTTTTGAAAAAAACTGAATCTGGCAACTCTAATGAAATTGAATAATGTGTGCGTGAGTTAACTAACGCTTTTGTGCCTTTATTCGTTGCAATATCATATCTGTGCAAAGGTCAGACATGAAGCCCATGCTGGTTGATAGAAATATATGTATTGATGGAAAAAAGCATCTTTTGCTTGAAAATATACTCAAACAACAACAAAATACCAAAAACTGGAACATGTTTTGTACAGAATATTTTAATCCATTACTTCGAAGCATTCCTCAGTAAAGAGTCCCAATCCAAGTCAGCTATATCCAAATTAACCTATGCAAGTTTTCACGTGTGAAATTGAAACTTGAACAATCACTTTCAGGCGAAACTTCACTAAAATTTTAGAACTCAAAAAGCATAATAAGAGGAATATGATGAATGGTAGTCTTAGAAATAGGATACAAACATTCGGTTGTAGAAAAATTTATATTAACATTAACGAAAATAAGATCAAGATATCTAGAAAGACTATTGGAAAAATGGTTCACTTGAGATAGAGTTTGAGCTTGTCATGTTGTAAACTACGCAAGACTCAGGAAAGCGAATAACAGTTTTTGGAAATGTAATGTTGTTGTCACAGGAAATTCACTCTAAGTTACATACATCTAGAATTATTAGAAACTAAGCCTACAATGTTGTCCACCTACATTTTATAGTTGTATTCAGCGCTTGCCGGTGGAATGTAGGAAGCACAGATAAGGAGATCAGACGCTCCACGTACACTGGCACATGTGATATGGAACATACTGTGGCGAACGTTGACATCACTATGCTGTTAGTAAATAATCACAATAACAAAAAGCAGCAAGCAGCGACACTTATGTACAAGGCGACGAAGAACATTCCACACACATAACCACCAGTAGCTCGAAGTGAAGAGATACATATCTCATATTCACATATGCAGCCATCAGCTAAGAGAATGGCTAGTTACACATACACACGCATATGGCTAGTAGAAAAGCAAAAGCTACAAATATACATGTATATAGCTGGTAACCAAGCATGAGGTACAACTGATCGCGAAACGACTAGACTTTAGGAGAATTTGGGTGAACGAGAAAACCGAGAGTATAAAAGCAGCGCAAGCTGAAGAATCAGTAATCAGTTTGATTTAAACACGCTATTAGATGTGAAGTGAGGTATAATTGTGCAGTTCTCCCAAAGTAATCTAAAAAGAACCAGTTTGCAATACTGAATATTGGATTAATTTATTCGACAGCTTAGCGATTCGAACTTTAGCAGAAGGTGCATAATAACCAGGATTTCCCTAAATTCATTACAATATGAAAGCATCAAAAACCCTAAAATTTAAACCAATCTTATATCTATCCAACTTCAAAAATATTTTAAAAATAAGTTTTTATTTATTCAATCAAAATATTGGATTTAGTTATCACAGCACGTGCATTTTACCACAATCCACATTTAGTGCCGTGTTTCAAACAAAAACGCAGAACTTTAAAGCAGTTCAATATATTTGTCTACCATCAAAACTTTTTAATTAAACAATTGATTTTTGTCTAACAATGCGAATAGAATTAAATGCAAAACAACAAACAACTTTTGCAAAGCTAATCACCAAAATACCATTACAATCGAATTCAAAATTATAACTATTTTAATATCAGATACTTTCATATGCCACAAAACACATTCGTACATACATATTGCACGTGTACCAAAAATAACAACAACAATATAAAACACATTTAATATGGAAAGGTTTGTGTGTCGCTCTTAGCATTCATTGCAAATTCTGTGGTATGTTATAACGGTGAGTGAATGTGCAACCGTTGTGGCTGCCAAGCATGTTGCACAAATTGTGGTAAAATTGATAGTACCTACGAGTTTTTCAAACAAAGCGAAAAAAACAGCCAAAAACAACACGTAGTTAGAAATTTTATTACTGTCGGCCAAAATTGAATGGGTGGTGTATAATATTTTTGTTTTTTTTTTTGCACCATTATGCATGTACGTTATAACAAAGTACAACAAATTAAAAACTTTTGATTGCAACAGAGTACCCAAGGAAAGCTATACGTCGAAGAACTACAATCGCAACAGACTGCCAATGATTTCATACCTGCCTTCTGAGAGCATTGGTAAAGTCAAGGGAATGCAGGAACAGTAGGAGCATATCTCTCAAGCACTTCGTACCGCCGACGAGGAGAAAATTGGTAAAAAGCAACCACAGAATATGAACTGGTACGATGAAGAATGCCGCCTTGCAACCGATAGAAAATACGCAAGCGCAACAAGAAGAGTTTGTGAACGCTAAAGCGAGTTCAAAAGGTAAGCGAAGGGACTTACCAAGAAGAAAAAAACAAAATCAGAAAGGTATGAGTGCAAGAAGCTTGAGCTGCTAGACACCAGGAATAAAAAATTATATAACACATGTATAAACAAGTAAGGAAGGTTAAGTTCGGGTGTAACCGAACATTACATACTAAGTTGAGAGCTATGGTGACAACATAAGGGAAAATAACCATGTAGGAAAATGAACCGAGGGAAACCCTGGAATGTGTTTGTATGACATGTGTATCAAATGAAAGGCATTAAAGAGTATTTTATGAGGGAGTGGGCCATAGTTCTATACGTGGGCGCCATTTAGGGATATAGCCATAAAGGTGGATATGGGTTGACTCTAGAATGCGTTTGTACGATATGGGTATCAAATGAAAGGTGTTAATGAGTATTTTAAAAGGGAGTAATCCTTAGTTCCATAGGTGGACGCCGTTTGGAGATCTCGCCAGAAAGGTGGACCAGGGGTGATCCTAGAATTTGTTTGTACAATATGGGCATCAAACGAATGGTGTTAATGAGTATTTTAAAAGGGAGTGGGCCTTAGTTCTATAGGTGGATGCCGTTGCGAAATATCGCCATAAAGGTGGACCAGGGGTGATTCTAGAATGCGTTTGTACGATATGGGTATCAAATGAAAGGTGTTAATGCGTACTTTAAAAGGGAGTAATCCTTAGTTCCATAGGTGGACGCCGTTTGGAGATCTCGCCAGAAAGGTGGACCAGGGGTGATCCTAGAATTTGTTTGTACAATATGGGCATCAAACGAATGGTGTTAATGAGTATTTTAAAAGGGAGTGGGCCTTAGTTCTATAGGTGGATGCCGTTGCGAAATATCGCCATAAAGGTGGACCAGGGGTGATTCTAGAATGCGTTTGTACGATATGGGTATCAAATGAAAGGTGTTAATGAGTATTTTAAAAGGGAGTAATCCTTAGTTCCATAGGTGGACGCCGTTTCGAGATATCGCCATAAAGGTGGACCAGGGGTGACCTTAGAATTTGTTTGTAAAATATGGGTATCAAAAGAAAGGTGTTAATGAGTATTTTAAAAGGGAGTAATCCTTAGTTCCATAGGTGGACGCCGTTTCGAGATATCGCCATAAAGGTGGACCAGGGGTGACCTTAGAATTTGTTTGTACAATATGGGCATCAAAAGAAAGGTTTTAATGAGTATTTTAAAAGGGAGTAATCCTTAGTTCCATAGGTGGACGCCGTTTCGAGATATCGCCAGAAAGGTGGACCAGGGGTGATCCTAGAATTTGTTTGTACAATATGGGCATCAAACGAATGGTGTTAATGAGTATTTTAAAAGGGAGTGGGCCTTAGTTCTATAGGTGGATGCCGTTGCGAAATATCGCCGTAAAGGTGGACCAGGGGTGAATCTGGAATGTGTTTGTACGATATGGGTATCAAATGAAAGGTATTAATGAGGGTTTTAAAAGGGAGTGGTGGTTGCTGTATAGGTGGACGCCGTTTCGAGATATCGCCATAAAGGTGGACCAGGGGTGACCTTAGAATTTGTTTGTACAATATGGGTATCAAAAGAAAGGTGTTAATGAGTATTTTTAAAAGGGAGTAATCCTTAGTCCCATAGGTGGACGCCGTTTCGAGATATCGCCATAAAGGTGGAGCAGGGGTGACCCTAGAATTTGTTTGTATAATATGGGTATCAAAAAAAAGGTGCTAATGAGTATTTTAAAAGGGAGTGATCCTTAGTTCCATAGGTGGACGCCGTTTCGAGATATCGCCATAAAGGTGGACCAGGGGTGACCTTAGAATTTGTTTGTACAATATGGGTATCAAAAGAAAGGTGTTAATGAGTATTTTAAAAGGGAGTGGGCCTTAGTTCTATAGGTGGACGCCGTTTCGAAATATCGCCATTAAGGTGGACCAGGGGTGACTCTAGAATGTGTTTGTACGATATGGGTATCAAATTAAAGGTATTAATGAGGGGTTTAAAAGGGAGTGGTGGTTGTTGTATAGGTGGTCGCATTTTCGAGATATCGCCATAAAGGCGTACCAGGGGTGACCCTAGAGTTTGTTTGTACAATATGGGTATCAAAAGAAAGGTGTTAATGAGTATTTTAAAAGGGAGTGGGCCCTAGTTCTATAGGTGGAAGCCTTTTCGAGATATCGCCATAAAGATGGACCAGGGGTGACTCTAGAATATGTTTGTACGATATGGGTATCAAATGAAAGGTGTTAATGAGTATTTTAAAAGGGCGTGGGGCTTAGTTCTCTAGGTGGACGCCTTTTCGAGATATCGCCATAAAGGTGGACCAGGGGTGACTCTAGAATGTGTTTGTACGATATTGGTATCAAATTAAAGGTATTAATGAGAGTTTTAAAAGGGAGTGGTGGTAGTTATATATATATATATATATATCGACCAAAATGTGGACAAGGGTTACCCAGAACATCTTCTGTTGGATACCGCTAATTTATTTATATATGTAATACCTGCAAAGATTTCAAGGGTTTTTATTTCTCCCTGCAGAACATTTTCATTTTCTTCTACTTAATATGGTAGGAGTCACAACCATTTTACAAAGTTTTTTCCAAAATTATATTTCGCGTCAATAAACCAATCCAATTACCATGTTTCATCCCTTTTTTCGTATTTGGTATAGAATTATGGAATTTTTTTAATTTTTCGGAATTTTCGATATCGAAAAAGTGGGCGTGGTCATAGTCGGATCTCGTTCATTTTTTAAACCAAGATAAAGTGCGTTCAGATAAGTACGTGAACTAAGTTCAGTAAAGATATGTCGATTTTTGCTGTAGTTATCATGTTAACGGCCATGCGGAAGGACAGACGGACGACCGTGTATAAAAACTGGGCGTGGCTTCAACTGATTTCGCCCATTTTCACAGAAAGCAGTTAACGTCATAAAATCTATGCCCCTACCAAATTTCAAAAGGATTGGTAAATTTTTGTTCGACTTATGGCATTAAAAGTATCCTAGACAAATTAAATGAAAAAGGGCGGAGCCACGTCCATTTTGAAATTTTCTTTTATTTTTGTATTTTGTTGCACCATATCATTACTGGAGTTGAATGTTGACATAATTTACTTACATATATACTGTAAAGATATTAAATTTTGTTTTTAAATTTTACTTTAAAAATTTTTTTTTTTTAAAGTGGGCGTGGTCCTTCTCCGATTTTGCTAATTTTTATTAAGCGTATATATAGTAATAGGAGTAACGTTCCTGCCAAATTTCATCATGATATCTTCAACGACTGCCAAATTACAGCTTGCAAATATTAAATTACCTTCTTTTAAAAGTGGGCGGTGCCACGCCCATTGTCCAAAATTTTTCTAATTTTCTATTCTGCGTCATAAGTTCAACCCACCTACCAAGTTTCGTCGCTTTATCTCTCTTTTGTAATGAATTATCGCAATTTTTCGGTTTTTCGAAATTTTCGATATCGAAAAAGTGGGCGTGGTTATTCCGATATCGTTCATTTTAAATAGCGATCTGAGATGAGTGCTCAGAAACCTACATAACTAATTTCATCAAGATACCTCAAAATTTACTCAAGTTATCGTGTTAACGGACGGACGGACGGACATGGCTAAATCAAATTTTTTTTCGATCCTGATGATTTTGATATATGGAAGTCTATATTTATCTCGATTCCTTTATACCTGTACAACCAACCGTTATGCAATCAAACTTAATATACTCTGTGAGCTCTTCTCAACTGAGTATAATAAAATTTCGCGACAGGTATGTAGAAGGCTTCAATTCCGGGGAAAACTCCTGTAAGAACGAAAACAGCGAATTTGTAACCGATGTCCAGAAAGTGCTCAGATTACGGCAGGGTCCCCCTGCGGGCTAGGGGTCAGGAGTAGGTATACTGATCATAAATTGCGATCATAATACCAAGTAACAAATTGTCGTCATCGTATTAGTGACGAAATAAAAGGCTAACCAATCCTGGAGTGGTGTTTAATTGAAAAAGAGAAGGGTGGACGCTGTGTACCGCCTGCGATACCCTAGCATGATCTTTAAAAACTGTACCGCGGAGTGTAGGATTAGCCAGTTGCAGTCTGATGCAATGTATCGTATGATGCTTGTATTCAGGTTTGAAACTCCTACCTTGAGGATTCGGATGAATCGTGATGGTTGTGGTTTCATGTCGTATTTTGGATTCCTTTGGCTTGTCCTTAATACGACGAATTCACTTTCGTGGAAAGTGACATAGCATACTTTTGAACCTATGCAGTCGCTTCTTCGTTGGAGTGGCAATAAAGTATTCTCTTCGGAGTAATGCGGTCGCTTCAGCCTTCGAATCATACAATAAAGCATACTCTTGGGAGTAATGTTGGCTTCTTCAATGGAAGGTTGGCATAAAGTTTACTCGTGGTCTTTCCACATGGGTAAACTGCCTCTTTTCTGGTCTGTGTACAAGTATGTAATTAAAAGACTATTCTGCGGAAGGTCAAAGAAACGGTTGACCACATCCCGAAATTGTGAATGTTGAGTATAAAAATTGGTTGATAAATAAAGCAGAACAAAAATTAGCTGGAAACAAGTAAAAAGGTCTAAGTTTGGGTGAAACCGAACATTACATACCCAGCTGTACACTTGAAATGCTGTTGTTGTTTGTTTTGTGTGGTTAATAGTGTTACAAGGGTGGGCAATAATACATATACATATGGTTCTATTCTGAACGAATTTTTCTTCGAGTTCCTGAAACATAGAAAATTGCTTAGTCAGACAAGGGGTGGTGCAACGCCCATTTTTTAAAATGTGAAGTTTTTCCTATTTATTTTTATAAATCCACTTGGGAAATGAAATACCATTGATATAAAACTCTTTTTAGCAAAGATATAGCTTATTTTACCGTCCACGACCCTTTTAAAAATCTTTTATATAAAAGTGGGCCTGGTCCTTAACCGATTCCGTTAATATTTTCTTAAAAGCATTCCTTATAGTAAAAGCAACCTCTCTGCCGAATTTTATTACGATAGGTTTTGATTTATGATTAATAATATTTGTAAAACTGATTTTATCACAAGTGGGCGGTGCCATGCCCATTTTAAATTTTTTTTTCAAATTTTTATCAAGAGTCTGCATATCAGTCCACACGTCAAATTTCAACATTCTATGCGTTATTTACTAAATAATCAGGTATTTTGTCTTGTCCAAAATGCTATATATATAAAAAGTGGGCGTGGTTATCATCCGATTTCGCTCATTTTCAACACCAATCTATTCTGGTTCCAGATAAGCTCTTGTACCAAAATTTGGTGAAGATATCTTAATATTTACTCAAATTATCGTGTTAATGGACAGACGGACGGACGGGCATGGCTCAGTCAAATTTTTTTTCGACACTGATGATTTTGATATATGGAAGTCTATATCTATCTCGATTCCTTTATACCTGTATAACCAACCGTTATCCAATCAAAGTTATAATACCCTGTGTATAAGTACCGCTGGGTATAAAAAAGTTGATATATCTGGTAGTATCAAAATAGCACAAATGTTCTGTCGTTGTAGATATTTATTGATAATTATAAGAGTGGGTTAGTGTTCACCCTTCTTTTTGAAATTTTTTGAAACTTCGTTAGACCAAGTCGACCACATCATCTGATACTTGAGCGAATATGATTAGTACTTGTGATAAATGAAGATGTATCTATGATACATCGTAGTCTTTTTTCACAAAGAACGGACATTTCAATCCTGTGTAAATGTTATCAATATACTGTAATAGTGGTAGATGCTACGTGATGCATTTCTATCAGATGGGTTGACCAGGTTGTAATCACATCCCTAAATTGTGATCGAGGTATTTTCTGATATTCAGAATGGGTTTATCACAACCCCTAATACATGTATTAAAATTGTGTAATAGTATCATGTATCTGATGAGCACAAAATCCAGAACATGGTACTGCGATATAGATACTGAGAATTAGAATCGTAGTGAAATTCAGGGTGGAGTTGCCTCAAAACCGGATGCCATTGTTCTTGATAGACTCCATATGTAACCAAGGTAAGAATTTGTAATTGAAAAGCGCGATTACAAGCTATGTTGGTACCGATGATTCGGCTAAGAAGTGTTGAGGTAAGCAACATGGAGCCGATAGTTGGGCCACTGATCATGCAATTAGATCCGTGTCTTACACCACGGGGTTGAGTCATCCACTGGCAGGTACTCACGTTAAGCACCTATCGTAATTACGGAAGGGTAACTTCTGTGCTCTCCTAAATGGAGACAACAATGTGCCGCCCAGAGATGATGAGCCCGGAAACCGCAATTGATTATGATGGAATTATTGTCCTCACACATATCCGATTCAGACGAAATCAGAATAGCAATAACAAGCGCCATCTGTCATGGTATTGGTATTTTTGAAAGGGACTTTCACAGTTATAAGGAAAGTACGTGAAGCGTCGGTTTGTGACTCTCGAAACACAGAACAAAGCTTTCTTCAAAAAAATATTCTAGTTATCCCAAAGCAACATTTGTTGGTGAGAGTTGTTTTCGTTCTGGTTTCTAAATAGACGTTTTTTTCGCTGATAATATGGCTCCTACTAGTCTCACTCAACCTTTTTTTAAGAAGTTGAGGTTGCATCTCCGTCCGTGTCGCCCTTTTTCGCTTTAAACGATATTTCTACGAAGCCGGCTCTATCGTAAGCATTCGCACTTCTGGTATCCGACCCTTTTATTACCCCGATTATCAGTGTCTTATGATTTTGGGAGTAAAGGCCATCCAGAATTTTGGGTACACACTGGTTCATCGGGCTAAAATCTGTTACTAGTCTCCATGCCCATCTGCCTAATTTTTCATATTCCCAGTGATCTTGCTGCTGTCTAAACGTTTCCTCCTTTTTCCACCGCTTTTTAGGCATGAAGATTATTCTGGTGATTACCTGCCGTTAGGCGGTAGTAGCGTGCTTCGACTACCATAGTGAAGGTCCTGGCAGTGGTTTGGCAACAAAGTGTTTGTATTTCTGCAATGAAAATCGGCTCAGTAAAAATTAATCTACCTCGCCTGCCTATGGCATAAAACATGTAGGTCCCGTCCTTCTAAATTGTAGAAAAAATTAAAAAAGAGCACAATGTGAATTAGCAGGGAAGATCGGCCAAAACCTCCTCATAGATAAAACGCCTTATATGACGGGGCAACCATCCTCATCTTAAATGCAGTACATTAGCGTTAATTGGGTAGTTTCTAGCAGAGCTTACGTTTTTCTTTTTGTTAACCCTACGCTGGGACTAAGAGGGACCTGTTTTTGTTGTTGTAGCGATAAAGATAGCCCCCGAGGGTTTTCGTGAGCATTATGGATATTGATGGTCCTTTGCCAGACATATATCCGTTACGCTCCGATAACAAGACCTATTTAGGTACAAGCCCGACCATTTCGGGAACGATTTAATATAACCACATTGAAGCTTCTTGACCATTTCGCCTCACTCCTATTTCATGCAGAGCTTGGGGACGCCAGAGCCTGAAACAGGATAAGTGAGGCTGACAATCAGGTTCAAGAAGCTATAAATTATCCTAGCAACCCCTTAAAAAGTTTACGCCACACTCCTTCAATCATTTGTGTATTTTATTCGCCTTTTACGACAGGCATACCTACCGCGGGTATATTCTACCCGCTGGGAGATTTGGCACAATTGATCTAAGGGCTTAGTGCTTCCCTTAAAATCAATTCTATTATTTTCTCTTCTAATGCCAATCTCTCATGAAAATTCTACATATAGCCTGCTGCAAAACTACTGTTGCCCATTGTATTTACTTGAGTAGTTGTTGCGATCAGAAACTTTTGTTTGTAGAGTATATATTTATGTATATTAGATTTCTACATAGGGATACATTCACATGTATGAGTGTTATTGTTTGGCCCTACATTTTTGGCAATTGTAACTTTGGCAGCCAGATTTAATTAAAATATTTTGCTGGTTTGGCCCAGTCAACGTGCGCGGGCCACAGTAAAAGTTTTAGCAGCTCAGCGTGAGAAATTAGTGCTGCATTGTATGATTTCATATGGAGTTTTAAGCAGTTGAAAATATAATTTTTTTTTCTCTTTCGAGTACTTAGAACTAATCACTAAAAACTATTAATTTAATTCTAGAACAAACAAATACTTATTTATTCAAAAGTTTGTGCCAAAAAACGAAAAAGGGATGTTGCAAAAAGTTTGTTCTACATTAGAGTAGTAGGTATTTGTACTTACATTGTACTCGCAGGTGTACACGCTTGCTGATGGATGGAGGTACTCCATTTGATGCCACACATAAATACGCCGCCATATGCAATCGACTAACTTTGGTTATGTAGAGCATTTCGCCATCAACAACATTGACTGAAAAAGATAATGTGGGATTTACATTATTAACTAGGCTATGAAGTCTTGCAAATACTTTGTTATTAAGATTTACTGTTTCATTCTGTTTAGCGAACGAGACGCTTAACGAACGATTACTGCGTTGGAGATATCGTTTGCTAAACGTACTCTGAAGCTTATGGCCTCGTCAGAATTTATTTTCTCATATGCGAGAGTTTGATGTAGAAGCAAACATCGTCGTAACCGCGTAATTTGTTGCGTTTGTAAATATAAACAGATCTTCAGACTTAACAGTTGAAACTTATTCTGACTTGTAAATTTATATACAAAATTTTACGAATTTGTTATAAACATTCTTACTATATAAGAAAAATAATTGCTAACAAATTTCTTCTGCTATTCATTTGTTAAAATGCAGTTTTTATTGTGAAAAACATTGAAAAAGTATCAACAAGTAACAAAACTAATTTCTCTTGCAAAGTCTGAAAGCACTAATAGACAAAACAAATGTCAAATTCTTCATCTTATTCTTTACATGTAGCAAAATTTAAGAATTGCCTTTTGTCCCTTATTCTGACAAGCTCGGCATGCGTATTTTATAGGGTTGTCTATCATACATAATTGCCTTTGAATTCTACTACGATCGGAGTAGATTTTACAATAGTTTAGTAGTATAATAACTATACAAGCCGCATCCAGAATTTTTCAGACAAAAGGATTAACTGTATTTAATTAGCGAGGCATGCTCTTATTTCATTATAAAATTGTTTTGTTATTGATATTAGGATTAAGGATTAACGTAACTTTTTATTGCCCAAAATAGTATAGAAACAATTTTGCAGAAAAAAAAAATTTTTTTACAAGTAAATACTAGCGAATAGAGCTGCCGAAAAAGTGAGGTTATGTTGTTGACATCACCTTTATTATTGCATTATGCTTTACTTTAATCGCCTACTGTGAACTTTGACCTTTGTTTGTTGTGATTTTTGCTTTCACAGCAGCTGTTCATCATATAGAATGCCGAGATAACTTAGGAGTCGGCTGTTATCGTTTTGATTATCGTTTTGCCTGTCATACTGCTAACTGTGCAACAAACAGACGAACGTCGATCGTTTTCAGCACGAGAGCATCAACGGTAATGAGGATGAAATGGCCGAGGATCGAAGACGGTGAACCTTCGGTTAATGTTAACTGACACTTTATTTGACAAAAATCGTTTGAAGATCTGGTAAATAAGGTGTCAGCGTTAACCGGAGATGGTGAAAACGGTTCTTTAAGCTTTTCAATAATTAGGCACCTCTTATATATGAATATGGGGCTTTTCGCGTCAAGTGTTCCCACTAAAGATACGATTTCGATACGATAATTTGCTATGTCGATACTTTTGATATTCGAAACCCATATTTTATACCAGGTACCTTTATGCAAAAAACTTTCTGGCATCGATTAGATACCTATTCAGGCCTTTTACTCCAATTCACGATGAGATAAAGGGTTACGCCACTTAGATTGAAGAGCCATTGCCAGAGCGACGCATTCGCAGGGATATAAAGCGGAACTTCACCCTTCGGCTCATAAAAGCGACAGATTTGTATGACGAATAGATTTAGCTTAATTAGGTGATATCGTAGACTACAGTATCTCATAGAGTACCCCGTGAGTGCTCGTAGGTCTACTCTGCTTAGATTAATGAGCTTGGCTGGTACTATCATTGTTGGGAGTATGAAAAATTTGGCAGTTATTGCGCTGAGCATTCAATCCAGTGTTATTTGCACTGCTTTGTTTTACAGTCACTTATGGTTTCCCTTGTATGTGCCTTTGTGAGTATACAAATTAGTAGTTGTGGTAGTCTGCATAGTCGTTAGTTTCATGTCTCTGACGCACTGGGACCCATCCCAACAAAAACATTGTGTTTGATTCCTAGATAATTTAGAACTCCTATCCATTCATCCAGTCGCTTAGAAGTAATTGTGTAAAAATGCAACGCACACAAGGCTGCCCGGCTGTCTGACATAATGAGGATACTTCCCGAGGATAAGCTCATTTTGATTCGATAATATCGGGTATCCGATACTTATAGGGCGATACCAACTTGAAATGATTACCGTTTCGGTACTTTGCATTTGATATCGTATCCCTTGTTCTCGCCTGAAAAACTTGATATCGCCAAAATCCACGAAATTTGGTGAAAAGGGTTTACTGAACATTAACTGTGAAAAAGAACAGGTTGCGATGATGTAGGTTCTCGAAATTTCGCAATATTTATACTTAGATGAAAAATGTAATGATTTCTGTAGTTTTTTCCGTAATTTTTCTAAACAAAAAGTTGAACAGCTTTTGTATTATTTTAGTGGTGAGCGAACTGAGAGCCGCTGAGAATTCATGTTTGTTTTTAGGAAACCAACTAATAGTAAGCAAGTACTTCAGTATTTTCTGCTGGCTACTTACAGAGAACATATACTATACAATTCTTTTCTCGACTAGTTTAATATAAAGCAATGTATCGAGGTCTGGCTTTTACAAGAGAGAATAACTTCCAGAGAAAAGAGTTTTTGTATTCTTGTTTGGAAGCAACGTCTTTTAAGAAAAAATAAGCTACCATTCTAAAGATCTTACTCACCATGCTCGCCTCCAATTAACATTTCCTCGCCGTCCTCACGACGCCACATCACATACGGATCGGGATATCCGCGAGCTTTGCATACCAATGTCACATTCAGACCCTCGCGAACAACCATATCGTTGCTGGTCATGCTTTCCATGATAATAGGAGGCACTGACGGGAAAACAAATACGTTTAATTAAAAAAACTTGTAAAGAAGGCTTTGAAATATATTTTTAGAGGAGAGTGTATAGAAATAAGCATCTAAGCAAACAAAACATGAAAGCAGTTGAAGATTCAGTACCACTATTTTAGTTCCGCAACTTACCCACTACTTGCAGATAGCCCTTCTGCGACCGCATCGGATCCGTATTCACCTGACACATATACCAACCTCGATCACTTTCTTCCACTTCTCGTATATGCAAATACCAAGAACGATGATCGTTATAACTTAAACTTATGCGATTATTCTGTGATATAACATTGTGATGTATGGAGAGAATCGTTTGTGTATCCACACGTACCCAAGCGACCTAAATTTGATACAGCAAAAGATATTCACAACCCTTAAAACTTGTATAGAAATTGTAGAATTGCATCTTATATCTGATAAGCGAAATGATCAGAATATGAACCAGCGAATTATTTATGCTTGGCTTTGAATGGTATATGAACTCAGGGTGGAGTTGTCGTATCTTATGAAGGTAATACCTCCGAATACAAACTATTTGGTACCAACAATTGTGCACTGAAGTGTTTGACAGGGAACATGGAGCCTTCATTGGATAATTAGATCCGTTGTGTGTTTAACGTTAAGCATTTAATTTTAACTAATGCAACCTTTTCATGCATAATTTTTTACCCAACAACAACTTTGAATAAAAACTTGCTCTGAAGGTGTTAACACACGCCAGATTTTATTGCTGGAACTCATTACTTTAAGAAGTCGGGTTCACTGGAAAAGCGGACGGGCACCCTGTCGCTTGTGCTCGGCAACTTGCTTTGTACTGACGTTCCTATTTTACAAATTCTTTTTTTGTAAAGAGCCAATGACTGTCAGACCTTCGTCATTTTATGAAAGCTGAAATTTCGTCAGCGGAAGTAGGAAAGATGGTATACTATGAATCTTCAGTCATATTGACGTTAGCAGATATATTGCCGAAAATGGGCAAAACATTGGACTTCTTTTCGTCAGGCTGATTTTCGTATATTGTATTCTTAACGATATTTGAAGTCCCTAGGCTGATTGCCAGACACTTTCAATAGTGGCTTTGTCCAGACAGACGCAGTTCAGCTTTCGGTTAGCGGCTGAATAAGGAATGATCCAATGCAAATATTTTAATGGGAAGTTTAATGAAGTTAAGGTCTTAAGTTCATATCGAATATTTTTATTTAGAAAGTATTTTGATAGGTAAGTGGTTTTTAGTTACCTTATATCCTTTCAGGTTATCTACAATGCACGCCATTAATGCGTCTCGCCCCACTGACACCGTCACATTATTGATAGGTTCCGGAAATCCAGGTAAGTCGGGATCTGTAAAGATAGAATTTAAATGTAATTGTATAACTGTCATGAACGTGGATTTTAGAATATTTGGAAAATGAGTTGGATATCAACGTGTCAACTAAACATTTCCCTTAGGGTGAGGAATGATTGGATAAATATGTTGAATATCAATTTGAAAACTAACAAGTAGGGAAGGTTAAGTTCGGGTGCAACCGAACATTACATACTCAGTTGAGAGCTATGGAGACAACATAAGGGAAAATAACCATGGAACCAGGAAAATGAACCGAGGGAAACCCTGGAATGTGTTTGTATGACATGTGTATCAAATGAAAGGCATTAAAGAGTATTTTATGAGAGAGCGGGTCATAGTTCTATAAGTGGACGTCATTTAGGGATATCGCCATAAAGGTGGATCAGGGTTGACTCTAGAATTTGTTTCTACGATATGGGTATCAAATTAATGGTATTAATGATGGTTTTAAAAGGGAGTGGTGGTAGTTGTATAGGTTGTCGCCTTTTCGAGATATCGCCATAAAGGTGGACCAGGGGTAACTCTAGAATGTGTTTGTACGATATTGGTATCAAATTAAAGGTATTAATGAGTATTTGAAAAGGGCATGTGGCTTAGTTCTACAGGTGGACGCCTTTTCGAGATATCGCCATAAAGGTGGACCAGGGGTGACTCTAGAATGTGTTTGTACGATATTGGTATCAAATTAAAGGTATTAATGAGAGTTTTAAAAGGGAGTGGTGGTAGTTGTATAGGTGATCGCCTTTTCGAAATATTGCCATAAAGGTGGACATGGGGTGACTCTAGAATGCGTTTGTACAATATGGGTATCAAATGCAAAGTGTTAATGAGTATTTTAAAAGGGAGTGGGCCTTAGTTCTATAGGTGGACGCCGTTTCGAAATATCGCCGTAAAGGTGGACCAGGGGTGACTCTGAGATATGTTTGTACGATATTGGTATCAAATTAAAGGTATTAATGAGAGTTTTAAAAGGGAGTGGTGGTAGTTGTATAGGTGATCGCCTTTTCGAAATATTGCCATAAAGGTGGACCAGCGGTGACTCTAGAATGCGTTTGTACAATATGGATATCAAATGCAAGGTGTTAATGAGTATTTGAAAAGGGCATGTGGCTTAGTTCTATAGGTGGACGCCTTTTCGAGATATCGCCATAAAGGTGGACCAGGGGTGACTCTAGAATGTGTTTGTACGATATTGGTATCAAATTAAAGGTATTAATGAGAGTTTTAAAAGGGAGTGGTGGTAGTTGTATAGGTGGTCGCCTTTTCCAGATATCGACCAAAATGTGGACCAGGGTGACCCAGAACATCATCTGTTGGATACCGCTAATTTATTTATATATGTAATACCTGCCAAGATTTCAAGGGTTTTTTATTTCGCCCTGCAGAACTTTTTCATTTTCTTCTACTTAATATGGTAGGTGTCACAACCATTTTACAAAGTTTTTTCTAAAGTTATATTTCGCGTTAATAAACCAATCCAATTACCATGTTTCATCCCTTTTTTCGTATTTGGTATAGAATTATGACATTTTTTTCATTTTTCGTAATATTCGATATCGAAAAAGTGGGCGTGACTATGACGAATTTCGTTCATTTTTTACACCAAGATAAAGTGAGTTCAGGTAAGTACGTGAACTAAGTTCAGTAAAGATATGTCGATTTTTGCTCAAGTTATCGTGTTAACGGCCATGCGGAAGGACAGACGGATGACTGTGTATAAAAACTGGGCGCGGCTTCAACCGATTTCGCCCATTTTCACAGAAAACAGTTAGCGTCATAAAATCTATGCCCCTACCAAATTTCAAAAGGATCGGTCAATTTTTGTTGGACTTATGGCATTAAAGGTATCCTAGACAAATTAAATGAAAAAGGGCTGAGCCACGTCCATTTTGAAATTTTTTTTTATTTTTGTATTTTGTTGCACCATGTCATTACTGGAGTTGAATGTTGACATTATTTACTTATATACTTAAAGATATTAAATTTTTTGTTAAAATTTTAGTTTAAAAAAATTTTTTTTTAAAAGTGGGCGTGGTCCTTCTCCGATTTTGCTAATTTTTATTAGGCGTACATATAGTAATAGGAGTAAGGTTCCTGCCAAATTTCATCATGATATCTTCAACGACTGCCAAATTACAGCTTGCAAAATTTTAAATTACCTTCTTTTCAAAGTGGGCGGTGCCACGCCCATTGTCCAAAATTATACTAATTTTCTATTCTACGTGATAAGTTTAATTCACCTACCAAGTTTCATAGCTTAATCCGTATTTGGTAATGAATTATCGCACTTTTTCAATTTTTCGAAATTTTCGATATCGAAAAAGTGGGCGTGGTTATTGTCCGATATCTTTCATTTTAAATAGCGATCTGAGATGAGTGCTCAGGAACCTACATACCAAATTTAATCAAGATACCTCAAAATTTACTGAAGTTATCGTGTTAACGGACAGACGGACGGACGGACGGACATGGCTCAATCGAATTTTTTTTCGAATCAAACTTAATATACTCTGTGAGCTCTGCTCAACTGAGTTTAAAAATTTCTCAAAATTTGAAGAATAATTGTAAAGCAAGTAAGGGATATCAATTTGAGAACTAAAAATTTCTCAAAAGTTGGCGAAATATTTGCTTAATGTTGTTGAAGATTAACTAGAGAAGAATAACTTTCTCAGAATATACCAAGGGTTGGATATCAATTGGAACATGACGTTTGAGATAAACTTGAAAATCATAAGTTTCTTTAAATTTCTCAAAAGTTTGAGAGTAATTGAAGAATAAGTTGGATATATACTTGTGAGCTTAAAATATATCGAACACTGCAGGATAATTGAATAGTGGTATTGGGTATCAACCAGAGAACTAAAAATTTATTCGAAGTTGAAAAAAAAATTTTTTTAAATGGTTGGAATGATGTTGATAACAACTTGAGATACATAGATTTCTTCGAGAGAAATTTTCGACATGAAGAATGAATCGGATGTCAACTTGTGAACTTTAAATTTCTCAAAACCTGGGGAATAATTGGAGAGTGATATTGGATATAGATAAGAGAACTAAAATTTTCTTTAAAGATGAAGAATAAATGGTGAAAGGTGTTGGATAGAAACTTGTGGTGAATTAAAAATTTCTCAAAAGAATGATGTTGTTAACCACTTGAATGGAAGCTCACATCGTGCAAAGAAGTGGAACAGAAGCGTCCTCTGGCTATTCCATAAGAGGGGCGATCACACAAATCGTAGCAATTACAATAGAATAAGTCTGCTTAGGGTGGCGCAAAGCTTGGATATGTATGCTTTTGAAAGTTAAGAGGCGTGAACTTGTGCTTTTCTTAAAACCTGACTACCCTTGATTTAATTCAGAGATAAGGCGATTTTAAAAAAATTTCGGATAACCAAATCTGGGATAGGATATTTGCAACGCTTCTGTTTCCATGCCATTTCCTTTTTTTCAGAAGTAGGAAGATATATTGGTATGGTTTCCGTAATGACCAGGACAGCTTTTGCGGACTTGCTTTATGCCGACTAGCCCGCCCATATTGGGAACAATAAGATACTGTAACGAATTTTTGAAAAATTCCTGACTGTTTTGTAGCTTCTGTTAACGTTCGAATATCTGATAAATAACTCAAATACTTACTTACTTAATTGGCGCTTAACCATCTAAACGGTTATGGCCGTCCGACAAGGCGCGCCAGTCGCTCCTTCGCTCCGCCAACCGGCGCCAATTGGTCACACCAAGGGAGTTTAAATAGTTTTCCACCTGGTCCTTCCAACGGAATGGGGGCCGCCCTCTACCTCTGCTTCCATAGGCGGATTCCGATAGAAACACACTCTTGGCCGGAGCATCATCTTTCATTCGCATAACATGGCCTAGCCAGCGAGCCGCTGCATTTTAATTCGCTGGACTATGTTGATGTCTGCGTATAGCTCGTACAGCTCATCATTAAATCTTCGTACTCGCCATCGCCAACGCGTAGAGGTCCATAAATCTTTCGAAGAACTTTTCTCTCGAGTAATCCCAAAGCCGCTTCATCTGCTGTTGTCATGGTCCATGCTTCTGCCCCATATAGCAGGACGGGTACGATAAGTGACTTGTAGAGTATAATTTTCGTTCGCCGAGAGAGGACTTTACTTTTCAATTGCCTACCTAGTCCAGAGTAGCATTTTTTGGAAAGATTAATTCTTCGCTGGATTTCAGTGCTGATGTTGTTGCTAGTGTTGATGCTGGTTTCCGCTCCGCTGGAGGGTGGGCCGTGTATAGAAGTCCACGAAAGTGGGGAAAGCTTCTGACCGCCATTTACCTGGGAATGGTCAGAGCGATTATTTTGCATGTGGTTCAAGCAGCTCACTACTGCCGGTCGCTTGCGGCCAAGTATCCTCTGGGTAGCCACTAAACGTCCGTTTAGCGGTGACCTAATGTGAGAAGCGACAACCTGGTTAGGCCACTCTGACATAATCGGTTTAAGGGCTAGCCGGGGGAGATCTCATCGGCAGCGTCTGTACACCTCTAGGTGCGGCTGCAAGCGGGCGTCTGTCTTGGAGCAAGCGGCTCGCTATATAAACGTGCCAAGTAATATTTTCACCCCCGCTGAGCGGGTTGTGCGCTGGGCTTGGGACCCGCCACGTAAAACCATACTCAAATGAAATATAACACAAGCATCGGATAAATAACTCAAATATCCAGTATAATAAAACGTTTTTTATTTACTTTGGGAGTAGTATTTCATAATTAAAATTATCGCGTACTTCACTAAAGCGTGTTAAAATCGAACTGATTGATTATCGCTTGCACCGCTCTGCTTTTATAATCTCAGTTAGCCTCGTTCACCTATTTCTCCTAAGGTCTAAACTTGTCACGAACATGCCTTCTGGACGAGTTGTATCTCATACTTGGTTATTTATCTATATACATGTATATCTGTAGTTCATGTTTTTTCTTCTGTGTGTGTATGTGTGAGTAACAGCTTCTGCTTTTACCCTGCAAAAATCGTTGGATCATGTGGTCCACTGGAGTACTTACCATTATACTCCACTGTAATGCAGCAATGGACCAACTCATGTTTCTACACTAACATATTATATGCCGATCATTGCTCGTTTTTAACGATTGTAATCACTACACGATGTTTATTGGACTGTGGGAACTCCATGGATTACTCTCATGTAATGCGGAGCTGAAGTATATGGTCCAGTCCAAGACATCGCAATGTTAATTGGACCATATTTTCTGTATGAATTGTGGTTAATTTTGGAGCACTCGGTTGGTCTATAGCGAGTACTCCATACATGCATGCATGGAATACTCGCGATTTTTGCAGGGTAGCTGATGATGACGTGATGTGTGATTGTTGCTCTTCTTCTTCGCTCTTATCTGCTGACTACAAATGTGTATGTGAAATAATCTCTTCGCTTCAAGTTGCTGGATATGGTGTGAAATATTCTTCGTTGCCTTCTATGTACATATGTGTGTAAATGGCTTACTGTCGTTGTGTTTATTCACTAACAGCATAGTGATGTTGGAAATGCTAATATTCGCCCCAGGTCTGTCGATGTCAAAGTAAGTCAATGAAAACTATGGGCAAACAGGCACCGGTCAATCAAATTAATCCCCTAAGGACTGAACCAGGGTCTATACATATATCAATTAAATAAAATAATAACAAAAGAGGCACATAAATTTGGGAAAAAACCACAAATTTTATACAAAAGATAGGGGCCCGCATATTGAATTAACACTAATCTTAATATCCGGACAGTCATTGCGTACCATGAAAATCTTGTCCGAATACTGAAAAACTAATAACAACAAGTAAGGAAGGTTAAGTTCGGGTGTAACCGAACATTACATACTCAGTTGAGAGCTATGGTGACAACATAAGGGAAAATCACCATGTAGGAAAATGAACCGAGGGAAACCCTGGATTGTGTTTGTATGACACGTGTATCAAACGAAGGGCATTAAAGAGTATTTTATGAGGAAGTGGGCCATAGTTCTATAGGTGGACGTCATTTAGGGATATCGCCATAAAGGTGGATCAGGGTTGACTCTAGAATTTGTTACTACGATAAGGGTATCAAATTAAAGGTATTAATGAGGGTTTTAAAAGGGAGTGGTGGTAGTTGTATAGGTGGTCGCCTTTTCGAGATATCGCCATAAAGGTGGACCAGGAGTGACTCTAGAATACGTTTGTACAATATGGGTATCAAACAAAAGGTGTTAATGAGTATTTTAAAAGTGAGTGGGCCTTATTTCTATAGGTGGAAGACTTTACGAGGTATCGCAATAAAGGTGGACCAGGGGTGACTATATACTTTGTTTGTACGATGAGGGTATCGAATGACAAGTGTTAATGAGTATTTTTAAAATGGAGTTGGCCTTCGTTCTATAGGTGGTCGCCTTTTCGAGATATCGCCATAAAGGTGGACCAGGGGTGACTCTAGAATATGTTTGTACGATATGGGTATCAAATGAAAGGTGTTAATGAGTATTTTAAAAGGGCGTGGGGCTTAGTTCTATAGATGGACGCCTTTTCGAGATATCGCCATAAAGGTGGACCAGGGGTGACTCTAGAATGTGTTTGTACGATATTGGTATTAAATTAAAGGCACTAATGAGAGTTTTAAAAGGGAGTGGTGGTAGTTGTATAGGTGGTCGCCTTTTCGAAATATTGCCATAAAGGTGGACCAGGGGTGACTCTAGAATGCGTTTGTACAATATGGGTATCAAACGCAAGGTGTTAATGAGTATTTTAAAAGGGAGTGGGCCTTAGTTCTATAGTTGGACGCCGTTTCGAAATATCGACCTAAATGTGGACCAGGGTGTCCCAGAACATCATCTGTTGGATACCGCTAATTTATTTATATATGTAATACCTGCCAAGATTTCAAGGGTTTTTATTTCGCCCTGCAGAACTTTTTCATTTTATTCTACTTAATATGGTAGGTGTCACAACCATTTTACAAAGTTTTTTCTAAAGTTATATTTCGCGTCAATAAACCAATCCACTTACCATGTTTCATCCCTTTTTTCGTATTTGGTATAGAATTATGGCATTTTTTTTCATTTTTCGTAATATTCGATATCGAAAAAGTGGGCGTGGTCATAGTCGGATTTCGTTCATTTTTTATACCAAGATAAAGTGAGTTCAGATAAGTACGTGAACTAAGTTCAGTAAAGATATGTCGATGTTTGCTCAAGTTATCGTGTTAACGGCCATGCGGAAGGACAGACGGATGACTGTGTATAAAAAATGGGCGTGGCTTCAATCGAGTCCGCCCATTTTCACAGAAAACAGTTAACGTCATAAAATCTATGCCCCTACCAGATTTCAAAAGGATTGGTTAATTTTTGTTCGACTTATGGCGTTAAAAGTATCCTAGACAAATTAAATGAAAAAGGGCGGAGCCACGCCCATTTTGAAATTTTCTTTTATTTTGTATTTTGTTGCACCATATCATTACTGGAGTTGAATGTTGACATTATTTACTTATATACTGTAAAGATATTAAATTTTTTGTTAAAATTTTACTTAAAAAAAAAAATTTTTTAAAAGTGGGCGTGGTCCTTCTCCGATTTTGCTAATTTTTATTAGGCGTACATATAGTAATAGGAGTAAGGCTCCTGCCAAATTTCATCACGATATCTTCAACGACTGCCAAATTACAGCTTGCAAAAGTTTTAAATTACCTTCTTTTAAAAGTGGGCGGTGCCACGCCCATTGTCCAAAATTTTACTAATTTTCTATTCTGCGTCATAAGTTCAACTCACTTACTAAGTTTCATCGCTTTATCTGTCTTTGGTAATGAATTATTGCACTTTTTCCGTTTTTCGAAATTTTCGATATCGAAAAAGTGGGCGTGGTTATAGTCCGATATTGTTCATTTTAAATAGCGATCTGAAATGAGTGCTCAGGAAACTACGTACCAAATTTCATCAAGACACCTCAAAATTTACTCAAGTTATCGTGTTAACGGACAGTCGGTAGGACGGACGGACGGACATGGCGCAATCAAATTTTTTTCGATCCTGATGATTTTGATATATGGAAGTCTATATCTATCTCGATTCCTTTATACCTGTACAACCAACCGTTATCCAATCAAACTTAATATACTCTGTGAGCTCTGCTCAACTGAGTATAAAAACGAATGAAATGAAAATGGTACTAAATTTTGGTTTCAATATCCGGAGGCTTATAACTTAGGCAAACATGGTGTGATGGAAGCGTGCTCCACTTACCACACCGAAGATCCTGTCTTCACGCCCCGCACAAAGCAACATCAAAATTTTAGAAACAAGTTTTTTTCAATTAGAGGAAAATTTTTCTAAGCAGAGTCGCCCCTCGGCATATTTTGGAAAGCACTCCGTGTGTATTTCTAACCTGAAAAGCTCTCAGTGAAAACTAATCTGCCACGCAGATGCCGTTCGGAGTCGGCATAAAACAAGTAGATCCCGTCCAGCCAATTCGTATGAAATATTCAAAGGAGCACGACGCAAATTGGAAGAGAAGCTCGGCCTAAAATTTCTTCGGAGATTATCGCGCCTTACATTTATTTATTTATAAAACTTATTATATTTCAAACGGAGATAACTTATTTTATTACGATAAGTTTAAAAATACTCCTTTATTGTACTACCTTTTCAAAGCGCTCCCACTATTTTCTTTTAGTCAAATCAGCATTGTACTCTTCGACTCTCACCCCGGCGCGTATCTCTTAAGCTATGAACTCGATATAACTGAAATTTTGTGAGCATACTTAAGATATTGTGTTTTATTTGAGACTATTTTCATGCGATTATTCTGTTAATTGCAAAAGAAGGGCAAAGTGTACGGACACCAACACTCCCCGGATACAAGTGCATTTACCCTATATTGTGCTTTTGCCAATTGTGCCCCATTTTATAGCAAGGGACAAAAAAAAAATAAATTAGGAAAACAAGAAATATACTAAAATTCATTAATTGCCCTAATACTTGCATATTTCGCAAAAGTATTTATGTACAATCAGACATTTCGCGAGAGCTCAACTTTGTTGCCGAATAGTTCGTTTCACAGCACAGAAACGAACAAAAGGCTTAAATTTTCCTAAGAGTAGTAATTGCAAAGAAATGTTTGTCAACTTGCTGATTTTACGATTACAACATTGCAGAGGGAAACTTTCGTTGCAAAACATTTAATGCGACAAAGTTGCAATTACACGCGCATTTTCAATTAAACCAGAAAATGTCCAAAAATTGCCATAGCAAAGACAAAAAGTGAGCTTGAAAAGGATGCCTACAATGAATAGAAATGGAAAGAGAGAGGGGAAAACCAAATTGAAAATGCAATGAAAAGAAAGCTTAACTAATTGCAGCACGTTTAATATTATTACAAAATGTTCACGTTTGATAGTGGGTTCTCCACATTGGGCTCTACACGGCGCACACTTCCGCAAATCCGCATATAGCCAATGTCTCTGCAAAGGTCTTAGAACACGTTAGTTTTTCTCATGTTTATATTTTTGTGAATCTTGTGTATATTTTGTCAACTTTTTCTACTGCAAAACATTTTGTGTCTGTTTTGCTTCTACCTCATATTTATTCGAAGCAAATAGATCATCTTTTCAATTTAAAATGAAAAAAAAGAACAAAATAAAATTTCTTTGCTTATTCTACTTTCCATTACCATATTCGTCGATTTTCTGTGCTTCCTGCCCCTTTGCATGTTTGCCTAGAAAGATAGAGAAAGAGAACAGTATTAATAAATAAAAGTTTTATTACGAGATCTTTCGTCTACTACTACAATAGATAATACCACAGTACATAAAATTTTGTTAGAAAAAAATACAGTACAAAATTAAAACTTATTCCTGTGCAACAAAGTTATGCTGTGTTAAGTTATGCTTTATAAAACGAACTTCGAAGCGATGCAGTTTTTCCATATAAAGACAAGGGGCATTTGGCCAAGTTGTAAAAAATATGAAAGAATTATAACTTTGCTGTCCTAGGAACTATTTCTTACTATTCAAAGCTTAGCAGCTCAAATCTCAAGGATAAGTCCATTCAACCCAGAAATAAAAATGCCGCGTAAATACGAAGCAACATGTTTAATTATTGCACTTTAATCCCGGGGTTGTTGAAAATGGCATTTTAATATCCATTGAAATAATTCCACAGATGTTCCATCCCTTGGAACTAGATTATTTTCTCTCAGCATTTCGTTTTCGTTTACGTTTCTCTTTAATTTTGTGCTTCTAATTAGAGATTGCAGTATAGAGGTGAAATTTTTCTATGAATAAAAGTCAGCATCTCTAAAATTTGTATCGAGGGGAAAATTTGTATGGGGAATCTAGTTATATAATTAGCGGCCCTACATAAATTCTGAAAACAAAAATTCATAAACACATTTTTTCAGAAATCAAAATTCAGAAGTCAAATTTCTGAAGTCAAAACTTAGAAATCAAATTTCAGAAGTTGAAATTCAGAAGTCAAATTTATTAAGTAATCATACGGAAAAAAATAATAAATTTTGTGCAAAATTAAATGTTTTTTCCCGTCTGATTACTTTCTAAATATTGAATTCTGAGATTTTTTTTAGCCGTCCGATTTTTCCCAAGCAAATGCTTTTTTCTGCTACATCGTATGCGAAGCATATACAGAACCATACTTTTTCAAATGTTTCGACGTGATGAACCCGAAACTGAGTCGAAATAATGCCGCCACTTCAAGTTCGAGATAATCGAGCCTAAAGGTGCAAAAAACAGCGTTTAATTGGATAATTCGGGGTCATTCCACTTCTAGAATTTTTTGTCGAAGATCGTTGTTTCTCCTGAAAGTACCACTGCTACTCTTCAAAATCGAACTTTTATAAAATCTTTTTTTTTTTTTTTTTGTCTATTGAATTTACTGAGTTTGCACATTCGTGTTGCAATTTTCTTCAAAAATCTTAAAGAAATCTACAAAGGATAAATTTCCCGAAAATCCCGGGAGGTAAAAAATCCAGAAAATCTTCATCCCTAATCAGCACATAAACAAAGTAGTGGAAGGAGAAATGGTGGAACTTCTACGCGCGAGTATGAAATGTTACCTAATTTATGGGGACCAATGTATCACAGGGACTAAAGCTGAAGCTCCTCAAGATAGTGCATACATTACTGAAGATAAATTTATCTATGTATGCGTTGCCAATTTTCATAGTTACTTCGTTGCAAAATTTCTGTTGTACAGTGCAATTAAAACAATACGAGCGCAGCTAATTTCAACTGTCGTAAAAATTACTTTAAATTAATCGCAAATATTCATATACGAAGTTAGAAAAAGTTATATTTTTGCCAAAATTTTATATGTGCAAAGGGTGAAATTTTAAATTGGACAATAAAAGTGTACACGTTTGACTTACTTAACTAATAATAGATCTTATTTCAAATAAATAAAAATAAATATAACCAATATAAAATATAAATGTAACTAACATATTGCGCACCCAGATCAGCAGGGAACCAAGTCAATAGTATGCAATTTTGAAGCTATGCTCAGTACAGGGTTCCACAATTCAATACCAACTAATATAAATTAAGTAGAATTGGCCGATCCGTGAGGAGTTCACATAGACTGAATGAGTTCGTAATGTTTACTGATAGATATAGTTTATTTTATTTTTGTTCCACTACTCACCCAGAAAACGCTTGATAAAAACGAAAACTATCATTCGCGTATCTATAAGGCAAAATCAATCAGTTCTTTGTCTCTCCTGAAAATTGTGATTTTTTGAGTTAATCACTGTTCTGATGTTTTTGTTGTGGTTGTAACAATAAATACACTCGCCGAGAGCTATGGGGAGTGTTACTGATGTTGATAGTTCTTTGCCGTCTATACTGATAAATCCGGTACGTTCCGGTGACAGGCACCCTTAAGGTACCAACCCGACCATTTCGGTAACGATTTAATAAGTGTATTTTACATTCATATTTAAAACAGGACTCTCTCATACCACTATAGAGGTAGAATATTTGTCAAATATAGTTAAATACGACAGAGTTATTGCAAACTTTGTTAAGGTTATTCCTATAGCAAGAGTGGGCGTGGTCTATAACGGATTTTTATTTACGGCTTGTTAAACTTCCAAACTTTCTACTTCTTTTTTCTTTTTGTAGCGATAAGGACACTCCCCGAAGGCCTTGGGGAGTGTTATCGATGTTGATAGCCCTTTGCCAGATGCAGATCGGGTACGCTCCGGAAACAAGCATTATTAAGGCATCAGCCCTACCATCTCGGGAACGATTAGTCTGACCACATGATACTTTCAAGGCCATACCGCCCTCCCAACCCCTAGATCCATGAGGAACTTGGGGTCGCCAGAGCCTCAGCTGTTAAAGTAACAGGATTCGCCAAGGGTAGGTGAGGTTGAAAATTGGGTTGGAGAAGCTATATTTTACGCTGGCAATACCTTGAAAGGGTTGCGCTGCATAACCCCTCGAATCAATTTGGTATTTTAGTCGTCTCTTATGACAGGCATACCTGCGGCGGATATATCCTAAGCCCTCTAACACGCTATGTGGTGCCACGCCCACATTCCAAAAATTTTTCTAATTTATGTTTTGCGTCATAAAACCGATCCATCTACAAAATTTCATTGGCTTAGCGGTATTCGTTTTTGAATTATCTAATTTTTTCCATTTTTTTAAATTTTCGATATCGAAAAAGTGGGTGTGGTTAAATTTCACTCATTTTCGATACCAATCTAAGCACGCATAACGAATTTGGTAAAGATATCTTAATATTTTCTGAAGCTATAGTGTTAACGGATGGACGGACGGACGGACATGGCTTAATAAAATTTTTTTTTGAATACTGATGATTTTGATATGGTTTTCTGTATCTATCTCGATTCCTTTATACCTGTACAACCAACCGTTATCCAATCAAAACTATAATACCTTGTGTACAAGTACAGCTGGGTATAAAAAGAAAGCTATTTTCAGTATCTCAAAAGGATTTGATCTAATGTTGTCCCTGCTAGTTAGCTACCAAAAACTTTTCTATTTTTGTGTTTTTTTTTTATTGTAAAGATTTTGTGTGTAGAATACAGATTTGGAAAGGAACAATCACCAAAAAAACACATATGAAAAAGAAAGGTACTGAAGCTTGTATACATACATCAAGTTTCTGGCAACATTTGTTGCAACTAAGGAGAGCTCCGGATATTGTTTAACCTTTGATGAAATTTTTAAGGTAAATTCAATGAAGTATGTGAGCACATAGTTGGCTCACTGTTGTCAAAACTTATTTCTTGTCATCAACAGCATCGTAAGTCAACAATAACAACAAGAATATCACTAGTGTTGAAAATACTCGCTTTTTTCTTGTTTTTATAAAATTTATGGAAGTACATCAACCGTTTAGGAAAATTATTATATAGCCTCTCTACTAAAAAACTTCATAGTTGGAGCAAACTTAAGACGCTCGATGATTGACAATCTTTATAGTTTTGTTTTCATTGAAATATATAAATTATACTAGCCAGAGTTTTCTATAACATTTGTTACTCACTCAGAGACAGCTTATGAGTGTAAAGCCCAACTTCAGAATTAATATTTAAGTATAAAAAAATACTTGGCGTGATTCAACACCGAGGAGATCCAGGCCGAGCTTCACTTCCAATTTGCGTCCCATGGACCTAAATATTTAATGTCGACTCCCACGTTTGACCGAACCCCCAAGCCCGTAGGAATCAATGTGTGCGTCTGTGTACATGTACATAACATATTTGTGTGTGTATTGTTTACAGATTAGCACTGTTGCCATTGACCATTTTGCATGCATGCTTATGGAAACATGAAATTTTTTCAATTTAATTTTTGGTGTTTTAAAAGGCTGGAATTAATATTAAATAAATATAAATATATTACATATTTATAATCTGCGCTTTTACATAATTATTTCGAATTATTTTCACAATTTTTCAAACTTTAATTAGGTGTTTTTGCATAAAACTGCAAACGGTTAAAAATTAGCGCACAAAAGTTTACTAGGCAACTCTGTCTAGTGAGAGAGCGATCAGCTGACACGTTCTTACGGAAAAAATCAAAATTGTTTTGATTTCTACGTTCAGGGCTACGTACGTAAGGGCGTTGCACGTCGGTAAGTTTTCGTTTACATTGCACACTCATAAGATAGGTCGTGTCAGCTGACACGTTTTTGGTACGTATGTTCGTGGGTAACTGCCGCATAACTGCCGCATAAACGTATTAATGAGAGCGAGATCATAAACATCCCAGCAGGAAATCAAAGATAAAATTGCAACCTGCAGATGGTGTAGTAATTAAAAAACAGTTATATCAAAACTATTAAAATATTCCCAAGTCTGATATTTTTGTAAACTGATATTTTTCATGTAAATGCATATATAATTTGGTTTTTCAAAACGGTTTAGCAAGGCAAATAGTGCAAAAAAGGTGCACAACCAGAGAAATACAAAATGTTTGAAAAATTTATGGCTGTTTAAAAAAAATATAAAGGTTTACTTAGTTTATTTTTTTGCCTATGCCGCCAAAAAGAATTGCATAGTTTTATTTTTTCTCTCCATTACATTCGCCTAATACCAATACGCAGATTTTGACAATCTGAACAAAGGTACGTTCGTTAGGGCAAACAAAGTCGTATATGCTCGTGCGTTATACAAACGCAATGTGTTTTTATTAGGTTGGCCTCTGAACGATGGGGAAGCAAAAGGTTTTCATATATGTATATGCGTTTAACTCAATCTTATGCATTATAAGGAAACTGCACGTATATTTATAGAGAACGGCAGATTGAGCGACACTGAGCCATCTGAAATTAAAAAGTAGCCAATTTACAACTTTTGTTGCAAGCAAAGCATAGGAGGAAGAATTTGACATTTCTTTTAGCTAAGGGTGCTTTCACACTTTGCAAGTGAAATTATTTTTCCCAATCGCTTGTACTTTTGTAACATTTTTCACGGTTAGAAACTGCAATTAAACAAATGAATAGGACACAAAATATGTTAGCAAGAATATTTCTTGTACAGTGAGTATACTTATAACAGTGATATAAGCTTAAATTGCAAAGTCTGAGGTTGCTTCATATTTTCAAACGCAAAGTCTTGCGTGTTTATGGTGGTGTTACTGGCATGCATAAGATTGCGTTGAACGCATCTATATGAAAAACTTTCATTGTGTTTTGACCATAAGGAATACAGTGATATCAGCAAACATTTATAAAACAAAGAAAGAAGTTGTACGTACTGCGAACTTTTCCATGGAGCTATCAGTGCTGCCAATTGAATATCGTATCTAACTAAAAATCATGAACAACACACTACAAATTAAGTAGCATTTAAATACCAAACCAAAATAAGAGCTAAGCAAATTACATGGAGCTAAGCAAAGTTCCAATAATTGAGAAGATTTTGGGTCGTGCCCTTCCAAAACTGGAATTTATCAAAACGACGACATCACAGGTTGGTCTTAGGCATTGAGCGTAGAAACTTTGTATAGAGCTCACATTCGGACAAGGGTATTCCGCTCAATGTAAACGATTTCTTCACAAAATCGAATGAAACCCTTATTATGCGATTAGCTAGCACATTGGGAAAGTGTAAAATACTGTTTTTTGAAATAATCATTTTAAAAAGCATCGCAGAATTCAGGAATATATCAAAAACTTAAACATAGTTGACCAAGGTTTCCGCCATGGCCTTTAAATACGAGTCAGATTTAAATTTTGTTCTAATATGCTCGTTTTTCAAGTAAAAACAAAAAGGGAAATCACGTGCAAAATTAAATTTGTTTATTTCATTGCTATTCCGCAGAGTTTTCTGCAGGGCTATTCAAGTAAAATTGGACCTTACCATCTTCACACTTCTCTTGCCGTCCATATTTCATATCCGCAGCTTTCAAGCCCGAAAGTGCCACATTGCCACGACGTGCATCCCAATTTTCATTTTTTTTGCGGCTGAATATTTCCAACCTATTTTTTAGCACAGCCGGAAACAGTTACTTACATAAACATACTTTTGTATGTTAAAAAAAACTACTGACATGCAGCAGCTACTTTATTCACTACGAACTTTTGACAACGGCATTTTAGATTTTTTTAAATAAATTCTTCAAAAATAGTTTGGTGGCATAAAAAATGTTTACTAAAGGCATTTCAAACAGATTTTTATAACAATGTTCAAGTAGATATATACATGTAAAAGTAGCCGACAGAGCGCTACCCTCTCTGTAGGCAAAATATTTAGTTCAAAGCTGGTGCGTTTCTAGTGCATTCGAAACCAGCACTAGTTCGCCATCTATCTCTTTAACATGCTTTCGACTTGCGAATTTAACTTGGCGATGTCCTAGGTGGTGGAAATTGTTCCCTCTACTTTACCTTTTCTCTAGTTCAAAGCTAAATACAAATTTTCACTTTAGAACTGATTGGTTTATTGGCACATTATCGATTTTTTTAATTTACAGTTTAGATATAGTTATTTTTTTGCCACTACTTGACCTTTTTCAAACCGATGGGAAAGTTTGGGAAAAAGGCATACTCACACTTGAAGCTTCTTAAAGATGGTAGCAGTATTTTTAATTGTGCCCTATTTCTCAAATATATGTTAAATATTATAAGGTGGGTTTTGTCGAAGGCTGGGGTAGCACTCAGTCAATCCAGGGTCGAGTAGGGGTTCCACAAACCCCCAATTAATAAGAACACAGTATTTTTGTGCTAACGACGAATACACACACACACACGGCTTGAAGGGGAGGGAGCGCAGCAGCTTTCCATACCAAGACAGTGGTCGGAGAGAGATGGCCTGACGGCCTACTGCGCGACGACGGAGTAGGTGAGTATGGACGGGGTCGGACGTTTTCCCTGGCAGGTGGATTGTGGGGGATGAGCCAATAACAGCAGCGGCGAATCGGCACAGAATAGCCGAACGGCGAGGTGGTAGCGACGGCAACAATAGGGCGACGGAGCGCGTACCAGTGGCGTAGCCAGGGAGAAGTGTCGGTTCGAATGTTGGGCTTTATTACCTTTTTAAGGAGGATTACCAGTGGTGGATTCTTACTGGCGTATGCTGTCGGTTATGGCGGCTTCCTCTAGGCGGACGCTATCTCAGTGGCGGCGGCGAGGGAGACCTGCGAGGAATGAAGTGCCAACAGCAAATTCATTTCTTTTATATTGCTTCTGTTATGATGCGCTTAAGAAATGAACCGCTAATTTGATACTTCAGTGAATTGCCATTTACTGTGGGTCATCGTGTTGTCTTCAAGTGCCACTCGAATGCATTGGTATGTGATTGTTGCTGTTGGCTGTCTGTTAATATACTAAATATTGTAACGAATTTAGTACAATTCCGTTTATTTGCCTTTTTCTACTAACGTTCGAATACTAACTGTTGAATAAATAACTGCACTATTCAATAATGCAAAATGGCCTTTATTAAAGTACTTCACAATAACACTTATACTTCACAACTGATAGCTTGCTTAAATCAAAGTGATTATCGTGGCTCAACTGTTGCTGCTTTTTATACTGTTTGATTTCCCCATTATTCTAATATATCATAGAAGATTTCCTGAAAAAAGCACTTTGATCGGAGCTATATGTATATAGTATATACCTATCCCATAAAACCGATCGTTCAGATCGAAAGATTTTTGGGAATTGCTCCCTTAATTTCAAATATAAAAACGTTAAACTTGTTAATATTTATTTTAATATATCATAGAAGATTTCCAGAAAAAAGCACTTTGATCGGAGCTATATGTATATAGTATATACCTATCCCACAAAACCGATCGTTCAGATAGAAAGATTTTTGGCAATTTCTCCCTTAATTTCAAATATAAAAACGTTAAACTTGGTGATATTTATTCTAATATATCATAGAAGATTTCCTGTAAAAATCATTTCGATCGGAGCTATAAATAATATATACACCATACAACCGATCGTTCAGATAAGGTGGTTTTTTGCCGTTTTTTATTTTATATTTATCTTAAAAACCGTTTAGGTATGTATGTACATCTGTTCACTATATATTTCTTATCTTATACATCCAATTATTTGGAGATTACGAACGGTATAAGATTATTGTTCAGCCCAATACATGAAAGGTATGAAGTCTTCGGCACAGCCGAAGATAGTCCCGTCCTTACTTGTTTTCTTTTGATTCCGTCTGCACGGCGAATTGGGTTTAAATCGCTTTGCCAACACCTTGTGTAGATTCGCTTTGCATCTTACTGAACCAAGGCGTTGCTAGAAAACCGTGAAGTACATATGGCACACCTAAACCAAAATAGCGATAAACCCAAAAAATTCTCAATGTACGGAAAAAACGAAAAACTAAGTGCTTCTCCTATATGCGCCAATGCAATTTTCAATTTTTACAAATTCCTCTCATTAGTAAGTGGAGATATTAATACATCGAGTATACAGTTCGCTAGTATTGAACTGGTAAGTCCCGATATACTCATAGTTTCAAAATATTAAATTTTTTTAGTGATCTCCCTATTTATCTTAGTGTGCGATATTAAATAGGTAATGGAGTGGGCACAATTTTCATAACCTAAGATATTGCCATGTTAAATTCGCTATTGGAAAGCACGTAATAGGGATTTTAAGCAAACTATTAGTGGTTCAGAATACACTAGAAACGCCACAGTTTTTATCTAGAACTTTTCTTTACGGGGTGGTACCGTTTTTAAATTTAATAGTTCTGCTGTAGTTCGCAATATGATTCGATGCAGGGTAGTTGTCAAATGCGTTGCACTTATTGTGCTGTTGTATCACACATATGTGTGGGTAAGAAATTATTTTCGTTTTAATTTTTTTGTGCATCACTCTGGTAAGTTTAAAACATTCCTTGTATGTGAGGTCATTATTAAACGGTCAGTTTAACCTAACCGGGAAGGAAGTTGGTGTAAGATTTATGACGATGGTGTTGTGGAGAAAATCTTTTCTGATTCCGAGAAGAGAGGAATCACTCTAGCAAGTAAATGCTACTTTGTATTAGGTAGGTAATTTAAAAGTTAAGTCATCTCTCTGCAAATGAAAATCACGCTCTTCAAGTCACTTATCGTACCTGTCATGCTATATAGGGAGAACAATGGACCATAACAACATCAGATGAAGCGGCTCTTATAGTACGCGTTGACGTTAGACAACGAGTACCGAAGAAGGTTTTATGATGAGCTCTTCGAGCTTAATGCAGACATTAAAGTAGTCCAGCGAATTATAACGCAGCGCCTACACTCGCTAGGCCATGTTATGCGAATGAAAGATGACGCTCCGGATAAGAAAGTATTTTTATCGGAACCTGCCTATGGAAGCAGAGGAAGATAGCTTTCCCCACTCCGCTAAAATGACCAGGTGGAAAACGGTTTAAATTCCCTTGGTGTGACCAATTGGCGCCAGTTAACCTAGAAAAGAGTTGGGATTGTTGGACGATCAAACCCGTTTAAATGGATAAGCGCCAATAAAATAAGATTTCGATAAGAAATTTGTTGCATTTTTTACTAACTTTTTTGTCATATGGCATCACCAGCCAAGCTTATTGTAGGTTTAAATCAGAGGTCGTATAATAGTGAAATAATTATTCGCGCTCACACACTCATTATTATTCTCTTTAGTTTAGTGTGTGCTGAACAAGCAGAGCATCAACATCAGAGGAGGCTATTGTTTATTTGCGTATTTCCAAACAGATATTTTGCAAAAAACATGCGCAAACGCATATTGTTTTAATGGTTAAATATGAGCAATATATTTTGTTTAAATATTTTTTTTGACCCAAGGAGTTTCTGGTTTTGACATTTTTTTATTGTTATGCTATTTCTTGTAGTATTTATTATGTTTGTGATTAGTTTTATAAATTTTTTTATCTTAGCTTTTGTTGCTTGAAGGGCGAGTAGTTAATCTTATATATTATTTCTAATTGCTCTTTTTATGTGCAGGTCCCTTTTTCGCTCTTATTTGGAATCCAAATCTATAAATAAAGTTTTGGTTGTAAAGATGGAGATTTGTGCTATTAGCGAGCTTTGGGCATTATTGGTCGTAGTGCTTTTGTTTAGCTATACTTTATTAGAATAATTTGTTAAAAATAAACGATTGTGAGCACACAAAGAAACCTATTTGTACTATAGCACTATTGTGAATATTTGATAAGAACTAACACTGCATTACCGGCAGTTGCTAACATTCGCCAGATGGTAGCGCAAGCGCATGTAAGTTTTTATTGATAGATGATCGATTGATAGAACAGATGATTTCTGTTGATATTTTATATGACACTTTTATATTTGTTGCGAAAGATGCGCGCGGGTCCGGCTAGTATTTTATTATTTCAGTGGACTGTTTATATTATTTTAATTGTTCTTTTCGTTGTAGCTTTACCCAGAACTACAACCCTGTAGGTCTAGTTTGGTTTAGCAGGTCTAGTTTGCGAAATATTTGATAATATAGTTTTTAGTAAAAATTATTTTATTTTTAATAAATAAATTTTATCATTATTAATAACATTGAGTTAAATTTTCCTTTAATATATATTTTTTTATGAGTTGTTTCAGGAGCACTATCTGAATGCTTTAGAAGGTATCAGCTAACATCTGCTGGTTTCAGTGTCTTTGATATCGCTCATAGTGCGGACGCTCGCCGTGATTCCTTATGTAGGTATGTTCAGATAAAAATATCTTATAAGTGGTAGTGTTTTCATCTAATCGCTAAGTATACTTCAATGAATTGCACTTGTTCCGAACTAGCGCAGAACTTCCGTATAAGGAGATGGTACTAGTTCTAGTTCTGTCTCTTCGCTACTTAACTGACAATTTTAACCCTGTGATGTCCTGCAAAGAGGCAACCGATCTTCAGAACTTTTACACGCATTCTTAGGTGGTACAGTCGTAAGAGAAAACCACTTCCTTAGATTGATTAAAAAAAAGCTCAGACCTTGGCGCTGTGGGTGCAAGTGTGACTTTGCATGCGACTACCACCAGTTCGGATGTAGCCAATAAACATGTCACTTTGCCTGACTGTCTCCTATTTTTTCCTCAAGGAAACTATTTCGATATCTACATATAACACAGCCAGCTTCATAAAATTTTCTTCGGTCAAACTTCAAACTTCCACACCATGTATCAAAAATGATACGATAAATGACTTACAGCGTTTCACGTTTCTTCTTGACTGAGCTTTTTAGACACATTACAAAAGTTAAGCAAATGTTAATACTTTGGTACTCATATACTAAGTTGAATATACATTTATGTACCCACGAAAATGCATAACGAGCCAACAGCAAAAACTTTCATTCACTCATTTGACCCCTAAAGGTTTACCTCTTTATATTTTCATTTTATTAGAAATTTGCGCCTGTGGGATTAAAACTGAAAGTTTTGTTGTTTACTTAGCAAAAGTTTTATGCTCTTTTTTTGTAGTTAGTGTGGTAAAGAAGAAAAACATGGGAAATGAACAAATGTACCGTGGTGCTCCATAAAATGGAATAGAGAATAGGTAGGAGAAGTATATTTATAGGTTTCGCATTGATTCATCAATTCAATTAATAAAATCTTTAAAATTGTCCCAATCTTTTAAAGTTTGGTGTAATGTCTTACTATTTGTGTGACTTACATAAAGCCAGGAGCAATTTGCTACCTTAAGTCGTGTACAGTGATGCAACTGCTTGAAACTCCACTAAACTGTGAATAGAAATTAATGTAAGACACTTGGTTGGCTGTCCATTACTGTCACTGACTGCTGAGCTATGACTGACGCCTTTATACCGAAGTTGCTGACAGGAATAGGCAGGGATGCGCCCTTAATCGGACCCTAAAGATACTCTTTATTATTCGAATATCTGTCTTCGTGATTGACCTTAAAAGCTGTGCATCCACTTTCTATCATTGTAAGGTCTGATGACTGTCAGCGGCCAGCCCGCACTTTCTATTCTGCTTTGTCCAAGGGAGTCCTTCGCTCCTTTTCTTTGTTGGCTCATGCGTTTGGGCTTGTGATCCTGCAGAGATCACAGAAATGTCATGGTAAGCTTTGAATATCATAACATGGTTTTCCTTGAAATCCTGTCGAGTTATTGAGCATTCCTTATAACTTCGATAGATATTGATGTGATACCAAAGCCACTACAACTCTGTCACCATGTTTGTTAATTTGAAAAGTGTTCTAAAGAAAGGTGTTCAGTCTTGAAGGGTCTTTGCTTTGCTTAAGTAATGACTAATTATTTGATTACTGGTCAACCGAGTAAGATACAAAAATGTTGCTTTTTATTCACATTTCCTATGTTCCCATATTCCTCTTGGAGGTTTTGCTGGATGATGTGTAGTGAAACCATACTGTATCTTGAGAAGAGGGTGCCTGCTCCTTGAAAAGTTATAGAAAGTATTTTCAAATTTAAATTATAAACGTGTATTTGCAAATTCAAAAAGTCTTAGGGCTGCCCTACTCTATTTTCCTGCTAACGGAGGTAGAGTCGCTCCGCTAATCTCTAGGTTCGGCTGGAGTAAATCCTCCCGAATATGAAGCTAAACCAAAATGAAGTAGAAGCCTTCAAGTGGGTTGGTCATCGGAGGTAATAAGCCCACCAATTCATATGCCTACCTCCTAGCTTCTGATTTTACTGGCGAATTTGTCGCCCTTTTATACGGTTTCCGCACGCAGATGGATTGTTATTTCCCAAAAACAATTCATTATTAAAAAGTATAACAGTAACAATTTCTAATTTACAAAATTCGAATGTGCGTGTTCAGTTTTTGTATTACCATATGTACATATTCGAGTTGCGATTTCCAATGTCCTGCTAGCATCACGGTTGCCACCCCATGTTTTCATTTTGCACCTAAATTCATCGAAAAAAAGGACCAAATCTCAAAACAAGAACTACACTTTAGTTTTATTTTATTGATATACAAACATTTCGGCAATTTACTAGCGAATAGGAGACACTTGGCGTTAACTCAAACTACACAAACAAAAATAATGTGTACCTTTAGGTAATACATTTTCACATTTGAGGATAAGTCTATGTCTTTCACCAACCAAACGTTGTGAACCTGGTTTTGCGTGATTAAAATTTGCGTTTTGGCACACTCAGTAAATCTTAAATGGTACTAAGCAGTTATGGTAATGTTATTTTTATGAGTTTCAGTAAGTGTGAGTTTTGAACTGACTTTTGTTGAATCTAGCCTGAGGCCTCAAATTAATGATCAAGCGTCTTAAGAGTTTCAACTTTGCAACTTAACGGAACTATTATGTGGATTATGATCTTCTTAATAAAGCATATAATGTAAATGAGAGCAGCCTTACATAAGGCGTTATGATCGAGTATAATTAAATTAATAAAAGACTTATTGATCGGGTAGAATAAGGCATAATATGCCATTTTTAACTTTATTATAAAATTTATTGCACTCAAATCAGGCTTGGATCGGGACTTATAATAAGACATCACCTGGCTTTAAATTATCTTATGAATGTCAGAGTTTTCTATATTTACTTAATGTATAACATGGCTTATTAGTAGTTTGTAGCGCAAATGAGCATATAATATGGAGTCATTATAAGGTTTATGATGTACTCTATTTACCATATTATAAGATTTATGTATAAGGAGTGAAGGCAGCGCTGCTTTCGTGTTTCTTATTGCTTACAACCGCTTATGAAAGTTTACGCTGGGTATAAATGTATGTAAAGATATATTCTGTACTAAAACGTTACAATAATAGAAAATGCGAACAATACTAAAAAACGGAAGAAAAAACATTATAAAATAGACTTCAACTCATCTGTTTTGTCGCTAAAGGCAAAGAAAAATTAATGAGAAAATGAAGCACTAACAAATTTTGCTACTTTAATAATAAGCTATTAACGGATATTCTCTATTCGACATAAGTTTGACTTTTCAGTACTGGTTTAGCTTGATTAATAGATAATGCAAATCTATATGTCCATTGCTATGCACGTGGAGTTTTCGACCTAAGCTTTTCCAGACAAACTATTTAATGCAATAATATTGTATTGCACATGTCTAAATAAAACAGAAACCAGTTTTTGAAGTATTTGCTTGCGTCTGAAAAATCCAAAATAAGCATTGGTTTTTTACGGGACAGCAAAATATCAGAGTATTTTATGATGAAATAGATTCTGGTGAAATTCCAAGAAACAAAAAAAAAAACTGAAAATTATATTTGTTAGTACTTGAATCAGGGTTTGTTTATATAAAAGAACTAAATTTATATTGTTCGAAAAAAAGAAAGAAACAATGCATGTTACATATTAAGAAGAAAAGCTTTACCGTTCGGGCCATGTACAGTACTTTTGGACTCATTTCCACACAAATTAATCTTCACTTTGCCACTAAATAAAAAATATTTCGCCATTCCTTTTTCTGAACCCGCAGCAATGCTGACGTTCAGTGGTATAAGCTTTTATCTTTTGTATGAGTGTAGAGATATTTTACAAAATGTGATGATGCCTTATGCGGAGAAAAACACGCCACTCAGGTGATGCTAACACCAAGATAACGATCCAAAAGAGAATACTAAGATTGTAACTCAGAGGCTCAGAAAAGCAATTGTGACAAGTATGCAATAGCCAGTTCAATCCCCTGATCTCAACCCACTTGAGAGCTTGTAGAGTGATCTTAAATGAAAATGGGCATCCTTATCATTTCAAAACATGGAGCGATTTTGACAGAAGACGAAGGTTTACGATGTGATAGAACTCCATTGAAAACCTGCCAAAAATACCTTAGCCATACCCAATAGAATAGGCAAAATAATACAAAACATGGAGGAGATACCGGTAATTAAGTAAACAATAAATTTATGGTACAACTTACTTCTAAATGAGTGAACTATAATGATTTTCATATATTCAGAATAAATAAGTAAAATTATTGATATTACCAAAAAAACCTTTTTATTTGCATTTTGTAATGATTGAGAATAAAAGTTGTATAAAATACTAGGCATTATTTTGTCCATAATAAATCATTCATATTGTGCCATAAAATCGAGTTTTTCGCCCATTTTGTAGTTTAACAGTACTGGTAAGGTTTAAAGCCTCTACATCAGTGATCGTCACCCCATAAGCGCTTTCACGCAATTGTTTTTTGTAAAACACTCAGGCAAGCGCATCGCATAGGCAAGCGTACCACGCATCCCCGCGCGCACGAATTCTATCCTCACGACTATAGGATGTATAGGTTGTATACAACCGAATGTATTCTGCTGTGCCCACTAGGAACTAAACTGCTATAATTTTGAGTAAAATTACTTATGAAGTAATATTTTTGGGAATATTTTTGGTTCACCTGTACGAAAACAATGAAGCTTTGTTTGATTTATTTAATAATTAAATTTATTTCACCTCATTTGAACTTAAAAATTTAATATGGAATATACATATTAGTGAAAAGTTTGAAGTAAGAAGATAATTAAGATTGTCACTCATTTATCTAATAAAATATAATAAATAATAGACGTTTTTTTTTTAACGGTTTTATTTATCATGACTCTGTGTAGCGAACAGAATTTTGTAAACGAAATTTAAGGACTTTCCGATAAGCTACAAACTTGATACTTGGAATTTAGTTCAGAACTTGATAACAATGCAATAATAAGAAAAAAACTCCGATGGCGCATGAATCGAAATATTTCAAAAAATCGTAGTTGTGGTCCGATCAAAGAGGATAGATATAATAAGAGCCGTCACTCGTTATGTTTTAGGCATTTATTCGATGTAAACTGTGAGGTAGTCGCTACTTTTTTTATGTGCGACATTTTTGAATTGCCTCCCATTTATCCATGCGTGTCACTTTATGCAGACGTGTTTTTGGAAAGAGAATTAAATAATTAATTAAATACAGTCGAAAAATAAACACAAATATCCCATGAAAATGTATAGAAGACATTTATAAACATCTCGCCCAAAAAAAAGTAGTGACTACCTCACAGTTTACATCGAGTAAATGCCTAAAAAATAACGTGTGACGGCTCTTATTATATCTATCCTCTTTGGTCCGATTTGGTTCATATTTGGAACACTTAATACATACATGAATGGAAAGCGACCTATGGAAAAAAAATCGCTGCTAGGTGGTGCAAGGATCGAGATATTCAAAAAATCTTATTTTATGAATTTTCGAAGTTTTTACAGTGTACTTTTTACTAGCTCCGTCACCATTTTTTTTATTTTTGGATTTCAAAGTAGGTGTGGTCATACTTCCATAAGAAGCTTTTGGCGATCTCTGCTCTACATCGATAAAAAGTTATTCAAAAATCGATCGCAAGCTTCTACGTATTCTAAATGGATTTTCAAATATCTCTCTGTTAGAATTTTTTTGTAAATTAAATATTACAACACAATATGCCCTCAGCTATCGTTGCGAATATTAGCATTTCGATACGTCACTTTGCTGCTAGTAAATAAATGCAAGACACCACTAAAGCATACACACATACATGTAGTCAGCAGCTTAGAGCGAAGAAGAAAGAGAAATAGTCACATCCCAATATGCACAAGTACAACTTTTTTCCAACCTTTGAGAAATATGTATTTCTCAAATGGAAATCCAACTTTTACAGCAATTGGAGATCAAATCGTTTTTCCAAAATTTGTTTTCAAATTGAGTGCTCTTGGAGGTCAATTTGAGGTATTACTTAAAATTTTTTCAGATGGTAACGCGTTAATTCATTTATGTGTGTGACAATGCTGGCCAATCATGTGTCAAAAGATTGGGTAGCAGTGATAGCAGTGAAACTGAAAAAGTGAATTAATTGATATATTTCAGGGAAGTATCCAATTTTAATATTGTAAGTATTTAATTAATTTAATAACATATGTGCAACTATTAAAAAGCATAGAAGCAAGGAAAATAAAAGTGAGGTAAGGCAGGTGGTGGCTTTGCTGTCGGAGTGCTCGCCAACAATTGAAAGTTTGCCAATGGAGCCTTCCACGTCAACTGCTGCATACAATCCTCCTTTGGACAACTTTTCGAGTAAAGAAACTTCCTCGAAAAGCGATTCAGAAGAGATTGCTGATGATTTGGCCAACTTAAATGCTGAGTTAGCTAGTTGGGCAGTAGAAGTCAATATTACAAATGCAGCTGCCAATAGCCTTTTAAATATATTGGGTAAGCGCATATGTGGGCTTCCAAAAGATGTGAGAACTTTGAAATTTATAAACTATTTTATTTATATATTCTACTCTACTGTATAATTCGTACTCTCTTTTTTCTGTCGGTTGTTGAACTCAAAACTATAGTTTGTGGGAATTCCTTACGCTTCATAAAAATGGTGTGGCGAAAAGTGATGAGCGATGAAGCTGCCAGGCACTTCACTTGGAAGGGCACGTGCAATAAGAAAGCTTTAAGAGTGCTCAGTACAACGGGAGCCCTGAAGAGTAACTATTACATGTCCATTATTATTTTAATTTATAATTGAAACTTTTTATTTCTGAGGCTTACAATCAAAAATTTGCCCCCTCTTCCGATGAGAACTATGAAAGGACTAATATGTCCCTCTTTCATCAAGCCAAAAACCGCCTGGTGAAAAAATGCAATACAGCAAGAAAGAAAATACTACTGAAGTTAAATAAAAATAAGATATTGATTTATTGCATTAATTTAATGATTCTAAAATAATCATTAAAAATTTGAACTAATTGTAATTCATTAATTAGATTGTTACAAAATTTTAAAATTTCTTTGCACCAAAGCTGAGATATTTTTGTTCGTGCTCAAAGCACCGAGAAAAATAGAAAAATGTGAAAAAATTGGAGATCTACCGGAGAAATTCTGAGATAACTGAGGTTATCTACGCGAAAAACGGATTTTCCTCCACTTTTGAGATCTTGTACAGGGTACAACAATTTTTGGTGATTTCTCTCTCTGCTTTGAGCACGAAAAAAATATCTCAGCGTTGGTGCATAGAAGTTTTAATATTTTGTAAGAACCTAATTAATTAATTACAATTACTTTAAATTTTTAAATACTTTTAATTTATTTTTAAATATGTAAAATGAATTACTATCTATTTTAATGTATGTTTGTTCTATTAAACTGAAACTAAATTTATATACAACGCTGTTATTTTTATTAAATTGGGATGTGAAATTTAATTCTAGAAGAGTTTTCTGTTTCACTTGAATCTAATTGGAGATTGATGTTGGATTTCAAATTTATATCAAAGAATTTCTCAAGTGGAGAACTGAAATTATTTACGTATAAAAAATGTGCCGTTTTGTTTGATAATGGGTTGGTTCTCCAATGGAGGTACAATGGATATTAAACATTGGAATGTGGAAAACGAGCTGGATTTCCATTTGACCTCAAAGCAATTTCCAACAAAAATGTTTATTGGGATGACATTATTCACACACATATGTACATGTATATACATAGCTAAATAACCAACTATGTGATACAGAAACGAGAAATGAACAAGCCAGTGTTTTTTATTTAAGTATTTACTAGCTTATTCCCGTAGGTTCCACCCCACGTTTCTATAAAAATATGCAAAATAAATAACAAAAATTTTAAATTTATTTTAACGATTTGTATTTGCGAATTTAGATACTGCTGAAACCATAGGATATACAATATTTTTTGTAAATTATTTGGAGTATAAATAGAAATATTTTTTGATTAGCCAACTCTGGAGTAGGCCTCTTATAATTGGCCATGGGTGAAACATGAGTTGGTAAGATTGACTCCTACTACAGCTAATGAATATCCTTGAGCTTTATTGATAGACATTGCGAAAGCCAACCTAATAGGAAATTTTAGGCGTTTAAAATTTAAAGGCATATCTGTCGGTATTAATTGAATCCTTGGTATGATAACTTTGTTGTAAACCGGAGATATAAGGTATGATTTATTCCATTTGTATGGGATGTGCCACGCCCCCTTCTACCTCAGCCCACATTTTCTTGGTGGTGTTAGGGATTGACCTCATATAACTCCTTACTGAATTTCAATGTTCTAGCATGAATACCTTCAGAGTTATGCAGTATCAAAAATTCCATTTGTATGGCAGGTGCCACGCCCCTTTTATATATCGAAATTATTTTTAGCCCATGACCATCCCTGGAAGGTTTCAATTGGGTTGTGCAAATTTGGTTGTGATCGGTCGATCCGTTTAGGACGCAACCCGATCTATACCTACATACATACATAATTTGAATTTTATATATATAGATAGATAGAAGAATTAGACAGACTGAAATTAACAAAAAATTTTAACGGCGGCAGATTACTAAACGTCCAAACGGAATAACAGTCAAACTCAAGTCTGTAGTTAAAATTTAGCTGTTAAAATAACCCAAGGTTGTACGGCGGCCATAGTTCTCAAAAATCCCATTTGTAGGGAAGGTGCCACGCCTGCTTTTCCCCAATTCCACATTTTACTGCAGGTGTTAGGACTTAACGTCATATAGCTCCTTACCAATTTTTATTATCCTATCATTACTACATCCAGAAATATAAGGTATATATTCCATTTGTATGGGAGGTGCCACGCCCCCTTATCCCTCACCACAAATTTTCATGGTGGGGTTAGGGATTAACCTCATATAACTCCTTACTGAATTTCAATGTTCTAGCATGAATACCTTCAGAGTTATGCAGTATCAAAAATTCTATTTGTAGGGCAGGTGCCACGCCCCTTTCATATATCGAAATTATTTTTAGCCTATGACCATCACTGTAAGGTTGCAAGTGGGTTATGCAAATTTGGTTGTGATCGGTCGATCCGTTTAGGACGCAACCCGATCTATACATACATACATACATACATACATACATACATAATTTGAATTTTACATACATATGTAGATTTGAACTTATTTGCACAAGTAAGACAATGTCTTTTAGATAGTACACCAATCAGATCTTACAAGTACAAATTACATATAAAAGGAGTTTTCTTGAAGAATAAAAAAAAGAAAATAATAACATCGCCGGTTCGAATCGAGCTCAAGGCCTAACGATAATTATTTATCATTATTATTGTTATGATACATTCTTTCTTAATTGAAAAAATTTTAAATTAGAATAGAAGAAAGAAAAATATAACATTTCAATAATAAAATTTATAAAAAAGAATATATCTTAAACTTTTATTTGTACATTATGTGAAATAAACATCCTGGCCGATTAGTTGTAAAAGTTTAAAGAAAGTTGATAGAATTATATAATTTAAGGTAAGCTATGAGTTAAGGAAGGATATTACTGCTAGTTTGCAACATCTGGCTTTTCTAATTGCTTTCGTAGCTGGAGGGTAGCAATTGCCAAAGACGGATTGTACTGACAAAGAACACTCTGAAGGATGTGACGTAATTAAAGTTCGGGATCAACAGATTCAGAGTTCGAGTAGACTGACACAAAGCTAGTTTATTAAATAAGTAAGGCGAATATTGAAAACGCAGTTGTTTATGTAAGAAACATAAATTTCTCATTTTTAAGAAATCACAAACGTCGCTTTCGAGAATTTGAGCTGCGTACGAAAATAGATGGTCAAATTTCCTCTTAGAAAAAACGAACCGAGCAGTATTTTTTATGGTTAACTGCAATTTCTTAAGCGACATCGAATCAAGGCTACCGTAAATAAGTTCTCCATAGGAAATGTGAGGTATTATAAGAGCTTTGACTAGCTTCATTTTAGCGTCTCGGGGTAATAAATAGGCACTTCTGTGTAAGTTACGAAGAATATTATAGATTTTATCGACCAAGACGGCTGTTCGCGAAAGGTTTGGACCCTAGGTGAAATAGGCGAACTATAACAGAAGGTGTAGAATAATTAAGAATTCCTAAAATCCTTTACACTGTGTATAAGGTTTGAGAACTCTACGTAATCGGGAAGTTCCTTAATGCTCGAAAACAAAATTTCTAAGTTTGGACGACTTTGTGAAATTTCACGATTTTTGGACCCCCGCTAAATTGTTGTTTCTTAAGTTACATTGTCATGCGGTTTTGAGTTATGTTCTAAGTTTCAAGTATCTAGCCCTACGGGAAGTTACTTAAAAATCGGCCGCAAGATTCCACATGCTCTAAGAGTGCTTTATAAATATATAATTCCCTGTTCCATATAGAAATCAATTTTATACTCAACATTTTAACCTATAGAGCCCAAAGCTTCATTCAAAGTTTCAAGCCTCTGCGTTATCGGGAAGGAACTCGAAACAAAATTTACAAATTTACAAGCACTCTACCTTAAGAGGAAAAAAGGTATTGAAAATCCATTTAAAAATTAAAAATTGTTTTTGTTTTATCGGTCTTTTGATAAAGGATTAAGGGTTCGATTCGAGCTCAAGGCCAGATCAATAATTTTTTTTTTAATTTTTCACTAATTGAAAAATAATATTTTTGTTGGAATAGTAGGTAGAAAATTTTCAGAGAACCTACCATAGCTGCGCAGATAGATCCATTATGAAGATTTCTAAGCCTTCATCATCGAGCGACCATTTGAAGACGACATGAAAAGAACAAGGACACAAACAAGAGCTAAGTGGCAAGAAAGGTGGGAGGTCTCGAGTAAAGTGCGTTGGACCTTCAGGTTAGTTTGTAACGTAGCTTCATGGAATGAGCGAAAGCACGACGAACTGAACTACCATCTCAAGCAGATACGGAGTGGACATGGCGGTTTCAAAGAGGGTTTATGGACGCGAAGGATAGGAGAAGATCCTCTTTGGCCAAGGTATACCACGGAGTTAGAAAACGTAGAATATGTCATGTTCCACTGCCCCGTTTTCACGAGGAAAGACTCACCTTGCTCGAATCGCTGAGCTCGAATCGAACCTTAAATCTTTTAAAGATTATATTGAATACTTTTAGGTTGTTTGCAGGTTTTTAAAACTTTCGTATCCACACTGTCTCCAGTTTTACAATCAAAACTATCCCCGCACCAAGATTCATTTTCTCATGAAACCTCCCATTTGTGTTTCTTTTCCAACTTTATATTTGCAGTAAACATACACCACAGTTGACAAATATTACATGAGAAATTGCTGAAATAATTTCAGGCAATTAAAGTGGTAGGAGTTTTCAACAAACTCATATGTCAGGTCAAAATACATAACTTTCTACGTGCCTTAGGTAAAATGCATTTCCTTTTTATTCTCCAACTGCAGTTTGTGCAAGTATTTTTGCTCAAGTAAATATTTTTGCAACTTTACTCGTAAGGGCTTGATTGGTTAGTTGATTTTGCTTTCAAACTTATCAAAGTTTTACACCTCACAACTTATGCATCCAAACTCCTATGCGCTTACATACATATTTATGCGTCTGTATACAGTGTTTTTGACATGTGAGAATTTTCAATATCTTCGCATGTCCTTGTGAGTTAAGTGGGAAAATGTGTGTGAACCATATTTATTTTATTTATGAATTTTGTGGCCAATTCATAGTCAGACAACTAACATGAAAGTACTTGTTATTTATGTCACATCATTGTGGTTGTTGTGGTTGTTGGTAGTAAAAATAGCTGGCAACTATTTCTCATAAAAGGTGTGAGCATTAAATTGAAAGTAGAAGACAAGTACGGGCAAAAGATGGCACCTAAATAAATCGCATCCATATGGATATAACTTGCATAGGGGCGTAGGTTTTTACATATACATATTTCGAAGAGCTAAGAAATTGAAAGGTCGAAAGAAAGCAATTTATCAATTTTCATCTTGAATTACAGAAAAAAATCAAAAGAATTGTGTGGTCCCTAGGTACGAAACTGTGAAGCCAAGAGTACTAGAGAATAATATATTTTTCTGCTTTTGATTTGGTTTGCGCTTAAGCTGGCCCGCCTTGCAGTTGTTAGCGCTATGTTCTTTGTCACCAGGTCTACAGTGGGTTTTGTAGATTCGAAAAAAGTGCAGATGTAAGGATTGTTTTCAGGACTCCCGTAATTCTAAGCATTGATAGTATATATGCGCCCTCAAGCTTTTTGAGAAAGGTTCGTTTTTTCTGGCGAAGTAACATCAAAATTTAAAAACAAATTTTTGTTGATTTGGCCATCAACCCGAGTGTATTTCAGCCATGAAAAGGCATCTCGGCTTGCAGCTGCGTTCCGAGTCGGCATGAAAAATATATGTTCCTTCCAACCTTAATATAGTGGTAGCGTGCTCTGGGTAAAAAAATATAAAAAAAATATAAAAAAATTCTTTTAATTAGAAACAAGCTTTTTCAAACGGGTCACAGCAGTTGAGTTGCAACAATCTGAGTTTATTTTTGTAATGGAAAGCTTTTCAGAGAAAACTCATCTGCAGATGCCATTTAGAGTCGGCATAAAACATGCGGTCCAGTCCCGTTACCACGATGCAAATTAAAGGAGCAGATCAGCTTTAAATCTCTTCCGAGGTTATCGCGCCTTGTATTTGTTTTTTAAAATCGGTTTTGAGGGCTGTTTAATTCTTAGGCCTACCGCTTTATAAATGCTAACGTCAGTTTACTTCCATACGCTCAGTTTTTAACATGGAATTTAATCTTAAGTTTGCGGTCCATGGTTACATCTTAGTCTACAACTGAATTTTTTAATGACGGGGTTGTTTTACATGGTACTAATAGAGTACCATTCAAACAGCTTAATTAGAACGATTTTCCATCATCCCTTGCCAAATCGCCTTGCCTCTGTTCTGAAGGAACACGCAGCACATACACAGGCATCAATTTTGACAATACCTGCTCATGTACCTACGAACTATAAATGCAGGACAAACGACAACAACAGATCAGAACGAAAATCGACACTGATGATGGCACAACGCCGAAACCGGTTTGTCTCAAAACCAAATTTGACAAGGGATGACGGAAAATCGCTCCAATATACATCATTTATCCCCCCTGTCGGAAAATCAACAAAACAAGATAAGTCAGTTATTGCTTGTCAAGCTTTTAACTTGAACGCGAACGGACTACTAACAATTTACAAGCGACGCCCACTGAAAATATATAAAGCAAAGGCGAGCCTGGAATTGAATGTTACTCCAAAATTCGCTAAAATGAAAATAAAGGCAAATACCAAATCTAGCAGGAAAAGAGTTAGAAAAGCGGAAAAGATTTTTTAAAATATGAGTTGGAAAGCTTATACTCGAAAAAGGATGAGATAAGTGCCGAGAAAATTTTTCTAAGCGGGGTCGCCCCTCGGCAGTGTTTGGCAAGCGCTCCGGGTGTATTTCTGCCATGAAAAGCTCTCAGTGAAAACTCATCTGCCTTGCAGATGCCGTTCGGAGTCGGCATAAAACATGTAGGTCCCGTCCGGCCAATTTGTAGGGAAAATCAAGAGGAGCACGACGCAAATTGGAAGAGAAGCTCGGCCTTAGATCTCTTCGGAGGTTATCGCGCCTTACATGTATTTATTTTAAATGCCGCGTTATTCTCTATCCATTTAAGATTGACCGAACAACTACCTACGACTGGAATCTTTCGACCGCATAAGTTTCACGACAAGTTCGTTAACCTCACAACAGTTGCCATTACCAAGGAAGAGGCACAACTTCTCGAAAGGGCCTGAAGCACAATATCATGGACCAAAATACAGTAAGAAAAATGGAGCAAGCGATTGCAGATGCGGAGATCGCAATATCATTGATACAACAGGAAGAATAGTAGCATGCAAGACACATGTGCAGGGAAATCATAAAAAAGGAGATGAAATCACAGGAAGGACAAAAATCGAATACAGGGGAGAAAAAAATAAAGAATCTACAACATAAACTAAGGAAAAACAATATAATCACAACTAAAGCGGACAAAGTAAATACCACTGTGCTAATCGAAAAAGAGTAATATATATCCAAAACCGAAGATCTCATAGAGGAAATGAAATATCGTAGAATGAGGAGGATCCCACAGATGAATACCAAAAACAAATCAAAGTTGCTATAAAAAATGCAACAAATATAGTATATTCTAACATGGCATATAGATTGGTCCAAATGAACCCTTCGGCTCCCAACTGATTGCGCTACCAAAAATCTACAGGCCGGACACGCCAATGAGGCCCATCATTAATTTTAAATCGGCACCATGTTACAAACTGTCCAAATATTTAAAGCCGATATTGGAAGATACTCTGGAGCTAAGGAACGAATATGCAATAGCTAACACAACAGAACTAATAGAGAGACTTGAGACCGTAGAGTTAACAAGGAACAGCAAATTGGTATCTTTTCACATAAAATATTTATACCCATCTATACCACTATCGGAGACTTTGGACATAGTTAGCTCAACAATAGTTCATAATACAAAAAACAAAGTGAAAAGTATGCAAATCACAAATTCGCTGAGAAGCACTTTACGTAAAAGCTATTTTCAATTCTACAATAAAATATATAGACAAACAACCGGTCTTGGAATGGGAAGCCCCACATCAGCAATTCTTATGGAGGTGTTCATGCAAAATCTGGAAGAAAGGTACACACAAGAGATGTAGTCCATATTAGCCGTGTCATTTTATTCTAGATACGTGGATGATATAATTTCCGTTTTAACTACTAATAACGAAGGGATTGTACTGGAGTACCTCAACAGCACGGAAACATGGAATTTACAATGGAAACCGAAAAAGACGGACGAATCAACTATCTAGACCTCACGATAAATATTTATAAAGAAGCTAAAAGATTTAACTATGACATATATAGAAAACCAAAGGCCACCGACATAATAATACCTCAAATCACCCCCAACAGCATAAAAACGCAGCGCTAAGGCACTTGGTACATAGACTTGAAAGAATACCTCTTACACAAGAGGCATATAAGATAGAACTTGAGGTCATATATAATATCGCTGCAAACAACGGATATAAAAAAGCACTAGTATATAAGCTCAGAAGGACAAATGGAGAACCAAAAAGAAATAATGAAAAGGAAAATAATAGCTGGACGATTATGACATGTACTGGAAAGGCAACATATAAATTGGCAAACTTCTTTAAAAAACACAACATTAACACAGCATTCAAAAAATCGAACAATCTAGGGCGAAAACTAAGAACTAACACTAACTCAGAGGATCCGTTTAGCAGACGCGGATTATACAAGCTTACCTGCGGATTCCAGTATAGTTACATAGAACAAACAGGAAGGCAAATAAGAACGAGGTTCAGAGAACATATTAGAGATTACAACAAAAAAATACGGAATCCAAACATTATACCCGAGTCTAACTTCGCGAATCACATGGTCGATAATGAAAGTTCTCCAGCAAACATCAATAAAACAAGGGTTCTTCACATACAAGCAAAAGGCCGACGTCTTAACGTACTCGAAAACGTGGAAATCTACAAACAGAAAACATTCGACGGTAGAATAATAAACGAACAGGTAAACACAATTTATCACACAATATTCGAGCCTTTAAAACTTGTTTACAAGAAACAAAGTAATCACATAGGTACAACAGGCAAACACACAACAATAAATAAACACAAAACAATTAACACACCAAAACAAAAAACCCACAAAGAAGGTCAAACGACTTAAATCAAGGATTTTTACCTACCCCAGTCAGCCACACAAATCGATTAGTAAACCACCCTCGGTTCTGAATGAACACTCAGCACATACACAGGCATCAATTTTGACAATACTTGCTTATGTACCTACGAACTATAAATACAGGACAAACAACATCAACTGGTCAGAACGAAAACCGACACTGATGACGGCACAACGCCGAAACCGGTTTGTCTCAAAACCAAATTTGACAAGGGATGACGGAAAATCGTTCCAATATGCATCATTTATCCACCCTGTCGGAAAATAAAAAAAAACAAGATAAGTCAGCTTAATTAGGTAGGCGTGAAAGCGTAATCCATCCCTTGTCGTATGGATAATCCTGACAAGAATAACAAGTAAGGAAGGCTAAGTTCGGGTGTAGCCGAATATTACATACTGATTTGAGAGCTATGGAGACAAAATAAGGGTAAATCACCATGTAGGAAAATGTACCTAGGGTAACCCTGGAATGTGTTTGTATGACATGTGTATCAAATGGAAGGTATTAAAGAGTATTTTAAGAAGGAGCGGGCCATATTTCTATAGGTGGACGCCATTTAGGGATATCACCATAAAGGTGGACCAGGGCTGACTCTAGAATTTGTTTGTACGATATGGGTATCTATCAAATGAAAGGTGTTAATGAGTGTTTTAGAAGGGAGTGGGCCATATTTATATTGGTGGACGCCATTTAGGGATATCGCCATAATGGTGGACCAGGGCTGACTCTACAATTTGTTTCTACGACATGGGTATCAAATGAAAGGTGTTAATGAGTGTTTTAAAAGGGAGTGGGTCTTAATTCTATACGTTGGGTTGAACTGACCGGTCCATGAGGACTTCACATAGACTGAATTGAGTCCGTAGTGTAACCTGAAGTTTATTTTAACGACCAAATTGCAAAACCCTATCAAAACTCATGACCTATGTTATAAAATAACTCCGTCTTCTGTGACGCCATGTGACGCCAGAAGGCAGTGTCCAGTCAGAGTACCCGTCATGAGTATAGAGTCCTCTCTTTTTAATGATAGAAGCAACTTTGTTAGTCTAAGTAGTGAATGGTCAGCACCATGTCTTTTATAAGAGCGGGATTTATGCCTAATTCTGTAGGGCCGTTCGTCATTCGTTGGCTCATAGATTAGATCCATTTCTCAACGTTTTAGTTTAGTAGATCCGTAGGTGATACATCAGTGCCCTCGGCTTTCCTGTTTCTTGGGCTAGATATGACTACTTGTTCCTTATTAAAGTCGGGTTAAAAAAAATAATACCATTTCTCTCGACTGTGCGCTCGCGTTTATCCCTTTCTGTGGGCGATAACTCGATATAAGAGGGCGGTGAAGTGTGCCCTCCATATTCTTAGAATTCACTTGGTAACCTGGTCGCTATTTTCGTTATTACTGGAATTCGTAAAGGTATCAACACCTTCAGTGTCTGTAAAAGTAATGTCCTATCTTAGCAAAAAGAAAATTGAGTTTTAGATGTCACTAAATGCACCGAGACAAGTTATCCTTGTCGGCACCCTCCACTGAAAGTGGGGATAAAAGGTGGCGCAGAAGAAAATTCCTTTAGCTTTTCCTTTGTGAACTACTGAATTTGTAGCAAGAAAAGGGTACATTATGTTCGCTTATACCTTAGCATTTAAAAACACTCAATATAAAATTTGAGTTGCCAATTCTTAAAAACCTTTTTTAACGATTTGTTGGAATATAAGGCTTGTGCAAGGTTGAGTCACATTTAGAGGTGAGTGGCCTCAGACTTCTTTAATGTCAAGAATGGAAAAGATATATTCACATAAAGTCCGATCCTATCTTTACAGCCATTTAATAAATAAGTCAATTTGTATTTGTGATCTATCCCGAAACCAACAAAAAAATGTCTGTACATTGTTTGTAATATATTTGCATACCTACGTAAGTGTTGATTATTTTGAAAATCTTTAGGGAATATATATAAAGGAATAACTAAGCTCCTTAACAATTATATACATAACATAAAATCCTAGGCCTGAATTTTGAGCCTTGGTCACATATTTTTGCTACACTTTTATCATAACAAACAATCCTACGTAAAGTGGATAACATTTCCAGTATGCCAAGCAATCAGTGAAGACTGATTGCTCTAATAAAAATAAACCATAAAAGTGATAACATAATACCATTTATAAGAGTATCCGGTAGAAGAAGCGCCTAAGTAGAACGATTATTTGCGTAAATAAGAATTAAGATAAGAATAAAAAAGCCAACGAACGAATAAAAGTCCATACGACAAACAACAAGAATACTTCAAGCAAACGTAAGAAAAAAAACTTTGCAAAAAAGGAAAATATGCGACGGCCTAAGTTATAAAAATAGCAAAAAAATTATGTATGTGATTATATACTTATTCACAATTACACAATAGATAGCGTAGTAAATTACAACATAGAAAAGAAGGCAGTGACTCGAAAAGGCAGGACATAAGTTTAAGAATATTACGAAGTTGCCAATTTGGATTATTTAAACCATATATGATCCTTTTTTTTATTTTGCTACACTGTCCCGATTTCTTCTGCTTTTTCTACTACATGTACACCCTAAGTATTATCTTATTACTAGAGCTGCAGATTTCTTCTCGAATAGAAGCGAGATTTTCGAGACCCGAGGAATCGATAACTCGACTTCGCGCGAGATTCTCGTGTCTCGAAATACTCGTAAATCTCGCGAGATTCTCGACATAAACATATTTATACAGTTGGTTTTTTTTTTACTTTTGGTTTTTTTGTTGATTATATTGCTTTCCGATGATACTTCACTCAAAAGATATATATATAATTTTGTTCACAATATTTTATTTTTTAACGAGAAATCGGGAACTCGGCTTTTCCCGAGATTCTTGAATCTCGAAATACTCGTAAAACTCGCGAGCTTCTCGATTTCAATTACGTCGCTGTCAAGAAGCTTTTGAGCTTTACGAGTAAGTCGAGATTCGAAAATCTTGCGAGAAGGCGAGACTCACGGGAAATCTCTTCTCGAAAGAGTTCGAGAAATTGTAAGCTCTACTTATTACTTTAAACGAGTAAAAGTTGTTTGTATATCCGGAACTATCTCGGAAATGGTTTAACCAATTTTAATGAAATTTGGCATATAAATAGTGTGTCACATTCTAAAATTTTATATTTAGGTGTTCCTACTGAGGGTGTTTTGAAAAACTTGCCACCTATTTGAAATAAAAACAAGTAAGGAAGGCTAAGTTCGGGTGTAACCGAAGATTACATACTCAGTTGAGAGCTATGAAGACAAAATAAGGGAAAATCACCATGTAGAAAAATGAACCTAGGGTAACCCTGGAATGTGCTGTTTGTACGATATGGGTATCAAATGAAAGGTGTTAATGAATATTTTAAAAGGGCGTAGGTCTTAGTTCTATAGGTGGACGGCTTTTCGAGATATCGCCATAAAGGTGGACCAGGGGTGACTCTAGAATTTGTTTGTACGATATGGGTATCGAAAGAAAGGTGTTAATGAGTTTTTTAAAAGGGCGTTGGCCTCAGTTCAATAGGTGGACGCATTTTCGAGATATCGCCATAAAGGTGGACCAGGGGTGACTCTAGAATTTGTTTGTACGATATGGGTATCAAAAGAAAGGTGTTAATGAGTTTTTTAAAAGGGCGTTGGCCTCAGTTCTATAGGTGGACGTCTTTTCGAGATATCGCCATAAAGGTGGACCAGGGGTGACTCTAGAATTTGTTTGTACGATATGGGTATCAAATGAAAGGTGTTAATGAGTATTTTAAAAAGGAGTGGGCCTTAGTTCTATGGGTGGACGCCTTTTCGAGATATCGCCATAAACGTGGACCAGGGGTGACTCTAGAATTTGTTTGTACGATATGGGTATCAAACGAAAGGTGTTAATGAGTATGTTAAAAGGGAGTGGGCCTTTGTTTTATAGGTGGACGCCTTTTCGAGATATCGCCATAAAGGTGGACCAGGGGTGACTCTAGAATTTGTTTGTACGACATGGGTATCAAATGAAAGGTGTTAATGAGTGTTTTAAAAGGGAGTGGGCCTTAGTTCTATGGGTGGACGCCTTTTCTAGATATTGCCATAAAGGTGGAACAGAATTTGTTTGTACGATATAGGTATCAAATGAAAGGTGTTAATAAGTATTTTAAAAGGGAGTGGGCCTTAGTTCTATGGGTGGACGCCTTTTCGAGATATCGCCATAAAGGTGGACCAGGGGTGACTCTAGAATTTGTTTGTACGATATGGGTATCAAATGAAAGGTGTTAATGAGTATTTTAAAAGGGAGTGGGCCTTAGTTCTATAGGTGGCCGCCTTTTTGAGATATCTCCACAAAGGTGGCTCAGGGGTGACTTTAGAATTTGTTTACGATTTGGGGATCAAACGAAAGGTGCTAATGAGTACTTTAAAAGGGAGTGGGCCCTAGTTCTATAGGTGGACGCCTTTTCGGGATATCTTTATAAAGGTGGACCAGGGGTGACTCTAGAATTTGTTTGTACGATATGGGTATCAAATGAAAGGTGTTAATGAGTGTTTTAAAAGGGAGTGGGCCTTAGTTCTATGGGTGGACGCCTTTTCTAGATATTGCCATAAAGGTGGAACAGAATTTGTTTGTACGATATGGGTATCAAATGAAAGGTGTTAATAAGTATTTTAAAAGGGAGTGGGCCTTAGTTCTATGGGTGGACGCCTTTTCGAGATATCGCCATAAAGGTGGACCAGGGGTGACTCTATAATTTGTTTGTACGATATGGGTATCAAATGAAAGGTGTTAATGAGTATTTTAAAAGTGAGTGGGCCTTAGTTCTATGGGTGGACGCCTTTTCGAGATATCGCCATAAAGGTAGACCAGGGGTGACTCTAGAATTTGTTTGTACGATATGGGTATAAATGAAAGGTGTTAATGAGTATTTTAAAAGGGAGTGGGCCTTAGTTCTATAGGTGGCCGCCTTTTCGAGATAGATCCATAAAGGTCGACCAGGGGTGACTTTAGAATTTGTTTACGATATGGGGATCAAACGAAAGGTGTTAATGAGTATTTTAAAAGGGAGTGGGCCTTAATTCTATGGGTGGACGCCTTTTCGAGATATCGCCATAAAGGTGGACCAGGGGTGACTCTAGAATTTGTTTGTACGACATGGGTATCAAATGAAAGGTGTTAATGAGTGTTTTAAAAGGGAGTGGGCCTTAGTTCTATGGGTGGACGCCTTTTCTAGATATTGCCATAAAGGTGGAACAGAATTTGTTTGTACGATATGGGTATCAAATGAAAGGTGTTAATAAGTATTTTAAAAGGGAGTGGGCCTTAGTTCTATGGGTGGACGCCTTTTCGAGATATCGCCATAAAGGTGGACCAGGGGTGACTCTAGAATTTGTTTGTACGATATGGGTATTAAAAGAAAGGTGTTAATGAGTTTTTTAAAAGGGCGTTGGCCTCAGTTCTATAGGTGGACGTCTTTTCGAGATATCGCCATAAAGGTGGACCAGGGGTGACTCTAGAATTTGTTTGTACGATATGGGTATCAAATGAAAGGTGTTAATGAGTATTTTAAAAGGGAGTGGGCCTTAGTTCTATGGGTGGACGCCTTTTCGAGATATCGCCATAAAGGTGGACCAGGGGTGACTCTAGAATTTGTTTGTACGATATGGGTATCAAATGAAAGGTGTTAATGAGTATGTTAAAAGGGAGTGGGCCTTAGTTTTATAGGTGGACGCCTTTTCGAGATATCGCCATAAAGGTGGACCAGGGGTGACTCTAGAATTTGTTTGTACGACATGGGTATCAAATGAAAGGTGTTAATGAGTGTTTTAAAAGGGAGTGGCCTTAGTTCTATGGGTGGACGCCTTTTCTAGATATTGCCATAAAGGTGGAACAGAATTTGTTTGTACGATATGGGTATCAAATGAAAGGTGTTAATAAGTATTTTAAAAGGGAGTGGGCCTTAGTTCTATGGGTGGACGCCTTTTCGAGATATCGCCATAAAGGTGGACCAGGGGTGACTCTATAATTTGTTTGTACGATATGGGTATCAAATGAAAGGTGTTAATGAGTATTTTAAAAGTGAGTGGGCCTTAGTTCTATGGGTGGACGCCTTTTCGAGATATCGCCATAAAGGTAGACCAGGGGTGACTCTAGAATTTGTTTGTACGATATGGGTATAAATGAAAGGTGTTAATGAGTATTTTAAAAGGGAGTGGGCCTTAGTTCTATAGGTGGCCGCCTTTTCGAGATAGCTCCATAAAGGTCGACCAGGGGTGACTTTAGAATTTGTTTACGATATGGGGATCAAACGAATCGTTATAAGGGTGGACCAGGGGTGACTCTAGAATTTGTTTGTACGATATGGGTATCAAATGAAATGTGTTAATGAGTATTTTAAAAGGGAGTGGGTCTTAGTTCTATAGGTGGACGCCTTTTCGAGATATCTCCATAGAGGTGGCTCAGGGGTGACTTTAGAATTTGTTTACGATATGGGGATCAAACGAAAGGTGTTAATGGGTACTTTAAAAGGGAGTGGGCCTTAGTTCTATAGGTGGACGCCTTTTCGGGATATCTTTATAAAGGTGGACCAGGGGTGACTCTATAATTAGGGGCCATTTTCATCGCACACGTTATGCCAATACAAACTAATAGATGGAATTTGCTCAATTTTGTTATGGCTGTTCCTTGCGTGGTCTTCGGTCACCAAACTAAGGCAAAATTTTGGGAAATAGTCCCTATGTTTTGCCATAGAGTCGAGTGCAGGCGAAGAGGAAGCCTTTTGTTCGTTTTATTCGCTTCATATTTGAGGAAAACTCATAAAACTCAGTACTATACCTCCAACCCCAAAAAACACAGTTTTCAACGTTAGAGAATTTTTCTGTAAACCCATTGGATAGCTAGTACAATCTCGACTCTACATAATTATTAGAGAACTACAGTAGTAATCGAGTCGAGAATGAATAGAGAACTATTGCAAATACAATTCACATTTGGATTCCATTAGAGCTTGGTTGCAGAACTATAAATTTCACAACATTAAATAAGGTTCCACTTTGTTTGAGAAGGCTATCTTTCTCAAGTCGTTCCTTAATATTAGATATTTTAGAATAGGGATAGTTATCTATTCATTAGGGCGGGCCGATTTAAAAATCGGTCATTGCTCTGTGAAAATCGTATTCTAGGGATCAAAATAAGAAACTTTGCTGAAGGAACCATACCTCTAAAGCGAATTCTGATGTCCCCCCTTTGGTTCGAAATTTTGGGTAGGAGCAATTTCAATTCTACCTGCTGTGTCTTGTGGTGGCTTAAAAAAAAAACAACACAAGCAATTTTACGACATGCAAATGCATCACAGTGATGCCTTGGTTTTAAAAGGGGGTTGTAAAAACACTAATTTCTAATAATTTTTTTTAATTTCTATTCTATTACTAAGTTAAATTCATTTTTTCATTTACATATGTTCTGACTAAATAAATTTCTAAAGAGAAAAATAAACTCCAAAAATAAAAAACATAGGCATTTCAAAGTGGGGGGGGGGGGGGGGGGCATCAGAATTCGTTTTAGAGGTATGGTTCCTTCGGCAAAATTTCTTATTTTGATCCCTAGAATATGATTTTCACAGAGCAATGGGCGATTCTTTTGCCTCCCCACAAATCGACCCGGCCTACTAATCATACTCTTATCTTCAACTGACTTCAGTGTTTGTTCAGTCGATACTCGCTGCTGGCATAAGCAACAGGAAAATAAATCTGAACTTTCCTCTCTAATACTATTTGAGCCATCTCATCTTCACTCGAAATTGTTCGTGATTCCGAGCCATACATCAGGACAGGCATCATGAGCAACTTGCAAAGCGCGATATTTTTTATAATTTGTGATATGTCAGTTTCGTATCTAATCTTTTAGATGAATTTTGACTAAAGTATCCAGTGTTTGGATAACATCATCCTGTGGTGAAAAAATGTTACGAGAACAAAAGTCCTTTTTATACTTTTCTCCCTTTTTCATAAAAAATGTTTGTCGCAAAAAAATATGCTCTGGCAATCATAAACATACACAATAATTCAACCGACAAACATAAACAAATAAAGATTGTAAAATACGGTCATAGCCAAACAAATCTAATAGGCTATAAAAAGCATAACGGTAAATAACTTTTTGCCTTTTGCGATTGTAATGATAACAAGAAGAGAAAAGGTATTTTTGGTTATGCTGCTTCTTTTGTGCGACGCTATGAATTTCTTAGAGGAAAACAAAAGCAACAGAGATAAAAAGTTGTTGAGCCTTAAAATATTCTTCATATTGTGGATAATTTAACTGTCGTGAGACAGCAACGGCATCACATGCCTTAGATGTTGATATGATAAGGCTTTAGTAGATATCAGACATTAATAAAAAACGGATTTAAGTATAAGAAAAAATTTAAAGAAAATATTCAAACAAGAGGTATGCCAAGGCAAACAAAAGGCCAAAATACAGCAAAAAGTTGTAACGTATGGTTCATAATAAGGCGAGCTTAGCTTAGCATGAGGTCACATGGGTACATGTCTTATATGTAGTTTTAAATTGGATAATAATGCGGCCCGCTATGTATGAGCCGGTGCCTTAATTAAGCTTCACGGAAAAAGTTACTTAGCAAGTTTTTTTTTTTTAGTTCTGTAGCCAATCAACAGTAGTTTAGCAAAAACTCCGAGTGTACTTCTCCATCCGTAAACAAAAAACCTAAGCCTGTTTACCAGAGCGGTTTGTCCCCAATGGTCACTTCAAAGTTCCATCAGATTCTGAGCGTTTCACCTAAGAATGGGCAGAGCAACTCTTTTGCATGCGTTTCAAGCAGCGAAATACTTCCGGTCGCCTGCGGCCAAGTATCCTCTGGGTAGCCACTGAAAATCCGTTTAGTGGTGAGCTATTGTAAGAACGGGAAAACCCGGATAGGCCACTCTGACATATTCGGTTTAAAAGCCAGCTGGCGGATTTTCATCGGCAGCGTCTATCCACCACAAGATGCGTCTGCAAGAGGGTCGCTATATAAACGTTAAATAATATTTTCATCCCAGCTGAGGGGATTGTGCGCTGGGCTTGGGACCCGCCACGCCAAACCGAACTCCAGTAAAAAGCCAAAACAAGCCTCGGATAAAAACACAACCCTTAACTGATGACGACCATGGCACACGTTTAAAGGACAACGATTTGAGGACATGTACCTGGAATGTCCGTTCCCTAAATGGGATTGGTACAGAAGCCCGGCCGGTTAATTTCGAAGCAAGGAAAGAAGACTATTGAAATTTGCGACATCTACTGCAGTGACCATAAAAACAAGTGCAGTTTCGGTGTTCGAATTCGGGGTGGGAGAGAAATTTTGTCGCCAGGTGCTGATGTTCACCCTGTAGTCTCGCCGCTCTCCGAATAAAAGCATTGTTTTTATAAGCTTTTATTTACTTTCACTTTTGTTGTCTGTAATGGAATCTTGCAAGTTAAATTTGATACACTTCCCGGTGTCCGATTGAGCTGAAATTTTGCACACATGTATAACTCCGATGACAATGCAATCTACTTTGTTAGAATTCGATAAATTAATCGATAACACAGTTATCGGTAAAGATTTGTATTTACTTTGGCATAACAGCCTAAGTCCCATACAAACACGCCGGTACCTATCCGTGGATTGTGATATTTGGACGTGGTGAATCACGTGTCACGCGTGGTGAATCTCATCGCTTGCGAAAAGCGGAGACACAACCCTCTGTTGTATTTCTGTGTATAACCAACATAGCTGAATTTTTAAGGCTGTTTAACCCTGTAATCTTTTCTGTAATTTATTTTGCTTTTGGAAAAATTACCTATTTGAAAAAAGCTGGCTGAAAAATATTGGCATAACAGCTTAAGTTAAATCAAGAATGGAAAATCTTTGGAAAATTTGAGCAGATGTGGCAATTTCGCGCGTCCGTTGAACGAAATATTGACAATCTGCTGATCATCGCTAAGAAATTAGCGACATTCCATCAACTAAGCAGCACTTTAGCAATACTACTGTTATTATTTGGCCGCTCAAACACACAAATATTTATTTGTGCATTAAATCTAAAATATACAAATACACCATAATAATTTACACGGCCAAAGCCATAATAATTCACACGGGTCATCAATTCTTTCTCTGATTCAAAATCTGAACTACCAGCGCTACCGTCAACAGCTCAGTGTCATCACTGCCAGTAGCGCCAATAACACCAAACTCGTGCCTGACACACAAAAGTCGTTTCACTCAATAGCGCAAGTAAAATGTACTACGCACTCACTACTAAGAAGCGTCAAAAATTCGCTTGGAGTAATTTCGTCAATGAGCTACCATTGAGCTGGCACCGCATTGGCGCTGGCGCCATGCAATTTACATCACTAAAATTGCGCGAATGCCCAGGCTCATGACTTCAATACTTATATTTACAATGCTTTAAACTTTAAATACACCTCTGAAGTTGCTGCGCATAAAATGTGTACTAATAAATTCCAATACGCATTATACGCAGATGTAACTGATATATGTGTTTTTGTTTCACCCCCTATACTTATATTTAAAGCTTTTATAAGAACAAGCTTCTATTACTTGTTAATAAAACGAACTAAAAAGTAAAAAATAAAATTAAAGAAAAAAAAACTTTTTTAAAAATAAGCTTTTATTATTTTGGTTAATAAAATTAACTAAAAAGTAAACAATAAATTGACTCTAAAGAAATATAACACTTTATAAGTTCATTGTAAGCTTAAACGATAATTAGGCTTTTTCGTCTGCGACAAAAAAATTCTATATTGTACATAATTATATATTTTTAACATTAAAACTTTACACCTAAATTATTAAACCTTACAGTTTATATCACAGTCCTAATTGTTCTAATAAAAGCGTGTTACATTGCGATAGCAAGAAAAGGAGATCCTAAATGTTCTTAATTATACCATCAAAATTTAACACGTTTTTTATTAGAACAATTAGGACTGTGATATAAACTGTAAGATTTAATAATTTAGGTGTAAAGTTTTAATGTTAAAAATATATAATTATGTACAATATAGAATTTTTTTGTCGCAGACGAAAAAGCCTAATTATCGTTTAAGCTTACAATGAACTTATAAAGTGTTATATTTCTTTAGAGTCAATTTATTGTTTACTTTTTAGTTAATTTTATTAACCAAAATAATAAAAGCTTATTTTTAAAAAAGTTTTTATTCTTTAATTTTTTTTAATATATTGATCATCTGCGCCTATGCACCCACAGAGGAGAAAGACGATGAGGTGAAATACGGTTTATATGAACGTTTGAAACGCACATACGAGCGCTACATTCGCCATGATATATAAAAGTGTTGCTTGGTGGCTTTGACACCAGGGTGGTCAAAAAAGGTGTTTTTGATTCCAAAGTTGGTGGAAAGTTCAGGCTACACAATGGAACCTCTCCTAATGGACTACGGCTGATCTACTTCGCCCATGCTTGAAATATGGTCACAACCAGCACGAGGCTCATGTATAAAAATATACATCAGCTACATGGCTCTCCGCCGAAAGAAATGGTAATGAAAAATGCCGCGTTGCAACCGAGAAAAAAGACGCTGCCTACAGGGCCACGTTAAAAGCAGGCGTAACGAGAAGAGTGTGAACGCTACCTCGTATTGAAAAGGGAAGCGAGACGCCTTTTCAAGAAGAAAAAAGCTGAGATATAAAGGTGTGAGTGCGAGGAGCTTGAGCTGCTAGCCACCAGGAATAACGTTCGCAAATTTTATCTAAAAGTGCGGAAACAGCCGGAAAGTATTAAGTCCGCTGTAAACTCCAGTAAGAAAGAAAACGGCGACCTTGTTACCGATATCCAGAGCGTACTTTGATTATGAACTTCTCTGCTATCCTAAATGGAGACAGCGATGTACCGCACCGCAGAGAAAACCCCCAGAGTCGACTAATCTAATGGTGTCATGGTCCATATCTTTGTACCATATATCAGGATAGGTTCGGGTACTTAGGGTGGCTTAGAATATATCCGCGGCCAGTTTTTCTACCATGAGAGGCCACTAAATACACAAATGATTTAGCGCAACCCATTCAAGGTGATGGCAGCGTAATTAATAGCTTTTCTAACCAAATTGTGATTCTTACCTACTCATGACCCGTATGTTCCTCATGGAACTAGGAGGTGTGTAGCGGAATGGCCTATAAGCTTCAATATTGTCATATTAAATGTTTGTTTGATGACAGCAAGTACTTCGTCTAAGTGTTACCCTTTAAACTTTGAAATTTTTTCCGACAGGCTACGAATAATGCAGTCATACGGCAAATTCAATTCACTAATATGCCTTTATGTCATATTCATTTGTATGGTTGCTTTTTTTTAGTAAGCCGTTATCTTTACGAGCCTGAAATATGTGCCGGTCATGACAATAATGGTGACCCGGTTTCCGGTTTTGTTTCCGTTTAACACTTTCAATTCTATTGCCAGTTTCCGCTTTCGTTTTTAAGCGCTTAAATGAAAGCAAGCACAATATAAAGTTACATTCATTTAGCGTGAAAAAGGCGTAAACAAATAAGGAATATTGTGTGAATTAAGAATTACAAAAAATAAGTTATTTATGGGATTTTAATAATTTATTGTATAGGACACCTTTTCTATAGATGCAACGAATAAGGGGAGTATTTTTCTTGATGAATTTTGGTTTACAAATTAAGGCTGGTACCATCACTATAGTAGGCACCTTGTCGTCGAACTCCTTAGCGCCCGACTATGGGGCTGAGGGGTTTAGGGCCTGCATCTAGACCGTTCCACCTCATAGGAGGGTGGTGGAATGTCGGTGACCAAGAACTGCAGACCTTCTAATACAGGGTGTTATGCGAACCGTGCCTATTGGATGATTTGCAGCCAGGCGGTAGTTTTGGCTTTGAATGCCTTGCCACAGCAAGGGAAGCTGTTGTGGCGGACGGTTGTTATCCTCTTTTTAAACATTTGACCGCTTAGGTGGTCGTACGACCAAGAAGAACTAAAAACTTAAAAAAAAGAAAGATGAGAAGGAAAAGGCGATAGACCGGTCTACCCTGATTGAATAAAAGAACGTAACTACTTTTTTGAACATTGTGGGAAATAAAGGCTTTGCGTAGAAGTCTTGGATAGCTTAGACTCCAAAGTTTCACGGTAATATTTTCGGCTGGTAGTTTTGGATACATTTACTTAAATGAATAATTTTCATGTCACGAAAAAAGCACGTAACTGGGACTTAAGACCTTTGCAATTATAACACAAAATTCTTATTTCATACATTAAAATTGTTTGTGCTTCAACATTTAGAATGACGAAATTTTAGAGTCCATTGCTGCTTGGGCAACGACGATTTTAAAGCAGCTTCTAGGGATATTGGAGAATTGCTCAGTGGTAATTTTTTGCACAAGAGTGAAACACGTACAGCAATAATTAAGATTCTTTAAAAGTTGCTTGTTCTTTTCTGTTTTTGTTGTTGTTGCTGCGATAAGGACACTCCCCGAAGGCTATGAGAGTGTTATCTATGTTGATGGTCAGGATATAAATCCGGTACATTCCTGTAACAAGCACCATTAAGGTACTAGCCCGCTCATTTTCGGCACGACTTAGTATGACCACGTGGAACTCTCTAGGTCTTTTTCAGTTTTTCACTGACGTGAGGCAAGTACAAAACCTACTTCAATTGATTTTCCCGATAATCTGGAGACATGCAATTTCGAAAAAAACCTCAGAAAACAGGTATCATCGCAAAACTTCGCAGAGTTGGACGCGCTATGGAACAGACACTAACGTAGGTTCAGGAAGGTTTCAGTGGTCAACAAGATAAAATGAGACTGAGATTATCGCTTTAAAAGATCAGATCCAGGAGTTAAAATTGAACCATCCAATAACATCGACATCTTCTCTAGAGATAAAATTCTCAATGCTTGATGATTTAGTTCCTTCCTAAATATTTAAGCTTCAATTTGAGAAGACGTCAGTAGCGCACAACTGGGATGCTGAAGATGAAGTTGCTGCATTTTTCGTGGCGTTAAAAAGACCTGCTGTTGAAATCTTACAGACAATTATGAAGCATTGATGGCTGCTGTCAAACTACGTTACAGAAATGAACATAGAACGCAAATATATCAAATATAGTTGCAAAATAGCTAGTAGAAGGCTGATTAAATTTTGCAGGAGATTGCGTCGGATTTCGAAAGTGTGGCACATTTGGCGAGTGCGAACACATCCGTTGAGAATACAGCGAGGTTAAAATTCAAAGCTCTATAAATGGAGTCCGGTATGTCTAAACAAAGCGAGCTACATACGCACATCTAAAGTTTGCTGAAACGATATCCTATGTACTGACTTAGCAAACAGCCTCACGTTTGTGTAAGCTAGCATTCGAAGCGCGCCCATGTGGAAGTAGAAAGGCTACTTTAGGGATCGCAACAGCGGAGTGACGTAATACTCAAATGCTTAAATTGCGAGAACCCACTGCACTGCACGTCATTGCGGCATCGGTCTTAGTGCTTCCAACAACATGGGTGATCTTAAGCTCAAAGCCGACGAGGAGCTAGAGCGTGCTAGATGCAAGAAACGACACTGGCTCCTGCTATTAAATGCCGCCTTACTATAGGTGGATGTATCGCTGGAAATGAACGTTTATTAACTGTAGATACGGGCGCATCTCATGCCATCATTCAATCTGATTTGGTAAACAAGGAGAGGGGATCATTGCACATCAAATGGGATTATGATATCGACAAACAGGCGTCGGACCTCTATGCCAGGAATAGCCCGGGGATTCTTAAAGAAAAATACCCAAAAATCGCAGAAGAGGAACGCACTCTCGTTAGGGGAACGCGCGTCAATCTAGGTCAGTTGCGATCTGGGTACTGTACCTATCCAGAATGAACCCCGACATGCAAAATGTATGTCCTGCTTGCAATGTGTCCCCACATGACACCAACCATCTCTTCAATTGCAATGTACAACCAACGCCTCTAACACCGCTCTCATTATGATCCACCCCTGTCGAAACAGCAAGTTTCCTTAGACTCCCGTCAGAGGATATTGATAACAATTTGTGTTCAGTCGCGCCTATTGGATGGGGTGAAGCACTGCAACAACAACAACAAACATTGCACGTTGTTTTTAATCGACAGTTAAGTGAATGGAACATCAACAGAAGATGCTAAATAATCGACAGTGCTTAAATTCGTAACAATGTTCTGCGTGTTTGAAGTAAACCTAAAAAAATGCAAGCGCTAGTCCATACAATTAGTACCACAATGGTTTGATTTGCCTGGGTACAACCGAAGTTCAACGGCACTCCATCTTAGTTACTTATATAGTGAGGTTAAATTCGTCGATTTTATCACAGGTTGTGCACTTCAAAGCAATTTCCCAAATTTAAATATTCTAAGTGGAAAGCCATTAACTGAGTTGAATTTTTGTATTGCTTTTCCGGAACAATATGGCAATTTAAAATTTCAATAAATGTAACAACGGAATTAATACTTTTCAAGCTTCGACTTTAGTACAAAATGTATGCAACTTCTGAATGTTGAATTGCGCTTACATCCATATTTAAAAAACAAAACAATAAAAACGGTCAGTCAGTCTGCTGCTGCTCTGTGAAAATATTATTGAAATGCCGTGTCACGCTTCGTACACAAAATCCTGGCTGATTTTATTTGACACATACATGCATACATTTTTGTTTTTAAGTAACACTCACACATGCACACCCGTAGGAAGTACACATAAATGTGTATATAGATATAATGAATATGTGACTAAGTCTGTGTCTGGTGTGTAAATAAAGAGACGCCCGGGCGCATAAAAAACTACAACAAAAACAAGCAAGGAAGGCTAAGTTCGGGTGCAACCGAATATTAATACTCAGCCGAAAGCTTTCGAGATAAAATAAGGGAAAATCACCATGTAGGAAATTGAACCTAGGGTAACCCTGGAATGTGTTCGTATGACATGGGTATCAAATGGAAGCTATTAAAGAGTATTTTAAAAGGGAGTGGGCCATAGTTCTAAAGGTGGACCAGGGGTGACTCTAGAATGTGTTTATACGATATGAATGGTGTTAATGAGTACTTTAAAAGCGAGTGATCCTAAGGTCTATAGGTGGACGCCTTTTCGAGATATCGCCATAAAGGTGGACCAGGGGTGACTCTAGAATATGTTTGTTCGATATGGATATCAAATTAAAGGTGTTAATGAGTATTTTAAAAGGGAGTGATCCTTAGTTCCATAAGTGGACGCCGTTTCGAGACATCGCCATAAAGGTGGAACAGGGGTGAATCTAGAATGTGTTTGTACGATATGCGTATCAAATTAAAGGTATTAATGAGTATTTTAAAAGAGAGTGATCCTTAGTTCCATAGGTGGACGCCGTTTCGAGACATCGCCATAAAGGTGGAACAGGGGTGAATCTAGAATGTGTTTGTACGATATGGGTATGATATGAATGGTGTTAATGAGCATTTTAAAAGCGAGTGATCCTTAGTTCTATAGGTGGACGCCTTTTCGAGATATCGACCAAAATGTGGACCAGGGTGACCCAGAACATCATCTGTCGGGTACCGCTACTTTATTTATATATGTAATACCACGAACAGTATTCCTGCCAAGATTCCAAGGGCTTTTGATTTCGCCTTGCAGAACTTTTTCATTTTCTTCTACTTAATATGGTAGGTGTCTCACCCATTTTACAAAGTTTTTTCTAAAGTTATTTTTTGTGTCAATAAACCTATCAAATTACCATGTTTCATACCTTTTTTTCGTATTTGGTATAGAATTATGGCATTTTTTTTCATTTTTTTCGTAATTTTCGATTTCGAAAAAGTGGGCGGGGTTATAATCGGATTTCGGCAATTTTTTATACTAATACAAAGTGAGTTCAGATAAGTACGTGAACTGAGTTTAGTAAAGATATATCGATTTTTGCTCAAGTTATCTTGTTAACGGCCGAGCGGAAGGACAGGCGGTCGACTGTGTATAAAAACTGGGCGTGGCTTCAACCGATTTCGCCCTTTTTCACAGAAATAAGTTATCGTCCTAGAGTCTAAGGCCCTACCAAATTTCACAAGGATTGGTAAATTTTTGTTCGGCTTATGGCATTAAAAGTATCCTAGACAAATTAAATGAAAAGGGCGGAGCCACGCCCATTTTGAAATTTTCTTTTATTTTTGTATTATGTTGCACCATATCATTACTGGAGTTGACATAATTTACATATATACTGTAAAGATATTAAATTTTTTCTTAAAATTTGACTTAAAAAAAAATTTTTTTTTTAAAGTGGGCGTGGTCGTTTTCCGATTTTGCTAATTTTTATAAAGCATACTTATAGTAATAGGAGTAACGATTCTGCCAAATTTCATAATGATATCTTCAACGACTGCCAAATTACAGCTTGCGAAATTTTAAATTACCTTCTTCTAAAAGTGGACGGTGCCACGCCCATTGTCCAAAATTTTAATAATTTTCTATACTGCGTCATAAGGTCAACTCACCTACCAAGTTTCATCGCTTTATCCGTATTTAGTAATGAATTATCGCACTTTTTCTGTTTTTCGAAATTTTCGATATCGAAAAAGTGGGAGTGGTTATAGTTCGATATCGTTCATTTTAAATAGCGATCTGAGATGAGTGCTCAGGAACCTACACACCAAATTTCATCAAGATACCTCAAAACTTACTCAAGTTATCGTGTTAACGGACGGACGGACGGACGGACATGGCTCAATCAAATTTTTTTTTCGATCCTGATAATTTTGATATATGGAAGTCTATATCTATCTCGATTCCTTTATACCTGTACAACCAACCGTTATCCAATCAAAGTTAATATACTCTGTGAGCTCTGATCAACTGTGTATAGAAAAATGAAAATGCAGCAGGGCGAAATAACAACAAGAAAGAAAAAACATTGCCATCGGACGTGAGGCATTTGCTTTTTCGTGCCAAATTCATATTTACACAGTGCAAAAAAGGCACAAGATTTACTTTTAGTCATTTGGTTTGTTTTTGTTTTGTTGTTGATTTGAACGTGTGTTACGAGTATTAAAGCTTTATATTTTTAACGTATTTTTATTTTTTGTTTAACTAACAAAGCACAACTTAAATAAATTCAGTGGACCAGCGACGCGGAAAAGCGAATGAATGAGCGAACAGTGGAACATGACAATTGGGTTGAACGTGTACGCAAAAAAAAAAAACAAAGCACACACACAAACAAAGCAAAAATAGAATACGAGCATATGCTTGTAAAATGTATAGGAATCCAAATAAACATACATACATATGCATATGCATTTAACCGAAGAGGTGCTGCCAGCGCTGCTTTGCAATGTATTTAGCCCCAGTTAGGCATCTCGGATTTGTATCTACATATAAACTTACTTACATACATATATATATATATATATATACATATATGTATGTTTAAGCTCCACAATGCATACTAATTCATATTTGTAACCAAATATGTTGAATGCTCTATCTGCCGCTATGAATGCGACCGAAATTCCTTTGATAGAAATTAGTGAAAAGGGGAACTCCCGCTGACCACGCATGTAGTCATGCAGAGGCTGATGGCGGAACTTTGCAATTAGCCTGTTTACATAGGTGATATGTACCTGTATATGTACAATGTAAGGTGAGCGATATTTTAAACCACCGAAAAAACATAACAAGATGTTGAAATTTTAAAATGTGTAATGCCCCTTTCATTATCGTCAAGCATCACCACCCCACATCTATTTAGTTACCGCTACATACGGTCCCCACTGTAACAGTGATCAGCAAGCGAATATAAATTGACAGGCAAAATGCAAGTAATCCATTGCAGGCATTTCATTCGCGCGACAGTCGGCTACACGCGAAAGGCAAAACTTCTCAAACCTTTTATAGCGACTTTTTCTTAAGTAGAAACAATTTGCTTTCGATCGAAGGCGCGTCCTTATAGAAAGGAAGTCTGTACCGCGAGCATTTTGCGTGAACAGATGTTATTCCCTTATCTAGCTGAGGACCGCCACTTTTGATCAGTTGGTGACTTCGGTTGCCCACTACTTTGTGGCGTGTCCGGATATTGAGAGTGAAGGAACCTAGATCCTACTCCCTCCTTCTCCAAAATAAAGCCCCTTCACCGTCCCTCACCTACTTGGAAGGCCACCGTACCAAACACATGGGTATAATCGATTTCACCAACCATCGGTTGCTTGGAAAGCGACCGACCAGTCCCTCGCCTTGAATTTTCCGGATATCGATTTTATCAGCGTTCACAGGCATCCATTTGTCACCTGCAACCCGCCGAGCATCGATTTCGCCAACCACCGTTTGTTCGAAAATCGATGAACCGACTCACCATCTGCGCATCACCAACTCAGCAATCCTATTCACCGGCATCCATCGTGTGGTCAGCGGCGAATCAGCGAACATTAATTTCACCAACCGTCTGTTGCTTGGGAATCCTTTAACCGACTCGTCATCTGCGCATCCGCAGCTCACCAATCCTATCCACCGACATCCATCAATCCACCGATCTGTCATCTGCGATCGCCAGGTATAGAGTACATCAATCAGCGGTTGATTGAGAGTACATCCACCCATTCGTCATCACCGATCTACCAAACCCAATCACCGCTTGCTGCTTATACTAGCACGGCAGGGTGCTCGTTACCTATACACCGTAAGATGTCCGTCAACCGGAACCCCGGAACATGGACATTGCGTGACGAGATGTATGAAGGGTATCTGCTTTGTATCCAGGGAGTGGACATACTAGTTGAGAGATAATGCATACTTAAATACGGAGGTTGGTACTCCGGCGAATCCTGGCCTTTTTCACCAGTTGATTTACATAGTTCAACATAAATGTGTGTGGTTGCGCTCCCGTTGTACGCCTGTTTGAACATTTTGTTTACAACAAACACACAAATTTTTTCTGAAATCGCCTGGTCCATCCAATCATACTTTGATATATCACATGCAGAGCTCAATGTAATATCAAGAGCATTGCTAGATGTTGGATCAACATATTAAGGGATCCTTTCCCAGTTAGCTATCTGCTGGATGATTTGCTGGATGTAATAACATATAGATTCGCCTTTCTCATTCGTATATCCAACCGTCCTTCGTCCTGTGATAGCCTCTTGCGCTCCACCGCACGGTGGGTGTATTTGATCAATATAGCTGGCCAAAACTAAAGCAGCAGTTATTTCTGTTCAAAAAGTAGTTGCCTCACCTCATTTTTATGAAAGGAAATATTTGACAATAAACTCACGGTGTTCCGCGCAGAATTACTTTGGATCGAGCGCCCGGTTTCGAAGGGACCCGGGTAATTTTTTGGCATTACATGAGATATGTATGTCAATATGGGTATCAAACGAAAGGTATTTTTATCCGCATTTCTATTGGTACTTTTCAGTAGGGTTGTCACTTAGGGTTGCCACCTCACCTTCTTTTTTATATTTCGTTGTATATCCACTACCATCTCGGAAACGGCTTAACCGATTTGAATCAACTTTGGTACATCGATATACACTTTTCACCTAGGTGTTGCCACTGAGGATGTTTTCGCAAGGTTGCCACCTTTTGCCAATAGGGGTATCAGTCTCTTACAAAAGTTATCACCACTCAAAAAATCGTTTGCAAGGTTTTTAAAAAATTTAATATTGAAAAGTAATAGTATGAGAAGCAGAATAAATCAGTTAAAACATTTAGCTGCCCTAAGAAAATGTAACTAGATTTGATTAAGGCTAAACAAGTGAATAAGTATTTAGGTTAGAAGGTCATATTGCTTTTTAATCCAAAAATACATCGAACTGCACACAATTTTTATACAACTTTAGATGTGCGCGGTTAGCTCCGTTGACGTTGCAGATTGGTTTTGGGGTATGTATACTATTCAGTGGACATCTAGGAACGCCACGGAGTATATTTAAAAAAAAAATTGGAGTATTTTGAAAAATCAACTTTTGGCCAGCTAGATTGATCAAATAACCCACCGTGCACCAGTGTAATCCCCGCAGTGTGGGCCACATAGCAGGATGCCAGGATAAAAGTCTACTAATTCTTCTGCTCGACGGCCACCACTGCGAGGTCCTCAGTAGTGTAATCAAGCAGCATATATGAATTCAGATATTTCTTACCATGACTGCAGCTCGAAACCTTCCTCCCATATGCGCGTAGTAAACGCCAAATCTGAGTGCGCTGAGCTCAGAAACTTTTCCTCCTGATAAGAGTCACGGCTCCTGGATCAGAGACACGTCAAACGAACCCCCCTCAACAGTAAGGAGGAGTTCGCTCGACGCCACTTTGCTGTGTTGGAGGTTTGTCTGTAAGACTCGCAGCACCATTGGGCTATTTGTTCCCCTCCAACACCTTCGTCGTGATGTGTTCATCCTCCTCGTGCCCTTTTGGTTTAAAACTTTCATTGATAGCAAGAAAAGAAGGTCTTAAATATTCTTAATTATACCATCAAAATTTAACACGCTTTTTATTAGAACAATTAGGACTGTGATATAAACTGTAAGATTTAATAATTTAGGTGTAAAATTTTAATGTTAAAAATATATATTTATATCCAGTATGGAATTTTTTGTCGCACACGAAAAAGCCTAATTATCGTTAAAAGTTACAATGAACTTATACAGTGTTATATTTCTTTACAGTCAATTTATTTTTTACTTTTTAGTTAATTTTATTAACCTATAATAAAAGCTTATTTTTAAAAAAGTTTTTTTTTACTTTAATTTTATTTTTATATATAAGATGTGTTTTCACACTCGCCTCTACTTTACTTTGTATGTATACATCTGTTTTACATACATATATATAACTTCTCTTCAAAGTTTTTATATACTTAATACCTGCTCTTGAAAGTTTCCATTAAAGTTTATCACTGCTTGAAGATTTTCCGAAGCAGGAAGCGTGGCGCTAAGAAGATAAACTTCAAAATCTTCAACCACTGCAAAATCTCATTCGATTTTTTTCTGTCCATCAAAATATCTTAAATTTCCACTTTTTATATAGCTCTTCGTTCTTTCGTTGGTGTTTGGAGAAGGTAGTAAAAGTTGGTGGTGGCTTGCCATTCAGCTCTATGCTTTAGACACTATGAAGCGTTACGTTATAAATTTATATACGTAAATGTATTTGCTTATAAATTTGTCTTTAAAAAGCCATCTACTGAAGCAATTTTATCGCCATTGCCACTTCCGCTATTCGCATTTACCTGCGCATTTGCTCACCGCCACTTGCTTCCGGCGTCTTTTTTTTTTGTAAAGCTTCGAACAAAAAGCACACTAGAATATGATAATAAACTAAAGATATGAAATGTAAGAATATACAAAAACAAAAATAATTTCAAGTGGCTATAAGCAAATACTTCGAAAAATAGAAGAAAAAACGAAATCCAATTTGAAATAACATGAATAGAAGTGGGAAATATGTAAAATAAGACTGGAAAGCCAAATCAATAAGATATCACGTTAAGTTGCAATGAAGTTAAAAGAAAGAAGATGGAAAAGCAAAAAACTGCACCGACAACTAAATCAGAAGCAGCTATGCTGCCGGATTGGCAACGGGAAGTCACATAAGTTCACTGTCTCATTTAAACACTTATAGCGCGGGAAGTACTCGGACAGGATGTCGCTTCAGCGCTCAATCGAGTGAAAATACCATTTAAAATGTTCGTTTCTTTCTTATTAAGTTAGCATTTTTTATGCTTCACATTACATTTCAGTATTGTTGTTTTCCTACCTGCATTTTGATGTTGATTTGGACCAAAATTAGGGAGGTACAAAGTTTGATTATTGATAACATCAGTTTCTGAAAAAAGTCCTTGTGACCAGGAGCACAGAATGACTAATACAAGGTGAATTAAAAATTTTCTTATAAAAGCAGAATATTTTATGTAGTTTTATTAAAAACAAATCAGTTACACGCAAACATATCCGCAGCACCTAAAAGAAGGGTAAGTGTGCGTTTACGCAACATGTTTGTTATAATTTGGTATAAAAGAGTTACATATACACAAACATAGAAGAGAAATTCGATTTTTCGTACAAGCTAAACTCAAAAAAAAAAATTCTGAATAATGTTCTTTTAATGAATGAAAAGTTTTATCAAATTTAAAATTAAAATAAAAAAAATTTAAACACAACATGCCGCCAGGTGGCAGATGAATCGAGATAAACGAGAATACCTGAAAATCCCTGAAAAAACGCAGGGAATCTTGCGATCAATTTTTATGTAACTTCCTGGTGAGCTAGAGACTTGAAACTTGGGCTTTGAGTCAGAACCCAGCGACAATGCAATATTTCATCAACAAAATTTCGCTAGGTGGGGCATGGATCGAGATATTAAGAAAATTAGTTTTGATTTGGGAATGTTTCAATCCATTTTTAGCTAACTTTCGGTGACCTAGAGACTTGAAACTTGGCACACAGTTCGAGGCTTTGTCACAATACAACCTATAGAAAACAAAATACCGCTAGGTGGCGCGCTAAGTGAGATAACTACAAATCCTTGAAAAACGGGGGGAATTTTTTTCGATTATCGAATCGATTTTTGAGTACCTTCCCGGTGAGCTGGAGATATGAAACTGGAGCCGTAAGTCAGAACCCGGTGACAGTGTAATATTTTATCAACAAAAATTCCGCTAGGTGGCGCATGGATCGAGATATTAGGAAAATTAATTTTAATTTGGGAATTTTCAATCCATTTTTAACTAACTTCCCGGTTACCTAGAGACTTGTAACTTAGCACATAGTTCGAGACCCGGTGACAATACAATTTGTAGAAAACTTCCGCTGGGTGGCGTGCTAATTGAGATAACTACAAATCTCTGAAAAACGAGGGGAAACTTGCGATCGATTTTTGAGTAACTTGCGGTGAGTGAGAGACTTGAAACTTCGGCCGTCGGTCAGAACCCGGTGCCAAACCAATATTTTCTCAAAAAAACTCCGCAAGGTGGCACGCGGATCGAGATCGTAAGAAAACAAATTTTAATTTCAATCCATTTTTAACTAACTTCCCATTTACCTAGAGCCTTGAAACTTGGCACTTAGTTAGAGGCTTGGTGACAATACAACCTATAGAAAACAAAGTTCCGCTAGGTAGTGCGCTAGTCAAGATAACTGCAATTCGTTTAAAAATGGGGGGAATCTTGCGATCGATTTTCGAGTAACTTTTCGATGAGCTAGATACATGAAAGTTGGGCCGCAAGTCAGAACCTGGTGACAATGCAATACTTTAATCGATTTTTAACTAACTTCCTGGATATCTAGAGACTTGATACCTGAAATATAGTTTAAAACTCTGTGACATTGCAATTTTCGATCAAAAAATTTGAGCTACGTAACGCACAAGTCGAACTATTTAGAATATTAGGCCGTGCTTTCATGGCTAGCCTCCTGAGTGTTGCAGGCGTTGTAGAATTCCACCTCGTTGAAGGACCAACTCAGGGCACGTCCTTGCATACTTTTAGGCGTACGCGACTTTCACTACAATTCTTTTATAGCGTTTTCTTTTCTGGCTAAATTGTTACGCTTTTTGTACGCCTCGCAAGGGTTGTTGTTCTACTTTAAAAAACAGGCAACGCCTTTACAGGGTATTTCGTTCTTTTGTAAAAATTGCTGACTGCTCCCAACGCAAAATCGTTACACTTTTACTCTGTATAAAATGGCGGTGTCGCAATGAAACTCTGTGAAGCTCTCAATTCGCTCTTAAGTTCCACATATACTCTGTTAATATGAGTGAATATGGTGAGTTGAAATGTTCGTTGTATGCACTATAAATGTTGAAAATGTTTTGGGGGAGGAGTAAAGGCTCCATTACTGATACTTAGCATAGACTTGACTTGACTTGGCGTAAACTTGGCAACTTAGCCACGATTATACTCCACTTGGCGCATAAAATCTGGCATCATAATCAGCGTTGAAATTTATTTTTAAATAAATGTCCATTTGTATGACAAAATGTCAAAATGAAATGGAAACAAACAAATGGCATCTCAAAATGTAAACGTCACTTAGAACTTACATAGAAAATCAAAATTCAACAGACTTCAAAGTCAAGTTAAGTTTTGAGTAATCAGTAACATGCAATGTTAATTTAACAGAACTGTAAGTGACAGCTCGCAAGCCAAGTCAAGTCTATGCTAAGTATCAGTAATGGAGCCTTAACTCTATTAAGGCTTTACCATTTACTTAGACAACAATTTATTTCAGAAAAGAAAACGCTATTAGACTTTCAGGCGTATGCGAATTTCACCACGATTTTCAGCTGTGCAAATTGAGTAGCTGACAAACGAGGTGGAATTCTCTTGTTATGATGCACATTCACCAGCAATGAAAATTCACCATATCATCAATTGTGTTGAACTTACTTCCTCAACAATTGTGATCATATTCACCAACAACGATTGAGTTGCACTATCCGGTTTCGCCAATAATTAGAATAATCGCCAACAAGGATCATTCACCACATTTATCCTCTTTGTCCAACTCACCCGCTCCACCAATATGAAGAACATCGAACAGCCAGAGAATTTAAACACAATGAGAAGGCGTTATTTTGGCATCCACTGCTTACGATCCATTTGCATGTGTCACGTCTTGCACTTCACCACTATTCCCCAAATTCATGTTAACTTAACAGGGTGCAAGACGTAACAGAAAATTCTCTTAACGATTTCCTCTGTTCGTCTGTTACCAAAAAATCTCTGATCAGAGCAAATATATTGGAAATTTGAATTCTCTGATTTTTTGTAAATAAATTATGATGGTTGGAAGGTTGAAGTCTTCGGCACGGCCGAAGACAGTCCTGTCCTGACTTGTTTTTTTTTATATTCAAAGTGTGAATTTGAATCTGTGCCTATGATTCAGGGCAAAACAAAAACAAAAGTTCTCAAGTGTATAGGGGTTGAGCAGCTCCGATGTAAAGAAATATTTTGACAAGTATAAAATACATTATTCAGTCAACAAATATAGTCAAAAAAGATTCAGAAAGCTGAATTAAAAATTATTATAAATTTTTGATCTCCTAAAGTAAACACATTTGATTCAAATATGATTCCAAAATGTGGTTGAAAAAATATATTCAGTGTTTGATCATCTAAAGTATTCATATTTGATTATTTCTTTTGTTCAATTGTATGGTAACTCATTATTTTGTCAGAAAGAGTAATCAAATTATATTGATATGTAGGGAAATTGAAAATTTAATCACCTAAATGGTGAGTGGCTATAAACAAACCTAGATTGGTATACATATATACACACATATATTCCGAAACTAAAGATCAGCCTACACCCCCATTTCCCACCCACTTCATTGATACCAATATATCTATGCATAAGCTAACAAATGTTTGTACATTCACATGTTCAAATAAAAGACAAACTGTTTCAATCAACCACTTCCTACAAAAACTATTCTTACGCACAAGCATACATATGTACAAATCTATGTCCATATGTAAGCTAAGAAATATTTTTATATTCGCATGTTGACAAACAAAACAAAATTCACTTCAACCATCCAACCATACGCACAAGCACACATACATATGTACATATGTATGCTCATGTTTTGTATGTAAATCGCAAAATCCTGAAAACTAGCTTCCTCTTGATTTTTCATTCGTAAATGCTTCTTCTTAAGTTGTCCGAATTGGTGATAGAATTCGGCAACATGGCATTTGATAAAATCGTCAAAAGACAAATTTTTGCGATTTTATAAATTCCAACTTCGATGCATATTGGGGGTATTCATTATGACGAGCATAACTACTTTCATAACCCCGCACTTTTCCTTTGAAATAATACCAAACTATTTATAAGCCTGTATGAAAGTACTAATATGGTAGTAAAAAATGCAAATAAACATGCACAGATATTGCCTAGTAAATGTCCACTAACATATTAGCAATATAATCTAAAAATTTCCATCCATTGTTCATATAAATTATTGCAAATAATTTTCTCATATCCTGAATTGCCGAGTTGTCACAGCTTATGGACATTTTTATTTGCTATTTGAAACCCCCTATCATATTCTGCCGAAAAATTGTTCGCGCAGTCACGCAGCCAAATTTGCAGCAACTGTGTTGCAGTTGCTACATAAGAGTGGTGTTTTACCCGTTTCTTGCCCGAATTCGCACTGTGACGTCATACTGTATATGCTGACTTGTTTAACACATGTCAGTACAAAGTAAGAATTTTACATTATTTTCATAGATAGAAATTAATATATGGGAGCGGCTAAATAAATTAAAGTAATTTTGCGAAGAAATGTAACATTATTTCGCAAAAGAGCAATAAATTCGTTTATTTTAATTTTATAATAAACTCCCCATTTTAGCTGTGAGTTATTAAAGGTATAAACGGCAACACTTTTAACCACCGACGACACATAATTTGGCTCGTGCCTATTGTATTTCGTCGGCTTATTGCTACGAGCATTGATATTTACATATCCATGGCCGTATACGCGGATTGCCATAATTGATTTGGTCGCTTCATAACGCGGAAAGCGACAAGTTGTTTTATTAATAACTTAAGACACTGCCACAGCATCAAAGCGACCAAGCTTTTTATACATGTCTGCCTTTAATTGGAGTATTATTGAATATGTATATATGTATGTACATTTGTACTTTTTTGCTTTGGTTTGTATTTTCATACATATATATTCAATGATACAATGCTCAACATCTGATCAACAGGCACATGTCTTTTGTGTACTGTTGGTCTTATTTACATATTTAAGGGTTGATTTGAGGCAGGTCAAATGTATTTAAGTTTGACTTGGCTTATCAAACCTGCCTTTGAAAATATTCAAGTACATAGGTACTTACATCATTGTACTGAATAACACATATAAAATGCTTTAGGAAATTTCTTTATAGGTACCTCCCCTCCCACCCATAGTCCAAATAATAACTAAATATTTTTTTATTTATTCAATTGTTATCAAATATTTTATTTATTTCAATTTTTCAATTTATTAATAGGGGGACTCATGATAGCATATAAACTTATAAGGTGTAAAATTATATCCATTTACACACGCGGTTATATGAACGCACCTAGTAATACTCGTGATAAACTTGATTGTTTTTCAGCTGTATTATTTCCAAAAAAATTTTTTTGATTGTTATACAAATTAAAAAATACCAAGATTAAGTGAAAAATCAAAACTAAAACGCCTTTACTTGCTGATGTTGGAGATTTTTGATGAAAATGCCGTCTGTAATGTCTGCAAGGTTGCATTCCTTTGAGTTTAACGCGTTTACACAATGAAATGTGCGCGTAAATTTATACAAATTGTGTAAATGATTTTTCATACAAAATTTGACAGCTCGTGCGTAAACTAGATAAATTTATACGTTTACACACTTTATAAGGCATTTATACGGTTACATGAGTCCCCCTAATAATTCATACTTCATGGTTAATATGCATACATTTTATGCAAATTAACGGTTTATAAATATGCAATGGATTTCGTGTGGACAGAAATTCCAAGTGTGCAAATGCCGTCGGCAAAACACTATTTGCATGCATATTTCAATTTGCATACATTTTCCTAACATTTTAATTTATTAACAAAAAGGGATGGGATAATTCATAAATGTATGATTAATTTACATACATTTCATGAAAGGGCATATTTTGGGTATATGAATAGGTTTTTGTTTGTAAAGAAAAAAGCAAAATTTCTGCAATTTGCATCAACATAAAACAAGCAAATATATTGCTACAAGTAATAAAATTTAAATTTAATTAATCCTACTAAATACCTATATTCCCACAAAGAAATCATATTAAGAGAAAATCCAGAGAATTTATACACCAGCTGAAACTGTTGACAGAGAATTTTCTGCTGTTAACTGGTTAACATTGAAATTGGATTGTGTGTGGTGAAGTGCAAGACGTGTTCACATGCAAAAAAGTTGGAATCTAGCAAAAACGCCTTCTCACTGTGTTTAAATTCTCTGGAACAGCTATAATAATTCACCGATTTATATGTAGCACACATACCATGTATGTCATACATCTTTCTATAGGTACCTAAGCCGAATATAGGTATAGGCGTAGTACGTCCGAGCAACGCCATAGATCGGGTAGCTATTTTGAACAAATAAATAAAGATACGAATTTTCACTTAGGAATTACTCGAATTACTAATCAAAGTCGCAATTGCCTTTTTGTACGCAGTACTAAAAAATTGAAAATAAAAAGATGATAAAAAAATTTTAAGAACCACCTTTATACAAATGGACCAAAAAATAGAGCGCAATCTTTCAACTTAAGGCAAACCATGTACTTGTGATTAACAAAATTCTTTTACAAGAGCTATTGTTAAAGTTTTTCAGTCAAAATTCAACAAGACTATGTCTGTATTAAAGGAAAAACTGCCTTCTATTTTTTGGTCCATTTATATAAAGTTAGTCCTTAACCTTCATCTGCTCTTAAAAAAAACTTACGTTTCTGACGTTCCTGCGTCGACGCATATGTAGTTATTCAAATTTTTTAACATATAAAATGAATTTAAGTACGCAATAACTTTTGCAAAATTGTGATTTTTTTTATTTATTTTACAAAAAGTAGTCATTTTTATTTTAAAGAATTATTAGGCAAGCTTATTTTCGATATATTTAATGCATATGTTCCTATTATGAATGGTCTTGCATGCCCCTTTTTTACAGAAGCAGCAAATGGTAGTATGCATATTATTTTTGGAAGCTTCATTTTTTTCCCAGCACATCAAGCACCTTTGTCTGCCGTTCATTTGTTGTGGAACACTTTTTGCTCCAGTAGCTTGTTTAGATGTAACATGTTTAGATGAGGAAGCAATTTCAACTAAATTTGCTGCTGAACTGGTTCTCGGCTTTACAGTTCTATTTTCCATATATGGTGTGGCTAGCGATAATCCTAGTTCCTTTAGAAAATTCCTTCGAATAGTTGTTTTCTGGGTACGCTGCCAATCAGGATTAATTTCATTAAAAATTATGAATGCGTTCAAAGCAGATATGTTTATTATATTGGCAAACACAGCCATGGGCCATCGATTAGTTTTCCTCTTGCAACTATAGCATGAAAGCATTTTATCAACTGTATCGACTCCTCCTGTTTTAAAAGAAAAACAAACTTGAGTCATCAAAAAAAAAAAACATATAAATAAGTTTACCATGCACGGACCTTTTGTTTTATTATAGAAGTTTATAATAGATGGTAGCCTTTTAGTCATCTTGGACTTCGATAAAGTTGTGCAAAGTACTTTGTAAAATTGTACATTTATTTTTCCTCCCAATGTAAGAAACAAGTGCAGTATTATTTCTGAATGCGAATGTTGACTTGAACAATGGTAGGTTTTTGCATTTTAGGAGAATTGGAGGGATCGATGTCTTATTTTTTCTCATAGTTCCCACCATTGTAATACCTCTTGCTAATAATTCCTGGCCGAGGCCATATGAGGAAAAAAAATGATCCATTGTTACCTTGTGACCTTTCAACCTAGAAACCATATCCAAAATAACTCGTTGACCCTGATTTTTTTCGCATGTGCTCACACCGGCTGGTTTACCCAAATATGGCTGTATTTTTCTTACGTAGCATCTTTCAGAGCAGACACACAACCAAAACTTGATTCCATATTTTTCTGGTTTGGGAAGCATATACTGCCGAAACTTGCACCGGCCTCTGAAACCTAGTAGCTGCTCATCAACAGTTACACATTCGTGGGGGTTGTAATAGTCTGCTAAGAGATCTGACCATTTTTCAAATACCTCTCTGATGGGATCAAACATATCTGCAGACGTTTGCTGTCTGCGACTCATAGCATCATCAAAACGAAGTACTTGCGTTACATATTGGAATGTATTTTTTGACATTATAGCTCTAAAAATCGGCCGACCATACTGTGCATCGAATAAGTCTACCAATGTTTCATCTTTAGATCTACAAATTGATTTGTAAATTTTGTTTATAACATTATTCAATACAAAATTGTTAATACCTATACACGCCAGCTAAAATCAAAATGTCAATATACGCTTGAAGTAAAGGAGAATCAATTTCCATGCAGTCTTCACCATGGTTAGCTCTACCAAATGCATTTGTATGCTTTAGAATAATATTTTCCAGATGTGGTGGTAAAAAAAGGAAAAACGAATCTTGTATATTGCTAACACGAGCTTTAGCATATCGAGTAACTCCAGGTAAGAGATTGATAATATTCTCACTTCTGAGTCTACCATTGTGCTGCTGAAAAGGTTCTGCCTGCCATATTGTTCCATCTTTCGAAAGGTACAATGGATCATCGTTTGAAGCAGTACGAATACCATCACTTCTAGTAGATCGAGTATTATTATCTTCTTCGTATTCACTACCATCCAAAAAAGTTTCACTTTCACTACCTCCTGACACATCAAGCATATAATCATCACTTATATCGGAGAGGCTGCAGCTATCTTCATCACTTTGATTGATAAGAGCTCCTATTTCCTCACTCGACAAATATTTTGGTTGACACATATTATTTATTTCGTGAGTTTCTTTTATTTTATATAAAATTTCACAAACTAATCAAAAACACCTTCTTCACTTGCAAAAATGACATTTGAAACTAACTTTCCCGCCAAAAAACATATGTTTTCCCATATGCGTCGAAAACGACGCATGAGGGTTACCAACGTAACTTTTTGAATAAATCCCAAGAAAAACTAATTTTTGTATCCAAAACCAATTTGAAATATGTAGAGAACTGTTATTTACAAAGTCGAGAAAAATAAATAATTTTGAGCCAATTTTTTTCACAAAAATGCAAAAAATATATTGCTTTTGCGTCGAAATCGAGCAGATGAAGGTTACAATTTTTTTATCATCTTTTTATTTTCACTGAGCTAACTGTACATGTGGCAGCAGTACAGTGGCATTTTTGCATGATTTAGACGCGAAAAATTAATAACTCACTGAAAGATGAATATATTTCATTCAAACCAAGTGTATATGTTTGTATGCCTTACCCCACTTCAGTGAGGATAGGCGAAAGGTTTGGGGGTTGGACCCCCTCCAAAAATTTTGAATTTACCCCAAACAAAAACTTTCTTATAGCCTTATCTTGTTCTTTTGTTCACAATTGAACATACCTATATTTAAATTCCTTATTCCTTATCTTCTTCAAACCATGAAGCAAACTTTCCAAGAACATTAACTTTGGTGTAATTCCCTTGAATCCATCTCATACGAAGCTTTGATAAAAAAATTCGAACTTTACAATCCCCCGTCTCTATTTTCTCCCTCCCAAAAACAGTACACACATGGTCTAAAACGGCTTTATCCTTTTGCTTTTGGCCACGTTCTGCAACCCAAACCTCATACAACTCCCTCCTTGCGATCGCCATTATATCAAAAGGGGGACATACGGGGACGAAGAATTATTTGAGTTATATGCAATAATATTGAGTTATTGTAGTAATTCAAAAACTATTGTGGTTCGGCGTGGTTCAAAGCTTTGGTAGGCTTTTTTTCACGGTTTTATATATTTTCAGCACCAAAATAATACACATTAAAAAACCCATAATTTCGTAAAAAATACTCAACCAAAAAAACTGTTGAACTCTTGCAGGATAATGTAATTACGTCTAGATTTTAAATAGCCAAAACATATTTTAGCTTTTGTTTCACCACAAAGTTTTATTTAATCTTAAACCACGCGTTATTTCACTTCTGTAAATTGACTGCTTAACGCGTCATCCACAACTCACAGTTTGACAACAGATTATTCAATGAAAAACAATAACTATAAGAAATGATAATTTTCGTTATATACTGTGGACATTTTAAAAACAATCTGCATTCAAATTTCAAAAAAAAAAAAAAAAAAAAATGCCTTGAAAATTTTTACTTTTTGGCGTCTGCACCAAGCAAAAATGCCACTGTGCGCCGTGGCGTGATGGTATCGTGCTCTGCCCCGAAGACCCTGAGTTCACGCCCCGGTTAAAGAAACATCAAAATTTTAGAAACAATTTTTTTCAATTAGAAGAAAATGTTTCTAAGCGGGGTTTTCCCTCGGAAGTGTTTGGCAAGACTCCCAGTGTATTTCTGCCAACAAAAGCTTCTCATCGAAAACTCATCTGCCTTGCAGATGCCGTTCGAAGTTGGTAAAAAACATGTAGTTCACGTCCCTCCAATAACAGGAGCACGACGCCAATAGGAAGTGAAACTCGGCCGAAAATCTCTTCGGAGGTTATCGCGCCTTACATTTATTTATATTGTTACGCATATTAGCAAACTAAGGAGTGCTGCCAGCTCTAAGCCGATCTAAGCAGTGACGTAAATGCACATCAATAATTCAATCATTATGTATCTACATAAACGAATAAATAATTGCGTCTACACATATGTACACATTCCGACGAGCAACATTTACATACAAGGCAGCAAGAGATGAGATGTCACACACCGATGAATTTACTTATACGCTTATGTGTGTGCGGGAGACTGTAAACTACAAACACATGCATATACCTTATCTGAGTTGTCACAAGAGAGAGCAATAATTTGTGCACGTAGTTGTGGCTGGCGATTTTGTAGCCGAAACAACTAGTAACTTCTGGAAATCGAAGAGCCTAGAAGTATGCAGCGTAAACTATAAAAGCGGCGCCAGCGAGTAAGAAGGAATTCAGTTTGATTTGAGTTGTCAAGCAGTTGCGATTAAGACGATATCTAGCGAGCAATAGCAGTACTATTTTGAATAGTAGAGTTTCATTTGAGCTATCAATCAGTTTGGTTACTAAGCAAGCTATTCGTTGCAAAGTTTGAGTGTTATTGTGAAGTACTTTAATAAAGGCCATTTTGCGTTATTAAATATAGGAGTTATTTATTCAACAGTTTAGTGATTCGAACTTAGCAGAGGGTTGCAAATAAGAGGATTTGCAAATAAAAATTCGTTACAATTGGTGTCAGAAGAGGAATTGTTGAATAAATTCCAGAGGACAACAACGACATGGCAAAGTTCAGTGAATTGAAGATCCAGCAACTAAAGAAGGAGTTGGAGAGCCGTGGATTGAATACAAGCGGCGTTAAACTTGAACTTCAGGCACGGCTACGAGAGGCAATGGAAGCGGAAGGAATTGATGTGGAAAAGTATGACTTTCATCTTGATGGCGAGGAAGTAACAAAAGTTGAAGAGAAAAACGAAACATCGCAGACAGTTACGAGCACAGACTTGAACATGATTTTGGCTGCAATATCTGCTCAAACATCGACAATGTCATCACAACTAGAATCGCAGGAGACACGCATAACATCCAAGATTGAAGCACAAGAAAGGCGTATGTCAGAAATGTCGACACAGATTACATCGAAGATTGAAGCACAAGAAACGCGTATGGCAGAAATGTCGACACAGATTACATCAAAGATGGAGATACAATTGGAAGAACAGAAGACATATTTGGCATCTCAACTGGAAGCGCAAGAGGCACGTATATCTGAAATGTCGGCACAAATTTCGGAACAGGTATCAGCGCAGCTCTTTGTGAAACTGGAAGAGCAGGATGCAAAAATTTTACAACTCGAGGACAAAATTGATGCCGAAATAGAAGCGTTAAAAGGTCGTATGGAGCAGTTACAACTAAACCGCCCAGCTGTTTCAGCGAGTAATCCAAAGGTAAAGACACCATCCTTTGACGGTTCTGTTCCTTTCCAGGTCTTTAAGCTACAGTTTGAGAAGACCGCAGCAGTGAACAACTGGAATGTGGAAGATAAAGTTGCTGCACTATTCGTGGCATTGAAGGGGCCAGCAGCGGAAATTCTACAGACGATTCCCGAAGGAGAGCGGAACAATTATGAAGCATTGATGGCTGCTGTAGAACGACGTTATGGAAGCGAGCATAGGAAACAGATATTCCAAATTGAGTTGCAAAACCGCTACCAAAAAGCAAATGAGACATTGCAGGAGTTTGCTTCAGATGTTGAAAGGTTGGCTCATCTCGCAAATGCAGACGCACCCGTGGAATACACCGAGAGGGTAAAAATCCAGAGTTTTATAAATGGCATACGAGACGTCGAAACAAAGCGAGCTACATACGCAAACCCAAAGCCAACATTCGCAGAAACGGTGTCACAAGCTCTGATTCAAGAAACAGCGTCGCTTCTGTGTAAGCCAGTTTTCAAAGCACGCCGTGTGGAAGTAGAAAGGCCAGAGTGGGTAGACGCAATATTGGAGGCACTGAAAGGATCGCAAAAGCGAAGTGGAAAAGTTATCAAATGCTTCAAATGCGGGAAGTCCGGTCACATAGCACGTCATTGCGATCTTGGTCTTAATAGTTCCAACAATGTGGGTGGCCGTAAACGCAAAGCTGGAGGAGATGAGCAAGAGCGAGTAAGAGGTAGAGAGCTAGATCCAGCTATTGAATGCCCTGTGATATCTGTGTCGCAAATTGGAAGGAAATCAAGCAGTCTTACCGTCAGAGGGAATGTGGATGGCAAAGAACGAATACTGACTGTAGATACGGGCGCATCTCATTCCTTGATCCGATCTGACTTGGTCAACAGGAGAGTAAAACCGTTACCTGGAGCAAAGTTGCGTACGGTCACTGGCGAGTTCAGGGAGAAGTGATATGTGAAGTATTGATTGGGAAGGTCATGGTCCTACACAAATTTGTTGTGGCGGAGATTGTTGATGAAGTTATATTGGGAGTAGATTTCTTGGTTGACCATGACATCAAGATCGATATGCAGAGAAGGGTGATGCGTTATGAGAACCAAGATGTGCCACTTAACTTTAGTTTGGAAAAAGGGTTCAGCAGTAATCGGGTACTGGTGGAGAAGACTCGACGAAGGCCACGGAAGTCGAAGGCAAAGGTTGATAGATCGAATGGGCCAAATAAATCAGAATCAAAAGTACCTGCGAGAGAAACACTGGCATTGACAAAACCTAAAAGACGCAGGAAAATGAAGCAACGAATTTTCGAGAAGGAATGCGAGGGTAGTTTCAATCCAGAGCGCACTACTGTGGGGAAACGTGGGAACGATACTGATTATGCAAAGCAAATCCGTCCAGCGCAAGCTCTACGAAGTAGTTCATCGGCCAAACAACAGAGTGTAAAGGAACGAACCAGGGTATTGAGTGGTACGATGAAACACAGGTACCACGAGAACAATAATTCGAAAAGTTTCTTGGCGGGAGATTTGGTACTGTTATACAACCCTCACCGGCGGAAAGTTGTTCCATCCAAATTTCGGTGCAGTTGGGAAGGCCCGTACAAGATTGTGAAGAAGCTCAATGATACCATCTACCGCATACAAAGCATTGAGAAACCACGAAGTAGAAGAGTGGTACATTTGGCGATGCTAGCAGCGTTTAGATCAAGAGATTTGTCTGATCGGGACGATCAGACTTAGGTGGAGGGCAGTGTTACGAATATTAGCAAAACTAAGGAGTGCTGCCAGCTCTAAGCCGATCTAAGCAGTGACGTGAATGCACATCAATAATTCAATCATTATGTATCTACATAAACGAATAAATAATTGCGTCTACACATATGTACACATTCCGACGAGCAACATTTACATACAAGGCAGCAAGAGATGAGATGTCACACACCGATGAATTTACTTATACGCTTATGTGTGTGCGGGAGACTGTAAACTACAAACGCATGCATATACCTTATCTGAGTTGTCACAAGAGAGAGCAATAATTTGTGCACATAGTTGTGGCTGGCGATTTTGTAGCCGAAACAACTAGTAACTTCTGGAAATCGAAGAGCCTAGAAGTATGCAGCGTAAACTATAAAAGCGGCGCCAGCGAGTAAGAAGGAATTCAGTTTGATTTGAGTTGTCAAGCAGTTGCGATTAAGACGATATCTAGCGAGCAATAGCAGTACTATTTTGAATAGTAGAGTTTCATTTGAGCTATCAATCAGTTTGGTTACTAAGCAAGCTATTCGTTGCAAAGTTTGAGTGTTATTGTGAAGTACTTTAATAAAGGCCATTTTGCGTTATTAAATATAGGAGTTATTTATTCAACAGTTTAGTGATTCGAACTTAGCAGAGGGTTGCAAATAAGAGGATTTGCAAGTAAATTCGTTACAATATGTTTATTTAACTCGTACATGTAAAAATGGTAAGAAATGTTCAATTAACAATTCTTGATTAAAAAAAAAAAAATTAAGAATATTTTTCCTCAAAGTAATGAATAGTTTTATAAAAAAAGAAAAGAATTTCCTATTTTTTACAACATTGAAATTTTCCTCATTTATGTAAGATTATTTTAATGAGCGAAGTTAAGGAAAGGAAAAGAAAAGAAAGAGAAGGAACTGGAAAAAGTTAAGTTGGGGAGAGCCAACAAAAGACTAAAAGAATCGTAAAGTTATCGGTATTTTGTATATGTGTTGTTGACGAGATATAGAAGAAAATAAAGTATTGTGATGAGCTACTTGTTTTTTTTTTTTTTGTTTTTGAACGAGCTATCACTATGTTTTCGACTTATTTTCAAAAAATTATCGATTAAAAAACGAAAAAATATCGATTGAAAATCTAAAAGTTATCGACATGTTATCAAAAAACATATCGAAACGCTATATACACATTCTGTCTGTATGAGGTCTTTACTGGCCGGTGAGTTCAACCTACCAAAAAATTATTGGCAAGTAACTGATACATTATCAAAAAGTTCTCGATATATTAAGGCAAAGTAATTGACTTATCATCAAAGTCTTATCGATTACTAATCGAAAAGTTATTGAGAGGTTCCCATAAAGTTATTGATTTGCAATCTATTTGTTATTGGAGTACTACCAACTCGATTCTGACTTGTTATCGAAAAACTATTGATTTACTATGGAAAAATTATCGATTTTTTAACGAAAAATTATCGACTTGATAACAAAAGATATCGATTTACTGTTAAAAAGCTAAAGATTTTTTATCGAAGTGTTAAGTCAACGATTTGTTATCGAGAAGTTAACGACTTGTTATCGATGGCTTATCGCCTTGTTATGAAACATTTACCGACAAATTTCACTATAAAATCGATAACACAATTGTAATATGGCTACAACAAGCCGATAAGAGACCCATGGCTTGGCAACAACAATCCGATAACAAACCGATAGCTCGACGATAATAATTGTTAAAAGAGTACCCCTTCGTTTGATTTCTCAGCTGACAAAGTCTTTCGAAATCCAAGTATTTCAAATTTTTGCATTTATATACCTTCACCGTTTCTTGGATTACACTTGTGGCATGCGCCGATTCTTTCTTCGACAAATACTTCCTGCTACCTTTATTCATAGAAAGACCCATTATTTTTTACATATTTATCCAGGTACGAGAAGGCAGAATACATCAGCAATCGAAAGCTCTTGCGGTTTAGATTTAATTCCATATTTATCCTATGCAGCATCAATTTGAAGAAATCGCACGACAGGAAGTCAACTTTTCTGTTTCGAATGGCTCGTAGAGTTACTTTAGCTAGTAATATTGCTTTACATCATAATTACCATTATTTTGTGGAAAGTAGTTTGAGAAGTACAGTATTTTTATCCAAAATTAAAATGAAGTTCGGGTTTTGAATATGCGATATTCATACAATAAGTAGTTCTTCGCAAGGTGCTTAACTTAAACAAATTTCTAAATTTCGGGTAGTACCAGTACTACCCCTTTGAAGCATACCAGTCAACTGTCGAATTTTATTTGGCGCTTGAACTACTAAACTATTGGCAGTGCATTTAATTTGTAACGTCTGTCACGAATTTTAAGGAGTTTTAAGTTTTTCTTTGCATTACACGGACGATTTTATTCTTCTACAAGGATTTGTATATTTTAACTTGGTGTAGTGAAGAGAGTCAAGCGCTAAAAGATATTTTCTAGATTTCTGCAATTTATATAGTATTGTAACGAATTTACTGCAAATCCCCTTATTTGCCCTTTTGCTAAGTTCGAATCACTAAACTGTTGAATAAATAACTCCAATATTGAATAATGGAAAAATGGCCTTTATTAAAGTACTTCACAATAACACTTATACTTTGCAACTAGTTGGCTTAATAACCAAACTGACTGATAACTTAAATGAAACTAGACTATTGCCCGACAGATATGGTGCTTAACTGAAACTGCCCATAGCGCCTCTACCGCTGATGCTTTTATACTCTGTGATTCCTCGTGGCACCTTCTAGGCGCTTCCAGAATTTACTTAGTTAGTTATAAATTTCTCAGCTACAACTACAGATGTATAATTTTTATAGCTTCTCTCATACCCCATGCGCTTGTATCTGTGAGCGACACTTCCACAATCACAATTGCATACCTTTAGGAGCATTTCAGATAAGATATATGCATGTGGCTTATGCGTTGCTCTCAGCTGCGTGTACCACATATGTGTAGACATAATGATTGATTCGTACATAATGATTGATCTATGGATGTGCATGCAAGACGCTGCTTAGCATCGGCTTAAAATGGCAGCGCCCCTTAGTTTTGCTAATATTCGTAACACTGCCCTCCACCTAAGTCTGATCGTTTCTATCAGACAAATCTCTTGATCTAAACGGTGCTAGCATCTCCAAATGAACCACCCTTCTACTTCGTGGTTTTCCAATTGTTTGTATGCGGTAGATGACATCACTGATCCTCTTCACAACTCTGTACGGGCCCTCCCAGCTGCACCGATATTTGGATGGAACACCTTTCCGCCGGTGAGGGTTGTATAGCAGTACCAAATCTCCCTCCAAGAAACCTTCCGAATTAAAGTTCTTGTCATACCTGGATTTCATCTTACTCCTCATTACCCTGGACCGTTCCCTCATACTCTGTTGCTTGGCCAATGAAGAACTACTTCGCAGAGTTTGATCTTGACGGATTGACTTTGCATCATCTGTATCGTCTTGACTTTTCACAACAGTAGTGCGCGCTGACTTGAAATCACCCTTGTATTCTTTCTGGAAAATTCTTTCAGTCATTTTAGTGCGTCCATTAGGGTTTGTTGATGCCGGTCTTTTCCTCGGAGGTACTTTTAATTTCGCTTTATTTGGCACATTCGATCCATCAACCTTTGCTCGATCTACTTTCCTTGACTTTCGTGGTCTCTGTCGAATCTCCTCTACCAGCACTCGTTGACTGCTGAACCCCTTTTCCAAAGTTAAGTGGCACATCTTGGTTCTCATAACGCATCACCCTTCTCTGCATATCGATCTTGATGTTATGGTCAAACAAGAAATCCACTCCCAATATAACTTCATCAACAATCTCCGCTACAACGAATTTGTGTAAAACCATGACCTTCCCAATTAAGACTTCACAGATCACTTCTCCCCGGACTTGGTTATACTCGCCAGTGATCGTACGCAACCTTGCTCCATGTAATGACTTTACTCTCATGTAGAGCAAATCAGATCGAATCAAGGAATGAGATGCGCCCGTATCTAGAGTCAGTACACGTTCTTTACCATCCACATTCCCTCTGACTGTAAGACTGCTCGATTTTCTACCAATTTGCAACACAGATATCACAGGGTATTCAATAGCTGGATCTATCTTTCGATCTCTACATCTTACTCGCTCTTGCTCATCTCCTCCAGCTTTGTGTTTACGACCACCCATATTGTTGCAACTGTTAGGGTTGGTGTTGCAATAACGCGCAATATGCCCTGGCTTCCCACACTTAAAGCATTTGACTGCATCATTATTCTTCTGCTGTGTACCCTTCAATGCTTCCAAAATTGCGTCTACCCAGTCTGGCCTTTCCACATCCACGCGATGAGCTTTGTACGATGCCTTACCCAAAAGTGAGGCTGTTTCCTGAGTCAGTGCATGCGATGCCGTTTCAGCAAATGTTAGTTTTGGATTCGAATATGTAGCCCGCTCCGTGTCCGCATCTCGTATACCATTTATGAAGCTCTGAATTTTATCCTTTCAGTGTATTCCACGGGTGCGTCCGCATTTGCAAGATGACCCAATCTTTCAATATCTGAAGCAAACTTCTGCAATGTCTCATTTGCTTTTTGGTAAGGGCTTTGCAACTCAATTTGGAATATCTGTTTTTTATGCTCGTTTCCATAACGTCGTTCTACAGCAGCCATCAATGCTTCATAATTGTTCCGCTCTCCTTCGGGAATAGTCTGTAGGATTTCAACAGCAGATCCTTTCAATACCACGAATAGTGTAGCAACTTTATCTTCAGCACTCCAGTTGTTCGCTGCTGAGGTCTTCACAAGCTGAATCTTAAACACCTGGAAAGGAACAGAACCGTCAAAGGATGGTGTTTTAACCTTTGGATTATTCGCTGAAACAGCTGGGCGATTAGTTGTAATTGCTCCATACGGCCCTTCAAATCATCGACTTCTACCTGAAATTGGGCGCTTTTGCATCCTGCGCTTCAAGCTTTGATGTTACCCTTGCTTCCTGTGCTTCTAACTGTGAAGACATTTGTACCACCTCCAATGATAAGCGCTCCTCTTGTTCTTCCATCTTGGATGTTATGCGTGTCCCTGCGATTCCAGTTGGGATGCCATATATGTTTTCTGTTCTTCCAGTTGAGTTTCCATCTTGGATGTCATATAAGTCTTCTGTTCTTCCAGCTGAGTTTCAATCTTTGATGTTACTGTCAACGTTTGTGCAGATATTGCAGCTAATATCACGTTCAATTCTGTGCTGGTAACTGCCTGCGATGTTTCGTTTTTCTCCTCCAATTTTGTTTTCTCATCGCCATCAAGATGAAAGATATACTCTTCCACTTAAATTCCTTCTATTTCCATTGCCTCTCGTAGTCGTGCCTGAAGTTCGAGTTTAATGCCGGTTGTATTCAATCCACGGCTCTACAACTCCTTCTGCAGTTGCGGGATCTTCAATTCACTTAACTTTGCCATGTCCAAGTTGTATTCCCAATCTCCGGAATTTATTCAACAATTCCTCTTCTGACACCAATTGTAACGAATTTACTGCAAATCCCCTTATTTGCCCTTTTGCTAAGTTCGAATCACTAAACTGTTGAATAAATAACTCCAATATTGAATAACGGAAAAATGGCCTTTATTAAAGTACTTAACAATAACACTTATACTTTGCAACTAGTTGGCTTAATAACCAAACTGACTGATAGCTTAAATGAAACTAAACTATTGTCCTACAGATAGCGTGCTTTTAACTGAAACTGCCCATGGCGCCTCTACCTCTGATGTTTTTATACTCTGCGATTTCCTCGTGGCATCTTCTAGGCGCTTCCAGAATTTACTTAGTTAGTTATAAATTTCTCAGCTACAACTGCAGATGTATAATTTTTATAGCTTCTCTCATACCTCATGCGCTTGTATGTGTGAGCGACACTTCCACAATCACAATTGCATACCTTTAAGAGCATTTCAGATAAGATATCTTCATGTGCTTGTGCGTTGCTCTCAGCTGCGTGTACCTACATATGTGTAGACGTAATGATTTATTCGATTATGTAGATACATAATGATTGATCTATGGACGTGCATGCAAAGCGCTGCTTAGCATCGGCTTAGAGATGGCGGCACCCCTTAGTTTTGCTAATATTCGTAACAGTATTTTATTTAAAGTAAATTTTCATGTGTGTATCGACTTAAAAAGTTGCTTCTAGTTTATAATAAATTGTGTGCGCTTTACTTTCGTATCACAACCCCAATTTTCTTATTGTAATTGCTAGTAGAGAGCACTTACAAAGTTTGCACACAGCGAATAAATACATATAAATAATATTAATACAATAGTAAACAGCGGACGCATTGATATAATGGAGTGCTATATGATCCAATGTCACTATCCAAGCTCTGTTGAACGCGCCGAAAATTATTCCACACAACTGGGAATAAAACATATATGTATGTACCAAAGTGGAAGTAAAGTCACTTTCAGTAACATCGCAAGTATTCAGTAGCATCACAATCCTACGTTCATATACTAAGTTATCACTACATACGACCCCATTATAACAGCGATTATCAAGCCTGCAAAAATGCGATTAGTCTAGATTGAGTCCGGGATGAGTCGCCAAGGAGTATGCGACCAATGCCAGTTTTAATCTCTTTGTATGCGCTGCATTGGTCTCTTTTGTTTGAGCATGTCCTATGAATAGACTAATTGTACCCATTTATACCCGTAGGGAACGCTAGGACCAATCCCCTTTGTACCCATATGGGAACGAATGAACCCAAATCACGCGCAAAAAATTGGAAAAACATATTAAGTCGCCTGCTCACCAAATGGAATATATGGTCCAAGTCATTTAGGTTCGGTATACGGCTCCGAATTTTTATTAAAAAATTCGAATCAATCACTTATAATTTTTTTTTTACTTTGTTGCCGCTTGTTTTTATGTTTCTTAAAATGAGCTACATAGATTTAAACCTGACTAATCCCAACCGTACCCAAAAGGGACTATAGGGGATCAATTGAGCCCCAATGAAGACAAAAGAGATGAATCAGAGACCGCTCTCTTTAGGGATTAGTCGCACTATTTCTTGTAGGGAAGCAAACGAGAAGGCACACACAAAATGCAAGAAATCTCTTGCAAGCATTTATTTTGCTCTACAGTTGCCTAACCACAGTGCGCAAATGTTCCAAACTGTTTATAGTTATTTACTTAATTAATTGGCGCTTAACCGTTTAAACGGTTATGGCCGTACAACAAAGTGCGCCAGGCGCTCCTTCGCTCCACCAACTGGCGCCAATTGGTCACACAAAGGGAGTTTAAATCGTTTTCCACCTGGCCCTTCTAACGGAAAGGGGGCCGCCCTCTACCTCTGCTTCCATAGGCGGGTTCCGATAGAAACACTTTCTTGGCCGGAGCATCATCTTTCATTCGCATAACATAGCCTAGCCAGCGCAGCCGCTGCATTTTAATTCGCTGGACTATGATGATGTCTGCGTATAGCTCGTACAAATCATCATTAAATCTTCTTTGGTACTCCCCATCGCCAACGCGTAGAGGTCCATAAATCTTTCGAAGAACTTTTCTCTCGAATACTCCCAAAGCCGCTTCACCTATTGTTATGGTCCATGCTTTTGCCCCATATAGCAGGACGGGTACGATAAGTGACTTGTAGAGTATGATTTTCGTTCGCCTAGAGAGGACTTTACTTTTCAATTGCCTACCTAGTCCAAAGTAGCATTTATCGGCAAGATTGATTCTTCGCTGGATTTCAGTGCTTATGTTGTTGCTAGTGTTGATGATGGTTCCCAAATAAACGAAGTCTTTTACTATTTCGAAATTATGGCTGCCAACAGTAGCGTGGTTGCCAAGGTGCATATGCGCTAACTTTTTGCTTGATGACAGCAGGTACTTCGTTTTGTCCTCATTCACCACCAAACCCATCCTTACCGCTTCTTTTTCCAGTTTGGAGTAAGCAGAACTAACAGCGCGGATGTTTAGGCCGATGATATCAACGTCATCAGCATATGCCAGCAATTGCACGCTTTTAAAGAATATTGTTCCAGTGTGGTTAAGTTCTGCAGCTAGTATAATTTTCTCCAGCATCAAATTAAACAAGTCGCGCGATAGGGGGTCAGCCTGTCTGAAACCTCGTTTAGTTTCGAACGACTCGGAGAAGTCCTTCCCAATTCTGACTGAGCTGATGGTGTTGCTCAACGTCATTTTGCACAGCCGTATAAGTTTTGCGGGGAAACCAAATTCAGACATAGCGGCATATAGGCAGCTCCTTTTCGTGATTATGAAGGAGGCTTTAAAATCAATGAAGAGGTGATGTGTGTCGATTCTCTTTTCACGGGTTTTTTCCAAGATTTGGCGCATTGTGAAAATCTAATCGATGGTAGATTTACCAAGTCTGAAGCCGCACTGATAACGTCCAATCAGCTGGTTCACGATGGGCTTCAATCTTTCGCACAATACACTTGAAAGAACCTTATATGCGATATCTAGAAAGCTGATTCCATGATAGCTGGTGCATTTTGCAGTATCCCCTTCTTGTGGAGTGGGCAAAAAACACGTAGATTCCAATCGTCGGGCATGCACTCGTCCTCCCATATTTTCCGAAGAAGCTGCTGCATGCGCTTTACCAACTCCTCGCCGCCGTACTTGGATAGCTCCGCAGGCAATCCATCAGCGCCCACAGCCTTGTTGTTTTTCAATCTGTTTATTGCTATTCTAACTTCGTCATAATCGGGCGGGGGACATATATTCCATCATCATCGATTGCTTGATCGGGGTCGTCCTCTCTGCTCGGTGAATCGCTGCCTCCATTTAGGAGAGCAGAGAAGTGTTCCCTCCATAATGTAAGCACTGGACATCAGTTACAAGGTCGCGGTTTTCGTTCCTACAGGAGTTTGCCCCGGTCTTAAAACCTTCCCTCTGTCGCCGTATTTTTTTGTAAAATTTTCGGGCGTTATTCCTGGTGGCTAGCAGCTCAAGCTCCTCGCACTCACGCCTTTCTGCTTCTGCTTTTTTCTTCCTGAAAGGCGCCTCCCTTCCCTTTTCAACTCATGATAGCGTTCACACACTCCTCTTGTTGCGCTCGCTTTTAACGTAGCCCTGTAGGCAGCGTCTTTCCTTTCGGTTGCAACGCGGCATTCTTCATCGTACAAGTTGTTTTTTCTTGGCCACCGGTAACCAGTTTTTTCCTCGGCGGCAGTACGAAGTGCTTTGGAGATATGCTCCCACTGCTCCTGTATTTCTTCGGGCTGAGTTGTGCTCTCAGAGAACAGGTTTGAGAGTCGAGTTGCGAAATCATTGGCAGTCTGTTGTGACTGGAGCTTTTCGACGTCTAGCTTTCCTTGTGTTTTTTGTTCCTTGGTTTTAGCTGCGCTGAGGCGGGTGCATATTTTAGCTGCAAGGAGATAATGGTCCGAGTCGATGTTAGGTCCTCTGATCGTGCGCACATCTAAAACACTGGAGGCATGCCGTTCGTCTATCACAATGTGTTCGATCTGATTGCGAGTATTTCGATCAGGAGACAGCCATGTAGCTTGATGCATGAATTATGATTTTTATTAAATACTTAATACTTAATTACTTAATTACTTTTACTTAATTATAAATAATTTGCATTTAGTAGGGTGTTGAAAACGCAGCCTACGATTATTCTGTTCTGAAACATTTTTCGTTAGCAGATTTATTTCCCCCAACTTGCACATATCCCCACTTTTAAGTTGTTAGTGACCTCAGTCGTCCACTAGTTCCTACCCGCCTTCTCCCAGACACTGCTGCGGCCACCACCGCCATCCCAAGGCCGCAGACACCATATAGTCTAGCCGGGTATCCACGGCAGCTTGGAAATCGATCAACTGGTTCGTCATCGCCGATAAACCGGCATGCACCAATCAACAGACTCGTCATGTGCGACTCTTCAGGTATAGATTTAAGCAACCACCAGTTGCTTTTAAATCGATCCACCGATTCAATGTTCATATCCAGCGACATTAGCGAGTTCACCTAATCACTGGGTATTTATTTCACCAACAACCGGTTACTTGGAAATTGATCCATCTTAACCGCCGGTATACAGCAATTCACCAATATGTCATCGGAAACTCCCCGGGTGTCGATTTCATTAACCTTCGGTTGCTTAAAGGAAATAGGTGCCTTCTCTGGCTTGTCTAAGTGTTACCACATTCTTCGACGGAACCCACCTTACATATGTATCAAAGGAATAGCAACAAAAAGGTAACACGCTTACGCTTTCTCCAACATGTTCAAGATGAAATTTTTTGCGATCATCGGCTGCGCGCAACGTTCTCAAATTTCGAGGATAAATCATATGCTCCACATATAATAAAAGCAAAGCAGCGCCTACCTTGAATATCTTGAGGCTCGCGAACTTTACAAGTACTCCTACATTTGAGAATCTCGCGAGACCAGTTCTCGACTTCTCTAGTCTCAAAATTCTCGGTTGTGTACGAGAAGAAATCATAAGATCTGATACAAAGTCTCGAATGTAATTCTTAGGAATTTTAAACTACTGTAATCAAAAAGAGTATTATCAACAGATTTTCAATATGACATTACATTATTATTTAATTAAGACCAAAATGTATAACATAATCTTATACGTAGAAAAAATTGGATTTTCATATATTACAACCACTCTTTTTTCATTCATACAGTTCAATGAAAATATTATCAATGCTGACGTCTATATATGCACATATGTATGTATATGAATGTATTCGTTTTATCAGAGACCAAATATAAAAAATATGTCGATTATTTCGTAAACAAGAAACTATTAAATTTACCGTTGGTTAATTTCATTTAGCGAACTATTTAAAAAAAATTATGTAGCTAACTTTAGGGCTCGTTTGATACTTGGCACATTTTCGCATTTTGGTTGTTTTCTATCTACTACTGTTGATAGTTCACTCACAAATGATATGCTTACTGTAGCCCGATTTTAGAAAACTAACTACTAATAACTTGGACTAATATGTGTTGCAATAAAATCGGCCCATAACGGCTATCTAAAATTATAGGAAATAGTGACAGGGAACACTGTCGTAAGAGGAGACCAAAAGCCACAGACCAGAAAGTTTGGGAGCTGAATAAACGCATATGCGAGGCAATCGAGCTAGTACTGTTCGTATTTGTAACACCCCCTGTACAAATTGGTGGGACGGGACCTATTTGTTTTGTGCTGACTCCGAAGGGCATCTGAAATGCAAATAAGTTTCCACTAAGCAGATTTTCATGGCAGAAGTAGAATCGGAGTGCATGCCAAACACTGTCTAGGCGAGGCCCCGCTTAGAAAAACTCTCAGCAAAAGCACTCAACGCATCGACTGAAGACGTCCCGATCGGTTTGAAGAAATCAAAAGGAGACCGGAGTTGCATGTGAGTCATTAAGCAAGAGATGCATGGACAGCAGATATAGGAAGTGCAAGCTGCAAAAAAAATTTTCACTACGTTCTCTGTTTATGGCTAGAAGGCTCAGGTTAAATCTCCAGCTATTAGCTTTTCATGGCAGAAATACACTCGGAGTGCTTGCCAAACACTGCCGAGGGGCGACCCCGCTTAGAAAAATTTTCTTCTAATGGAAAAACCTTATTTCTGAAATTTTGATATTGCTTTGTCCGGGGTGTGAACCCAGGGCATTCGGTGTTGTAGGCGGAGCACGCTACCATCACACCATTTAAAAAAATTCAGCTTTCGCCAAATACCGACAAATTTATTTAAATTAATTTTCTCTTTAAAATATGTTCGTGCCCTGGCAACATATTAAATTAGCCTCATCCTACATGAGGACTTTCTGCCTTTTGTTTTTTGCTCTTTTCACTTTGTTTGACATAATTTAAATAACTTAAGTGTGAAGATTATATGCTACGATATGGTTAAATTGTTGACAGTTTAGTTTGTATTGCATGACAGGGTAACCCATGTAAATTACTAAGTAATAAAATGCGTGAGTGTGAGTATACCATATAGTAGTTTCATTATAAGTTGGGATAGCGGTAAAAGAGGTATTCCCCTAAGTGTAAGGAATGACATTAAATAAAATGTTGAACATAAGTTTAAATTTATTTGCAAACATAATTGCTCTATTTCAGTCCAGCGCTGATCTAGTAAGCGCGCTAGCAAAGTATAAATTGCTCACACATTGTATTGATTTATTAAGTACTAACTATCAGCACCTGCAAACTTCAATGAAGCTAACGTAATAAACACAGACCACTGGACTTGCTTGATAAATATATAGCAAAGCTTTATTTATGCTTTCCTCACATGTTGCTCAATTTCCATTCAAAGTTACGTCCCTCGCATTTACGTTTGTTTGTTAGTAGAAAATAAAAGTTACTTAGCCGTGCGCAAGTGTGCTTTCGTTAACCGGTTAAATTGCCGTAGCATTTCTTCCACGCCGTCATGAGCAAAAGCATCACACTTATACGCCCTGACGCACAGTGGTGAAGCATTGGCGTATGTAGGAACCTCTGTTTAATAGTATTTGGAGAAATTGGATTTTTGATGTACATCGATGAATTATCGATTTTACTTTTACTATTCTTCATTTTGTATGCATCTAATAACCTCGAGCCACTTATTGGTTTACTTCGTGGTCCTAAAGGGAAATTTAACGATGATTGTGGGAACAATTTCAAACTTTCAAATGGTCAAGAAATGTCTCCCTAAATTACACCGACGTGATCCCCAAATGAACAAGATTTGACCTTGGAATGACTCCCCAATAAAGCTCATATCAGAGCTTCAATGTTGATTTCACGGAACAGTAGCAAAAAGAAAAAGTACAAAATAGATTATAATTTTCAATCACCTTTGTAAACACGTTTTATTAAAAACTATTTCGAATTGCAATGGAGGGGGGGAGGGAGCACATGTCACTCTGGGAGTTAGAGATGGGTGAATATGCTAAATAAAAAATCATAAGTAATATTTTCCTTAATGTAGTCCCCGAAATTAATCAAGAGACCAGCAAATGAAACAAAGGCAGGACAAAAATGTTCGTGCCTGTTAACACTGCCACTCTCTGGGATATTAAGTTACTTGTCACTCAAACATATATGCGTATTAGGGTAACCCGCAGACTTTGTTCTACCCGAAAATTGGTTCGCCTTTATTTAAAAAATTGAGCCCCGCTTCCCATCTTCTTCACTTTTTATCCCATTCTCCACTACTCTACCTTCCATTTTTTTTATAATTCTTATTTCATTCGTCTGCTTCCCACTCGCACACCCACTTCTAATCAAGGTAAACTTCACATTCCCATACCCACTTCTAGTCGTAGTCACACTCCCACTGCAAATTCCGTTCCTTCTTTTACCTCAATCTCCTCACACATACAATTTTTATACCAAATATCGTATACCTGCTTCACCTGGCCGACCGATCTCAATATCATTGTTTGTATAAACTTTTGCGAAATTATAGAAAACTATCGACAGTTTCTAAATCGCTTTCATTTTTATAAATAAGATATAGATAGATATTGGACGACTTCTCCCGTCAGACAATATTCCTCCTTGCGATGTTATTACTTTACCAGCAAACACAAGCATTTGTTATAATGTGGCTTATGCAAACAAAAAAAAAATACTTCTTGGACGAGGTAATCCTCTAGTTCTCTTCCCGTAATAAAAAGTTTCTCAAATATTATCATTGTTAAAGTGGCATCCCTGTACCGAATCCCAAGCCAAAATCACTAAAAATAAGATTTTTTGGAAGGAAAACTTTCTCAAATAATGATCTAGTCACGAAATAACTCTACGTCAAATTTCAACCAAATCTCGCTATAAATTGTTTTATTTAGAATAGATCGGCCTCTGGTCCACTTCACGGAAGGAAAACTTTCTCAAATAATGAGCTAGTCACGGAACTTTTCCGAGAAATCTCTGGTCAAATTCCAATGTCAATCTATTTTTACCCATCTCATCTCGGCCGATTTCGAGGGTATTTCTCATCATGGAAAAATCTTATATGACATATTGGAAAAAGACGATACTCCTCTTCATTTCTAAAGCTTAAGGTATTTGCAGGGAATATAAATACATAGGCCGCCAAAAACTGTATATTTTTAATATCTTTTGAGCTTCTTACCAAAATATTGATTTTTTCGAAAGTTTTGTATGTTTACATAAGTTCTTACTACCGGAATTGAAAATTTTAGAAAATTTTACTCTGCAACACTATTTTTCAGATACACAATTCCAAGATACCAAATGGAGGAAAAACATGGATGTATATGCACGGCGTATACGTAATTTGCTTTATGAACGCTTCATACACTTTGATCAATTTTGAAAATCGAATAACTGTTGAGTTGCGGCTATTCGAATAAACTAAATAAATCAACTATTCAAGTAGTGAACATTGATTTTTAAAGGTGCAAAGCTCTAAAATCAATAGTCGATTATTCGACTAATCGAATAATTCAAATATTTTTAAGAGCCTTTATTATTATTATTATTATTATTAGGCCTGGAAGCACTGGGACCTTTGTATAGAACTATGGTGCATGAACCTTCAGCCTAATTTTGTATGTGGAAGCTTTTGGTGAATCTAAGTACCACTTCAAGTTTTTACTCCATATCACATAGGGATTAAGAGTCACATCAACTAGATCGGAGAGTCTCTACCTAGCCAGAGCGACGCATTCGCAGATAATATAAACCGACGTTCCATCATCCAGCTCACAGAAACGACAAATTTGGGTATCGAATAGATTTAACTTACTTAGGTGATATCGTAGACCACAGTGTCCCGTATAGTATCCAGTGATAGTTCGTAGGTCCTCGCTGCTTAGATTAATGAGTTTGGCTAATACTTTCGTTTCGTACAAACAGTTTGGCCTTTCTTTGTTTTGGACAGTCCATCCAGTTACGTCTGGATTGGTTTGTTTCCCAGTTATTTATGATTTCCCTGGTGTGTACTTTTGTAAGTCCACAAAAGGCCTGTGGACCATAATCTGCTGCTATAGCACCCTGCATTGCTAGGCAATCTGCATGTTCGTTACCTTCATGTCCCTTATGTCCGGACTCCCATAAAAACCTTGGTTTTGGCTTCCAGGTCATTAAGGATTTCAATTCAGTCATCCATCAGCTTGGATTTAACTATGTAGGATTGCAAGGCCCGCAGGGCCGCCTGGCTGTCCGACAAAATGTAGATGGTCTTCGAGGATGAGCGTCTGCGCAGACATTCTCTACAGCAAACTTCTATTGCATGGATTTCTGCCTGAAATATGGAGGGGTAGCATCCCATTGGTATCGGTTTCTTGAATTTCGGCCCATAGATGCCAGCTCCTTTTCTTCCGTCATCGAATTTCGATCCATCCGTGAACTCGTCCTCTGAGTCAGGGTAAATATAAAGATTCTCTGTTTCCCCGTGGGTTCTATCCACAGCGGACACTTCAAAGTTACGTGAGATTCCGAGCTTTGGGGACATTACCTCACGCAGTTGTAATGTGGTTTAGGAGCCTTTAATCTAATAAGCACAGCTGAATATATAACAAAAAATAAACATCACCAAAATGCACAATTTGTAATTTTTGTATATTTGGTCGATATTATTTTGCATAAAATTTTTTAAATTTTGGATTATGAAAACATGTCTATGTACATCTGTAGAGCAGCAGATATGCTTATTATACAAATCATTTGTAAAACCCAATATTAATTTAACACATGATCACATAATGTCAATCATATAAACTCACTATCATAAACATTTACTTTAGTATCAATCTCTAGACAATATTACCGCTTTCAACAACGCGTATGCTTAAAACACTGTTGCACTTACAAACGTAATTTTACTACATCGTTGAGCCATTATCAATTGCGTTTGCATGCCTTTGCCACGCTATAAAGTGGAAGTGGTTGTAAATGCAATGGGATTTACTAAAGTCAACATGGCAACTCACCACCTCATAAGCAAATAACAAACGTCAGACAGTGTGGCGCGCTGCTGACGCACGGCTATCCTACATACCAATCCCTGCTCGCTCTCTTATAACTGTGTTGGTTAGTAGGCTGATGCGTCGCCGCACGTCTGCTTCTATAAATTGTAATTTAAACGGTTCTGCGCCTGAAGTGCTTACTACGTAATTATTTATGAGTCGCCGCTGTTACCATTCGCAAAGCTTATATGGTATATGCCGCATTCCGTTTGCCACTTTCCATGAGGTAGAAATAAATGTATGAACGACAGCATTTTCACCACGTGAAAGCGTTGATGGGATTTAAAATGTGCTATTCGCATTTTTTATTAAACTTTGGGGCGCGTCACTTGACTTAAACTCTCCAACTCTCACATACCTGGATAGAAACAGCGACCATCTGAAAAATTCGCAATGTTCAAGAAACACGAAAAACCGACCGCCTCACTCACAAACGCCCTTGCAATTTATATTTTGTACAAAGCCTTTTCTCGCTGATCAATAAAGATATTGATAAATTGAGTATAGAGAGCGGTAGATATTGAATCGGAGTTTTCGTTGGTACTCGCAACTTCAAAATTTCCGTTTTTTGAGTTAGCTCCCTTTTGATGTAGGTGTGCGATATGAGGGAATGTTTATATAAATGAAGGAGTTCATGTAAAACGCATACTTGCTGGTAGCTCTTTTCAATTTACAAGCATACATCTGTACTTATGTACATAGTACAAGAATTTAAAGTGCAGACATACACATACTTGTGTATGTATGTGTGTGCTTCTGCAGGATTGTATCCGTGTCACGCCGCGTATAATTCAAGTTAAATGACAATTTCTGATTCCGCATTGAGTTATCAAGCAATTACAGAAACCAAAAGTAGCAACATAACTTTCAATATATGTATACTATGTGTGTATGTACATATGTAGATACTCAGTTCGAGCAACAACGGCAATAATGCTAAAAATGCAATGGCAAAACACAAAAGCGCAATAAAAGCTCTGTATAATATAATTTGAAACTTTTGTTGTATGACATAGCGTATGAGTCTCGTCCCATTGCAACAAATCGGCAATTATGTTCGAATGCACGAATGAATATGTATCTACATACGTGTCTGTGTATGTGTGTTTCAATTTGTCAAGTGACGCATAGGCATGGTATTGACAGCAACGGCTAAATATTTTTGTCAAGTGATAATTGTTGCGTAATGGCCTACAATGAAATTTTCTTAAAATATCTACAATAAAAAAGGCAGAGAAGGTTTGAAGGTAACTAGGAAACCTCTACGACCCGTAGAAAAGTTTGAGGTTGCATTACACCGTTTATTACATACCTTACCTAAGTAGGTATAACTTGTAAAGTGATTCGTACTTAAATTGACATTGCACTTAAATTTGCAACAAAATAAAATTTGAATATTTAAGCTCATTAAATAGCCCAAGGCATTCGAAAGCGTTGAGGAAAAGTTCGAATCTTTCGCGGGAAATTCGTTGAAAGTTGATGAAGGCAATAAGTAGCCACAGAATCGATTGAACAAAAAATAAGTTAATTTTAAAGTGGCAATATGACAGAGTCAGAAATTTTGAATTGAACAACGCAACTGGAAAATCTGATAGCTTGAATTTGAATGCTGCGTGCTTCATTTAAACTTAATGGAGGTAATAAGATTGGAGCGATCCTGCAACCCAACCCACATCGTTAAAATTTTGATTATTTTTGTTAGTTAGGTTGAACTCATGAACCTGAGGACCTCACATAGACTGAATGAGTCTAAAGTGCTATTAGGTTGAACTGGCCGGTCAATAAAGACCTCACATAGACTGTGTGTTCATAGTGTTACCAGAATTTGTTTGACGACCAAATGGAAGAAGCTCAATCAGGTGCCAGGACATATGTTATAGAATAACTCCGTCCTCTTCGCAAATACAAGCAGTTTTCTAGGACTCAGCTTAATTTCTTGACCTGGCAAGCGCAGGATACGAACACAGAACGTGCTCAACCGTTTCTTCCGGCAGCTCACATTTCCTACACTTGCTGTGACTGACGAGGCCTAACATATAAGCATTTGACGCCAGAAGGCAGTGTCTAGTCAGTATGTCCATCGTGAGCATTAAGTCTTCTCTCTTTCAGAGATACGAGCCAATATGTGAGTCTAATATCGTGGGCTTTGCACATGATCTTAGAAATTTCGCAGCCCCGCTCTTTTGTCCACGCCTTTCCTGCTTGATGGATCATATGCAACTCCTGTCTCCTTTTGATTTCTCTCAAACGGATTGGGACGTCTATCGCCAAGCGAGTGTTGCATCCTCCTTTGCCAACTCATCGACACAGTAAACAACAGACCCAACCGCTTCCAATAATTTGGAACCTTCTGTGCACACATTTATAGCATATTCTATCATCCGGCACCAACCCTCCTGCTCAATTGTGGCCCCAATATCTCTTTCGAAGCTCAGGCACGGGACCACATACTCCATTTGCCCGATATTATGTGGTACTATACTGCTGCGGCCAAAAGGCCTGCACTTTTCTTTATCGACCAAACTGAAAAAACCCTATCAAAAACAACGACCTAACTATATTACAAAATAACACCGTCTCCATGGCAAATACACGAAGCTTTCTAGGAGCTATACCACTTGCTGCTTTTATATCTGATATCTGTATTACTTCTAATAGCTGGAGTATTAGCCTCGCAAGCGCAGGTTTCCTCTTCCAACCGCGTTTCATTAAATCGGTATAACTCTTACTTTCTTTGACCTAGAGTAGTGATATTTGAAATGTTAATTGATCATACATATATCTCAAAGTCTACGAAAATTAAAATGAAAAATCCCAAAAAGGGTTTTCTGAGTCAATGTGACCTACCGCAAAAACATTTTGTATAGGGAATATGAATCGACATCGAAGTAATTGTTGAAAAGTTTTGAAAAGTGATTGTTTCGTGATAATTTCGGGTCTGATTTGCAATGATTTTCATAAATATGATAGTATTTTAAGATCGTTTCAAGATAGTTTCGAATAAACTCATGGTTGTTTTCATAATCATTTTGGCACCATTGTGGAGCAATCGATATTGTTGTTAAGACCTTTTCTGTAGTATTTCAGGATTGTTTACAGATATTCCGACCAACGTTAAATCTGCTTTGGGCATCATTTTGAGCATGTTTCAAAATTACTTCAAGATTTTTACCATTTCGGAATTCTAAATGTCAATCCGGGATCAGCCTGGATTACGTGAAAGCCCATTTTGGTATTTTTCCAAACCCGTTTCTAAACTATTTGAGTATCTATTGAGATATGCTGTCGGGATAACTTCCGCATAACATCTGGATACCTTCCATCCTGCGAACCAAAGCAGATATTACCAGCCAAGCTCCCAGAGTCAAGTTACTTGACAAATAATATTAAAATACTTTAGACCACTTTTCTTTTCTTGAGACCGTATGAAAAGTTTCTCAGCATAAACTATATGTATTGTGGCTAACGGTAGCATCACTATGCTGTTAATAAACAATCACAACATCAAAAACAGCACGAAGCCACACTTATGTACATATACACATTAAAGCAAGCAGCCACACTTATGTACAAAGCAACAAAGAATATTTCATACACATAACCAGCAACTTGAAGCAGAGAGATTATTTCACTTACATATATGTAGCCGGAAATTGTTACTCACACAAACACTCGCATATGGCTAGAAGAAAAGCACAGACTACGGATATACATGTATATAGCTAAATAACCAAGCATGAGATAAAACTGTTCTAGAAGGTATGTTTGTGAAACGTATAGAGCAAAGGAGAAATAGGCAGCCGAGGTACCAGAGAGTATAAACGCAGCGCAAGCTGAGGAATCAGTAATTAGTTTGATTTTAATACGCTATTAGTTACGAAGTGAAGTATAATTGTGAATTACTACTCCCAAAGTAGTCTAAATAAAGCCATTTTGCAATATTGAATGCACTGCGTGCATTTGTGCCACCTGCCACACGGTGGCTTTTAAACCACATATTAAACCTGCTTCCGATAGACATGCTCACGTTATGTATGTCGACACAAAATGCACTCTGGATGGATACTTAGAATGGGGATTGTAGTATACTTAATTTACTTCTGACAGAAACCTATAATTCGGAAATAGATTGGTATTCCTGCAAACTGCAGTTTGAGGATGGTGTTAACACTATCATTCCAAGCAGGAATGATTGGAAGAGGGACGCAGTTGCAGCTCATAACGGCATACTGATGTGCACCATTGGCTCCGAAATTGACTCAAACGAACGTGGGGGAAGGAGTCTATTCACATTCTCTAGATTTTTCTACGCCATTCAAACAGACGTCAGACTGTAGTGTGTTCCGGAACATAATTCATCAATTCGAATGTTAGCAGAAGGTGCATAGTAATCAGATCTCCCAAAATTCGTTACAGTATTATCACATGCCGTTCGGAGTCAGTATGAGTATTAAAGTCTAGCAATTCGTTGCAAGAATTGGAGGAGAAGCTCGGGCCTTACTAGCCTTTATGTTACTATTATGATTATAAATACTATGAGTTTTGAAAATCTTTCTTTCCCAAGAAGTGTGTGTAAAAATTGGAGGAAGACTATTAAGTAGGAATACCAAGACCAGCAATTAAGGAAATAACCCTGTTAAGTAGTATGAAATATCTGTGACCAAAAATTTTAAATTCAACTGAAAAGCGTGTATCTAGAAAGGGGAACGGAAGGCCTGCATAACTTTATACGCGATGGAAAGGCGACGTTTTATCAAAAATCGGGTCTCAGACCAAAGACGGTGATATGGTTGTATATGACAATAGCGCGACCAGTGCTGACGTATGAATCTACAGTGTAGTGGGAAGATTTTGGCTAAAGCAACAATTTCACCATACTGCAGAAAGTTTAGAGCACTGCGTGTATTTGTGCCCACCACGGTGGCTTTTAAACCACATATTAAACCTGCTTCCGATAGACATGCTCACGTTATGTATGTCGACACAAAATGCACTCTGGATGGATACTTAGAAAGGGGATTGTAGCATACTTAATTTACTTGTGACAGAAACCTATAATTCTGAAATAGATTGGTATTCCTGCAAACTGCAGTTTGAGGATGGTGTTAACACTATCATTCCATGCAGGAATGATTGGAAGAGGGACGCAGCTGCAGCTCATAACGGCATACTGATGTGCACCATTGGCTCCGAAATTGACTCAAACGAACGTGGGGGAAGGAGTATACTCACATTCTCTAGAGATTTCCACGCCATTCAAACAGACGTTAGACTGTAGTGTGTTCCAAGCAGAAGTTCCGGAACATAATCAGTAAATTATCTAGCTTTTCTGACAGCCAAGCAGCAATAAAGGCGCTGTACCATACATTAGCTTGAAGCTAGTAAAGGCATGCAAGCAACTTATAGCTGCGTTAAACAACACTCTGGAGATATACATTATCTGGGTTCTGGGACATAAGATAATCACAGCAAATGAAAAGACTAATGAATTGGCACGCAGGAGCTGAAAGGAAGGAGGTGTGGGCATAATCAGCGTCGAGGTGCAGAAATTCGTAATTTTTACGTGAACAAAGCTTAGAAAAAGTGGAAGAGAGCCACGGACCGTGCAATTAAAAGGGTTGTATGGCGGTATAATAATTAAAGGAGGACAAGGAGTCTAGGCCGATACCATAAATTTATAGCTGGCCGCACCGGTCATTGAACTCTAGGCAAACATGCGGAAAAGATGTATAGGGACGTTGTAAAGTTGCAACTGCAGAAGAGACTGTAGAGCGTTTTCGGTGTAAATATTCAGCTCTAATTAGAACACGTTTAAGATCCTTCGGAAAACCTTTTTTGGAAAATCTGGTTAGATTACCGAAAATATGAATTTCCAATATTCTCAACTTTACATATAAATGGGGCTAGATGTAGCTCATATCCAAAATAGCACTCAGTTGGTTCTATTGACCTTTATGTCCTCAAAACGCCGTTTCATTAGCTATTTGGTAGACCTGGGTCACAGTCATTTTACCCACCTACTACCTAAAATTACATAAAAGTATATACCTCCTTTTTCGTATTTCAATATGAACATTTTAGGCATAAATCAAAAAGTGTTATTATTTTTAATTTCCGACTACATTTTTGGATTTACGAATTTGATAACCATTTTGCTGAGCCACGATCGAATTAAATCTAAGAACACCCCGACTATCCCTACTAACTCACAAAATTTTGCACACAATTTTATTGACAATGGCTTGCCCACAATCACATGTGTGCTATTCCATCATTATCTTGTAAGAAACTCTTTATATATTTTAACAAAAATTTTCTCTTTTTCTTGCGGTTGAGCTTCATTCAACAAATTCGCCTTGTGAATGACTTTTTTGGCCATACATTCACGCTCTCGTCATGTTATAGAAAATTTATATTGTATACATATATGAACACATTTGAAATTGCAGGATTAGGTCACATTCCACTAAAGTAAGGGGGAATCTACACCAGCATTCCTTTTAGTGTACGCAAGTGAGTTTCATACATACTTGTTGTTGAGGTTAAGTGCATAATGAAATTTTAGATCTGAAGTGCTACTCAAGAGCGTGTTGACGCTTGCGGCCAACGTCGTTACCATATAATTCTTAAAGTTTTGTGTGCGTGGTGTGTGTTTATTTACCAGTTACTTCGGAAATATTGCGGAAGTACTAATTTCTTAACTTAATTATCTCTCACAGCTTATCTTCAACGGCATGATAATGCTGTAAGACGAACACTCTTTTGTATGAAATTTTTGAAGACTTGAAAAGGATAAATTGAAACAAGTAAGGAAGGCTAAGTTCCGGTGTAACCGAACATCACATACTCAGCTGAGAGCTTTGGATATAAAATTGTCTTTTTCATGGATACATATAAATGGTAATACTAAAAAGTGGAGTATGAAAATGAACCTAGGGTAACCCTGGAATGTATTTGTATGATATGGGTTTCAAATGAAAGATATTAAAGAATATTTTAAAAGAGAGTGGACCTTAGTTCTAAAGGTGGACGCCTTTTCCAGATATAGGCAGAAAGGGGGACCCAGAATAGACCAGGGTGACCCAGAACATCATCTGTCGGGTACCGCTAATTTATTTATATATGTAATACCAAGAACAGTATTCATACCATGATTCCAAAGGCTTTTGATTTCGCCCTGCAGAACTTTTTCATTTTCTTTTACTTAATATTGTAACGAATTTAGGAAAATTCCCCCTATTTGAAACCTTCTGCTAACGTTCGAAATTCAAAAATGTTGAATAAATCACTCCAATATTCAGTATTGCAAACTAGTCTTTATTTAGATTACGTTGGGATTAGAACAAGTATACTTCACAATTATACCGCACTTTCCAACTAATAGCGTGTTTAAGTCAAATTGATTCCTGATTAATCAGCTTGCGTTGCTTTTATAATTTCCGTTGTCTCTCCAAAGGTCTAGACATTTGACCTTCTAGAACTCTTATAGCTCATGCTTAGTTACAAGTTACATACGTGTATATATGTAGTTTATAGTCATATGCGTGTGTATATGTGAGTAACTATTTCGGCTGATGACCACATGTATGTGTGTGTGAAATATCTCTTCGTCGCCTTCTACATAAGTACTGTTAGCTTTTATGTGGACGTGTATATAGTAGTGGCTGCTTCATGCTTTTGTTGTTGTGTGATTATTTACTAACAGACAGTGATGTCAACATTCGCCACAATATGGTAGGTTTCACACCCATTTTACAAAGTTTTTTCTAAAGTTATATTTTGCGTTTAAAAACCAATCCAATCACCATGTTTCATCCCTTTTTTCGTATTTGGTATAGAATTATGGCATTTTTTTCATTTTTCGAAATTTTCGATATCGAAAAATTTGGCGTGGTCAGTCGGATTTCGCCCATTTTTAATACCAAGATAAAGTGAATTCAGATAAGTGCGTGAACTAAGTTTAGTAAAGATTCATCGATTTTTGCTCAAGTTAGTATTTTATTGCACTGGAGTTGAATGTTGACATAATTTACTTATAAGCTGTAAAGATATTAAATTTTTTGTTAAAATTTTACTAAAAGATTTTTTTTTTAGTTTTGCTAATTTTTATTTAGAACACACAAAGTAATAGGAGTAACGTTCCTGCCAAATTTAATTATGATACCTTCGACGACTGCTAAATTACAGCTTGCAAATTTTTTTTTAAATTACCTTCTTTTAAAAGCGGTCGGTGCCACTCCCATTGTCCAAAATTTGACTAAGTTTCTATTTTGCGTCATAAGGTCAACCCACTTACCAAGTTTCATTACTTTATCCGACCTTGATAATGAATTATCGCACTTTATCGGTTTTTCGAAATTTTCGATATAGAAAAAGTGGGCGTGCTTATAGTCCGATTTTGTTCATTTTAAAAGACGGTCTGAGATGAGTTCCCAGGAATATACGTGCCAAATTTCATAAAGATACCTCAAAATTTAATCAAGTTATCGTGCTTACGGACAGACGGACAGACGGACGGACATGGCTAAATGAATTTCTTTTTTCGCCCAGATAATTTTGATATATAGAATTTTAAATCTATCTCCATTAGTTTATGCCGTTACGCGAACCGTTATGCGAACAAAATTAATATACTATGTGAGCTTTGCTCAGCTGAGTATAAAAATATATATGTACATATTTGAAAGAGTAGCTGGAATTGTGGTAAGTTTAGTATGTATTTATTAGAATAGAAGCTATTACAATAGAAACAAAAACGTAATACTTAGTGACCAATTGTAAAGCGAGCAACGGGATTTTCATATGGCTGAGTGGTTAAAGGCATCTGCCTTTACACTGGTATGAATGTTAGATATTCGGGTTCAATACTCAGCTCCAGAAAAGCTAGCTGATGAATAAGTGAAATTCAGAAACATATCCTGGTAACCATCCCCGTTTGTAAACTTTACAATTTTTCTCTAATATCAATAACAAAACTAACTTTTAATTTACTACGAAACAATGCTATTACTTGGTTGCAAATTCATGCCCAAACATGAAGTAGACGAAAGGTAGTAAGAAGTTGTCAATCTATCCAAACAAATTCTATAAAGGAATCCTTCACAAAATCATCTATTAACTTGTAAAGAAATTAACGATTGCATTTGAAAATTCATCAATTTCCAACTAATAGCTATTACCTGAACAATTGAGTGACACTTTGATATGGCTTACAACTACTCAACAAGTTTGGGAAAATATGTGCATGTACGCGTATGCACAAACCCAGTAGAACATGAAATAAGGTATCTTCAAACAAGAAATAGACAAGTGGTCCCTCTCTACTCCGATGTGAAGGCGAAGTCACATCAGGAAATCAGACAAAGCGATTTCTTTAATCTAAGGCTGGTGAAGGTAATTCTAGCAGCAGATATATACCACGATGGTACGATCTGTTATAAGAACGTACAAATTGCTGAAGAATGCTGCTGGTATTGATATTATTGGCCTCAAAAAAAGTGCCATTAGTCCTGTTTTTTAGGGCAAGTCGAAGTATTCGCTGTCATCTTAGGCAAAATCGGCTGATTTGTACCTTGGTAGCCACGTCGCTGTTAACGGATATAAATTCGAGAGTGTGGGGGGCTTTCCTTGCTGGGAACCAGCATTAACTGCAAATACAATGGCAGCTTGGAAATCAAACGGAGAATGACTCTTATCTAGTACTGTAAAGATCTGTCTGGCGTACAAACAAAACGCCCTATACGTTGCACATCATACCTGTCCTGGTATATGGCTTCAAATGAAAAGTTCTGTAGACGATTTTTGGTCCTGTCAGTGAGGCCGACAGCGAGTATGAAGTATTTAAAATGATAAACTGTATGTTATTCACGCAAGTGTTAAAATTCTGCAACGAACGAATTCAGAGTTTATTGTCGACACCCGTAATCGAAAGCAAGGGCTTGTCTCCAAAACAAAAATGTGACAAGCGATGGCGGAAAATCGTTCAAATATGTATCAAGGAGGAAAATTCTACTGAATCGGGAGAAGCAGGTGGTAGAAAACTTGATATCCTTTAGAAGTCCCAATTAAAATAAAAATAAATGTAAGGCGCGATAACCTCCGAAAAGATCTGAGGCTGAGCTTCTCTTCCAATTTGCGTCGTGCTCCTCTTGATTTTCCCTACAAATTGGCCGGAGGGGGCGGAGAAGTCCCAATTGGTATATGTTATTGACAAAATAAGGGTGGCTTCCGGGAGTTTTTACGAAACGTCCAAAGCCGCCTGGGCGGCTAGCGGTCAGTCAATATGAATCATGACGACAAGAGTTTTTTGTTTGGAGCTTGCTATTTTATAAATTACTTTTTTGTATGTCCTTTCGTTTTCCGCTTATAAAGAAAGTAAAGATATTTATAAAAGCTTCATCATTACATACGTCACTAGTTTGCGAAGCTTATTCCACCACTTGATTGGGAATTAAATATGTTTAATTATTACGGAAGCTAACCCCAAGCGGCATATATAGGGTAAGATCGGCCACCTATGGACGGTTACCAAGTAATTTTTTACTTCGAGGAATATCATCTTTCAAGCCAACACTTTCAAAACGGCCACAGCTCAAGCCTTACCGGGGGTTAATTCAACTAAAAAAACGAAGGAAGACGACCCAGGAATTCTATTCTCTGGCGTTTTACTCAGTCTTGTCCCATTAAAATTTCGCAGTAGCAGCCTTTTAGGAAACATCCGAAATCGTTCGTCCCGCAGATTATATTCCTCCGACTCCCTCTTCCAAAAATACTGGAAATATACCAATAATATGATATGTCTTCCTCACACCGCCCGTTCGTGACCACCCTCAACGATGGCTCAAAACTTAGTTATACAGGTATCTACTCTCCAGTTCTGCATTCCATTGCAGTGTGACAAGTCCGAGACAAGTTACTCTAACTGTCAAACAGCGACCAAAGTTCATCGTTCATCTGCTTGTACTATCGAGGAAGCTTATGCCAAATAAGCACTAAAACCCACTTGTAAGGTGTTCAGATGAACTTGGCTTTATAGAAGTGAGAACTGGAATGAATTTCGAGTATTCCTTAATCGCTTCTGCTTGGGATCATTTAATGGTGTATCAACGGGAATATACCAGATAAGAGAAAACCGCGAACGCATAGCCATACCAACCAATGGTTTGTCTATTACCAGGTACTCTAATCTGGCTATTATGCATATAGATTGCCGGAATTTAATTCTGATGAAATTGAGGACATTGTGTGCTGCGTTAGATGAACAAATTTATTCAGGTAATCAAGAGGTTGGATAGGTAAGGCCCTTACGACGCTAAAAGAGGCGATTGGAAGACTTTGAAGTCTCAACGTGATGATTTCATATCACTTCCGAGACGGTTGGGCATAGGACCTAATTGGTGCTATTTTCCGAAACTTACCAAATCAATACCGGCACAATAGTTACAAGAGGCTGAAGGAGGTTCCGAACACTCTAAATAAAAAGGGCAAGGGGAGGACGACGACGTCACGACGAAGGTGCTGGAGGGGGACAAACAGCCCAATGGTGCTGCGAGTCCTATAGATAAACCTCCAACACAGTAAAGTGGCGTCGATCGAACTCCTCCTAACCCTTGTGGAGGGTTTGTTTGACCTGGCGCTGATCCAGGAGCCGTGGCTCTCATCGGGAGGAAAGGCTACTGTACTTAGCGCGCGCGGATTTGGCGTTTACTATGCGCAAACGGAAGGACGGTTGCGAGCTGTAGTAATGGTAAAGAAACAGCTGCATTCATATCTGCTGCTTAACTACACTACTGAGGAACTCGTAGTGGTGGCCTTTGAGCAAAGGAATAAGCAGGCACTTATCTTGGTATCCTGCTACATGACCCATGCTGCGGTGGTTCCACCGATGGAGTGCAAGGGGCTAGTACAGGACGAAGGGCGCAAAGGGTGGTTGGTAATAGGCGCGGATGCAAATGCGCACCACAATGCGTGGGGAGGAGCAGATACGAACGAGAGAGGCGAATATCTATTTTGTTACATCCTGCAAACCAATTTGCAGATAGTCAACAGGGGAAATGTCCCTACATACATTGGTCCAACATCCAGCAATATTTTGGATATTACACTGAGCTCAGAACGTGATATATGAAGGTATGATTGGATCGTTCATGATAGACCATACTTCTCCGAACATGGGTATATCAGCTTTGGCATCACCCTAAAGAGGGTAGATAAGGGAGGAACCTTTAGAAACCCTGGGTCAACAAACTGGACTAAATTCCAGAAACATGTAGAAACGAAAATGGGGCAATCCAAAGAGGTTGTCAATGTAGAAGAACTGGAAGAGTCTAATGAATTCCTAACAAGGACGCTTATGACTGCGTAAAACAAAGTTTGCCCTCTAAGAAGATTCAGAGGAAAAGCAAAGCCGCCATGGTGGAGCAATGAGCGAGTCTTCTAAGAAGACAGGCAAAAGAGATGTTTAAGCTAGCAAAGGCCGCGGAAAGAGAAGCGTGTCGGCACGAGTACAGGGATTTACTGTGGATTTACAAGCGTGAAATTTCCAGGGCGCAGAGAGTTTTATGGAAAAGTTTCTGTACGGACATAGAGTGCACCAGCGAAACAGCACTGTTGAGAAAAGTCCTAGCAAGGGGACTAAAAGAGAAAGAGAGGGTGGAATGGTCACGTAATAGTGTGGAATCCCTTGAGGTGCTTCCCGATGCACATTTCCCATCGGGAGATGGTTTAGAAGAGCCAGCAGACAGCACTCACAATTCGATCACGGAGCGGGTAGTGCCGGGCTTGGTGACCGATAATAAGATCGAATGGGCAATGCAGACGTTTTCTAAGTTTAAGTCGCCGGGCCCAGGTGGTATATTCCCGGTCATGCTACAAGTCTCAAGTAGGGCGGTCATGGAATGGCTTAAAATAATATTCGATGGGTGCATAAGACTGAATCATGTACCTCATTATTGGAGAACTGCTCGTGTAGCTTTCCTACCAAAGCCGGGGAAGATCGGTCAAGTGTATCCCAAAGATTATAGACCCATTAGTTTAACATCATTTCTGCTCAAAACCTTTGAGAGGCTGATAGATGTGTACATAAGTTCCACCGTGGATGAAAAGCTGCTCTCCACAACACAACATGCGTACACCAATGGCAAGTCGGAGTGTTCTTAGACATTGCCGGTGCTTTTAATAATATTTCCAAATGGGCGATTATGGATGGTGTTAATTACATTAAAGTACATCCTGCCTTAGTCAGATGGATCCGCTGCATGTTAAATTGCAGAAAGATTACATCACAATTGGGATTGTACGAGGCCACGAAATCAGTGGACAGGGGCACGCCGCAGGGAGGGATGCTATCACCTCTGCTGTGGACGCTGGTCATTAATCAACTGCTCAAGCAATTCGATGAAGGACCCGTAAAACTTACGGCTTACGCAGATGACGTTGCAATTGTCATAAGTGGAAAGTGCCTTCCAACGATTAGTTCTTTGATGGATCGGGCACTTCGGGATATTCATACCTGGCCATCAAATGTCGGGTTGAAAGTCAACGCGGATAAGACGGATATGGTCTTGTTTACAAAGAGGTACAGGAGGAGAGGATCAAGCCTAAGTTAGGAGGGGTGAGCTTACAGGAGAAACCTTGCACAAAGTACCTAGGAATCATCCTTGACAGTAAGCTTTCATCGAAGCTCAATGTGAAGGAGATGGTGAAGAAGGCTTTAACGGCACTTTATGCATGTAAACGAATGCTGGGGTGTACGTGGGGCTTATCGCCCCCTCTTTCTCAGGAGGGTTTTACAGTGATTGTAAGCCTCATTGTGAATTCATACAAGTGGCGAATGTTTGACAAAAACGTTCGCAATAGTAAACAGAATCGTTCACCTGCCCAATCCCTGTTCGATTTCTTAAATTATTTGCTCAATAGTGTTTTTAAAAAATTTTTGTAGACGACGACGGCAATAAACCCATTATTTACATATTCTAAAATGTTTGCTTAACTGGCTGCTCAGATTTTATCTGCTAACTAGATTTTGGAAATATGTATTCTGACTTTCTGTGTACACATTTACAAGAAAAGCTGATTTGAGACACAAATGCGCAATTCATGGCACTTCCATTTAATAAAACGAGCAAAAAACAAACCTTTGGTCCATTCTCTGGCCATTCGCGATAGCCATTTTCCCTGTCAGCTATTATTTGACAGATAGGTATGGCAATGGAAGAATAGAAAAAAGGAGTAGGATCTGCGGTATACTGTGCTGATCCGGAAATAAATAGATCCTACAGGCTGCGGGATTACTGTAGTGTTTTCCAAGCGGAGATATTAGCCGTAACCAAAGCAGTAGAAACCCTGGAAGAAAATAGCCTAAGCTGCGCTCGTGTTAACTTTGATATTGACAGTCAAGCAGCAACTAACGCAATAATCTCGCATAGCACAGCATCTAAATGCGTGTTAGAGTGTAAGCAGTCCCTGGAGAGAATCGGGACAGTGAGAAGCATACATCTATATTGGGTCCTAGGGCATATGGGAATAGATGGGAATGAAAAAGGGATGAACTAGCTAAAAAGGGCGCATCCCTTGAAGCTTCCTCCGTAGACGTCACAATTAGACAGGGCGAAATTAAACGAAGGCGAGAGGTGAACATGATCGACCAAGCAGGAAAGACGTGGGTTCACGCGCGGGGCTGTAAAGTGTCGAAGATTATGTGAAGGTCTTACAACCTTAGACTAACAAATTTGCTTCTATCTTTAACAAGTAAGGAAGGCTAAGTTCGGGTGTAACCGAACATTACATACTCTCAGCTGAGGAGATGAAATAAGAGAAAATCACCATGTAGGAAAATGAACCTAGGGTAACCCTGGAATGTGTTTGTATGACACGCGTATCAAATGGAAGGCATTAAGGAGTATTTCAAGGGGAGTTCTAAGGGTGGACGCCATTTAGGGACATCGACATAAAGGTGGACCAGAGGTGACTCTAGAATTTGTTTGTAGAATTTGTTTGTAAGATATGGGTATCAAATGAAAGGTGTTAATGTGTATTTTAAAAGCGAGTTGTGGTAGTTGTGTATGTGAAGGCGTTTTCGAGATATTGACCAAAATGTGGACCAGGGTGACCCAGAACATCATCTGTCGTTTACCGCTAATTTATTTATATATGTAATACCACGAACAGTATTCCTGCCAAGATTCCAAGAGCTTTTGATTTCGCCCTGCAGAACTTTTTAATTTTCTTCTACTTAATATGGTAGGTGTCACACCGATTTTGCAAAGTTTTTTTCTAAAGTTATATTTTGCGTCAATAAACCAATCCAATTACCATGTTTCATCCCTTTTTTCATATTTGGTATAGAATTTTGGCATTTTTTTTTCATTTTTCTTAATTTTCGATATCGAAAAGTGGGCGTGGTCATAGTCGGATTTCGGCCATTTTTTACACCAACACAAAGTGAGTTCAGATAAGAACGTGCTCAAATTGTCGTGTTAACGGCCGACCGGGAGGACAGACGGTCGACTGTGTATAAAAACTGGGGGTAGCTGCAAAACAGTTGTCGTCCTAGAATCTAAGCCACTACCAAATTTCACTAGGATTGGCAAATTTTTGTTCGACTTATGGCTTTGAAAGTATCCTAGATAAATTAAATGAAATAGGGCGGAGCCACGCCCATTTTGAAATTTTCTTTTATTTTTGTATTTTATTGCAACATATCATTACTGGAGTTGAATGTTGACATAATTTACTTATATACTGTAAAGATATTAAATTTTTTGTTAAAATTTGACTTACAATTTTTTTTTAAGTGGGCGTGGTCGTTCTCCGATTTTGTAAATTTTTATTAAGCGTACATATAGTAATAAGAGTAACGTTCCTGCCAAATTTCATCATGATATCTTCAACGACTGCCAAATTACAGCTTGCAAAACTTTTAAAAACCAAAATTCTACTAATTTTCTATTCTGGGTCATAAGTTCTACTCATCTACCGAGCTTCATCGCTTTATCCGTCTTTAGTAATGAATTATCGCACTTTTTCGGTTTTTCGAAATTTTCGATATCGAAAAAGTGGGCGCGGTTATAGTCCGATATCGTTCATTTTAAATAGCGATCTGGGATGAGTGCCTAGGAACCTACATAACAAATTTCACAAAAATACCCCAAAATTTACTCTAGTTATCGTGTTAACGGACAGACGGACGGACATGACTCAATCAAATTTTTTTTCGATTCAGATGATTTTGATATATGGAAGTCTATATCTATCTCGATTCCTTTATACCTGTACAACCAACCGTTATCCAACCAAAGTTAATATACTCTGTGAGCTCTGCTCAATTGAGTATAAAAGGAGAGGACTGTAGACTCATGAGGGATATTCTGACTGGACACTGCCTTCTGGCGTCACATGTCTTTAAATAAGGCTTGGTCAGTGATAGCAGATGCAGGAAGTGCGGGCTGGAGGAGGAAACGATCGAACACGTTTTGTTCTCTTGCCAGACTAAGACTCCAGTTATTAGGAGTGATACAGCTTTTAGATCTACAAGCAGCAAGTGGCTTAAATCCTAGGACGGAGTTATTCTATAACATAGGTCCTGGTTTTTGATAGGATTTTTCAGTTTGGTCGTTAAAATCAATTTCTGGTAAACCTACGGACTTATTCAGTCTATTTGAGGTCCTCATGGACCGGCCAGTTCAACTTAACCTAACCTACCAAACCAATAGCCCACATGGGACCATCAAAATCGATAAAACATGCAAAACTTTCGCGGAATCTCCTTATCCCTACAACGTTTAATATCACAACAACAAAAACAGCAAGCAGGCACGCTTATGTACAAGGCAACGAAGAATATTCCACACAGATAACCAGCAGCTCGAAGTGAAGAGATATCTCACATACACACATGTAGCCATCAGCTTTTTTTTTTTTTTTAGCCATCAGTTAAGAGCAGAAGTTGTTACTCCTACATATACACGCATATTAATAAATAACCAAGTATGCGATAAAACTGTTCCATGTTCGTGAAAAGTCTAAACCTTAGGAGAAATATGCGAACGAGGCAACAGAGAGTATAAAAGCAGCGCAAGCTGAGGAATAACTAATCAGTTTGATTTAAACACGCTATTAGTTGTGAAGTGAAGTATATAATGGGTCGATTTTTATAAACGTGGCACTCTGCTTTACCAAGCACTATAAAGCAATATTTTTGTGAAATTAAATGGATTTTGCTCTGACTCACCCTCTTGTAGGAAGATGATTCCATTGAAGACCATGTTCTTCCAATATTTTCTCGGGGAACTAGTCCAGCTGAAATGAGGTACTTTTTGATGCAAATTAAAAAAACAATACTAGTTTTCGTCGCAGGCATGCCAAATGTGCTAGCCTTCGAAACAAAAAGTGAACTGTTCTAAGGTACTATGCGGATTTTGAATTTTGTTTGTCTTCCATGAGCACGTTTACCCTCTCGTGTTCGTAGGGAGAGACGAAATACATTTAAAGCGAGTTTAAAAGAGCTAAAAGATCAAATATAGAAAAGTTGAGAGTAAGTGCGAGTAATACCACAAAACAATGGAAGTACTCACAGATTGCTCAAATAAGGACCAGAGCTTATGTTCTACGGGGAATATTTGTGCAATGAGCTTGATTACTTCTACTTCGTAAAGTAAGTACATAACATATTTACTTATATACATGGATTTACCTACATACGAAGGTATGCATACGTGCATATAAACTGACCTAAGCACTTAAGCAACTAAAGGGAAAAGTTTATCTCAGCCCGTCACTCAGTCAATCCGACAGGCTAACTACATCGCATGCACTCACCCAAGTGGTTAAGACGAAATATTGATAAGTGAGCTAAGTGACAGCAACATGCAAAAATAAAAGAATGAAATAAAACACAACACTTTGATAGAAATTGCGGTCGTTTATATTTGTATATATTTGTATACAACTTTCTTATTGAAGTGTGTGTGTGGGGGTGAAAGTACAAGGAAATCTTAATTTGAACAGAAAATGGTTGTGGCTATAAAAGGCCAACTTAAAATGAAGAAAAGTAGAAGCAACACTAAGACATTGCAGACAAATTTAATTTAATTGTAGGAAACAGCAAAATCAACACCGCAACATTGCAAATATAAACAAAAAATTTTGCCACGACAAAGGCAATTGTACAACGTGATTGGACAACGTTTCGACGTTGTTCTGTAGAAGTCGTCGAGCTGAACTCGAAATGACTTAGAAATAAAGGAGTTTTAGTAATTGAAAGAAAGGACTTATACTCTAGAATAACTGTGTTCTCTTGGATAATACCAGGGGTTGTAAAGGACCTAGCTTAATTGCTGCCTCGAGATCAGGCAACTCTGCTGCCCCTAATAACTTGAGCCTTGACCTAGCGAGCGCCGGACACGGACACAGAACGTGCTCAATCGTTTCTTTCTGCAGCTCGCACTTCATAGACCTGCCGTTACTGACGAGGTCTAAGTTATAAGCATGTTATCGTGGAATACGAGTACGAATTGAAAAATATGTATGAGGCCTAGTTCTCCCACAACCTGTCACGCCAAAAGTCACCGCTCTCTTAGACACGTCTACAAAACCTAATTGTTTGCATAAAATTAAGACTTACTAAAAAGGGTTTGAGATCAATTCTACCGAAAAATCTTTAAAGATGCTAAAGAAATAAGTTGTGCAAAATGTTTCATAACTTCACATTGAAATAAAGTTGAAACTTGATACTTAGTTTCGATCACCATTGAAATGTAAAACAAGGAGAACAACAAAATCTTGTTGGTGCACAGGTCTAGATATTTAACAAAATGTATAGTCCAAATGGAACCCTGCAATTAGTTTTTCAAATAACTTCCAATTGAGCTACAAACCTAACATCTTCTTGGCATCTAGTTGAGAACCCGATGACAATGCATTAAATAAAAATTATACGATAGGTGACGCCCAGGCGAGATGTTTAGAAACTTTCTACCAAATAGGGGAATTTAACGATTGATTTTTATATGACATCTTAGATAAGTTTAACATCGTATGACAGAGGGCAAGAGAGTCAAAGTTCTGCTAGTGGAAAAGAGAGGTGAATCTAGCGATACATTTTGAAAAAACTTACCACTGAGCTGAAGACGAAAACCTTTACATATGGTCCAAAGCACGGAGCAAAGAAAGGGGTAAAAATATGGCGCATGGCCTGAACATCTGCTCTGTAAGTTCTGTTTAGTCCACCAGCGCATTTGCATCTTGTCGCGGAGTCAATACTGATAGCCGTGATTTCGAACAAGTAAAGGACTTTGTTAATACGGAAACCAACATTAACACCAACAAAAACGTCTGTCTAGAAATACAACAAAGAATCGTGAATCAAATGCCAGTCTCTACTGAGGAGGTAATTGAAAAGTAAATTACTCTCTCGGCACACTCGTGCTCGTGCGGAAAATGGTGCTCCACAAATCAGTTATTCTACTCCTCCAGCTACATGATGCAGAAGATTTGACCAATACAAAGTCAGATGAGGTGCTTATGGGAATCTCTATCTAAGAAGATTTCATAATGAGCTTTCTGCAGACATGAACGTTGTAATTAAAACACAACAGAGGGCGGCCAATACTCCGCTGAAAGAACTAGATGGAAAGCGATTAGATTTATCTTTGCCTTACTAATTTGAGCCAGCTAGCCCAGCGTACATTCGACTGTCGGTAGTTGTGGGACGGCTGCAGCCATTTACATAGTTTGGCGCCTTTTAAATAAGTAAGTAAGTCGAATAAATGCATGTTTTCTTGTCTATCTTACGAAATTTAAGCTCATTTGAATTCGAAATAATTAAAAAAAATTTTAAGTCAAACGGTTTTATTGAAAACAATATTTACATGAGGAATAAATAATACTAAAAGCTAGAAAGTAATTAGGTAGGTCCTAGGTATTAGTCATCTCACTCCTCGTCAATCTAGGGTGTTGATCAGCGTTGGACGCGCCATATTTCTATTGATAGTCGTAAGTAAGACCAACTGAACCTTAATCAGGTTATGGTACGCCTCACATTTTTAGAAATTTCACGCGCCAAACGCTTTTATTTATTTATCTGATTAACGCCCTAGATTGATTAAGAGTGACTAGTACCTAGGACCTATCTAATTATTTTCTAGCTGTTAGTATTATTATTACTTAATTTTAGTATTGTTTTCAATAAAACCGTTTGACTTACATTTTTTTTTAAATACTTTATTTTCAAGTTTTAGTCTTTATTTAATTGCCTATTAATTCTAATTATATTTAGTTCATTTAGTGTCTCATTATTACAAGGACTCTTTCCTGACAACTTGTTACAATCTAAGTCCCCAATACATAATCCTTCCAAAGACTTTACTCGACTTAGCGCCACGTATGCTTATCCCCCTCCTCGAACTATTATTATTTCATTGTCATTGGGTTCTGAACTCTATTCCAAGTTTTAAGCTTGTAGCTTATCGGGAAGTTACTTAAATTTTAATTACAATTCCGTTACACAAAGTCAATCTAAATAAAACCGTTTAAAAAAATATAGATTTTGACTCCTGGTGCTTCATTGCTGCGAATACTCCCAAATTAGTTAAGTCCTGTTTACTCCATATTAGCAAAAATAAGTATAACACTAAACCAAGACATTTATCTATATACATCATCCTTATGGGAAAAATCCAGCAACCAAAAACCGTTCTCCGTATGTGCTCTTGCATTTCTAGCGCTTTGTTACTCAATTTCCGATAAATAGATCATTGCTCGTTACATTAAGTCCACATTACGACAGTAAAATCATTTGCAACATAGTCAACAAAAAGTATAAATTCCATCAAAAACAAACAACAAAATGTATATAAATTTATACAGGGTGTTCAAAAAATCATGTTTGTATATAAAAGGCTGATGTAAAAAAAATATCGCCTAAAATCGCATTGTTTGAGTTTACTTAAAGTTTTTATAACTTTCTGAAATAGAAACCATTTTTGGCTGTTTTTTTTTATACTGGGGGGATAACAAGACAGCGTGTGGATCGAAACAGGAGCTGAATTTTAAAAATTTTCTTTATCGAAATGGGAAACGTAAAAATTTAAAGTTAGAAAAATAAAGTAGCCCTGTGAAAATTTGAGCAAAGAATATTAGCGATTTCTTTTTCTTTATACATATGTACATATCGGTAAAAATGGCTGTCGCAGAATGCCACTCTTAATAAAATTATGAATCTTCGTCGTTTTGAACACCCTGTATCACAGCGGCATAGAAAAGCTTGTGATCGTCATGTTAAATGAGACATAGGATACACAGGCCGACAGCAAGCAGTAGTAGACAGTGAAAAGCAAAAAGGATAAGTGGAAATAATACAGAGTTTATTATACATACTACATACATATGTACCTTCTAGTGGTATGTAGGAATGTATGTACATTGTTAGATATTTTATATGTAGCAAGTTGGTTCGAAATTTTAGACACTACACATCACGTGCAATTAGTGGCGAATCAATATGTGGCATTTCGAAACATAGCGTTCCTTAATATGCCACGTTTATAAGTAGACAAATCGAAATTTACTATATGTACATTTTTTTGGAGGAGCGATATATGTACATATGTAGGCACTTAAGCCGAGTAGGTTTAGTGAATGGAACTGCTATTTTGGTTGACTGTTTGATTGGTGAGTGAGCAGAGATATACGCCGCCGATAAACGCCGTCGCCGCCGCCGATTTGATACGTTTTTCGCACGCCGCCGCCGAATGTCAAAAATATCGGCACGGTACTATATTTTGTACTGTTGTTGTTATTGTTGTTGTTGTGGTGGTTGTTGTTGTTATTGTTGTTGTAGCGATAAGGTTGCTCCCCGAAGGATTTGGGGAGTGTTATCGATGTGATGGCCCTTTGTCGGATACAGATCCGATACGCTCCGGTAACACAGCACCATTAAGGTGCTAGCCCGATCATCTCGGCAACGATATATATGGCCACAATAAACTTTCAGGCCATCCCTCCCTCCCCACCCCCAAGTTCCATGAGGAGCTTGGGGTCGCCAGAGCCTCGTCTGTTAGTGAAACAGGATTCGCCGCGGATAGCTGAGGTTTACAATTGTGTTTGAAGAAGCAGTATATTGCGCTGGCAACCTGAAGGGTTGCGCTACACAGCCCCTTGAATCTGGTATTTTAGTCGCCTCTTACGACAGGCATACCTACCGCGAATATATTCTGACACCTAACCCGCTGGGGTAGTTTTGTGCTCTTTTAAGCCTGTCTAGCTATTTATTGTTCACCTCGAAAATTGGCCCGATATGGTGGAAAGGGTATTAAGGGATGCGAATCACTGCCAGTTATAAAAATCCAATTGCGAAATTTAACACTTTATAACCATTCACAAGTTATTTGAGAAAACATGCGCTTTCAATATCAGCTTAACACGGATTTCGCATCACCGAATTCACCAAGTTATTAAATCAAAGAACTTAACGAATATAATAAATGTAAATGCCCAGTTCGCATAATTTTTTCATAAAATTAATAAAGTACAATGAATTTAAATAAAGTTTCCCAAGTCGAACATATTTTCAAATTGTACTTAAGAAGCGGCCACCGTGGTGTGATGGTAGCGTGCTCCGCCTATTACACCGTATGCCCTGGGTTCAACTCCCGGGCAAAGCAACATCAAAATTTTAGAAATAAGATTTTTCAATTAGAAGAAAATTTTTCTAAGCGGGGTCGCCCCTCGGCAGTGTTTGGCAAGCACTCCGGGTGTATTTCTGCCATGAAAAGATCTCAGTGAAAACTCATCTGCCTTGCAGATGCCGTTCGGAGTCGGCATAAAACATGTAGGTCCCGTCCGGCCGATTTGTAGAGAAAATCAAGAGGAGCACGACGCAAATTGGAAGAGAAGCTCGGCCTTAGATCTCTTCGGAGGTTATCGCGCCTTACATTTATTTTTTTTATTTTACTTAAGAAGCTAAAAAAGCAAGCTACCCGAAAAAGGTGCCGAATTTGATATCCCGATTGGCTGAAAGAATAAGCGAAATCAGTGATGCAAAATCCTTTAGTAGGCTCCAGTGATTGAAATTATCCTATGAAAAGATTCTCAGCTCATACTTAAGTTGCATATATCTTCAACACGTATGAGAATGGTTTGAAAATTACTTTATTTGCTGAACTATAACATAGCGTTGGAGATCTTAATTTTGTCTTTCACACTTCATCATTTAAAACTCAAGTCCCCCCGTTTGAAATTTCCTAAAGTTGGCAGCCCTATCCCCAACTAGTACCTTGGAATTAATCACATTGGATATAGTCTATCAACCATGTTTAAATATGTCCAAAACGTGACGGCTCCTGTTACAAATGTGAATACGTTGGCACATTTTTTAACCAGGTTGGGCTATGTCCTTTGGAAGAACACTCAAAGTGGCGAAGCAAAAGCTTTCTCGACACAGTCGAAAAAATTACCGGGTGTTCTACTACCCCAACATAGGGGCTCTTATATCATAAGGCCAGAAACGAAGACTATTGAGGTCAATGTATCGAACACAAACGTCTGCATTTTAAAACTTTTATCCACGGTCCTTGTAAACTTTAAATTATGTAGATGCGCCAAGGATTTTACGATTTTCACCCAAGTGTTACGCAATGATGTCCACATAGACTGCTTTTGATTTCGAGGGCGGTATCCTTGGCCCAATAGTTACTCTCTAAGGTTTCAAGGCATTTTTTTGGTGTAGCTCGGAAGCATATCGCGACAAAAACATCCGTCAGAAAGTCTTCGGAGCTACACCTAGAGCTTCTAGGAAAGTAGCGTCGACGAAGGTATGAGTTCGAAGTCGCAGTCCTATGGCTTTTGTGCTGGCATATAGTATAAGGGCCAGGATGCGTGGTAGCGACTGGTGGTCAGGATTGCTACTGTTCGCACGCCGGGAATTGTAGCTCATAAAAACAGCCGAAAAAACTGAAGGCGCCCTTTGGCGCGATCCACAATAAGCCAGCATTGATGCTAATCGTTAAAACTGTGCCACGAGAGTCATGTCTATTATTAGATAATTGATAGCAACCGTAAGTCGCTTTTGTGCATGACCAGCATGTAGCCTCAAATGATTTAAAGAAATCGTGGCGACGACGGGTATTAGAGTTAGCCCAGAACATCTCCTTCGGTGCAACTACGCTACAAAAGTATGACCACTTTAAGTATTTCTCCCTCTCTCCGCAAGGAGCTACTCCCGAAATTTTTGAACGATCCACGAGATTTTGAGGCAAAAACCGCTGATCTTTCCGAAATGGCCGAAACGTCGATTTCCTTAAATACATATAAACATAACCTTCCCAAATATCATTTTTTTTAATTTTCGCTTTAAAAGTCTCATCCGCAAGTTAATGATATTGTTCCAGATCGTCAAACATACCATTGACGTCATCAGTATGTTTCCATATTCATTAGTTGTGGACAGTGAGATACTCTGAAGTCCAGCCATTCAATTCAGAGGTTTACGCCTATCACTTTGTCGGCGCGCCGGTCATGCCGCCGCCGATTAAGTGACCGGCGTAAACCTCTATGAGTGAGTGCCAAGTTTGTTGATTGCATTTGTAAGACTTTTGGTTAAAATGTAGCTTCTGTGATTAGAGGCAAATGTTATATTTATAGTTGAAATGATGTAGGTATGTATATATAAATGTACATTAGGGTGGTCATTATAATAAAATAAACAATATTTGCTAGTCTCAATTTTTCAGATGATAATACTTAGACCAAAAGTGCAATATATAAATATTGGTCCTGGTTGGCGACGGTGAAACTGTGTCTCCCAGGGGTTCAAGTTAATATTGCTCTATGGAGACACAAAAACTTTAAAATGAATTTTTTTATTTTCAAAGAACCCAACTTAAACCAAAAAAAAAAAAAACTGCTGGTTCGAATTGAGCTCAAGGCCTAACAATAATTATTTTGTCAATATTATTGTTATGATAAAATTTTTTCTTAAATAAAAAAAATAAAATAAAATTTTTTCTTAAATAAAAAAAAATTTTAAATGAAAAAAATTTTAAGTTAGAGTAAAAGAAAGTAAAAATTTAGACAACTGACAAAGCTCGTTGGATAGATCTATTTCGGAAACTGCTAAATTTCTTCATCGGCAACGTTTAGGTGCCGCTGCTATAAACATTCAGCTATCACAGCGGTTATTTGTTTGTCCTCATTATGTCTACTTCTATCATTTTTCTTGCAAATTGATTTTAACAGCGCTGCGACATCACATTACCTTTAAAAACTCAATATATTATGATCACTGTATCCATATATAAACCTTAATTTTGATCCCCGCGCGACACTATTTTTCCATTTCCAATAAGAGCCAAAATCTATATGTGTCTTATATTTTTGGTCTGAGTATTACCACCTAAAGGGGTGAGACTGGAAAACATCGTTAATTTGGTATATAAAGACCACCCTAATGCAATTATATGGTATAAAAAATATGTAGAAGAAAAAAAAATGTTTTTTCGACCTCAATTAATGTTCATTGAAATGTGTGAAAAATGCTATAGAAAGCACTTAACAAAATTTAATATATTTGTAAACAAGATACTAAATAAGTTTGACGTATTTGACATAAACTGTGTTAGTTGTCAGAGGTAAAATTCGTCAAATGCGAAAATAGCATTAAAATTAAGTTTTGGATATTTTGTGTGGCGTATTTTTTATTAAATTTTCCATTTCTAGAGGATAAATATTTACAAGGTTAGTAAAAATTGCGGAGTAATTTGAATACAACTAAAATGCAACATCAAAAAAAAAAAAAACCTAAATCTGTACCCTGCCACCACCCAGTAAACCATTGCTAAATAATTTTTTTGTTCCCCTACAACATTTCAGAAATTGTAACTACATCTTCTTTTCCTCTAAGTATAGGACATACCTAGCCTTTATGTTTATAAGAATGGATGTATGCGAGCCATTTAATCTCGTTTCGCTATATTAGAGTTTTGTTTATGCAACAGGTTCGGTATATCCGCAGTCTTCGCCATATATGTGATTCATACCCTGCCTTTGGAAAAACTCCCTGTAACCACTTCAAGTGGTTAAAAATGTTTGGCCTTAATAATTTAGCTCAATTGTATCTTATAAATCGAGTAGCGTAGAAATTTATTTACTTCGTTCCGCACTATTCTGATCATGACATTAAGAAGCTTTCTTTCTTCAGATCTCCAAGTTTCGATATACAGCTGCCCTTACAAAGTTCTGTGATTGGTTGCCAACACTGTAAGGATCTGCTTCGGAGTCGCCGCGTTTTCTTTTTTTTTTAGAATCTCAATTACTTCGTAGCAGCAGTGCCTTTTGCTGCAACATAGCCATCTTACGGCTGGCTTGTAAGGGGAAAACGTTTTGTTCACTCTGCTACATTGTAGAGATAAGACCTCACCAATAGTGTAAAAGAAACTATGATGTCTATTTTCGGTGGTTTCAAGTACGAGATGCTGTACATGGTTGTTCTTAGGCCGGTCAAAAAAGATACCAAAAAATTTACTCGTGTAGGGAGGATCTATGTTATAAAATAACTCTGTCCTCTTGCCAAATACTAGAAGCTTCCTAGGACTTAAGCCACTTTCTGCTTCTAGATCTGACAGCCGTATCACTCCTAATACATGGAGTCTTAGCCTGGCAAGCGCAGAGTACGAGCACAGAACATGCTCAATCGTTTCCTCCTCCAACCCGCAAGGAAAGTAAAATTGCAAACAAAATGTCATTATGGATCATTTTTTTAAGGATATGGTACCGCTGTTTCAAATGGAAATATTTGTGTAAAATGTGAGGGCAATGACAGCCAAGAAGAAGTGGAACTAACTCTTAGTGCTTGTATCATGTTAATGATTTAATACAATAATAAAAGATGATTAACTTTCAGGCCCCCGCATCTTGGCAATAAGTTGTTATAAAGTTTAACTTTTTGGCATATAAGCTGACTCCAATATTACAACAGTTCTACAAAGTTTCATCAAAATTGGAGATATACCAAGTTTTGAGCGGTACAGTGGTCATTTCTGGATGGTTTTCGGTATCCGTCCGGAATCCCGACGTGGTCATTTCGTGCTTTTTACTGAAATATTTCAGAAATCTTTTAGGGACCCTTCCGAGATCATTTCTGGATCCGCTCTGAACACCGTCTTGGTCATTTTGGAACTATGTCGGGATTATTTTGGGACCCTTCCGGGATCATTTCTGCATCCGTCCGGGATCCCGTCGGGATCATTTGTGGACTATATCGGGATAATTTGGGTACCCTTCAAGGATCATTTCTGCGTAGTTCTCTGGATCAGTCTACAATCACGTCGTTGTCATTTCGGGGCTTTTTTAGGACTATGCTTGGAGACCCTTTCGGGAGCATGGTTTTCGGGATCCGTCGGCGGTACCGATGGGGTCATTTCGTGGCTTTTGATCATTTGGGGAGCCTATCAGGATATTAGCTCATTTAGTTATTTTTTTACTCTATACAAAATTAAAATACATTAGACAGACACATTTTTTTAAACAGATAACTTGATAAGCGTGCTAACGTGAATATCCTATATGTTTTATTTTCTCCTTGCGGACGAGGTCGTAGGCAAAGGCTAGTATATGATACGTAGGCTCTAACAGAGTAATATGATTATTTATAAATATAGAGAAAATAATTATTTTAATGTTCGTCAGAGCCGTGAGATGTAAGTACCGAAAACTATGCCTAATTTATCAATCGTTAATATACACAGTTCACATCTATATATTTGTAACAACAATAATAAGGAACCAGCATTAAATAAAAATAAGGTAATCATCAAAATCTCTTGTGTATGTAGCATGTTGGCAGATATTTCCAGATTGCTGGAAATATGGCTAGAATAAAACTGCAGTTTACGGTCGCCTTAATATGGAGGTACTGAATTCGCCTTCCATACAGAAGTTCCTAGGTCCAAGGGCCGTGATTTACTTTAGAAAAAAGTATTTTAAAACAAGTTCTCTCTCAACAGATATTTGGCATATACTACTCGATACAAAATATGTATGTGCCACTAATTTATAAAAATAATAATGATGTTTATGCTCAGGAAGTACAACATTTGCAAAGTTCTCCTTTTGATTCATTCCCAGACTATTTTAATAAAGTTTTTTAAATCAAAAATTTCTAATTCGGTATTATATTTAGAAGAATTTGATATGCCACTGTTTGCAATCATTAATTAATCGTAACTTCAAGCATACACAGAAAATCATACACATATTTACTTATATACTCAAAATATGTATATGTATCAGCTAACAAATACGTTCATTTTCTTGAGAAACTCCGACCAATGCTTTGTGGCTTAGCTTTCCTCAATGACTTTGGTTAGTAAGCAGCTGAACAGCATTTGTTTCCTTAATATTGTTAATCCAGAAAATCATATAGGCATATATTTACATACACAAACACAAGTATGTATGAGTACATAAGTTTCGCTTCCCAAGGCAGTCGGTTCTATGTACCGGAGCGACTCGGGATTTTTCCCGACCAAGGACTGTCATTTCAGTGTGACCCCATTTAATTTGTTTCGTCCCTCCCACAAATTGTCATCCTCCCAGCAGCTCCTTGCAGCAGGACTGCTACATATTCTCTTACTCCGGGAAGGTATCGAACCCAATCCGGGTGCGTCTCCTGACCCCGGTCATGAGAAATGGTTTTGCTGCATTTGCCAGAAAAGAATCTTTTTAGGACGGTCATACTCTGTTCAGTGTGTCTCGTGCAAGGGATGGTTGCATCGGACAGGTTGTTTTGGGCTTGATCCCAAAACCCGACGTCCACGCAACTTTTATAAATCTTTTGTGGCTCCTTGCTGCTCACGCCCAAGGGCGTCCCGTAGTCTACGCCTAAGCGTATCCCCACTACCTTCCAGCAGCTTCGCTGCTCAGCAAGCCACAACAAGTACCCGCTGCTGCTCGCGCCCCACGGCGCCAACAACTCAAACAGCTGATACCACTCATAACTACTACCTTCGTAGTAGAGCTGGTTGCAATGCTGAGGATCAGCCCCTGCCCCCGTCTTCTTCTCCCCCCCTCTTTTCTGGCAGCAATCGTGCAGGTCAGGGAAACAGACTCTTAGTCCCTGCCTCCGTTTGCACCGTCTGCCAGCACAGAATATATAGGTTTGCGACATCCGCTCAATGCAGCTCCTGCCTTGGGTGGTGCCACTTTCCTAGATGTTCTGGTCTCCGCGACGGCAACCCCCCGACGGGTTTCATCGCGCCATGTTGCCAGGTCGCAAACCCAAATCATCCGGGTACCCCAATGCTTGCCCAAGGGCGCCCAGTCCCAAGGCCACAACAGCAATTGTGTCCTGGCCTTCCACAACCTAGGCGTAGTCACCCCTCACTTACCCCTAGAGTGGCGGCGTCACCCCTCATGCACTTCAGAATTCTGCAGTTCAACTGTAATGGACTAACTGGGAAGATTACGGAGATAGTCGATTTCATGAAGCGGCGCAACATCCGCATTGCTGCGATTCAAGAGACTAAACTCACAGCAAGATCTGCATTGCAGACCTGCTCTGGGTATAACGTCCACAGGAAAGATCGCGAAAGCGGAAATGGAGGCGGTCTCGCGTTTATCGTACACCACTCTGTGCAATATTGTATATTTGATCCTGGCATCGACCGCAGGGACAATGTCTTAGAACGTCAAGGCCTATCTGTCCGGTCAGTCGATGCAAATCTAGAAATCATCAACATCTACATCCCTCCTGTTGCCCCAGTGGATACCGCCCTAACATCAGGGCCTTACTCACTGGCAACAATCGCATTATCTTAGGCGATTTTAATGCCCATCATGATCTATGGCATTCAAACTTGCGGGCGGACAGTAGGGGTGAGATGTTGGCGGATCAAATAGAAGAAACGACGTTCTGCACAATAAACGGAGACGCCCCCATACGTATGGTAGGAAGCTGTCACAGCTCGCCAGATATCTCAATCGTGAGCGCAGAACTCGTAAACTGCGTTAACTGGCAGCCGATGGTAACATTGGCATCCGACCACCTGCCCATACTTATTTCGTTCGAGCGTACCGCCGACTTCATCGTCACCGAAAAACGCACTTTCATAAACTTCAAAAAAGGAAAGTGGGAAGAATATAAATCTGCAACAGACAGCAGCTTTGCTGTCCTCCCTATCCCGACTGATGCCCGCCAAGGGGAGCGTGCCTTCCGTAAGGTCATTGAATCCGCCTCGGCACATTTCATTCCCGCCGGGAGAATTCCCGAAATCCGGCCCCACTTCCCGGCGGAGGCCGCGAGCTTAGCGAGGGAACGCGACCTTATAAGACAGCTTGATCCAGGCGACCCCCAAATAAGGGATATAAACCAACGCATCAGATTGCTTGTGGACGAACACAAGCGGGCGAAATGGGAAGAGCACCTAAGAGGTTGTAACCTCTCTACCGGTGTAGGTAAACTTTGGTCCACCGTAAAGTCCCTATCGAATCCGACTAAGCACAAAGACAAAGTTTCCATCGCCTTTGGCGATAAGGTGCTGTCGGATGCGAAAAAATGCGCGAGCGCTTTCTGCCGACAATATATAATGCATCCTACGGTCGACAAAGATAGACGGAGAGCCAATAGACACGCACATAAACACAAACTCAGCGCGTCACCAATTACCATCACCGCTAGAGAGGTTGAGGACGCCATTGGTCGCGCTAAACCATCCAAAGCAGTGGGCCCAGACGGCATAGCCATGCCGATGCTTAAAAACCTAGGGAAAGAGGGTTTCAAATATTTAGCGCATGTCTTCAACCTGTCTCTTTCCACCTTTGTCATACCCGAGAAATGGAAAATGGCCAAGGTGGTCCCGCTACTAAAGCCTGGGAAACCAGCTAACGTAGGTGAGTCATATCGTCCGATATCTCTCCTATCGCCAGTGGCAAAGACGCTTGAAGCCATTTTGCTCCCTTATTTCCAAGCACATTTGCAGCTAGCCCCTCATAAGCATGGCTTCAGAAAACTCCATAGCACTACCTCCGCGCTAAATGTCATTAGCACCCAGATAAATTGCGGTTTGAATCAATATCCCCACCATAGAACAGTACTCGTAGCGTTAGACCTATCAAAAGCTTTTGATACGGTCAACCATGGCTCGTTACTGCAAGACCTGGAAGGGTCCACCCTTCCCCCATGTCTTAAAAGGTGGACCGCAAATTATCTGGGTGGCCGACAGGCATCGGTGCAATTCAGAAACGAAACATCAAAACAAAGGAGAATTAAACAAGGGGTTCCACAGGGTGGTGTCCTATCCCCGCTTTTGTTTAATTTCTACATATCTAAGCTACCTTCACCACCGGAAGGAGTCACAATCGTTTCCTACGCCGATGACTGCACAATAATGGCCACAGGCCCAGGCCCAAAGATCGATGAGCTATGCAATAAAATAAACGGCTATCTCCCTGATCTCTCCAGTTTTTTCGCCTCGCGAAACCTGGCATTGTCACCGACTAAATCTTCCCTGACCTTATTTACAACATGGACGCCCCAAATGTCGACCATATTGAACATCCACGTCGATGGCACTACGCTACCGACTGTCCTACGCCCCAAAATCTTGGGTGTGACGTTTGATCAGGATCTACATTTTGGTGCGCACGTAACCGCAATTGTTCCAAGAATTCAGAGCCGTAATAAAATCCTCAAATCCCTTGCTGGCAGTACCTGGGGAAAAGATAAAGAAACGCTCTTGACCACATACAAAGCAATTAGCCAGCCGATTACGTGCTACGCGTCACCCATATGGTCGCCAAGCCTAAAAACCACCCACTGGAAGAAACTACAGGCCTGCCAAAATACTGCTCTCAGAATCGCCATGGGCTGTCTTCTTATGTCCCCATCTGCATAATGAGGCGAGAATACTCCCCATCAGGGAGAGAAATGAGATGCTGACCAAACAGTTTCTGTTGAATACCCAGTAACCTGGGCATCCCAACAGACATCTGATTGACGAACCAGCACCGCCTAGGGGCCTAAGGAGTCATCTCCGTAAGCATTTTGAGGAAATACGGCACCTGAGAACCCAGCCGTATGAAGCGGAAAAACACAAGCTGGTCCTCGGTGAACTCCATAGACAGGCGTCGGACCTTTATGTAGGGAATTGCCCGGTGAATCCAGTACTTGAAGAAAAATATCCAGAACTCGCAGAAGAGGAACGCATACTCCCCAGGGAAACGCGTGTCACTCTTGCTCAACTTCGTTCTGGATACTGTAACAGGTTAAACTCTTACCTATCCAGAATCAACCCCGACATACAAAATGTATGCCCTGCTTGCAATGTGTCCCCACATGACACCAACCATCTCTTTAATTGTAATGTGGAACCAACGCCTCTAACACCCCTTTCCTTATGGTCCACCCCTGTTGAAACGGCAAGTTTCCTTGGACTCCCGTTAGAGGATATTGATGACAATTTGTGATCGGTCGCGGCTATTAGGTGGGGCGAGCATTGCTACAACAACAACAACAACAGTACATAAGTTTGTATATATATTCCCAGCAAAAAAATGACCCGAGTCTTTGTCTTTGACAGATAAGGCTTAATAAGATAAATATATACCACATCTTACGCCTTATACTTACAGCTGCGAACAAGAAGATAGAAGTAACAATTTTATGAACTTTAGTCTGTTGAGTTCTTCTTTTTGATGTGCAAACATGTTTGCTCACGGCGTGGGGGAATAAATACTGAATGTAAGCGCAAAGTACTAAATTTAATTTGTTAGTGGTATGCTATATGGAGTAATAGAGAATGTAAGCGTAAGAGTAGTAACTACTTACTTACTTAATTTGCGCTTAACTGTTTAAACGGTTATGGCCGTCCAACAAGGGGCGCCAGTCGCTTCTTCGCTCTGCCAACTGGCGCCAATTAATCACACCAAGGGAGTTTAAATCGTTTTCCACCTGGTCCTTCCAGCGGAGTGGGAGCCTTCTTCTTCCTCTGCTTCCATAGGCGTATTCCGATAAAAACACTTTCTTAGCCGCAGCTTCTTCCTTCATTCGCATAACATGGCCTAGCCAGCGTAGCCACGGTGTTTTAATTCGATGGACTATGTTGATGTCTGCATAAAGCTCGTACAGCTCATCATTAAAACTTCTTCGGTACTCACCAACGCTTAGATGTCCACAAATCTTTCGCAGAACTTTTATCTCTAATACTCGCAGGGTAATTACGCTGCAGCGTAACATGCGAGCAAATTGCATGGCGGAGTTGATATAAGCGAAATCACACAGCAACCCATAGCAAACACGTCATCTATAAATTAAAGTCTCTGAGGATATGATAAATTGTTATGCATTATTATTATAATTATTATTATTTTTTTTTTTTTTGTTTTGTTTTTTGTTTTTGTTCTTTGTTACGTGGAAGGAGGAAATTCTTTATGCACTAACCGGGTTGTGAAGCCTCGGTGCTACTCTCTGTAGCAGCGAGCCTCTCCGAGTGTAGGACTCCCTTTCTTTATTTCCACTAAAACTCAACCTCCCACGGCCCGCGCATTGTTCGCACCTGTGACCGCGTTAGCAGAGCTTCGGGTACGGAAGCGCGCTACGTGAGCGCTTTGGCTACTCTCACGTTATTGGGCTAAGCAACCATCTTGCCGTATAGCGAGGAGAATATTCCTTGCATATCTGCTGACCATGTCCCATCTGTCATTTCCGCAGGTCATTTTATGGATGACACTGCCCGGGGATAGGTCACCTAGTGTTACTTCCACTCTTCTTCGATGCTGTGCGGAGTATTCTCATTCGAAAAAGGTGTGGCGTACGTCGTCTATGAGCCCACAGTATAAGTATTCGGATTTCCAAGCTTGCCCATCCTGTGGAGGTATTCCCGGTAGTACCCATGGCCACTTAAAGACTGTGTCAGGTACAAGCGACCCCTCCATGTGGCCGTTCTAACCATGGCTCCAGCTCGGGAATCAGTTCCCTGGTCTACTTGCCTGCAGTACTGCAGCTCCACTGCTGTTGCCAGCGTCAGATAGAATATTTTCGCGCCTGCACGGCAGCAACATCTCTGCGTACTTCTCCTCGGAGGTGGTAAATTGGTTTCCTCTCCTCAGCGAGAAGATGTATCGGCATGATTCCCGCAATAACAAGAACTGCGTCTGCGGATACCGTGCGGTAAGCTGAGGCAATTCTTAGCGCCCCTCTGCGTTGGACAGAAGTAATAGCTGCTTGGTACTTTCGGAATTTCATTGCATCTGCCCAAATTTCTGCACCGTACAAGAGTATAGAATCCGAAGCGGAATCAAGCAGCTTTATTATACATGGCCTTGGCCCGCCTATGTTTGCCATTAATCGACTTAAGTACCCTATGGTCTGTGCAGTTTTCTCGCAGGCTCCTTGAAAGTATTCCGGGAAGGTTACCTTGCTATTTAACCTCACCCCTAGGTATTTCGTGGAGCTACGTGTTTGTACTTGTTGTTCTCCGACCATCATATTAATAGTGGTGGGAATTCGTCCCTTCGTGAGGACTACGATCTCAGTTTTCGCTGTCGCGAGCTGAAGTACATGGTCACTCATCCATCTATTTACACTGCGCATTACTTGGTTTAATCCAGCTTGACCAGTAAGAAAAATGGCCTAGCTTGGTGGCACGCGGTTTCGGCTTTCCTTACCGCATTTATAACCTCGTTTATGGCATTTATTGTGGAGTGACTTTTCCGGAACCCATGCTGCCAATAGGACAGACATCCGGCATCTTCCATGGCTGATATCAGGCGTTGTTTAAGGAGGCTTTCCATCATTTTCCCGGCCATTTCGAGCATTCATAATGGTCGAAAAGACGACGGGGAGTTCGGGTCTCCCTTGCCTTTCGGGATTAGCAAGAGGTGCGCTGTCTTCCACCTTGTTGGAAAGATCCTGGCTTCCAGGCATTTGTTATACATATGCAGCAGCAGCTCAGGACTGCTCGTAGCAGCCAGTCTTATTGCTTCAGCTGGTATCCCATTCTGTGTGGGGCCGCTTTTAGCTCACCTTCACTGAACGGCTGCACGTCGTGGTCTTCGTGGGTGACGTGGTCACCCTCTCTGCTTGTGTGAGTGAGGAACAGAGCATCTACTATACTTCGCATCTTTTCCTCATCCATCATTTGGTTCGGTGGGCGGAATTTCGCCATTAATATTTTATACCCTTGTCCCCAAGGATCACGATCAACTTCTTTGCAAAGCTTTTTCCAGCTATTAAGTTTGCTTTGCTTTATGGTGGTACAGATAACCTTTTTGCTCTTTTGTATGCCTCCGCATGTTCTAACGCGTCAGGCCTGCTGCGTGCTCGGGTTGCCAGCATTCGCATTCTGTGGCATACCCTGCGTAGTTCGGCGACTTCGCTACTCCACCAGTGCCCTCGTTTTTTACCTCTCGTCGGCCCTTTTCGTGGCATTGAGGTATTGCATGCGTGGTTCGGGCAGCGCATGGTGGTTTCTACCGTAGCGTTTCCCGCTTCAGCACTGTCGACTATCTTTCGTGCGCTCGCTTGTACAACAGCGGAGAACTTTGCAGCGTCAACCTTATTATTATTATTATTATTACTATTGTTATTCTTAGGCCTGGAATCACTGCGACTTTGTGCAGATCTATGTTCCACAATATATATGTGAAGGCTTTTGATGTATCTAAGTACCTCTTCAGAGTCACGCCACCTAGATGCGAGAGTCTCTGCCTTGCCAGAGCGACGTATTCGCAGAGAATGTGAACCGGCGTTTCATCCTCCAGCTCAGAGAAATGAAAAATTTGATTATCGGATAGATTTAACTTACTTACTCTTAGACCACAATGAGAGTTGTTAGGTGCTCCCAGCTTAGATTAATAACTTTAGCTGATACTTTCGTTGCCGGAAGTATAAACTCTTTGGATTGTCTTTGCCCCGGTCAATTCAGTGACGTCTGAATTGTTTTGTTTCCCAGTTGGTTATGCAAGTTCACTAAAAGTTCCATACACTCTGGAAATTAAGATCCAAAGATATAAAAGCAAACATGAGGAAATTCGTAATTTTTGTTACTGATACACCAAGGGTTAACAACAACAAAGCACGTGGTTAGGTATTCAGGATTAAGTGGAATTTTTTTTATTTTTAGGGTTTTGTTGGTTGTAACTTTTTTGTACATTATTTATTTATATTTATAAGAAATACATAATAAAGTTCAAACAAAGAAAATAAAACGAAGATAAACAATTTATGTACTACCTTTACGCAAATGGACTAGTAGAAACGAAAATATGATTTTTCAAAGAAAGACATACTCCTGTTAATATTCACTCTACCTTTACATTTTTGTTCACCATAAGAATTTGTACAGTAGTTTTGTTAAAATTTGAGTATTAAGGTTCAACAAGATTATATCTTTCTTTGAAGAAGCATTTTTCATTTCTTCTGGTCTATTTATATAAAGTAAGTACTTAAAAGTTTTTTATCTTCTTTTTATTTTCTCCTTTTGTTTCATTTAGCAGTTTTCTCTATTATTAGTTACGCAAAATTGCACAGTTATAAGTGGACTTTTTTTTTAATATTTTGAAGTATCTCGTTTGGTGCCCATTTAGAAAACTATTTTATGCCAAACATTACAACCTAATAAGGTCCGAATTTTCGTTCAAAGAAAGCAAAATTTCCAAAATCGGACGATTTTTTGAATTTTCACGATTCCTGGACCACCTACCGAAAATTGTTTTGCCTCATGTTGCATTGTCATGAGGTTCTGAAATATGTTATTAGTTTCAAGAATCTGACTCTACTTGAAATCATTTGAATAGCTTTCAAATGTTCTGAATAGACGATCAAAATATCTCTAAACACCTCAATCACTGTCCCATTTAAAATCTGTTTTTCTCCTAAATATTACAACGTAATAAAGCAAGAGCTATGTTCAAAATTTCATGTCATTGGGTTATCGGGAAGTTTCTTACAACTCGAAAGCAGAACTTCCATGTATGTTTCTTAGAATTTTTACGTTCCCTAGATCATCTAGCGAAAGTTTTTTTCTTCCATGTTGATTTCTCATCGGCTTCCGATGTGTGCTGCAAGTTTCAAATATCTAGCCTTCGGGAAGTTCATCAAAAATGGATTGCAAGATTCTCCAATGTTGTATGGAAGTTGGAGGAAAAATATCATACGAAACTAATATAAAGGAAGTACAAATTTAGTAATGCATATAAAAAAATAAAGCGATGTATAGCCCGTGGTATGCATTGTCCGTGGGAGTGTCCCTGGAGTGAGTTCTGCTTGGGACGAATTCTCTGTGGCATAAATTATCGTTTGGATGAGTTGTTCGCTGGCAGAATTCTCCTTCGGATGAATTGCCCGTGCGATTAACTGTGCACGGGATGAATTGTCGCTGGAATAAATTGCCCGTGGGATGATTTTTCCGTGGGATTAATTTTGATTGGGATGAATTTTTCTGGAATGTGCTGCCTATAGTATGAATTGTCCGTAGGAAAAAATGTCCTAGGGACGGCTTTTCTGTGAGATGAATTGTACGTGAGATAAATTAAATTAAATTTTCCGTACAAATTATAGGTTCACTCAAATTTGAATCGATTTATAACAACTTGTTTAATAAAGTGTGCAATATATTTTCATCCTTACGAAGGGCACATACTTTTATCTTCTATGAGGAAGAAAATCTGCAAAACCCATCGAACGAAAAATTAAAAAAAAATCACTACAAATTTGATAAAATTTTTCACTGCTATTTCCATCGCTGCAACTCTATATTAATACAACAAATCGCCTGTCTTATTGTAAACACGCCTTAAGCCGGACTCATTGGTGCCGTATGTCGTACCGCTGTATCCGTATCCCTAACGTAATCAGCTGTTTATCGTTACGACGGTAAACCAAAACCCAATTGGTTGGCTACGATACGGTTACGACCTTAGCGGCACCAATAATCGATTGCATTGATTCTCATAAGGTTGGTCGAATCAGCTGTTAAAAGGTTACCGATACGGTTACCGATAAAGCACCAATGTCTCCAGCTGTATGCAAGATTTACGAAGCCTGACGTGTTAGGCTTAAACAGTTATTTTTCAGATAAGTATCATATAAAGCATGCAACTTGTGTTCATGCCTCTGACAGTATAAGCTGTTTGGACAAATAAAATAAGCTAAATATAAAGTGTGCATATTTTTGTGTGTGCGTGCGGTGATTTGTACTTTGTATGTGCTCACATAAATGGTTGTATATTCATGAAAACAAACAATTTGTGGGCATTTCTCCAGATTTCAGTCAGGGTCATTGCTTTTGTATGGCGGTGTTACCCTTGAAGTCGATGCCTGACCACAAAGTGAAATCTTAATTAAGATTGATATATTTACTCGTTTACATTTGCAAATATATTTATAGTAATAAATTAAGCGATATAAGTTTCTTACAATGGTTTACTCAGCATTTGGGGTTATTGAACATAAGATTCAATGCTTTGTTAGTTAATTCAAAGGAAAATCATATAAACGATAAAGATTTGTAGCCATTTGTTTACATGTAGGTATGTAAATGAACGTATTTTTTACGTATTATTTACGTACGAAGAATGCGTAGATATCGAAATCGTGATACTAACGATACATTTTGGTAGGAAATGCTTTTGGGGAGCATCGCGGCAGACTTCATCTCATGGATTAAGCCTGATATGGTTAACGCGTACGTCGCTCTCTACTATATACCCTGCAGTCAAAGCCAAAGTAGTCAGCAAACATTCTAGATCATTAACTAGAATTTTGTGAGGCTGTTCATACTAGTTGGTGTTTAAATAGTTCACTGACTAGAATTTTTCGATGCTATCCGTACTAGTCAGTTTTTGAATAGTTTATTGACTAGAATTTTATGGCATTATTAATACTGGCTAGTATTTCATATGGATTTTGTCTGTCCAACTTGATTAAATGTGCTCATGCTTTCTGCCGGTAATTTGCAATACATGCTTCAGTTAAAAAAGCTAGATTTCGTAGAAATTAACGACCACCATTGCTTCTGCATATTAAGGAGGCCATTAAAAGTTCCAAGCCTTTTAAATCGATAGACGGAATAGCTATGCCGATGCTAAAACACCTTGGCGTCACCTACCTTTTGCATGTTTTGTACTTGTCATTTGAGCCCTTGTCATTTCAGAATAATAATCCCAATAGCAAAGCCCGGAAACTCAGCTAACGATGTTGAGTCGTATCTACCGATGTCATTCATTTAAAGAAAAATAATCGGTTAGCCAGACAGCAGCAAGGCCTCCGTTAAAAGCATATCACCGCATCAAACGCCATTAACACCTAGATATATTGCGGACTGAACCAACCAAAACTCCATCATGGGACAGTGCTCGGTGCACTTGACCTGCCAAAAGCTTTTGGCAAAGTCAACTACCACGGACTACTCCAAAAGGATACGGCAACGGCCAACGCAGCCGTTTGATCCATATTAACATAAGGAGGTCCTAATCCTAATTCACACTAAGTCGGGAAGTAGCGCCAGAGAGCTGTTATCAATGTACTCTTGCTTAAACTAACTAGTATGTCAATTGGTATAATATTGATGCCTATGATAACTAGTATGCCATCTGGCATAACCCTGGCGAGAGGTTGCCTAGTGTATCAATTGGTATGACCCTGATGCATATACTGACTAGTTTGTCAACAGGTATGATGCTGCTGCTGAGACTGGCACTTGATATTTTGTAGGACATCGCCGTGCTAAAAATACCAGTTGCTAATATGGCAAAAGCACAGAACTCTAACTAGGTGGGATTTTTGGCAGATTAGTATTTTTCTAGAATACAACTAGTTGGTTTGACTGCAGGGTACTTTCGCAATTCTTTGTACTGGTTATCTAAAACATATGACGATTTAGAAGGGAAATAAGGAGGTTTATAAGAAAAGGAAGTGGGAAAGTGTGAAAGGGAAGAAAGACATAAAGATCCAGAGGGAAAGACCGAGGAAGATGGGGCGGAGTGGAAAAGAGGAAAAAGAATAAGAATAAGGAAAGAATTAGCAATAAGAACAGGTACATGAATAGGTACAAAAAAAAAAGATAAAGGAATAGGAAAAGGAAATATGATTGTAATAAGAATAAAAATGGGAATGGTAAAAGGAGCAAGAAGAGAGAGAGAAAAATACTAGGACTAGTAATCAAAATTTAAATAGAGTTATAATTAGAAATACGCGTTGCAATTGGAGAAGTAATAGGAATAAGAAAAGGAATAGAAAAGGAAAAGAAATGGTAATGGGAAGAGCAATAGGAGTAGGAACGGAAAGAGGAAAGGAAGTAGCTGTAGTGACTGGAATAGGAATAGGTAAAAGTATAGGAATAGGAACCAATATGATTAGGAATTAAAATTATAATTAGAATAAAAATAGAAATAGGAGTTGAAATCCGAAAATATTAGGAATATGAATAGAAATAGAAACTGGAATGAGAACAGAAATAGGAAAAATAATAGGAATACCGAAGATACTAGGTTCAAGTCCCAAGCAAAGCAACATCAAAAGTTTAGAAACAAGTTGGAAACAATTTTTCTTAGTGTAGTCGGCTCCGGCAATTATTTGGCAAACACTCAAAGTGTATTTCTGCCATGAAAAGCTCAAGTTAAAACTAACCTGCTTTGCAGAAGCCGTTCGGAGCCGTCTCCCTTTGTAGGAAAACTTAAGAGGAGGACAACGCAAATTGGAAACGAAGCTCGGTCAAAGCAATATTGCCACTTGTATTTATATATTTAAGAATAGTTAACAGACCACGGCCACCGTGGTGTGATGGTGGCGTGCTCCGCCTACCACACCGTATGCCCAGGGTTCACACCCCGGACAAAGCAACATCAAAATTTTGGAAATAAGGTTTTTCAATTAGAAGAAAATTTTTCTAAGCGGGGTCGCCCCTCGGCAGTGTTTGGCAAGCGCTTTGGGTATATTTCTGCCATGAAAAGCTCTCAGTGAAAACCTATCATCACATGTAGGTCCCGTCCGGCCAATTTGAAGGGAAAATCAAGAGGAGCACGACGCAAATTGGAAGAGAAACTCGGCCTTAGGTCTCTTCGGAGGTTATTTATTTTTTTACTTATTTATTTAACAGAAAAGATAAAAGTAAGGGAAGAGGAAAGGGAGACGAGAGGGGAGCGGAAGATTAAACAAAGGGAATTTCAAAAGAACAGTAGAAATATTTTTAGCAAAAGGGAGATGGAGACGTAGCGAAGGAGCAAGGAAAAAAAGAGTAAAAATAAAAGAGGAAATATAAAATTGGGATAAATTAGAGAAGATGCGAGAGGAGAAAGGCAAGCAGACGATGAAAAAAAAATTTGTATGAAGGCCAACTTTCAGGAAAAACAACAAAGACAACGAAATATGTTGAAAAAGAGAACGAAAATGGTTGAATTGAAATTAATTATTTACGAAAAATGCGGAGCCCATACCGATCTTACAAAACAAGTCTCTTATGTTTCATTATTTTAGATTTTTTTTTTGGGATCGTGGGTGGTAATATAATAGGAAAACAAGAAAGTTTTTAAGACAACTGCCATAGCTCGTTTTATAAATTCATGTCGGGAGTTGCCAAGCTTCTTCATCAACTTGATTCGAACCCATGATCTTTAAAATCAATAGGACGAATTTATTTTTGTGTACTCAATTATACCTGATTAGCGAGGTAGGCTCATATTGGTTACTGCATTTGTTTTTGTTGTTGATTTCACGGAAAAATTGCAAAATTTCCGCACGGCGATGGTTACTAGGACATGTTGCCGAATTTCACTTCTTCATCAGCTAGCTTTTCGGGAGATGCGTAATAAACTCAAACTCTCCAACCTTCATTCGCCATACTAGTGTTAAAAAAGGTGCCTTTATTTACCCGGCCAATAAATTCCCATACTGCATGCTTTTTTGTTGCTATTATTTTTATTAAAACTTAGTACATACTACGTATACTAAGTATAATATTGTAACGATTTTACTGCAATTCCCCTTATTTGCAACCTTCTGCTAACGTTCGAATCGCTAAACTGTTGAATAAATAACTCCACTTTTCAATAATACAAAATGGTCTTTATTAAAGTACTTCATAATAACACTACTATTGCTCGCCAGATAGCGTCTTAAATCAAACTGATTGTCGTGCCTCCACTGTCGCTGCTTTTATACTGTGCGGGTTCCTCGTTGACATATTTCTAGGCGCTTCTATTTCCAGAACTTACTAGTTAGTTATCAGCTATAAAATTACTCAGCTGTAACTACAGATACACGATTTTATAGCTTCTCTCATTGCATACTTTTGGGAGTATCTCAGATATATGCATGTGGTTGTGCGGCGCTTCTCCGCTGCGTGTACGTACATATGTGTAGACATAATGATTGATTCGTGTATGTAGATACAAGTGACTGTCTGCTTTATTGTTGTTGTGACTTCACCTACTTAGCATCAGACTAGTGATGTAAGTATCACTCAGTGTCACTAATATTCGTCACAATATATTGTGTTTTTTAATCCAAATTGTGTGGAATATTTATAGGCGCGCTTGGTAGCATGGATTTTTTTAGCAGTGATTTAAAAGTAATGCTTCCGCTGTTCACAATTATATCCATATTATTTTTTTTCTACAATACTGATTGGATTATATAGAATTTTAAAAAAATAGTCTGTTAGGTTTACCGTACGATTAGATATAGGACTTGTATGTTAATACCTGTAGGCGAACAAAGAAGACTAAGGAGTACAGAGAGGATCTGTCTAACAATTACTGGAAGGCTATAAAGGAGAGTAGGAATATGAACTCTGGCCTGTTCGACAGGACACGTAGGGGTATGAAGAAGACCAGTTCAGCACCACCCGTTCAAGCCTAAACAGGTACAATTGCTCTCTCCATAGGACATGCTCAAACAAAAGGGATCACTTGAACCCATATAAAGATATCAAAACTGGCTAAAGAGGTAGTTTCCTTTGCGACTCATTCTCATCCTATACTTAACGCATTTTTTGCAGAGGTCTTTGATGTTGATCACAAACCAAGGGAAACAATGTGCTACTAAAAATAATTTGGCAAATATTAAGTATTTATGAAATAAAGAAGATTTGAAAGTCGTGACTTATCACTTCTTCTAAACATTCAAAAAAATATGATTTTCTTATAATTTGTGAAAGGCGACTCAAAATAAGTTAGAGCCTCAAAATAATAAAGTCTTAATAACAAAGGAATGTTACTTAAAAGAAAATGAGCAATACAAAATGAATAAAAAGTGAGGTCAAATAAAAGGACATAAAAACTTATGAATGCAGAAAGACTAAAAAATAAAAATTTCTTTTGTTGGTTTTTAATTACAAAGAAGCCCATACAAAGATGGGTGAGAGGTGTGGGTAACTTGGCAATATAAAGACTGCGCTAGCAAGCCAAAAAGATGCTGGTTAACAAGACTTACGTGGCTGCTTGTGCGACGTTTTCATTTGCCTTTAACTGAAATTTTCCAATAAAAAGTAAAAAAAGCGAATGTTGAATGAATGTAGAGGAGGGTGAATCGTACTATAAATAATTCAAGATTTATATAAGAGATATTTTAATTTAAGTTTACAGTTGAGTGGCTGCACAACAACGTTCAAAAATGTGAAGAGAAAATATCAGAATTTTTCATTCAAACATTTGTGGGCTTTCATAGCTGCATAGGCATGGATTCGTAGGTTTCAGCAGGCGTTGGCAGCAGAGATATGCACAAGAACTTTTTTAATATTCTATTTTAACAAGAAAAAACCTCAAAAAAAAAAAAAAAACACTTGAAAGAAAATTGCCATGAGAAATACCGGTGAAGGGGAGAAGTAAGATGTTGTATTGGCGGGATGAAAATTGTAATGACACTAAAAAAATATATTAAACAAAACTGTTTGCACAAAGGCAAAGTGATACAAAGACAAATACAAGAAATTCAAGTAAAGAGTGTTTCATATAAAAGGACAAGGACGCACCCGAAAGCATTCAAAATATAAAAATTAAAAATTATGCAGTAGGTTCTAGTTCAGTGGTGCACAACGCAGACAGAGCTTCGAATACAAACGCAACTTTTATTATAGCAGTATTTGCTTACATGGAGAATGTTTGAGCATAGAACTCACGCATGAGATGTCTACTGCTTCAAATACAAATCCATGGGGAGCATGATGCATAAAACCGGGCAGGCGATCTCAGTAGTAAAACACAAAAATTTGACTGCGCTCATAGTCCAGTCATGTATTTTAAAGTAGAAGGAAGGGACAATTTTTAGTACCATTTTGCTACTTTTTTAGAACTTAGCAATGTAATACTCGGAAAAGAGTCAAACTCGATATATCTCACGCATTGGAAACGGGAACATGACAGAAAAGGTACGAGAAAATAGAGGCAATAAGAAGAAAAAGTAGAGAAGGTTGGAGGGAAGTGGGAAAAGTAACGAGACTAAGATGAAGAGGGAGAGTAAGAGTAAAAGTAAGAATAAAGGCAAAGGTTTGAGGGATTAGTAGACAGAGGTTTACAGGAAGAGTGAAAATAATACAGGGATAAGATTTAGAGTAATAGTGTAAGTTTGACTTGGATAAGAGCAAGAGCAGAAAAAGTAAGTGGGAAACAGGAAGGTTTACGGAAGAATGAAAGGGATAAGTCAGTTGAATGGGCCGATTAAGTTTAGCTAGAAACTTCACAGTGGAGAGGAAATATAAGAAGATGAAAATGTCATTTCATATTTGTCTTAACGTTTCAAGGATCAGTTAGAGCTGTTTAAATAAATTTTTTAAAGGCCACATGTTTCTGCTTTTCCATCAATGAATTTCTATAAGCTAAGATTTTTTGAAGCATCGTTGCTGTTAAACTTCTGCCGCTTTATATTCTTACGCCAGCCAGCATTTTCTGCTCAATAAACCTACCTCTTAATGCTTCGTTTACAAGCCTCACAGATACTCTTCCGTTATTTCATGACATTTGTTCCAGGTCGTCAATCATCTTATTGACGTCAAGGGTCTGTTTCCATATTCCTTAGTTGTGGAAAAAGGGATACTTAGAAGATCCAGCTATTCAGTTGCCTTGACCAAAACTTATCAATTTCCACTCAGACAGAGAAAATAAACCTTACCCAAAAGGAAATACAGACCGCAGGCGTTGTTATCCTGCACGTGACTTCATATTTCAGAAAGGCTTAATGCCTTGTATGTATTTTTATATAATACTGAAAAAAGCAATGCTGTAGATAAGTCAAGAAGCAACATTTAGAATTATGAGTGCAAGTATTGTCAAAAGCGACTACATTTGGTAATAATGACGTCACCTGTCTGGTTTTATTGCATCATGTGGGGGAACAAAGAACAGGTGACGGCCGAAAATCAGCTGATTTTTACTTTTTCTCATATAATTTGGCACTTCAACTGCCGGCGCAGTACGATTTTGACATTAAACCATCTATTCACAAAAACAAAGTGCATGGATGTTTGTACGTATGTCATGATGCTGTCACCTTGTGTGGTTCCGATATGACTGAATATCTTTTGCTGCGCTCACACGACATGTAGGTGAACGCCGAATATTTTTCCGAAGCTCTACAAAGCACTCGAGTGCGTCACTGCTCTAGTTGCCTATATATTTTCTTATTAAATAAATGCTGGCTGACCATCACTTGACGTGGGTGATTTGGGACAAAAAGGTAAATAAGGAATAGGAAAATGTTACAAAACAACTTTTAGTAACAGTTTTAGGAAATTTTTTTTTTAAAGGCGCAAGCGCAATCGTGCACCAAGAACAAAGTTTTCTTTTTTAATGAGATTCAAACAAAAGGCAAACTGACCAAAACCTAAAAATTCTAGGGGTTAATTGCACAAGGCTGTTGACGATTTCGCTGAATTGAATATGCTTACAGACGCCTCAGCTTGGATTAAGAGCAGCTGTTGAAATATTATTCACACTTCTAACTGTGAATGTAATCAGGTCACACTATCTTTAACATAGTTCAAAGATGAAAGAAATACAGCGATGTTCCATGAAATAGAACCACACAATAAAATCAGTATCTTAAAAAACAAAAAGAAGGAAAACTTTTTTTTAGATTTTTCACTAATAGATAAGTCAACCCAATTCATGAAGTGAGAACCACTGCTATGGTTGTGACTTAAAATAAAGCCAGGAGAATTATCTTACCTTCAGTCACAGTGATTAAAATTCCATTAAACCGCTAAGTGCAAAGCACTTGATTTAAGCGTAACAATTGATCCATTATTATTGCTGACTGCAGAGTTATGACTGACGTTATAAACCCCTAATTTTTAACAAGAATTGGCAGAGATATGTATCTTATTCGGACAATAAGCATCCTTTTTGTTACTCGAATGTCTGACTTAGAAAGATACTTTGATAATTTCGTATCCATTTTCTACCATATTAAAGTTTGATGACTGTAGCGTGCAGCAAAAACATACTATATTGTTTTATCTGCTCATTTTTTTCGTTGACTCATGAGTATGTGGATGTTTTCCTGCGCAGACATTCAAAGAAATGTCATGGATAGCCCTGAATATCAAAAAGTGGTTTAACTTAAAATCTTTTTTTATTATAGAACATTCTTAAATCCAATATCAGATACAGAACAGAGAACTGCAAAAATCACAATTTTCTTGATTTAATCAAACACTAAAACTTGAATTCACATTCAATCATGCGAATAAACTCATAATTGAATAAACTCATTTTTGAATAAACTCAGCATCTGTCTTTACTAGACTCCCTTAGCATGATTGTGATCGAATGACCGAACAGGTTTTGCGTACGGTTGTATTGATCAAACAAAGGTAAGTGGAGAATAAAATCAAAGCACGAGAATTAGTATCGTTTAGTTCGGCAAACAAACAGAATCGTAAGCAATGTTTTTATGTATGCTTATATGTAGCTTGTCGCCGTGACGTAAGGACAGAAGAATTATGCAAATATTCAGATGCACGGAGTTTTCATATTTGCCTTTACATTCCGATGAATGTAATCGCTGTTGAGGCAAACGGGTAATAAGTTGGTTGATTTTAAATCAATGTCGATTATGTTCGTTTAAGCAAGTTGGATCATTGAACACGATCATGTTGCCATATGTAATCAAACGTAGTTGTGTTCGATTTTTGTTATTCTCTGATACAGAAACGAGATATAAGAAAACAACTATTAGAGAAGGCTGTTTGTGAAAAGTTAATATCCTGGAAGCAGTAGGCGAACTAGAAAAGTGAGAGTATAAAAGCAGCGTAAGCTAAAGAAATGTCAATGACTTTGATTTTTGGAAACCTTACAAGTGAAGTACCCGAGTAGTTAAATTGTGAAGTACTACTACCACAGTAGTGTTGTAAATAAAGAACATTTTGCTATACTGAATATTGAATTATTTATTAGACATTTCAACGATTTGTCGATAACAGAAGGGCAGAATTACCAAGAATTCCTCAAAATTTGTGACTATTTACTTTGCCTACCTATCAAAATAAAAAAAATGCTTGATGAGATATTCTTGTTTAACTTTGAAAGTGTCTGGCTCCATTTTATTGAAAATTACTTTGAATATAAAGTATTTTTTTTGTACGTGTTCACAAATCTGGACGCAAATTATTATTTTCGTACAAAAAGACAGACATCTTTTATTATGTTTCTGATAAAAAATGATTTGCTTAAGTCGGTACTTGAGCATTTTTAATGAACTTAAATTTAAAATTATTAACATTATTGAGAAATTATGTAGGAGTCGCTTTTTTGGTATGTGGGTAGATAATTTGCCAAGAGATATACTTGTTAGACGCATAGGTTCCACATTGCAATTGAAAGGATGTTTGGTCTCATCTGAGGACACATTACATGTGGAACTTACATTGGGCATGTCAGGGTTGACCTTAGATAAACAGAAGGTAAACCTATTACAATATCCAGATCGAAGTTATGTCAAAATGGCGCGCATATCCCTGGGACGTTCGCTTTCCTCAAGAGCGATTTTTGGTATTTGACATTTAGAACGGGGCTCACCGGGCATGGGACTATGCCGATTAATCATGAAAGAGACTGAGGGCTTGTTTATGCTCATCAAGTTCAAACAGCTTAGTTCATAGTGCTTACGAAGACGACTTTTTAAGTCCCTGGCAGGCGGGTCCTCTACAATCAGACATCTTTTGGAATGCGCAGGTCCCTAACGGTTAACGTAACGCTTTCTAACGTTCATAAGGGAAATAAAATGACATTCTGAAGATTAATTAGACGAACTTCCGTCCAGCCGGCGCATAGTTCAAATATCTCTTCCAAGTCTTCTCAACTTTACCTAAGAATTAAGTCACAGAATGGAATACTTTATTCTAAAGCATTGCATGTCTAACTCTTGCTGTTATTTCAAGCCTATATTCACATTTATTTTACCCATTCAGGACCCGATTATTCCCATCCATTTAGAACTCAGATGTTGTAAGACCATTGTTTTTTTTAGCTGATCAGGTGCTTACGCTTAAATTTGTTTTAATATCGTAGCTCAGAGAGAAGAGCTCTCGACTCTGACGCTGATGTTACATTATATTGACAAGGTTTTGAATTTTAACTTGGCCTAGCAAAAACAACACTAGCCATTCAAAAGACATACATGCTACAACAAATATAATCTAACTCGTATATCACTAGCTTGGTATTTATTAAACCCACATCTTTGCTACACAACAAATTTCAAAAGCTTACAAAAATCCATATTTACACATAATCTTAAAACGAGGCGCCCATTTCATAAAAAACTCAAAAACAAAAAAAAATAATAAAAAACAAGTAAGGAAGGCTAAGTTCGGGTGTAATCGAACATTACATACTCAGTTGAGAGCTGTGGAGACAAAGTAAGGAAAAATCACCATGTTGTAAAAAGAACCTAGGGTAACCCTGGAATGTGTTTGTTTGACATGTGTACCAAATGGAAGGTATTAAAGAGTATTTTAAGAGCAAGTGGGCCATAGTTCTATAAATGGACGCCATTTAGGGATATCGCCATAAAGGTGGACCAGGCCTGACTCAAGAATTTGTTTGTACGATATGGGTATCAAATGAAAGGTATTAATGAGTATTTTAAAAGGGAGTGGGCCTTAGTGCTATAGGTGGACGCCTTTTCGGGATATCGTCATAAAAGTGGACCAGGGTTGACTCTAGAATGCGTTTGTACATTATGGGTATCAAACGAAAGGTGTTAATAAGTGTTTTAAAACGGAGTGGGCCTTAGTTCTATGGGTGGACGCCTTTTCGGGATATCGTCATAAACGTGGACCAGGGGTGAACCTAGAATGTGTTTGTACGATATGGGTATCAAATGAAAGGTTATAATGAGTATTTTAAAAGGGCGTGGGCCTTAGTTCTGTAGGTGGACGCCTTTTCAAGATATCGCCATAAAGGTGGACCAGGGGTGACTCTAGAATTTGTTTGTACGATATGGGTGTCAAATGAAAGGGGTTAATGAGTATTTTAAAAAGGATTGGGCCTTAGTTCTATATGTGGACGCCTTTTCGAGATATCGCCATAAACGTGGACCAGGGGTGAACCTAGAATGTGTTTGTACGATATGGGTATCAAATTAAAGGTATTAATGAGGGTTTTAAAAGGGAGTGGCCCTTAGTTGTATATGTGAAGGCGTTTTCGAGATATCGACCAAAACGTGGACCAGGGTGATCCAGAACATCATCTGTCGGGTACCGCAAATTTATTTATATATGTAATACCACGAACAGTATTCCTTCCATGATTCTAAGGGCTTTTGATTTCGCCCTGCAAAACTTTTTCATTTTCTACTCTTCCATTTTACCAATTTTTTTTCTAAAGTTATATTTTGCGTCAATAGACCAATACAATTACCATGTTTCATACCTTTTTTCGTATTTGGTATATAATTATGGCATTTTTTTCATTTTTCGTAATTTTCGATATCGAAAAAGTGGGCGTAGTCATGGTCGGATTTCGGCCATTTTTTACACCAATACAAAGTGAGTTCAGATAAGTACGTGAACTGAGTTTAGTAAAGATATATCGGTTTTTGCTCAAGTTATCGTGTTAACGGTCGAGCGGAAGGACAGACGGTCGACTGTGTATAAAAACTGGGCGTGGCTTCAACCGATTTCGCCCTTTTTCACAGAAAACAGTTATCGTCCTAGAATCTAAGCCTCTACCAAATTTCACAAGGATTGGTAAATTTTTGTTCGACTTATGGCATTAAAAGTATCCTAGACAAATTAAATGAAAAAGGGCGGAGCCACGCCCATTTTGAAATTTTCTTTTATTTTTGTATTTTTTTGCAACATATCATTACTGGGGTTGAATGTTGACATAATTTACTTATATACTGTAAAGGTATTAACTTTTCTTTTAAAATTTGAATTAAAAAAAAATTTTTTTTAAAAAGTGGGCGTGGTCGTTCTCCGATTTTGCTAATTTTTATTAAGCAGACATACAGTAATAAGAGTAACGTTCCTGCCAAATTTCATCATGATATCTTCAACGACTGCCAATTACAGCTTGCAAGACTTCTAAATTACCTTCTTTTAAAAGTGGGCGGTGCCACGCCCGTTGTCCAAAATTTTACTAGTTTTCTATTCTGCGTCATAAGTTGACCTCACCTACCAAGTTTCATCGCTTAATCCGTATTTGGTAATGAATTATCGCACTTTTTCGATTTTTCGAAATTTTCGATATCGAAAAAGTGGGCGTGGTTATAGTCCGATATCGTTCATTTTAAATAGCGATCTGAGATGAGTGCCCAGGAACCCACGTACCAAATTTCATCAAGATACCTCAAAATTTACTCAAGTTATCGTGTTAACGGTCAGACGGACGGACGGACGGACGGACATGGCTCAATCGAATTTTTTTTCGATACTGATGATTTTGATATATGGAAAAAGTTAATATACTCTGTGAGCTCTGCTCAACTGTGTATAATAAATACGTCAATCAGCTTATAGTCAATAACCTTCAATGAAGTGAAAAATTATTGACAGCATCATAGCTGCTGAAGTCGCTCATCAAACTAAGCCCACTAATAAAGACAAAGCTGCTGATGAGCTAAGTGAAGATTCTGCTATTGAGCCAAATCACAAAGACTTCAGTGCATCCGAGCAGATAGAATTTTAAATGCTTGCATCAATTGTGCTATTATTCGTTGAACATCATTCGATTACTATGAAGCACTTGGCAATATAGAGCTTAATTCATTTTCTCTTGGCTTAGTGCCAACGAGCCAGCATTAAAAAACGTTTGCATAGAATAAAATGAGCAAATTACTCAAATCGTAAAAACTGCTGGCGTACCAGTGAGAATATATCTGCAGAATTCTACATATGTGTTATACACTTTTGTATAAATTTGTGAAAGAATTAAATGATAAGCAAATAAAATCAGTAGACGACAAGTGTTTCGATAAAGTGGAAAAAGAGAAATATGGCCTAAACAAAGAAAAAAGGTTGCTCGTACGACATGGTGATCGCCAGACATCCCTATCGTAGGCGCAAACACCAAACATCTCTTTAACTGTATTGTGGAACCAACGCCTCTAACACCCCTCTCATTATGGGCCACCCCTGTTGTAACAGCAAGTTTCCTTGAACTCCCGTTAGAGGATATTGATGACAATTTGTGATCGGTCGCACCTATTGGATGGGGGGAAGCACTGCTACAACAACAACATTATAAAATATCTGCCGCCTTTATTTCTTTCGAAAATTTTTCATGTACCCTTCAGAAGACAAGGCTAGACTCCGTGTTAGCAGACGTGCACATAAATACAAACACGATGTATCGCACATTACCATAACCTCCGAAGAAGTTTAAGAAGCCTTCAAAAATGCCAAGCCCACTAAATCAATAGGCTCAGAAGGTAGGCGATGAGCGACGTTTCAAACTTGTCGTAAAAAATCTTCTTCATTTCCGAATAATGGCAAATGGTAAGGATAATTTCACTACCAATGCCTGTAAAACTAGCTAACGAAAGTGAGTCATATCGACCGATATCACTGTTCTCGCCAGTAGCGAAGGAACTCGTCATGCTAAAATGCATAGCAAAACCAACGCACTTCAGGCCATATACATAGATAAATTACGGACTGAAACAGCAACAATCTCATTATAGGAAGGTGGTCGGCCGCTTTGCCAGTCAAAAGCTTTTGACTAGTCAACCAATGCATAGATGGTTCACACCTTGCCCTTGTCTTAAAAGAGATACCGAAAAACAATTGAATATTTGCCAAGCGTCGGCTCAATTTAGGAACGCTTACTTAAAACATAGGAGAATTAACATGGGAACCACAGGGTGGTATCGTATACCCACTTCTGTTTAATTTCTACATATCAAAGCCGCCTTCCTCACCAGAAAGAGCTACTATATTTACCTCTGCCAACGACTGCACGATAATGACAACAGGACCTTGCCCTTCAATAGATGCGTTAGTTTCTGTAATAGAAAGCTATTTCCCCAGTCATTCCACCTTCTTCACCTCGCGCAACATAGTGCTTTCAACGAAAAAATCCACCGGCACTTTCTATACGACATGGAAGGATGACGTTACGTTGCCGACTGTCAGTTTCCCAAAGATAATGGGGATAACATTCGATAATACACTTACCTTCAAGGGGGATGCCTTCGAAATTGTATCTTATATACAAAGCTGCAACAAAATCCTCAAGCCGCTTGTCGGTCGCAGGAAAAGGTAAGGAGACACTGCTAACAACTTAGAGAGCAATTGGCTGCCTATGCATCGCGTGGTCCTGCCGCTTTAACGATCAGCTGAATTCTTCACATTTGAGAAATGTACTTTCATTAACTTTTATAAAAGAAAAGTGAAAAAATATAAAGCATACACAGATAAACTTTTCGCTGCCATCCCAATCCCGACTTATGTCCGTCAAGAGGAACGTATTACCCATTGGAAAAATTTCGAAAATTAAAGTGGGAGGAGCATCTAAAGAACTGTAACATAACTAACCTTGCTCAACCGTCAAGTCTCTCTGAGACCCGATTAAGAAGTTGAAGAAGCCACCAAACTTGCTAAACCATCTAAAGCAGTAGACCGTGACGGGATTTCCAAGCCGAAACATAAAATCCTTGGCCATGAGGATTCAGATGTCTGTTGCTCGTCTCCAACATGTTTCTGTCCACTTTCGTCATCCCAGAAATATGGTAAATGGCGAATATTGTACCACTACTAAAGCCTTGAAAACCAACTAAGGTAGGAGACTCATATCATCCGATAGCTCTCCTATTGATAGTAGCCAAATAACTAAAAGCAACCTACTACTTTATCTCACCGCGAGTCTGTGACTTGCTAATCACCAGCAGGGTCATCAACACACAAATTAATTGCGGATTGTACCAAGAACTCTACCATAGAATAATACTGGTAGCACTAGGCTTATCAAAGGCCTTTAATATAGTCAATCACAGCACTTTACTACAAGACTAGGAAGGGTTGAACCTTTCTCCCGGTCTAAAAGCTGGACTGCATATTATCTGTATAGTGGGAGGGTATCGGTCCAGTTCAAAAACGTAACATCAAATCCCAGAACTATTAAGCAGGCGGCACTGCAGGGCGGCGTCCCTGCTTTTGTTTAATTATTAGACCGACTACACCGGCGATTAATGGTTCCACGTCCCGGATCGCGGTAAAGCAACATCGAGAATTTAGAAAACAATTTTTTCAATTAGAAAAAAGTTTTTCTAAGCCATTCGCCCCTCGGAAGTGATTTGGAAACCACTCCGAATGTTATAGTTCGCTCGAAGTTTTCTGTCAGCTTTGGTTTAAATTAATCGCCATATTGTCGGGAGCTACTGTATTGAAAATTATTTGGGATGAGAGAAAACAATAAAGAAACTAATAGCTGTTTTTTCAATTTCACATACAACATATTTCACTTTCTGCTTTCAATTTTGTTTCTATTATTTGTAATTTTTTCATTGCAAGGCCTTTAGTCAAATAAAGGAACAAAATTTTTCATAGAGCAATTGTTTGTTACTCATCTTCCCTCCACCAATGCCGTTGGTACCTATAAGCTTCAATTTCAGTTTTCGCTTTTGTTCTCGCTTATTTTACTTTACATCCCATTTTATCTCGCACTCCACATTCCACCAACAACTAACTACTCTTTTACTTTACTCAGTTACGTTTATTGAAAAAATAATAATCGAATTCAATTATTTCTACTTATGCACCGCTAACCAACATTCTCTCTACGAACGTTTCACTCTTTCGAGCAACTTCACTTGCAATCTCAATACACTCAACTTAAAGGTAGGTAGGTAGGTTGAACTGGCCGGTCCATGAGGACCTCACATAGACTGATTGAGTTCGTAGTGTTACCAGAAGTTTGTTTTAACGACCAAGCTGAAAAACCCTATCAAAAACCAGGACCTATGTTATAAAATAACTCCGTCCTCTTGGCATATACTAGAAGCTTCCTAGGACTTAAGCCACTTGCTGCTTCTAGATCTTACAGCTGTATCACTCCTAATAGCTGGAGTCTTAGCCTGGCAAGTGCAGGGCACGAGCACAGAACATGCTCGATCGTTTCCTCCTCCAACCCGCACTTCCTACATCTGCTATCACTGACCATGCCTAGTTTAAAGGCATGTGACGCCAGAAGGCAGTTTCCAGTCAGAATACCCGTCATGAGCCTACAGTCCTCTCTTTTTAATGATAGGAGCAACTGTGTTAGTCTAAGCTTGTAAGACCTACACATATTCTTCGACACTTTACAGCCCCGCGTTGAACCCACGCCTTTCCCGCTTGGTCGATCATGTGCACCTCTCGCCTTCGCTTAATCTCGCCCAATCTAATTGGGACATCTACGGAACAAGCTTCAAGGGATGCGCCCTTTTTAGCTAGTTCATCCGCTTTTTCATTCCCATCTATTCCCATATGCCCTTGGACCCAATATAGATGTATGCTTCTCCCTGTCCCGATTCTCTCCAGAGACTGCTTACACTTTAACACGCATTTAGATGCTGTGCTATGCGAGATTATTGCCTTAATTGCTGCTTGACTGTCAATATAAAAGTTAACACGGTTGCAGCTTAAGCTATTCTCTTCCGGGGTTTCTACTGCTTTGGTTACGGTTAATATTTCCGCTTGGAAAACGCTACAGTAATCCGGCAGCCTGTAGGATCTGCTTATTTCCGGATCAGCACAGTATACCGCAAACCCTACTCCTTCCACTACTTTGGACCCATCGGTGTACACATGTATCGCCTCGTCTGCCATTTGCGCACCCTTGCGCCAACCGTCCACCTCTATTGTGGCCTTAAGATCTCCCTCGAAGCGCAGATAGGGAATCATGTAGTCTGTTCGTCTTGTGATTGATGACGCTATACTACTATGGCCATATGGTCGGCGCTCAAGCTGCCCCGAAGCACCGAGCCTGGCTGCGGTCGTTAACGCTTTGTTCTTTGCTACCAGGTCTACAGGTGGGATGTACAAAATGGCATACAGTGCAGCCGTCGGGGTTGTTTTCAGGGCTCCCGTAATGCTAAGCATCGATAGTCTGCATACCCCCTCTAATATTTTGAGGTATGTTGTTTTTTGTGTGGCTTTCCACCAAACAAGAACTCCATAGTATAGAATAGGGCTTACAGTCGCTGTAAAAACCCAATGAGAAAGAGAGGGCGATACGCCCCACGTACACCCCAGCATTCTTTTACATGCGTAGAGTGCCGTTGAGGCCTTCTTGACCCTCTCCTCCACGTTGAGCTTCCATGACAGCTTACTGTCTAGGATGATTCCTAAATATTTTGTGCAAGGTTTCTCCTGTAAGGTCACCCCTCCTAACTTAAGCCTGGTCCAATTTGGGACCTTGTACCTCTTTGTAAACAAGACCATATCCGTCTTCTCCGCATTGACTTTCAACCCGACATTAGATGCCCAGATATGAATATCGCGAAGCGCCCGATCCATCAAAGAACTAATCGTTGGAAGGCACTTTCCACTTATGACAATTGCAACGTCATCTGCGTAAGCCGAAGTTTTACGGGTCCCTTATCGAATTGCCTGAGCAGTTGGTTGATGACCAGCGTCCACAGCAGAGGTGGTAACACCCCTCCCTGCGACGTGCCCCTGTCCACTGATTTCGTGGCCTCGTACAATCCCCATTGTGATGTAATCTTTCTGCAATTTAACATGCAGCCGATCCATCTGATTAAGGCAGTATGTACTTTAATGTAATTAAGACCATCCATAATCGCCCATTTTGCAACATTATTGAAAGTCCCGGCAATGTCCAAGAAGACTCCTAGAGAATACTCCTTATATTCCAGGGATTTCTCTATGCTTATTACAACCCTATGCAATGCGGTGTCTACCGACTTGCTTTTGGTGTACGCATGCTGTGTTGTGGAGAGCAACTTTTCATCCACGTTGGACTTTATGTACACATCTATCAGCCTCTCAAAGGTTTTGGTAGAAAATCTACACGAGCAGTTCTCCAAGAGTGCGGTACATGATTCAATCGTATGCACCCATCGAATATTATTTTAAGCCATTCCACGACCGCCGTACTTGAGACTTGTAGCATGGCTGGGAATATACCATCTGGGCCCGGCGATTTAAACATAGAAAACGTCTTCACTGCCCACTCGATATTGGTATCGGTCACCAAGCCCGGCACTACTAGCTCCGTGATCGGAGTGTGAGTGATGTCTGCTGGCTCCTCTAAACCGTCTCCCGATGGGAAATGTGTATCGAGAAGCACCTCAAGGGATTCCTCACTTTTACGTGACCATTCCCCGTTCTCTTTCTTTATTAGTCCCTGGACTATGGTTCCCTTTGCTAGGACTTTTTTCAACCGTGCTGTTTCACTGGAGCACTCTATGTCCGTACAGAAACTTTTCCATGAGTTTCTCTTCGCCCTGGTAATTTCACGCTTGTAGATCCTCAGTAGATCCCTGTACTCGTCCCGACACGCTTCGCTTTCCGCGGTCTTTGCGAGCTTAAACATTTCTTTAACCTGTCTCAGCTCATTGCTCCACCTCGGCGGCTTTGCTTTTCCTCTGAATCTTCTTAGAGGGCAAGCTTTGTTATACGCAGTCATAAGCGACCTTGTTAGGAATTCATTCGACTCCTCCAGTTCCTCTACATTAGCAACCTCTTTGGGTTGACCCAATTTTGTTTCTACATGTTTCTGGAATTTAGTCCAGTTCGTTGACCTAGGGTTTCTAAAGGTTCCTGCCGTCTCTACCCTCTTTAGGGGGATGTTGAAGCTGATATACGCATGGTCGGAGAAGGGCGATCTATCAAGAACCATCCAATAATACCTTGATATATCACGTTCGGAGCTCAATGTGATATCCAGAACATTGCTGGATGTTGGACCAATGTATGTAAGGACATTTCCCCTGTTGGCTATCTGCAAATTGGTTTGCAGGATGTAACAAAACAGAGATTCGCCTCTCTCGTTCGTATCTGCTCTTCCCCACGCATTGTGGTGCGCATTTGCATCTGCGCCTTTGACCAACCGCCCTTTGCGCCCTTCCTCCTGTACTAGCCTTTGCACTCCATCGGTGGGACCTCCGCAGCATGGGCCATGTAGCAGGACGCCAGGATAAATGCCTGCTTATTCTTTTGCTCAACGGCCACCGCTACGAGATCCTCAGTGGTGTAATTAGGCAGCATATATGAATGCAGCTGTTTCCTTACCATTACTACAGCTCGCAACCGTCCTTCCGTTTGCGCGTAGTAAACGCCAAATCCGCGCGCGCTAAGTCCAGAAACCTTTCCTCCCAATGAGAGCCACGGCTCCTGGATCAGCGCCACGTCAAACGAACCCTCCTCAAGGGTTAGGAGGAGTTCGCTCGACGCCACTTTATTGTGTTGGAGGTTTATCTGTATAACTCGCAGCACCATTGGGCTGTTTGTCCCCCTCCAGCACCTTCATCTTGACGTCGTCGTCGTCCCCTTGCCCGTTTGGTTTAGAGTATTCGGGGCCCCCTTCAGCCTCTCGTCACTGTTGTGCAGGGTGTTCCTCTGTGCAAGTCACAGCACCATTTAGCGGTTGGTCCTCTTTTAGCACGTTCGTGGTGACGTCGGGGACCTCCGCCTGTCTTTTTTCCCTTAGGCTTTTGAGGTCCTTTTCGACTTCGCCCACCTCTAGCGTGTTAGGGTTTTTATCCTCGGGACTTCTTTTCCTGAGTCGCATGTAAATCTTGCCAGTGCCAAAGGACATTTTACCAAGTTGCGTGTACAAAATATCTTCCGCCTGCTTGTTTATTTGGAAGATGTAGAACTGACCATCCTCGGTAGGCCGAGATACAGTAAGTACCTTCCAATCCTGTGTCGGTATGTTCGGATTCTTATTCTGCGGAAGTCTCAGTGTATCCTCCGACTTCATCAAGCATGGTATCCATACCTTAAATTTTGGTACCGTGGGGATTTGCGTTTTATCCACCACCTCAAACCGCGCGTTCGTGCCTTGCCTTTGGAGGTTTGCAACCACTTCCTCCAGCCACTGCAAGCTCGCGATGTTGTCGCACGCTATCATCTTCACACCGTTATACCATCCCCCCGAATCAAAGGTTGGAAGGGGCTTACTTGGTTGTTCCCGCATCATCTTAAGCACTAAGCTAATAAGCTCCCTTTCCACAGATCTCCACCTTTCAGTAGTCATTTGTCCGAAAGGACTGCTACGATCAACCAGCGCCACAGTCAGTGACTGCTTTGCCACATCACTCATCTTCTCGGGAAAAGCAGGAGCCTTAGTGCTATCTCCCTTTGGCACCTCCGAGAAAGCCGGAGTCTTAGCATTAACTCCCTTTAGCGCCTCCGGGAAAGCCGGAGTCTTAGCGTTATCTCCCTTTGGCTTATCTCCTACTTCCTCAATTGGAACTTCCCTCTGACTCGCAGCTTTCGAGGTAGTTGCTACCTCGCTATTGGAGCCCATCTGTCTTACAGCTTTGGGCCTACTTGTCTTGTCTATGCGACTGCCCTGCCTCGCGGCTCTAGGACTGGGTCCTTTCTGCCTCTTGAAAGCAGGCTTTTCGCCTTCCGCCGAACGTTGCCTCTTCATTCTGCCATTAGACGCTTCTTCCTCCTCGTACCTGTTGCAGAACCGAGGGTTTCTCGCAGCAAACCTTTTGAACTGCCTTCGACCTACTTATACCGCTTTATGGGCCCATTCCAAGCGCTCGATCTCCACTTCTGTTGGGTCGACCACTGCTCCCAAGCGTTGAACAATTCTTAGTGCTGCACGGTACTGCGAGAGAGCTCTTTTACTTCCTCTGCTCCGTACCCTTCTCCACTCTTCTACTCCGTTTTCATTTGTGTGCTTCTCCAACACGTAGTTCATTGAATCAGCACTACTCTCGCTCCCCGAGTCCGACGCATCGCTTAATTCGTATTTGTCGTCCTTGGATTGCGACTCAGTCCTCCTCTTTACATCGTCCTTATTACAGTCAGTTAATGAGTCGTTCATCTTGGTCGTATGACCACCTGCCCGAGAAGGCGGGCTCAGCGGTCCAGTATTATATACGGGGAAAGAACCGTCCGCCACAGCAGCGCCCCTTGCTGTGGTAAGGCCATTAATACTTCCCGAGGTGGCCCGGTATCGGGAAGGCTCCGTTCGAATACAGCCGAATTTGTCCCCTGGCTGCAAATCGTCCAATAGGCACGGTCCGCATAACACCCTGGATTAGGGGGTTGGCAGTTCTTGGTCACCGATATCCCGCCACCCTCGTATGAGGCGAAACGGCGTAGATGTCAGTCCTAACCAGCTCCGCCTCATAGTCGGGCGCTATGGAGTTCGGCTAAGCCCTCACACCAACGACAAGGTGCCTACCCTAGTGAGGGCACTCAACTTAAAACTTTTCATAACTTTTTTTAATTTCTTTTTCTCTTTCAATTTGCATGCTCCACTACAAAATGGTTTTGAAATTTTATTTGTTCACTTTTATTTGTATTTATTTTGATTTCGATTGGCAGTGTTTTTTCTACATTTATCGCAATTCGCTGATTGCGCAAATAGAAAAAAAATTTTAAAATCGATTCAAACTTGCCATCGTAAAATTTAAAAAATAAATATGTAAAATATGTATAAATTTAATTTGATCTTTCAACCCTTTTTAAAATAATTTTTCAGTCCAAACAAATAAATCAAAGAAGTACGCAGTTCCGGTTTTTCCAAACGGAAGTAGTAGCCATAACCAAAACAAGAAAAACTGGAATAAAATAGCTCAAACTGTCAGATTATGTTGGAACAAATATTGAAGTAATAAGCTTTTCAAAGATAATAGTAAAAAATAATATACAAAAAAAAAAAAAAAAAATTTTTTTTTACGAGTTTTGACGAATTTTTAGGAAGTATTTGAAAATCATCTAATTTCAAAATTTTTTGTTTTTTAATTTACAGTTTACAAATTCTATATAGCCACGTCCCATACGAAAAACAGAAATAGTATAAAGTATATCTAAGGTTGGCCGTATATGATAGACGAGCGTATCGGACACGTTACAAAATTGCTAACATGAATCATATATAATACATGGGACAAGGAATCTGTTAAGATTCGAAGAGGCCTAAAAATTTGTTTGCAGTGCAGAGGTTTTAGTGTAAACATAGCTTCTACATAAATAGTTGAAAGTCTCCTTTGCTTTATGAACGAAGTGATAATCAAGTTATCTCTTAACTCAACTCAACTTCCCAACTTAAAAATCTAAATGATGCCTTAAAAATAAACACAAAAAGCATAGCCATTTAATTTAATTTTTAACGTAATCAACCAAAACATTGAAACTGTTGAAATAAGACACCAACGCTTGCGGCGAAACTTAAATCAATTATACTTGATTATAGACCAATTCTAAGCAATCCCACCCCGAAGCGTTTTATAACACTTTATTTTGCCGCCGGAAAGGATTCACAAATGCGCGCTTATTAAATTCTGCCTAAAAACATTTTGAATAGCTTTTGAGTTGGCTTAAAAAAGTTTTGTTGAATTAACGGTTTGTATTTGTAGTACATAAAAAAAAGTATTACATTTGAAAGAGGCAGCTGATAATCGTCAGGTATAATACTTAAAACGTATAAAAGAGAGGAGGAAGATTAACGTCCTGGGCGGAAATGTTATTTAACAAATGAAAATTTTCCAAACTAACCAGCGAATTAATATACTCTCGCGTTTGCGCTGTACTTAAGTTCTTTGAATTGCAAGCAAATTGATAAAGTTTCCGCAAATGGTAAAAGGGATATTTGAGTTCATTCACTTTTGCTATTATGTTCTGCATTTCGGGTGAAGCATGTATTTACGAATGTATGTAAGTATATTGTAATTAAGGTATATGTATGTATGTATGTGAAAAGCAGCATCGTTTGTGCGGCTTTAAGTTAATTTCTACAATGGTGCCATTATAAAGTTAGAAAAGTTATAAAATTCTATCTTTAAATAGAGCTAATTAAAAAGGATTTTAGAAGGTGCGCATAGACAGCAATAAGGAGTTTTGATTATGTGGAATACTAAGTAGAATTAATTACGTGTTTCTCTCAAAACGTTACTTTAAGTTTAGCTGTTAGAAAATTTTCAAGGAAGGGGGGGAGGGGGGTTGGAGGGGGGTGCACCATAGGGAAGTTGGTGTTAGAGGCTTGGGTTCCACATCACAATTGAAAAGATGGTTGGTGTCATGTAAGGATACATCGAATTCTGGACAAGTAGGAGTTTAACCTGTTACAGTATCCGGAACCAAGTTGGGTCAGGGTTAATCGTGTTGCTCTTGCTAGTAGGTTTTCTTCTTTTGCAAGGGTGGGTTGATGAGGGAGTTCACTGGGCGCGTCCTGGTAAAGAAGTTAACCGATTATGTGTGGATTTGGCTTAGGGCCCCCTCATACTTGTATGGCAGATGCCGGATCTCATCGTAGTGCTTATAGATATGTTTTATTAACACTCTTGGAGGCGGGGCTAGATCAAGTAGTTGTTTACTAGTGTGCCCATTAAGCAAAAACTGTCTGTTCAACATTTCTTTATGCTCTTTAATACTGAGCTCCTTAGCCTTCATATGTAGATGATGTTCAGGGGTGATAAGCAGACATTCCATGGCAGTTTTGGATGCAGCATTTTCGCAGGCCTGCACCCTACAGCCTTTTCCAGTGTGTTTTTTAAGACCAGTCGACCAAGCTGTTCACGCGTAGTTTACAAGCGGCCGGCCTTGCTTTTAACATGGTTGCAACGTTCTTTTATTCTTCCTCCAACTGCTGCCTGCAAGCGACTTGAGGATTTTGTTGCGGCTTTGTACTCTACATACAATTTCGGTGGCATGCATCTTGAAGGTGAGAGTGTTGTTGAACATCACACCTAAGATCTTTGTGTGACTGACAAACGGTAGTCTTCGCATAATATTTGCCGCCGATAAATTAAAGGAATCGCATGAAAGATAATAGCCTCGTCAAAAATGTCCTTACGTTTCGATCAGCCGTGAGAGCTAATTCGCAAACTTTACTAAGCTGATAACCTAGTTGAACCGAACTTTACAAAGTTTTTTAATATGTGTTAAGTAATAACGCTCAAACATGTCGCAATATATGAAGTTTAGATAAAAATTTTTAAAGCTGATTCAAAATCGACAAAAAGTGGCGATTTTGATGTGTAAAAAACTTTGCTCACGGCATTTCACCTACATAAAAATTAAAGTCTCTGTGCATATATACACAATTTTTGCGTATGCCAGTGCACTGTATGTATACATTGCTATTTTCTTGGAGATGAAGGGCCAGAGAAATTCAAGTAACCAGAGCACGTGGTAAGGTATTCAGCTGTAAGTTACAGTTCATTTTATTATAGGATTTTATTGGTTGTAATATTTTTGTACATTATTTGTTTAGACTTACATGAAAAATTAGAGCGCAAGCAAGGAAAAAGTAAAAATTACTTAGATAAATAAAAACAATATAAAATGTAATTAAATTAAATAAAATAAAGTTAAATAAAATAAAACAAAAAAAAAAAAAATAAAAAAAAATAAAATAAAATAGAATAAAATAAAATAAAATAAAATAAAATAAAATAAAATAGAATAAAATAAAATAACAGAAAATAAAATAAAATAAATTAAAATAAAATAAAATAAAATGAAATAAAATAAAATAGAATAAAATAAAATGTAATAAAATAAAATAAAACAAACCTAAGTAAAATAAATTAAATGAAATGAAATAAAAACATAAAATCAAATAAAATAAAAATATTTAAGAATAAAAAAAAAAAATAAAATTAAAAAAATAAAGTAAGATAAGACAAAAAAAATAACATAAAATTAAAATAAAATAAAATAAAATTAAATTAAATTAAATAATAAAATAAAATAAAAATAAAAAATTAAATAAAATAAAAAAATAATGTAAGATAAAATAAAATAAAAAAATAAATTAAATTAAATTCAAATAAAATAAAATAAATTGAAAAGGAATAAAGTAAAACAAAATAATATTAAATCAAATAAAATAAAAAACCGATAGTAAAAAAATAACTTGCCGGTATTCCCTGTTACCGATACTTTAGCACTTGGCCACAAAATATAACAGTGATAGCCATTTGTCGAATATGAACTCGCAAGAAACTCTCTCCTGCAAATGCGAAGTGTCGAACTTATGTTATATAACATATTGTGCACCTACATAGATCAATAGGGAGCTAACTCAAAAATTTTGTCAACTTCCGGGCTTCTGAATTCTATACCTACCGAACTGTATAATCGATTTCTTATACCTCTACTATTTAATTGCATTTTCGCATGTGGCGTGAGATATGTTCTTTAGTTAGACGTTTCAGTATCGTCTTATATGACAGAAAAGAAGAAGAATGAAAGTAAAGCGCATAAAATGCCAAATCATCCAAATGCGTTTCAAACTTCACTTTTCAACGTCTATCTAAGTCTTTCGCACAGTAAACCACTTTAAACCTTATATGAGATTTAGTAAAGACTGATTACGGTAATTAAAACGATTTGTGGGATCGCCTGGGATGACCGATCATACTTAAATTCCAATCGATTACTATGCCAGTGCAAACCAATGCCTTACTTGAAGTGTCACTTTATTGCCAACCGATAATTATATCATTGCACCAAATGTTATTAAGTGTCGCAGATCATCATACACGTATAGCTCCAGTCAGTAAACGAACGATTGTACAATGACAATAACAACATAACCCTGCAAAAAATGCGAACAGTCTAGGATGAGTCCTGGATGAGTCGCAAAGGAGTATGCGACTAATGCTAGTTTTCATCCCTTTGTATGCGTATAACTGTTCCTTTTGTTTGAGCATGTCCTATAAAGAGACTAATTGTACGCATTTATACCCGAACGGGAAAGATAAGACCAATCCGCTTTATACCCATATGGAAACGAAAGAACACTAATATCTTTTCTCATAAAAAAGTGTTAATTATCATAAGGTACGAGGTTATGTATATTCTAAACGCATCTATGTAAAAAAAAATTATTAAGTCGCCAACTCATTCCAAGAGATGTGGGTCGACGGTAAGTGGACATAAGGTTCAAGTCATTTAAGTTCGGTTAAGGCTCCGCATTTTTCTTAAATAATTCGAATATCGCCTATAATATTTTTTATTTGGCTCATTTCGTTCCCGCTTTTTTATGTTTCTTAAAATGGGCTACATACCTGTACCTAAAAGAACCTAGAGGGGATCGATTAAGCCCCAATGTAGACAAAAGAGATCAATCGGAGACCGCTCTCTTTAGGACTATTTTTGCAGGGAAACATAAGAAAATAAAAGGTACATACACACGAATGTATAGGAATGAAAGCAAAATCGATAGTGGAAACCAATACGAGAGGTAGAGCAATAAGAGATAAACAAGCTACCGAAGCATTAATAGATGCGTACAAACTTCAAACAAACAAGTAAGGAAGGCTAAGTTCGGGTGTAACCGAACATTACATACTCAGTTGAGAGCTGTGGAGACAAAGTAAGGGAAAATCACCATGTTGTAAAAAGAACCTAGGGTAACCCTGGAATGTGATTGTTTGACATGTGTATTAAATGGAAGGTATTAAAGAGTATTTTAAGAGGAAGTGGGCCATAGTTCTATACATGGACGCCATTTAGGGATATCGCCATAAAGGTGGACCAGGCTGACTATAGAATTTGTTTGTACGATATGGGTATCAAATGAAAGGTGTTAATGAGTATTTTAAAAGGGAGTGGGCCTTAGTTCTATAGGTGGACGCCTTTTTGAGATATCGCCATAAAGTTGGACCAGGGGTGACCCTAGAATTTATTTTGTACGATATGGGTATCAAATGAAAGGTATTAATGAGTATTTTAAAAGGGCGTGGGCCTTACTTCTATAGATGGACGCCTTTTCGAGATATCGCCATAAAGATGGACCAGGGGTGACTCCAGAATTTATTTTGTACGATATGGGTATCAAATGAAAGGTATTAATGAGTATTTTAAAAGGGCGTGGGCCTAAGTTTTATAGATGGACGCCTTTTCGAGATATCGCCATAAAGGTGGACCAGGGGTGACTCTAGAATTTGTTTGTACGATATGAGTATCAAATGAAAGGTGTTAATGAGTATTTTAAGAGGGCGTGGGCCTTAGTTCTATATGCGGACGCCTTTTCGAGATATCGCCATAAAGGTGGACCAGGGTTGACTCTAGAATGCGTTTGTACAATATGGGAATCAAACAAAGGGCGTTAATAAGTGTTTTAAAAGGGAGTGGGCCTTAGTTCTATGGGTGGACGCCTTTTCGGGATATCGCCTTAAACGTGGACCAGGGGTGACTCTAGAATACGTTTGTACAATATGGGTATCAAATGAAAGGTGCTAATGAGTATTTTAAAAGGGCGTGGGCCTTAGTTCTATAGGTGGACGCCTTTTCGAGATATCGCCATAAAGGTGGACCAGGGGTGACTCTAGAATTTGTTTGTACGATATTGGTATCAAATTAAAAGTGTTAACGAGTACTTTAAAAGGGAGTGGGCCTTAGTTCTATAGGTGGATGCCTTTTCGAGATATCGCCATAAAGGTGGGCCAGGGGTGACTCTAGAATCTTTTTGTACGATATGGGTATCAAATGAAAGGTGTTAATGAGTATTTTAAAAAGGAGTGTGCCTTAGTTCTATATGTGGACGCTTTTTCGAGATATCGCCATAAACGTGGACCAGGGGTGAACCTAGAATGTGTTTGTACGATACGGGTATCAAATTAAAGGTATTAATGAGGGTTTTAAAAGGGAGTGGCCCTTAGTTGTATATGTAAAGGCGTTTTCGAGATATCGACCAAAATGTGCACCAGGTTGATCCAGAACATCATCTGTCGGGTACCGCTAATTTATTTATATATGTAATACCACGAACCGTCCAAGATTCCAAGGGCTTTTGATTTCGCCCTGCAAAACTTTTTCATTTTCTTCTACTTAATATGGTAGGTGTCACACCCATTTTACCAAGTTTTTTTCTAAAGTTATATTTTGCGTCAATAGACCAATACAATTACCATGTTTCATCCCTTTTTTCGTATTTGGTATAGAATTATGGCATTTTTTTCATTTTTCGTAATTTTCGACATCGAAAAAGTGGGCGTGGTCATAGTCCGATTTCGGCCATTTTTTACACCAATATAAAGTGAGTTCAGGTAAGTACGTGAACTGAGTTTAGTAAAGATATATCGATTTTTGCTCAAGTTATTGTGTTAACGGCCGAGCGGAAGGACAGACGGTCGACTGTGTATAAAAACTGGTCGTGGCTTCAACCGATTTCGCCCTTTTTCACAGAAAACACTTGTCGTCCTAGAATCTAAGCCTCTACCAACTTTCACAAGGATTGGTAAATTTTTGTGCGACTTATGGCATTAAAAGTATCCTAGACAAATTAAATGGAAAAGGGCGGAGCCACGCCCATTTTGAAATTTTCTTTTATTTTTGTATTTTGTTGCAACATATCATTACTGGAGTTGAATGTTGACATAATTTACTTATATACTGTAAAGATATTAACTTTTCTTTTAAAATTTGAATTTAAAAAAAATTTTGTTTTAAAAAGTGGGCGTGGTTGTTCTCCGATTTTCTTAATTTTCATTAAGCAGACATAAAGTAATAAGAGTAACGTTCATGCCAAATTTCATCATGATATATTCAACGAATGCCAAATTACAGCTTGCAAAACTTCTAAATTACCTTCTTTTAAAAGTGGGCGGTGCCACGCCCATTGTCCAAAATTTTACTAGTTTTCTATTCTGCGTCATAAGTTCAACTCACCTACCAAGTTTCATCGCTTAATCCATATTTGTTAATGAATTATCGCACTTTTTCGATTTTTCGAAATTTTCGATATCGAAAAAGCGGGCGTGGTTATTGTCCGATATCGTTCATTTTAAATAGCGGTCTGATATGAGTGCCCAGGAACCTACACACCAAATTTCATCAAGACACCTCAAAATTTACTCAAGTTATCGTGTTAACGGACAGACGGACCGACGTACGGACATGGCTCAATCGAATTTTTTTTCGCTACTGATGATTTTGATATATGGAAGTCTATATCTATCTCGATTCCTTTATACCTGTACAACCAACCGTTATCAAATCAAAATTAATATACTCTGTGAGCTCCGCTCAACTGAGTATAAAAAGGCGGCTTTTATTCAAGTGAGGTGATCGGTTTTATACAAACCTTTTGATTGTTACTTATCAGAGATACAGAAAAGTTTTTTTTATTTCCAAATTTACAAAAATGCTTTTTATGATATTTACATAACCTACATATATGTGTATTAATGCTAATTAGATAGACCAATTTCTTTGCTAACATTTGCTTTTCACTTAATTAGCATATGTATATAAACATTAGAGCGGGTCAAATTGTATGGATGGATTTTTTTCATCAGGAGTATAACAAAAACGTAATCCACAGATGATTACGCAAAATGATGATTTTCAAAATAGATATTTTGCATTTGAATGTAGGGTTTGGCCAAACAATCTTCATAGCTTCTGATAGAATTATAGAGAAAATATCAAATTGGGCTTACTTTAAAGGTATTTTTCGTACATTTCAGAATCTGTATTAACATACATAGTGTTCTTGGATTTAGTAGAGATATCAGGCTTAAATTATGAGAAATTAGTTTAAAATGAAATTTTAACTATTATATTATCATTTTTAACAAATTTCTTATGGAATTTTTTTTCTTTACAGCTAAAATAAGTTCGGAACATTTCCGACAACTTTCATTTAGATAGCTTTTCTTTTTTCGAATTCGTTTTAGTAGAAAAAAATTAAAAAAACCTATATTTTCAAATAATAAGCAAAAAACACAATTTTTATAACTTTAATGTAATATATTTAAAAATTAGTTTTTTACTTAGAATTGACCATTTTAACGTATTTTTCAAAATAAAAGTAATGTTATGTTATTATTTTTTTAAATCTTTTTTGCTCTCCATTCGTGGTTGTTTTTCACGACTTTCTGCTGTAACAGCAATAACACCTTCACACTTTTTTCTATTAGACGTTTGGAAACAGATGTTAACAACTGTACATATCCCCTCTTCCTTGTATATGCATTGGAATATTAGGATCATCTAGTGTTGGCTCATCATAATCTAAGAATTTTACCAAGTGATCGTATGGAATATTTCTTGTGAATGCCGGTTCAGATAGTAAATTATCGTCATTCAGATCAATCATATCAATAATCTAAACCATTAAAATTGATACATATTTTTTGTAAACTCTGAGTTAAGTTGGATCAAGTATTTTTTCTCGATATTATAAAATGGCTTTCACTTATGGCTTTTCTATCATCAAATAACATTGTTACTAAAATGTTTTCTGGATGAGCGTAATATGAATTATTTTGGATTACACCATGTACAATATTAAGTAAATTACGTGGAAGGTATCGTGTCCAACGAATAAACTTTGATAAAAGTACACTGCCGTATAAAACATAATTATAGTATTTTACATTTAAATACATTGGCACATAAATTCTAATAATATAAACTGCTGTAGTTTTCAAATTTTCCGACGGTGTATTCGTTCTTGTGTATATATGTAATATCCTGCTTGCTTTGGTTAGCCATCGAGAATGTACAACTGGTCCTGGTTTTATGTTAGCTAAATCAACTGAAACAGCACCAATTGAAATTGATTTGGCCTTTTGATATAAGTATCAAATATTTGTAGGTAACTTTCGTTCTTGTTCATCACATATAAGGCATATTTTCCAATGCTATTGGTTCCAAATCAATTTCCCTATTTTAATTTGATTGAAAAAATATTATAAAATAATTTTAAGAAATGCATATCTGAAATGTTTGAATGTCTTTGTATATTTTTCCACTTGCTGCTCTTGGTCAACTCGTGGCTGTTTTATCTAATGCTCTCAATAAATGACCAAATGGTAATTAATTGAAATGAAGCAAACATATAAACCAGTGCAGTGGTCTATTTAAATGCTTTTCAAAAAGTCTTATAACACCATTTTCTATTCCAGTATTAGCTGGTTCTCCATCGTTGCATATGCCAATTAATTGATCTATTGACAGTTTTTTGCTATTGAAGAATTCATTTAATTTTTTTAATTTGTGTTTTGCATTTTCTTCTCACGCAAACAACATTTTCTTCTTCATGCAACATATCCAAGTAATTCTGCATTAGGCTCTATTAGAACAACTAAATGGCGTTCTTTTACCATATTTGTATGAAATTTCTCATTAATTTTCTCTCTAATGAATCATTTTTTCTGCCATCTAAAGAAGACGCAGTTATGTTGGTATATATGTATCGTTTACGAAGCACTTCATCTCTAGCTTTAATTTTTTCTCTTACAACTTTAGATTTATCCATTATGACAAGTTCACCACGAACATCTCGAAAATTTATATCTTCATAAAGGGCTGTTGCTAAACACGAAGCAACTCTATCTGAAACACCGAATCTGTCACACATCATGGCAAAATTTATGCCATCATATCGTTGAGTATAATGTCCTCGTTTCATTGTAACAGATACAACTTCTTTATTTGCAATTTGTGCTTCACCTGTTTCCATATCTGTTCCACGTGCTTCGTATGTTGGATCATCACTAACTGTTGGCATTGTTGTATGTGTTTCTTCTACAATGTCATCCATATGTTCAGGTATTGTGAATTTTCTATCATTATGTTGGTCCATCAAAAATTCTTTTAAATGGTTTGGTATTAACCACATGGATATTCTGTTGTTTTTAACTTGCATTTACATTTTCCAATGTAAAATAATTCATTTGTTGATTTTTTCTGTGTTTAATGCTTTCGTGATATTTTTCAATTAAAACATTTAGTTTTCTTGGAATACTACGTCTATCAATTAGTTGAATATTCAATTTATTCCAAATTTCAATCAATTTATCAATTACATGAAGAGTTAAATTTTTATGCGAAAACATTTTGCTTTGAATTTTAGCATGATCACTTAAAAAAAATAAAATCTTAAAATGTCACTACTAGACGGTAAATTCAGATAATTTAATTCACTTAGTGAACCAAATTCAATAATATCGTGTTCAAGTATATGTGATAAAGTGGATTCAGATGATGACGAGGGATTTGGTGCATCCATTTTAAATTTAAATACAAAAAGCTGTAAAGAAAAAAAAATTTTCCATAAGAAATTTGTTAAAAATGACAATATAGTAGTTAAGAGTTCATTTTAGGCTAATTTCTCATAATTTAAGCCTAGTATTATTATAGATTCTGAAATGTACGTAAAATATCTTTAAAGTAAGCCCAATATGATATTTTCCCTCTAATTCAATCAGAAGCTATGACGATTTTTTGGCCAAACCCTACATACATATGGCAAAATATCTATTTTGCAAAAGTGGGGGACTCGAAATAGGACTTAGAGCTATGATTTATTCAGCAATTTTTCTGATGGAAAAAAATTTGTCCCGCTCTAATGTACATATATCTGCACCGCACTTATTGCACCTATATGTATCTTTGTTTAACAGTTATTCAGATATTTAAACAAGGAATTTCCTAAAAAACAATTATACTTCCCCCACTTTAATCACAATTAAACCAATGCCGTTTTTATTGTTAGCAGACAGCGGCACGCTACCTACAATCATAAATAATTGTTAACTATTAATGTGCGCCACCTTTGTGGAGCCAAATGACCAGTCAAAGTGTTCATTAACACTTTTTTCTAGTATTCATATGGAGTGTGTGTGATGTCATGTAAGGATATTCATTGTTATGACCACACAACTTCAAACCTCATAAAATTTCAGTGCATAACGAAGCACATTTGTAAATACGTACATATTTAAGTAGACATACAAATGGACAGGCATTAACTACATTTTCATTACAATTGATATGCCATGAACAGTAATAAAATGAACGTGACAAAAAAAGGAACGAACAAATAAACTTTGATAAATGTGTAGTGAGTTAAAGTTTGTGGTCATCAAACACTTTAATTACCCTAAACATATCGACACTTTAATAGCTTTCACTAACCTTTTTCTTATATTGTGGATATCAAATGGATTGCCACATATACATGGTTGGTTGCTGTTCCGCCCTTATACCAAAGATCTGAGTCCAAGTAGCGCATGGGGCGCCATTTCTGCACATTTCTCCTAGAACTAATTACGGCTATTTTTGTTGTTGTTGCTGTAGCGATAATGTTACTCCGCGAAGGCTTTGGGGTGTGTTATCGATGTGATGATCCTTTGCCTGATACAGATCCGGTACGCTCGGGCAACACAGCATCATTAAGGTGATAGCCCGACCATCTCGGGAACGATTTATATGACCACATTAAGCCTTCGGACCACATCTCCCTCCCCACCCCCAAGTTTCACGAGGAGTTTGTAGGGCTAGTCGGTACCCTGTTCGAACCATTTGTAGCGTACAGTGAACCTGCTGATATCTTTTAAAGAACATTCGGCTAGAGTATCTTTATGTTTACTATGGCAGATATACCATGATGTTGTCGCTACGGCTAATGTCGGGGTTAAGTTCAAGAATTGAATATATTTGACCGTTGAATAAGGATTGATTGATCTGTCGCCAGGTCAAGGTTCTCCACTCTTGATGTATTTATGTATATATTTGCAAGAATAAATTGAATCATGGAAAAAATTCAAATATTTTTTATACGCAGCGTGCTTTGCGCACAGATTATAATAACTTTGATTTGATAACGGATAGTTGTACAGGTATAAAGGAATCGAGATAGATATAGGCTTCCATATATCAAAATCATCAGTGTCGAAAAAACATTTGATTGAGCCATGTCCGTCCGTCTGTCCGTTAACACGATAACTTGAGTAAATATTGAGATATATTCACCAAATTTGGTACACGAGCTTATCTGTACCCAGAATAGATTGGGTTTGAAAATGAGCGAAATCGGATGATTACCACGCCTCCTTTTTTTATATATGTGGTACCCTGTGCCATACCTCAAATTCCATAACTATTCAATTTTGTTATCGTACCATATACTTACTTTCATTTTCTTTCCTTTTCATTCGACATCTCATCGCAGCCGGTTGTAATTTAACTAAGCTCATTCTAATTATTATTTCATTACAGTTATAATTGTAATTAAAGCATAAAATCATTCGGTTTAATCATTTGGCATATTCCTCACATTGGTAAGCTATAAACAAACAACGATTTAGCCAAGCCGCTAAAACTAGTGACCCCGACGTGATCATTTGCATTCACTCGTGGCATACACCCGATTTCAACCAACTTTGAGGTTAGCTACTTTCGACAAAATGACGGACAGCGGTTCGCCACCATCTGAAATCGGAGGTAATTCGCCACCTCCACCTGTCTCAGTCACAATAGAAAACACTGTTGCAGCTGTATACGCCAGACTCCCGGTACCACCAATGAATTGCTACAACATAGAAGACTGGTTCACTACCATGGACTTCTGGTTCACTGCATCAGGTATCACTACCGACAAGCAAAAAACTGCAACTGTGCTGGCAGCACTCGACCCAAATGTAATTGGCCAATTAAGTGACGTTATTGCATCAATACCTACTAGTGATCGCTTCGATTTCATCAAACAAAAAATAATTGCACATTTTGCTGACAGCGAACAACGACGTCTCAACCGCCTGCTATCAGATTTGCCACTCGGCGACAAAAAGCCATCCGAACTTTTTTATGAAGTGTCGCAGGTAACTCGGTCAGTGAAGCGATTGCCAGACGTCGCACAGCCGGTAATAGCTGCCTTTTTCGGAACTGCCACCGATTTCACCAAAATTGTTGATTCAATAGTGGATGCCATCGCCCCCAACAACATCAACCGTATTAAATCAGTTCAGCCAAACGAAATCGGTGAACTACGCACAGCTATAGTTGAATTAGGCAATAAATTTGAACGATTTACGACGCGTTCCCGCTCCCGCTCGCGGAATGGCAGGCAAAGCCGTTTTGCGCAAAGGTCAAACAGCCGTAGCAACTCACACGCTAATACACAAGGTGCACCCAACTCATCCAATCAAGACTGCTGGTACCATCAAAAGTACGGCCGCAATGCCCGCAAATGCAGAAGCCCTTGCCGTCACAAGAATCGTTCCGTTCAATCAGTCAACACAACATCCACGTCAGCCTGACTACCACAGGCTGCGGCAGATGGTAACGAAAGGTGCGAAGTGCTTCGCTTGCAAGCCCACGATCAACATTCGAATAAAACATTTCTCGTAGATACTGGTGCCGATGTCTCCGATCTGCCTCTCACTGCTAAAACATATGATGTCCGCCCCACAGCAACAAAGCTATATGCCGCAAACGGTTCTGCAATCAAAGTTATAGGGGAGAAAAAATACACGTCGACCTAGGCCTGCGTCGAGATTTTCAGTGGTCGTTCATTATTGCCGATGTAACAGCGCATATCATTGGCGCGGATTTCATACGCTATTACGATCTTTTGGTAGACCTGCGCCGCAATCGACTCATCGATAACACCACGAATTTCCACTCTCGTGTAACAGCAACAACTACGCTTAAAACTGCGGAAATCAGGACTTACGATTCAACATGCCCATTTGCTGCAATACTCGTAGAATTTTCCGATACAACAAAATTGGCTCCTCATGGTGCTTCGACAAAATCTACGACCTGTCACAGGATAATAACAACTGGTCAGCCCGTTTTCGCCCGACCACGACGTCTTCCACCCGAGAAGCTAGCTTCAGCACGAAAAGAGTTCGAGTACCTAATTAAAGTCGGTGTCTGTCGCCCATCGAGCAGTAATTGGTCAATCCCGCTGCACTTGGTTAAGAAAGCCGACGGTACATGGAGACCATGTGGTGATTACAGGGCACTCAATACACAGACAGTGGCGGACCGTTACCCACTCCCTTATCTCACCAATTTCACCAGCACTCTACGAGGTAAGTCAATATTTTCTAAAACTGACCTCCAGCGAGCTTTTCATCAGGTACCCATTCACGAAGCCGATATTGCTAAGACCGCCATCACAACACCCTTCGGGCTGTTCCAGTTCAAATTTATGACATTTGGACTCTGCAATGCTGCGCAGACGTTCCAACGACTAATCAACGAAGTGTTACGAGATATTAATTGCGCGTTCCCGTATATCGACGATATTTGTATCGCTTCAACGTCCATCGAACAACATCGCAACGACATACGCACTGTCCTTCAACGCCATCGAGAATATAATCTCGCCATTAACACGGCCAAGTGCGAGTTCGGCAAAAGCGAACTTAAATTTTTTGGACACTTAGTCAAGGCGCAAGGAATTCATCCTCTTCGGGAGAGGGTTGTTGTTATTCGTGAATTCCCAAAACCTACTGTAGCTAAGCAACTTCAGCCGATGCAAGTCAGAACTAGCAAACGCAACGCTCCTCGCACACCCAGTACCCGACGCCGAACTTGCGCTTTACGTCGACGCATCAGATATTGCAGTAGGTACTGCATTACACTAAAACGTAAATGGCGAACTCCAACCAATTGGGTTTTATTCCAAAAAAATCACGTCCGCACAGCAAAATCATAGTACGTATGACCGTGAATTAGCCGCAGTGTACCAAGGCATGTGTCATTTTCGATATGCGATCGAAGGGCGCAAGTATTACGTCGTTACCGATCACCGTCCCTTGGTGTTCGCTTTCCGATACAATTCAGAAAAGGCTTCACCTCGACGAGTACGACAGCTCGATTTTATCGGACAATTTACCATCGACATTCGCCACACATCAGGGAGTCAGAATGCTACAGCCGACTTACTATCTCGCATTGAAGCAATCGATGGAGTTATTGACTACGCAAAGGTTTCTGAAGCTCAGAAAACCGACACTTAACTTCAACAGTGGATTAAAGAACCAGGTACCCATAAAAATTTGTTAACTCTTAAGTTTTTCCCGATTCCCAACAGTGACCGCCAGCTGGTATGCGACACTTCAACAACGACAGTTCGTCCTTATATAACGAAAGAGTTTTGAAGGGCCATACTTGTACAGGCGCATGGTTTATCGCATCTAGGCTTACGGGCAACGACTAAACTAATCACTTCTAAATTCGTCTGGCCAAGTATCCGAAAAGATATCGCGTCCTTCGTGCGCTATTGCCAAGCGTGTCAGCGGTCCAAAGTACATCGTCACACGAAGACAGCACCAGCAAGGTACGAGCCTCCACAGGAACGATTTTTCCACATAAATATTGATATCGTTGGTCCCCTTCCGCTATGTGAGGGACAGCGCTATTATCTCACGATCATCGACCGATACACTCGATGGCCAGAAGCCGTCCCCATGGCAGACATCTGCGCCGAATCAGTCGCCAAAGCTCTGCTTTCGCAGTGGATTTCACGCTTTGGTGTTCCAGCACGCATAACATCCGACCGTGGTAGAAAATTCGAGTCAGCCGTATTCGCCGAACTGATCAGTACTATTGGAGCAAGTCATTTGAGAACAACGCCTTATCACCCTCAGTCCAATGGCATCATCGAGAGATGGCACAGATATTTCAAATCGGCTATTTTGTGCCATGAAAAAGCCACGTGGGTACCTCATTTACCAGCGATTTTACTGGGTATACGAGTCGCGTTCAAACCAGACATAAATGCTTCTCCTACCATGTTGGTATACGCTTCAACACTACGCATCCCAGGTGAATTTTTTCAAGAGGTAAAATCGAAAGAAGTCACCAGCGAAGCCATAACGCAATTTCGATCTTCAATTGAAAGGCTACGCCAAACACAGACGGCGCACCATTCAAAGCCACACCCTTTCCTAACCACCGCTTTGCAGACGGCTACTCACGTATTCGTGCGAAACGACTCAGTGTGGCCCTCGTTAACACACCCGTACGATGGAACATATCTCGTCATTAAACGAAGCCCAAAATTTTTCAAAATAGTTCTACGAGGGCGAACCACAAACATAAGCGTCGATCGCTTAAAACCAGCATTTCTTGCCAACGTCGACAACGATGACACCGCGCCAAGACAAGTAATACAAAAGGAGGTATCACAATCCGCAACAACAAGCACTACAAATACGGGTAGACACGTTAGCATTCCTCTGCGATACCGACGACGCACCTAGAGGGGGAATACTGTGGTACCCTGTACCATACCTCAAATTCCATAACTATTCAATTTTGTTATCGTACCATATACTTACTTTCATTTTCTTTCCTTTTCATTCGACATCTCATCGCAACCGATTGTAATTTAACTAAGCTCATTCTAATTATTATTTCATTAAAGTTATAATTGTAATTAAAGCATAAAATCATTCGGTTTAATCATTTGGCATATTCCTCACATTGGTAAGCTATAAACAAACAACGAACGATTTAGCCAACCCGCTAAATATATAACAGTTTGGAAAACACAAAAAACATGATTATTTTGTAAATGATTCACCTAGAATGTTGAAATTTGACACGTGGACTGATATTGAGGCTCTTGATAAAAAATTGAAAATGGGCGTGGCACCACCCACTTGTGATAAAATAAATTTTACAAATACTAATAATAATAAATCAAAAATCGTTAAACCTATCGTAACAACATTCGGCAGAGGGATTGCCTTTACTATAAGGAATGCTTTGAAGGAAAATTAATTAAATCGGTTAAGGACGACGCCCACTTTTAGATAAAAGATTTTTAAAAGGGTCGTAGACGAAAATAATAAGCTATAACTTAGCAAAAAATATTTTGGAATCAATGATATTTCACTTATCAAGTTTTATTGTAAGAGGAAATGGGGAGACAGTTTTTTTAACGGGCGGTGCCACGTGTTATATAGAGAAGTAATTTATCTGAAATCAAATGTGCAATTGAAGCTCACGCTGAGTATATAATGTTCGGTTACACCCGAACTTAGACAGCTTTGCTTGTTATACTCAGTTGAGCAGAGCTCACAAAGTATAATAACTTTCATTGTATAACGGTTGGTTGTACAGGTATAAAAGAATCGATATAGATATAGACTTCCATATATCAAAATCATCAGACTTAATTCAAACTGCACAAACAAAAACACTACTTTTAGGTATTATATTTTCAAATTTGTAGGATAAGTCTATGCCTTCACAAACTATAAGTTTTGAATGTAGTTTTGCTGATAAAGCTCTTAGTTCCAGCATTATGTTGTTAATTGGAAAGAAATAAAATATATAGCGCAGTTAGGTTTTAGTAAGAAAATGCGTTTTGGTGTAGCCGAACTATGAGCAAATTCAGCATATCATAAATGATGCTTACTTTTTCCCCTGAACGTTGAAATTTCATACCAAATTAGTAAATGTGATTTTTGAAAAACTCACATTTACTGAATCTAGCCCCAGGCTTCAGATTAAAAATCAAACGTCTTAAAAGTTTCAACTGTGCAATAACGGAACCTGATTACATTTAAGTAGGTACTAGAAATCAGTTAACAGCCTTGTTATTGAAGTTTATGGGGTTCTGTACCTACGAGAATAAAACACAAAACACTTCTTTCGAAATCAAATCTTTTTTACATCTGCTTCAAAATCTTAATGTTAAAGTAAATTTGTTCAATCGCGATTCGTTATTAATTTATAAAGTTACCGCTTTCAAGAAGTATTCCTGCCATACACTTAAAATATTTCTTATGCCAAGCTACTTAGTTTTAAAGTATTCGGCGTGTCTTAGCACCACAATACTCCTGCAATTTTTACATAGGATTCCTTTGTAAAAATTTTGAAAGTGTTACCAAACATAAAACCAATTAGTTTCATTATTTTACTTAGTTTTCTATTCAAATCTTAACTCGACGGCCATCGTAATGGCTCCATCAGTGGAAAGCCCTGCCAAATTTCTTAGAGGCACATGTGCATTTGAGAAAAATTTTCTTAGCTCAACTAATGAAAAAAATCTATCACGAAAAGTGTTTGATAACCGATCGAAATATCTGGATACTAAAACAAGAATTTTTCTGATAAGTCCGTGTTATGTGTTTCCCCATAAATCCGTCACTTTTCTTATTAATGCCTCTCCTAAAATATCTCCCATGAAATGTCATTGGACATTTGATTGACTGAGCAATTTTTGGAGTAAGATTTCCATATACATAAGTAAATTGAAAATTATATGTGTAATGAAAGTGTGCCAAATGTTGTGGGCAGAGTTGTGAATTTTAACCTGCCTAAAAAGGACCAAAATTGAAAAAAAGGGACCAGCGGACCAAATGGGGTTGGAAGGGATCATTCTTGGACCAAATGGACCAAAAGTGGCAACCGTGGTGTGAAGGAAGTCTGTCTCAATTGTGCTATGATGCCGGCGGCGAGTACGGAAGTTGGTATAATGATGAAATGTATGAGAATGAAAGCCTAAAGGCTTGGCTGAGGTCATGGTAACCGAATGTGTTTGTTAAGAACTGCTACCGTTGTAACTATTCTGAAGAAGCTATTGAGTATTTGTTATCAGGTTATAAATAACAGAAACTTGTTTGTGTAAATTCAAAATAGTTTTTCTGATCGGCATAAGTAACAGCCTACCAACCTCTAGGAAACGTTTTTTTATTTTAATATGTAGTTACAGAAGATGGTTATCCAAAAGTTTTAAGTGAATGGGGCCACAGTTATGCTTTGGAATGCCGAACTCTGCTTTATAACATATTTTTCCTAGGAACTTAAAATCTGTTTACAGAAAGTGCAGAAGAATACAATGTACAATATGACAACCCAAATTTTCGACTTTTGAACTAGAGAAAATCGAGTTCCAATTGAACTAGTCTGAGTCTAGTTCTGAGCTAGAAAATTTGTCCACCAGTTACTGACTACCCTGCAGGGTGATTGACTAATGTACACTGGAAACATTGTTCCGCCAAACATATAAGTTACTAGCGGCCCGGTACGTGTTTCGCTACGTATAAAGTGATCTATGAAATCAAACTCATTTATTACAAAAAAAGATATTTTGTTATTTGCTAGCTATTTTAAAACTTAATCCAAAACATTTGGATAAACAATATTTTTTGTTTTTCCATTTTGAGCGTGAATAAACAAACGGCTGGGGGTACCGACTCTGGAACAGGCAACATAAAGTTGACCATGTGAAAAACATGATTCCTCCAAATTCACACCACAAAAGTTAAGTTTTTGCCCTTGGGCTTTGTTGATGGACATTGCAAATGATATTGTAATCGTTTGAATTCAAATGGCATATCAGTTGGAATCATAGGGATACGCGGTATTAAACAAACTTATCCTTTTGATTTACCAGTTAAGACCGTAGCTTCAATCAAATTTGGCAATAAATTTTTCACTGCCAATCTGGTGCCATTACACAGTTTTGGTGGATTAATATTTCGCAATAATATAATCGAAGAACTCACTTTCAGATTCAAACAATGCGGTGGCATACCAGCCGATCCTAATGAATTTAAAAATTCAATTGGATAATTCATTGCCTCATCTTGATTCATAGCACTGTTAATTGATTTATATGTCGTGATAACACCTGGGAGTTTTGCTTGAATTTAAAAATTAATGGCAATGCTATGAATGTTCTTCGGTGCTAAAATGGCGCGTTCTCTCAAGCAATCATGATTTCTGTAATTCTGAAGAATATTTGGAAAAACAAATTCAATCAATTCATCTATCGATTTCGTAATTGTACAAAAGTTGTTCGGTACAGTGATCAATCCGTTGGTTCTGTCGATTTGTATTTTGCCATCAATTTCTAACAATTGTTTTGAAAACTCATGGGCAGCTGGATCATTTTGTAGGTGAATATGCATAATAATGTTCAGTGTCAATTTTTGTACATATCTCCAAAAAAAAACTGATGATTTCAAACAGGCATTTATTTCATCAGCAGGAGTTGATCGAGGAATGACAGGCAATGTTTGTCGAAAATCCCCTGACAGTAATATGAAAGCACCACCAAAAAGCAGTTGATTACCACGTAAATCTTGCATGGTTCGATTAAATGCTTCTAGTAATTTTTTATTCGCCATTGTACACTCATCCCATAAAATAATTGACGTTAATCGCAGAACTTTTGCCATAGCAGAATTTCTTGAAATATTGCAAGTTGGAGTTTCAATCACCTGTACATTCAATGGCAATTTTAATGCAGAGTGTGCTGTCCGACCACCTTCTAATAATGTAGCAGCAATTCCCGAAGATGCAAGTGCCAATGCAATTTTCTGTTCCGATCGAATAGTCGCTAAAATCAGTGATATAACGAACGTTTTGCCTGTACCACCAGGTGCATCCAAGAAATATAATCCACCTGCATTATTGGAAATGGCTTGCATGATTGTGTCATATACATGTTTTTGCTGAATATTCATTTTGTTTATATTCGATTTTACTAATAAACGCAAATCATTAGAATTTAATTCCTGCTCACGTTGCAATTCACCATCAAACAGATCATGCATGTCACGATTTGGTGCGATCATACCCAATTGTACTAATGTTTTATTTCCAATCGTTAGACACATATGTTCAATTATTATCAAAGCTTCGTTGTACATTTCCAAAGTTATCAACAAATCAGGATTTCTTGCATGATGACGCATACGAATTGAAATATCTTCTGAGATATAATGTATATATTTGTTCCATAATTCAAGTGGATTTGATGGCATACATGCTGATAATATAATGGCAAATTGCATTCGTATTTGTTGGGGATGAGCCGAAATAGATGCATCATGAAGTGTTGAATCCCAATGTGCATCATCCTCCAACAAATGCAAAAGTTGGCATGCTTCACGGTATGTTTGACACAAATGACCGTTGACGTTTCTCAGTTCTTGAAATGATTTTGGGCCATTCACGTTAACTAATAACAACCTCAAATAAAAACACTCAACATTGTTTGGATGTACTGTGTATATTCTCCCAATTGCATCTGTTTGGAAAATGCCCATGAACTGCTGTTCCTTGTTTACGTCTTTGAAATTTTCCGGAAAACACATTCCATGTGTAATACTGAGGCACTTCAGAATATAAAAAAGTTATCGCAAATGTATCACTTTGGCATAATTTGAAAAAAGCTGTTAACGGAGTTGCCGGTGGTTGTGGTGCTCTTTCCAATACATTTGCTGCATTAAAATAAACACGTTGGCCATTCTCAAGATGTACTGCCAAGTGAACAACCGCAGGATGTCTATTGGAAACGACATAATCCTCCAGACAGCTTCATTGCTACTAATATAGCGCCCCATTTGATACTGAGTAATTTCATCATTTGTATTATCACCAGCAACACCGAAAATTTCCATATCGCTCCCCTTATTTACATACTTGCAAATATATTTAATGGAATGACAGAACTACAATATTCCACATTTATATGAGCATTGAATATTTTCGATAATAATGGACAATACGGAACCACCCAACAATTATCAACTTCAACTTCCTGGTTATGCATTCTAATAGTTGCCGTTTTGCCCTTATCATTAGGTGATCTACGTCGATACAACGGATATCCGTTATTGCGCATTATTGTGTCTGAAGTAAATTGCCTTGTGTATCGTTTCGAACACTTTTCATCAAACATGGTGAATTCACATTTAGTTCACCGCACGGTCCATGTATCATGTTTTTAACGACAGCTTGAAATAACTCAGGATCAGCAGTGTGATCAGGAACTTCAGCTGATATAAGGATATCGATTTGATCCGGAGTTATTTTATGTACCAGCCAAATTAGTATATGTGCGTGCGGCAATCCCCTTTTCTGCCATTCGATGGAGTACATATGGCAACGCACCTCCCCTTGTTTTTGATGTCACCCCACTGCGGATTACATGTAAATAGAATGAACAGATCCGGTCGACCGTATTTTCGTACATAACACCATTGCGTCTTGTGCATATTCGTTCATATTCCGTGGGCTACCAATATACGAAGATGGCAATATAGTTAAAGGTCTGATGTCGTTAATATTAGCATCATTCGCTATCGCATCTTGCAAATTAATATATTGTTCAGATCTTAATTTTGCTTGGTTGAAACGAATAAAATTAAGACGTTTTGTTTCTATTTTGGCATACATATCAACGATGTATTGATGATATAGTTTACCACATCTCAAGATATAATTTTGTTCTTGTGGACGAACTATCAATCGATACGAATACAAATTCATGGCACTAACTTTTTTCTGTACATGTAGACCTGAAAATAAGTGCAAAATATGACTTAAGGAATTTATACAAATGATGAAATGTCAACACATTGAAAATATTATTTACCTGTTCGTGGATCAACCATTAGTATATTGATATGGTAGCCATCTTCACATTTCCAATGTAATATTGGGTATTGTAATGCGATGAAGTTCCGCAACACGTTGCAATTGCTCATTTCTGCGATAAAGTATAATATCACGGGGTGGAAACTGATCAACAAGAATTATAATTGCAACCTCATCAATTGTCGGTGCATTGAATCGCCTTTCATACTCTCCAAAATGTGTTCTATCAGCCCTTATTACGATTTTGTGATTATCAGATGGCATACGAACGAGAGCAATTTTGAACAATTGAACTAACGCGTTATGCTGATGGAAAAACCTTTGTAGCTCACAAATAATTTCCTGTCTTGTATTCAAAGCAATTGCACAACGTTGATCCAATTCACGATTTTCATCACCAATAAAATAAATTTGCAAAAATTTATAATCAGCGTCGGGGTATGGCAATAACGAACCAGCTTGATGATACATTTGGCCCTGAATCTGCAACATGTATGCAATTTTAGGTATATGTTGCATAATAATTTTTAAAACTATAGAATGCTTTTATGATTCCGATTGATTTGGATAATCCTGTCTAAGTATTTACCTTAAACGTCGCCATAAAATTATCTCTAATAATGTTAGTCGCACCAAAAGAAGTCATTTGAAATGCCGAATTGTATTGTTGAATATGACTCAAAAAGTGCTTCGAATTTTCGGAAGTCGCAAAAATTAATGAAGACAATGGTTCGGGTGGAGTTTCTAATGCTGGCAGTCTCACTTTGCACAACACATGCCTGGCGTTTCACCTGGAAATTTAGCCGTATCACAATGTGGACATACTGTAATGACATGTGGTACATACTGTAATCAATCTGACTGTTGTAATTAAAAGCAGCACGCATAATTTCAGGTACAACAGATCTGCATTACGTTCACGCTGCGATCTGGAGTCTCTTCATCTGGAGTCTCTGATCGCCTTTGTAATGCCGCAGCATTTGCATGACGCGTTCGGCGACCTATATTTCCTCGTGTGGGTCGTGACATTTTTCTTTCAATTAAAAAAGAATAAATTGAATTTAAAAAAATTTCTACATTAATCGTGGTACAGCATATGTTTTTTCAAATAACGAAACACACATGCATTCGTGTAATTCACTTCAACAGTTCAAAATATACCGTGTTTTGGTCGGAAATTCGCTTTGCGCTATATTTCTTCTTTTCACAAATTCACACAAACTTCAATAATATAATTCTTAAACAAAAACACTATTTGCATTTTTATGTAATAATTTGCACCGCGGTAATTTCGGACGCTACTGAGCGTATTGGGCTGCTTCGTTTATTCTGCTAACGAATGGTGTTGAGGCCAAAGAAAACGCTCCAGCGATGTTTACACTCCAATTTCATTTATTCTCCTAATTTGAATTATCTTAATGCTAAGAGCCAAAGCTCTATATACCTATCTATAAAAAATATTCATGTATTTCTCTATGCAAAAAAAATGCACCGTAATATTGTTCGATGTCTTTTCAAAGCCTACTTTGTTTCTCGATCTGCCTGCTACATACATACATGTTAATATAAATATAATGCAAGTAAGTTTGTAGGTGGGAATAATAAGTAAGCTAGTTAAGGCGAAAGTACGTCAATTTGAGAGCGAAAGAGCGTAGCTAAGTAGGTAACAAATCGTTTAGTAAACGATTAAACTATTATTGATGTATGTATGTTAATATGAAAACGTATAATCCGCTGGCTAAGTCGGATGAATCTGACCAAACAAATGGGTTTTTGGTGTGTTTTTCAAAATAATTTCACCATACATTGAGCGTTTTTCAGCGCCTACAGGTAAAAATATTATATTGTTATGTGATTGAATATACCATTTTAACTGGTTGTAGTACATAACAATGCAATCTCTTAACCTCAAGGCGAGTTCCCAATTGGTCTATATCTCGAGTCCTTAGTTACCCAGCGAAAAGAAAAGCCCTCTTTTCTTTCATTTATCAACAACTTACAATGGATACTCATGTGATTCAAACACAAACCATCTACTGAATAATCAGAACAAAACCTAAAAATTTGGTTTGGATAGGTGAGCCCGTTCTTGAGTTATAAAATCACAACGAAAAATGGCATTCATTTTTATATATATAGAGATGGAAGTGGCTCTTCATCCGGAAATTTTTTTGTTATCATCCAGAATGAAGTGGACTGAAGAAATATAGTAGAAACAAAAATACAAGTAAGGATGGGACTATCGTCGGCTGTGACGAAGACTTCATACCTTTCATGAATGGGGCTGAACAATAATCTTATCCCTATCGTAATATTCAAATAATCGGATGTATAAGATAAGAAATATATAGTTAACAACTATTTCAACAATATATGACGTAAGCGTAAGTATTTGATGAAATTTGAAGCTTCTAGCCGTTAAAAAGTGGGCAGAAATTACAGTTTATATGAGGTATATACTATGTATGTAGGATCTTGATATTGATTTAATAATTCGGAATGCGTCAGCACGACGCAATAGTCAAAATCGGACTAGTTTTAGACATTGCAGTAAAATCTAATTCTGTAAATTCTTATTGGAGTAAGTAAGGAACATCAAGTGATGTCTTGTACATTATTGAGAACAAAATATAATAGCTTAATTGATTTGAGTGAAAGAGATAGCATTATTATGCTATATTAAAATGTAGTTGGAATAATAATGTAAAGTAAAATATAAGTTAACTTAGCCTTTAGTTGTACCCATTAGGTATTAGTTCTAAAATGAACACTAAGAAACTATTTTTTATGTAAATTCGTAATATGTGGTTAACGCCACATATATACCACCGATATCCATGATTTATTCAAACAACCATATATTCTATATACGTAAGCATTCGTTGAAATTTAAACCTCTAGCACTTAAAATGGGGCAGTAATTACGAAAAGTTTCTTACCTGAACAATCGGTTGTGGGGGATATATACTATATATAGACAGATCTCATCCATTTTTCAGACAACAATGTGTGCAATATACGAAAGCATATGGTAATGTTTGTAGCTTCAATCTGATAAATTGAGGAAGGTATGACAAAAATCCTCTTTTTCTGAAAAATCGGTTGTATGGAGGGTATATGCTATAGTGGTCCGATCCGGCCGGTTCCGACAAATGTCCAATCGGACACCTAAATACACCCGCTAACCTAATTTTATCAAGATATCTCAAAAGGTCAGGGACTAACAGACAGACGGACATGGCTAAATCAACTCAGCTTTTCATCCTGATCATTTCGGTATACTTATTGGTGGGTCTATCTCTTTTCATTTAAGGACTTACAATTTTGAGATTCGTGACAAAATTAATATACCACGGTTCCACATTTTGTGGTATCTCGACTCTATACAACGTCCCGACAAAAATATCTAGGTAGTCAACAAAAATTTCTAGGAAGCCAAACGGAAGTTCATACAAATAAGACGTACCCTATTTTACATACATATGCACGCAATTCAACAATATAACACCAAAGTCGATTAGCTGCATGCAACTTGATGTTTACAACTTCATTTCGCTGAAACATCATATCCTATGTGTATGTATGTATGCGACATTGTTGCCCAATGTCACAAAGAAATGCTATCAACAGTGGTTTTGTAGCCACTCGGACAATGCTCAGCAAGTTTTTACTTGAATACGACGTTATCGCGGATTTCAGTGGTAGCGACTTTGTGGTCAATATGTGGTAAACTTGGTCTTGGTCAACGTCGTGTGGTTGTCAAATTTAGCTTCAATTCTTCCATTTCATTTTGCTTTTTTGTGTTGAACGGAAGCAGCAACGACAGTGGCAATTACATCGTTGCATGACACGATTAGTATCAAAAATACAACAAATAAAACTGATGGTGTTACATAATACTGATGAACGCAGTGTGGGCTAACAAAATTCAGTTGGGGAGTAGAAGGTCACTATGTGATTAGCTTTCCAAAAGTCAGTTGCATGTGTGTAACTCACGATTATGATTACATACTTATCTACATATACCATATGTATGGATATACATGGGTGGTTCTTGTAAGTCAAAAAGAAGGATTTTTCCCGTCTCACCTCTTTTACTGCTATACCAATGTCAGAAACAACACATATAAATTTTGAGCCCCTTGGGGACAGCCAGGGTTTGTCGCACATGGGTCAAAGTTAAGATTTCTCTTTGGAGGCCCAAAAAATTTATTATTGAATTTTTGCTTTCTTACAAACAACAACTAACAATGCTGATATTACATAAAAATGAGATACTGAGCTCTCAAGGGTTGTTAGTTAGTGTATAAAGTTCAGATATATTGAGTGATAGGGTGATCGGAATTTGGAAATCTTTAAAAAATGCGTTAATGGTTTATAATGGCAATAACTAACGCCAATTGGAAGCACTAAGGGAGATAAAGTATTTCCAACTGTCTCTCCCAACACAGAGAATGTTAACCCCTTCCTCTACTTCCAAACTGCTGTGTGGACCGAAATATTTTCTTGGCAGGAGCGTCTTTGTCCATTAGCATAACATGACCTAGCCAGCTATTCACTACACTATCTTCATATCTGCTTAAAGCTGACATTGTTTTCGCTGTTATTGCTGGTTCCCAGATAGACGAAATCCTTCCCAATCTCGTATTTATATCCGTCACCAGTGACGTGGCTGCCTAAGCTCAAATGCTAAGATTATTTCTCTGATGACATCAAGTAATTCTTCGTGTGCTCATTTACTATAAAACCCCCTTGTGTTTCTTTGTTTATAACTACTCATTGCAGATCTCTGCTCTGTGGGTTAAATCTGTAAAACTAGATCTAGTGTGCAGAAAGGTATGCAATACTGAGGAATAACAGCCTAACGTCTACGTTCGTTGTGTTCACAAACAAAGCGAAGTTACCTCGTTCTTCAGCCGCTGTAGGTTATTTACCATTCTTCTAAACAAACGACTTAGGCTTTTATTCCCTTGTGAACACAAATCTTTACCGATAACTCTGTTATCGATTAATTTATCGAATTCTCGCAAAGTAATATTGCATTGTCACCGGAGTTATACATGTGTGCAAAATTTCAGCTCAATCGGACACCCGGAAGTGTATCAAATTTAACTTGCAAAATTTGATTACATACAACAGCCAAGTGAAAGTAAAGAAAAGCTTGTAATATAACAAAATAATTAAAAAAATGTTTTAAGTTAAACGGTTTTATTGAAAACAATATTTACATGAAATTGTAATAATACTAAAAGCTAGAAAATAATTAGGTAGGTCCTAGGTACTTGTCATTACACACCTCATCAATCAAGGGCGTTGATCAGACAATTAAATGAAAGCGTTGGACGCGTCAAATTTCTATAGATAGTCATACATATATAAGACCAACTGAACCTTAATCAGGTTATGCTAAGCCTTACAATTTTAGAAATTTCACGCGCCCAACGCTTTTATTTATTTATCTGATTAACGCCCTAGATTGATTAAGAGTGTGATGACTAGTACCTAGGACCAACCTAATTATTTTCTAGCTTTTAGTATTATTATTATTTCATGTAAGTATTGTTTTCAATAAAACCGTTTAACTTAAAAATTTTTTTTAATTATTTTATTTTCAAGTTTTTAGTCTTTATTTAATTTCCTATTATTTCTCATTCTATTTAGTTCATTTAGTGACTCATTATTACAAGGACTCTTTCCTGACAATTTGTTACAATCTAAGTCCTCAATACATAATCCTTTGAAAGACCTTATTCGACTCTGCGCCACGTATGCTTGTCCCTCCTCCAACTCCCAAATATTTTGATGTCACTTCTTACGGACTGTATGTAATATTTGTTCCAAATATAAGCCAAATCCAACCACATATACGATTTTTGTGACTATCTCGATCCTTGCTCCACTAGAGACTATTTTTACGTATTATTGCATTGTCATTGGGTTCTGACTATATTCCACGTTTCAAGCTTGTAGCTTATCGGGAAGTTACTTAAATTTTAATTACAAAATACGTTCACACCGGCCGGCCGTGCGTGCAGCCTGTCAAGTCAACCTAAATAAAACCGTTTAAAAAAGTTATAATTTGTTGGCCCACCTTAGGGTGGCTGTGCATAATTGATGCATGTATGCGTGTATTGTATATAATCATTTTTGTAAGTATGTATTGAGCATTAAATAAAGGAACTTAATCGGTGTTATGGTGTAAAGAACATTTAAAATTACATTTATTTGCCATCAAATGTCAACATTGTTGTAGCAGTCAGACAAAAAGTCTTTTGTGGTTTCGCCCACTCAAAGCATGCGCAGAGCTAATAATAGCAACAAGTTATATAAGAGGAAATTTATTGTGTTTAGTGTGAAATCAAGCACATGAGCAACACTTAATTTTACTTTTTTGCTTTCTTATAAAATGTATAACGAGCTGCATTTTATACGCGGTATTATAACTTAAATCGCATAATCGGCATAGATACAAAGACACTTTTTTTATATTTCAAAGCTGTCAGTATCGAAAAAAGTTTCTGTGGTGCTACCTATGTTTCATCTTCTATGATGCTGAAAGGTTGGTTAGAAACTGAGATATGTTTACAAATTTGGTAAACTTGTTTGTCTGAACACCAAAAGGATTGCATTTGAAGCAGAATAAAATTTTTTAATATTGAACATATCGAAAAATAGAAATTGTCTGATAATTGGTTAAGAAATACTCATAAACAGAGGTAACTAAGCAAGTTAGTTTATTTATAAAGCGTAACAGAAACTAAAAACAAAATTCCGCAAGAAAATTTTAAAGTCTAGCCTTAACCCAAAATTGATTTTATTTTAAACCCAAAATTGATATTATTTCTGAAGTAGAAATATACAATTGGGTATACATTTTTAACTTTACTGGTCTTAGGCACATTGTAGTGCAAAGGGGAGATTTTAAAATGCAATAAAAACTTCAATCGACATCTACCACTTATGCCTGTAATGCCTTAAAGTAAACACAAATCCCCATATTCAAAAATAATGAAAAGGGTTATAACTTTTTTACACGACATTTCAATTAAAATTTCAAATTATATAGAATTTTGTTAACTTTTTTTATTTTTTTTTAAATAAAGCGGAAGTAAATTACGTAGAAATTCAAACATTCTTTTGGGTAGTAGAATTTTTTCTCACAAAAATACACTACCTCGTTGATATTTATTTTGTCAGTGAGATATTACTAGTTTAACACAGCTTAATGCATCAATCAAAGCTGCTCAACCCATATTTCCCCTTCAAATAAAAAAAATAAAATTTCAAAGCACTCCCTTTTGCCCTCACATAATAAATAAAATTCATATGGAAGTTTTTGATTTTCATATGTATGTGTAAAGCAAAAGCACTTTTTATGATGAACGAGCAGAGCACTTCGGTATAAAAAAGAAATTTACACTAACAAATTGACAACTAAAAATTATTCAGAAATATTATGGCACTGAAACTTTGTATTCAAAATTGATTCATAAGCAGTATTAAAACTATTCCATCCATTTAACTGTTTGGGATTTGAGATAAGAGTTAGAAACTGGCATACGCCTTTATTTCGACATTATATAAATGGTTTTAAAAGTCATGATAATCCATATATGCGCATCTTGAGATACTCGAGACCTGCGGTAGCAAAATTTAGTACTTCGCAAATATCTCGCTCCTTATATCTTGCTCGAGTTTCACGCTCAGTAGTAAGTTGTACGTCATGAAATTCTCCACATATTCAGCCTGAAATGATTTTTCGTAGTCTCCATCATTTCTGAGTTCAGGCTAGAGCAGTTGCTGAAACTTTGCATCGAGCTAAATTAGATATTAATCAAATATTTTATTTGGACTAATAGTTGGATCGCCAGCAATATCGATTCAAAGTTTTAAGAAATGGGCGCTCTTTTAAGACAACTTTTCACCACAAGCTGTAACTCGGGCAATAAATCACGTATCGTAAAACAATTTTGTGGAGATGATCTGAATGCCGTACTAATGACTGAGCAAAGTTGTCATGCTGGATTTTGAGAATTAAGTTTAATTGCTCTTGAGTATTATAATGATGAGTTCTACCAAACGTTTTAGGGAATTCTTATTGTTATTTTTTAAATACAAAAACAAAAATGGATATAAAATTTTGTACATGTATTGTCATTTGCACTTCAATAAAAAAAATTTTTAGGAGCACTGATATTGTTCATCAAAACAAAATTACTGTTATAATTTTCCGTAATTTCATTTCATTCGCTGGTCTTCATATTAAGAATTTAAAAAGTTATTGTTTAAGTTCGTGAAATTCGTTTTCAAAATTAAAATCAAAAGATGTACTGCAACTTACTTACTACTACTTACGACGTGGATTTTTAATAACCATTTTTTATATGAATGGTACTCAAGCCCAAATTCTTTCTGAGTATTTTCGACGCCATTGCGAACGAACGCAAATAACTGATAGCTTAACTAGACTTTAACCCTGCTAGATCGACCGCTTAAACTCATATTATACTTCTCTGAAAAACTGCAGAAAAAGTCTAAGCGTAGTTTAACTGAAAGAGTTGAACTTGTGCTGAAAAACCGGTCCTAAAACTCTCACTTGTTGTAATTTTTTGAAACCGATTATTTTTTGGCACTGCATTGGATTTTTCTTTTTTATACTCAGTTGAGCAGAGCTCACAGAGTATATTAACTTTGATTGGATAACGGTTGGTTGTACAGGTATAAAGGAATCTAGATAGATATAGACTTCCATATATCAAATTATCAGTATCGCAAAAAAATTTGTTTGAGCCATGTCCGTCCGTCCGTCCGTCTGTCCGTTAACACGATAACTTGAGTAAATTTTAAGGTATCTTGATGAAATTTGGTATGTAGGTTCCTGGGCACTCATCTCAGATTGCTATTTAAAATGAACGATATCGGACTATAACCACGCCCACTTTTTCGATGTCGAAATTTTCGAAAAAACGAAAAAATGAGATAATTCATTGCCAAAGACGGATAAAGTGATGAAACTTGGTAGATGGGTTGACCTTATGACGCAGAATAGAAAATTAGTAAGATTTTGGACAATGGGCGTGGCACCGCCCACTTTAAAAGAAGGTAATTTAAAAGTTTTGCAAGCTGTAGTTTGGCAGTCGTTGAAGATATCATGATGAAATTTGGCAGGAACGTTACCAATATTACTGTATATGTGCTAAAGAAAAATTAGCAAAATCGGATGAAGAACACGCCCACTTTTTAAAAAAAAATTTTTTTAAAAGTCAAATTTTAACAAAAAATTTAATATCTTACTTAAGTCAACATTCAACTCCAGTAATGATATGATGCAATAAAATACAAAAATAAAAGAAAATTTCAAAATGGGCGTGGCTCCGCCCATTTTATTTAGTTTGTCTATAATACTTTTAATGCCATAAGTCGAACAAAAATTTATCAATCCTTCTTAAATTTGGTACGGGCGTAGATTCTATGACGGTAACTGTTTTCTGTGAAAATGGGCGAAATCGGTTGAAGCCACGCCCAGTTTTTATACACAGCCCACCGTCTGTCCTTCAGCTCGGCCGTTAACACGAAAACTTGAGCAAAAACCGATATATCTTTACTAAACTTAGTCTACGTGCTTATATGAACGCACTTTATCTTGGTATAAAAAATGGCCGAAATCCGACTATAACAACGCCCACTTTTTCGATATCGAAAATTACGAAAAATTAAAAAAATGCCATAATTCTATACCAATTACGAAAAAAGGGATGAAACATGGTAATTTGATTGGTTTATTGACGCAAAATATAACTTTAGAGAAAACTTTGTAAAATGGGTGTGACACCTACGATATTAAGTAGAAGAAAATGAAAAAGTTCTACAGGGCGAAATCAACAGCCCTTGGAATCTTGGTAGGAATACTGTTCGTGGTATTGCATATATAAATAAATTAGCGGTGCCCGACAGATGATTTTCTGGATTACCCTGGCCCACATTTTGGTCGATATCGCGAAAACGCCTTCACATATAAATCTAAGGGCCATTCCCTTTTAAAACCCTCATTAAATCCTTTAATTTGATACCCATATCGTACAGACACATTCTAAAGTCACCCCTGGCCAACCTTTATGGCGATACCTCGAAAAGCCGTCCACCTATAGAACTAAGCATTACTCCCTTTTAAAATACAAACACATTCTAGAGCCACCCCTGTTCCACCTTTATGGCGATATCTCGAAAAGGCGTTCACCTATAGAACTAAGGCCCATTCCCTTTTAAAATACTCAATAACACCTTTCATTTGATTACGATATCGTACAAACACATTCTAGAGTAACCCTGGCCCACCTTAATGGCGATATCTCGAAAAGGCGTCCACCTATAGACCTAAGGCCCACTCCCTCTTAAAATGCTCAGTAACACCTTTCGTTTTATACCCATATCGTACAAACACATTCTAGAGTCACCCCTGGTCCACCTTTATGGCGATACCTCGAAAAGGCGTCCACCTATAGAACTATGGCCTACTCTCTCTTAAAATACTCTTTAATACCTTCCATTTGATACACATGCCATACAACCACATTTCAGGGTTACCCTAGGTTCATTTTCCTACATGGTGATTTTCCCTTATTTTGTCTCCATAGCTCTCAATTGAGTATGTAATGTTCGGTTACACCCGAACTTAGCCTTCCTTACTTGTTTTCTCTACTGTTGTCTTCGACATATAACGAAACGTTAATTTTAACAATTTATTATGATTTATTACGATCATTGGTGAACTTCGCTAACTTTTAAGTTCTTTAAAACTAAGTTAGTTAATAGAACAATTGTTATCGTAAGCAAAAAGTCGTTAGTTAAAACTCCGCATCGTTAAAAGTTAGTGAAATTCACCACTGCTGATTCACTAACTTTTTTAACGATTTTTGTGATCGATATATTGGCCAGTCGATAAATATAACGACAACTTCTTATCGATATTTATAAAACTTTGATCACCTATTATCGCAAAGTTATAAAAGATAATTTGTGAGATTGTAGCGGCATTGGCTGGATTTCATTACTCTTCCACAAAAAAGGCGAAGCTAGCTTTTGAACTGAATCGGATGTTGAGAAAGGTTTCTAAACAGTACGCTTAATAACAACAACATCGTCTAGTGAAAATAGGAACAACAGATACATTTAATACACAAAAGGGTGTATACCGTTGTTACTATAAAATATTTCAAAATCTTATTTTACTAATATTTCTTCTAAGTATAATAGTAAATTAAACAATGAAATCATTTCCTTAGTTTTATTCGCAGCACTTTATTTTGATCAGAACTGTAAGCCGAACCCTAGTGGGAGCTGAAATAACTTTTCTATACTTCCAACCTAGTAAAAATCTATCTATAATTAAACTAGCTCTTACGTATAATTAAAAAATTCTAAATTCCAGATCTGTATTAGAACTTTGTATCACTATTTACTGATTTTCCTACAGGGTAGTGCTACACTAATGGAAATTATTGGTTGTATTTAATCCACTTGCACACCCCCAGTCATTAACACTTTGACACCAGTGCGCTGTAACGCGACCACATAAAACGATAAAAAATTACAGGTTTTCACAAAGGTGTTGAGCTACAACATATTATATTTATCACACACATACATACATATATGTATGTATTCAATGAACGAGTGTACCTTCCGTCTAACAAGGCGCGCCAGTCGGTTTTTCGCTCTGCTAGCTGGCAACAATTGCCCACAGATAATAAAGGGAATATAAATGGTTTTCCACCTGGTCCTTCCAGCGGAATGGGGGCCGCCCTTCTGCTCTGCTTCCATATGCGGGTTTCGATACAAATATTTTCTTAATCGGAGCGTTATCTTTCATTAGTTTTTTCAGTTATTTAAGGAAAACTAACTAACTTATTTCCCGGGCAAAGCACCATCAAAATTTCAGAATCAATTAGAAAAAAATTTTTCTAAGCGGGGTCGCCCCTCGGAAGTGTTTGGCAAACGCTCCGGGTGTATTTCCGCCATGAAAAGCTCTCAGTGAAAACTCACCTGCCTTGCAGATGCCGTTCGGAGTCGGCATAAAACATGTAGGTCCCGTCCGGCCAATTTGTAGGGAAAATCAAGAGGTTTTAGAACTCTTCGGAGGTTATCGCACCTTACATTTATTTTAAAATTTTTTTTAATTAACTTATTTTGAAACGATTTCAACGTTCATCTGATTTTCATATATCGTTGTTTTATTTCATCTGATCACTGCAGTGTCTGTCACGTATAGGTCAACACTCTAGGTCGACACAACGTGAATTCGAAGACTGTTGGGTATTGCTTGACCTCACTCGCATTAGCATTGAACTACTTTTTTATAAAAATAATCTGGGAGCTAGGGCATAGGGATGTCCCCAGAAGCTATGACGCTGGTCTCGCAGGCACTTACGAACCCAATAAAGCTATCAGTAAGGACTTCGGGGTTATGTTTGCTACTTGCTCCCAAGTGGGCCTAGGAACCCTTAGACTCAGATTAGTTTTAAATATTTCTATAATCTTCCCCCAATTATATGTATAACTTTTCTTAGAATATTATAAAACTTTATAACTCGACATGTTACTTGGTTATATATTTTGAGTGACAAATTGGACTAGAGTTAGGTTGCAAACGATTTCCCACAGTTCAGCTAGAAAATTCGTCGAACTTAACTTGATACTAAAATTCTTTATGCCTTATTACACGGGTCTATTGAAAAACGTATCGCAAAAATAGGAGTGGCATTTTCTTAAACCCTAGACATTGGTGTTATTGTTGTTGTTGTTTTAGCCACAAGGACATACCCGGAAGGGCCTGGGAGTGTAATCGATGTTGATGTTCCTTTGTCGGATGCCGAACCGGTACGTTCCGGTAAGAACCACCATTAGGCCACCCGCACGACCATCTCGGGAGCAATTTTGTATGACCACATGAAACCTTCTGGGTCATCCCGCTACACCCAGCCCCTAGATCCATAAGGCAATTCGGGTCGCCAGAGCCTCGGCTGTTAAAGAAACAGGATTCGCTACGGGTAAGTAGTTGAGGTATACAATTTGGTTGGAAAAGCTATATATATTGCACTGGCAGTCCCCTGAAAGTGGTATTTTAGTATTATAGTCGCCTCTTACGACAGGCATACCTTGAAACGTAGCCAACGGAACTTAAAAAAATTTTAGTCGTCCCAATGGAAGTCGTCCAACATCACCTCTAAGATTTGGTTAGGATAAGTTGAACTAGCCGGTCCGTTGGCAAATACTAGAAATTTTGTAGGACCTTTGCCATTTCATGCTCCTTGATATGATAGCTGCATCACTTCTTATAGACGTAGTCGCTTTTGCATATGTAGTGCCCTTAGCACGGGCACGGAACGTGCTCGGTCCGATTACTGACCAGACTTAGTTTAAAAGTATGTGACAGCTGAAAGCAGTGTCCAGTCAGAATACACGTCATGTGCATATTGTCCTCTCTTTTTAATGATAGAAGTAACTTTATTAATCTAAGGATGTAAGGCCTACACATGATATTCGACACTTTGCAGCCCAGCTCTTGAGTCCACGCTTTTCCTGCTTGGTCGATTATGTGCAACTGTTGTCTTTTCAAATCTCTCCTAATCTTAATGGGCTTCTACAGTACAATCTTTGAGGGATGCGCTTTTTTGGCTAGCCCATCCTATTTTCCATACCCATCTATTCCTATATGTCCTTGAACCCAATATAAATATTCGCCCTATCACTTGCTTAAAAATTTGTGTTGTTGTACTATTGAAAAACACCTGTCTGGTTTTATTGCATCATGTGTCGGACAGTTTTCTATATGGATAATTTATTTCTGATTTCTTTCTTAATAAAAGTCTGTGCAAATACAATATATTACACTTTCCCAAATCTCCATCAATTGTGTGAGTATTCTAATATATGCAGATACATATATATATCGTATATATCAACCAAAATGAATATTGTTATTGATTTAATATCTCCCATCAAGTAAATCTGCCTAACAATAATTTTTTTTCTCTTAATGAGTACTTTTTGACATGTTGTCATTATTTATTTGTGTTTATTCAAAGTGCACTTAGTAATGTTCTTTGCTACTTACGCATGTTCACTGACACAATTTAGCTTAGCTATTTACTCATTGTTCACTAATTTTGTTGACTTCGATTGTTTTGTTGATTTATCATTGTCATTTTGGGTAATTTGTATAAGCTAACCTTAAAGGATTTCAAATTTTTTGTCTCTATTATTCTTTGCTTCCCTTACCTGAGATTTCCCTCACCTGTTTTTCGTGCAGAATGAGGAAAGCGGCATGTTTACATTGTCGATTGAAGAAAGTGAGCAAAGTAATCAAGAGAACACAAAAAGGTGGAAAGATATTAGCGACCGAAAGAATAAAAAGTACCTAAAACACAAATAAAATATTTTATGAATATTTCAGTCGTTAGATACATATCAAAACTGCTTTAGTCCACTGATGGCATTTTTCCAGATTTTTGAACCATTATATTGTGGCGAATATTAACATCACTATGCTATGCACTATGTTAGTAAATAACCACAACAAAAAAAAACATTAAAGCAAGCCACACTTGTGTACATGAACGCATCAATCATCATTTACACACATACATACAAGGCAACGAAGAGATATCTCACACACATATGTAGTCATCAGCCGAAGTAGTTACTCACACATACACATGCATATGGCTATAGGAAATGCATAAACTACAAACATACATGTATATAGCTGGTAACGAAGCATGAGATACATTTGTTCTCGAACTGTTCGAGAAATTACTAGACCTTAGGAGAAATGGGGGAACGAGAAAACCGAGAGTATAAAAGCAGCGCAAACTGAGGAATCAGAATAAAAAATAAATAAATGTAAGGCGCGATAACCTCCGAAGAGATCTAAGGTCGAGCTTCTCTTCCAATTTGCGTCGTGCTCCTCTTGATTTTCCCTACAAATTGGCCGGACGGGACCTACATGTTTTATGCCGACTCCGAACGGCAAGGCAGATGAGTTTTCACTGAGAGCTTTTCATGGCAGAAATACACCAGGAGCGCTTGCCAGTCACTGCAGAGGGGCGACCCCGCTTAGAAAAATTTTCTTTAAATTGAAAAACCTTATTTCTAAAATTTTGATGTTGCTTTACCCGGGAGTTGAACCCAGGGCATACGGTGTGATAGGCGGAGCACGCTACCATCACACCACGGTGGCACGGTGGAATCAGAATCAGTTTTATTTAAACACGCTCTTGTGAAGTACGTGATATTGAATTATATTTGTACTACTCCCGAAGTAGACTAAATAAATATCATATTGCAATACTGAATATTGGAGTTATTTATTCGACAGTTCAGCGGTTAGAACATTAGCATAAGGTGCAAAATAACCAAGACAAACAAAAAAAACGTGCCTAAGTAATGGCAATACACTAAGAATCGGATACAATTTTCATAATTTTTTCAAAGTTGATTAAAGTTCTACTGCATGTGTGGATCAAAAGTGCTTAGGTCCGTTCAAGCGTCTCGGATTCAAAATGTGCATCAGCACAATTCAAATGTATGGTATTCGAATTTACGATGCACACTATCCAAAAAAAAAAAAAAAATAACAAAATACTTGGCGAAGCTCGAACTGTTTTCGTGTATTATATTTGTGCAGCACAATACTACAAAATACTCTTAGTGTGCATTGAAATACACAAAACAGGAAACTTGGTGAGCACACACAATTTCTGCACAATTCCAAGGAGTTTTGGTTTTTACTACGCAGGCAGTCAGGGCAAGAAATTTAGTTTAGATGGCAAAGGCTTATTTGTTTAGTGATTTATTTGAATTTTGGTACATATGTAGCTTTTTGTTAAGGTGGTGTACTTTTTTTCTCCAAAGTGAACCAAGGGCGATTTTCTTAAATTTTGGTACATAGGTATATATGATATATATGCGTCAGAATTCAAAATGACATTTAAAGAAATTAAAGAGCCTCGCAAGCAAAAATTCATGAAATATTAGTTTTGAAAATCGGTTGCCAAATAACTTTCGAACAACAATAAACAAATTCAAGTGAATTTGCAAGGATTAAAAAAAGCTTTCAATTTATCGAGAAAGTAGAATCTTAGGTTAAGTTGAACTGGCCAGTTATCCATAGTGGTACCAAAATTTGTTTGACGACCAAACGGAAGAACCTCAATCAGCTACAGAGACTAATGTTATAGAATACTCCATTCTATTGGAAAATGCTAGAAGTTTTCTAGTACCTAGCTTAGTTGCTGTCTCAAAATATAGCAACACTGTCGTTCCTTATAGCTAGAGCTTTGACAGGGCGAGCGCAGGAAACGAACACAAAGTTTCAACCATTTCTTCCTGCAGCTCGCACTTCCTACGTATAAGCATGGGGCCCCAGATGGCAGTGCCCAGTTAATTTGCCCATCGTGAGCCTTAAGTCTTCTCTCTTCAGAGATGTGATCTACTTTGTGATATAATAGAATTGCACATGATCTTAGGCATTGCATCCTAGCATCTTCTTGCATTCATACAGTGCCGCAGAGGCTTTCTTCCTTCTCTCCTCCACGTGGAGTTTCCACGAGAACTTGCTATCTAATATAACTCTTAGCTTGTGCTATATTTATAACTTTCATGAAAATGAAATGGTATATTAACTTTTGCACGAATCTCAAAATTGTAATTCCTTAAAGGAAAATAGATAGACCCACCATTAAATATACCGAAATAATCAGGATAAAGAGCTGAGTTGATTTAGCCATGTCCGTCTGTCCGTCTATCCGTCTGTCTGTTTGTGTGCAAACTAGTCCCCCAATTTTTAGATATCTTGATAAAATTTAGTGAGCGGCTGTATTTGGGAGTCCGATTGGACATTTGTCGGAACCGGCCGGATCGGACCACTATAGCATATATTCTCCATACAACCGATTTTTCAAGAAAAAGAGGTTTTTTATCATATCTTCCTCATATCATCAGATTGAATTTTCAAACTTCACCAAATGCTATCGTAAATTACACATATTACTAGGAGACCCAGCAAACGTTTTCCTGCCCTAATTTTTGCCTATCTGCATATATATTATATAAGCTTTTGCCATCTGACTCTGCCCTCCCCCCCTCTTAACTTTGTCCTAATCCTTTTACTCACTCCGTCCATCTTTTTCGCTTCATCTATCTCCGTCTTCGTCTTATTCTATCTCTTTCTCAATCTCCTTCTCCTTCTATCTTTTCTCTTCTCTCAATTCCTTCTCATTCTTCAGCATCCCTTATTGCTTGTCCCAGAGGGTGGTATGTATTTTATTCCAGTCCCAGTCCCAGTCCCACTCCGAGTCTCAGTCCCAGTCCCACTGCGAGTCTCAGTCCCAATCCCACTCCGAGTCTTAGTCCCAGTCCTAGTCCTAAACCCAATCCCAGTCCATCTCTGGATAATATATTACTCTGTACCAAAGCACTCATCAGCAGCCTTCATTTGATATCCATATTGTATTAACACTGTCTAGGCATTCACTGGCCCACATTTTGGCCTATATCTCGAGACCCTGTACCTGTAGTAACCACCGCGTAGGGTTTACGCAACTTGTGTGAAAGTTTGAACAAAATCGACCGACGCATCTCTTCAAGCACCGGCGACCAACTAACACACATTTTAGCCTTTCTTTTTATATATATAGATTTTTATTTTTCACACTTCATTATAATATTAAAACAAAATGCAGATTTTCGTTGCATTTGAAAATCGGCTTAAAAATTGCACATGGAACAGCAAAAGACTCTCCTGTATGAAAAAAAATGTCATAGTACCTCTAAATCGCGGGCCCCCTCAGAAACCCTATAAACTGAGATATAACCTATCCAATATTTCAAGTTAGATCAAATTACACGCGGGGTGCAAAACAAATTCAAAATCGGTTCAGTAGTTTAGTAGTCCATTGGCCTCAACCCTGTGACACGTGTTTTTTATATATTAAGATTGTCTGGAAAAATCGATGAAAACGGTAGTATATATACCATATATTCCCCACCACCGATTATTCAGATAAGAAACTTTTCGTAATTTCTGCCCCATTTTAAAGCCATTCATGAAAGGTATGAAGTCTTCGGCACAGTTGAAAACAGTCTCAGTCAAGTTTTCTCACTCATATGATGCAAATATTCCTTAAATTTTTGTTTCACCTTGAAAAGCCGTTAGGCTTACTTACTTTGAAGCGACGGCCAAAAAATTATAGCATATGAAAAGCTTTTAGGTAACGTACAATATTTATTATACCGGTATGATGCTATTTTTTAGTAAATTATACTAAATGCGTTTAAATATCAGCAAAAAAAAAAAAATAAAAAAAAGCAGTACCTAAATGGCCTTTGCATGCTGTGCAGACAGAAAGTAAAAATTATAATAGTGAAAATGATGAAAAATATTCATACTAGCATACGGATGTGTGTGTGTTTATATGAATGTACTGTCAAATAATATGGCTGAGTGCTTTTCACTGTTGTTGCATTCAAGCAAAAAAAAATTAAAAAAAAAATGCAAATTTTAAAATAACAATAATAATAACTTTAAATACAATTTTTGTCTGCATTGTTGCATTTACTTAAGTAATTTCGCTCATAATCTTTTTTTTATATCTATTTGGCCCCATTTGTCAACCCTCTCTGTTTTTACATTTCATGTCAGCAATTTTTCTTATATGATACTTTTTCTCTTTTCCAAGTATGAGAAGCCTCAAACAAAGAATCTTTAATGGCGCATGCCACAGGCATGACTACCAACAATTTTGAGTGTAATCATAATATTGAGTAGAATGTCCGCAAGGAAGCTACAAAGTGGAAGCGGCAGGATGTTGGTAATAAAAGTTGGCTTTGTTAGTGTACTACACACATATAACAATAATAATAATAATATTGATGTAATACAAATTTTTCATACATACTAGTCGAAGAATATTTAGAATAAATTATTATTCTTTCAATGTCTCTTCCGTGTTTTATTAAAGAGTTTTGTCTTCTGAATTGCCTGCAAATGCAAAAGATATATTTTGAAAAATTTAACTTAGCGCATTTATTTACTAACTTTATTGGTACTTAGCCGCTCTAGCGATTATAACCGTCCAACAAGGTGCGCCAGTCACTTCTTCTCTCGGTTAACTGGCGCCAATTGGTCACACCAAAGGAGTTTAAATCGTTTTCCACCTGATCCTTCCAGGGGAGTTGGCCCCCCTCTTCTTCTGCTTCCATAGGCGGGCTTCGATAAAAATACTTTCTCAGCCAGAGCGCCATCTTTCATTCGGATAAAATGGCCTAGCCAACGTAACCGCGGGGTTTTGGTCGGCCGTGCATCCATCAGCGCCCGCGGCATTCTTAATATATTCAGCGTGCTTTGCACACAGAGAATATTAACTTTGATTGGATAACAAGTGGTTGTACAGGTATAAAGGAATCGAGATAGATATAGACTTCCATATATCAAAATCATCAGTATCGAAAAAAATTTGATTGAGCCATGTCCGTCTGTCTGTCCGTTAACACGATAACTTGAATAAATATTGAGATGTCTGTACCAAATTTGGTACAAGAGCTTATTTTGAGTAGATAGGTATTGAAAATGAGCAAAATAGGATGATAACCACGCCCTCTTTTTATATATATAACATTTTGGAAAACACAAAAAACCTGATTACTTAGTAAATAATACACCTAGAATGTTGAAATTTGACGTGTGTACTGATATTCAGACTCTTGATAAAAATTAGAAAATTCTTTTTTTAAAATGGGCATGGCACCGCCCACTTGTGATACAATTAATTTTACAAACATTATTAATCATAAATCAAAAATCATTAAACTTATCGTAACAAAATTCGGTAGAGAGGTTGCCTTTACTATAAGGAATGGTTTGAAGAAAAATTAACGAAAAATTAACGAATTAACGAAATTAAAAGGGTCGTGAACGAACAAAATAAGCTCTATCTTTGCAAAAAAGAGTTTTATTTTTTTTAAACGGCCGGTGCCACGTGTTATGTAGAAAAGTAATTTATCTGAAATGAAATGTACAATTGAAGCTCACGCCGAGTATATAATGTTCGGTTACACCCGAACTTAGACACCTTTACTTGTTTTTAATATGTTTTTCGCTATTCTTACTTTGTCATAGTCGGATGGGGGACATTAATTTTTCAACATTTATTACGGTATCGGGTTCATCAAACCTGTGCGGTACATTGCCGTATTCATTTATGAGAGCAGAGAAGTGTTCCCTCCATGATCTAAGTATCCTCTGAACATCGATTACCAAGTCGCCGAATTCGTTTTTACAGCAGCTTGCTTCGGCCTTTAAACCTTCTCTTTGTCGGCGGATTTTTTGGTAAAATTTGCGGGTGTTTTTCCTGGTGGCTGGCAGAACAACCTCCTCGTACTGTCGTCTTTCTGCCTCTGCTTTTTTCTACCTGTAAAGGCGTCTCGCTTCCCTTTTCAACTCGCGGCAGCACTTGTTCAATCTTCTTGCTACGTTCGTTCTAAATGTAGGCCTGTAGGCAGCGGCCTTTCTTTCAGTTGAAACGTGGCATTTTTCATTGTTCCAATTGTTTTTCCGTGGGTGTCGGTTAACATTTTTTTCTCGACGGCGGTACAAAGTGCGTTCGAGATATGCTCACACTACTCATGTAATCCGTTCAGTTTACTTGTGCTCTCAGAGAGCAGATGTGAGGGTCGAGTTGAAAGTCTATTGAATTTGCAGCTTTTCGACTTGCTTTTAGCCGCATAGAGGCGGCCACGAATATCGCAAACATTGGAGTCATATTTTCCTTCCATCACAACGTTTTCGATCTGGTTACAAATATTTCGATCAGGGGAGAGTCATGTTGTTGATGTATATATGTAGGCTTTATCCTTTTGCTGGATTTGTTTCGAGCACCGAAGAAGTCGACCAGCTACAGCCCATTGGAGTGAGTTTCATTGTAGAGGTTGAACTTTCCTATCGTGTGGCTAAAAAAAAAGTTTTTTCCCATCCTGGTGTCAAAGTATATCTCCCACAACAAGTCCAACATCAAAATCGCGCTTATTTGCATGGCAACTAAAGTAAATGTCACAATTCTCTATTGTCCCTTGGATGACGATGATATTGGATTTTGCTTTTTGATCTGAGGCTCGATTAGTTCTTTCAACTCAACTCTACGTTTATGTAGAGAGCCACTTAAACCAAAGCAGACGCCCGCTTCCAGCCCAACTTTTTGGTAACCAGACGCTGCTGATCAAGTCTCCCAATTTACTCTGCATATGCAAGGCAGAGCAGTTTTGACTGATAAGCTTTTCATGGCGGAAATATACACGAAGTGCTTGCCAAATCACTGCCGAATAGCCATCCGCTTAAAAAAATAGTCTTCTAATTGAAAAAGCTTGTTTCTAAATTTTTGATGTTGCTTTTCCTGGTAGCTGAACCCAGGATCTTCGGTTTGGTAGGCGGAGCACGCTACTATCACACCAAGTGAACACCTACTCAGCTAAATAGGCTACTGTCAAAGCGCAAAGTTCTGTCACCGCTAGATCTAGGACGGTGAAAAAATAATCTGAGTGCCAGGGCATAAGTTTATCCACAAAACTGCAAGGCCGATCTCTTTACCCTAGCAGGCATTGACGAACTGAAGGTGTCTACCTGCGAAAACTTTAGAACTCCGCTGGCCAATTGATTATTACTTCTGGATATGTGAAGCTCGAACTTGCTACGAAATCGCTGGGCTAATACAACCTCTTGTCGTGTGTGAAGATCTCCAAGCGCACGGCGAAGTTATAAGGGCTTACAGAGGCTCATTTTTTCATGGTTGTTAGTGTGCTAATAGGGCACAGCCCAACGGGCGTCCATCTGCTGCATCTTTATATACTAGGCAGCCACAGCTGTGTTAACTGTACGAATGACAACGAGATAAAGTGATTTTGTCACCTTATGCTCAGCTGTGTTGCCTTTGCGAGCAGGAGGCGTAAACATTTTGAACGAGACGTTTCCACTCTACGGAGAAAACTTCCAAGATCAACGTGTGTCTCATTCGTGGCTGTATGTAAGAATTGGGGTACAATACAAATGTAGCGATTTCAAGGAACATTGTTGTTTACAATGAATATGGGAAAAAGCATTTACCAGTACATCAAAACAATATGAAATTTTTAAATTAAAGAAGAAAGTTATAGCGAACATAAACAAAAACATTGCAAGCAAGAGGAGGTTAGAACAGATATTATAAATGTATCCTTACTAAAACAATACACGAAATAGCTTTAGCTATGCAGTACTCCTCTCTTAAGTAACAAAATAAAGCAAAAACAAAAAATTTTACGTAAACAAATCACAAAACTAAAAATTAACAACAAAAATATGCTGCAGAACAATAAGTGCCTGGTGCAAAAACAAAAGTAGAAAAACACCGGAAAACAACGATGTCACCAGAGGACGTCACAGAAAGCGACTGCGATTGCAACACGAAAAAACAAAAAAAAAAAAAACAACACCATTTACAACAATAATGCCATCAGCATTAATAATGCTAACAAGGAAACATGAAGAAAAGTTTATGGGTGCCATATTACACACCAAAAAAACAACGACTCGACAATAAGTTACACTCTCACACCCAACAATAATTTCACCTGCTGCTGCTCCATTCACTATGGCCAAGTATGTAAGTACATATGTAGTTTTTTTATTGTTGGCTGCTACTTTTCTGAAGTGTTGCGAGGTCGCTTTGTTTAAAAGACGATGAGAGGTAGGAAGATTAAAATGTATGAGAAATCTTTGTGATAGAAATGAGCCAAGAGAATGGTGTGAAAACGAGCACAAAGACATGACAAAGCAACACAACTAAGAAGCAAAACAAAAAATTAAAAAAACAGTTGAAAATATGAAAAGTGAAGGAAAGTTTTAGCTTTGCTGAATAAAAATACAAACTCCGGAAATTTTTATTTAGATGCCCTTTGGTTATGGCTTACACCCACTAATGGGTTCTTTTGCTCATTCTTGTTACGTTAAATGTGTGTACAGAGCTTTGTTCCATTGAGGTGTTTGCTCTGCATAATTGAGAATCCAATGCAAGGTATATGAAGGAATAGTTGGCATTTAGAAACGGGCGATTTTGTTTACAATTTATTATTATTTTGTCAAAAAACTTGCAGATAAGCGGAAATTCAAGACAACTTCAAATAAAACTGTTGTTGGTTAATTAGTACAGTGTTAAATAGTAAGTAGTATTAATAGCTGACCCTCCTATACACAGAAGTCCATGCTCTTAAGCTCAAAATATATAGATATAGGCGGTTCCGCAGCCACATCTGCACAAAATATAATGAAAGGAAGAGCAAATAAAAAAAATATAACGTGCAAACCCAGATTGATCGAACTCCTCACGGAGCTAGGTGGTGCGTGGCGGGATGGCCTAGAAGGTCACAAGTGGTCATACCAAATCGTTCCCGAGATGGTCGGGCTTTGTAACGGATCGTATCGGATCTTCATCCGGCAAAGGACCATCAACACAGATAACACTCCCCAAGGTCTTCGGGGAGTGTCCTTATCGCTACAACAACAACAACGGCCCAAAGACGTTTGGCCAAGAATCACTTTCTTTGATACCAATTAATGATACGAGTGGTCACAACATAACCTTAGTGGTGGTGGTTGGAGGCCTATATAAAACCTCTTCCAACGTATGGGTCATGGCAACGGGTTGCAATGCAACTTCACATATCAAACACAGCCACCAAGATACCCTCTAAGGGTCTTTCCCAAATGAGCAGAAACAATGCAAACTCCGAGGGCAATTTGCTCTCCGTAATAGCAACTTTAAAGTTTTTGATCACATTTTCGGTTGAGTATGCACCTACTCCGGATGGGTGGGCTAGAAAAACAAAGACGAAAATGTAAATAAAATGAACAAGTAAGAAAGTCTAAGTTCGGGTGGATTCGAACATTACATTTTGTAATTTGCTTTGTGTGGTTTATAGTGTTACTAACTTTACCCGGCGTACGTTGTAACGTCCGAGATCGAATGAATGTTGCGTTATTTTTTCTGCTTTTTTGTTGATAATTTAGTTTGCTGTTCTGTAAATTGAATTGAATTTTGTACGCGTATTTGGGGAAATTTTCGTTTAAACATTTTATTATTGTATCTTATTGTCAGAGCCGAGAGAAAATCCGGACCCGGGGCCAAAAAAAATACGGGTTCCCATATTAAAATGAACAAATTCTCAAAACCAAAATTACAATCTTTTACATATTAATATGCATTTGTATATATATGTATATTTAAGCGTATACATGCCTACATGTATATTATATTCAATGAATATATAGTTACGAACTTTAATTTATCTACACATTCATACAGATCAACATATGAGTAAATATGCTTACATAGATATATAATCTTCATAAAGTATTAATATATTTGTAGAAAATAAATTATTTTATTGATTGCGAGAAATATTACACTTTAAAAATCGGTGAATAGAGGTGTGAAAACTAATGACGAAATAAGTACAGTTTAGTACTTATAGAGTTTTATTTAAATACTAGCAGACCCGGCAGACTTTGTTCTGCCCTAAATTTGGCCTATCTGCATAAATTATAATAAGATTTTTCCGTCTGACTCTGCCCTACTCCTCTACAATTTTTCCTAATCTTTTTATTCACTCCTCCCTCTGTCTTTTTCGCTTCATCTCCACCTTCGGCTCATTCTATCTCATTCTCAGTCTCTTTCTCTCTTTTCTCTTCTCTCAAGTTTTTCTCCTTCTTCTTCGTCTCTTATTGCCAGTCCCAGATGATGGTATGTATTTTGTTCCAGTCCCATTCCGAGTCTCAACCCCAGTCCTAGTCCTAATCCCAGTCCCATTCCGTCTCTTGTATACTTCACGGAAAAGAGCATCGTAAAACCTGTTACGAATATTAGCAAAATTGAGGAGTGCTGCCATCTCCAGGCCGATGCTAAGCAGTGACGTGAATTCATATCAATAATTCAATCATTATGTATCTACATAAACGAATCAATAATTGCGTCTACACATGTGTACACATTCCAACGAGCACCATTTACATACAAGGCAGCGAGAGATGAGATGTCACACACAGATGAATTTACTTATACGCTTATGTGTGTGCGGGAGACTGTAAACTACAAAGTCACATATGTACATCTGAGAAGCGCTAAAAAGTAGACAATTGTAAACAAGTAGAAACTATATGAGAACTATACACACACGAATATAGTTGGTAAGTTCTGGAAATGGAAGAGCCTAGAAGTATGCAGCGTAAACTATAAAAGCGGGGCAGGCGAGTAAGAAGTAATTCAGTTTGATTTGAGTTGTCAAGCAGTTTGATTAAGACGATATCTAGCGAGCAATAGCAGTGTTATTTTGAATAGTAGAGTTTCATTGAGCTATCAATCAGTGTGGTTATTAAGCAAGCTATTCGTTGCACAGTTTGTTATTGTGAAGTACTTTAATAAAGGCCATTTTGCATTATTACAAATTGGAGTTATTTATTCAACAGTTTAGTGATTCGAACTTAGCAGAGGATTGCAAAATAGAGGATTTGCAAGCAAATTCGTTACAATAATAATATAGGCAAATTTATATACGAAATTTCAGGCAAATCGAATAGGACGTATGTAAACAGGTTTTTGGGTATTATTAATTCTTGTCTTTTTTTCGGCTTCGCATGCATATTTATCAGTTTTTCCAGGTTGATCCGACTAAATCGAATATCACAATTAAAATTACTTTAAAGCTCTCAGCAACCGCTTCCATTTGATATCCATATTACACACACATTCTAGGGGTATCCGGGTCCATGTTTTGGCCTATATCTCGAAACCCTAGTGACCCAGCGGAATAAATTACTCTGTACTAAAGCACACATCAACAGCTTCAATTTGATACCCATAATGTAAAATCACATTCTAGGTGTATCCGGGTACACGTTTTGGGCTATATCTCGAGACCCTAGCCTCCCAGTTGTATGGAAATTATTCTGTACTATAGCACTCATCAACAGCTTTCATTTGATATCCATATTGTATAAACACATTCTAGGGGTACCCGGGTCCACGTTTTGGGCTATATCTCCAGACCCTAGCCTCCCAGTTGTATGAAAATTATCCTGTACTATAGCACTCATCAACAGCTTTCACTTGATATCCATATTGTATAAACATATTCTAGGGGTACCCGGGTCCAAGTTTGGGGCTATATCTCGAGACCCTTAGCCTCCCAGTTGTTTGAAAATTATCCTGTACTATAGCACTCATCAACAGCTTTCATTAGATATCCATTTTGTATGAACACATTCTAGGGGTACCCGGGTCCACGTTTGGGGCTATATCTCGAGACCCTAGTGAAATGTTCAAATAAAAGTTTAGGAGACTTTGAATTTCAGATAGTGATTGTTTGAAATTAATGCATTCTATTATGTGGTTGAACATAATTCATGTGGTTTGTGTTTGCAATTGCGTTTGCGTATATGCGTATGCGTTAAATTGATTTTTGTTGGTTTCTTGGAAATAATTCCTTGGTTTGTGCTTGCATTTGGGTATTCATATGCGTTATTTATCCTTTGCTCCTTCCAGGGTATTTGTTTTGCCAATTTGGCAGGATTTCTTTAATGTCCTGCTTTTTTAAACTGGCAGGATCTTTACCGATAAAATCTTTTTAGCGTTGCTTGATCAGCAACTTTTTTTTAAGATTGAACTGGCAGGATATTTTCCAGTCACATCGTTTTAAGCAGTTGTGCTGATTTGACCTGAACTGGCAGGATCGCCATGAAATGTTCAAATAAATGATTAGGAGACTTTTTATGTCAGATAGTGATTGTTTTTATTAAAAGAAATTCTTTCCCTTTAATACATAATTTCTCTAATAATTATTCTAATACTTACGAACTAAAGATATGTAGATTTGTATTAGTGGTGTGTATATATGTAGATTTGTATTAATAGTATGCATATATGTAGATTTGTATAAACGGTATGCATACATGTAGATTTGTATGCAAAGTCAGCAGATTGCAATTCATGTAAAATGTTTGTATGTGAATATTTGGTTAATTCACATTATTGGTTGTATGTATATATTTTGGTGGCAACCTAACATTGACGATCGGCAAGAGGTGAGTGACGAAGGTGATTGACGAAGCAAAATTTGTAATGTGTGAACTGACAAGGGTTTCATATTCGGCATTCCATTGATGTTGGCTTACCGCTGTGTTAGGTCAATGTAATTTATGTAGCATAATATTGTAATATGATTATTCTATTACAAAAATGTATTGGCATAGAAGTTCATGATGCGAAATTCCGCAAATGTATTGCATAGTTGGGCATGACGTATAATGCTACACTAGCCTCCCAGTTGTATGAAAATTATCCTGTACTATAGCACTCATCAACAGCTTTCATTAGATATCCATATTGTATAAACACATTCTAGGGGTACCCGGGTCCACGTTTTGATCTCAAGACCCTAGGCACGTAGCGAAAAAAAGGTAGACGGTGGCCGATCCTCAGACCTACCCAATATGCTCACAAAATTTCATGAGAACCGGTTCAGCCGTTTCCGAGGAGTTAAGCCTCTCACACCGTGACAGAAGAATTTTATATATTAGAAGATTGCATTACAAATATTTTTTGGTAGTAATCTTCTAAAACTTATAAAACAAAGACGCTAAATATCATGTACGCACATCAGATCACACAGAATTCTCCGATTTTAAAACGGTTTTTTGCATTTGAAAACATATCTACGTGAGATAAATGTTGTCAATACTATTTGAAGATATATATTATAGGGGCGTGGAAAATTGCCAAAATGTAATAAAAAATCATAAAAGTTTTGTTTATATAGCTATAACTCATAAACGGATGGATGGATTTGAAAAATTCTTCTTTGTAGTAAAACTTTGAAATATTTACCTTCGTTCTGCATAAAACAAAATACTTGATTCCCTTCTTATATCAGCCAAATTGTTTAAACAAAAGTACAGTTTTTACCAAAAAATGCGTGCGTGTGGTTGCTCGGTGTCAACAGTGCGCGCAAATTGCTTTTGATTGAGGCATGATGCGACACATATGAACATAAATGGTTATTGGTTAATGCAACATAAATGGATTAGAATACATTCATCTCTTGAAAAATAATTTTTCGTTGAAAATATTGAACATTTCCTTAAAACTCTTAAACAAAAGTTTTATTTTTTTGTATTTTTGCATGTATCACTATCCCTACATAATATAAAACAAAGTCGCTTTTTCCGTCCCTATGTCCCTTTGAATGCTTAAACCTTTAAAACTACGCAAAGGACTTTGATGCGCCTTTTTTTTAATAGATAGAGTGATTGAAGATTGCAGATTGTATAATAACATCTATTAAATAGTGGAGAAATACTGTTATTTTTGAAGTTTCTAAAGTGATGTATATATATAAAAGAAAGTGGTGTTAGTTACACTATTTATAACTCAAGAATCGATGAATAGATTTGGCTGAAAATTGGTGGAGGGGTCTTGAGATCAAAACTTGGACCTGGGTAATCCTGGGATATGTTTGTACAATATGGGCATCAAATGGAATAAACAGCTTCCATTCCACTTTGATACGGGGTATTTTTCGTACCCGTGAGGTCTCGAGATATAGGCAAAACACGGATCAGGGTAACACTAGGATGTGTTTTTACATTATGGGTATCAAATTGAAGCTGTTGATGAGTGCTTTAGTACAGGGTAGTTTTATACCTATTGGTGACTAGGGTCTCGAGATATAGGCCAAAACGTGGACCAGGGCAACACTAGGATGTGTTTTTACATTATGGGTATCAAATTGAAGCTGTTGATGTGTGCTTTAGTAAAGAGTAATTTATACCGCTGGGTGACTAGGGTCTCGAGATATAGGCCAAAACGGGGACCCGGATACCCCTAGAATGTGTGTGTAATATGGATATCAAATGAAAGCTGTTGCTGCAAGCTTTAAAGTAATTTTCTTTGTGATATTCGATTTGATAAATATGCCTGCGAAGCTGAAATAAAGACATGAATTAATAATACCCACATACCTATGTACATACGTCATATTCCATTTGCCTGAAATTTGGTATATAAATTTGCCTATGTTAGTATTTACGATCCTTTTTTCCGGGAAGTAGAACAGAGACGGGCTGGGAATGGGATTATGACTAGGACTGGGACTGAGACTCGGAGTGGGACTGGGACTCGGAATGGGACTGCAACAAATACATACCATGCTCTGGGACTGGAAATAAGGGATGAAGAAGGATGGGTAAAACTTGAGAGAAGAGAAAAGGGGGAAGGAGAAGGAGACTGAGAAAGAGATAGGGAAGGACGAAGATAGAGACAGATGAAGCGAAAAACACGGAGGGAGGACTGAATAAAAGGATTAAGAAAAGGTGAAAAGGGGGGAGGGCAGAGTTAGATGGAAAAAGTTTATTAAAATGTAAGCAGATAGACCAAATTTAGGGCAGAACAACTTCTGGCGGGTCTGATAGTTTGGTACATTAAAAGAGTTTAATTAACACAAGTTGGCTTTCCTGGCCTTAACAGCTGCAAAATTATCTATGATAGTGTCAAAATCCAACAATCTCGCTTTTGGTGCTTCAATACAGAGCATGCCAAGTCTTGTGAGGCGTTCTTGAGTTGAACACGATCGATGGAAGTTCTCTATCCTTGCAAGAACGCTGAAGGAACGTTCAGCACTAACTACTGTAACAGGTATGGTGCAAAAAATACGTAGAGCAACACAAATGTTAGTAAAAATTGTAGCTAGATTTAGAGCACAGATAGCATTCAACAATTCAAATGGTGACAGATTTTCGTTAAAATTTGCTGAGTAAATGTGCTTCAAGTGGACCATTTCATATCCTAAATTCTTGGAAACGTCTGAATTGTATTTGCTGATAAATTGAACAGCGTTTTCTCGTATTGAAACCTCATCCATATATCCAAAATGCGACAAAAAAGTAAAGGTGTTCTTCAAATTTTTCGTGCAATAACCGAATCAACTATCACCAAAAAGGTGTTGTTTTTGAAATCATTCTCGCGATCGTCGTTTCATGAAGAATTTTTCTGCTGAAACAGAAAACAAATTCAACTTTATGCTACAAAGCCGACGCGAGAAACCAGCAACACCTTACGCGGGGTGCAGACATGTTAAGAGATTTATAAAATTTGTTGAAATTTAAAATGATTGCTATCTACGAAAGGTGATTAAAGGTGTGGTTTGTTTATTTTCTGTAAGCAAAAACTTGGATAGCATTTTTAGATTCCCGTGCCCCTCCAAAGCCCAGGACCGGAGTAAGTATTGAGACATCTTCACCAAATTTGGTACACGAGCTTATGTGGACCCAGAATAGATTGGTATTTAAAATTGGTGAAATCGGATGATAACCACGCCCACTTTTTATATATATAACATTTTGGGAAACACAAAAACCTGAAAATTTGAAAAAAAAAAAAATTTAAAATGGTCGCGGCACCGCCCACTTGTGATAAAATCAATTTTACAAATATTATTAATCATAAATCAAACATGGTTAAAACTATCGTAACAAAATTCGGCAGAGAGGTTGCTTTTACTATATGGAATGCTTTGAAGAAAAATTAGAAATCGGTTAAATACCACGCCCACTTTTATATAAAAGATTTTTAAAAGGGTCGTGAACGAATAAAATAAGCTATATCTTTGCGAAAAAGAGTTTTATAATAATGGTATTTCATTCAAGTGGATTTATAACAATAAATAGAAAAAACATCAAATTTAAAAACATGGGCGTAGCACCTCCCCCCTAATTTACATATTTTAACAAAATTGGGTACACATATTTTCCTTATAGCCGAAAATATTTCAAGTAAAATCGGCTAAAGACCACGGCAACTTAGACATAAAACAAGTTAAAAAGGTTTAAAGGGGTCGTAGAATAGAATAATAAGCTATAACTTAGCAAAAAATAGTTTTGAATCAATGATATTTCACTTATCGAGTTTTATTGTAGAGGAAAAGGGGAGATATTTTTTAAATGGGCGGTGCCACGTGTTATGTAGAAAAGTAATTTATCTGAAATGAACTGAAGCTCACGCTGAGTATATAATGTTTGGTTACACCGGAACTTAGACACCTTTACTTGTTATATATATAGATATGGCTGCGTTATAAGAACTTTAGAAAAAGTGGGCGTGGTATTTAACCAATTTTAATTTCCTTCACCCAGTCTATATATATTGGCAAGATTATTGTCTCTGCCAAATTTAAATGTAATATCCTTAACGGCGTTTGATATTCCGCTTGTTAAACTTCCAAATTGTCTTCTTTTAAAAGTGGGTGGTGCCTCACCTATGCTCCAAATTTTTTTGAAATTTATTGTTTTCGTCACTAAACCAGTCAACACACCAAATTTCATTAGCTTTGTTATTATTTTGATATATGGAAATCTATATCTATCTCCGTTTCTTTATACCTGTTCAATAGGGCGGGTCGATTTAAAAATCGCTTATTGCTCCGTGAAAATCGTGTTCTAGGGATCAAAATAAGAAACCGTGCCGAAGGAACCATACCTCTGAAACGAATTCTGATGTCCACCCCCCCTCGCCGGTTTTTCACTTTACATGAAAAAATCAGCACAAACATATCCATACCAACTGAAAAGAGGTGCACCACTGCGTATACGTAACATTTTATTATTACGTATAAACAAATGAAAAAATTTGCAATACAATAATTTGAAATGTTTGTATGGTGAACCCCCAGGGGGGTTCCAGGGGGTGTGCCACTGGCATCGGTGGGTCGGGCCTCCAAAGTTAGTGGGGGTCGGTCATACATTTGGACTCGAGTGGAGCACTCTAAATGGTCAAAGTGGGATTTTTCAAAATTTGCCCCTACCTGGGGTGGGGGGGGGGGGGGGGGGGGGGGGGGTCGGGGGGCATCAGAATTCGTTTTAGAGGTATGGTTCCTTCGGCAAAGTTTCTTATTTTGATCCCTAGAATATGATTTTCACAGAGCAACGGGCGATTTTTTTGCCTCCCCAAAAATCGACCCGCCCTACTGTACAACCAACCATTATCCAATCAAAGTTATAATACCTTGTGTACAAGTACAGCTGGGTGTACAAGTACAGATGGGTGTAAAAATATGATGTGGTTAAACCCCCCAAACACCCTAAACACTCTGACCACGAGTTATTATGCTGAGTCACTTCCTCAAAACACATCCAAAGCATACCTATTCAACAATTCAATCAACCGACTAGTTGAGAGAGTGTACAGGATGAGAAACAACTTCACTAGCAAAAGTTAACGCCAATGTTTAAAGTTAACGTATGAGTCTCTTTATTCAAAAATTGTCAGCTTATTTATACTAAATTATTCTAATCATATTTTTACATACATATTTACTTAAAATTTACGTACCTACATATCTACATACAAACCGACACCAATATGTACCTTCAGATTTATTTTGATTTGTGACGTCTGTGGGAAATGCGGTATAAGCAAATTTGCCTAAATAAATGTGAAACGCAAATTTGGATTTGTCGCACGATACACACACATATGTATTAAGTCTTGGGAATTGCGCTATCAGCAACAATTGAAAAATGAGCTGTTTTGTTTGAATTAAAGTTTAGACGCATTTTGTCACAGGGTGGCACGGTAAGAGGTTTACACGTTTTGGCATTGCAATTGTTGGCTGTTTACACTACAAGAGCCCAAAAACGTCATACCCATTATTCTTAAGTATGATACCCCAACTATTTTAATCCCTTACATCCGAGTACTACGAACAAACACACAACATATGCAACAAATCTTCATACAACGGCCCACACATACATCCCCTCGTTTCACCCAGGGTTCCCTTGTGCAAAAATGTATTAAGGGAACCATGACCTGTTAGCAGAAAATCCAGACTCAGATTAAATTTGAAGTTTGGGTTTTCTCCCACAAACGAAACTTCGCGAATGTACTCGAACGTAACCCTAACCTTATTACTATCCTCCCAACGCGTTTGCCACTTGTTAATATTCAGGCCCCTACCTTCTTCAATTAATTAAAAATCCCCCTTCCACATTATTTCCAGTTATTCAATCATCCTGCAGAAATGGCATGCTCAAGCCCCTTTTCAATCTAAAGTTGATAGATCTTAGTATTACCACTTGGATCTGTCGATACTGTATGACACAACGGTAAACATGCCAAAAAGGATTATACTGGGCCTAGCTTAAATAATAAAAATTGGATGTGTTAAGGCCAAGTCATTCCGGTTCGTAAAACAGGATTTGAAATAATGTTTATCCAAAAAGTATATATAAGAGCTATAGAATTGCACTTATTTAATAGAAACAGATTGCTGATCTAGGTTTAAAAGTCCAACAATTCTGCAAGTGGATTCACATTACAATGAATGAGTCCTCTCAATTTTCACACAAATGTTTCGAAAGCTTAAAAATTTTGAATTGTATGTCTTCCTGCACATTTCAGTTAAAGTTCTTGCAAACAAAAAAAATATTTGGCTGAAACATGCATACGTAACAACATAATACATGTGTATCAAATAAATTAAAATTATCCATACCATAATAATAATTACATATGCAACATTGCCATTTTAAAAATGTTAATGACACGCGTGAGTGGGAGAGTGAAAATTAAACATATTTTATGCTTCCAATGAAATGAATTGCGGTGAGTGACTTGTTGAAAGTTATTTGATACGGATGAGTAGTTCAACAAAAAAAGGGAAAAGAAAATGATGGAAAAAAATTGCAAAATAGAACCTTGGTATGCGACCAGCTTGGTGGTGTGATGGTAGCGTACTCCGCCTACCACACCGTATGCCCTGGGTTCGCACCCAGGGCAAAGCAACATCAAAATTTTAGAAATAAGGTTTTTAAATTAGAAGAAAATTTTCTAAGCGGGGTCGCCCCTCGGCAGTGTTTGGCCAGCGCTCCGGGTGTATTTCTGCCATGAAAAGCTCTCAGTGAAAACTCATCTGCCTTGCATATGCCACTCGGAGTCGGCGTAAAACATGTAGGTCCCGTCCGGCCAATTTGTAGGGAAAAATCAAGAGGAGCACGACGCAAATTGGAAGAGAAGCTCGGCCTTAGATCTCTTCGGAGTTTATCGCGCCTTACATTTATTTATTTATTTTTTTTTGATAGCGAATTAATATCGTCATATTATCAGCTTTTTATTGTTGACTTATCGGCTTGTAATGGCAGGGCTACAAATGAGTCATCGATTTTATAGTGAAGTTTTCGCTATCTGTTTCATAACAATCTTATGAGTGGTCGATAAAATCGCTTGCACACTTTTAACACTCCAATAATAAAGCGATAACTTTACAATATAAAATCAAAAATTTTCTAACAAAAGATCGATAATTTTTTAATAAAAAGCCAATTACTTTACGATAACAAATCGATAACTTTTCGATACAAAATCTTAATTTTTTTATAACATATAGATAAGTTTTCTATAATAAATCGACAACATTTTTCGGTAACAAATCAACCTAAAGATTGCTTGTCGATAAAAAACTGATAACTTTTTGATAACATATTGATAACTCTCTATGAGTAATAGATAACTTTCGTTAATTATTCAATAACTATCCGATAACAATCTAATAGCTCGACAAAAAAGAAACAAATTGAAAACCTTTGTTATGGAAGGCAAAAGTATTTAGGATTTTTTAATGAAAACTCAATTACTTTTTATTAACGAATAGATAATTTTTGTTACAAAATCTTTAATTTTTTATAACATAAAGATAAGTTTTCGATTATATATCGACAATATTTTTCTATAACAAATCAACAAATAAAAATCGATAGCTTCTCGGTTAACGAACCGATATATTTTCGATAACATATCGTTTAATTGCCGATAACAAAGAGATAACTTTTTGGTAACATATTGATAACTCTTCGATGAGTAATCGATAACTATTCGTTAATTATTCGTTTACTATCCGATAACAATCTGATACCTCTATCCTGATACCTGTATCGATAAATCGTGCAGACATCGTCTATAGTACACATATAAATTACAAATTTATTATATGCCGTCCCGTTTCGAGTTCGGCTTTGATTTTTACTTGTAATCTTTCCTTTCTTCTTTTTACCTTTCCCTTCCTTTGCTTTTCATTATCTTCCAAATCATCGACGGCATTGTAGCTATAGAAAGAGCATTCGCTTTGTCTTGCAAGGTATACGGAGAGCATAACTGTTTACATCCCATGCAATACTGCTATATCTTCCAATTGCGAAGTTAGAGGATGCATCAGTAACAAGCGCCAAAATTTTGGCATAGCAAATAACATAACACCACGAAAAAACATTAAGAACAATTGCTTAATTTTTTCGTGAGCGAAAAAAGATTGTTGAGAGAAATACCTTTAAAGCAGGGTTGCATTTTCATATTTTACAATTCGTCGCATAAAAGTATGCACAGGTTTGAGCATAACATAAACTGCACGGATTGCATGAAAACTTAGCGTGAGCTTTGCTATTGTGACTTTATAATGCGTGCAATCTATGCATTTCGTTCGATCCGTGAACCATTTGCAAGACAAAGCTAATCCTGCTACAGTTTTTTGTTTCTTTTTCGTCCTCTGTTTTATCTTCTTCACATTTACTTCTTTTTCTCTGCTCTCCACTTCCTACTTTATACATAAAAAAACATCATCGATTTATTTCTCTGTCCTCATAAATCTTTGTTCCGACATACAGTGTCGTGACTACACTTATGCTGACATTCTGTATTCTTCTATAAAGCATACCAACACAACACACTAAACACTTCGCCTACATTTTATATTCCCCTTTACAGCATACCACTTCTAAAGACCACATTTGCGCTTGCAAAGATGTTTACATATCAAAAATTTGTCCTACTCCTAGAAGACAAATGCCGTCACGAAAGTACTTTATTTATTTAAGGGGTTGATGACCACAATACAAAGTTGTATAGCTTCAGAGTTTCCGCAATCCAATTGTCAATCTCACCTACGTGAGGGGAATCCTGTTACAAATATGAATATATCATTCACATATTTAGCAGGCAAGGCTCAGGCGACCCCAAGTTCATCATTGAATCAATGGTTGCAGGCTGTGTGGCCTAGAAGTTTCAATTTGGTCATATTAATCGTTCCCGAGATGGTCGGGCTGGTACCTTCATCATGCTTGTTAACAGAACGCACCATATCCATATACGGCAAAGGATGATCAACATCAACTGATTCCTTTACCAGCGAATCTGCTGTGTTTTTAATTCGCTAGCCTATATTGGTGTCCTCACAAAGCCGAAACTGAAATCTCCCTCGGTACTTGCCATCGCTAAAGCGAATCTGCCCAAAAATTTTTCGAAGAATTTTTCTCTCACACTAAAATAGCTTAATCTGTAGTTTCATGGTTCATTCTTTTTCACTACATAGTAGAACGGGTACGTTAAGAAACATGCCCGGAGAGGAGTAAACATTTCAAATGCCTACCTAGTCAAAATTGGCAATTATTTTCAAGAGTGCTTCTTAGATGAAATTTTGAAATGACGCTGTTGTTTGTGTTAATGCTGGTTCCCAAATAAACGAAGCCTTTTAATATTTCAAAACTCTTGCTTTCAACAGTGGCGCACAATACGCTTCAAAGGACTTTATATGCGATACTAAGAAGACTGATTCCGCGAAAGTTAGGGCAGCTTTCAGAGTCCCCTTTTCTTGTGGACTGGGCAAAGGAGACTTATAGTACAACCGTCAGGTATGTACTCGTTCATCCGTATTTTGCATAGAAGTTGATGCGCAAATCTATCTATTCTACATCTATTTTCTCCAAATAATTCCACTGTGCATCATACAAATATGTTCATTTCATACATTTTAAAAGCGTCGAGTCCATAAATTGACATAAGTAAATGTGTGGGTAAAATTTTACGTTCTTATATGTACTCATAACCACAAATTGTCAGCCACGCTTCCACGCACAAGTAAACATGCATGTATGCAGATTTGTTAGTGTAAAAAATTCATTTATATGTGTGTGCGTGTACTTTGCTATTGACTATTTGGCGGGGTCGTAGCTCATTTAAAGCAAATTTAAATTCGCGTAAATTTATGATTTAATTTTTTTTTTTTTTGGCTCGTTGACTGCGCAAATTAGCTACCAGAATGCAGTAGTAAAAAATAATATATAAGTATTTCAAAACAATAGGGTGATACTCAAAAAAGCTCGTCAGTGAAAAGTTCATTACACAATTTTTTTTAATTCTAAGCTTTTATCAAAATAAAAAGATGCAACTATCTTAAAAAGTACTGTAAGAGATCCTTGTAGTACAGATGCCCCAAGGCAAAGGTTGGCCAAAGCTCTTCGTTTATATTTCCCGAAAAGCTTCTACCTAACAGAAGCCGCTTGGAGTTGCAGAAGACGTTAGGGTCCCACCAATTTGTGGAAAAAATGTATATTTTATGCATAGAGTCTAATATCAATAGATTAGAGTGATAAAATTGATAGCTTTTTGACTAAGTAAGGTGAGTTTCCTCCAAACCTTACTTTCAAGAAGGAAACAACGTTATTTACAAGTTTACTATTAATGGGTTTCCAAGAAGCTATTGTACACTGTTCTTTGTTCATTTTATTTGAAAGGGGTTTTTCCTATTTTCGTAAGACAATGACCGAAAAATAGTCTGAGGTGGTTATTACTGTATTACTTTTATCAATATCAAAACAAGATAGCCTCTTGTCAACTTTTATATACTGCGGCGAATATTAGCAGTTCGTGACGTATCGAACGTATGCTGCTAGTAAATAAATACACAACAACAAGAAAAAAACATCCATTCATGCATATTAACATTAAAACATGCAGCCATATATACTACTCCACACAACTAAAAGGGAATCAGAAAGAGAAATAGTCAGCTAATAGCAAAGGTGACATTATTCATACATATACATTATTTATAGCTAAATAACCAACTATGTGATACAGAAATGAGAAATAAACAAACCAGTGTTCGAGACGGCTGTACGCAAAAGGTATGGACCCTAGGAGAAATAGGACGAAATAGAACGAGGCGAGTGAGAGGATGAAAGCTGCACAAGCTAAGAAATAATGATTAATTTTGATTTTATCACGCTATAAGTGAAGTACGCGAGTAAATAAAGTGTGCAGTACTTCTTCAGTGGCGTTGTAAATAAAAGGTTCTTTGCTATATGGAATGTTTGAATTATTTCTTCGACAGTTCAGTGATTCGAACTATAACAGAAGGTGGGTATAATCAAGATATATCTGAAACTCGTACAATACATATGTCTATTACATCCAATTGAATTTTATTCTGGATGATTAAAATGAGATCTGGCCAAAGGAGACAAAACTTTTTTGGCATATTTTTCGCATTTTTTAAAAATGTCCAATATAAAAAAGTTTTCTGATATGCGGCGTGACAAGACCATAGTTTTCGTAACAATTTTAATTTTTTTTTGTTTTACAATCTATTTTCAGATAAAAAGTTATTCAAATTTGTATATCAATTTCTTAGTTACAGTGACTTTTTCTAGTTTAGTGGAAGTGAGTTACTCTACAAAACCAAGTAGATTAGAATAGGTTGAACTGGCTGGTCCCTGAATACATCACATGGACTGAATGAGTCCGTAGTGTTACCAGAAGTTTGCTCAACGACCAAACTGGAAACTTCTATCAGAAACCAGTCCTCTTGGCAAGCAGTAAAAGTTTCCTAGGACCCATTTATGCTACTTACTGCTTCTAGATCTGATAGCTGTGAAACACCTAATAGCTGTAATATTAGCCCTGCGAGTGCAGGACATGAGCACTAAATAATTTAAAAGCATGTGACGCCACAATGCAGTGTCAATCAAAAGCCCACAATCCCCTCTCTTTTATGATAAGGGTAACGTTGTTAGTCTAAGTTTGTAAGACCTGCACATGATATTCGACACTTTGCCAACCCGCGCTTGGTTTGCTGATTGGTCAATAATGTGCAACTCTCACCTTCTTTAAATCTCGCCCAATCTGATTTTAATGTCTACAGTACAAGCTTCAAGGTATGCGGCCTGTATAGGTAGCACATGCTCAATAGGTTTGGTTGTTTTTGACTTATAAAATTATACAGCTAGTTTTCTTCGAAACAAAAGAAAAACATTTTTAAACCGAAACTATTAAACCGTGGTATTTTTTATTCTTTCCATTCAAGAATACCTGAACATCTTGCTTGTTGATGCCGCGCGCTATCCAAGGAGTAATAAATGTTGCCGTGATTTTCATTGTTACTCATACATGGCACATATGTACTAGTACATACATGCGTTAGTACATTTCTAAACTCAAACAAAAGTACTTGAATGAAGAATGTTCGCTTTAGGGGTATCTTAACTAAAATGTTGGCCATATTTCATGATTTCTTCACTCCATATAAATTAAAATTAATTTATTTGTTTGTAAAGGTAGTTGTAGATAAATATTCGCTTGCGGCAGACACACCGATAGGCTATGGTGGCGTATATGCAACATAAATGACTTTAAAATATTTGTATACCTACATACATATGTAAAAACCCTGTTGGAAAAAGAAGAATTGCAAAAACTTATTAATCCAAGAGATATTAACTGAATATCATTCCTTTTCAAATTAATGCATTGTCAGAGCGTCAAGTTTTCTAATTGTCATCTCTTTGTAAATTAGTAATTATTATATTACTAGATTTGTTTTTCAAACACAGTGGAAGTCTTTCCCAACCACAGATCCCAATTGCATTTGTCGATGGGTATGCTGTACCGAAACGTCTTTATCCATTCGCATAACACCTACACAGCGAAGTCATTGTGACTTCGTCTTTGTATCCGCTCCTCATCTTGTTTCTTTTAACACAATCTTTCTGAGATCATTTCTCTCTAATACTCCAATATCCCTACATCCCATCTTCATTCAAACACCGTCTTAATTCACAGATAAACATTCATTCCTTCTTTAATGAAAACAAGTACTTTGTTTTATTCTCGTGCATCGCCTTACCCACTTTTCCGCCTCTTTATTAAGTTGATTGTCTAGTTGTTCGCTTTCCTGTGGGGAACGCATGTCATTGTATATTTAAATTTATTTATTGCATTTACTGTGGGCTTTCTTGTTAATCAACTATAATTTATATGGTTGTCTGTTTGCTGCACATATTTATATTGCCATCATTTTTTTTATATTTATTAATTGTATCAGAATTGGATCCCACCTTATTTATATGCGAGTCTGTTGTACATAATTTAACTTCAAGATTGATTAATGCTTTAATATGAAGCGTAAAAAAGATAATAAAAATCATTGTCTTCAAAATAAATTGAAAAGTAGGTGAAGGGAATAATTCGTTGTCAAACTAGGACACAACTATTGAGATTTTCGAATTAAAAAAGAATCGATTTCAAAATACGCTGTATGCAAAGGGAATACATAAACTTTTGTGAGATATACCTGATGGTTGATGGTGTTTTGCTGGACGCAGCTCCGGTACGTTCCGGTTAATAACGTACTAGCCCGACCATCTCGTGAACGATTTAGTATGATCACATGAAACCTTCTAGGCTATCCCGCTCTCCGAACCCCTAAATCCAGGAGGAAATTGGCGTCGCCGGAGCCTCGACTGCTAACGAAAAAGTATTTGCCACTGGTATTCAAGCTTAACAATTGGTATGGAGAAGCTATAAATTGCACTGGTATCCCCTGGTTGCGCTACACAATCCCTTGAATCAATTTAGTATTTTAGTTTCCTCTGACGACAGGCACACATGCCGCGGGTATATTCTAAGCCCCCTAACCCGCTGGAGGATATATTCTTTGAAATGATTAAAAAATATTTTAGCGAAGTTAGCTTGAAGCGACCTCTTGCAGCGGCTGATGTCCTTAGACGAATTGATGTGGGAGCTAGGCACCAGCGAAATTCCTGCTCTGAATATAAAAGGATTATGTAGTTAAGCCATTCCATAAAACTGATAATAATGATCTGAGCTACCACGTATTTTAGAGCGCAGCAAGTAGCACCGATTCAGAATCAACCCCGACTTACCCAAAGGGTGTTTTGCTTTGAATGTGAAACCAACGCCTCTTACACCCCTCTTTCTTTGGTCTATGCCTGTTGAAGCTGCATGTTTCCTTGAACTGCCGTTAGAGGATATTGATGACAATTTGTGACCGGCCGCACCCATCGGATGGGGCGAAGCACTGTTATGACAACAACAATATAGATAGGGCATTGCCTGCCATGTTCATTTCGGTCACTCCCAGTTGGTTTAACGAACTATTTTGTTTCCATTTGTGGATGGTTTTAGGATCCTTTCGGGGTCGTATGGGGATGGTTGTAGCGACTGTCTGAATCATCATGGGACTATTTTTTGGATCTATCATGGCAGCTGCGAGACCAATTTGTGGTAATATACGGATGATCTTGGGGACTACTTTGGCGTTCTGCCGGGGTCGTTTAAGCATCACTCCTGAGTAATTTCGGGATGGTTTCGGAGATTATTTCGAGGAAACACCAAGATAATTTTGAGGATATTTTGGGATAATATGTGGACTGTGGTAATTTTCTGATGATCTTGGGGAACATTTCTGGTATATCTCGAGGTCATATAGGGATCACTATTGATTTCGTAATGGTTTTGTAGACACTTTTGGGGTCACTTCCGAATCAATTTGGGAACTATTTCAAGGTTAATTCCCCATAATATCGGGGACTATTTCGGGAGTCTGCCGAGGTCATTATGGGATCACTGTTAGTTTTGGGATGATTTTGGAGACTCTTTGGGGTCACTTCGCAATCACCTTGTGACTACTTCGTGTTGATATTGGGGACTATTTCAAGGTAAGTCCCCATAATACCGGGGATCTATTTCAGGATTCTTCCGATGTCAATTAGGCATCACAGCTAATTTCGTGATGGTTTTGTGGACTCTTTTGAGGTAATTTCGGAATCAATTTGTGGTAACTTTCCCCATAATTTGGGCATAGTTTTAGAGACTAATTCAGAGGTCATATGGGCTCATTTTGGGTTCAATTTGTGGTAATTTCGTGATGATCTTGGGAACCCTTTCAGGGTATTTCCGTGGTAAATTATCTCTATTTAGCACAGCAGGCTTTCTCAAACGGCATAGAAATGTTGCTTATTTTTACAAAGCTATATGAGGTTTCAATTATATTGTCTATTACAAAACGCTGTTGTTGTAATGCTGCATACATGACTAATGCGCTGAATCGCCCGGTTTTCTTGCCCCTGTTTTCATTATTATTTCATTCTAGGTCAGATTTAAAGTTTGGCGGAACTGAAATGTTTCGAAATACTTTTACGATTGTTGGGAATAGTAATCATAAATAATGCCGAATATTTCTAAAGTTTTTAATGTTCAATGTTTTAATTAAAATTTCCTTTCAAGATTTCAATATCTACCAACCAATCGAATTAACAAAGTATAAACAAAGAAGAAAGATTTTGTACATACATGGCGTATACGTTATTTTTTTGTTCGAACACCCCATACAAATGCGAATTTAATTTCAAAAATCGAAACATCGGATAGTCGCTGAATTGCGATTATTCGAATAACGTAAATAAATTAACTATTCGAATAGTGAAATTCGATTGTAAAAGGTACAAAAATCAAAAATCAAATATCCGATAAATCTAATAATGCGAAAATTTTTAAGAGCACCAACATATGGCCTTTTGCTATATCACTGACGGTATTATTCTGTGACGAATATTAGCAACGCTAAGGGATACTATCATCTCTAAGCCAATACTAAGCAGTGACTTGTATGCACATCAACAAGTCAATCATTATATCTATACATATATCCATACAAGCAGCGGAGAGCAAAATCACATGCATATATCTGAGATTCTCCCAAAAGTAGGCAATCATCTGTGGAAGTATCACTCACATATACCCGCGCATATGAGAAGCTATAACGTGCATCTGAGATATAGCTGGTGAGTTCATAGCTGGTAAACAAATAGTAAATCCTAGAAACGCCTAGAAATATGCAAACGTGGAATCCGAATAATATAAAAGCAGCGCCAGCTGAAACATGGCATTTAGTTTGATTTAAGCACGCTATCTGTTGAGATGAAGAAGTGTTATTTTGAAAGTAGTTTAATAACGACCATTTTGCATTATCGAATATTGTAGTTATTTATTCAACATTTTAGTGATTCGAACGTTAGCAGAAGGTTTCAAATAAGAGGAATTTCAGTAAATTCGTTACAATACTACATTTATGTGTATGTCACATATCCATACATGCATATTTTATTTATCGTACATTGTTTTAATATATGTTTGTATGAATAATATTTTATGTTTATTTCTAAGTTTTGCAATTTTTTGTTTTTGTTGCCTCAGCAGTTGTGCAACAATGAGAAATTACCAATATTCACACTTCTTGAATTCCAAATGTGTCTGTAGTACAAACGTATGTATGTATGTATATTTAAAAACCCCATTACATTTTGACTGAACCCTCGCTTTCTGACAGCTCCAACTGGAAATTATAATAAATTTGCAGTTATTTTTCGTTGAAAATTTAAATTTCGATTTTTCCCTGAATGCATCAATTGCAGCATTTCTTCCATTCAATTTATTTATTGTTCAAATAATCGTCTTTTGTTTACCGTAAATTTATAACCAACAGTGGTTTATATTGTTTTACACATAGTATATACATAAGTAATATTAACGGTGGTTTTCTCATATGATTGTTTTATTTTGTTGGTATATCACTCGCATATCCACCTAAATATGCATACGTATACATTTACATATCATATCGACTTAGGTCCGACACATAAGCAGTTTTTCATATAGATGAGTTTAACACATGCTTGTGCATTATGAGTAGATTGTACGTATTTTTATGAAGAACGGTAGAATGAGCGACACTGGCGCCATCTGATATTGAAAAGTGGCCAACTCCCCAGTTTTGTTCCAAGCAAATCATAAGAAGAAGAATTTGACATTTGCTTTGGCTAAGGGTGTTGGCACACTTTGCAAATGAAATTATTTTCCCCACTGGTTGGTAAATTTTCTAACATTTTTCGCAATTAAAAACTGCAATATAACAATCGAATACGACTCCAAATATGTTAGCAAGTATTTTTGTTGTATAGGGAGAATGTTTACAACAGTGCTTCGCGAAATTTTGTATGTGAATTGGCAAGGCGTAATAAACTTCAATTGCCAAGTCTGAAGTTCCTTCATATTTACAAACGCAACATCTTGGTTGATTGTGGCGATGTTTTTGGAATGCATACGCTTGTGATAAACGCATCTATATGAAAAGTGTCATTGTATCACCACCTTTACTTACTTATTTAATTGACGCTTAACCATTTAAATGGTTATGGCCGTCCAACAAGGCGCATCTTCTCTCTGCCAACTGGGTCCACTTGGTCCTTCCAGCGGAGTGGGGGCCGCCACCTCCCTCTGCTTCTTCTCGCTGGTCTATGTTGATGTCTATGTAAACCTCGTACAGCTCATTGTAAATCTGTTTCGGTACCCGGCGTAGCCAACGCGTAGATGTCCATAAATCTAAAATATCGACGCCTAAGTTGAATATCAACCTAACCCGACTGTCTACTCTAAAACTGCGTATTCAATACGATTCTGAGATTTTGAATAAATGTTGAAGCGAAGCGTTCTCCAAACAAATTCCACCATAAATTTATTATTATACGTTTTTTTTTAAGGTTTAGAAAGGTTCGATGTGGTCATATTAAATGGTTCCCGATAACGTACCCGATCTACGTGTATCTGACAAAAAGTCATCAACATATGTAGCACTGCCCAAAACCTTCGGAGAGTGTCTTTATAGCTACAACAACAACAACATTACGAAAAAAATTTTCTAGAAAATTTAAAAAAACTATGAATGCATTTCGTTATCGTAGTAGAAAAAGTTACTGTTTGTAACTCAAGAATGCTCTCTTGCAAAACCCTACTTTGCCCTTATCTACGTACTTAAATTCATCAGTAAAGCTTAATCTTACCCTCTTTACCTTACGAAGTATGCCTAAGCTATAAAATTCACTTCAAAATATTATGGTATCCGAAATTTTCTTCATGCATTTGAACTTAAACATTTTCAAGTGAAAGTGTATTAAATCAAAATTTTATGTTGTCACAGTGCAAAGTAGAAAGCATAAGCGTATTACAGAACCAGAACAACAACGACATGAACTTGTACAGCATCATAAAGATAACCAAGAAAAAAAACAACAAATCTGTTCAACTGCTGCAACAACTGTTGCAGTGCAATGTGACAGGATTTCCAATGGGACCAAACAAATGTTGCATACTTGCAGGCGCTCAGCATCAATGTTTGTATAGATTTACAGATTTATCATTTTTGTATTTTTGTTCTTTTCTCCAGTTTCTATGGGATTATGTATTTTTGGATTGTTAAGCATTTGATTATGCACTTTATTTATGCACACATATTTACTAGTGGATAAATATGCTTCTTTTTTTGGACTTTTACCATTGCTACTCAGTACTGGTTTTAGTATGTAATAAATGTGGAAAATTCGACGTACGTTGTTTTGTTTACTGTTAAACGCAGATAACCTAAAAAAAGACAGTAACAACAGTAAAGACCTCTCTCGACCTTGTGAATTGCCCATATGTGTAAAAAGTGTATTTAAAAGGAAATTCAACAATAGTAAAAATTAGAGTAAAATAACATAACTTTTAGTTGATTAGCCAATGATTGCTTTCTGAATCAGAATGTATGCATGTTTTTTTTTTGTGGTTCTGACTGCACTCACCTTTTGATGTTATTTCAGGCCACGCAGCAACTGCCAGCAGCAATATTATCCAATTTACAGCGAAAAGTAATGCAGCCATATTATTTGATATTTAATATTTTCCGAAATTTCCAAACTTTATTCACATTTTAAAAATCACCTTTGTTTTGCACTCTTTTTTTTATTAAATTTTAATGTACATGCACGATTAGGAATTAGCTGAAAAAAAAATTAATAAATAAGTTATTAGAGTCTGTAAAAAACAAATAAAATGTAAATTTAAAAGTGCTAATAATTTTTCCATAAAAAAAAAAAAATTAAAAAGATAGTTGGAGCCATTCACTTCCGCAGACATTTATAACGAGCTTTTTTCCAATTGGCGTCGTACCCCATTTTATTTGCTCAAAATTTCGTGGGTGGGAGGCGACCGACATGTTTTATGGCGACTCCGAACAGCATCTGTAAGGCAGATGAGTTGTCGCTGAGAAGATTTTCATGGCGGAAATACGGTGTGTGTTGTTGTGATAGTGTGCTCTATCTACCACAACGAAGATCCTGAGTTCAACACCCGGGCAAAACAATACAAATTACAAAAACAAGCTTTTTTTAATGAAAAAATAAGTTGTTCTTAGCAGGGTCGCTCGTCAGCAGTGAAATGGCAGAAACGCCGAGTGTATTTCTGCCATAAAAAGCTTCTTAGTGACACTTTATCTGCTTTGCAGATGCCGTTCGGAGGTGGTTTAAAAAATTGAGATCCCGTTCCGCCAGTTTGTAAGAAAATTTAAAAAGGAGCATGAATCATATTGGATTAGAAGCTCGCCCCGAATATCTTCAGATGTATATCGCGCCTTGTATTTATTTAATTTTCAACGGACAGACGGACATAGCTGAATCAAAATTTATATATGGTAGTCTATATCGATCTCGATTTATTTATGCCATTTCCTACTACACTTATAGAGTCAAAGTAAAAATACCCTCGGCTAGAGTTCACGTTGGTTATAAAAATCTGACACCGCATTAAGTTTTAAATGAGATCTTCTGAGTTTTTATATACCCGGTTTAGTTAGGATAGGTTATAGCTGCCCTGGTACGGGAGCTCACTAGGACAACATGAAGGAAGGTTCGTTGTGATACAACATAAAATAATGGTGACATAACTATAGCTTCTAAGTAGCTTTGCTTAGCAAATATATAGTTTCTAATGAGACCGATCTCAACCTTGGATAAATTGTCCGAAAATCCAAGTGACTCGCGACCGAAAAACTGTCGGCTAGTTCTGACAAAAGCTGCACAATCAAGCATAAAGTGACTTCATGATTCCACCTCATCATCCTCCATACAGCTGCAGCAGGATTCAATTTCCTATATATTGAGGCGCACCGCATGGATTTCCATTGAACAGTGCCCTGTCCAAACCCTAATGACCATTGATAAATGAGCCTTAATGAACTCAATCATTTCGACATAACTTTTGCCATCCACTTCCGGCCAGAAGTATCTTACTAGCCTGCAAGTGTTGGTGTCCGCCCAACGCTTGCTGAGCTGATCCGAGGTTCATTTATGCTGGAGCAGACCACAGATGGACAGTGGAATCTCGTAGTAAATACAGCTATCTCCATCTGGATGTTGTAGGCAATTGTACCAATGCGGGCTAAGAGATCCGCTTGACAGTTTCCAGGGATATCACTATGGCCCGAGACAAAGATATTCTTAATCATAAAATAGTTCGATGAAATCGCAGGTGAGGTCAGGCACTCCTAGACTACCCTCGATCGTACTATAGTTGAACTCAAGGCCTTGATAACCACACAGCTATCACAGTAGATATTAAATTCCCTAACTGTAGCAGCACTGAATAACATTTCATCCACCGGATAGCAATATTTCCACTTGGAAGACGTTGCAGTCATCAGCCAACTTAAACATGCGGCTTACAATTAGCTCTTGACAAAAGACCCTCCACCAACTTTCCGTTCAGCTTGCAGCCATCAGTGAACAAATTAACTAGTGCCCTGCCCAAGATGAGCCGTCTTCCGAACTCCTCTCTCGGGGGAATGACTTGGGTGAACGTTGCAAAGGGAGCAGTTATTGACACACAATAGTCCATCCTTTAAGCGATAAATTCGAACCTGGTAAGAAGGCTAAAATGCCCGAAGTTAGAAAGCCCATACCCCATGTCACGAGGCCTGCACAATGACCGGGCCGCGGCTGCCTTTCCCGCAATATCCACTGGGTGTATGTTCAGCATGACCTTCATTGCCAAGGTAGGTGTTGTTCTAAGAGCGCGCTTTGGTGGCACCCACAATGTCCAGTGCATTCCACCAGACCAGCATCCAATAGAGCAGAATGGACTTGACTAATATGAAATAAAACTTGCTATAATTTACTTTTAGAAAGCTATTATGAATCTAAGAACTTTTAGTTAAGCAGACTTTTAATTTTTAATTTCCACATAAGCTAATGATTCGAAGGTGCACTGATGAGCATAGGAAGATTAAGTAGTAATTACAATAGCCTTCGTACTATAGCACGACTTAGCGCACCTTAGTGATTAATTTTGACTCCGAGTGGCTTCAGAAAGAGGAGTTTTTTGTGGGGAAGCTTTTCATAGCATAAATGTACTTGGAGTGCCTCTCAAACCACAATTTCAATTTTAAAGTGCGCAATAGTTCTAATTTGTACATAGAAGTGTGAACACCGTAGTTAAGCCCCTTTTAACCGCTTATGGAAGTGCGAATAAGTGACTGTGCTGCCACATATAATGAACGACACGCTATCACTGGCAAAGGACAACAAAAACATTAAAGCCAACAAAAACAAATAGAATAAATCGCCCACTTTTTTTTCATTTTTCCATCTTCCAATGGAAGGAGCAATGCGCACCTAAGTACCTAGCTGTTGCCTACAATTAGGCATTTTAACGTCTAAATTGTTTAAAACAACTTCTATTTCGCAACCGAATATGCAGTATGCACATCGAAAAAAACATGCATACATATACAAAAGTAAAACGGCAAGATGCGGATTGCTCTTCCTAACAAAAAAACGTGTTAGAAATTGCAATAAATAAAGAATATGGCAGCAGCGCTACTTGCTCAAATTCCAGTTAAGCCCTTAGGCTAAGTACAATAATTGTTCCGCCTTATTATAAATCCTATTACAAGCTCATTATGGGATACGGTCAACACATATGTGAGGCATATTGCGCCATTTGCGAGCACCAACGAATATCAAGTATTTTTCTATGTACTTCTCCTAGCACAGTGGAGATCTACATCTCCCTCTGCTTCTAAACGCGGGTGCCGAAAGAATAATTAATTTGTATCTGTGAACTTTTCCCTCGTATGCTCCAAGGGCCTGTCGATCGTCTCTCCACAACCTTCATTATTCCGTGCCATATATCATGACATGTTTCATGAGAGCTTTGTGCAGTGTGAACGTTTTCGCATTACTTCACGGTAGCTTTCCATATCTCTCCTTATTTATGAGTCTTCTGTTGTTCATGCGTCCAGGTAACTTTTTTTTTATCTAAGTGTAGTTTCTACGATGTTACTAATTTTCTGTTATTTATTGATTATTGCTTTAACATTATTGACAGTGATTTGGTCGACACTTTCCTCGAGCAACTGTTGCGATGGATCCAGTCGCGAGCATTTGAAGAATGTGAATTTATTCGCCAGGTGGTGGCAAAGCGAATTCAAGCAATTCGCCATGCAGAAGTATGTGAAGCCAAAGGAAAATTTTCATTGATTTCGATTAACTGACATATTAAAGTACAAGGCGGTGTATGGAAAATAATAAAGAAGGAGCAATCAGCTGTTGGAATAACAACACCTGGTACTGAATTCAATTTGGATTTTTTACTTCAAGCGTGTCATAATAATAACCTGAAAAAATAAAATAACAATAAAACAAGCAAGGAAGGCTAAGTTCGGGTGTAACCGAACATTACATAACTCAGCTGGCAAATTACAGCTTGCAAAACTGGCAAAAGTGGGCGGTGCCTCGCATATTGCCCAAAATTTTACTAGTTTTCTATTCTGTGTCATAAGGCCAAGCCTCCTACCAAGTTGCATCGCTTTGTCCGTCTTTGGTAATGAATCATCTCACTTTTTTGGTTTTTCGAAATTTTCGATATCGAAAAAGTGGGCGTGGTCATAGTCCGATTTCGCTCATTTTAAATAGCGATCTGAGATGAGTGCCCAGGAACTTACATACCAAATTTCATTAAGATATCTCAAAATTTACTCAAGTTATCGTGTTTACGGGCAGTCGGACTAACGGACGGACGGACAGCTGAGTATAAATATGCGTGCCATCGCCTCTTATAAGACCGAGAACTTTCTAACATTTCGGGAGCTATAACTCAATTAGGAGTTGACATATTTCAAAGTTAAGGAGATTTTTCTTACTTTGGTTATTATTTATACTTAAAATGAACGAAACCTGTTTAGGACCACGCCCACTTTTGCATAAAAATTTTTAAGAACATTTAAAAGGAGTATAACATGCAATATAAAAACTAATTTACATCAATTCTTTAAATCGCCATCATAACATGAATTTGCAAAACTACAAAATTTTATGTTATAACTAGCACACCCGGCAGACGCGGTTCTGCCCTAAATTTGGTCTATTTGCATACATTTTAATATTTCGGCTTCGCATGCATATTTATCAGTTTTGCCAGGTTGATGCTACTAAATCGAATATCACAATGAAAATTACTTTAAAGCACTCAGCAACAGCTTTCATTTGATATTCATAATACACACACATTCTAGGGGTATCCGGATCCATGTTTTGGCCTATATCTCGAGACCCTATTCACCCTGCGGCATAAATCTTACTCTGTACTAAAGCACACATCAACAGCTTCAATTTGATAACCACAATGTAAAAACACATTCTAGTTGTATTCGGGTCCATGTTTTGGCCTACATCTCGAGACCCTAGTCACCCAGCGGTGTAAAACTTACTCTTTACTAAAGCATTCAGCAACGGCTTCAATTTGATATCCATAATATAAAACACATCCTAGTGTTACCCTGATCCACGTTTTAGCCAATATCTCGAGACCCTGGTCACTAATAGGTATGAAAACTACCCTGTACTAAGGCACTGATCAACAGTTTCAATTTGATGCCCATAATGTAAAAACACTATCTAGGCGTTCACGGGCCCACGTTTTGGCCTATATCTCGAGACCCTAGTCACACAGGGGTATGAAAATTACCCTCTACTAAAGCACTCATCAACAGCTTTCATTTGATATCCATATTCTATAACAACATTCTAGGGGTACCCGAGTCTACGTTTTGGCCTATATATCGAGACCCTGTGCGTCAATCCTTAATTTTCTTTGCTATATACCTCACGGAGCCCGAGACCTTTCAAACGCATGTAAAACCGTGGAAATCGGTTCATGCGTTCTGGATTTATAGCATAAGGAAGGAAAATCCGACTTATTTTTATATTATAGATCAGTGATTGAGAATTTTATGATTCTCTGGAGTTTTTTTTTTTTGCTATAGCTGCGGCTCTGAACATGAGCAGAGCACAGAGCAGAGCCGTAACATAAAAAATTGAAAGCATTTCTTATGCTCTGCTACGAGCTATGTACGTCGTGTTTTCGAGCGGAGCAAATAGCAGATTGGCGGCCACCCTGGTGTGATGGTAGCGTGCTCCGTCATCCAGAACGAAGGTCATGGGTTCACGCCCCGGGCAAAGCAACGTCAAAATTTTAGAAACAAGTTTTTTCAATTAGAATAAAACTTTTGTAAGCGGGGTTGCCCCTCGGCAGCACTCCTAGTGTATGTATTTCTGCCATGAAAAGCTCTTAGTGGAAACTCATCTGCCTTGCAAATACCGTTCGGACTCGGCATACAACAATGTAGGTCCCGTTCCGCCAATTTGTAGGAAAAACTCAAGAGGAGTACCACGCAAATTGGAATAGAAGGTCGTTCTATATTCTCTACGGAGTTTATCGTGCCTTACATTTTTTTTTTTAATAAATAGCAGATTAAAAACTCTAAACGAAATGCCTTTGTTGTGGAACGAGAGCGCAAAACATTATGTATATTGATATTTGCTCTCTTAGGCATTGTTATGCAGAACTTTGTCATGTCAAACGCTATCACTATCTGCTTTGTTCATATTCAGAGCCGGAGCAGTTGCAGAGCGTATTTTTCGCTGCTACTGATATGCTGGTTATGTTGTTCAGTCCATGACTATTTTGAATTTTTGTATTGTTCCTGGTTCATCTTTATTGTTATTATTTTTATACTCACCTGAGCAGAGCTCACAGAGTATATTAATTTTGTTCGCATAACGGTAATCAGTAACGACATACACTAATCGATATAGATATAGACTTCTATATATCAAAATGATCTGGGCGAAAAAAGATATTTATTTAGCCATGCCGGTCCGCCCGTCCGTCCGTCCGTAAATACGATAACTTGAGTATATTTTGAGGTATCTTGATGAAATTTGGTATGTAGGTTTCTGGGCACTTATTTCAGATCACTATTTAAAATGAACGAAATCGGGCTATAACCACGCCCACTTTTTCGATATCGAAAATTTCGAAAAACATAAAGAGTGCGATAATTCATTAAGAAAGACGGATAAAGCGATGAAACTTGGTAGGTGGGTTGACCTTATGACGCATAATAGAAAATTAATAAAATTTTGGACAATGGGCGTGGCACCGCCCACTTTTAAAGGAATGTAATTTAAGAGTTTTGCAAGCTGTAATTTGGCAGTCGTTGACGATATCATAATGAAATTTGGCAGGAACGTTACCCATACTACTATATTGACGCTGAATAAAAATTAGAAAAATCGGATGTCGAACACGCCCCCTTTTTAAAAAAAATGTCAACATTCAACTCCAGTAATGATATGGTGCAACAAAATACAAAAATAAAAGAAAATTTAAAATTGGCCGTGGGTCCGCCCTTTTCATTTAATTTGTCTAGAATACGTTTAATGTTATAAGTCGAACAAAAATTTACCAATCCTTATGAAATTTGGTATGGGCATAGATTATATGACGATAACTGTTTTCTGTGAAAATTAGAGACACATTATAGAGTCAACCCTGGTCCACATTTATTGCGATATCTCGAAAAGGCGTCCACCTATAGAACTAAGGCCCATTTCCTTTTAAATACTCTGTAATACCTTTCATTTCATACCCATGTCATACAAACACATTCCAGGGTTATCCTAGGTTCATTTTCCTACATGGTGATTTACCCTTATTTGACAAAAGATGAAGGAAAATCGTTCCAAAACACGTCACCCTTGGTCTACAATTTGGTCGATATTTCCGAAACGTATATGATATGGAATTTAGAACCACTTATAAACCATCTACGTAAGCCTACGAAAACAACGCAGCTAAGCCCTCAGCTGAGTATTTGATGTTCGGTTACCCCCGAACTTAGCTTTCCTTACTTGGTTTTACAAAGATTACTAACAAATACATTCATATATATAGATTTCTCACACCAATTTACTTCAATGCCTTCACAACATACACAAATCATTTCTACACTTTTCGTCACTTAAATTCAATAAATTTAAAATGCATTACGATATTCTCAGTTTCGCGGTATAGATGTTCATTAGAGCGCTGCAAATTGTATGGATGGACTTTTTCCCATCAGGAGTATAGCAAAAAATGTAATTACAGATGACTCTAAGAAAAATTTGCTGAAGACACCATAGCTCTAAGCCCGATTTCGAGGTCCCACTTTTGCAAAACAGATATTTTGTATTTGAATGTATGGTTTGGCCAAACAATCTCCATAGCTTCTGGAAAAATATCATATTGGGCTTACTTTAAAGGTATTCTACGTACATTTCAGAATCCTTATTAATATCTGTGTTTTTAATTTTAGTACAGATATCAGGCTTAAATTATGAGAAATTAGCCTAAAATAAATTTTCAACTATTATATTATCATTTTTAACAAATTTTTTATGGAAATTTTTTTTTCTTTACAGCTAAAATAAGTTCAGAATATTTCCAACAACTTTTATTCAGACAGTTTTTCTTTTTTCGATTTCGTTTTAGAAGAAAGAAATTGTTGCTTATTACTTGAAAATATTGGTTTTTTTTTCAAATTTTTTTTTTTCTACTAAAGCGAATTCGAAAAAAGAAAAACTCTCTGAATGAAAGTTGTTGGAAGTGCTCTGAACTTATTTTAGCTGTAAAGAAAAAAAATGGCCATAAGAAATTTGTTAAACATTATAATATATTATTTAAAATTCATTTTAGGCTAATTTCTCATAATTTAAGCCTGACATCTGTACTAAAATTCAAAAACACTATATATATTAATAGAGATTCTGAAGTGTACGTAAAATACCTTTAAAGTAAGCCCAATATCATATTTTTCCTATAATTCTATCAGAAGCTATGAAGATTGTTTGGCCAAATCCTACATTCAAATACAAAATATCTGTTGTGCAAAAGTGGGGACCCCGAAATCGGACTTAGAGCTGTGGTGCCTTCAGCAATTTTTCTTAAAATCATCTGTAGATTACGTTTTTACTATACTCCTGATGTGCAAAAAATTCGATCCGCTCTAATCTTCATATACAAATATATTCACCCACATCTTTCCAATAAGATATCTCCGATTTCTGCACAAACTATGCAAATTAACCCAAATATAGAAAAGAATGAAATTTACCAGATAAGTACGAGACGAGCAAAAAGAAAGCCAACTTAGTTTGTCGCATATTTTGAATAGCTTAAGTCATCTTTCGTATAAATTGAGCATTTGCGTACGCCAATTTGATGTGAAACGACGTTGATAAGGGCAACAAAAACATAAAAAAATTTGTGGATAAACTGACATGAGGGTAAAGTAAGGCTCTAACAGGAAGAAAGGCGCTAAGTTGCAAGAAAAACGTCAGATTTTCCATTAACCCGTTTATTTTTATTTCAAAGCTGTTGGTGTTTTGGCATTAAGTACTTAAGCAGGATTTGAGAAAACTATTACGGACAATTTTGCGTATTTGTTGGAATATCTTAGAACATTTTTTTTTTACTGAAGTGTTTTGACATGTTTACTTATTACATAGAATAATAATTTTACAATATCTTGGTAAATACAACTTTTCTGTACGTGTGTTTGTGAGTAAACATGTCCTGAACTGTACTGATTTTAAAGATGATTTAAGCTTCCAATTTGGTAGGTTTTCTTTAGGTCGTTCTTTTCGAAGAAATATTTTTATAGTGCGGTTTGCTTGGAATTTAGTACACGCACAATTCTTCGACAAGCTGAATATTCTAGACCCATTCTTTCCGGAAGGTGGACCATTTTTGCGATTTGTTTAAAAATTTTTATTAAAGCAGCCTCTCAAATAGGTATGTCTTATACATATAAAAAAGGGAATACAAACTCTGTTGGTAACTTTTTAACTCAAGATCGGATACACCAATTTTAAAAATCGTAGCTGCGTGAGTTTCATAAAGATTCGTGGATAGATTACAAATGAGGTTTAGTTCCATATGTGAACCATTTCTGAGATAAGATCAGGGTGACTCCAGAATATGTTTCTACAATATTGGTATCAAATTATATATATGATGTATATAAAATATATATATATGATGTGTTAGTGATGGTTTTAACAGGGGTTTGTGGTTAAGAAGAGTTATACAATACGCCACGGAAAGTTGTAGTAGGGAATGGTGATAAAATGGGAAAAGTGTGAGGAAAAATAGAAAGTACAGGAACATTTGGGAGGGAAGCCGGTGAAGAAAAATTGGTTGAGGGAGAGGAGTTGATGGCAGCGAAAGAGAGAAGAATCGAGTAAGTGAAAAGGGAAAGATCGTCTGTGTCTTTTCCTTTTCACTTACTGCCACTTAACTCCTCTCTCTAAACCAATTTTTCTTCATCGGCTTCCCTTCCGGACAGGAATCAAACATGGCAAACATTTTTTGCAAAAGCTGCGGTATGATTAATGCCTCTATTTACTGAGGAAGTAGATACGTTAAGGAGAGGAATATTATCGGGCAGGGGAACATCTCAATTATCTTTATACATATTAATGTGTAGGATATACATGTGTAAATATGAATGCGACTCTAAAAATTGTCTTATTGCAGTATAGTTTCGTAGTGGTCTATAGAAAAAAAAAAATATTGAAATCAGGCTGTCAGGTGAAGCAGGTATTTCTCTTTGGTAAAGAGATGCAGAATAAGAGGAAATTGAGGCGAAAGAGGAACAGGTAGTGAGAGTGTAACTGGGAGTTGTAGTAGGAGTGGTAGTAGGTTTGAATTGGATTGGAAGTGGGCGTAGAAGTAGGAGTGCGACTGAGGGTGGTAGTATGAGTGGAAATGGGTTCGAGAGTGGGAGAAAAAAAATGGAAGAAAGGATGGGAAAGAATAAGTAGAAGAATGGAAGATAAAGTAGAAGAGAATGGGATAGAGGGTGTAGAGGGGAAGAAAGGCCTACTTTAGGAATGCAGCCAAGCCAGTTTTCGGGTAGAACAAAGTCTGTCGGGTGCTCTTATATCTCAATAAAAAAAATCGCTTAATCATATCCACTTTTCTTTCCGGACACCAAATCTATGTCAACTTTTCATAAAATGTATATAGTTTGCTGGTAGGACAACTTTTGACAAAAAAATTTTAAGACTTGCGCCTCGCCTGATGCATATTAACCCCATAACGTGATATGAATGCTTAATGAAATTGTTTTACTAAAACGATTAAATATCGAAGCATCTGCTTTATAGTAAAGCCCGAATTATATTTTTTTTCATAACAGAAATAGCTCTAGAGGAGAAGTGGACTCTAATTTCCGAGAATATTTGTCTATATATATATAATTCAAATTATGTCTGTAGGTATAGATCGGGTTGCGTCCTAAGCGGATGGATCAATCACTACCAAATTTGCACCACCCACGAAATACTTTCAAAAGATGGTCGTAGGCGAAAAATAATTTCGACATCTAAACGGGGGGTGGCATCTCCATACAAATAGAGTCTTTGCTACTGCATAACTCTGAAGGTATTCATGCTAGAACATTGAAATTCAGTAAGGAGTTATATGAGGTCAATCCATAACACCACCAAAAAAATAAGGGCTGAGGGAGAAGGGGTGTGTATAGTGTTAACTACTTTGTGCTCTTTACTTTAATTTTTAAAATAATTTTTAATTGAGTTTTCGTGGTACAGAAAGAAGATGAAAGGATATTCAATTGAGAAAGTTGAAGATAGTGACGTGATTAAATTATGACACCAACACAAAATTCATGGTAGTATTTTATCCTGTTAATTTCGGTTTTTGATTTTTTATTTAAATTTTTATGGTTGTTCTTGTGGTATGAAAACGCACTGAATATAATTTTTAAAATTTATATTAAACAGTATTCAATAGGCCGGGTCGATTTGTGGGGAGGCAAAAAAATCGCCCATTGCTCTGTGAAAATCATATTCTAGGGATCAAAATAAGAAACTTTGCCGAAGGAACCATAACTCTAAAACGAATTCTATGTCCCCCCCCCCCCCCCCCCCCCCCCCCCCTTTGGGTCGTAAGGGCAAATTTTGAAAAATCCCACTTTGAAATGCCTATGTATTTTCTTTTTGGAGTTTATTTTTCTCTTTAGAAATTTATTTAGTCAGAACACATATAAAAGAAAAAATGAATTTAACTTAGTAATAGAAAAGAAATTAAAAAAAATTATTAGAAATTAGCGTTTTTACAACCCCCCTTTTAAAACCAAGGCATCACTGTGACACAATTGCAGAAAATTGCTTGTGTTGTTTTTTTTAACTCTTATACGCATAAGAGACCTATATGTCCCCGAGAAATTTTCACCATTTGCAGCAATACTGGCAACCCAAAAAACTTCTAACTTCATTTTATTTAAACTTGACTATACGTTGTAAAGTTTTACTGATTTCAACGTGGGCAAAAACCGTTATGTGTGTAAATACTCGTGGACAAAGAAGCAGAAATCCCTTTAGCAAGTCGTCAGTATTTAGAACTTTTTAATTCTATCTAAAGAATATATCTCGATCATTTTTTACTTGATTTATACTCACTGGTAAGTAAAATTAATACTTTATTATATACTTTTCGTTTTTTCGCAAAATTCATGAAAATTTAGCAAAAAACAAGTAAGGAAGGCTAAGTTCGGGTGTAACCGAACATAACATACTCAGTTGAGAGCTATGGAGACAAAATAAGGAAAATCAATCTGGGGTAACCCTGGAATGTGATTGTATAACATGTGTATCAAATGAAAGGTATTAAAGAGTATTTTAAGAGAGAATAGGCCATAGTTCTATGGATGAACGCCATTTAGGGATATCGCCATAAAGGTAGACCAGGGCTGACTCTAGAATTTGTTTGTACGATATGGGTATCAAATGAAAGGTGTTACTGAGCATTTTAAGAGGCAGTGGGCCTTAGGTCTATCGGTGGAAGCCTTTTCGAGATGTCCCCATTAAGGTGGACCAGGGGTGATTCTATAATGTGTTTGTACGATATGGGTATCAAATGAAAGCTGTTAATGAGTATTTTGAAAAGAAGTGATCCTTAGTTCCATAGGTGGACGCCGTTTCGAGATATCGCCATAAAGGTGGACCAGGGGTGTCTCTAGAATGTGTTTGTACGATATGGGAATCAAATGAAAGGTGTTACTGAGCATTTTAAGAGGGAGTGGGCATTAGGTCTATAGGTGGACGCCTTTTCGAGATATCGCCATTAGGGTGGGCCAGGGGTGACTCTAGAATGTTTGTACGGTATGGGTATCAAACGAAAGGTGTTACTGAGCATTTTAAGAGGGAGTGGGCATTAGGTCTATAGGTGGGCGCCTTTTCGAGATATCGCCATTAGGGTGGGCCAGGGGTGACTCTAGAATGTGTTTGTACGATATGTGCATCAAACAAAAGGTGTTACTGAGCATTTTAAGAGGGAGTGGGCATTAGGTCTATAGGTGGACGCCCTTTCGAGATATCGCCATTAGGGTGGGCCAGGGGTGACTCTAGAATGTTTGTACGATATGGGTATCAAACGAAAGGTGTTACTGAGCATTTTAAGAGGGAGTGGGCATTAGGTCTATAGGTGGACGCCTTTTCGAGATATCGCCATTAGGGTGGGCCAGGGGTGACTCTAGAATGTGTTTGTACGATATGGGTATCAAATGAAAGGTGGTAAGGAGTATTTTAAAAGGGAGTAATCCTTAGTTCTATAGGTGGACGCCTTTTCGAGATATCGCCATAAAGGTGGACCAAGGGTGACTCTAGAATGTTTGTACGATATGGGTATCAAACGAAAGGTGTTACTGAGCATTTTAAGAGGGAGTGGGCATTAGGTCTATAGGTGGACGCCTTTTCGAGATATCGCCATTAGGGTGGGCCAGGGTGACTCTAGAATGTGTTTGTACGATATGGGTATCAAATGAAAGGTGGTAATGAGTATTTTAAAAGGGAGTAATCCTTAGTTCTATAGGTGGACGCCTTTTCGAGATATCGCCATAAAGCTGGACCAAGGGTGACTCTAGAATGTTTGTACGGTATGGGTATCAAACGAAAGGTGTTACTGAGCATTTTAAGAGGGAGTGGGCATTAGGTCTATAGGTGGACGCCTTTTCGAGATATCGCCATTAGGGTGGGCCAGGGTGACTCTAGAATGTGTTTGTACGATATGGGTATCAAATGAAAGGTGGTAATGAGTATTTTAAAAGGGAGTAATCCTTAGTTCTATAGGTGGACGCCTTTTCGAGATATCGCCATAAAGGTGGACCAAGGGTGACTCTAGAATGTTTGTACGATATGGGTATCAAACGAAAGGTGTTACTGAGCATTTTCAGAGGGAGTGGGCATTAGGTCTATAGGTGGACGCCTTTTCGAGATATCGCCATTAGGGTGGGACAGGGGTGACTCTAGAATGTTTGTATGATATGGGTATCAAACGAAAGGTGTTACTGAGCATTTTAAGAGGGAGTGTACATTAGGTCTATAGGTGGACGCCTTTTCGAGATATCGCCATTAGGGTGGGCCAGGGGTGACTCTAGAATGTTTGTACGATATGGGTATCAAACGAAAGGTGTTACTGAGCATTTTAAGAGGGATTGGACATTAGGTCTATAGGTGGACGCCTTTTCGAGATATCGCCATTAGGGTGGGCCAGGGTGACTCTAGAATGTGTTTGTACGATATGGGTATCAAATGAAAGGTGGTAATGAGTATTTTAAAAGGGAGTAATCCTTAGTTCTATAGGTGGACGCCTTTTCGAAATATCGCCATTAGGGTGGGCCAGGTGTGACTCTAGAATGTTTGTACGATATGGGTATCAAACGAAAGCTGTTACTGAGCATTTTAAGAGGGAGTGGGCATTAGGTCTATAGGTGGACGCCTTTTCGAGATATTGCCATTAGGGTGGGCCAGGGGTGACTCCAGAATGTTTGTACGATATGGGTATCAAACGAAAGGTGTTACTGAGCATTTTAAGAGGGAGTGGACACTAGGTCTATAGGTGGACGCCTTTTCGAGATATCGCCATTAGGGTGGGCCAGGGGTTACTCTAGAATGTTTGTACGATATGGGTATCAAACGAAAGGTGTTACTGAGCATTTTAAGAGAGAGGGGGCATTAGTTCTATAGGTGGACGCCTTTTCGAGATATCGCCATTAGGGTGGGACAGGGGTGACTCTGGTATGTTTTTGTACGATATGGATATCAAATTAAAGGTATTAATGTGGGTTTTAAAAGCGAGTGGCCCTTAGATGTATATGTGAAGGCGTTCTCGTGATATCCACCAAAATGTGGACCAGGTGATCCAGAAAATCATCTGTCGGGTACTGCTAATTTATTTATATATGCAATACCACTAACAGTATTCCTGCCAAGATTCCAAGGGCTGTTGATTTCGCCTTGTAGAACTTTTTCATTTTCTTCTACTTAATATGGTAGGTGTCACACCCATTTTACAAAGATTTTTCCAAAGCTATATTTTGCGTCAACAAACCAATCCAGTTACCATGTTTCATCCCTTTTTTCGTATTTGGTATAGAATTATGGCATTTTTTTCATTTTTCGTAATTTTCGATATCGATAAAGTGGGCGTGGTTATGGTCAGATTTCGCCCATTTTTTATACCAAGAAAAAGTGAGCTCAGGTAAGTACGTGGGCTAAGTTTAGTAAAGATATATCGGATTTTGCTCAAGTTATTGTGTTAATGGCCGAGCGGAAGGACAGACGGTGGACTGTGTATAAAAACTGGGCGTGGCTTCCACCGATTTCGCCCATTTTCACAGAGAACAGTTACCGTCATAGAATCTATGCTCCTACCAAATTTGAGAAGGATTGGTAAATTTTTGTTCGACTTATGGCAATAAAAGTATTCTAGACAAACTAAATGAAAATGGGCGGAGCCACGCCCATTTTGAAATTTTCTTTTATTTTTGTATTTTGTTGCATCATATCATTACTGGAGTTGAATTTTGACTTAATTTACTTATATACAGTAAAGATATTAAATTTTTTGTTAAAATTTGAATTTAAAAAAATTTTTTTTTAAAAAGTGGGCGTGTTCTTAATCCAATTTTGCCAATTTTTATTTAGCACATATAGAGTAATAGTAGTAACGTTCCTGCCAAATTTCATCATGATATCTTCAACGACTGCCAAATTACAGCTTGCAAAACTTTTAAATTACCTTCTTGTAAAAGTGGGCGGGGCCACGCCCATTGTCCAAAATCTTACTAGTTTTCTATTCTGCGTCATAACATCAACCCATCTACCAAGTTTCGTCGCTTTATCTGTCTTTTGTAATGAGTTATCGCACTTTTTCGGTTTTTCGAAATTTTCGATATCGAAAAAGTGGGCGTGGTTATAGTCCGATATCGTTCATTTTAAATAGCGATCTGAGATGAGTGCTCAGGAACGTACATACCAAATTTCATCAAGATACCTCAAAATTTACTCAAGTTATCGTGTTAACGGACGGACGGACGGACGGACGGACGGACGGACGGACATGGCTCAATCAAATTTTTTTTCGATCCTGATTATTTTGATATATGGAAGTCTATATCTATCTCGATTCCTTTATATATGTACAACCAACCGTTATCCAATCAAACTTAATATACTCTGTGAGCTCTGCTCAACTGAGTATAAAAAAAAAACGCAAAGGAACACGGGTGTCACTATATGCATCAAAAGAGATTTTTGGTTTCAACTATTAATATTTTATGCTTTGTAATTATTTCATGTTTTCACTATTTTCGTATATTTTGGTGTCAAAAATGTCTTTAAGTCGACAGAGAGAATTCTCGTTGTGGGAACAAGAAATTATAGAAATCGACGAGGATGGTTTGCACCTCGATGAAGAGGACCAAACATGTTTAGCTCAAGGTCTGGATGCCGGGTGACTGCCATTGAAATTGAACCTTGCTCAACCCCTCTTGAGCAAGATGTAATTCAAAACCAGCCACCCAGTGCTAGTGCCCCATCTTTTAACTGGCGAAAAAATGCGTATTTGCCCCATAATTTTCTGGAGGAAAAAGAACACGATTTCGGTAAGGTTCTTATTGCTGATAGCAACCGCACTTCTGATGAGGAATTGACTCCTGTAAACATTTTCGATAAGGTTGCTGACTTCGAAATCTCAATTGATAAGATTGTAGTTCCTGAATCAATACGTAATGCTGAACAAAACGGCCGATCTTTTATTATCAGTAATGAAGAGGCGAAAGCTTTCTTCGGAATGAACTATGTAATGAGCTACCATTGCTTACCTACATTTCGGAACTATTGGTCTACAGATAGTGATATGGGAGTTCCTTACATTGCTAATGTGCGGACTATAAGCCGTTTCGAAGAAATACGAAGAAACTTGCATTTTAGTGACATTTTCTAAGGAGCCGCGTAGGACCGATCTAAATTATGATAGAGCATTCAAAATACGCCCCGTTTTGGAGTACTTCAATCGAACTTTTCAAAGCTCTATGACCAATACCAACACCCAGGCAATAGACGAACATATGGTTAAGTTCAAAGGTCACTATATAATGAGACAATATGTGAAGAATAAGCACATAAAATGGGGATTCAAATTATGGTGCAGGGTGGATTCTTCTACGGGATATTTACTTAAGTTTGACATATATACTGGGAGAAAAAATAGCGGTCCTGAAACTGGTTTGGGGGAATCGGTGGTGTTGCAATTGTGTGAAAATTTACAGGGTTTACGTTGCGAACTATACTTTGACAATTTTTTCAACTCTCCTAATCTTCAGTACCAATTGACAAAAATGAATATAAAAGCTTGTGGTACAGTACGATCAAATAGAAAAAATATTCCAAAGAACGTGGCAGCTGACAAAAGTATGAAACGGGGTGACATTTTCATGACCAGTAGCAATGGAATTTCTTTCATAAAATGGATGGATAACAAAGCTGTATTTACATTGACAAATTAATTATCTCCCATACCGACATCTACAGTCAAGAGGCGGGCTCAAGGTAGTGGTGACAAGATGAGTGTACCGGCCCTGAAGTTGTTGTAAATTACAATAGAAACATGGGAGGGGTCGATTGGACCAAAAAAAAAGCATGCTACGAAGTGGATAGAAAGGCTAAAATAAAATACTACCTACGATTAATGTTCGACATGCTGGATATCGCTATGAATAATTCGTATATAATTTATTGCAAGCTGAACGAAACTAAACGCATCAAAGGAAGTTTCATTTCAATTCTAGGATTTCGCCAGGTAGTAGCTCGGTTGCTAATTGGCAGTTTTAAATCTCGCGGTCTTTGAAGTCAGTTGTTATGACAACAAAGCGAATATATCTAGCTTGTATGTACGGAGCGCCCTCACATATAATGAAGAAGGTAAATAACAGGAAAAGATGCGTACAGTGTGCAAAAAATCGTGTAGAGAATCGCACAAATAACACTTGCTCTACATGTAATGCTCATTTATGTTACACTTCAGAACGTAATTGCTTTGCAGAATATCACTAATATTTATTATATTAAAGTACTTAATAGAAAGATTGTTATCCCTAACATAATTTGTGTTTATTTTAAAACAAATCTGCGCAACTACTTTTCTTTCTAGAAATAAAATCATGTATACCTTATCGCATATAGGGACATATATGTCCCCTTTGAAAAAACACATAAATATAAAAATTAAAATTTTTTTTTTTAATTTTATGTTGAACTAAACCAATATAAAAAGATACAAACCAAAAAAATTATTGTTACTACCTTGGCTTCCTTATAAACGTATAAGGGTTAAGCCACCGCAAGAAACAGCAGGTAGAATTGAAATTGCCCCTACCCAAAAGTTCAACCCAAAGGGGGGCGGGGGGGGGGGGGACATCGGAATTCGTTTTAGAGGTATGGTTCTTTCGGCAAAGTTTCTTATTTTGATCCCCATAATACGATTTTCACAGAGCAATGAGCGATTTTTAAATCGACCCGCCCTAGTATTCAAGGATGTGATGATTCGGAGCAGGACCGTGTGCACATTTGCTGAAACCGGTAGATAGTTTGTAATTGGTTCAGGCAACTAAAACAAATTTTCTTTGGTAGCACGTCACTTAGTTGGACTTCTATTTGCGGTATTGTATTGGTCAGTAGCTCTGTGATACGAAAAGCGCCATACTCAGCAATTGTATTAAATATAGATATAGGTCCGTTGTTAGGATCGCCAATATATTTGGTAATAAACCAAATATTTATAAATATAGTGTTAACAACTTTGTACTCTTTACTTTAATTTTTAAAATAATTTTTAATTGAGTTTTTGTGTAAACTTAAAAATGAATAACTTCAAAAGAGAAAAAAAGAAAATTCTTATTAGTATTAAAATATTTAAACTCAAAAATAAATAAAAATAAATTTAAAAAAAAAAAATTAATATTTGGTTTATTACCAAATAGTGTGGCACCTCCAATACAATTGGAATATATCATACTGCATATTCTGGATGTCGTTATGGTAGGATAATGAAAATTTGTAAGGAGCTATATGACGTTAAGTCCTAACACCTCCAGTAAAATTTGGAATTGGGGAAAAGGGGGCGTGGCACCTTCCCTATAAATGGAATTTTTCAGCACTATGCCTGCCGTGCTGTTATTTTAACAGCTAAAATTTGACTGCAGATTTGAGTTTGCTGTTTCCTTTTGGCCGTTTTGTAATCTGCCGCCGTTAAAAAATTGTTATTAACTTCAGTCTATCGATATCTTCTATGTCTGCATATATAAAATTAAAACAAATAAACTTGAAGTGCAAGTTCAGCATGCGGGAAAGCATGCCCGTGAAAATTGAAAGCGTAAAATACCTGTTATGGAATCGCCACTCAACCAGCCATCACTATAAATAATTAAAAAAAAAAAACAAATAAAGGTGTCTAAGTTCGGGTGTATCCGAACATTATATACTCAGCGTGAGCTTCAGTTGTACCTTTCATTTCAGATAAATTACTTCTTTATATAACACGTGGCACCGCCCGTTTAAAAAAAATTTCTCCCCATTTCCTCATACAATAAAACTCTTTTTGGCTAAGATATAGCTTATTATTTTCGTCTACGACCCTTTTAAAAATCTTTTATATAAAAGTGGACGTGGTCTTTAACCGATCTCGACCATTTTTTCTAGAATTATTTCCTGCTATAGGGAAAAATTTTGCACCAAATTTTATTACGGTCCGTTAATTTTTCTTCGAGTTATGGCTCCAGAAACATAGAAAAATGCTTAGTCATAAAAGGGGCGGTACCACGCCCATTTTTTAAATTTTGAAGTTTTTACTATTTATTGTTATAAATGCACTTGTGAAATGAAATGCTATTGACATAAAGATCTTTTTTGCAAAGATATAGCTTATCTTATTCGTCCACAACCCTTTTAAAAATTTTTATATAAAAGTGGGCGTGGTCCTTAACCGATTACGTTAATTTTTCTTCAAAGCATTCCTTATAGCAAAGGTAACCTCTCTGTTTTGTTACGATAGTTTTGACGATTTTTGATTTATGATTAATAATATTTGTAAAATTGATTTTATCACAATTGGGCGGTGCCACGCCAATTTTAAAAAAATGTTTTAAAATTTTTATCAAGAGTCTAAATATCAGTCCACACGTCAAATTTCAACATTCTAGATGTTTTATTTACTAAATAATCAGGTTTTTGTGTTTTCCAAAATGGTATATATATAAAAAGTGGGCGTGGTTATCATCCGATTTCGCTCATTTTCAATACCAATCTATTCTGCGCCCAGATAATTTTGTGTACCAAATTTGGTGAAGATATCTCAATATTTATTCAAGTTATCGCGTTAACGGACAGACGAACAGACGGCCAGATTGACGGACGGACATGGCTCAATCAAAGTTTTTTTCTATACTGATGATTTTGATATATGGAAGCCTAAATCTATCTCGATTCCTTTATACCTCTACAAAGCACTCTGAGTATAAAAACAGCTGACTAATTCAAGTGAAATGTCTTATTTTGAAAATGAAAAGCTTTTAGAAGTGCGATCGTATCAAAATAATAATAATTATTATTAATGCCAAAATCCAAGACACATCAGGAATTCCTCCTCATCGGTTGATCGTTAAAAAAGGCTCCATAATAATTATGCTTCGTAATTTGGATCCTCCATGATTTTGTCGGGAAATTTCTAAGACAACAAAGTCTTAATACCAAGGATTCCCTTTTAAACGCCTCCTGTTTCCCATTAAATTGGCTTTCGCAATGTCTATCAATAAAGCTCAAGGACAGTTATTAGCTATAGTAGAGTCAATCTTACCGACTCATGTTTCACACATGGCCAATTATAATTAGCCTCCTCCAGAGTTGCTCATCGATATATATTTTTATTTATACTCCAAATAATATTAAAAAAAATATTGTATATCCTGTGATTTTCATCAGTACCTAAATTCGCTAATACAATACATAAATTTAAAATTTTTGTTATTTATTTTGCATATTTTTATAGAAACGTGGGGTGAAACCCACGGGCATAAGCTAGTTTCCTATAAAAACTAAATTCTCGTGCCGCATGTTTATGTATGTGAGAGGAAGTTTTATGCAATTGCCAAACGATATGCTTATCAATCAAACTTTGTCTACTTAGGCCGATGTGTGTGATATACATTTAATCTTTTAGATATTTTTACTGGAATAGGCACCCTAAGGACATAGAGGTTTAGCAGCTTATATTGAAAAGGGCTGTAAAAACTGTAAGCGAACATCTCTAACCCTGATAGCCCTCTATTATTGGCATACAAAATTTTTAATTTATATTATATTTTTTTAACTCAACATGCTTAGAATCGGAAATAGGCAATACGGTACGAAAATCTATTTTTCGTTACCTTGATTTTTTTCTTTCATAAACAGGTAGTTCTTAACCACTTTTTCTTTTACATACAAATACGGTCAATATTTATATGTATAACCAAAGTGAAATAATTTCCCAATCTGGGAAATACATCCCAAAAATGCAGGTAAGTTTTTTTAGCTTACAATTTTTTTAGGTTTTTAATTTTATGTTATATTTTTTATCTTTCAAACAACTACCAGTAGAATGTGAGCCGTAATTATGTCTCTATGGTTTCATAAGCTACAAGATTAAGTCACTATCGGATCCAAGAGAAAGACTATAAAGTCACTATCGGATCCAAGAGAAAGACTAGAAAGTAAACTGCTTTAATTAAATTATTTGAGAATTAGGGCGAAGTCGAGAGGCTTGGTTGAGTGATATAATCCGTCAAGAATTAGCACACGTTAGGTTAAGATGCCAGAGTAGGCCGCTATCATAAAATATTATCAAACCTAATTAAAGTGGTGGGAGAAGTTGACTGGATATTCACCTATCTGCTTTAAATTCCTTAGCCCCAATTGAGCTTAAGAAACATTTGGTTAACAGCTTCTTCTAAAGAAGTACACATCTTCATAATTTCATAAGAAATAACTCAACGGTTGCCGGCACTGTTCTATTAAACAGTTGTTTGTGGGAAGAAACAATCTTCGAAATGTGGGCTTTTCTGTCATCATTTTACAGTACGAGAATAAATCACATTTAGTGTTATCGAATTTTGCTTTCTTTAAATCTGCTTTATTGTGAATGTGCCATAATTGAAAATTTCTCCAGGGGGCTGAATTCATAGACGAAAGAATTTCACACTAGCAAAGTGGCTTTTTAGCTTTTATCTTCTGGCGACGTTTTTCTTCTGGAACCATGCTTCGCCCCATTCCAAAGCGGGACTCACTCACAATCGTCAACATCCTCTAACTTGAGTTTAAGGCAACTAGCAGTTTCTATTGGGATGGACTAAAGAGTCAAGAGTCTTACAAGCGTTGGTTACATATTGCAATAGAAAAGATTTTAGCGTACTGTGGACACGCATATGTAATATTCAGGACATACATACATTATTCGTATGTCGGGGTTGTTTCTAGTGATCGTGGATATGCAAGAATACCTCTAGTGCAAGCTTCGGGTATTAGGATCTGAGAGAGTGATTCGACGGATATTTATCGGCAAAAGCCTTTACCGGTTCATCGTGGGAAATACCGGTTCATCGTATGATCAGGTTCAAATAGCTGAATTTTCACGCGCCGGAATTTGTCATAGTGCTTGTGGAGATGACTCCTTATGCCTCTACCAGGCGTGGCCCTTTCTATCAGATGCCCAGGTTTTTTGGGTCTTTAACAGAAACTATTTGTTCGACATTTTATTTATCTCCATTATGTGGATTATTTCTGCCTCACTGCGTAGAAAGTGTTCTAGCGATATAAAAAGACATATCGTTGTATATCTGAATCACTGTTTTGACATGCCCAAAGCTTGCTTTAGTATGTAGCACATTAGCGGCTGCCCAATTGTTTTATAGTTAGCTATTAAGGTTACTTTGTATTTTCCACAAGTGCTTTCAGTATAAGACTTGAGGATTTTGTCACGACTCTGAAACACCCAATATTTTTGGATGCTGGACAGTCCAATATTTTCGACGTTTGATGCGTCCACCGCTTGAGTTAGATCGCCGAGGATTTGGTCGATGTAGTGCCATACGCAAGACCAAAAAACTGTAAGGACTAGGGAGATAAAAAAAAAATATAAAAAAAATATATGTAAGGCGCGTTAAATTCCGAAGGAATTTCAGGCCAAGCTTGTCTTCTAATTTGCGTCGTGCTCCTTTTTATTTTTCCTACAAATTGGAGGGAACAAACGGCATCTGCAAGGCGGATAAGTTTTCATTGAGAAGCTTTTCATTGTAGGAATACACTCGGAGTGCTTGCCAAATCAATGCCGAAGAGCGATCCCACTTACTTAGATAAACTTTTTTTTTCGAATTGAAAAAACACGTTGCTAAGTTTTTGATGTTGCTTTGCCGGAAACTTGAACCCAAAGTCTTTGGTGTGGTAGTAGAAGCACGCTTTTACCATACCACGATGGACGCCTAGGAAGATATCTGCTTATTTAACAGCCAAGCTCGTCAATGGGAGGGTCAGGACCTGTTGCCATTATCATGCCGTGATCGGCGTAGGAAACAGTGGTAATTCCTTCGTTTGGGGAAGGTAGCTCCGAAATGTAAAAGACAAACAAAAGTGTTCAAATGACACCACCCTGCGGCATTCCTAATTTCATTATTCTTGAAGTTTGTGTTACATTCCTGAACTGGACCGGTGCCAGACGAATACACCGATAATTGGCCGTTCACCTCTTGAGACTAGTATAGACCCTCCAAGTCTTGCAGTAATGTGCTCTGTGCCGATGTGCTGCCTGATGTGCTTGAGTAACACACCATAATTTTCAGGTTCATACCTGACTACAGTAAAATCAAAAATATTAAGGAAACCATTTTCAAAACAAAGTCGCTCTTCGCCTGTGATCGGTGGGACCTTCAAACGTGTTTCTGCCAATTACTACTTCCTGCCGTACGGAGGCGGCTAAAACTTTTAGGGGAATCAAAAACAAGTCAAAGCTGTCCGTATTTATGTTCATCATGAAAGTATTACTATTATTAAAAAAAATCGCGAAATACGAAGATATTCACCATTCCTTTGTTTTTGCAACACAAATCTGTGCTCCTCCCTACCCATGTTAATTTGTAATTTGTACCCAAAGCTTAAACGACTAAAACACCATCTCTCTTCCCCTTTATAATACGAACAAATGTCGTTAACTATTAATAGCTCCTCTGGGTAAAACATAAAAATTTGTATGAAGGTTCTGCAAAACAATGTCACTGCTGATGTCATTGTATATTCTATATCGCATTTACTTTGTCTTTATTTTGTGTTTTTTGTTTGTTGTTGTTTTTGCAACATTATTTACTTATAGCTATTGTTATTGCACTTGCACTTAGTTTCGTTAAAGTAAAATACTTTTTTTCCAACACTTTTTGTTCCAAATGGCTATTGCGATGTTACTTTTGTTATTTACCTTGATAATGTCTGTGATTTTGTAGTGCTTTGCGAACGGATAAAGATACATATGTACATGTAAAATTGGTATCTGGAATCGACATTGTCTACTCTACTTGCACTATCCAATGTATATTTATTGTATTTTTTGGTTTTCTTTGGCATACATGCTGCACCACAACTGTTGATATAAAATGCAATACATACATTAACATTTAAGGTGTTCCGAAATATTTTCAACAGAGAATATACTTTTAAAATATGTTATAGGGCTGTTTGTGCCCGAATGTAGACTAATGTGTCCAAAGTATAGTGGGTGGCTTGAAAATAGTGTAACCGTAGGCACCCGAAACCAAGAATGGACAGGGAAAATTGGCGAACGCTACAAGTATTAGTCGCAAACCATTCTAAATCTAAAAAGATGAACCGCAAATTATGTGAGTAGTCGGCAGGCTTTTCTATAATTTACGAATGAGAAAACTTAAACAAGGAGAATTAAAAAAGGTGTGTCTTATGGTGATGCGCGCAGTATTTATGTCCTACATGTGTACCCGCATGAAGGCAAACATCTTTTCAGTTGCAATGTGGAAGCAACACCTCTGGCAATAATATCTCTCTGGTTCAGCACTATTAAAACTATTACTTTCCTTGGTCCTTAGTTGGAGGATATCGATAACAATTCATGAATGATCGCAACTATTGCACGTTTAAAGCTTTAGTGATAAAATTTCGTATACATACTCTATATTAAAAGGAGAGCCGCTCCACAGAAAATAATGCAAATAGGTTTATAATCAAGCTCACTTATTATACTTACTTACCTACTTAATTGGCGCTTAAAAAGAAATAAATGTAAGGCGCGATAACCTCTGAAGAGATCTAAGGCCGAGCTTCTCTTCCAATTTGTGTCGCGCTCCTCTTGATTTTCCCTACAAATTGGCCGGACGGGACCTACATGTTTTATGCCGACTCCGAACGGCATCTGCAAGGCATCTGAGTTTTCACTGAGAGCTTTTCATGGCAGAAATACACTCGGAATGCTTGCCAACACGTCCGAGGGGCGATTCCGCTTAGAAAAAATTTCTTCTTATTAAAAAACCTTATTTCTAAAATTTTGATGTTGCTTTGCACATGGTGCATATGGTGTGTTAGGCGGAGCACACTACCATCACACCACGGTGGCCGCCCTAACCACTTATTATAATATAATACAAAATACGTATTGCGGACGCATATATGCATGTATGTATAAGAACGGAACACTTTTTCACCACCCGACTACTTTTTAGATCCGGTAATTTTTCATAACCGGTTTTCCTTTCAAAAAGAAAAAATATAACCAAATTTAATCAATATACCTTGAGCCGTTCTGGAGAAATCAGAAAAGGTTTAAGCTGCATAAGTAGGCGTTGCCACGGTAATAATTGTTGTAGTAGAAGAAGTATACCAATAAGATTTACTTGAACATGGAGAGGCGTGCAGTTTATATTAGTACTTCCATTATATTAGGTCGGTTGAATATTTGTCCGCTTTTCATACAAACTTTGCAATCGATTTTTAAGTAACTTCTCATTGTGCTACAAACGTGAAACTTAACAGATAAGTTAAGACACCAAGAAAATGTAAGAAAAGGAGAAAATAAAAATAAAATAAAAACCTTTAAGCACATCCTTTATATAAATAGACAAAAATCAGCAAAAAATGTCTCCATATATAAAGACATATTCTTGCTAAACTTTGATTTTTAGATTTTGACATAGAAATTGCAAAAATATTTATTAGAAGTAAAAATATAAAGGTGGAGCGCAATTGATTGACTAATAATAATTCCTTTACTACCAACTTTCCAATCCAAGTAATGTGTGCTCCACTTTTATTTTTTTACTTCTCATAAATATTTTTTGCAATTTCTATGTCAAAATTTAAAATCAAAGTTTAGCAGGAATATGTCTCTATATATGGAGACATTTTTCGCTTACTTTTGTCCATTTATATAAAGGAAATGTTTAAAATTTTTCATTTCATTTTTTTTTTTTAGCTTAATTTATGACTGTCTTTGTGATGTCCTCTCGGGCCAACCAGTTTAGCGCTTCATAACCTAACACCTCCTTCATGGCATCCTCTATTGGCCACAATTCGCCAAGTAGTTCCTTCAAGCTCCATACTGATCGTCTTTTTATCATGGGCAGTACAAAGCGAATAGCCATCACACCTTAAATAGAATGCAACTAAGGCTAATAAGTTGGTACGACAACTAAAGTTGCTCGTGCTTGCCATCTATTTAACTAGATGGAATTTAGCCCAGCAGATGAGAAGCTTTACATATGACCAGGACTATACAATCAGCCCAATTCTAAACGAAAATTCCGTGCGAGTTTTTCCCTTCTCCCATTCCTAGTATTCTAAATAAAAATTCCGTGAGGGTTTTTTCACTTCTCCCTTTCCTCGTATTCTGAACAATGTTCGAAAAAGCGGAAACCGGTTATGGGAGAAAAGTAGGTATTACGAATGTGAGTGAGAGGGAGATTTTTCCTTCATTTTAAAAGAAATTGTTCACTTGATAAGCTGAAAGGAACGCTTCATAAAAATGTAAGTAAATTGTATTTTTTGAATTGAAAATTACTTATTTTATTAGGTATGTAATAAATAAAATAATATTCTCTTACATTACTCTTGATTTCAGGTCTAAAAGTACAAGTAAGCAACAGATAAAACTACTAATCGATTTGATGCAAAGTCATCCGGAAATTTCGCAAGGTTGTTTTAAAGGAGGCAAAGAAGCCTTACACAGATTTTGGCGTAAAGCTGAGGAAGAGCTGAACTCAGCCGGTCCACCAGAAAATGCATTGCAGAATGGAAAAAGGTGCTTATTTTCATGAAAAAGTTGTATACATACAAGCTGACTAAAACTTATGTGTTCTAGGTGTGGGCTGATCAAAAAAAATACGTGCGTCAAAAAGCAGCGAACAACCATAAGAGTTCCAGAGGCACTGGCGGTGGCCCAAATAACGAATACAAGTTTTCCATAACAGAAAGGGCAATATTTGAGTTGATCGGTATGAAGGAATCCGTGGAGGGAGTGGGAAATAAATTTGGACTGCCATCTAGGAAGAAGATATTGCAGCAAATTGATGGCAACATTCAAATTGAAGATGGAACTACAGTTAGGGAAAGTGGTGTTGTGGACGACATTGTCCAAGTGAGTGAATGTGAGTTAGCTAACAGATTTTAGGAATTGAGTGAGACTGTGGTAGGGATTGATTGTGAGGTATTGCATGATGACCCAGTTATTAGTGTTTGTATGAATGAGAGCCCCTCAAATGCTTTGATTGAAAGGCCCACTTCCTCAAAAAGAGTGCCATCTAAGAGATCTTCCTCTGACATTCTTCAAGAAGAATTGTCAATTCAACGCGAGCTCTGTGTTACCATAAAAGGTGCAGTGTCAGATTCCACTGATCAAAAAGAAAATATTAAAAAAATATATAGGGCGATTGACAAAATATATGCAATTAATAAAAAGCATTATAAGGAAATGGAAAAATTAAAAAGAGAGGAAATAGATGAATTGAAAAGGCATAATTTAGTAATGGAAAATCTTATGCTGCGCCAGCTAGAAAAATAATAGAAAAATACCTAGTCGCATGACACTTGTATATAGCAAGCTACCTGAATTTGTGATTTTTTTAATAGTCCTTTTAATATTTACTAAAATATAAGACTAGTAAATTTTTTTAATATGAATTATTTTTTTATTTTATTTCATAGTAGTGTTAATATCAGTATTATACATGCTTACGTGAACTATTTTTATTTTGTAGACTATAATATTACTTAATTTAAGACTGTGTTATGACGAGCAAAAAAAAACTATTTGTGATATTTCTCTTTTTTGTAAGAAAATGAGACTGAAACTCTTTAGTAGGAATTAAGTAAAATGTACTAAATTGTGATACCTGAATTTAAAGGCAGAAAAAATGAATTTAAAACAGAAAATAAAATATTAAACTAAAAGTATGTGTTTTCATACCTTAAAATTTATAACGAGCTTCCAATGTTGTTTCGTATGTTTTGCGCTGCGTTCAAATACTGAGGCGAAGTCAAGGGTATAAAATCTTGATTTCTGTTTTGAGTTGCCTGCTCTTCTGTGGATTGTACTTCTGTCATATCTATGTATGCCTTGAAATGTATGCATATGTTGTGCAGCGCTCAGCACACGTTTACAATTTTTGCTGCTTTTTTTGGAGTGTAATGTAATTCTCTTGCACCAAGGAGACACCTCCATCGATTTTTCAGCACCCCATTGGTTCGTTCAATAATGTTGCGACACTTCGAATGGGCTTCATTAGATTTCATCTATATAGAGCCTTCGTCGGGACTCCGATGTGGTGTCATAAGCCATGGTTCTAAAGGATACCCGGCATCACCTAGTTTAAAAAGTCTTATATCAATACAAATATTTACATTTTGAATATTTTATTATTACCCAGTAACCAAAAATTGGCTTCACGTTGCAAATACTGGTCTTCAAGGTGAGTTCTCAATTCACTCACATTCCAAATAAAGGAGTCATGCGAGCCACCGGGATGGGAAGCATCAACGTACCGAATTTTCAGCTCATCGTCACACATCTAAGAAAATACAATGCCATAGTCAAATATATTTCTGTAGTAGCCCTTCCTATTGTAGTAGAGATGCTTGTTTTCCGCGGGTGCGATGATACGGACATGAGTTCCATCAATGCAGCCCGTAACACTGGGAATCCCATGCTTCACGTAAAATGCACGTGAAATTCTTCTTCTTTCGTCGCTGCTCATTGGCACACTTATCCATCTTTCGCACAGTTCACTTTCAAAGGTCTCAACGACTTCGTCCAGAACTTTGCTGAAGGTGGGTTGCGCTAAAGAAACGTCCACATCTTTTCCGATTCCTGTTTGATACCCACCTTCAGCAAAATATCTTAAAACTGCACTCAGTTTCACAAGCGGCGATATCGCAAATTGTTTTTTGCGATGCCGTGTGTGCGATGTGAGAAATTCCAACAAATACCGAAATTCAGGTTTGTTAACCCTATAATACTTTTGAAATCAGTAAATTCCAGAAATTTAATGAAATATAAAAGCAAAACAGAAGATGTTCTAATACTTACAACGATTGTGGCAACTCCAACGGATTGGTACTATCGCGCAACCTTCTTCTTATAGTCCTCTGTTGGTGTTGCTGGGAACCTTCTTCATCAATCATTTCGTTCACAACCATATGAAATGCAATACTATTTATTTTTTATTTATATTTTTCTTTAATTTACGATAAATTCGTCAAAAGACACTAAACTTTATTTTCTTAATCAAAAGCAGAAATGCGTAATGAACTGTCAGATGGTAAAACAGCTGACTTCGAAAATTCGAAATTCCTATTCCCCAATTTTTCTTCTCCCTAGGAGAAAAGAATTGGAGGAATTTTTCCGCGGGAATAAAAAAATCCGCGAGAACAAAAGTCCGCGAGAATATTTAGAATTGGTATTAATGTATTCCATACTTCAACAACAGCACCGGATCGTGTTTATTGTCCCGCATAATTGAACGAACTGAAAATTAAAAAAATTCCAGTGTAAAGCAGAATATTTAAGAATATCGAGTACCTTTTATCTCCCCTTATATTATATTAATAGGCGCTTCACTTTGTAAATGATTTTGACCTTTCATAACAAATAATGCTAGTTATTTGTGATTCGCGCCAACTGACGCCAATTCGGAGCACAAAAGCAGGTCAAATCATCCTTCATCTGCTTAACCCAACTCAATGGAGGTGACCACATACCTCAGATTCCAAACCGCGAAGTCTATCAAAACACTTTCTTGGTCGGAGTGTCTGTGTTCATTCGTATAACAAGACCTAGCCACCAAAGCCTTTGGGCTTTTATTCGCTGCACAGCTCATTATTATACTTGATTGTCAGCATTACGGACGAAATCATTAATGATTCGATAAACCAACTAAACAAACACATAAAAAAGATTAAACGAACTAAAATTGAACGAATCATACATCTTGCAGAGAACTTTACACTCCAATAGCTATCTCATCTTCTCTCAACATCGTGCATGATTCCAAGCTGCACATTAGGACAGAAATGGTGAACGACTTGTGGAGCAGGATTTTTATTCGTCCAGAGATGACTTTACTTTTAATTTGCCTACTCATTCAAACTAGCACTTGTTGGCAAGAGTTAGTTTTCGCTTGATTTCCAATCTTAAAATATTTTCTATTATTTTATGCTGATCCCCAGATAATTGAAGACCTTCGCAGTCCCAAATGTATATCCGTCAACAGTGGCGTGGCTGCCAACGCGCAAATATGCCGGATCTTTAGCCGATTGTAAACTTACTAGGTCAGAAGCCGTCCCATCAGTTCGTTGACTTTTGATTCAGTCCTTCGCAGAGTGCGGTAGATAGAGCCTTATACGTGATATTAAGCAGACTGCCTTCGAAGTAATTAGCGCAGTTTGTGAAATCTCATTTGTGGATTGGCCAAAGAACCCTCAGACTTCAATACATAAGCATATGGTCATTCCACCATATTCTTCATAGGAATTTGCGTGCCCTTTACGAACTCTTTGCTTCCGTCTTTAAATAGCCCGGCGGGAAGTTCGTCATTTGCCGGCATCTTGTTACTTTTTAAATGTCATATTGCACTGTCCCTTCATCATAGTCGGGTGCCGGAGTATTTTCCGTCATCGCAGTTAAGGTATCGGGCTCGTCTTTCCGTCGTTAGCTGGCAATGAGGAGAAGTGTTCTATTCACAACTTCAACATACTTTGTACGTGAGTAAGTAGGTCGCCATTAGCATTCTCCGCAGGAATCTGTCATGGTCTGGAAACTATCGGTCGTTCGTCGAATGTTTTGGTAGAATTTGCATGCATTATTCTTGTCAGCCATCATCGAAAGCTCCTTGCACTCACTCACGTCTTAGGTTTTTTCGCCGGTTCGCAATGTCATGCTTACGGTAGCGCCCTTTTGTTTCGAGGCACGGATATATTTTCAGTTCGAATTATTGCTCTTAGTGAGCACTTGTGAGAGCTGAGTGGAGTAATTATCAGCTGTATGTTTTATATACAGCTTCCTTGTGCGCGCTTTCTTTGCTGTACAGATTCGTGTATGTATCTTCGCTGCCAAAAGGTAGTGATCCGATTCGGTATTCGTATATCGTAGAATACGCAGACCAGGTCACTGGAACGATTCCTGCCGTCGATCATGAAGTGATCGATTTGGTTTCGTACCCTTCGATCAGCAGACCGCCAGACTTGATATATCCTTCCTTGCCTTGTTAACCAAGAAAAAATGTTCAATCATGGACAAGGCACCCTAACATCTGTGGCTACATATATGTAGCCCCACAAGAGGACAAAAGAATTTGTTAGCCAAAAACGAAAAACGATGCCAACTGCCAGTCGTCTTTGTGTCATTATTATTGTCGCAACGTATATTGTTTGGCGCAACAATAATAATCTTGCTTTGAGTGATAAAAGCACATATGTACATATATTCATATGTGGTTACTGTTGCATGCACTTTTCTTCTAGCACCGTTAAGCTACATCTCTTTTGAAGATAGAAAAACTAAAAAGATTTGCTTTTTTTTTTTTGTTTGCCAAAAAGGAAAACCAAAGCTCTGCTGCATTATGCCTACTGTGTTGCACGTTGCGTACTCGTAAACTTTCTTCTGCCAAACAGCACGAAAAATAACAGCGGTAAAAAAAAAAGCAACAAGAACATGATGTTGCGCAAATATGGGTGTAGTAAACTGAAGATGAAAAAAACGCAGAAAATATCGAAAATGTGACAAATGGCGCAAATTGTTGTTGCAGTAACATGCAATGCCAACGCGCTGAGTGCGAGTGCCGAAGCAAGCCAGCTGTTAGAAAACGCCCCGCGTAGAGGCATGTCAAGCTACACACACACCAACAAATGCATGCACCTAAAATTTTATATGCATTCCCTATTTGTTTCGGATTTTAAGTTTTGCCGTTTTTAATATATTCTGGATTTGCTTTCTTTCCTTATTCGTTTCTTTCCATTTATACATTTTCTTTTTACACTTACTTTCTTTCATACTTTTTTTTAACCTTATTTTGGTCATCTTCCTGCTATAAAATACTTTCAGTCCTTACTTTTGCTCTGAGTAAAATGGCTCCCCAACGATTGACTGGTGCCCCTACGGCTGCAGGTTAATAGCATAAGCAGCTGCAACAACAATTACAACTCATATTTGTATGACGACGACTTCCTTGCATTCCTTGTGTTCTTCCGTTGCATACTAAGATTAAACAAAAGTATGTATATATGTGTATATTATTGGAAAAGTCGCGTGGCACTTTTCTTTCGTACTTTTGCAACTGCTTGATGTGCGAGGCGCTTTGTTGTAGAAGGACAACGTGTTAGTGGGGCGGCATTTGTACAATGCATTCAAATACTTAGTGTAATAAATAGAGAATGGCCCGTATTTTGTTTTTGTTAACGCTACAAATGTTCATAGCGTGACAGCTAAGCGATTTAAGTGACTTTTAAAGCATTTATGCATAAGTACTGAATATGCTTATATGTATACACATACATATGTACATATAGGCTGCTTTATATGTATGTATAAATTATTTTGGCATTTTGGTCATTGATACGAAAGGAATGTTGTTAGAATCTATGTAAATATCAGCGACCGGCAATATATCACACGGCGAAACATTATTATTTTTATACCCAGCATGTATTAGTACAGAAGGGTATTACAACTTTGATTGGATAACGGTGGTACGTATTGACATAAAGGAATTGATGTAGATATAGGCTTGTACATATGAAAATTGTAAGCATCGAAAACAATTTTGATTTAGCTATCTCCGTCCATCTGTCCGTCTTTAAGCCGATAACTTGAATAAAAATTGAGATATCCTCAGGAAGTGGGGAAAATCGCATAGTAACTACTCCCACTTTTTCGGTATCAAAATTTTCGAAAAATGAAAAAAATGCGGTAATTCATTACCAACGACTGATAAACTGATGTAACTTGTTACGTAATTAGCTCACGCGAAATGATAAGAAATAGATTTGAAAATATTTTGGGAAAATAGGCGTAGACCGCATAAATTTAGAGGCAGGAAATCTGATGATAAATCTTAAGTTGGAGATGGCATGTTGACATTTGGCAGGAAGGTTGCCTTTACTATCATATTTTTACTTTATGAAAATTAAAAAAAAAAACCGCTGGCGACCATGCCCACTTTAAAAAAAATACTAATTAAAATTTAAAAAATAGAAAAAATGTCATTATTCATTCGCAAAGACCGATGGATAGATAAAACTTAATATGTCGGTTGACCCTAAGACAAAAAAAATGGTAAAATTTTGAAAAGAGGGCGTGACACAGCATACATTTAGTGAATGAAAATTTAAAAGTTTGTGGCCGCCAAACCGTGGTGTTAGCGTGTTTCGCCTACCACACCGAAAATCCTGGGTTCACGCCCCACGCAAAGGCAAAAGAAAAAATTTATAAACAAGAGTTTTCAATAAGAAAACAAGTTTTCAGAGCGGGGTCCCCCCTCGGCAGTGATTTGGCGAAAACTCCGAGTGTACTTCTGCCGTGAAAATCTTCTCGGTGAAAATTCATCTGCTTTGCAGATGCCGTTTGGAGGCGGCATAAAAAATATAGGTCCCGTCCGGCCAATTCTTAGGAAAACTTAAAAGAAGCACGACACAATTTGGAAGAGAAGCTCGTCGGTCTAAAATGTCTTCGGAAGTTATAGCGCCTTTACCGTTTTACAATTTCTCTTTGACTGACCCCTTTCCTTTTCTTTTCCTTTTCCTTTCTCTTTAACCCTTCTCTTTTTTATTCCCTTAACATTTCTTTCCACTTTCCTTTCTTCTTCCCTCTTACTTTCGATTTCTTTTCCAATTCCCCATTCACTTTTAGTCCCCCTTTCTGTTTTCCTTTTGCTTCCCTTCTTATTTTCCGTTTTGTTTTCCACTTATTGCCCCATTTCATTTCCTTTCTTATTCTTTTCATATTTTCCCTTTTTTGCCCTTTCGCTTTTCTGGTTTCCTTTTCACTTTTCCCTTTGTTACCTTTCGCTTTCCTCTTCCCTTCAATACACTTCTCATATCATTTGTCTTTTACATCTCTCTTTCTCTTTTCATTTAGTATTTCCTTAGCGTTTCCCTTTCCATTTCACTTCTCCTTTTCACATGCCTTTCCTTTCTTATACTTTTTATATTCCACTTGTTCCCCCCTTCCCTTTCCTTTTTTAAAGTTTTCATATTTTTCTTCCTTGCAGGTTTTTTATTGATTCTTATTTCTTATCTTCTTCTACCTTTTCTCTCTACTCCCTATTTATTCTTATAGGAAAGAGTAAAATTTGTCTCATTCTTTGATTATAATATTTGTTTCCCTAATATTCAAAAGCACTGGCCAAGTCTACGCCGTGTTATGCGAATGAAAATGATCTTCTGGTTAAGAAAGTATTTTTCTCGGAACCCGCCTATGGAGAGGGCGACCCCCACTCCAATGGAAGTTCCGGGTGGAAAACGATTTAAATTCTCTTGGTGTGGCCAATTGTCGCCAGTAAACCTAGCGAAGAACCAACTGGCGCATATTTTAGAATGCCCATAATCATTTAAACTGTTAAGCGCTAATTGAGTAAGCAAAAAGAAGAAGAGGTGAGGGAGGGCTCCAGTACTTCTTAACTGTCTGGGGCCCGACAAGGTTGTACATTTGTATCTCTTTTCTGTTCTCGAGGACTTGTCAGCACCTGAGAAGACAATCAACTTTGTTTCCCCCTCCAATATAGAAAATACAGTTATTCAGTCTTCTTTTAGCCCTTGTTTGCTTCTGCTAAATCACAGGTCATGCTTTCATGCACCAGATAATATTTATAAAAACTGAAACTCGCATATTCCTCTTTGAGGCGATGCCATATGCTTTTCAGTGCAATAGGAAATCGTAACATATATAACAATAATAATATAGACAATTTTTATTCCACCGGTGTCTGTTGTTTTTATAGCTGTTATGAAAGTTTAATGGTATATTAAGTTTGTCACTAATCTCAAAATTGTAAGTCCTTAAAGGAGAGGAAATAGACCCCCCAATAAGTGTACCGGGATTGTCATAATGATGAGCTGAATTGATTTAACCATGTCCGTTTGTCCACCTGTCCCTCTGTCCGTCCGTATGCCTGTCTGTTTGAACGCTAATCAGTCCCTCAATTTTTAAGATATCCTGATGAAATTCGGTGAGCTAGTATATATGGATGTTCGATTAATCATTTGTCGGAATTGACCAGATCAAAATTTTCCGGATTATCACAAATACGGCATATACTATGGCCTGAAAAGGATTGATGATACATATCTTATATATCCGATATAAAAGATTGTTCAGATAAGAGGTTTAACGAAATTTCTTCCTCACTTTAAAAGTTAGAAGTTTGAAATTTTTATTTATTATAATTAATTTATATTTTAATTTATTCTTTCGAAAATTCAAAAACAAAAATGGTTCTTACTGGCTAAAATGAATCACTAAGCCTAATTACAAAACAGAGTTAAGTAAATTAGGAAAAATAGATTTTGGAAAAGAAACATCAAGCTTAATAGAATTAGAGATCCCACTAAGCTCACGAAGAGAGCACGACGAGCCTTCATCGCATAGTTAGAGACTTATGTTTAATATAAAAATGGCTATGAGAACGGCAGACCGCCTTGGAATATGAAAATGAATCGCGTGCTGCAAAGAGGAGCAATCAATGTCACCATTAAGAACTCTGAAAAAGAAGGAAAAAACAAAGGGTTGTGAGTTCTAATTATTTTAAATTAAGCAAGCGGGAATGACAAGAAGGGATTGGGCTGAGAAATGTAAGTATTTTACGCAAAATTTAAGGAAGATCTTTTGTACTCGCTCAGTCCTGTTAAATGAAAACTTGCGATAAGGCCTCCAAATTAATACTGCATATTCCGGTTCGAACGACAACGAACAGAAAGGAGTGGAGTAAAAGAATTTCAAGGTATAGGGATCTAAGAAGGAAGCAAACGCGCTTGAAATTACATAATTAATATGGTTATTGAAAGAGAACGAGGAGTCAAATATGACCCCTAAGTTTTTAATCTCATCAAGGAACTGAAAGGGAGTATCCGATATAGTACATGTCTTTGGTAAAACATTGCGAATTTTAGAACAATGTGACATGAAATAACTTGCTGAGATTGGGAGATAGACTCGAATTACGGCACCATATTGCTAATCTATCTATGTCGTCTTGGAGACGCTGTGCGTCCTCACCATTTTTAATAATGGAGAAAACTTGTAGATCATCAGCGTAAAGTAAGAATTCCGATGACACAAAATATTTTTCTATATCATTGATGAACAAAATAAAAAGAAGAGGATCTCAGATGCTCCCTTGGGGTACACCGGAGGTGGAAGTAAAAGTGTTGGAAGAGGAGTGGGGTTATAAACGCCTAAGAGGAGTGGGTATAAACGCAATCTACTTGATGGTTTGAAGAGAACGCGTCAATGCAATATTCACTAAACAAAGTTAAGTTTGTGACGGTAGACCTCCCTACAAAAAAGCCATGCTGGTTTGGAACTAACAAATTTTTTGCAGCAAAATACATTTTATCCTTAACATTTCCTTCGAAAGTTTAGATATCTTAGATGTTGAAATAATAACTTGGAGTTTTAAGTTCAATATTTCCTATTGAGAACATATTTCTAATAATTAGAATGAATAAGACATATTACATATATTGATGAGTTAACTATATGTACACATGAATTTTTTCTTTTAGTCCTCATTAAATCGTTGAACTAAGAAGTGCTTTTCTTTTATTGTACCGGACATTCACGCAAGTATACAAATCCCCTTCCAAATTCCTACCAACAAAGGTTATGGTCCCAGATCGCGTGTGAAGTTATTTAAAATTTAATAATTAATCGGGGTTTTACAAAATAAAATTTTAAAAATGAATTCGAGTTTGCAAATCGAAAAACTGAGCGATAATAACTATGATGTGTGGTGCATGCAAATGCGCAGCATATTGGTTAATATGGACCAATGGCGCATCGTTAATGAAGATTGTAAGCGCAGTGATGAAAATGCAGAAAAGTGGGATCAAGATGATCAAAAAGCGCTAGCTAATATTATTTTATGCGTAAAACCGACGCAACTCAGTAATATTAAGGCTTGTAAAACTTCAGTGGAAGCATGGAAGAGACTTCGTGATGTTCATGTGCCGAGGGGACCTTTACAAAAAGTTCGCTTTATAAAAAGTTGCTTGGTTGCAGTATGTCTGCTGGTCAAAGCATGTCAACTTATCTAAATTCGTTTGTCGAAGTCGTAGATAAATTAGCCGAAGTGAACATCGAGTTAAACGAAGAGCTAAAAGTCATAATACTATTATCTAGTTTGCCGTCCGAGTACGAAAACTTCGTGGTAGCTATCGAGACTCGTGATGAATTGCCGAGTTTCAGTACTTTAAAAGTAAAGCTGTTAGAAGAGGGTGCTAGAAGGGAACAACAAGCAGATCAAAAAGCTCCTGCGCAAGCTGTTTATACAAGTGTAAAAGAATCAGCGCATAATGGTAATAAAATAAATACAAAAGCAAAAAGTCATGTAAAGTGAAATGAGTTCAAGGGTAAATGCTTTAGTTGTGGCATGCGTGGCCATACGGCTTCACAATGCAAAAGAAAGGGCAAACAACAATATGATCGTGAAGATAAACAAAGTTCTAAAATTAACGAGCTTTCTTACGCTGTATATGCTGCTGCTGTGGGGGATGAACGAAGCAAATACAATTGGTGTGTAGACAGTGGTGCAACGACACATATGTGTTGCGACAAGAATATGTTCGTGTCATTCATCGAAAAACGAGAAAAAGTTATGTTAGCAGCAGATAATTTCACTTACTCACAAGGTATAGGTACGGTCAAAATAAAAAACAAATGAATGTGAAATAGAGCTACGTGATGTATTGTTTGTGCCTTCACTGAAAATGAACTTTTATTCTGTTAACAAAGCTCTGCAGCATAAACATACAGTGGTATTCAAAACTATGTTGTGGAAGTAAAAAATTCCATAGGGGTTAACATTGCTTAGAGCTAGATTACAAAATGATTTGTTTATATTCAATGCACAAGTACAAGGTTCAAAAATTTATTTAAATAATTTAAAGTGGCATAATCGATATGGTCATATAAACTTCGAAAGTTTAAAGAAAATTGCCGACAAAGGTTTAGTGCGAGGTATGGACACAAAAGATGTAAAAACAAAAACAAATTGTGACACATGCAACAAAGCAAAATTAAGTGCAATGCCTTTTCCAAAAAAATTTGAAATTGAGTCAAAAGAAATATTAGAGCTTGTGCATACAGATGTATGTGGACCCATAAACGTAAAATCAGTAGGTGGTGCACGATACTTTCTCACATTTATTGACGATTTCTCGAGAATGATTTTTGTTTATTGTATTAAAGAAAAGAGCGAAGTATTTGAAAAGTTTCAATTATTCAAAAATATGGTCGAATGTCAAACTCAGAAGAAAATTAAAAAGCTCCGAAGTGACAATGGTACGGAGTACATAAACAATAAATTTACCGATTTTTTAAATGAGTGCGGAATTAAAAGGCAGTTAACTGTGCCATATACTCCCCAGCAAAATGGAGTGGCAGAGAGAGTTAACCGCACAATTGTAGAAATGGCTAGAAGTTTGCTGGTGCATGCAAATATAGAACAAGAATTGTGGGGTGAAGCTATACACACAGCTGTATATTTACGTAATCGCGCACCTACAAAATTACTTAGAGATTACACTCCTTATGAGATTTGGTACAACAAAAAGCCGTCGGTAAAACATTTCAGGGTTTTTGGTTCGCGCGCATTCGCGTTAAATAAAACGCAGCGTGGTAAATTCAGCGCAAAGGGCAAAGAGTATTTGTTCGTCGGATATTCTGAGGTTGCAAAAGCTTATCGCTTGTATGATAAGGAAACGAGGCAAATTTGTGTAAGACGTGACGTAAAATTTTTAGAAGATGAAGTCAACTTAGCTGTGCCCGAAGGTGACACCAAAACAGAGATGAAAATGACATTGCTACAATTTTTGTAAAAATCGACGATCGTAACCTGTTGAAGAAGAGCGGAAAGAAGATGAAGAGTTTGAAAGTTGCACCGAAGACGAAACAGAGGTAGAAGAGGCAAATGTAGGCAATGTTGCAGAGAATGGAATCGTTTCGAATGAAATGCAAATAATTGGTGAGTCTCATAGAAATGGAAACGAATCACGTCGCGGTCGAGGTAGGCCAAAAATTATTCACACTGGTCAAGTAGGGCGTCCCAAAAAAGAGTATCAGATGCTAAATTATCTACAATATGGTGAAGATGTAGACACGCCTCGATCGGTCAAAGAAGCATTGTCAAGGGAATACTCCTTTGAGTGGAAGAAATCAATGGAAGAAGAATATTCGGCGCTTCTTGCTAACAACACTTGGTCAGCAGTAGATCTGCCTGATGGTCAAAAAGCGATTGGATCGAAGTGGGTTTTTCGAATAAAACGTGATTCAGATGGCAATATTCAAAAGTTCAAGTCGAGACTAGTAGCAAAAGGCTGCAGTCAGCAGCTGGGTTTAAATTACTGGGAAACGTTTTCGCCTGTAATACGATATGAAACAATTCGTATGCTACTTGCTATTGCCGTTGAGAAAGAGCTTCACTTATATCAGATCGATATTTCCAATGCATATCTCAATAGTAAGCTTACGGAAGAAATTTACCTTAAAAAACCAGAAGAATTTGTAGACAATAAAAATCCTAATAAAGTTTTAAAGCTAATAAAGCCATTTACGGCTTAAAGCAGTCTGGGCGACACTGGAATAGTACTCTTGATGTAGCATTGAAAGATATGGGTTTCAGCCCATGCAAAAGCGAGCCGTGTTTGTATGTCAAACAATACAATGGCAGTTATAGTTACATTGCCGTTTATGGTCGACGATCTTATCTTAGCATGTCCAAGCGAGAAAGAGATTGCGAGCATTAAAAAATCATTATCGTCTAAATTTCAACTACACGATAGCGGGGCAATGACATTTTTTCTTGGCTTCGAAATAGAACGTCAGGGTAAGACAGGTGCGATTTCTGTGTGTCAGAAGAACTATATAAACGAGTTATTGAGTATGTATGGTGTGACATCATGTCGTCCGGTAAGCACACCTCTAGATCCTGGTTTTCAAGTAAGCTGCAGAAATGACAAGTGCACTAAAATAGACGCAACAAGCTATCAATCGTTAATTGGATCTTTAATGTACTTGGCCATTTCAACGCGGCCAGACATTATGCACGCAGTAAGTTTATTAGCACAAAGAAACCAAGAACCCCACACCGAACATGAGGCTGGTGCAAAACATGTCTACGATACTTATCAAAACCATCAATTTAAAGTTACACTACTGCAAAAATGGTAAACCGGTAGAAGGCTATGCGGATGCGGATTGGGCGAGTAACAATTTAGATAGGAAGTCATACACCGGTTATTCGTTCTTTTTGGCGGGTAGCGCTTTTTCCTGGCAAGCAAAGAAGCAAGATGTAGTCGCATTGAGCAGCACAGAGGCTGAGTACATCGCTTTAAGTACGGCAGCAAAACAGGCTGTATATCTGCGGAGCTTACTTAAAGAAGTTGGTTTATTCACGACATCGGTCCTGTTAAGTTAAAAGGCGACAACATGAGCGCAATTCAAATTTCAAAGAACCCTGTGTTCCACAAGCGAACCAAGCACATAGATTTGAAATATCATTATATCCGAGAAGTTGTCGAACAAAAAGTAATAGAATTAGAGTACGTCTCCACAAATGAAAATGTTTCTGATATTTTTACAAAAAATCTGCAAAAACAGAAACATGTAAAATTTGTTCAAATGCTTGGTCTTAAAAATTAACTGAAGAAATATTTAACTTAAGAAAGAGTGTTGAAATAATAACTTGGAGTTTTAAGTTCAATATTTCCTATTGAGAACATATTTCTAATAATTAGAATGAATAAGACATATTACATATATTGATGAGTTAACTATATGTACACATGAATTTTATCTTTTAGTCCTCATTAAATCGTTGAAATAAGAAGTGCTTTTCTTTTATTGTACCGGACATTCACGCAAGTATACAAATCCCCTTCTAGATTCCTACCAACATTAGACATTGGCCTATTGTTAGAAATATCATTCCTTTGGCCAATTTTGAAAATTGGGGAAATATACGAAAGTTTCCAGGAACCCGCAAAGAACCCAGAATTTAGAGATTTGTTAAATATATTTAAGAGTGGGCTACAATAGATCGGCCGTTTTATAATATATATTTCATACAACTGATTGTTGCGATTTTAGATATTTTTGAAAATTAGTACGTTTACAAGTACCTGGCGCTGTTTCATGTAGCATCACTGTAAATAAATCAAAACATTTAAATTTTCTTCACTTTTTTTCTCAATTGCAGTAATTTTTCAAAACATATATCTCTCGGCAGTTGTAACAAAATTTAATAAAAAAAGGAAACTTTAAATTCCATAACTATGTAAATAGTAGCAAATTGTTTACACACACCCACTAATATTTCCTCAGTTAAACGTCGTAATGTAAGGCACGCACGCTTGCCCGCCAAGCCGGAAATGCACAAATGATGGCGGAAGCGCACACAAAATTGCGGCGAACACCTCGTAATTCAATGTCCTTGTGTAAGCAAATAAGAATGCCGGCACAAAATTTATGACTTTTGCAGAAGTGGAATTAGTAAGTAAATTTGACTATTTTTTTTTTTTTCAATAAAAATATTAGATTTTTGATTTGCTTTACAGTGTTTTTTTTTAATTATTTGTTAAAGATTTCCTCAATTACAAAATCTGTTTATGATTTTGTAACCACTTTTAAACTTGTTTGAGTTTTAATGGTTGCATGATTGTTTTTAATCTGAGGTTTTTGCTGTTTTTAAACTTTATTTGACAATATGCTTTAAATAAATCTTATCCTGCTGCAGCAGATAATTTAAGGAAATCTGTCACATTTCACTAATTGTTTTAACACATAAATAATTTGGCAATTAATTTTAATGCTTCTCTATCTTTGCTTATATTTAATAAATTTCTGAAATTTTTTTTTTTTATTACATTACAACAAAGCACTTTTTGCTTATTGCATTACGACATTTTTCATTGTATGAAGTAAATCACTCATCTAATATCAACTGCAACATTTTTTTATATTTTTTTCTTACTTTCTATTCATCACAACACTTCATTCAATTCATTATTTCCCATCAATTTTGCTCGAAAATCCGTATTTAGCGCGTCCGTTAATGTAACCGCTATTTTAGTTTACTCGCAGTAAACGTTCCCGTCCAATGCTAATATCGATACAAGACTGAATTGAGTCCATTGGTGGAAAACTAGTTTAGCTCGTTTGTAGCGCGCGAATACCGCAACGATTACAATACCGTTAGCAATATAATAACAATAACAAACTTTGCTTCGTTATGCACGAAGTTTACATTTGTCTAACTACTGCCACAGTAACGAAAGCAGAACATTTTCGTGGTCGAAGTTTCATTGTAAATTTCGAAAATATGCTCGCTTACAAGTGAAAGCATTGCCATTGTACGACATGGCGTATGAGTAACATAAAAGAATTGAGAGCGTAGTATTTGTGAGGGTTACCAATAATAATGAGTTTCTCTCTCTCTCTCCTTAGCTCAATATTATTCACCTAAACAGTGCATATGTTTTCGTTTTGTTTTGTTGGTGTGTTCATGCCGAATTCCGCATGCTTCCTGTTTAGCTTACACATGGACACATGTTCGCAGTTGCCTGGTGATAAGCCATATGCTGATAAGGACAAATTGTGGATGCTGAATTTAGGCAATAAAAATTTTAAAACGGTGAATATAACTGAAAAATGTTACATATTTGTTTTTCTTCTTTTTGAACTGTTTTCAAAATTACATTTACATTAGATATTTAGTGCGTTGACAGAACTGTACTGCAAAAAGATGCTATCAGCCAGATAGTAATCTAGTTATAAATAGATAGTGCTAGTTTTGCTTTGCCAGAGGCGCTCGTCAGTATACAAATTCTTAATCTCGTTGTTGTTGTATTAACGATAAAGACACTCCCCGAAGGTTTGGGCCTTCAGAATTAAGTAGATCATTCAGGTCACCAGATCAGCGCAGTATCTTTCAGGCGAAAATTCTAGGAAAGCAGCAGAAATTCTGGGGAAGCGTGCTTTAAGCTGCGGTTGCTTCAGGATAAGGATATGTATATGTATGTGCTCACAATCGATAATAATTTTAGTTGCCCTAAGAAAATTCAATCACGTTACTTATTTCAGAACAAGAATGTATGACAACTGGGCATCCAAACATAAGTTCTGGTAGAATAAATAAGTTTAAGATTACATTCCACATATTCATTCGTTCTCTTTACCTACACTCACATTCATCAAGCCTACAGAGTGCCAAGTTTACCAAGTGCTGAGAGATTTATGAGTAAATTCGAACATCCCAAACATTGATGTCTCTATGCATTTGCTATGTATATATGTATGAACTCCCAACTGAAATGCACTTATCAACAGAACACAATAAAATGAATATATTAATAGATTTGTTGTTTCATTTGATATGATTTTGGGATTTTTTACTTGCTCAATACTAATTTGAGAATATGTGTTGTTAGAAATTCAAATATTGTATGATTCAAAATTAACGAAAATATAAGACTTTATTTTACCTTATTTGCTTAATTGATATAAATCTAGTATGTTAATAATTTTTAATTTCCTTTTTTATTGCTGGGTATGTTAGCAGTAGATGTTGTCCTGCCTTGTATTTGAAAAGTGAACTTCCCTTCTTTCCCTCACTCTATATATCATCGAACAGACTTCAACTTTACTACTTTTTCTTCCATTTATCCTTCTTATCTCTATCTGTTCCTATTCCCTTTATCTCCATTTCTTCTCATTCTATATCTTGCTGTCTTCGTACATATACAGTGAAATTCCCCATTACGGATAGTCCTTATAACCGGAAAAATTTTGGGCACACCGGTTTTTCATTCATTTTTCATACATTTATCCTAATAACCGGACGCGGAAAAAGTATTTCAAACCATTTTCACTAAAAATTTCTCATAAACGGACAAAATTCAATAATATCACAAGCAAGCTTTGCTGTAACTTATAAAAATGAAATATGTGATTCCCCTTTTAATATGTATGGCACTTTCAAGCCTTGTGTTTCAAATTAAGGGTAGTTTTCCATTCAGTTTGTTAATCAGTTGCATGCGAATGACTGCGTTCAAAGTTCGTAATAATAGTTGCTTTTTTTTCAAGCGAGCTTGAAAAATATGCTTCGACTAGCTAAACAGTTTTATTATGGCAAAATCATACAGATGGTGCATGCTTATCAGCTAATTGTTACTTTCTTTAGCTGCTATGATATTTCTACTTCTAGCGCAGTATGTTTTTGACACTCAACCGGAGAATTACAAAAACAAAATACATGAAATGCGTGTGTTTGTTTGTATGTATCTCACCCTGCCGCCACGCAGTTATTTTGATATTTTTGTTTATCTGCACATTCATATGTTCATTTCATTCTATCGTTCACAATAGTGCACTATTTTTGAATATGCAACACTATACAACACTACCAATTAGGTCGACAATTACCTAAGCAGTTTCAACTGAAACTGAAACCGCTTAGCCAACTCAAGTCGATTACTTTTTATTGTTGCTTTCCATGCAATTCGGTAAGCTAGCTAGTGTTTTAATTGTAATAGTTAGCAACAAAATACAGCTAATATGGCGTCAAAAAAGAAGGTAGTTTCCATTAAAGAAAAAATGGAATTTATTAATGTTTTCGAAAAAAAATAAATTATCAGTACGTGGAGTTGCAAAAAGGTAAAGTATAGTGAGCCTAAAAATGTAATGGTAGTGGGTACACGTTTCTTTTGCTTTGAAAAGCTCAATATTGGCAAAACACAAGCTGCTGAAATAAATAAAAACAAGTAAGGAAGGTTAAGTTGGGGTGTAACCGAACATTAAATACTCAGTTGAGAGCTATGGTGACAACATAAGGGCAAATAACCATGCAGGAAAATTAACCGAGGGAAACCCTGGAATGTGTTTGTATGATATGTGTATCAAATGAAAAGCATTAAAGAGTATTGTGACGGACTTACACTATTTCTGCTGAGGTATGCCCAGTCCATCCAGGGTTCCTATATTTGATGGGAGAACCTATTCCGATGAAAATAAATAGACAAAGGAGTTCTGAAAAATGTTATAAAGTTTATTTAAAAAAAATGCAATGCCCTTAAGAGCTACTCCTATTCTTTGTCCCTGTCTAAATAAGAGTAGCTGAGGTAGAACCCCTCTGCTAGCTCTCCGTCAGTTGGAGTAGAAACCTCCTACTGAATATAAAATAATTCACGAAATGGAGTAGAAACCTTCAGGTCGTGTTGGTCAGTGGTAGAAGCCCACTGACTCGTATGCCTATCTCCTAGCTTCTGATCTTACAAGCTAATTTGCCGCCCTTATATATAATTCTGTACGCCGGTGGACAGTTATTTCCTAAAAACAATTCATTGTAATAATTCCTCAGTTATAAAATTATGTAGGACTGCACGCAGGCAGTCAGTAATTTTACAATAACAATTATACAAGTTGGAAATGCAAAAATCGAATTCTAGTTTAACGCTACTTTCGCTGTATTCTATTGGTACATACATACGCTTACATGCTAACATGCGTTTTCCCTCTTTCCATTATCATACATATGGTGGTACATCGGTATATATACATATATGCATATTTTCGATCATGTATGACAATCCGCTATCCCGGCATTTCATATCCCAATTTTAGGGAGCCCTAATATACATAGCGAACAATGTGCCAAATCTCGTACGTACGCTTGTTGTATGCCTGCCGTGTTTTCCAGTCATTGCTTTACCTATCGAATTCGATCATTTGTGTTTATGCGTATGTTCGCTGTCACTTGGTTTTGCTGGTGCGTTGGCCTCGTTTGATGCTTTCGGCTTCTGCTTAGCGCGTGCGTTGGTGTGTCGTATGCTTGTACGTATGTAAGTATGTAGAGAAAAGTCCCAATTAGTAGCGGCGCTTAGTTTGGCGAATTTTACTGCTGATCTTTGTTTATCCAAATTATTATGTATGTTGTATTTGTGGCTGAGTGCATTGGATGCGCAAAGGGTTGGTTGACCGGCATAATTTTATGTTTTTGTGCGTTTCCATTTTCCTTCCAAATGTTTTAGTGTATGTTAGGGTGACCTATATTTGAAACTTATGTGGGCGAAAAATGTAAATATTGTGCTTGCGTGCAAAAGTGCGCAAGTCTGGTTTATCCTTCAATTTAGTAAATAATAATTCAATATGCAACCGCATGTATGTGTTTTGACGTGTAATTCATAAAGATGTAATTCATGTTATAAAAATGTACAAATGTTAAATTCGGAGTTAAGTTCAATCATTGTATAACATGTAAAAAATGAGAAAATAGATATATGTTGTGAGAGTACGAAACCCTCGGTTTTGGGGTCCTCACAGTATTTTATGAGGGAGTGGGCCATAGTTCTATAGGTGGACGCCATTTAGGGATATCGCCATAGAGGTGGATCAGGGTTGACTCTAGAATTTGTTTGTACGATATGGGTATCAAATGAAAGGTGTTAATGAGTATTTTAAAAGGGAGTAATCCTTAGTTCCATAGGTGGACGCCGTTTCGAGATATCGCCATAAAGATGGACCAGGGGTGGCCCTAGAATTTTTTTGTACAATATGGTCATCAAACGAAAGGTATTAATGAGGGTTTTAAAAGGGAGTAGGCCTTAGTTCTATAGGTGGAAGCCGATTCGAAATATCGCCATAAAGGTGGACCAGGGGTGACTCTAGAATGTGGATATGGGTATCAAATTAAAGGTACTAATGAGTGTTTTAAAAGGGAGTGGTGGTAGTTGTATATGTGAAGGCGTTTTCCAGATATCGACCAAAATGTGGACCAGGGTGACCCAGAACATCATCTGTTGGATACCGTTAATTTATTTATATATGTAATACCTGCCAAGATTTCAAGGGTTTTTTTTATTTCGCCCTACAGAACTTTTTCATTTTCTTCTACTTAATATGGTAGGTGTCACAACCATTTTACAAAATTTTTTCTAAAGTTATATTTCGCGTAAGTAAACCAATCCAATTACCATATTTCATCCCTTTTTTCGTATTTTTCGATATCGAAAAAGTGGGCGTGCTCATAGTCGTTTCATTCATTTTTTATACCAAGATAAAGTGGGTTCAGGTAAGTACGTGAACTAAGTTCAGTAAAGATTTGTCGATTTTTGCTCAAGTTATCGTGTTAACGGCCATGCGGAAGGACACACCGACGACTGTGTATAAAAACTGGGCGTGACTTCAACCGATTTCGCCAATTTTCACAGAAAACAGTTAGCGTCATAAAATCTATGCCCTACCAAATTTCAAAAGGATTGGTAAATTTTTGTTCGACTTATGGCATTAAAAGTATCCTAGACAAATTAAATGAAAAGGGCGGAGTCACGCCCATTTTGAAATTTTCTTTTATTTTTGTATTTTGTTGCGCCATATCATTACTGGATTTGAATGTTGATATAAATTACTTATATACTGTAAAGATATTAATTTTTTTTTTTTAATTTTACTTAAAAAAATTTTTTTTTAAAAGTGGGCGTGGTCCTTCTTCGATTTTGCAAATTTTTATTAAGCGTACATAAAGTAATAGGAGAAAAGTTCCTGCTAAATTTCATTATGACATCTTCAACGACTGCCAAATACAAATTACCAAATTTCATCAAGATATGTCAAAATTTACTCAAGTTATCGTGTTAACGGACGGACGGACGGACATGGCTCAATCAAATTTTTTTCGATCCTGATAATTTTGATATATGGAAGTCTATATCTATCTCGATTCCTTTATACCTGTAAAACCAACCGTTATCCAATCAAACTTAATATACCCTGTGAGCACTGCTCAGCTTAGTATAATAAAGAAAAAATTCGTTCTAAATGGGAGTCTGGAGTTAATGTTCATCAAAAGCGAAGTTTCCTTAAAGAAGGCGGTTCTTAAATAGACAAGATGTGTTTTAATTGGTTTGCTAAGGCTAAAGGTCAAAACATTCCGATTTCTGGGCACATTTTGGAAACTGGATGTACCTACCAAATTTTAATGCTTTAGATTTATGGTTAAACAAATGGCGAATAAGGAATAATGTTGCTTTCAAATGCGTATCCGGTGAAGCTGCAGATGTAAACCAGGATGATGTTTAGGACGAAACTGCCATATCTGTTGATCGGTCACATGTCTCAAGACATTTACATCGCAGACGAAAGTGGGCTTTCCTTTCGTGTCTTACCCGATGAAACCTTCGCTCTTAAATCCGAAAAAAACCTTGGACGGTAAACTATGAAAGGAAAGACTCACAATTTTGTTCTGTGCTAACATGGCTGGAGATAAGAAGCTGCTTTTGGTTATAGGAAAATCAGCCCGTTCTCGATCTTTTAAACATGTTCCAATCCCAAAACTGCCAATGGATTGGAAGTCTAATAATAAAGCATGGATGACTCGAGAAATAAGAAGTGAATGGCTGCAGCAGTTCAACGGAAAATGAAAGCCCAGAATCGAAAAATTATCTTGTTTTTAGATAATGTGGCTTCTCATCGAAAGGAAATAAACTTAACTAACATAAAAATTATATTCTTGCCGCCAATCACAACGGCAGTTAGCCAACCCCTTGATCAAGGTATAATCCAAAATTTAAAACTTTTTATAGAAGCTTAGTTTTAAAACACTTCCTATCTAAAATTGACAGTACAAATTCAGCCTCAGAGCTCTCAAAATCGATTAATGTGCCAGAACCTGTGTATTTCATCAAAACATCTTGGGATAAAGTAGAAGCCACAACCGTCCGAAATTGCTCCCGTAAAGCGGGATTTTTGGAAACTTATGGTGATCTTCCAGATTTTACCCCGAAGATGGCATTCCGCTGGCAGTCTATGCTAGGCTTCAGGAAGGACTAGATTTGGCGAATGATTTGGAAGGTTTTCTCCAAATGGATCGAAATGTTTTCACTGAGAAGAACAATATAGAAATTCAATTTGACCAACAAGATGATACTATGGGCATAAGTGATTCAGAAGATGAATTTTCAGAAGAAATAAGTGAGCCCATAGCATCATATGATGAGGCTTTAAAACTTGTTGAGCGCTTGAAACAATTTGCAAAAATTGCTATGTAGCTTTTCAGCACATTAAAAACATCGAGAGTCACCTTGAAAATGAACAAGCAATCAATGTTTAAGCAATCGAGCATTACCCAATTTTTTCAGTCAAACTAGAAATGAAATGTAAAGACTTGTAAAATTTACTTAATCGATATATGTATATGTATTTATATGCAATACTAAAGTATGCAAATATTCTTTACTTCCAAAAATTTCTTAAATAAACCATGTACAATACAAATTATATGTGTGGTATATATTTTGTGACTTCATCCCTTATAAACGGACACCTGCCAAAGCCGGACGAAAACACTGCGACGGTGAGTGTCCGGTTATAAGGAATTTCACTGTATACGGAATATTTCATACCGCCTTCAAAAAATTACGGAGAAATAGCGAATTAAAAATCTTTTAAATTTAAAAATTAAGTAAAAATAAAATAATTAAAAAAAAATTTTAAGTTAAACGGTTTTATTGAAAACAATACTTACATGAAGTAATAATAATACGCTAAGCTAGAAAATAATTAGATAGGTCCTAGGTACTAGTCATCACACTCCTTATCAATCTAGGGCGTTGATCAGACAATTAAATAAAAGCGTTGGGCGCATGAAATTTCTAAAAATGTTAGGCGTAGCATTACCTGATTAAGGTTCAGTTGGTTTTACTTATGACTATCAATAGAAATATGACGCGTCCAACGCTTTTATTTAATTGTCTGATCAATGCCATAGATTGGTAAGGAGTGTGATGACTAGTACCTAGGACCTACCTAATTATTTTCTAGCTTTTCGTATTATTATTACTTCATGTAAGTATTATTTTCAATAAAACCGTTTAACTTAAAATTTTTTTTTTAATTATTTAATTTTCAAGTTTTTAGTCTTTATTTAATTGCCTATTATATCTCGTTCTATTTAGTTCATTTAGTGACTCATTATTACAAGGACTCTTTCCTGACAATTTGTTACAATCTAAGTTCTCAACACATAATCCTTCCAAAGACCTTACTCGACTCTGCGCCACGTATGCTTGTCCCTCCTCCAACTCCAAAATATTTTGATGTCACTTCTACCGGACTGTATGCAATATTTGTTCCAAATATGAGCCAAATCGGGCATCATAGGTCGCTTTCTATTCATGTATGTATTATGTGTTCCAAATATGAACCAAATCAAATCGGACCACAAATACGATTTTTGTAAATATCTCGATCCATGCGCCACCTAGTAGCGATTTTTTTCACAGGTCGATTTCTATTCTTGCATGTATTATGTGTTCCAAATATGAGCCAAATCGGGCCACAAATAAGATTTTTGTGAATATCTCGATCCATGCGCCACATAGCAGCGATTTTTTTCTTATTATTGCATTGTCATCGGGTTCTGAACTATATTCCAAGTTTCAAGCTTGTAGCTTATCGGGAAGTTACTTAAATTTCAATTACAAGATTCGTTCACAACGGCCGTGCGGCCGTGCATGCGGCCTGCCTGTCAACTCAAGCTAAATAAAACCGTTTAAAAAAAAAAAACAAAAAAAAACAATAATTATCATAAAAGTTATTATTATAGGCAGTGCACCTGAAAATGTTTTCTGTATATTGAAGTGCGAATTACAATACACGTACAAAATTGTATATGCACTAGACTGGGACGATTTATTAACCGATACCGCGCCATCGATTTTTCGATAGGATTTGGGCTCAGAAAAAAAAGTTCCAATGCGCATACCCAAAAAATAACTAGAAATATATATAAAAAAAAAAAAAAAAAATATATATATATATAAGCAAATATATAAGCAAAGCGGAAAATCTAGACCATAGAAGAAATAGCGAAGAAGGCAACTACAGTATAAAAGCAGCGTAAGCTGCGAAATAATGAATCATTTTTACTTTAACACGTTATAAGTGAAGTCCGCGAGTAATTTTAATTGTGATGTACAACTGCCATAGTAGCGCTGTAAATAAAAATAATTTTGTTATACTGAATATTCGAGTTATTTATACGAATGATAACAGAAGGTAGAGAATAATTAAGAATTTCCCAAAATTCGTAACAATATTAATATTAGCGTTGAATTTTCATTGAAAATATAAAACTAATCATTATTAGTGCTACCAAGTGATTTTATTTATTTGAAAAAGTTCTTGAACTTCTGGGTGACATTGACTTGGCCAGCAGTAACTTTACGGTACTTTACATATATTAAAAAAATTTGTCTGCTTGGTTTGACGGATAAGTTTGAACTACCATTTCACTTTGGATATATTACATATGTAGATACGACTAAGTGTTTTTATTTTTCCCTATTCGGTGTACGTGTAATTTTATTCTTCGTTTAGCAAATAAATACTTTTAAAGAAACACCCAAAAGTTCTCCTAAATACATTTTAATGCGTTTTGAAATGGATCTGACATAAGCATGTCACAAGTTTTGTGGTGAAGATGATAAGTAACGATGTAATGGGAGTTTTTTTGTTACGCATGAATGCTGAGAAGGATTACTGCTACCTTCTGACAAAGCCAAAAATAAACATACATATGTTCATACATACATACATGTTTATTTACATAAAAATGAGATGTTAGTTGACAAATATTCAAGTGAGCAGTCAACAGGAGTCAACGTTAGAAAATATAAGAACGTACGTGCATACATATGAATATGTGAGTGTGTATGTAAATTTATAATTTGTGTGAAAAGTATCAAATAATTTTGTTATGTTAGTGAGGTCAACGTGCTTGTATTGTAACACAAAGAACTCTGTTAGAGAGTGAATAAGATTTTATTTAGAAATTTGAATTTTGCGTAACAGTTTTTGTTGTTTTATCTTCCATTTTCAAAATTTTATGTACACAATATTTGCAAATACATAATAAATATATTTGTTGCTGATATGATATAATATTTCTAAACATACAGTCAATTGTTTTTCAAGTTTTATAAATAGTATTTTAATCAACAGCAATGTTTGTTTGCCCAACCGGGCGTATGACAGATGTGAAGTGAATGTCCAGGCACTTTACTTACGGCTATAGCTGGCTTACAAAAGCAAATACAAAAATTTTTTGATAACTCCTTAAGTGAGTTCTCTAAGTAAAACTGTATTGCATAAGGAGACATTTAAAAAGTGATTCGCTATGGAAAGAAGCTTTTGCAATATCAAAGTCTGGGTTGAAACTTAAGAAGCACAAACGAGGTAAGCAACAAAATGTATTTAAAAGACTAAAATGCTATAGGCACTTCCTTTTAGAAGTCACATATACATCATAATCTCAGACTTAGCTCTATCTTGGCTTCTTTGCTATAAAATAATTTGTGGCTTAATCGGGACACTTGGCAGGATTTTTTTCCGAGTAGATTAAGGCCAAGCTTCCAGTTTATGTCGTACTTCTTTTTATTTTCCCTAAAAATTATCTGGACGGGACCCACGTAGATGAATTTTCATTGAAACGCTGTTCATGGCAGAAATACAGCCGGAGTGTTGGCCAAATCACATCCGAAAGGCGACCCCGATTAAAACTACTTTTTTCTTATTGCACAAACTTTTGTTTTATAAATTCTTGATTCTACGTTGCCCGGGAGTTAAATCCTGGATCTTGGGTGTGGCAGGCGGAGCGCACTACTACAATACCACGGCGGCCAGCTATTCATTATCTTCCTTGCTCCCAACGTGCCTACTCTAATGGCAAGTTTATTGACACAGCGCTCCACGTTATAACCAGAAAGATAGGAATAGATTATGCCTTAGAGCCTTAACTAACGTCTATCCGTAAGTCGCAATATATTTTCTGTTTTGTTATCCTTTCGAAAACTCGTGTATATTCTGGAACCTAATTCTTTACGTGTCTGTACACAAAAATTTCTTTATTAGTATCCTGTAGTGGGTGAGACGATATCAATGCCCTAGACACATAGCCCACCGCTGTTTTCACGGCTCCAATGTAATCGGATTTGTATACTGATATCTACTTGGAATGTCGTACGCCAAATTTTACTTTGATAGTATACTGACCTTTAGATGCGCCACAGCGCCGATGTGAGTCTCAAGTTACAGTACAATGAGTACGTGTCTGTATTCATCAAGAAACCTTATACCGGATAAGCACTTGGTCGAATATATGAGGTGTTCGGACAAACCTGACCCCGCATATTTAAGTGAAAACTGAACTAAATGTCTAATTAACATTAATCTCTAGACAGAAGTTGTTGTACTATCAAGGTGACCTGAACTATGTGTAAGGTCTCATGTTTGAAGCTAAGTGAGTAGTTACCTAAAATCCGGTCGCAAGATTTAAGAACTAGTGTATTCAAGATTTATATATGCCTCTATTTACAACCAAGTATAACCCACCCAGAATTGGTATACTTCAAACATATATCGAGTACCGAATTGATCTAGAAAACTTTTTGAAACATAATATTATAACCTTATAGAGCCCAAAGTTTCGTCCAAAGTTTCATGTTACTGGGATATTGGGAAGTTCTTTAAAACTCAAAGGCAGAATTTCCATGTTAGGACGATTTTTTTTCCCTGGGCCACCTAGTAAAGTTTTTTCCCTCACCTTGAAATGTCACCGAGTTCCGATGTGTGTTCCGAGATTCCAAGAAACTAGCGCTTCGGGAAGTTATTCAAAAATGGGTTGCAAGGGTCTCCACTTTTGTATGGAAATTGACAGAAAAACATAAAACGAAACTAATAATAGAGCAAGTAAAATCATAAATAATACCTAATATGTCTGGTATTTAATGACCATTATTATAGTGGCTTAATATGTACCACAGAAAATTTTCAAAGAAATTCTGTAATATCCCCAAAATTATCGAGAAATTCTCGGAAAGTAATCACAAAAGCGATGACATGTCTCTGCAACAATAAGCATTTTCCCATTTCGCACACATAAAAGACTATGTAAAGCGCTATGTGTGAAAGACTAAAGTGCACCGTGAATCGGCGGATTGGACCTTACTAGTGTGGTTCCTGGTAAATCTACCAACAATGAGATTTACACTATGCGCCTAATCTTGGAAAAAAATCGAAACACAAAGAATTTACACACACAACCACTTCGCGATGAAAATGAGCTGCTTAAATATATGCCATTATGTCCGAATTTAGTTTGGCTGCAAAACTTATACGCCCATGAAAAATGACGTCGAGAAACACCATCAGCTTAGCTAGAATTGGAAAGGACCTCTCCGAGCCGTTCAAAACTAAACTTGGTTTCAGTCAGGGTGACACCAATCGATTGAGTTCTTAAATTCGATGCTGGGGACAATTATATTTACTACCTGTAGAACGTAACCGGTCTGCAACAGTATATCATCGGCCTGAATACAACAGGAAGTAGAATAGGAAAAGATGGGTTTGATAGCGAAGGAAGACAAAACGAAATACCTGCTGTCGTCGAGCAAAAAGTCGCCCCATTTGCGCCACGCCACTGTTGGAAGGCATAAGTTTGAAAACTTCAACAAGAAAATAACAACATCAGATTTGAAATCAAGCGAAGAGAGATTCTCGGCGATGGCGAGAACAGAAGAAGATTTAATGACAAGTTGTACGAGCTTTATGCAGAAATCAACATACTCCTACGAATTAAAATACAGTGTCTATGACGGCACTTGAAGGGCCAGGGGAAAAACTATTTAAATTCCTTTGCTGTTACCAATTGACGCCAGTTAGCCTAACGCAGAGGCTACTAACGCATCTTGTTGGGCGGATGTAACCGTTTAAACGATTAAGAGCCAAATTATTTAGAAAGCTAGTATTAAAACCTCCACACCCTGGAACATATTTCGTTTCTTGGCACGGAAAAAACCGTATGCCTTTTTTCTATTAACTAGAAGGATTTATTTTAATCCAATGTGCTATAAACAGAGTGATTCAAAACTGAATTTGTACAACTTGCTCACGTACATATTGCGGGAGCCAAAACGGACAAAAATATAAGAGTTTCATACAACTTTTTTGAGAAATGTGTGTTAAACACTCTCATGTCCGCTGATTGTCACTCATCACATCTCGGTTGATTTCGAGCGAACTTCTCTTTATTCCTAAACCTAAAGATATTTGCGATGACCACAAATATGTTCACCAAAAATTTAAAAAAATGGCGATCTTTGACAATTTTTTGACAATATTACCATTTTTTTTCTCAAAAGTTTCGTATGCTTAATTATGCGTTTCTTACCCGAAATTGGAAAGTTCAAAAATTTTACTTGAGAACACCATTTTTGAGACTTATCAATTCAAGGTTTCAATGTCTGTTAACCGACTAATTAATAAATACTTATTAACAAAGATCCAACAAAGAAGACATACATACATACATATGTGGTACATACATGGCGTATACGTAACTTTTTATGAATATTTCATGCAAAATCAAATTGGATTGATTTCATTGAACGTTAAGTTGCGATTATTAGAGTAATCTAAATAAAACAACTAGTCGAATAGTGAAATTCGATAAATAAACGTAAAAAATCTATAATCGAATATTCTACGTGGTAAAATCAAAGACAAAAAAATTAGTAGGCGTGAATTATGATTGTCATAAGCACTCTATATGGCTAATGTGGTTTTGAAAACCGAATTCAGATCTGGAGATCAGATTTTTAAATAGTTTGGCACTATTTAAAATAATGTTAACGTTACTAGCAATCAATTTCTAAGCACGTAAACTATCCTTTGTACCTAAACCTTTACTTATATGTTTTCATTCCTTATTTTTATAATCCTCTTGAGATGAAACTAACCGGAATTACTAAAAACGTTAATATAAACCTCAAGCAATATATAGATACCACCTGCTTAGTTTATAAACAATACCCTTAACACCCTTAAGGCGACACCATGCCATTTAATGGCACTAATATGCATTTCGGAATTTCTAGCCCAAACACCTGGTAAGAAATTCAGTATACAAGAGGTTTAGTATCGTTACTGGACGATCACAGTACTTTTCAAAAGGTGATTACTTAAGCTGTTACTGATATTTTATACTCACTTAGTGGGTCAGTGGGATCTGTCTAGCGCACAACGTCTGTGTGACTGAACATTAATAAAAAAAACTCGTGCGTGTACTTATGTATATACGCGCGTGAGAAGTTATACTTCTTTGGTATTAAAAAATAGTTTTAATTGCATGCAAATAAAAAAACACATTAAAAAAATAAAAGGACCGGAAGAAGAAGTAAATAAACTTCATTTTAAATCTGGCAAATTAAATAAATATTATCTTTTCTGTCCTGAGGTTATCCAAGTTTCAAGAAACTCGAACAGTGAATAGAATTGGATCGAATAGATCGGCGCCTGGTCCACTTCCTGCAATTAAAAGTTTCGCAAATATTATTTTTGTACCGAACTTCAAGCAAGTCGCGTCATAAATACGATTTTTTTTAACAGGTCGGTTCCGGGTCCACTTCGCGGGAAGAAAAGTATCTTTAATAATGAGCTAGTCACGAAGTACCCCTATGCTAAATTTCAAGCAAATCGCACTATACATTCTTTTACTTAGAATTGGTCGACTCCTGGTCAAATTGCCAGAATGAAAAGATTCACAAATATTATTTTTGTAGAAGAAGTACACTCTACCGAATATAAAGCCAATCGCACCATAAATAAAATTATTTGGTAAAGCTCGGTTGTGTGCATTCTGAGGTACAAATTTTGAATATAAGGGATCCACACGCCCCATGAACAAACAAACACAATTTTATTAAAGTCACTGGGTCGCTTAGGAGGAAACATACATACAGAAGAAATATATATACATTAAGCTGGATCGATTTATTAACCTAAATCGCGCCATCTATTTTTCGATAGGTTTTGGGCTCAGGAGAAAAAGTTCCGCTAAGCATACCCAAAAAAATAATTTACGAGGCCGAAAATTTGAGTTTTTTGATTTTTTTTTCTTTGATTTTTAAGGTTTTTTTCATGAACTACTTAAAAAAATTGCATTTGATTTTAAAATTTTCATGTATACCCTGTCAGACTCACAATTGGCCGCTAGAAATTTTGGCGATAACAGATTTAAAAAAAAAAATATTTTTTGGGTTTTGCGGAGTGTTTTGGTGAAAAAATTTATTATTTCGCCATTTTTTTTTTTAAGGGTTTCTTCAGAAACGTGCAAAATTGTTGCTGATGAAAACGAATTTGTCTCATAGTTCCTATCCCACTTAAAATTATGCGATAAAAACGTTGGCATTAATAGTTTAAAAAAAAATTTTTTTTTGGTTTTTGGGACTTGTTTTGGTTGAAATCGATATTTTTCATTTTCAAAGCTCCAAATCATTTTTTATGTACATATATGTTTCCGTTAGACCCACTAATAAGTATACCAAAATGACCAGGGGACGAGCTTAATTTAGACATATTTCCCACACCTCAATCATCACCAAATTCTGGCTATAGGTTCCTTCGATCAACGGGAAGGTTTTAGGCTAAAAATAATTTGGATATATAAAAGGGGCGTGGCACCTCCCATATAAATGGGATCTTTGGAGGAGTTATATGAGATCAATCCCTAACATCACCAAGAAAATGTGAAATTGGGAAAAAGGGGGCGTAGCACCTCCCATACAAATGGAATATATCATACTGCATATCTCTGGATATAGTAACGGTAGGATAATTAAAATTGGTAAGGAGCTATATGACGTTAAGTCCTAACACCTCCAGTAAAATTTGGAATGGGGGAACAAGGGGCGTGGCACCTTCCCTACAAATGGGATTTTTCAGGACTATGGCTGCCGTACAAACTTAGGTTATTTTAACACCTAAAGTTTGACTGCATTGTTTGCTGTTATTCCTTTGGACGTTTAGTAATCTGCCGCCGTTAAACAAATTGTTAGCTTCAGTCTATCTACATCTATATATATAAAAATCAAATTCTGTGTGTGTTACCTATGGAAACGTACGAATGAGCAATTTTAGCTCCCAAAAATGATCAAACCAATGATCGCATTCAAAATCAAATTCCTGGTGAAGTGACGAAATATAAATAGATCGACACAGTTACAGATGAAAATGAAATTGTGAGTTATCCAATTGAATTTCTAAACTCTTTAGAACCACCTGAAATGCCTGCGCATATATTAACTTTGAAAATTGGCTCACCAGTAGAGTGGATCAAGATCTTATAGTAAAAACCCAAGTTGAATGTTAAGGCTAAGGGACCCTCCAATTCTTTTGTACTTGATAAAAGAAGTGAGGAGCCAAAATTTCAGGGCCATAAGTCATTTGGAAGGCAGTGCTCAATGCCTTTTAAAATCTGAAAACTGGAATTTTTCTAAAATTTCTGAAAAAAAAAAAAAATGATTATACAAGTTAGTATACAAGAACCTTAATATACATGCATGTTTTAGATTAGGAACAGCCTTTAAAATAAGTACATTTTATTGTGAATATTGTAACCCGACCTGAACAGACAGGGATGTGTTGTGAGTGTATGCCACAAATGTAGGAATATACCTATAGGTAGAAATATGAGGCTACTATCCCATGGGAGGAAGTATGCAGACATAATAATAAGTCTTTCTCTTTTTGTTCACTCGGGTAGTTGAGAGGTCATGACGCGGGAGTCCTCTAGACCGTAGCTCTTTCGGAATGGGGTGGGTTCTTGCCATCTCTCATCCGACATAACATAAACTTTAATTTTAAGACTCCTAAACTCAAACTAAAATCGGGAGCTTCTCTCCTTAACTCCAAACTGAATAACTAAAACGGGATCGTGCAAACTAACAAATACTAAATTCAAAATCTCATGTAGCTGACGTCATGTCTATGTGCTTATTAGGCGAGGTCAGAGGTGGTGATTGACACTCGCGTTCTTTACCCTACCCTACCATGATCTTCCTGCGAATATGATTGAAAGATCCTAAAGCGGATAATCTACCTTTTAGGCTACCAACAGATTTGCCTCCAGGAAAATACTAAAAATTTACTTATTCATTTTTTTTGTATATATGTATATAAGTTCAACTTTTATTTATAAACATTTTTATTACTAACAAAAAGTTTTTAGAAACTAACAACTATTAATGGGTTTCCTAAATTTTATAAAAGATCATAACGCACTGTATGCTAATTACCTTCTACTAAATACAATTCACTAACTATGATTACCATGAGTCTTTAATTCAATGTCTTCTCCCCATAAACTACAGATTAACGATATATGAAAATACGAGGTTTTAATTTTCATGCCAGGGCATCATAAATCAGTAACAACTAACCTACTCCTAAACTTTTTCTTATTATAAAATATAGGTTTGTTTTTGTTTTTCGAATTATTTTCAATTATTTAGTATTTACTCAAACCGATATGCATGTGTACTTATGTACGTATGTATGTAAGTTGGTACTAGAGTGGGGCATTCTCAAAATAATTAATTTTAAATATTTAAAAAAAAAAAACGGAATATTTTATTTACAAGATGATTATGCTGACTACTCTGGAAACTAGTTCAATTTGACCTAGTGGCAATAAAATAATTTAAATATAATTTTATGACAAATATAATTTAAATTGTTAACTTTTCAGTTTGTTTTGTTTATTTTTATCCTTCATTGAGTAGGGTTTCTTTGCATAAACGCTATCCGGTTATAAGAAAAGTTAGTTGGTTTTTACTTAAAAGAAGCAAAAAATCAATTTGCCCATCTCCGACTTACATACCTAGTTATGTAGACCTTTTTATCTACACCTATATGTTACAACCGTACATACATATTTATGTTTAAAATATGTACATAAGTAGCTACAAGCGTTTGTACATTTAATATGTATACTACTTTGACTTTTGCGAAAATCAAAGCGTAAAAGAATTTATGAAAAGGAATTTATAGCAACAACAATATTACTTACATATGTTCTTTTGTGTTATCGTAAGTAGGTTTGCTGATGCACTCAAGCGATGAAAGGCCTTCCAACGTTGTTTATACTGCTAGCTGTGGAAATTAGTTGTTGGCAAGTAAGATCCCTTACAGTGGGACCTGAGCGTTTCTCAACCCGTCAAATTTTATGATTCTTTAAACACTTAGATTTTCAAAGTTTTCTTTTCACATAAAACGTAATATTTTTATGCCGCAAATTCAAAACAAATTTTCTTTTTAATTACGCGAAATTAAAATTATGTTAACTATATATCTACATATAAAATGTTTTTTTTTCTTTCAGGTATATCTGTGTATAATTTTTTCTTTACACAAAATATGGTTTTATGTATGATTTAATTAATAACCCTCTTTTTCGGGTTTCTCAACCATAACCTTATAGTTTTTCTTGACAATCTTTTTTTTTCTTACGCATCCTATTTTTTAAGTAGGAATTTTTGGATAATTCCTATTTATCCTAACTACAGATATGTCTTGTTTAACATATTTTTCTTTCCTAAACTTTCTCACTATGAGCACAATCCTAGCACTACTTTTACACTATTTCAAATCACTGTACACTATTTTTGATGGTGGTGGCCGTATTTGTTGAGTAGCGGGAATATTTTTTCGAGCGAGAGCTATGCGGCTTATGTGCGCCTGGTTGCCAAGGAATAGGTGACTCGGTATATGTTGCCGGAAATAACCCCGGATTGATGATATGATATGATGATGTTCACCATTTGCATGATGATATCTATTCGGTCTCCGGAAAAAGTGGAGTTTTATAATGAAAGGCATGTGCCCTTTTGATGTCCAAAAGAAATTTGATTCCACACCCACACTTACGCTCAAAGGAGTGCCAATTGACCAAGTGGCGTAAAAGCACGTGCTGTGGTGATGGGTGTGGTTGAAGATTTCGATTTGTTAAATGATATTCCAAGAGGAGGCTTGTACTCTATGGGACAGAAAAACCTAATTTTAGAACCTTGAAGTTAAACACTTTAAATTCACTAACTTACCTTATTTAAGCAGGAAAACTTGTAGCTTTTAAGGGAGCTGGTTCACTATACGTGTGGACTATACATCCACTCCAATGGTTTAATAAAAATTACCGCAAAGAGGCTAACTGTAGCCGTGCATGCTCTTTTATACCCTCGGCTCTCTGCCTTTACGCTTCAGTTTTTGAAATTTGTATCTACTTAAGAATGGCTGTCTCTCAGTGTCAAATAAGTGCGCAATTGTATTTTGTTCAATATACTGATTGAATAAAAGACAGAGTTACCAAAGAGGTTTTGGTAGTGAAAAAGTCTTAAGGCCGTTTTATCGCATGCGACAAATTTTGCGGTAAAAGGAATGCTATACAATGCTAATATCGATTTAGCTTTAAGGTGACCATTAAAATAAAAATAAACAATATGAAGTCTTTATATTTTTCTTTTGGAAGTGGACGGTTTCTGTAGGCTTTCTAGAACGACCTTCTTTGTTTGTTCAGTCGGAACTTGCTTTCGGTTAGTCTCTGCAATCTGCAGCAACAGCTGTTTTTCCTTCTCATCATTTTTTACGAGCTTGTTAAAATCTTGAATTAGTTGAACACCTCTTTCTGCGATCTTATTGACCACTTTGACTTTATTAATTCTATTTCTTGCCTCTTTAAACTCTGGCTTCTGTTCCCATTCACTTGGGTGTTTGTCCAAAAAGCTTTGCTTAATGTTTAGCTTAGTAAACAACATCATTGTTGTACTGTTAGAAAAATCTGCCAATTCACATTCATCACTTAATAAATTGGCATTTCCTCTAATCATCTTCTCCGGTGCAGGGAGAGACATGTTATTCACAATGCTTACTTTGTTTTCATGGCTCACTTTTGTGGAAAAAAGTGATAATCCGACCAGCTCGTCGCATAGGTACCACAAATGTGACTGGTAATTTTTTTTTATGGTTTTAGCTATATCTTCATCAATTACGCAGTCTGTATCCAGTTTTTCACGTAAATAAGTGCTCCAAATTTTGTTTCTCCTTGTTTGTGAGATAATAAACTCTTTGAATTTGGAAAAGGTGCAATTTATATGGATAAATAAGCTTAGCCATCCATCGCGCTTGATGTATTGGCCCAGGTGCTCTCCAGTGTAGTTTTTCTATTGGTTGCCCCAACACCAACAGCGTCAGTTCAATAAGTTCGAGGTAATCATCTCGAGGATGATCTTTCTTACTTAGATGATGAAGCAAGGACTCGATGGCACTATTTCTTAACTCAGCTTCTCCAGGAGAAAAACTAATGGTGTGTGGTTTGATCGATCAACTTCATTCCATGATTCCTTCTACCTTTTAAATACGGGAATTTCAGGAGAGCTTGAAGGTCCAAAACATAATGTAAATACCTTGCTCAAAATTACTTCCATTATGTGATGGCGAAATGGCAACCATAGAAGTTCTTTTTTCAGCTGTTTTTCAATGAAAATGCATACACCATTCTTCACACCGGTGTTGACGCTAATTGTTTCAAAGCCCATACCCATGACTTTATCATCGACATGCTATGCCTTAATAGTTTTAAGTACTGCATCTCCAGTTCTCGTACCTGTTGCACTAGCCAATTTTGGCGCCCCCATCAGTTTCTCATTTCCATCACCTTTGGAAACTAGCACTGGTCTGTCTGCATTTTTTGAACCAAAAATTTCAGGAACAATTTTGCTGTCCCAATGAACAACGATTGGTTCTTTTGTGTCTTCTAAGTGTGGGTTTTGCAGCAGACCCCAACTTTTCTATTCTCTTCTCTTCTTTTTCAAATCTTTCTAGTTATCGTACTTGCTTTCTAATATATTCTTTATCTTGAGATGAAATGATCATTTTTCTGTCAGTTCTTTGGTCAATTAAAAAATATTTATCTTGTTCTATTTTTATGACAATTAGAACATCTGAATGGGAAATGTCAAAAAGCCTTTTGATTTTGTCTACAAATGACTGTTCGTGTGTTCTTTGTTTTTCCGTTCTTCTGCCTTTATTTTGAATGCAGACTTTCAAGTTTTTCTATCGAATCCTTGGTATATTTAGTTGGATAAGGGCTTTGCTCCAAACTTTATTCAATTCTTCAGTTGTACTATGACTGGCGTTTCTGAAAGATTTTATTCCACTTAAGAAAAAATGAAATCTTAACAAAACTTCTTTTGTTGTAGGAATTCTTTTTTGTTAAAGGGTCTAGGTCCTTAACACCGACTAAATAAACATTGTCTGCCTGACGCCTCTTAAGCGTACTCATTTTGATTGAAGTATAGTTTAAACCTGAAATAAAAAAGGGGCTGATAACATGTTTAATATCAAATTTATTGAAGACCACACATTTTTTAACTTCTGAGTCCTTAAAAACAAACAAATAAAAATTTAAAGAATTTGTGAAAACTAAACCTTGTTGAGCACTGCTTTCTATATGCTCTACAGAGCTAAACTTTGCATAGATTAATCTTTCGTTAGATGTAACAAAATTGAAGGGTCCTTTGGTCTCTAAAATAAACTTGGGTTTTTTTGACCACCCTACTCACCAGTCATACTTCTTCGAAATTTAGACCCACCAAAATTGTGAAATGGAACCAGAATTTGCGTTAGGAAATTAATGCCGAATGAAAACGAAGGAACAATCATCAGCGGTAAAAGATAAGGTGAAGGAATGCTCATGTCACGGATCCCAATGATTCCTACAGATTTTCCATTCAATTTTAAGCTCTTACAGTTTTCTGTGTGCCTTGCGTTTGCAATTAAAATGAACAAAGCAACAGGACAATCGCTTACTGTTGCAGGATTAAATTTAGAGGGTCCGTGCTTTTCCCATGGCCAGCTATATGTTACTTGCTCTCAAGATGGAACGCCAAAAATTTGTTTATCTTTGCACCGAACAAAAAAACCAAAAATACTGTGTAACCACTTGCATTACAATTAAATACAATAATAAAATGTTTTAAGCGAAAATTTCACCAAATATTTGTACAAAATTTCCATCCATTTACAGAACAATAAACTAAATTGTCAACAAACAAAACAGAAAAATTAACGCAACATTCATTCGATCTCGGGCGTTACAACGTACGCCGGGTAAAGCTAGTATAAGCTAGTTTAAATCTCCTTAGTGCACAAACATTATTATATATATACATATATACGTACAAACATACGAAAAAGAGAGAATAAAGGTATGTTGCGATTTCTTCCGAAGAGATTTTAGGCCGAGCTTCTCTCCCAGTTTGCGACGTGATCCTTTTAATTTTTCCTACAAATTGGCGGAACAGGACCTACTTGTTTCATGCCGACGCCTTACGGCATCTGCAAGGGAGATGAGTTTTGACTGAGAGCTTGTCATGGCAGAAATACACTCGGGGTGCTTGCCAATCACTGCCGAGGGAAATTAAAAAAATGTTCTTCTAATTGAAAAAACTTGTTTTTTTTTTTAAAATTGGATGTTGCTTTTCCTGGGGCGTAAACCCAGTGTCTTCTATGTGGATGGCGGAGCACACTATGATCACACCACGGCGGCTGCCAATTATAATTTATATATGTAGGAACGGATAACACTGAGCATAGAAGCACTGTGCATTTAGATAGAAAAGCAACAAGCTCAGGAAAAAACTATTAAATTAACGTAGTAGTTTTTAAAAACAGTAGTCGTCTTCTCGTGAACTTGAAAAGAAAACGTAAATTTGAAATATGAAAATTGAAAATATAAGATATTAAAAATATGATATGCTTTTTACAACATTCAAATAAATAATAATTAGTTTTTAAAATAAATCTATAAATGTAAAAATGTAACACAAACAATGAATTGAAATAAACTATGTTACAAAATTGTGGAGAATAAAACATTATTTGTGTATACCCACATATATATACGTCCCCCTTAAAGCAAGTTTGCTGGTACAACTCACAGCGAACATACACACGAACTCCATTTTCAACCTGCGATTTTTATGTCACGTTTTTTAAAATTTCACCCTCATGCATTTTTCATAACGCGCCTAAAGAAGTATAACTTCAAAAATTTAAAATTATAAAAGGAACGCGCAAATTGATTAAAACAAACTTTACTTGTGCTGGCCAGATCTGAGTGAGTGAAAACTCTTGTCAATAAAAACTTACCGGTTACATCCGAAGTCCAGTGCTATATTTTTCAATTGGGTGCGTTTAACACTACTTAAACGTTTATGCTTTCAACTCACTCACATGCATTATTCATCTCATAAATTTATACTATTTATAAAACAAACCGGAAACAATACACGTACTAAATATAAACGCAAAGGAGCAAAAAATTTGAACTTTATCTACATACAAACACTTTAAAATTATATATGTATATTTTGTTTATGTTTTTGTGAGTGTTTTGCAACATTCCTTACATATAATATCAGAAATTCATCATTGTGTCGTCAAACATATCCACATGCATTCTAACATGCCTTCAAATACCCGAAAGTGAAATCAACTTGTTGTAAACTGCGTCGAGACTAGTTTGATTTATCCCACTCCCCTAAGCCTTACTTTATATTAGATACCTGGTGTTATTATTAAGAAAATATTGTAACCTAGTCTATAAGGTTTTATGAAACCATATACTCAAATAAATGAAATGAAACTCTTCTAAATTCCACAATTTTCCGTGGCCTGATGACATAACCGCTGTGTAGCTGCAGAGATCTCTGGGTTCTAGCAACTGTCTGGCTCCTACCTACGGAAACTACTAAAAGTTATCTTATCTCCCTATTTCTAAGAATATGATCAAAGTCACTTTCCTTCCCAAGCCCGCACATATTTTCCGAAGATTAACCATCCTGTCATCCTTCCTGTTGAAATCTAAGCAGCGGCAAGTATACTGAAAAAACTTTTATTCCGTTGTCAAACAGAGAGAGAGGTCATTACTGCAAGAACTCGAATGCAAGATCGGACGAATGGTGATATGCGCTAACAAGTTGAAAATCATTGACGTCGGAAATGGAAAATTTCTGGCGGAAGCTTTTAGCGTGATAAGTGGATATGGTCGCTTAGCTAGCTGTACACTACTACACTACTTTTTTTCTGTATGATGTAAAGTACTTTGTGCATGTCCTAAATTTAGGCTTCCCCAACTTATAACTAGCTTCCTAAAGGTGCTCACCGCTTTTAAAGTTGTGGAAGACGGAATACTGTACAGAATCTACTTAGATATTGAGATGTTATTAAGTTCCTGGACTCCAAAACTGTACGGTCAGTTTTATGAGTGCCTGAGCTTTCTCTAAGTAACATTGGGTTATTTTTTGATAAAAATTATCCGGACGTCAGGGCTTAGTGAGATCCCCGGATCTCTAACGTCAAGCGAGAACTTGGGGGCCATATGTAGGTAGCATACACATTTTGGAACTCTCTTTTGTAGTCTACTTCTGGAAATGTGAGCCCTGGGACCACTAGGGGCCACTAGTCGTGACTGGAGTACTGACAGATTAGTCAAATAGACTCTATAACTATTTTTCCTCGTAGTATTACCAATTAATTTCTAACAGGCGTCACGTATTATCGAAAAGCTGTCGATTTATATATCCAATTGTTATCGAAATATTATCACAAAGTTTTCGATTTGTTAACGAAGTATTACCAATTTGTTATAGGCGCGCCATCGATTTGTTTTTAAAAAAATTATTGAAATACTATCGAAAAGATATCGATTTTTTATCAGCGTATCACCAGTTTGTTATCGACGTATTAAATATTTGTTAATAGCAAATACTCGGTTTTTTATTAAACAGATAACGATAAAACTTCAATATGAAATTAACGACACATCTATAATGCTTCGATAACAAGCCCATAAAGAGCCGATGGCTAGGCTATAGCCAACCGATATCTCGACTGTTAACAATTCGATAGTAAAGCAATTACTTGTTGGCGTGCGTTGTTAACAAAAAGAGAAGTTGACGAAGCTCTTCTCAAAATCTCAAAAACATTTTTGGGGTTTCACTTCAATACCGGGGTTTCTTTAAAAATATAAGTTTTCTAGTTGTATGCCTGCATATTTAGTACTCGCAATCTTTGTTTAAGTTTGGTCAGTGAAGAAATTAGAAATCAGTAGCAGCAGTCTACAATTCACGGGTTCGAGACGGAAAAAAAATTTTTTTTATAGCTAAAAATTATGCTAGGTTTATTTCATTTTATCCATTTTAAACTAGTTTTATTACAACCAGAATCAGTTCACCACGCATTTCCTAGCATCTTTTTCTGCTTGGGTTAGTGCTTGTATGCATAATGTAAACACATCCTTATATTGGTATGTAAGTTCTTTGGTGGATTTGCCTTTATAACCATGAAATATTCAAACTGAGAATAAATTATGAATAGAAAATAGCTTACATGTTTTGTGTTCGTATTTCATTCGATCCTTGTTGTTGTTTCTATTATTGGTAGTGATAGACTGATTACCACATGCTGCGCGCCTTTTTGTGTGCCCAACGGCAAGTCTAATAAGTGAGACGGCGTTTGAATCAAGTGGCAAGTTAGTGACATTCCCTTGTATTTTGTTTGGCTAAGGTTGTTCATATATTTTTCGAAAGCTCTTTCTATCAACTCTCATAGTTATGTATGTATGTATGTAAATGTGCGTAAATATTTTTTCTTAAGGTATGTGCTTGTAATTGATTGAATCGAAAAGCATAACGTTTAATAATTGGCTTTAAAGTCACAACATCCGAAAATTTTCAAGACCACATTATAAACCACTTGCGTAAGTATTTGAATTTCAATTGCTCTAATAAAACAGCCCAAAACAAACAAAAATTTAGCAACCCGAATCAACTTTATCTCACGGGATCTGAGTCTCGTGTATAAAAGGATTTGTAGACTTAAGGATATATTGCTCTTGCCTTCCCTACGGCATTCAAAGTTAAAGAGTTTCTAGCATAGCTCTGTTAACAATTGTGGTCCCTTCCTCTTTTCTTCGAAAAAATATGAAACTGATTTCTTTTATGATGTAGGTATAAAATAGAGATCTTGAAAATATTTCCGGCTATCTTCAAAAATTATCAAAATATTACTTACTTACTTGATTGGCGATCAACCGCTTAAAATGTTATGGCCGTCCAACAAGGTGCGCCAGTGGCTTCCGGCAACTGGTTAAGCCAATTGGGTACTCCAAGGGACTTTAAATAGTTTTCCACCAGGTCCTTCCAGTGGAGTGGGGGCCTCCCTCTTCTTCTGCTTCAATAGGCGGTTTCCCAGTAAAAATACTTCCTTAGCCAGAGCGTTTATTTCATTCGCGTAATATGGCGGAGCCAGCGTAGCCGCTGCGTTTTTATTCGCTGGACTATGTTGATGTCTGCGTATAGCTCGTACAGCTCATCATTAAATCCTCTGCGGTACTCGCCATCGCCAACGTGTAGAGGTCCGTAAATCTTTCGGAGAACTTTTCCTTCGAACACTTCCAGAGCCGCTTCATCTGATGTTGTCATGGTCCATGCTTCTGCATCATATAGCAGGACGGGAACGATAAGTGTCGTTTGTCGAGAGAGGACTTAACTTTTCAATTGCCTACCTAGTACAAAGTAGCATTTATTGGCAAAGGTGTTTCTTCGCTGGATTTCAGAGCTGATGTTGTTGGTAATGTTAATGCTGTTTCCCAAATAAACGAAGTCTTTTAATATTTCGAAATCATGGCTGCGAACAGTAGCGTGGCTTCCAAGGCGCATATACGCTGACTCTTTGCTCGATGACAGCAAGTACTTCGTTTTGTCCTCAGTCACTATCAAACCCATATTTTCGCTTCTTTTTCTACTTTGGAGTAGGCAGAACTTACGACACGGGTGTCCAGGCCGATGATATCAATTGAGACACAGCGGCATAGCTCTTTTTCGTGCTGTTGAAGGCGGCCTTAAATCGACGAATAGGAAAATATTGCATAAAAAATGTGAATCAGCAGCCAATCGAAAAATGGGCTTAATATTCCCTCTGAAAAAAACAATTCCCACTATATATCGAAGTATATATTTACTGAACAAAATGCAGGAGAGGATCTCAGTTACAATTTTTCTGAAACGCATGCTTTCTTAATCTATAGGTTAGATTAAACTGGCATTTATTAAAGACTTCATATAGACTGAATGCGTCCATATTGTTACCATAATTTGTTTGACGACCAAACGAAAGAATTCCAATCAGGTACCAGGACTTATGTTATAGAACAACTCCGTCCATTTTGCAAACACTAGAAGTTTTCTAGGACCTAGTTTAATTGCTGCCTCGCGATATGGAAACCCTGCCACACCTAATAAGTGCAGCCTTGACCTAGCGAGCGCAGGACATGGACACAGAACTTGCTCAACCATCTCTTCCTATATCTCGCATTTCGATTTTTCCGCCCCGCGCTTTTGCTCACGGCTTTCCTGCTTGATGGATCATATGCAGCTACTGTCTTCTTTTAATTTCTCCCAAGCGGATTGGGACGTCCTTTTTCGTTTCAGCGAATGTTGCACTCTACTTTGCCAACTCATTGGCCTTTTCGTTACCTTCTACCCCTTTGTGACCGGAAACACAGTATAGATGTATGGTTCGGCCTGATGCCAATGCTTCTTTGGATTCCAGAACCCTTCTTGATACTGGGTGAGGTTATTGCCTTAATTGCCGCCTGACTATCAATATATATATTGACGTGACTGCAGCTTACGCACGCTTACTCCGAAAGTCTGCTTCTTTCTTAGCGGCTGTAATTTCCAACTGGAAGACGCTGCAGTAATCTGACAGCTTGTAGGATCTACTTATTTCTGGATCGACGCAGTAAACAGAAGATCCGATCCCTTCCATTAATTTGGTACTATCCGTATACACACGTATAGTATTTTATGTAAATTCTGGACCCTGGCATCAACTATCCGGCTAATTGTTTCCCCAAAATCCTTTTCTAAGGATTAAAGAATGGCCAGCAATGCAGTTTTTGGGATTGCTTTTAGGGCTCCCCTTATGCTAGTCATTGATACCCTGCATACCCCGTTAAGTTTTTTGTAAACGTACTTTTTGTGGGGCTGTCTACCAAACAAGAACTCCTTAGTAAAGTATGGGATTCACAATTGTTGTAAATACCCAATGAGAGATTCTGGGTGATAGAGCCCACGTGCACCCCAGCTTCCTCTTGCATAAATACGATGCCGCGAATGCTTTCTTTTCTCTCTTCCACATAGAGCTTCCACGACAACTGAATTTTCCGCCGTCGAACCGCCTAAGTAAAGTGGTTTATAACCAGCGTCACACATCATTGGTGATAAAACCGCACCCTCGAACAAACTTGTTTATAAGTTTTTGATGTTGCTTTGCGCGGAACCTGATTCATGGACCTTTAGTGTGGTAGGTACCATGCCATAATGGCCGCTGCATTTACAATTATACAATACAGTATGTATATAAATTTTTCGCTTCAGCACCTAAGGCTTTTTCTTCAATCCGCTTTCATCAAAAATAACTTATTTATTTATCTTTGTCTAACACAATTACGTGAGTGCGAATAAAAAATTGTATAATATAACAAGATGGATCATAATCATGGTAACCTGTGTCCACGTTATTTCCCTTAATTGGCTTATATTATTCTGTTTACAAACACATTTTTCATTTCATAACTTGGTATCAAATGCTGGAAGGCATATGTCAGCTTGTCGCTATTAGTATCAAGCACACACCAATACCTGCATAGCATAAATATATATAAAAATATTCTGAGGATGCTAATACCATATTTATTTTTTTAAACCTCATAATATACATATTTTACCTATTTTTGTTTGTATTCTTCTTTGGTTTTTTTTTCTTGTTTTTTTTTTTCTTGAAAATTGTGCCTTATCATTGCCTCATTTTATACTTTCAAATTCTTTATTGTACGTGTATATTTATACTCAGTTGAGCAGAGCTCACAGAGTATATTAACTTTGATTGGATAACGGTTGGTTGTACAGGTATAAAGGAATCGAGATAGATATAGACTTCCATATATCAAAATCATGAGTATCGAAAAAAAATTTGATTGAGCCATGTCCGTCCGTCCGTCTGTCCATTAACACGATAACTTGAGTAAATTTTGAGGTATCTTGATGAAATTTGGTATGTAGATTCCTGGGCACTCATCTCAGATCGCTATTTAATATGAACGATATCGGACTATAACCACGCCCATTTTTTCGATATCGAAAATTTCGAAAAACCGGAAAAATGCGATAATTTATTTCCAAAGGCGGATAAACCGATGAAACTTGGTAGATGGGTTGATGTTATGACGCAGAATAGAAAACTAGTAAGATTTTGGACAATGGGCGTGGCACCGCCCACTTTTACAAGAAGGTAATTTAAAATTTTTGCAAGCTGTAATTGGCAGTCGTTGAAGATATAATGATGAAATTTGGCAGGAACGTTACTACTATTACTATATATGTGCTAAATAAAAATTAGCAAAATTGGATGAAGAACACGCCCACTTTTAAAAAATTTTTTTTTTTAAATTCAAATTTTAACAAAAAATTTTATATCTTTACTGTATATAAGTAAATTAAGTCAAAATTCAACTCCAGTAATGATATGATGCAACAAAATACAAAAATAAAAGAAAATTTGAAAATGGGCGTGGCTCCGCCCATTTTCATTTAGTTTGTCTAGAATACTTTTAATGCCATAAGTCGAACAAAAATTTACCAATCCTTCTTAAATTTGGTAGGGGCATAGATTCTATGACGGTAACTGTTTTCTGTGAAAATGGGCGAAATCGGTGGAAACCACGCCCAGTTTTTATACACAGTCCACCGTCCGGCCTTCCTCTCGGCCGTTAACACAATAACTTGAGCAAAAACCGATATATCTTTACTAAACTTAGTGCACGTACTTATCTGAACTCACTTTATCTTGGTATAAAAAATGGCCGAAATCCGACCATAACCACGCCCACTTTATCGATATCGAAAATTACGAAAACTGAAAAAAAATGCCATAATTCTATACCAAATACGAAAAAAGGGATGAAACATGGTAATTGTATTGTTCTATTGACGCAAAATATAACTTTAGAAAAAAACTTGATAAAATGGGTGTGACACCTACCATATTAAGTAGAAGAAAATTTAAAAGTTTTGCAGGACGAAATCAAAAGCCCTTTGAATCTTGGAAGCAATACTGTTCGTGGTATTACATATATAAATAAATTAGCGGTACCCAACAGATGACGTTCTGGGTCAACCTGGTCCACATTTTGGGCGATATCTCGCAAACGCCTTCACATATACAACTAAGAGCCACTTCCTTTTAAAGCCCTCATTAATAGCTTTCATTTGATACCCATATCGTACAATCACATTCTAGAGTCACCGCTGGTTCACTTTTATGGCAATATCTCGAAAAGGCGTCCACCTATAGAAAAATGGCCCACTCCCTTATAAAATACTCATTAACACCTTTCATTTGATACCTATATCGTACAAAGACATTCTAGAGTCACCCCTGGTCCACTTTTATAACGATATTCCGCAAAGGCGTCCACCTATAGAACTAAGGCCCACTCTCTTTTAAAACACTTATTAACACCTTTCGTTTGATACCAATATTGCACAAACGCATTCTAGAGTCAACCCTGGTCCACTTTTATAACGATATTCCGAAAAGGCGTCCACCTATAGAACTAGAGCCCACTCCCTTTTAAAATACCCATTAGCGCCTTTCATTTGATACCCATATCGTACAAAAAAATTCTAGAGTCACCCCTGGTCCACCTCTATGGCGATATTTCGAAAAGGCGTCCACCTATAGAACTAAGGCTCACGCCCTTTTAAAATACTCATTAACACCTTTGATAACCATATCGTACAAACAAATTCTAGAGTCACCCCTGGTCCACCTTTATGGCGATATTTCGAAAAGGCGTCCACATATAGAACTAAGGCCCACGCCCTCTTAAAATACTCATTAACACCTTTCATTTGATACTCATATCGTACAAAGAAATTCTAGAGTCACCCCTGGTCCATCTTTATGGCGATATCTCGAAACGGCGTCCATCTATAGAACTTAGGCCGACGCCCTTTTAAAATACTCATTAATACCTTTCATTAGATACCCATATCGTACAAAATAAATTCTAGAGTCATCCCTAGTCCACCTTTATGGCGATATCTCGAAAAGGCGTCCACCTGTAGAACTTAGGCCCACTCCCTTTTAAAATTATCATTAACACATTTCATTTGATGCCCATATCGTACAAACAAATTCTAGAGTCAGGCCTGGTCCACCTTTATGGCGATATCCCTAAATGGCGTCCATCTATGGAACTATGGCCCACTTCCTCTTAAAATACTCTTTAATACCTTCCATTTGATACACATGTCATACAACCACACCCCTTACTTTGTCTCCACAACTCTCAACTGAGTATGTAATGTTCGGTTACACCCGAACTTAGCCTTCCTTACCTGTTCCATATGTCCTTAGCTTTGGCTCAATCCACCATTAAAGTGCGTCTCGATAAATTAGTCTAGTAATGTATGTTGTTTATATTTACTCGTACAACAAAAAATGTTGCTGCTTTGAAGCATCTGCATGATGTTGGCCGGGAACGCTTATTAACGCCTTAAAGTATGCATGGTAAAACTAAATAAAAGTTTGTAGTGGTTTCTATCATTATCTGTGACTTTGTATGTTGATCTTAGCACGAGGCAAAAAAAACATACCCAAAAATGTTATTGTTTTTGATATTAGAGAAAAATTACAAAGTTTACAAAGGCGGTGTTTACTAGGGCATGTTTCTTATTCACTGTTCACATTCTGTTTCACTTCTTTATCAGCTAGCTTTTCGGGAGCTGAATATTGTACTCGAACTCTGGAACATTCATACTTTATACTAGTGCAAAGGCAGATGCCTTTATCCACTCAGCCTTATAATTGCCAAGCTACTCGCTTTACAATTGCTCTAAATTACTAAGCTTTCAATAGCGCACCTGTAAATATTCCACGCAATTAGGATTAAATAAATATAGAATTAGTATATACCTAAAGGTGTATAAGGGAATACCAAGAAAAAAGCAATACTTACTGGGGATATTACGCTTCACTACAGTGTTCAGTGCTGCTCCCCTAAATGGAGATATCGATGTACAGCACAGGGATCATGAACCCGATCCCGCAATTGATGATGATGGAATAATGTCCCCCACCCGATTGTGCCGAAGTCAGAATAGCAATAACCAGATTAAAAAAAAACGAGCCCGCGGGCGCTGATGAAGTTGGTAAGGCGGATGCATCAGCTTCTTTGCAAAATATGGTCGGGCGAGCATGCCCGACGATTGAAATCTAAAAGTTCTTTTCCCAGTCCACAAGAAAGGAGATACTGAAACTGCACCAACCATCGCGGAAGCAGCCTTGTTAATATTTAATAATTTACTTTAATAAATAATATCTTCTTAATTTCTAATAAACCTGCGAAATATTTCGAATGTTAAAAAGCCATGGAAAACATCTTTTTCTTAATTGTCGTTCAGAAAACAGACGAACAATAATCTAGAGTTAAGTTCGCATAATAATGTAATAATTAGCTGATACTTGAGATCTATCATTTCATTTATGGATTCGTATCATTTGTTACCAAATTCCACTAACACTAATAAACTCTTGTTTAGAGAGATATGTTAACAAATTCTTGGTGTGACCAATTGGCGCCGGTTGGCGGAGCGAAGGAGCGACTGGCACGCCTTGTTGGACGGTCATAACCGTTTAGACGGTTAAGCGCCAATTAGGTAAGTAAGTAAGTAAGTAAGTTAACAAATTCTTACAAATGACGTCAGTACATATTATAATTATTATGATTTTCTAAAAATGATCGGTTACTAACTAAATGTTTGTCAGGAAACCGCTGACTATCCCCAAACTAAAATCTTGTGAGTGAAAGTTATATGAACGAAAGTATGTATCTCTCATTGATTCCAGTTTGTTTTGTAGATACATGCGGTTGAGATATTTTAGAATTGAATACATTATGAAATTTAAATTGAATCAATAATATCCAATTATACTAAACAATACGAATTGATTTCGTCGTCCAATCTTTTCAATATTAATGAAGGGAATAGTTATGCAGACTATACAACGAGAGTATTTATGTGCACACAAACTATGTAATAGGGTACTCGCAATTTCTCAGATTTTTTCTTTTGCCTTCGCCATTAAAATATGAAATTAGGATTGAGGTAGGACAAAAATGAGACAATCTTCTGCTGAAAAAGCTTAGCTGTTATTGTATAAATAAGCAATATGTCTGTCCACAGTTTTATATTTAAGCCTCTACTACGAGAGATTTGGGCCCTGCAGGTCCGGAAGAAGCTAACGACAAGTTAAATATTAAAGAAATTAATAAATGTAAGGCGCGGTGACCTCCGAAGAGATTTAAGGCTAAGCTTGTCTTCTAATTTGCTACGTGCTCCTTTTAATTTTTCCTACAACTTCGCGGGACGGGACCTACTGGTTTTATGTCGCTCCAAGTGGCATCTGCAAGACAGATGAGTTTTCACTGAGAGCCCTTCATGGCATAAATACACTCGGAGTGCTTGCCAAACACTTCCAAGGGGCGACCCGATTAGAAAATTGTTCCTATAATTGAAAAAATCTGTTTCTAAAATGTTGATGTTGCTTTTCCCATGGCGTGAACCCAGGATATTCGGTGTGGTAGGCGGAGGAATGTGTCCATAATGTTACCAGAATTTGTTTGACGACTAAACGTAAGAACCCCAATCAGGTCCTAGGACTTATGTTATAAATTAACTCCGTCCTCTTTGCAGATACTAGAAGTTTTCTTAGATCTATCAGCCGACAACTCTGCCGCCCCTTATATCTAGAGCTTTGACCTGGAGAGTGCAGGACGCGAACATAGAACGTGCTCTACCGTTGCTTTTTGCAGCTCGCACTTTCTACATCTGCTGTTCCTGACGAGGCTTAACTTATAAGCATGTGACGCCAGAAGGCAGTGTCCAGTTAGTATGCCCATCATGAGGTTTAAGTTTTCTGTCTTCAGAGATACGAGCCACTTTGTGAGTCAAATATCATAAGAATTGCGCTTGATCTTACAAATTTTGCAGCCCCGTGCTACTGTTCACGCCCTTATTCCTTGATGAGTCATATGCAACTCCTGTCTCCGTTTGTGTTTTCCAAACGGATTGGGACATTTAACGTCGATTCAGCGAGTTCTGCACCATCCTTAGCCTTTCCCTTTACGATACGGAACCCAGTACTGATGAATGGTGAACCCTGAGCGAAGTTTTTCCCAGCTTTGATGCTAACCGTTAAAACTGTGCCACGAGAGTCACGACTATTTATAGACAATTAATAGCAACTCTAAGTCGCTTTTTTGTGTGACCAGCAAGGAGCCACAAATTATGTCAAGATATCGTACCGCCGACGAGCATTGAACAAGACAAGCAGACAAAAGTGTGACCATTTTAAAAACTAAATCTTTTCGGCAGATGCAGCAGTACCAGTGCCTAACACCGGGGGTTATGTTCGCAGCCTTTCCTGAAGTAAGTGAATGAAGGACAGTCGGTCCAAAGGGAGCTACTACTTTTTTTTTTTACGATCAGTGAGATTATGAGGCGAAAACCACAAGTCTTTCCTAAATGGCCAAAACGTTGATTTCCTTAAATGCATATAAACAAAACCTTGCATAAATATTGTTTTTTTCTAAACAGAAAAACTCAAGTTTTTAAAAGTAAGGACGCCGACCTCACCGTTGACGGCGTTATATGATAGAGCGTACGCCGCCGCCGCCGCCAATAAAGTGACCGGCGTAAACCTCTAATGTGGGATAATATTCCACTCAACAGTTGATATTATGGCGTTTATTAGCACCACTGTGCTGTTAGTAAATAATCACAACAACGAAAATAGCGAGCAGCCACACTTATGTACATGTACACATAAAAGGCGACGAAAAATATTTCACACACATAACCAGCAGCTTAAAGCAAAGAAATTATTTCACATATACATATGTAGTCATCAGCTAAGTGCAGACGTTGTTACTCACACATACACAAGCTTATAGCTAAATTACCAAGCGGGAGATACAACAGTTCTAGTAGGTGAAACGTCTAGATCTTAGAAGAAATATGCTGACGAGTCAACAGAGAGTATAAAAGCAGCGCAAGCTGAAGAAAGACGCAATCAGTTTGATTTAAACATGCGATTAGTTGTGAAGTATAATTGTGAAGTACTACTCCCAAAGTAGTCTAAATAAAGACCATTTTTCAATACTGAATATTGCAGTTACTTATTCAATAGTTCAGCGATTCGAATGTTAGCAGAAGGTGAAAATAATCGAAATCCCCCAAATTTCGTTACAATATATAAATCAGATTAACAGAAATATAGAAAATAAGGAATACCCTAACATGCAGACATGAATTTAATGTATGTAAGTGCTAAATATATTATTGCTTACGATAAATGTATACTATAACACAAATGCAATTCAAATTTCTGTAAGAATATGCAGTCCGAATAAGATTGTTATGTATGTTAATATGCATGTATCTATACGTGAATGCATTCCTTTAAATATATTAGTTCTTTCGGCATTTAGAGCCTTTGGTTCTCATATGAGACACAAGAACAGATGTGTCAGTCGCCATCACCATTTCTCTATCCCCGATGTCTACTTAAAGTGCACATACTCTAACTTATAATGGCTGAGAATACACGACAGTGAATAGCGAATACTTGGTAAACCAAGAACGAACATAGAAACTTGTAAATTTTAATTGAGCTGATTATTGGCTCATATTTCCCTTTCAAACTGACTGTGTCTACTATATAATCTTGTTACCATTATTTTGAGATTTCTGTATTTATGCAAAATATTTCGAAATTATGCAATATTAAGTAACTTGATACCTCATATTTATTGCCATTTCCATTCAATTTCCGATGAAGTTTTCTTGTTCAAATTCTAAAGCCGAATATAGTATTTAAATCATTTAATTATGGTTTGGTCATTCGTGTATTTGGTAGGCTTCCGTTAAATAGAAATTTATGCATGCATGTAGGCTAATTAAATTTCATTATGGTTAGACAAATATCTACCAATAAGAATAATATCTGAAGTCATTTACTTGTTGTTACAAATTTCAACAAATCGACTTTCATTAAAAATTAGCAAGCACATTGTTCATATCGCACATTTTATTGTAAACGGATGTAAATAAAAATTTTAGTTTTTTAAGATTTTATGATATACTCAAACTTCCGGCTGGTGAGAGTAAGTTGACATACATATAATACTTCTAGGGACAAAAATGGCCAGCCCTATGGTGTTTAAATTTGAGTTTTGAATTATATGTACCTGTTTACGTTAAAATGTACGATATGTACGTGTGTATGTATATGAGGAGATCTGTATGAGAATCAGTGGTACAAGAAATTTTTTAAATTCATGCATATAATAAAAGTAGAGCAGTGAATATTTTTGGTTGAACAAGGAAAACATAGTAGAAAAGTAAGGAGGTTTGGGCTCGGGCGAAATCGAACATAATATACACATGATAGTGCTCTCATAACGTAGGTTAAAGTGCAAGATGGCGCATAGAATTTTTGCAAAATCGCCCGACATTTGTGTCAAGTATGAGATACGCTCACCAGACACTTCTGTTATTAGGCCCTTCTCATAAATAACACATATTTGATGTTTCGGAAGTAAACTAACAGTTAGCGGTGTCATTAGAAAACCGCGGACAAAGAGCAGCAAAAATTATGACTGCAAAATTGTGGTTGTCTTATTTGATTAGAGACGTTGAGAAGTTTGCTCTCATATGTAAGTGCATCCCATTTTTCAAAATTTAACTTGATTTTACAACTGTTAGTAATTTGAGATCATATTTATTTTTGTCTTCATAATATTTTATTAAAACAAGTAAGGACGGGGCTTCATATCTTTCATGAAGGGGTCTGAGCAATAATATTATGCCATTCGTAATATCCAAATAATCGGCTGTATAAGATAAGAAAGGCAAGGTCGTTTGTCAGGCTTCGTGATATGGGCTATGGGCTTTATGACTTCGAACACTCTAGCCTTCTTACCAGTTTCGACTTTATCCCGGACAGAACGGACTATTGTATGCCGGTAACTGCTCCCTATACAGCCTTCACCCCAGTAATTCCACCGAGAGAGGAGTGGAGAAGAGAAATTATATGGGGCATGGGACCGGTTAACTTGTTCACGTATGGTCGAAAGGTTGGGGGGGGGGGGTCTTTTTTGTAAGCCGCAAGGTTAAGTTGGCTGATCTCTACAGTGTATTCCAAGCGATACTTTCTGCGACTAAGGATGCGGTGGATGAAATGCTATCCAGTGCTACCACGGTTAGGGAATTTAACATCTACTCTGATAGCCAAACAGCTATCAAGGCCTTGAGCTCAACTATATTGCGACCGAGGGTGGTCCGGGAGTGCCTAACCTCGCTTGCGATTGCATCGAATTATTATACTCAGCTGAGCAGAGCTCACAGAGTATATTAACTTTGTCCGCAAATCAACAAAAATCAAAATGATCTGGGCGAAGAAAGAAATTCATTTAGCCATTTCCGTCCGTCCGTCCGTCCGCCCGTAAACACGATAACTTGAGTAAATTTTGAGGTATCTTGATGAATTTTGGTACGTAGATTCCAGGGCGGTCATCTCATATTGCTATTTAAAATAAACGAAATCGGACTACAACCACGCCCACTTCTTTGATATCGAAAATTTCGAAAAAAACAAAAAGTGCGATAATTCATTACCAAAGATGGACAAAGCGATGAAATTTGGTAGGTGAGTTGAACTTATGACGCAGAATAGAAAATATGTAAAATTTTGAAAATTGGGGGTGGCACCGCCCACTTTTAAAAGAAGGTAATTTAAAAGTTTTGCAAGCTGTAATTTGGCAGTCGTTGAAGATATCGTAATGAAATTTGGCAGGAACGTTACTACTATTACTATATGTATGCTTAATAAAAATTAGCAAAATGGGAGAACGACCACGCCCACTTAAAAAAAATCTTTTTTTTAGAGTAAATTTTTAACAAAAAATTTAATATCTTTACAGTATATAAATAAATTATGTCAACATTCAACTTCAGTAATGAGAATACTTTTAATGCCATAAGTCGAACAAAAATTTACCAATCCTTCTTAAATTTGGTAGGGGCATAGATTCTATGACGACAACTGGTTTCTGTGAAAATTGGCGAAATCGGTTGAAACCACTCTCCGTTTTTATACACCGTCCACCGTCTGTCCTTCCGCTCGGCCGTTAACACGATAACTTGAGCAAAAATCGATATATCTTTACTAAGCTTAGTTCACGTACTTACCTAAACTCATTTTATCTTGGTATAAAAATGGCCGAAATCCGACTATGACCACGCCTAATTTTTCGATATCGAACATCACGAAAAGTGAAAAAAATGCCATAATTTTATACCAAATATGGAAAAAGAGATGAAACATGGTAAATGGATTGGTTTATTGCCGCAAAATATAGCTTTAGAAAGAACTTTGTAAAATGGGTGTGACACCTACCATATTAAGTAGAAGAAAATGAAAAAGTTCTGCAGGGCGAAATCAAAAGCCTTTGGAATCTTGGCAGAAATACTGTTCGTAGTATTACATATATAAATAAATTAGCGGTACCCAACAGATGATGTTCTGGGTCACCCAGGTCCACATTTTTGGCTATATCTCGCAAACGCCTTCACATGTACAACTAAGAGCCGCTTGCTTTTAAAACCCTCATTAACACCTTTCATTTGATACCCATATCGTACAAACACATTCTGGAGTCACCTCTGGCCCACCTTTATGGCGATATCTTGAAAAGGCGTCCACCTATAGAACTAGGGCCCACCCCCTTTTAAAATACTCATTAATACCTTTCGTTTGATACCCATATCGTACAAAAACCTCCTAGAGTAACCCCTGGTCCACCCTTATGGCGATATCCCGAAATGGCGTCCACCTATAGAACTATGACCCACTCCCTTTTAAAATACTCTTTAATACCTTTCATTTGAAGCCCATGTCATACAAACACATTCCAGGGTTACCCTAGGTTCATTTTGCTAAATGGGGATTTTCGCTTATTTTGTCTCCAACGCTCTCAGCTGAGTATGTAATGTTCGGTTACACCCGAAATTAGCCTTCCTTGCTCGTTTTACAAATAAGATTATCTGGGTCCCGGGCCATAGTGATATCCCGGGTAACTGTCAAGCGGATCTCTTAGCCCGCATCGGTACAATTGAGCCGGATGAAGATGGCTGCAGGGATCTCGGGATTCCGATGGCCACTTGTGGATTGCTCTTCCATAGCTGGGCCTCGAATCAGCTCAGCAAACGTTGGGCGGACACCACCTCTTGCAGGATAGCAAAATCTTTCTGGCCGAAAGTGGATCGCAGGACGTCTACTGAAACAATTGGGTTCACTAAGGCTCACCTATCAATGGTCATAGGGGTTTTGACAGGGCACTGTCCCGTGGGTATCCATGCGGTACGTCTGCAGCTGTATGGAGGATGATGAGGTGGAATCACCAAATCACTTTATGCTTGACTGCCCAGCTTTTGCCAGAACCAAGCGAAAGTAATTCGTTCGCAACATACTTGAATCTCCTGAGGATTTATCCAAAGTTGAGATTGGTATCATTCGGTGCTTTATCGTTGCTACCCAACGATTCTCTAAGTAGCTAGAACTAAGTCACCTTTATTTTTGGTGTATGTGGTATCACAACGGACCTTCGTGTTGTCCAAGTGAGCTATCCTTATCAGGGTAGGTATCACGTAGCCTAACCTAACCTAATATAAGAAATATATAGTGAATAGATGTTCGTACCTATGCGATTTTTAAAATAAATATAAAATAACAAAATATGCGGGTATTTTGTGTAAGGACGCAAAATTTCATTATGACCACGAACCACTTTTTTCAACAATAAATGACATAAGCGTAAGTATTTGATGAAATTTGAAGTTTCTAGACGTAAAAAAAAGGGGGGGGGGGGGAATTACAATTTATATGAGGTATATAAAACATATGGTATATGGTATGAGGTATATATAAACATATATAGACAACAATATATATTCTCTATACGTAAACATTCGGTGAATTTGAAGCCTCTAGCTGTTAAAATGGGGCAGTAGTTACGAAAAGCTTCTTATCTGAACAATCGGTTGTGGGGGATATATGCTATATATACGACCGATCTCATCCAATATAGCAAACCCAAAAAGAAGGTCAAACGGTTAAAATTACGGAATTTTACCTGTCTGAGTCAGCCATACAAATCGATCAGTAAAAACCACCCTCAGTTCTGAATGAACACACAGCACATACACATTAGGGTGTTCCTATCATCATTTTTACAAACCTAAACCTTTTAGCGGAAAAAATGTAACAATCAAAAGATATGTTATTATAGAGGTCAATCGTTCAAATACAACGAAATAAACTGAAAAACCATTGTATTCGAATAATTTAAAAAATTAGAGCTTAAACATATTTTTCTGTCGAAAATATGGCATTTCTGCTCGGGATTGCAATCTGGTTCTAATAAAACTATCTCTAGAAGTAGCACCAATTACATTTTGAGAAGCTTCTGTTACCAGTTTAACACATCTCTCTACATTTTGCGTAAGACAAGGGATGTCAGGTAATTCCAATCTTTTATTTTTCACCATGATTTTGAGGTTCTCATTTGAGTTATTTCTAAGAACCTGAGGAGCTGTAACACCACCCTCATTCCTCACAATAATTTCCGTGTAATCTCTAGCATAGAAGTTGACTTTTGATACTTTGAATATTCTTCTTTTAAAACTATTTGTTTGGTGGATGGGCAAGAAGGCATTTCTTTCTGCAGCAGAATCCACAACAGGTTTTAGATTTACCGGTAAAAATTCCGAGTATATAATTAGTTGAAAAATGTGTTTGGCTCCATTTTTAAAAGACTCCCTTTGCCGGATTAGGAACCGCATCGGGGCGTATAGTTTAACCACATAATTAACTAGCATTTTCAAGTTTTGTGATGGATTAGGAGTACTCATATAAAGTCTGAGAATACGATTCGCGGACGTGAGCCATCTCGAATGCGAAATTTTTCCAGGTCGACGGCTTGCCAGCTTTGGAGTGCAGGAACCAATTGATACAGCTCGACATATTTCATAAAGATATTTTTGATCTGTACTTAGATCGTTCACTATATTTTTCGCAAATTCAGGCAAATTACTGGCAACTGCATAAAAAGACACAATCATTTTATTTTCACAGTCAGCTAATTGTTGACCAATAGCTCCGGAATATGCTCTAGGGCCCGAAGTGCAGCCATCTAAGGTTAAGACTAAATGAAGGAAAGTTAATGAGTTAGCACGGAGTATGCAAACACACCATTGTAACAGTCTTCTTAAATACTCCTCTAAATATTGAATTCTGCCACCCTACCAACCAGTGTTCGTTGCAGTTCCGTCACATCCAATCCAAACAATATCATCTAAATTCCAATTCGATTCAATAATTTCCTTTGCAGTGCCACGATTTGATGCTGCGTGACCTAAACAAACAGATCCCGGTTCTGTTAAAATGGACATGTGCTCTTCTAAAACTTCTTTCCGATGGTAACGATTGCTCATTGTCTCATTTATAAGAGTTTTGTCTTTACGTCCATCAAAATAAATGCTTCTTATGTCAGTGTGTTCAATATTTTCCCAAGCTTCCTTCCGTGGTTTAGAAACTGTTCTATGAATTTCGTTTTTATCCATAATGAGAGCTAAATCATCGTTTGTAATCAAACCGATGTCAACTAAAACCGCGGAGCCAACAGCAGCACCTGATCGCGTCGATAAGCCATATCTATCACATATCTTTGCAACAGTTGGCAATGTAATCCGTTTCGCCGAGGAGACTGACGGTTTGTCTACCAATGGAATCGGACATGTTTCTGAAGATGATTCACGCATTAAATCTTCATATACGTTTTATGAGATAATACCTGCTTCTTGAGTACAAATTTTGTTTTGTCTTATTGACTCAACTTTTCTCTGATTTCGCTTCGTTAATCTAGCCGTTTCTTCCTTATCAACTACGCTAATGACCATTTTTCTATCACTTTTTTATCCGCAAAAAACGCCTCTCATTAATAGTAAATTTATTTAGCTTTAGGAAATTACAATATTCAAATGAAAAGCATGGCATTTGTAAGCTGCAACGTCGAAGAGCTTTTCAGATGACTCTAAAAAACACTTAAATTTGTTTTCATATCTATGATTTTGTTTGGCTTTAGGGTATATTTTCAAGAAGAGGTAATTTCCGAAACAATTTTTCAACAATTGAATAACGCGTTCTCTAGAAACAACAGGAATTGAATATTTAGTCCAAATTTTTATGATATTCTCATCAATCATTGAATATATGTCTGAATTGGATGGGCCTTTGCCACTGTACTTCAACTTCAACTCGTGCTTAACATATAAAATAAATTTAATGACATCCTTTATTGTTGGTAACTGCCTATCGCCAAGTTCCTTGTATGGTCCCAATATGACACAAGTAGTTTCACTACGCGTCGAGGTCATTATCTAAAAATTTGAAAATTTGTTTTTAAAATACATATAAAAATTGCAGCTATGCGTTTGTGGCATAAAAATTACTTTTTGTACAACGGAAAAACCTACCCGTTGGTAAAGTGAACGTGGTGTTTTAAAAAGTTCAAACTGGAAAAAATTTAAAAGCTAAAACTTCGTGCTTGTCTTGGACCTATGTAGAACTAAGTAAATTTAATATGGGAGCTGAAATTTTGGAAAATATGATCATAAAAATATTACCGTGTAATATGGCTGTAATTGCTGAATTAGTGGAACACAATTTTACTAATTCAAATTTAAATTTTGGAAAATACTTATAAGCATTAGTTTAGGAACGGAGTAAGGATTCTTCTTGTAGCGTTTTATCCGGTTGCTTTCTAAAAAATGAAGGAAAATAAAATGCAAATCAAATTCAAGGCAGCGGCAGAAATATGTATGCACTTTGGAATTGCGTGGAATTCAGTTATTTCCACTTAAAATTGCGGTAAATTGTGTATATGTATGTATGTTTAGGTAAACTTCAAATAAAATGAAAGCGAATATGAATTTATTGAAAGGAAAGGAATTAGTATGAATGCAGAAAATATAATTGATTACAATATATGATAGGTTGAGTGATTGTTTTGTAGCATTAACAATATTTCTTAACTTTGAAGATCGGTAGAGCTCTAAAGATACAGTTCTGTAACATTTTTAAAGATTGTTTAGTAATCTGCGATTAAAACCGCAAATTTTGAGGGGTCTTGCGTTAAGTAAACCCCAAAAAAAAATTTCGGGACAGACTAATACACATAACTAAATATACACAGCATCAATTTTGAAAATACCTGCTCATATACTTACGAACTATAAACGCAGGACAAACGACAATAACAGATCAGAACGAAAACCGATACTCCTGATGGCACAACGCCGAAACCGGTTTCTCTAGAAAACAAATTTGACAAGGGATGACGGAAAATCGTTCCAATATACATTATTTATCTAAAAAAAAAAAAAAAATGTAAGGTGCGATAACCTCCGAAGAGATCTAAGGCCGAGCTTCTCTTCCAATTTGCGTCGTGCTCCTCTTGATTTTTCCCTACAAATTGGCCGGACGGGACCTACATGTTTTATGCCGACTCCGAACGGCATCTGCAAGGCAGATGAGTTTTCACTGAGAGCTTTTCATGGCAGAAATACAATCGGAGCGCTTGCCAGACACTGCCGAGGGGCGACCCCGCTTAGAAAAATTTTCTTCTAATTGAAAAATCTTATTTCTAAAATTTTGATGTTGCTTTGCCCGGGAGTTGAACCCAGGGCATACGGTGTGATAGGCGGAGCACGCTACCATCACACCACGGTGGCCGAAAAATCAACAACACAAAATAAGTAAGTTAATGCTCGTCAGGCTTTTAACTTCAACGCGAACGGACTACTAAAAATTTACAGGCGACGCCTACTGAAAATACATAAAACAAAGGCGAACATTTGGTTCCACAAACAATGCCTGGAATTGAATGTTACTCCAAAATTCGCTAAAATAACAATAAAAGTAAAAACCAAGTCAAGCAGGAAAACACTTAGAAAAGCGAAAATAGATTTTTTAAAGTATGACTTGGAAAGCTTATACTCCAAGTAATATGAGATCTATGCCGAGCTTTTATCTATCCATTTATGATTGGCAGTACAACTACCTACGACTGCATTAATGGAATGCTTCGACCGTATAAAGACAGAAGTCGATCAGGAACTACAAGAAAAGTATAGGTTGCTGAACCGGAAATTGGACAATCTGGTAGGACGACGAGAGTGTAACCAAAACCAAAAAACTCAACAGTTTTATGACAACTTCGTTAACCTCACAAAAGTGATCATTACTAAGGAAGAGGCACAACTTCTCGAAAAGAATCTGAAACACAATATCATGGACCAAAATATAGTAAGAAAAACGGAGCAGGCGATTGTAGATGCGGAGATCGCAATATCATTGATATCGAAGGAGGAACAGGAGCACGCAAGACATATGTGCAGGGAATTAATAAAAAAAGAGGTGAAAGCATAGGAAGGACAAAAAGCTAATGCAGAAGAGAAAACAATGAAGAATCTACGGCATAAACTAAGGAAAAACAACATTGTCACAACGAAAGCGGACAAAGGAAACACCACTGTGCTAATCGGAAAAGAGGATTGCATAGCCAAAACCGAAGAACTCATAGAGGAAATGAAATGACTGACGTAGAATTAGAGAGGATCCCACGGAAGAATACCAAAAAAAGAATCAAAGTTGCTATAAAAAGTTCAACAAATATAGTAGACATAGATTGGTTCAAATGAACCCCTCGACTCCTCCACTGATTGCGCTACCAAAAATCCACAAGTCGGACATGCCAATGAGGCCCATCATTAATTTTAAATCGGCATAATTTATAAATTGTCCAAATATATAAAAACGATATTGAAAGATACTCTGGAGCTAAGGATCGAATATGCAACAGCTAACATAACAGAACTAATAGAGAAAATTGAGACCGTAGAACTAACAAAGAGCAGCAAATTGGTATCTTTTGACGTAAAAGATTTATATCCATCAATACCACTATCGGAGAATTTGGACATAGTTAGCTCGACAATAGTTCATAATACAAAAAAACAAAGTTAAAAGTATGCAAATGACAAATACGCTAAGAACCACTTTACGTCAAAATTATTTTCAATTCAACAATAACATATATAGACAAACAAACGGCCTTGGAATTGAAGCAGGGATGGGCGTTATCAACAAATTTGAATAACGATTGACGAAAAAATAAAAAATAAAAAATTATTCATCATTTTAAATTTTTTGATTGATGAATAAAAAGTTATTCGTTATTCAAAATATCCTGATTGATGATAATCGGTCATTCTTATTTTTGTAAATTTTGAGTAAAGAGTTCAGTTAGTATTCCTTATTTAAAAAATTTGGAATAACAATAAAATTTCAATTTTTATTCAGATATTCAAAAATAAAAAAATAAACCCTCGAGATGCCCTGAAAATATACCCATATGCGTATCAAGTTCGCTTGTAGTTCCGATGCTTCTTATGGTAATATTGAGATGATTTTGGGGAGTATTCCCAGGGTTTTTGGGGTAATTTCGGGGACACCCTCTGGATCCTCCCGGTGTCTTTCGGGGTTAATTTTGGGGTAATTTCGCGACACCCTCGGGGACTCCACCGGGGACATTTGTGGGTCATTCAGGGTTTTTTGGGGACACCCTCGGGGTCATTTGGGGGTCGTTCTGGAATGGTTTTGGAGACTCCACCGGGGACATTTGTGGGTCATTCAGGGATTTTTTAGGGACTCCCTCGGAGTCATTTGAGGGTCTTTCCGGAATGGTTTTGGGGACTCCCTCGGGGTCATTTGGGTCATTCCGGGATGGTTTTGGGGACTCCTCCGGCGTCATTTGGAGGTCGTTCCGGGATGGATTTGGGCACTCGGGGTCAGTTGTTTCAAATAATTCAAATAATTAAAAAGAAGGGGAAATGCAATTAAGTTATTAATTTCCCTTTACAAGCGTCCGTTAACAATAGATGAGTAAGGGTGTAAATAAAATTTGACTGTAAAGAATTGTTACACATCAGAATTTATGCTTAGTTATCAATTAATTCTTCAATAATGGGGGAGAGATATAAATGAGACACTATACCCTTCAGACAAGCCAACTAGTCAGCCAAATAAATTTGATGTATTCGGTCAAAAAATTGGATATGCATACTAGCTTGAAAGAGACTTAGAAATAGAAGTTTAGAACGACATTAGTGGCAGGTATCTCTCTGTTGGAACAGCTTAGCGGGTAGTTGCTGCGTTTTATAATATATGATTTGAGATATTTCCATTTTAACTTGCCATAGCAAAGTGACAGAAAGTAGTTTTCATCATCGTCATCAATTTATGTATCGAGTTAATATAACAATGAGGAAAACTGTACATAGCGGTTGCCAGGTCGGTATTATTCCCACAGCAAGAACTCCGTCTTCTTTTCTGCTTCGACGTTCATATGTACCTCTCGCCTTTTAAGCTCCCCCAACCTCTCTGGCACGTATAAGGCGCACGCTTCGAGTGATGCCTCTTTTTAGCTATCTCCTTCGCTTTTTCATTTCCACATATTGCTATATACCCAGGGACCCTGTATACAAGATGTATACTTCTCCCTATCTTAGAGTTTGGTTGAAGAGCGACCTTATCAGAATTTTTTTTATGAAGGCTGCGTTGCAACTGAAAGGAAAAATGCTGCATACAAAACAACGTTAAAATTGAGCACAACAAGAGAAGCGAAACTCCTTTACAGGTAAAAAAATGCAAGATAGAAAGGCGTTATTTCTATGAGTTTCAACTTCTAGCCACTAGGAATAACACCCGTAAATTTTAACAAAAAATTCATCTACAGTCGGCAGGTTTGCAGCCAGGTGGGCAAACTTCTGTAAAAACGAAAACTAAAACCAGTTAAACAGAGAGTACTTAGAGTATGAGTTTTCCGCCCTTCTAAACGGAGTACATTACTGTTATTGTTGATTTTGTAGCACTACTTCGCCCCATTCAATAGGTGTGACCAATCACCTATCAAGACTACTACATCTATTGTTAACGGACGCTTGTAAAGGGAAATTAAAAATTTCTTTGCATTTCCCCTTCGTTGTAATTGTGTATTTGAAAACTTCTAAAGATTTGTATACATTTAATGTTATAAAACTGAATCTCACACATCCACGCTTTGGCGCCCACAGATTTCGTTGACCTATCCTTATCGTATGCCCCTCTGCAGACAATTGCTCGAAAGAGATGCTACATACTGCTACAACAACAACAGAACTGCTGCATACGATCAACCAGTGTCAGCGGCCCCAAATGACCCCGTGAGAGTCCTCAAAACCATTCCGGAACGACCACAAAATGACCACGACAGAGTCCCCAAAACCATCCCCGAACGACCTCAAATGACCACGGAGGAGTCCCCAAAACTATTCCGAAAGATCCTCCAATAACCCTGGAGGAGTCCCCAAAACCATCCCGGAATGACCCCCAAATTACCCTGAAGGAGTCCCCAAAACCATCCCAGAATGATCCCAAATGACCCCGAGGGAGTCCCCAAAACCATCCTGAAATGACCTCCAAATGACCCCGAGGGATTCCCCAAAAAGATCCCTGAATGACCCCCAAATGACACCGAGGGAGTCCCCAAAACCATCCCAGAATGACCCCAAATGACCGCGAGGGAGTCCCAAAAAGGTCACTGAATAACCCCCAATGACCCCGAGGGAGTCCCCAAAACCATCCAAGAATGACCCCCAAATGACCCCGGAGGAGTCCCCAAAACCATCCCGGAATGACCCCATATGACCCGGAGGGAGTCCCCAAAACCATCCCGAAATTACCCCCAAATGACCCCGAGGGAGTCCCCCAAAACCATCCCAGAATGACCCCCCAATGACCCCAAGTGTGTCCCCAAAACCATTCCAGAATGACCCCCAAATGGCCCTGGAAGAGTCCCTTATACCATCCCGGAACGACACCCAAATGACCCTGGATAAGTCCCCAAAAAGATCCCTGAATGACACTCAAATGGCCCCGAGGGAGTCCCGGAATGACCCCCAAATTAGCCAAAGGAAGTCCCCAAAACCATCCCAGAATGACCCCCAAATGACCCCGGAGGAGTCCCCAAAACCATCCCGGAACGAATCTCAAATTACCCTGGAGGAGTCCCCAAAACTATCCCCTTAATGACCCCCAAATGACCCCGAGGGAGTCCCCAAAAAGATCCCTGAATGACCCCCAAATGACCCCGAGGGAGTCCCCAAAACCATCCCGGAATGACTCCCAAATAAACCCGAGGGAGTCCCCAAAACCAACCTGGAATGACCCCAAATGACCACGAGGGAGTCCCGAAATGACCCCAAAATGAACCCCGAAAGACCCAAGGAGCATCCAGAGGGTGTCCCCGAAATTACCGCAAAAACCCTGGGAATACTCCCCAAAATCATCTCAATATTACCATAAGAAGCATCACAACTACAAGCGAACTTGTTAAGCATGTGGGTATATTTTCAGGGCATCTCGAGGGTTTATATTTTTATTTTTGAATAACTGAATAAAAATTGAAATTTTATTGTTATTCCAAATTTTTTAAATATGGAATAATAACTCCCTTTACTCAAAATTTACAAAAATAAGAATTACCGATTATCATCAATCAGGATATTTTGAATAACGGATAACTTTTTATTCATCATTAATGATGAATAATTTTTTATTTTTTATTTTGATTTGTTTTATTTCAAAATGACGCAACCCTGATGGGAAGCCCCACAACACCCATTCTTATGGAAGTGTTCATGTAAAATCTGGAAGAAAGGTACATACAGGAGCTGAAGTTCAATTAGGCGTGTCATTTTATGCTAGATACGTGGATGACATAATTTGCGTTTTAACTACTAATAACGAAGAGCTTGTACTGGAGTACCTCAACAAGCAGCACGGAAATATAAAATTTACAATGGATACCGAAAAAGACGGAGGAATCAACTATCTAGATCTCGCGATAAATACTGATAAAGTTCACAAAAGATTTAGCTATGAAATATATAGGAAGCCAATGGCCACCGATACAACAAGTAATACATAATACCACAAATAACCCCCAGCTACATAAAAATGCAGCGTTAAGGCATTTGGTACATAGACTTAAAAGAACACCTCTTACACAAGAGGCATATAAGAGAGAGCTTGAAGTCATATATAAAATTGCTGCAAACAACGGATATAAAAAAGCACTAGTAGATAAGCTCGGCGGGCACCGTGGTGTGATGGTAGCGTGCTCCGCCTACCACACCGTATGCACTGGGTTCACACCCCGGGCAAAGCAACATCTAAATTTTAGAAATAAGGGCTTTCAATTAGAAGAAAATTTTTCTAAGCAGGGTCGCCCATCGGCAGTGTTTGGCAAGCGCTCCGGGTATATTTCTGCCATGAAAAGCTCTCAGTCAAAACTCATCTGCCTTGCAGATGCCGTTGGGAGTCGGCATAAAACATGTAGGTCCCGTCCGGCCAATTTGTAGGGAAAATCAAGAAGAGCACGACGCATATTGGAAGAGAAGATCAGCCTTAGATCTCTTCTGAGGTTATCGTGCCTTACGTTTATTTTTTTTTTAGATAAGCTCAGAAGGACGCATGGTGAACCAAAAATAAATAATGAAAATGAAAATAATAACATTTGGACGTGACTATGACATATACTGGAAAAGCAAAATATAAATTGGCAAACTTTAAAAAATACAGCTTTACTACAGCGTTCAAAACATCGAACAATCTAGGGCGGAAACTAAGAACTAACACTAACTCAAAGGATCCGTTTAGCAGCCACGGCATATACAAGCTTACATGTTTATGCCAACATAGTTACATAGGACAAACAGGACGGCAAATAAGAACGAGGTTCAGGGAACACGTTAGAGATTACAACAAAAACACACGGAATCCAAAGATTATACCAGAGTCTTACTTCGCTAATCACATGGTCGAAAATGAATGTTCCCAAGCAAACATCAATAAAACAGTTAGGGTTCTTCACATACAAGCAAAAGCCCGATGCCTCAACGTACTCGAAAACATGGAAAACTACAAACAGAAAACATTCGACGGTAGTAGAGATATACGCCGCCGATAAACGCCGCCGCCGCCGCCAATTTTGGTCGTTTTTCGCACGCCGCCGCCTAATGTCAAAATTATCGGCGCGGCGGCGGCGGCGGGGTCCCGCGCGTTAATATATTTTCTACTCGTTTAAGACTGTTTAGGCCATTTATTGTTCATGTCGAAAATTAGTCGGATATGGTCGAAAGTGGTATCAGCGGATGCGCATCTCTGCCAGTTATAAAAAACTAATTGCGAAATTTAACTCTTTATAACTATTCAAAAGTTATTTAAAATAACAGGCGCTTTCGATGTCAGCTTAGCACGGACTTTCCATCACCCAATTCAACAAGTTATTAAAACAAAATACTAAAAGAAAAGTTATATAATAAATTTATGTGCTCACTTTGAATTTTTTTTTTCAAAAAATTAATAATGAACTATGAATTCGAATAAAATTACCCAAGGCGAACATGTTTTCAAGTTGTCTTTCAAGTTGTTAAAAAAAGCAAATTACCCGAAAAAGGTGCCGATTTAAAAAAAAAAATTGTATATCCCGATTGGCTAAAGAATAAGCGAAATCGGTAATGTAAAATCCTTTGGTAAGTTCTAGGGGCATAAACACTCCTTTGAAATGATTCTTGCCTCATACTTAAGTTGAAGATATATGTATATACGTATGAAAAAGTTTTGAAAAATCACTTGGGCTTACATTCAAACATCTGTTGTTTATTTGCGAATCTATGAAATGTTAATTTTGATTTTCACACCATCCTTCAACACCTAAGTCTGCCGGTTTGACATTTCCTAAAGTTGGCACCCCTATCCAAAACTAGACCCTTGGAGTGAATCACATTGATTATAGCTATAAACCAAGTTTAAATATCACCTACACGTTACGGCTCCTTTTACAAATGTGAGTACGTAATAAATAAAAAATAAATGTAAGGCGCGATAACCTCCGAAGAGATTTTAGGGCGAGCTTCTCTTCCAATTTGCATTGTGCTCCTTTTAATTTTTCCACAAATTGGCGGGACCGGACATACTTGTATTCTACCGACTCCGAACGGCATCTGCAAGGCAGATGAGTTTTCACTGAGAGCTTTTCATGGCAGTAATACACTCGCAGTGTTTGCCAAACACTTATTCCTGAAATTTTGATGTTGCTTTGCCGGGCGAGAACCCAGGATCTTCGGTGTGGTATGCGGAGCACGTTACCATCACACCACGGCGGCCGCCAATTTGAATACGTAGGCACATATATTTACCAGGTGCGGATTTGTCCTTCGCAAGAACACTCAAAGTGGTGAAGCAAAAGCTTTCCCAAGACAGTTGAACTAATGGCCGTGTGGGCTACTACCCTAACGTCGACGACTGTCCACGGTCGAAGTAGTCTGAAAACTGAAGCTACGCGGTCATCCATAATGAGCTCTTATATCATAAGACCGGAAAACAGCAGTTAAATTCTTTCAACTTAAAATCGGTCGACTTTCATTCTAAAATATCGATTTGATTTAACGAAGATTATTGAAATCAATGTTGTGAACACAAACGTCTGCAAATTTTGGTCTCCATTTTAAAAATTTTTTCCAGGGTCCTAGTAAAATTTTAATTATATATATGCGCCGAGGATTATACGATTTTCACCCATGAGTTACGTAATGACATCCACTTAGACTGCTTATGATTTCGAGGGCGGCATCTTTGGCCGAATAGTCCCTCCCTAACGTTTCAAGGTGTTTCTCTGGTGTAGCTCTGCAGCACAGCGCGACAAAACCATCCGTTAGAAAGTCTTTCGAGCTGCATCTAGAGCTTCTAGGAAAGTGACGTCGACGAAGGTGCGCATGAGTTTGAAGTCGCAGTCCTGTAGCTGGTAGCGATTGGTGGTAGGGATTGCAACTGTTCGTACATCGTGAATTGTAGCTCTTAATCTTCGGGAATAGTAGCTCGAAAAAAATGGTGGCGCCCTGTGCCACGAGAGTCATGAGTATTAATTGACCATTAATAGCAACCGTAAGTCGCCTTTGTGCGTGACCGCCAAGGAGCCACAAATGATTTAAAAAAAATTGTGTTCGCGACGATTATTAGGAGTTATACCTAGGTGAAACTACGCTTTGCACGAGATATACAGACAAAAGTGTGACTATGTTACGTATCTCTATTTCTTTTCAGCAGACGCAGCAGTACCAATTCCAAATACCGGGGTTAGGTTCGAAGCCTCTCTGGAGTAAGCGAACGAGGGGCAATCCCTCCGCAAGGACCTACTCCTGAAAATGCTTGAACGGTCTGCGAGATCTTGAGGAAAAAACCCCGGATCTTTCCGAAATGGCCAACACGTTTATTTCCTTAAATACATATAAACAAAACCTCTCCTAAATATTATTTTTTTGTATAGGAAAATCAAGCTTTTTAAAGTAAGAACACCGGCGTACGCCGGCGCGGCTCTCACGCAGCCGCCGCCGGTATATAATAGAGCCTATCGACGTAAACCTCTAAACCGTAGAATAATAAACGAACAGATAAACACAATTTCTGACACAATATTCGAGCCTTTAAAACTTGTTTACAGGAAAAAATGTAATCACACAGGTACAACAGACAAACGCAAAACAATTAACACACCAAAACAACAAACCCACAACGAAGGTGAAAGACTTAAATTATCGACTTTTACCTGCCGCAATTAGCCACACAAATCGATCAGTAAAAACCACCCTCGGTCCTGAATGAACACATAGCACATACACATAACTAAATATACACAAGCATCGATTTTGACAATACCTGTTCATATACCTACGAACTATAAATACAGGACAAACGACAACAACAGATGAGAATGAAAGTCGACATTGATGATGGAACAATACCCAAACCGGTGTGTCTCGAAACCAAATTTGACAAGGGATGACGGCAAATCGTTCCAATATACATATTTTATCCACCCTGTCGGAAAATCAACAAAACAAAATAAGTCAATTATATGTGCAATATACGAAAGCATTTGGTGAAGTTTGCAGTCTCAATCTGATAAATTGAAGAAGGTATGACAAAAATCCTCTTTTCCGAAAAATCGGTTTTAGGGGGATATATGCTGTAGTGGTCTGATCCGGCCGGTTCCAACAAATGTCTAATCGGAGACCTAAATATATCCACTCACCAAATTTTATCAAGATATCTCAAATATTGAGGGAATAGTTTGCATACAAACATACCGACGGACATGGCTAAATCAACTCAGCCCTTCGTCCTGATAATTTCGGCATACTTAATGGTCTATCTATTTTCCTTTAAGGACTTACAATTTTGAAATTCGTGACGAAGTTAATATACCATTTCAGTTTCATGAAAGTTATAAAAAGATTTAGTGAAGTTGGCAGAAATCCTGATAACTATTTACGTTTTTACTAATTTACGTTTTTTTACTAATTAGAACAATGTTAAATCAAATCCCAATATACAATACATTTATATAAACTCCTCGATAAACTAAAACTTGTTTAGAAATGTTTGAAATCGTCAAAAAAATCGAACTCTGTAAATTGATCCCTGTTTATCATTGTGGATAAGGCAAGTGTGATAACTGCGGCATAGACGTCAAAATTACAAATAGAACCGATCACCTGATTTTTAATTCATTATCGTGGTCTCATTCCGTATCTCTTTCTGTAACCCGCTGAAGATAGCCGGCTCTATGCATGGCCATATTGAATATCCTGTCAAAACTCTGCCAAACCGCTAAAAAGTAGCCATCATGAACTTCCTGTCAGGCAGTTGACGGTTAAGATATCACACTTGTTTTATACACAGTTACTAATTTTAAATAAAATTACTTATTAAATAAGTTTTATAATAGCTAAAAAAAAACAAAAACTCAATATTACCAACAATAAAGTGAAAGCGAAAAAACACCAAATAATTGTGCTGTGCGATAATGTCACATAAATTGATTTAAAAAATGTTTGCCGACAGATGACGCCGGACAACAGGATTAGCGCCAAGCAGTGCAGAAATAGCAGTAAACACTTCTCCACTGTCATAAACAACAACAACGACAATGTCGTCAACAGTAGTGACCTTTACTGCAATCAGGATTAAACGAATAAACTCATTGTGGCGTATAAAAATACGGCTTATGACAGACAAATACCAAGCAGAACAAAACGCAGCAGCTGTTGTTGTAAGTTTGTTCGTTGGTCGTAATGAAGATCTACCATCAACACCAGCAACACATCGTAAACATCGTGAATAGTGTAATTTGTAGTGAAATGTCAACAACAGTAAAGCGCTGCTGTGATGTTGACATCAACATAATCAACTCATCATCATTTGAATAATTTATTTTATGACAAAGTTAAAGAATTTGTAACAAATTAGACTGAATAATGTTGCAAAGAGAGATGACAAAATGAAAATTTGTATGTACGTAGGTCTATGCGATTCTGGATGAAGTCATTATGAATGATATTATTATAAAGTGGTTAACGTTATAGGCAGAATCACATTTTTCTTTATTAAAATTTATCGAATTGGCTTTGAAAAGTGTTTCGTCATTATCTAGTATATAAAATTCTTCTGTCACGGTTTTAGAGGCTGAACTCCTCCGAAACGGCTGAACCGATTCTCTTGAAATTTTGTGAGCATATTGGGTAGGTCTGAGAATCGGCCAACATCTACCTTTTTTTTCGCTACGTGTCTAGGGTCTTGAGATCAAAACGTGGACCCGGGTACCCCTAGAATGTGTTTATACAATATGGATATCAAATGAAAGCTGTTGATGAGTGCTATAGTAAGGATAATTTTCATACCCCTGGGTGACTAGGGTCTCGAGATAAAGACCAAAACGTGGACCCGGATACCCCTAGAATGTGTTTATACAACATGGATGTCAAATGAAAGCTGTTGATGAGTGCTATAGTACAGGATAATTTTCATACAACTGGGTGACTAGGGTCTCAAGATATAGGCCAAAACGTGGACCCGGATACCCCTAGAATGTGTTTACACAATATGGATGTCAAATGAAAGCTGTTGATGAGTGCTAGAGTACAGGATAATTTTCATACAACTTGGAGGCTAGGGTCTCGAGATATAGCCCAAAACGTGGACCCGGGTACCCCTAGAATGTGTTTATACAATATGGATATCAAATGAAAACTGTTGATGAGTGCTATAGTACAGGATAATTTTCATACAACTAGGAGGCTAGGGTCTCGAGATATATCCCATAACGTGGACCCGGGTACCCCTCGAATGTGTTTATACAATATGGATATCAAATGAAAGCTGTTGATGAGTGCTAGAGTACAGGATAATTTTCCTACAACTGGGAGGCTAGGGTCTCGAGATATAGCCCAAAACGTGGACCCGGGTACCCCTAGAATGTGTTTATACAATATGGATATCAAATGAAAACTGTTGATGAGTGCTATAGTACAGGATAATTTTCATACAACTGGGAGGATAGGGTCTCGAGATATATCCCAAAACGTGGACCCGGGTACCCCTAGAATGTGTTTATACAATATGGATATCAAATGAAAGCTGTTGATGAGTGCTATAATACATGATAATTTTCATACAACTGGGAGGCTAGGGTCTCGAGATATAGCCCAAAAGGTGGACCCGGGTACCCCTAGAATGTGTTTATACAACACGGATGTCAAATGAAAGCTGTTGATGAGTGCTAGAGTACAGGATAATTTTCATACAACTGGGAGGATAGGGTCTCGAGATATATCCCAAAACGTGGACCCGGGTACCCTCGAATGTGTTTATACAATATGGATATCAAATGAAAGCTGTTGATGAGTGCTATATACAGGATAATTTTCATACAACTGGGAGGCTAGGGTCTGGAGATATAGCCCAAAACGTGGACCAGGGTACCCCTGGAATGTGTTTATACCATATGGATATCAAATGAAAGCTGTTGATGAGTGCTATAATACAGGATAATTTTCATACAACTTGGAGGATAGGGTCTCGAGATATAGCCCAAAACGTGGACCCGGATACACCTAGAATGTGTTTTTACATTATGGGTATCAAATTGAAGCTGTTGATGTATGCTTTAGTACAGAGTAAGTTTTACACCGCTGGGTGACTACGGTCTCGAGATATAGGCCAAAACATAGTCGGATACACCTAGAATGTGTTTTTATATTATGGGTATTAAATCGATGCTGTTGATGTGTGCTATAATACAGAGTAAGTTTTACACCCATGAGTGACTAGGGTCTCGAAATATAGGCCAAAACATGGACCCGGTTACCGCTAGAATGTGTGTGTATTATGGATATTAAATGAAAGCTGTTGCTGAGAGCTCTGAAGTTCATTGTGATATTCGATTTATTCGCATCAACCTGGCAAAACTGATAAATATGCATGCGAAGCCGAAATAAAGACATGAATTAATAATACCCACATACTTATTTGCATACGTCATATTCGATTTGCCCGAAATTTCGTATATAAATTTGCCTATATTAGTATTTACGATGCTTTTTCCGGGAAGTATAATAGAGACGGACTGGGACTGGGATTAGGACTAGGACTGGGACTGAGATTGAGACTCGGAGTGGGATGGGACTGAGACTCGGAATGGGACTGGAACAAAATACATACCACCCTCTGGGACTGACAATAAGAGATGAAGAAGAAGAAGAAAAACTTGAGAGAAGAGAAAAGGAAACAGAGAAAGCGATAGAATGAGACGAAGATGGAGATGAAGCGAAAAAGACGGAGGGAGGAGTGAATAAAGAGATTAGGAAAAAGTGTAGAGGGGTAGGGCAGAGTTAGACGGAAAGCTTATTAAAATGTATGCAGATAGGCCAAATTTAGGACAGAACAACGTCTGCCGGGTCTGCTAGTATATGTATACAATTTTTGATCTAAACTCGTGTACCCATGACGAAGTGAGAACGACAATATCTCAGCTAAAAAATCACAAAAAAATCACGCCAGGTAATGACAGAATACCCGCTGAACTGTATGTTGGAGGGCATGCATCAACTCCTATGCAAAATATGGTCGGATGAGCGCATGCATCTAGATTGGAACTTAAGTGTACTCTCTGTCCAAATCACAAGAAAAGCGATCCCGCAAACAACACCAATTACAGCAGCATCTGTCTTCTTGATGTCGCGTATAAGGTTCTATCTAGCACTCTGTGCGAAAAACTGAAGCCCAACAAACCAACTAATTGGACTTTATCAGTGCGGCTTGAGATCTGATAAATATACTATCGATCTGATATTCACGATGCGCCAGATCCTCAAGAAAACTCACGAATCGACACTCAATATCTTTTCCTTGACTTCAAAGCAGCCTTAGACAGCGCGAAAAGAAGCTGCTTGTATGCAGCTATGTCTGAATTTAAGTTCCCTGCAAAGTTAATGAGGCGCTGCCAAATAACGTTGAGCAACACCTCCAGCGATCTTACAAATCAGTAGGCCGATATAACAACAAAAAATTGTTAATACGTCCCAGAGCACGGGGAAAAAGTGTCAACAAATATGACACTATGGCATCATTACCATGAAACAAGTTCAATTTTCACATCGTTTCTGCAACAGATGTCGCAACGCTGTGAACATCCATTGGCAAGAAAGAGTATAGAAGTAGAAATAATGAAGACAAACAAACAACCGCTGTGATAGCTAAATGCAAGGCGAATTCAGTACCAGGTGTTGTTATCCCAACTTCTTCTTGATTACTTTCCTTACAACGCCTTGTACTACAACATGTCAGTTAATCGAAATCAATGAAAATTTTCTTTTGCCTTGACATTCTTCCGTATGGCGAATTGTTTGAATTCGCTTTGCCACCACCTAGTATGGATTCGCCTTGGCAAATGGTTATAGCAACGGCGCCTAATCATTACCGGTTAAAGAATTTAGCAGTTCCCGAAATGGATCTATACAACGAGCTTTGCAGTTGTCTAAATTTTTTTTTCTTCTATTCAAATTTAAAATTTGTTTCATTTAAGAAAAAATTTATCGTAACAATAATAATGAAAAACTAATTATTGTTAGGCCATGAGCTCTATTCGAACCGCGAGGATATTTATATTATTGGCCTGAAAAAACGCGCTGTGAGTTCTGCCTTCTCTGAGTTGGATAAAGGAGAAAAACAGTGGGTTTTGCTGTAAACGGGGACAAGACGAAGTCATCCAAGAACGAGTCGGCGCATTTGCGGCTAAGCAGCCACGTCACTGTTGATGCATATTAGTTTGAGTGTGTGAAGGATTTGGTCTATTTGGGAACCAGCAATGTCAGTTTAGTAATCAAACGGGTAATAACTCTTGCCAACACGTAATTCTTTGGACTGACTAGATAATGGAAAATAACAAGAGATAGGATGGGATGTCTTTTGGAAAGTTGGAGATAAAAGTTCTCTGGAAGAGACCTCGGGGCCATCTCGTCCCGGAGCTCGCGAATCGATTAGTGTACGGCAACTTTTTTAGTGCGCGAACACGGGCGGTACTACTACCTAAGTAGGAGGGATTTTTTCATTGCACTGGCTACCTAAGTGGGGGGGGGGGGGTGCTCGCCGCCTTATGGTCAACCGACCCCTTCCTCTCAGTACTGGCTCTAGCTGTGGACCGATGCGCCAGCTAAAGGGGGCCCAGATCGACCTAGGGAATTCCTTTTGGTATAAGTCCGTCTTCCATCCTGCCGCCGTGCAGATATGGTGGCGGTGGTGTCCAGCGAGTAAAACCGCTCTTAAATATTCTTTACAAATTCATTAAAGGTAACAACTGCTCATCCGTCTCCAACCTCTTGTTTCGGAAAATTGTTACCCTCATTATAGCCCCAAGCCAAATCCACAATCTTATTCATTTTCTAGCTAATGATATTGTCTACGATTGATACCAGTATTTAAGACAAACCAGAAATTTCCTTCCAGTGCGAGCTTCAAAAAGTGAACAGTCCAAAAATCCTTAAATAACCGAGCCAAACTTTTCCGAACATCGTTGCCTAGTCAAAGTTCAAGAATATGTTAAAATTATAGGTTTTGATGGATATGATCCAAAACAGTGCTAGTAATAGTAAGGTTAAGCTGGAATGAGTAAAGCTTCCCAGGTAGGAAAGGTTCACCTGGACCACATAAAGTCACGGTGAAGTAAACTATAATTACCTAGAAAATCGCTGCGGTGTTGACAACAAGTCCAAGCAAAAGCTGAACAGGCAGGCATTAATTAATTTGATAGTTCCATCTCATATACCTTCATGAAGCTGCAGCAGGATAAGGTTTCCGATGTAATCAGACCTACCACATATACTCTCCTTCCCCATAATGGCCCTTTAAAATCCCACACCTCGGCAGAACACCTGTAATCCAACTCTATCTAAGGACTTCTCGCTGCTCCACGAGTGGAAGTACCTAGCGTGTACTTAGCATACTAGGGGCCCATCTGTACAAAACAGTGGAACACCAAATTTCCTACATCCCGTCACAGGCGGTTTATTTGTACCCAAATGGGTTGATTGATGCTCGCTTCAATTTCCCGGCATAAATCGAAGCATCCCATCCATCACAACCTTATTGGCTGCGAGTTTTGCCCCTTGAATTTTTGGATATCATTCATTATTCAGCAGAGTTATACTACTATCGTGTACAAGCTGGAGACGTTCTTAGGGACTAAATGAAGGCCAAGTGATACCACATAAAGTAGCACTGAAATAAGCAATAATTACTTATAAAACCGTCGCTTGGATATGCGGAGAATCTAACCAACGCCAACATATATAGTAATATATCTCGGTACAAACTCTCCTCCTCCCTAATATGAAGTCGGAAGACAACCTGTCTTACAATTCCCACCACAAGGATTTCGCTTCACAACAAGAGGAGCTACCCGGTGTTTGATAAGCTAACTAAGAGTCTATATGTACATGGCAACAGAACGAAGGATTTCAAACACCTCGCCACATCTTGTTCAATTATAACCATTAACATATCTCGGCACGGACCCACTTCCCCCACAGATCCCCGTAAGAACAACCAACACTAATTACGAACGAGCTTAAGCAAATCCTATGACTTCGGCAGATGATATCGGTACCCAGCGTTAAATCACTGACTAGAGGCCATGTGTAAAGGACAACGGAGCTCCGAGCATCCCACACTCTGCCACATCTGATTCAATTGTTCATTTGGGGTGAGATATTCTGGTTGCAATTTCTAGGTAGTCCCAGTAGTAGTTAACATTTTCTAATAATAGTAGCAGCATCCCATCCACAGCATCTCTAATTGCCTCCACTTCATTACCTCCTGAGGGAAAACCCCGCCACTCTTTGAATTTCTTGTAACTGGCGAAATATTATACTCAAACAGTGGTGTGCTTTTTTCCGGTTTAATATCGTAATTTGTTGTCTGTAAAAGTTTTCTTTGCTCTATTTAATTATTTATTTTAACTCCTGCATCATTTAATTTTACTCAAACTCGCATTTGTTGCTAAGGAACACAGGAAATTAGTTGAAAATTATAACAAAAATTAATAAACACTTTCCGTCAAACTCAAAAACGAATCCCTTCCACTGTTGGCTGCAACTACTTTTGCAAAAACCACAAACAAAAAATCTAAACTAAGAAAAAAAAAAAATGAGTAAAAACATGAAATGGTAAAATGATTTAAATAAATAGACGGCAAAACTTTCGCAAACAAAGTACCGAAAGCAATGGCAGCGAGGATAAGGAGTGTGGTGTGACGTGTAATTTGTTTTTGTGTTTTTTTTTTAGATTTTTTAAAATTATTTTTTTTTTTAACAGGTACTCTTTTCTACAGTTGTAGAGAGTTTCCACTAATTGGCAGAAAATTTGCATTAAAGGACGTGCGAACATACAAACACAACAACTTTTCCACGTATAAATGCTTCTAAGAACTGTCGTGAGCGTTGCCACTTTACTAGAAAAAATATTATTTATATTTGGTACGTTCCATGAACGTGTTTAAGATCATAATACAAAGTTCATGTATTTCATTGAGTTGATCATTGAAATTCTGGTGGAACCATCACAGATAAGTAACATTTTATATGTTTGTAATAAATAGTTCTAGTTCTTAGTTCTAAGGTCTAAGCAATTATATATCAATCTATTTGGTCTTCTCAAGAAAAAGTGCAGAGCACAAACAAATTTCAAAAAAAAGTTAATTATAGCTCTAAAATATTAATTTAACAAGTAATGAAGGCTAAGTTCGGGTGTAACCGAACATTACATACTCAGTTGAGAGCTATGGAGATAAAATAAGGGAAAATCACCATGGAGCAAAATGAACCTAGGGTAACCCTGGAATGTGTTTGTATGACATGCCTATCAAATGGCAGGTATTAAAGAGTATTTTAAGAGGGAAAGGGCCATAGTTCTATAGGTGGACGCCTTTTCGGGATATCGTTATAAAGGTGGTCCAGGGGTGACTCTAGAATGCGTTTGTACAATAAGGGTATCAAACGAAAGGTGTTAATGAGTGTTTTAAAAGGGAGTGGGCCTTAGTTCTATGGGTTGACTCCTTTTAGAGATATTGCCATAAAGGTGGACCAGGGGTGACTCTAGAATTTGTTTGTACGATATGGGTATCAAATGAAAGGTATTAATGAGTATTTTAAAAGGGAGTGGGCCTTAGTTCTATACATGGACGCCTTTTCGGGATATCGTTATAAAGGTGGACCAGGGGTGACTCTAGAATTAGTTTGTACGATATGGGTACCAAATAAAAGGTGTTAATGAATATTTTAAAAGGGAGTGGGCCTTAGTCCTATGGGTGGACGCCTTTTGTATTTTAAAAGTGGGTGGGCCTTAGTTCTATGGGTGGACGCCTTTTCGAGATATCGCCATAAAGGTGGACCAGGGATGACTCTAGAATGCGTTTGTACGATATGAGTATCAAACGAAAGGTGTTAATGAGTATTTTAAAAGGGAGTGGGCCTTAGTTCTATCGGCCTTTTCGAGATATCGATATAAAGGTGAACCAGGGGAGACTCTAGAATTTGTTTGTACGATATGGGTATCAAATGAAAGGTGTTAATGAGTATTTTAAAAGGAAGGGGGCCTTAGTTGTATAGGTGGACGCCTTTTCGAGATATCGCCATAAAGGTGGACCAGGGGTGACTTTAGAATTTTTTTACGATATGGGTATCAAATGAAAGGTGTTAACTAGTATTTTAAAAGGGAGTGGGCCTTAATTCTATAGGTGGACGCCTTTTCGGGATATCGTTATAAAGGTACCAGGGTTGACTCTAGAATGCGTTTGTACATTATGGGTGTCAAATTAAATATATTAATAAGTATTTTAAAAGGGAGTGGTGATAGTTGTATATGTTAAGGCGTTTTCGAGATATCGACCAAAATGTGGACCAGGGTGACCCAGAACATCATCTGTTGGGTACCGCTAATTTATTTATATATGTAATACCACGAACAGTAATCCTGCCATGATTCCAAGGGCTTTTGATTTCGCCCTGCAGAACTTTTTCATTTTCACATACAAAGTTTTTTTCTAAAGGTTTATTTTGCGTCAATAAACCAATCCAATTACCATGTTTCAACCCTTTTTTCATTTTTCGTAATTTTCGATATCGAAAAAGTGGGCGTGGTCATAGTCAGATTTCGGCCATTTTTTATACCAATAGAAACTGAGCTCAGATAATTATGTGAACTGAGTTTAGTAAAGATATATCGATTTTTGCTCAAGCTATCATGTTAATGGCCGAGCGGAAGGACAGACGGCCGACTGTGTATAAAAACTGGGCGCGGTTTCAACCGATTTCGCCCTTTTTCACAGAAAACAGTTATCGTCCTAGAATCTAAGCCGCCACCAAATTTCACAAGGATTGGTAAATTTTTGTTGGACTTATGGCATTAAATGTATCCTAGACAAATCAAATGAAAAAGGCCGGAGCCACGCCCGTTTTGAAAATTTCTTCTATTTTTGTAGTTTGTTGCACCATAGCATTACTGGAGTTGAATGTTGACATAATTTACTTATAAAGATATTAAATTTTTTGTAAAAATTTCACTTAAAAAAAAAAATTTTTTTTAAAGTGGGCGTGGTCGTTCTCCGATTTTGCTAATTTTTATTAAACATACATATAGTAATAGGGGTAACGTTCCTGCCAAATTTCATCATGATATCTTCAACGGCTGCCAAATTACAGCTTGCAAAACTTCTAAATTACCTTCTTTTAAAAGTGGGCGGTGCCACGCCCATTGTCCAAAATTTTAGTTATTTTCTATTCTGCGTCATAAGCTGAACCCATCTACCAAGTTTCATCGCTTTATCCCTCTTTGGTAATGAATTATCGCAATTTTTCGATTTTTCGAAACTTTCGATATCGAAAAAGTGGGAGTGGTTATAGTCCGATATCGTTCATTTTAAATAGCGATCTGAGATGAGCGCTCAGGAACCTACATACCATATTTCGTCAAGATATCTCAAAATTTACTCAAGTTATCGTGTTAACGGACAGACGGACGGACGGACGGACATGGCTTAATCGAATTTTTTTTCGATACTGATGATTTTGATATATGGAAGTATATATCTATCTCGATTCCTTTATACCTGTACAACCAACCGTTATCCAATCAAAGTTAATATACTCTGTGAGCTCTGCTCAACTGAGTATAAAACAAGTAAGGAAGGTTAAGTTCGGGTGTAACCGAACATTACATACTCAGTTGAGAGCTATGGTGACAACATAAGGGAAAATAACCATGTAGGAAAATGAACCGAGGGAAACCCTGGAATGTGTTTGTATGACATGTGTATCAAATGAAAGGCATTAAAGAGTATTTTATGAGGGAGTGCGCCATAGTTCTATAGGTGGACGCCATTTAGGGATATAGCCATAAAGGTGGATCAGGGTTGACTCTAGAATGCGTTTGTACGATATGGGTATCAAATGAAAGGTATTAATGAGTATTTTAAAAGGGCGTGGACCTAAGTTCTATAGATGGACGCCTTTTCGAGATATCGCCGTAAAGATGGACCAGGGGTGACTCTAGAATGCGTTTGCACAATATGGGCATCAAACGAAAGGTGTTAATGAGTATTTTAAAAGGGAGTGGGCCTTAGTTCTATAGGTGGACGCCGTTTCGAGATATCGTCATAAAGGTGGACCAGGGGTGACTCTAGAATGCGTTTGTACGATATGGGTATCAAATGAAAGGTGTTAATGAGTATTTTAAAAGGGAGTAATCCTTAGTTCCATAGGTGGACGCCGTTTCGAGATATCGCCATAAAGGTGGACCAGGGGTGACCCTAGAATTTGTTTGTACAATATGGGTATCAAAAGAAAGCTGTTAATGAATATTTTAAAAGGGAGTAATCCTTAGTTCCATAGGTGGACGCCGTTTCGAGATATCGCCATAAAGGTGGACCAGGGGTGACCCTAGAATTTGTTTGTACAATATGGGTATCAAAAGAAAGGTGTTAATGAGTATTTTAAAAGGGTGTGGGGCTTAGTTCTATAGGTGGAAACCTTTTCGGAATATCGCCACAAAGGTGGACCAGGGGTGACTCTAGAATGTGTTTGTACGATATGGGTATCAAATTAAAGGTATTAATGAGGGTTTTAAAAGGGAGTGGTGGTTGTTGTATAGGTGGTCGCATTTTCGAGATATCGCCATAAAGGTGGACCAGGGGTGACCCTAGAATTTGTTTGTACAATATGGGCATCAAAAGGAAGGTGATAATGAGTATTTTAAAAGGGAGTATTCCTTAGTTCCATAGGTGGACGCCGTTTCGAGATATCGCCATAAAGGTGGAGCAGGGGTGACCCTAGAATTTGTTTGTACAATATGGGTATCAAAAGAAAGGTGTTAATGAGTATTTTAAAAGGGTGTGGGGCTTAGTTCTATAGGTGGACGCCTTTTCGAGATATCGCCATAAAGGTGGACCAGGGGTGACTCTAGATTGAGTTTGTACGATATGGGTATCAAATTAAAGGTATTAATGAGAGTTTTAAAAGGGAGTGGTGGTAGTTGTATATGTGAAGGCGTTTTCCAGATATCGACCAAAATGTGGACTAGGGTGACCCAGAACATTATCGGTTGGATACCGCTAATTTATATATATATGTAATACCTGGCAAGATTTTAAGGGTGTTTTTTTCGCCCTGCAGAACTTTTTCATTTTCTTCTACTTAATATAGTAGGTGTCACAACCATTTTATAAGGTTTTTCCTAAAGTTATATTTCGCGTCAATAAAACAATCCAATTACCTTACCATGTTTCATCCCTTTTTTCGTATTTGGTATAGAATTATGGCATTTTTTTTCATTTTTCGCAATTTTCGATATCGAAAAAGTGGGCGTGGTCATAGTCGGATTTCGTTCATTTTTTATACCAAGGTAAAGTGGGTTCAGATAAGTACGTGAACTGAGTTTAGTAAAGATATATCGATTTTTGCTCAAGTTATCGTGTTAACGGCCATGCGGAAGGACAGACGGACGACTGTGTATAAAAACTGGGCGTGGCATCAACGGATGTCCCCCATTTTCACAGAAAACAGTTATCGTCATGGAATCTAAGCCCCTACCAAATTTCAAAAGGATTGGTTAATTTTTGTTCGATTTATGGCATTAAAAGTATCCTAGACAAATTAAATGAAAAAGGGCGGAGCCACGCCCATTTTTAAATTTTCTTTTATTTTTGTATTTTGTTGCACCATATCATTACTGGAGTTGAATCTTGACATAATTTACTTATATACTGTAAAGATATTAAATTTTTTGTTAAAATTTTACTTTAAAAAAATTTTTTTTTAAAAGTGGGCGTGGTCCATCTCCGATTTTGCTAATTTTTATTAAGCGTACATACAGTAATAAGAGTAACGTTCCTGCCAAATTTCATCATGATATCTTCAACGACTGCCAAATTACAGCTTGCAAAATTTTAAATTACCTTCTTTAAAAAGTGGGCGGTGCCACGCCCATTGTACAAAATTTTACTAATTTTATATTTTGCGTCATAAGTTCAACTCATCTACCAAGTTTCGTCGCTTTATCGGTCTTTTGTAATGAATTATCGCACTTTTCGGTTTTTCGAAATTTTCGATATCGAAAAAGTGGGCGTGGTTATAGTCCGATATCGTTCATTTTAAATAGCGATCTGAGATGAGTGCTCAGTAACCTTCATACCAAATTTCATCAAGATACCTCAAAATTTACTCAAGTTATCGTGTTAACGGACGGACGGACGGACGGACGGACGGACGGACGGACATGGCTCAATCAAATTTTTTTTCGATCCTGATTATTTTGATATATGGAAGTCTATATTTATCTCGATTCCTTTATATATGTACAACCAACCGTTATCCAATCAAACTTAATATACTCTGTGAGCTCTGCTCAACTGAGTATAAATAGTATCACTAAGAATGCCAAACATATATTTAAACTATGAGAACAATTCCACTAACTTATAAAAGAAAGAGCGGGCAAGGAAAGGAAGGCAAATGAAACGAAAAAAGGAAGACAAAGGAGAGAAAAGAAAGCAGAGGAACGCAAAGGAAAAAAAGCATACGAAGGAAAGTAAAGTGAATGAAAGGAGAGGAAAATAAAATAAATAAAAACAAGTAAGACGGGACTGTCTTCGGCTGTGCCGAAGACTTCATACGTTTCATGATTGGGGCTGCACAATAATTTTATCCCGTTCGTAATCTGCAAATAATCGGATGTATAAGATAAGAAATATATAGTGAACAGATATACATACCTAAACGATTTTTAAGATAAATATAAAATACAAAATGGCAAAAAACCCCCTTATCTGAACGATCGGTTGTATGGATGGTTGTATGGATTATATATAGCTCCGATAAAAATTATTTTTACAAGAAATCTTCCACGATATACCAGGATATATATCACCAAGTTTCACGTTTTTATATTGGAAACTGAGGGAGTAATGGCCAAAAATATTTCTATCTGAAAGATCGGTTGTATGGGATATATACTATATATAGCTCCGATTAAAGTGATTTTTACAAAAAATCTTCTATGATATATTAAAATATATATCACCGAGTTTCACGTTTCTACTTTCTACATTAAGGGAGAAATGGCCAAAAATCTTTCAATCTGAACGATCGGTTGTATGGGATATAACTATATATAGCTCCGATCAAAGTGATTTTTTCAGGATATCTTCTACGATATATTAGAATATATATCACCGAGTTTCACGTTTATACTTCCTAAATTGCGGCAGGAATGACCAAAATCGTCTTATATGAACGATCGGTTGTATTGGAGATATATGTTATAGTGGTCCGATCCTACCGGATCCGACAAATGTCTAATATAATACAAAAAAATATCCTTGTGCCAAATTTCATTGAAATATCTCAAAATTTGAGGGATTTGCTTGCGTTCAAACAGACAGACGGACGGATAGACGGACGGACAGACGGATATGGCTATATCACCTCAGTTCGTCGCCCTGATCAATTCGATATACTTAATGGTGAGTCTATCGTCTATATTTCGCAACGTTACAAACATCGGACCAAAGTTAATATACCATTTCACGTTCATGAAAGGTATAAAAAGAAATAGAGAGAAAGGAAAAGTAAAATGTAAAGGAAAAATAAAAGGAAAAGGTAAATTAAAAGGAAGAGTAAAGTAAATGAGATGTAAGAAAAGAAAGAAAAAAGAGAGCAAAGACGGTATTATACTCAGGATTGAATACCAACCACTGGGCGAACTCTGGTAAAACAAAAATCTCGAGAAAATGTAATAGCTTTGAAAATAGCAAGCGACCAAACACATTCGACTTCTGCGTCGTTACGCTGCGTTAGCAACCGACTTTGAACATATAAGTATCCATGGCTATGTTCTCAATCCACAAACAACGCAACGGAAAGACCAAGGTAATGCAAAGGGAGTTCAAAAACTTTCATCTTACTGGCATTGCCTATCAAACTCCTTGCCGTTTTCTGATTTGGCTTATAATTCCATTTTTAATAAATCGGTTTCAATTTACAAAGATATTTTCTTATTTAAACTAAACAAGTAAGAAAGTCTAGGCTCGGGTGAAACCGAACATTATATACCCAGCTTTGCACTTGACATGCTGTTGTTGTCTGCTTTGTGTGGTTAATAATGTTATAAGGCTGCACAATAATACATATATGGATCTATTCTGAACTCATTTTCATTCTAAAGAAGAAAAAGGAAACCGAGGGTATCACTAATGAACCTGAGCGGTTAAAAATTCAGTTTTATCTAGTAAAACTGTTTATTTTAAAATAAATTAGAAGTGGTTTCCAGGCGGTCTCGTTCGTTTTCAGAGAAAACAGTTGTAGCTATGAAAATAAGTGTTTATTCCAAATTTCGTTCTGATTGTGTTAAAAGTACCATACCACTAGTGAGGTAGAATATCAGTCAAATGTAGCTAATTAAATACAGTTATGGCAAACTTTGTTCAGGTTAATCTTTTAGGAAAAGTGGACGTGGTCTTTAACCGATTCTGATAATCTTCACTCTATCTTTATAATTTCACAAAAATAGCGTCTCTGCCAAATTTCAATGTAATATCTTTAACGGCTTTTGATTTACAGGTTGTTAATCTTCCAAATTTTCTTCTTCTAAATGTGAGTGGTGCCACGCCCATATTGCAAGTTTATTTGGAATTTCTATTTTGCGTCATAAAACTAATCCCCCTACCGAATTTCGTTAAATTTTCGATATCGAAAAGGTGAGTTTGGTTATCGTCCGATTTCGTTCATTTTCAATGCCAATCTATTCCAATTAAGCCCGTATACCGAATTTGGTGAACATATCTCAATATTTGCTCAAGTTATAATGTTAATGAAATGGCTTAATCACACTTTTTTCGATACCGATGATTTTGATATATGGAAGTCTTTATCTATCTCGAATCCATTATAAATGTAAAACCAAAAATTTATTTAATTAAAGATAATTTATTATGTTTGCAAAGCACGCTGAGTATAAAAAGTTTCAAAAAACCTCAAATCAAAAAATCTGAATATAATTATAGCTGCTTTGGTTTCGTAGGGTTTTGTGGATTGTTTATAAGTGGTTTTTAATTCCATATCGCATACATACATTTGGGAAATATCAACCAAATTGTAGACCAAGGGTGACGTTTTTTGGAACGATTTTCCTTCATCCTTTGTTAAATAAGGGAAAATCACCATGTGGGAAAATGAATCTGGGGTAACCCTGGAATGTGTTTGTATGACATGGATATCAAATGAAAGGTATTAAAAAGTATTTAAGAAGGGAGTGGGCCTTAGTTGTATATGTGAAGGCGTTTTCGAGATATCGAACAAAATGTAGAGCAGGGTGACCCAGAACATCATCTGTCGGGTACCGCTAATTTATTTATATATGTAATACCACGAACAGTATTCCTGCCATGATTCCAAGGGCTTTTGATTTCGCCCTGCAGAACTTTTTAATTTTTTTCTACTTAATATCTTAGGTGTCACACCCATTTTACAAAGTTTTTGCTTAAGTCATATTTTTCGTCAAAAAACCAATCCAATCACTATGTTTCATCCCTTTTTCGTATTTGGCAAAGAATTATGGTATTGTTTTCATTTTTCGTAACTTTCGATATCGAAAAAGGGGGCGTGGTCATAGTCGGATTTTGGCCATATTTTACACCAATACAAAGTGAGTTCAGATAAGTACGTGAACTGAGTTTAGTATTTTTTGATTCTTTACCAAATACGAAAAAGGGATGAAACATAGTTGTTAATCTTCCAAATTTTCTTCTTCTAAATGTGAGTGGTGCCACGCCCATATTGCAAGTTTATTTGGAATTTCTATTTTGCGTCATAAAACTAATCCCCCTACCGAATTTCGTTAAATTTTCGATATCGAAAAGGTGAGTTTGGTTATCGTCCGATTTCGTTCATTTTCAATGCCAATCTATTCCAATTAAGCCCGTATACCGAATTTGGTGAACATATCTCAATATTTGCTCAAGTTATAATGTTAATGAAATGGCTTAATCACACTTTTTTCGATACCGATGATTTTGATATATGGAAGTCTTTATCTATCTCGAATCCATTATAAATGTAAAACCAAAAATTTATTTAATTAAAGATAATTTATTATGTTTGCAAAGCACGCTGGGTATAAAAAGTTTCAAAAAACCTCAAATCAAAAAATCTGAATATAATTATAGCTGCTTTGGTTTCGTAGGGTTTTGTGGATTGTTTATAAGTGGTTTTTAATTCCATATCGCATACATACATTTGGGAAATATCAACCAAATTGTAGACCAAGGGTGACGTTTTTTGGAACGATTTTCCTTCATCCTTTGTTAAATAAGGGAAAATCACCATGTGGGAAAATGAATCTGGGGTAACCCTGGAATGTGTTTGTATGACATGGATATCAAATGAAAGGTATTAAAAAGTATTTAAGAAGGGAGTGGGCCTTAGTTGTATATGTGAAGGCGTTTTCGAGATATCGAACAAAATGTAGAGCAGGGTGACCCAGAACATCATCTGTCGGGTACCGCTAATTTATTTATATATGTAATACCACGAACAGTATTCCTGCCATGATTCCAAGGGCTTTTGATTTCGCCCTGCAGAACTTTTTAATTTTTTTCTACTTAATATCTTAGGTGTCACACCCATTTTACAAAGTTTTTGCTTAAGTCATATTTTTCGTCAAAAAACCAATCTAATCACTATGTTTCATCCCTTTTTCGTATTTGGCAAAGAATTATGGTATTGTTTTCATTTTTCGTAACTTTCGATATCGAAAAAGGGGGCGTGGTCATAGTCGGATTTTGGCCATATTTTACACCAATACAAAGTGAGTTCAGATAAGTACGTGAACTGAGTTTAGTATTTTTTGATTCTTTACCAAATACGAAAAAGGGATGAAACATAGTGATTGGATTGGTTTTTTGACGAAAAATATGACTTAAGCAAAAACTTTGTAAAATGGGTGTGACACCTACCATATTAACCCTTCTGCATTATTAAGAAAAACTTACAAATTAGTCATTAAGGTCACGAAATGACCACGCATATATTTCAGTCCAAAAATTATAACATAGGTTTAAAAAAAAATTGAATTCATGTTTAAACACATGAAAATAAAAAGATTTCATATTATTTCATTAAAGAAATTATTTTTAAGTTTATGGAGCATGGTTTCCGCAATAAGACGTTGTGATAGAGGCCGTAGTCCGATGCTGAGGGCATACAGCAGTTCCACATACCTTACAGTGCTCATAAGTCTTCCGACGTTTACCCGATCGACAGATAGCGCAAGGTACTCTTTGACTTGCTTTCCTTTTACGGCTAGGCTCAGTCGTTGGTGTGTTTGGTTGCCCAGATTCGGTTCTCATTTTTTGGATAATTGATGCCGATGCTGATGCTAGTGATCTTGGAACACGTTCTCTACGCTGCATATGCTCAAACGCGAGAGCTAATACAAGCTCTTCTAAATAAAGCCTCCTTTTATAAGTTTTGGACGAATTCCATTCGGGGTTCACTTCAGTCCACAAAACAAAGCTACAGGCCATCGTTTTGTTTGCCTTTTACAGGAGTATGTTTCTACCAATTGATCAATTGTATCTACTCCTCCTTTCGTGCTGTTGTAGTATGAAATAATCTCTGGTAGCTTTTTTGGATTGCTTGGAATCACATCTTTTCCGTGATGCAGAGTGCTTAAAACTGTGAAAATTTTGTATTTCTTAGGAACATATTGTACCAGCGAAACTTGCTGGCTGAAGAAAAATCTACTTGAAAATACAGGCAGTTTACGATCCTCTTTTTATACCTTTCATGAAAATGAAATGGTATATTAATTTCGTCACGAAACCGAAAATTGTAAGTCCTTAAAGGAAAATAGATAGACCCACCATTAAGTATACCGAAATAATCAGGTTGAAGAGCTGAGTTGATTTAGCCATGTCCTTCTGTCCGTCTGTCCGTCTGTCCGTCTGTCTGTTTGTATGCAAACTAGTCCCTCAATTTTTGAGATATCTTGATAAAATTTGGTGAGCGGGTGTATTTGGGTGTCCGATTAGACATTTGTCGGAACCGACCGGATCGGACCACTATAGCATATATCCTCCATACCACCGATTTTTCAGAAAAAGAGGATTTTTGTAATATCTTACCCAATTTAACAGATTGAAGCTTCAAACTTCACCATATACTTTCGTATATTGCACATATTGTTGCCTGAAAAAATTTATGAGATCGGTCGTATATATAGTATATATCCCCCACAACAGATTGTTCAGATAAGGAACTTTTCGTAATTACTGCCCTATTTTAAGAGCTAGAGGCTTCAAATTTCAACGAATGTTTACGTATATAACATATATTGTTGTCTAAAAAAATCATAAAGATCGGTGGTATATATAGTATATATATGGTGGTATATATAGTATATATATATAGTATATATATATATATATATTTTCGCAAATTTTAGCCCCATTTTAACAGCTAGAAGCTTCAAATTTCACCGAATACTTACGTATATAGCATATATTGTTGTCTGAAAAAATCATAGAGATCGGTGGTGTACATAGTATATATCTCATACAACCGGTTGTTCAGATAAGAAACTTTGCGCAATTTCTGCCCCTTTTTAACAGCTAGACGCTTCAAATTTCACTGATTGCTTACGTATATAGCATATATTGTTGTCTGAAAAAATCATAGAGATCGGTTCTATATATAGTATATATCTCATACAACCGATTGTTCGGATAAGAAACTTTTCGCAATTTCTACCCCATTTTAACAGCTAGAAGCTTCAAATTTCACCAACTGCTTACGTGTATAGCATATATTGATGTCTGAAAAAATCATTGAGATCGGTGATATACATAGTATATATCTCATACAACCGATTGTTCAGATAAGAAACTTTGCGCAATTTCTGCCCCGTTTTAACAGTTAGAAGCTTCAAATTTCACAAAATGCTTTCGTATATAGCATATATTGTTGTCTGAAAAAATCATAGAGATCGGTGGTATATATATTATATACTTAAATAAACTGTCATATTGACCCCTTTTTTACGCCTAGAAGCTTCAAGATTCATCAAATTTCATCAAATAGTTACGTTTACGTCATATATTTTTGAAATTCGTAGCCATAGTTTTTACATGCAGACCACAAAAAACGTGAAGCTTTGCATCCTCACACAGATTACCTACCTATTTTTTATTTTATATTTATCTTAAAAATCGTTTAGATATGTTCAAATTTCACCAAATGCGTACGTGTATAGCATATATTGTTGTCTGAGAAAATCATAGATACCGGTGGTATATATAGTATATATCCCATACAACCGATTGTTCAGATAAGAAACTTTGCGCAATTTCTCCCCATTTTAACAGTTATAAGCTTCAAATTTCACCGATTGCTTACGTATATAATATGTATTGTTGTGTCAAAAAATCATAGAGATCGGTGATATATATAATATATATATGATGGTATATATAGTATATATATATAGTATATATATATTTTTTTTACGATTTCGGCCCCATTTTAACAGCTAGAAGCTTCAAATTTCACCAACTGCTTACGTGTATAGCATATATTGATGTCTGAAAAAATCATTGAGATCGGTGGTACACATAGTATATATCTCATACAACCGATTGTTCAGATAAGAAACTTTGCGCAATTTCTGCCCCTTTTAACAGTTAGAAGCTTCAAATTTCACAAAATGCTTACGTATATAGCTTATATTGTTGTCTGAAAAAATCATAGAGATCGGTCGTATATATATTATATACTTCATATAAACTGTCATTTTGACCCCTTTTTTACGGCTAGAATCTTCAAAATTCATCAAATTTCATCAAATAGTTACGTTTTCGTCATATATTTTTGAAATACGTGATTCGTAGTCATAGTTTTTACACGCAGACCACAAAAAACCTGAAACTTTGCATCCTCACACAAAGTACCTACCTGTTTTTTATTTTATATTTATCTTAAAAATCGTTAAGGTATGTAGATCTGTTCACTATATATTTCTTATCTTATACATCCGATTATTCGGAGATTACGAACGGGATAAGATTATTGTTCAGCCCCATTCATGAAAGGTATGAAGTCTTCGGCACAGCCGAAGACAGTCCCGTTCTTACTTGTTAGTATTACCATTTGTATGTATCCATGACAAAGGCAATTTTGTCTCCAAAGCTCTCAACTGAGTATGTAATGTTCGGTTACAGCCGAACTTAGCCTTCCTTACTTGTTTTTCATTAAGTTTGAAAGTTTCTGGCTTCTTTACTTTAAACGGAAAATAGGAATAAAATTTAAATGTGTTGAGAAAAAGTTAAATTTATGGAATCCCTTAAATTTTGAATTAGAGGAATTATGGAAAGCCATTCACCAAAATCTAAAGGCTTTTTTCTTGCTTGGCAAAAATGTTTGCAAACGCCATGTATTTGGAATTTTCGAGAACTATGTATATGGAAAGGCCTGCATGCAAATGGTGTAATATTTTCTGAACTTTTTTTAAATCTTTGTATATGGACGTGCAAGCTTTTGGCTATATTCTTGACTTCCGGGTGTGACTGCATGTCAACCAAAGTACTTACACTTAAAACATTGATGCATGGCGGATAAAAAATTATGACATGGAAAAGCGCTTATCGTAAAATAAATGGGATTATCATCTGTGAAAATGCCGCTCATATGGGTTTTCCAGCAGGACAACGACCGAAGCCACACAACTCGAAAAGCTAAGGAATTATTTCGAGTTAGCAACGTTGAGATTATGGCCTAGCCAACACAGTTCTCCGACCTCGTTCCTATAGAGCAACATGGATGACAAAAACAAGGCTATCTATGTTGCGAAACCTACTAATACCGGTCAGCTTTGGGTAGTTATCCAGAACGCTTGGAGAACTATCTCATTCGAACGACATCTGTATTTGGTCTTATCAATCGCTCTTCGCTCTGCCACAGTTGTAAACTTCTCATCCGATTATAGAATACACGGCTGATATTTAATCGTTTTCACACACTTAAATTGGTGTAAAGGCAATCAAAACTACAAAACAGCAACTTTGGAAATTTAATCAAACTCCTGAAACAAGCGAGCTCATGTTGTAATTACAATCTTCCAAAACTGAATACTCTTCTCAAAGCAGTCATCTGGCCTTGTTTTCAGCATTGCTTCATATTTAAGAAGCCTTGGTTCCGTTTTACAATAAATGTTGGTCTCAAAAGAATATGATATGGCAACGGCATTCATCGCACAAATATAGATACACTGACACATAAACAAGGCCAATCACCAATAAAACCATGGAAGCGAAAATTGTTGTTGCAAGCTACTGAAATTATTTTGTTAATTTAAGGCAAATCAAAGCAGTGAAACTTTTGCTGTTACAGCAACGACAAAATGCCGTGGGAAGAACTTGCTATAGATATATCATAGGCGTAGCTAGGTTTCTGCCCAAAGTGACACGGGAGTTAGTACGAAACAATTGATTGATTCCCTGGACTCTACTGGTATCTTTCGTTAAAATTCCGTAGAATTTTTTTCGAGGACTCTCAGAGACGCCACGTCTGAGGTCATAGTTCAATCTTTTGCACCATATAGCAGGATCTGTACGATAATTGACTTGTAGAGCATAATCTTCGTTGTCGATAGCTGAACGCCATACCGCCCAACTGCGTGACTAATCGGTTAAGGGACTGAATCTACCCCCACCCGCATCATAACTGGTCGGCGGGATTTCGGTGACCAAGAACTGCCGGACCATGCCTTTTGTATGATTTACAACCAGGAAGTTAAATGCGGCCCTTTTCAAACGGAGCGTTACATATACCAGGCCACCTTGGGAGGTAACAATGGAGCTGCTGTGGCGGACTGCTTTTCCGATGTTTAATTTTAGACTATTGAAGCTGCTTTGTCGGGAAGGTGGTCGTACGAGCAAGATGAACAAATAACAATCTTACGGTAATAAGAAGAAAGAGAGCGGAAATGTGGATTCGCAAGCCAAGAAAGACAAACTCGCTACTTGCTATGCGTCGGGGAGGTTACGAGCTCCGTGGTGGAATGGAATGTAATCCAAACGTATAAGTAGAGTGGAGAAAGGTACGGAGCACAGGGAGGAACTGAGCTTTTTTAAAATACCGTGCAGCATTTAAAATTGTGTGTGCTTGGGAGTGGTCGACCGAACAGACCTCGAGAGTAAGCGCTTGGACTGGGCCTGCGAGGTAGGAGAAGGTCGAACACAGCTAAAGGGTTTGGCAGTGAAAAATCGTCGGTACTAAAATTGGTAGGTAGAGGGAGAAGCTTCGGGCGGCAGAATGAAGAAGCAACGTTCGGCTGAATGCGACAAGCTTGCTTTCAAAAGGCAGAAAGAACCCAGTAACAGGGCCATGTCGCGGGTCAGCCGCATAGTCAATAGAAGCCTATCTAGCGCTGTAAGACCGACGAGCCTCAATAACAAGGTAGCAACTACCTTGAAAGCTGCAATTCTTTGTGAGAACTTGTGGAGGAGAAAATAAGCTTAATGGCACTATCGCTAAGACTCCGACTTTCTTTGAGGGGCCAAAGGAGTGTAGCCCAAGGTTGTTCCTGAGGGGACGAGTGATATGGCGAAGCAGCCAGTAACTGTGACGCTGGTTTGTTAGAACAGTATCATCAGACAGATGTCCACTGAAAGATGGAGATCTGTAGAAAGAGAGCTCATCAGCTTTATGCTCAACGAAAATCGGGAAGAACCAAGTAAGCCCCTTCCAATCATTAATTTGGTGGGGTGGTAAAAAGGTGTTAAAATGATAGCGTGCGGCAACATCGCGAGCTTGAGGTCGCTAGAGGAAGTTGTTACAAACCTCCAAAGGCAAGGCACGAACGCTAGGTTTAAGGCGGTGGCTAGACCGCAGATCATTACGGTACCAAAAGTCAAAGTGTGAATACCATGGGTGATGAAGCCGGAGGATACGATGTGCCTTCAGTGGGGTCAGAATCGACAAAGGATTTGAAAAATGAGTCTAGAAAATTTCGTTAACTTGCTAAGCACGTTTTAAAAGAGAGGACCAAAAACTTTAACAATTTATTTGAAATTTTTCAAAAATATTCTGGTAACAGTGTTGTCCTAAAACTAAGATACTTTCATTATTTTTCAACTTTGCTTGGTAATAGTTGAACTTTACGAATACACTACCAAGGCTTTGTCGACTCAGCACGATGTCCTTATCGCTTCGATGGACATATATCACTCATTCAAGAGGTGCTTTTACTCACAAATTGTCATCAATATCCTCTAACGGGAGTGCGAGGAAACTTGCTGTTCCCCAAGGAGTGGACGGGAGAGAAAGGGGTGTTAAAGGCATTGGTTCCATATTGCAGTTGAAAAGATGGTTGGGGTTAATTTTGGATATGTAAAAGTTTAACTGATTGATAACTTAAATTTCCCTGATGAGTTCTTAAGTTCCTGGGAGGCGGGGCCTCTTCAATGAGATATCTGATATGATGCTTAGATTTCTAGGTATTCAACAGAAATTGTTTGTTCCGCAATTCATTTCTCTTCTTTATCGAAAGTATTCCCGCCTCAATGTATAGATTATGTTCTTGAGACATAAGAAGGCATCCCGTGGCAGTTCTGAGCCCGCACAAAAAGTAGTATACCATTTCTCATAGAACGAATTTAAAATTATTTTTTTTTAATAGGGGTTATAAACCCCATCTATCCCTCTGCGTTCTTCTATATTTCAACAAGTAAATATGTATGAAACTTATAAATTTACAAATTCGTAAAACTGACGACAATCCCTAGCAAATACGCCTTTTAGAGGCAAGAACATTTTTGAATGAGTTTAGCTGAAATTGGAAAAGCTTAGAGCGAACACTCTGAAGGCGTTCTGTAAAAGTCGTTGGTCAAACTAAAAAACTTTAGCGCGCTCAGTACAAGTGGGCGTTTATAGGAAATAACAACAACGTCGAATCTATACTTGAAAATTTTGAAATACCAAATTAAAAATATAACCGACACATATATATGTAGGTATATATGTGCCTAAAAAGAAATGAATTTCAAGTAGCGATTAAGAAGCGCAGCTCAAAACGAAAAAAGTCGAAAAACGGAAAATATTGTATGGGTGGGGCTGAAGTGCAATAAAAGTCAAATTGATGGCATAGCCAAAAAAGCGAAAACTTTTTAATGGGCAAACTTTGAGTGGCTAGCTAAAAGTTTAGGGATTATGAAACAGGGATTTCCCCTATATATTTATCTTGCTATTGTAGTATTGTATATTACTTTTTGTCCTTTTGCGCTCAATGCATTTTGTAACGGATGAATGCGTACGCTATTGTTAAAGTGAATGTGTGTGTATTTGTTTTTGTCAATCCGTTTGTTTCAGAGTGAAACGAAGTGCAAAAGTTAAATATGCTAGCAAGCTTAAGAAAATAATATCAAGGACGCTTATTTGCTAGCCAATTACGACAAGCATTTAAAATTTAGAGAGTAAATTTGGATTTTAGAATCTTTGTTTACTGAAAGCATTTGTCTAAACGTAAAAGAAATGGGATTTATTCTTAAAATTGTTAATTATAGTTCTTTTATATGTATCTTAGTGAGCTTGAGAAACGCGAATCATTTGCAGCGTTAACATATGAATGAATTAGAAATGTGAATAAAAAGTTTCATCTACTCAAATCAAGAAGCGAACTTTTCTTTAACCTTTTAAGTATAAAATATTGTTCAAGGCCTAAATTGGATATAGCTGTGGCTATTGGCAAGCAGAATAAATCGATGTTAACCACAGGGGTTCCGATTTTCACAAAAGTGAAGTGGACAGCTCCGTCCGACCACCGCTGACTTATCTCCTGGGGAGAGTTGAGGAATATGAGAACTGGGCAACGGACTTGCTATGGACCAAAAGGGTTGACTGCGAAGTCTCAAGGTCGTTATGGCCATGCTTGGATAGGAAAGACACCAGCTTCCTTCTCAAACTGAACAAGTCCGCGGTGAGGGTACTTACAGGTGTTATCACAGGTCATTGTGCTATCGCATTAAAGCTCCCTCTGCAGAAGCTGTCAGGATGAGGAGGAAGAGGAGCCGCTCTACCACTTTCTCTGTCGATGTCCGGGGTTTCAAAGAAGAAGGCTCAAATTCCTGGGCTCACTGTTCTTAGACAGCCTGACAGATGTTGGGAAAGTGGACGTCACGCTTCTTCTTGGGTTTATCAGGGTAAGCAAGTGGTTCGTTGAGGACAACTTTGAGGTAATGGGGTTAAACAAATGTATACCCAATTTTATTACGATCCGTTAATTTTTCTTCGAGTTATGGCTCCCGAAACATAGAAAATTGCTTAGTCATAAAAGGGGCGGTGCCACACCCATTTTTTTAAATTTGAAGTTTTTCCTATTTACTGTTATAAATCCACGTAAAATTCTATTAATAAAAAGCTCTTTTCCGCTAAGATATAGCTTATTATTTTCGTCCACGACCCTTTTAAAAATCTTTGATATAAAAGTGGGCGTGGTCCTTAACCGATTTTGTTAATTTTTCTTCAAAGCATAGTAAAGGCAACCTCTCTGCCGAATTTTGTTACGATAGGTTTAACGATTTTTGATTTATGAATAACAATATTTGTAAAATTGATTTTATCACAAGTGGGCGCTGCCACGCCATTTAAAAAATTTTTTCAAATTTTAATCAAGAGTCTCAATATCAGTCCACGAGTCAAATTTCAACATTCTAGGTGTATTATTTACTACATTATCAGGTTTTTTGTGTTTTCCAAAATGTTATATATGTATAAAGTGAGCGTGGTTATCATCCGATTCCGCTCATTTTCAATACAATCTATTCTGTGTCCAGATAAGCTCGTTTACCAAAGTTGGTGAAGATATCTCAATATTTACTGAAGTTATATGTTAAAGAACAGACGGACGGACGGACGGACATGGCTCAACCAAATTTTTTTTAGACACTGATGATTTTGATATATGGAAGTCTATATCTATCTCGATTCCTTTATACTTGTACAACGAACAGTTATCCAATCAAAGTTAATATACTCTGTGTGCAAAGCACGCTGAGTATAAAAATCTTTCATTTGTATTCGAAGTTCTACTGGCTTTGTAAACCACTGATGTAAGTATATGAGGAAATCCAACTATTATAAAACTAAGCTGCAGAGTCTTAATAATATCAGCATGCCATTCAATTCTTTACTTCATTATTTGTTCCGATTACTTTTTAACTTTTACTTTCTAAATAGCCAACTGTTTTTCAACGAAGGTAATTTTTGTCGTTACAGTTAATAGACTCATATAATTAATTCACTTAGCAAAGTGTAATCCTATCACGTCAATAAGATTATGAACAAAATCTTTAATTTAACCACCAGCTAAAACAACATTCACCTTTTCCATAACTTTTCATCTTCCTAGCTAATATTATTACGCTGGTCCCACACCCACAACAAGTTATCTACATCAGCAGGGTTCATTCACTTATAACTAAACAAAAAGTTTGAACTTCCTTTCAAGTTATTTGGGTTGATGTGATGCGATTATACTTTTTGGTTGGTTGTTCATTTTTTCTTGGTTGTGATGTGCTCTGTTAAGCCACTCTTAGCGGCTGATGTTGTGCATAATAATGAGCCATATTTGGCAAATTACGACCTAAGTGGCTCTGATATAAATGGGTGTGTTTTTTTTTGTGAGCGTATGCAACTATCAAAGGATGTATCTTTGTTTTATTTAACAAACAAACATTTTTTTTCTTTTTCACTTTTTTTACAAATACTTTAAGTACTTTGCATGAGTTTGGCACTCGCCTGTATTTTTATTATTATTTGACCGCTGTAGTTGAGATAACTCCGATTTCTAACATTTGTTCATAAAGAATACATGTAAATATGTTTGAAAGAAATTGGAAAATATCTTGTTAAACAAAGTTAATAACAATCTGTATAACTGTATTATGAAATAAGTAAGGAAGTTGGTCTGTAGCCGAAAATTATGAGTTTGTACTCAGTTGTAAGCTTCACTTGCAAAGTTTATAGATATTGCTTTTCCCAAAATACTGATGTACTTTTTAGATATTGAGGATTACCAAAAGTGGGAGTGTTTATTGGCAAACTTAGTAAAATTTTACTGCAAATATTTCTCACAGCCACCGTGGCGTGGTGATAGAATGCTCCGCCTATTACACTGAAGATACTGGGTTGAAGCTCTGGGAAAAGCAACATCCAATCCGAGTGTATTTCTTCCATCCCAGTGTATTTCTGCCATGAAAAAGCTTCCCAATTAACACTCGCGTAAACATCCCGTCTCGCCGAATTGTAGGAAAGATTAAAGGAGCACGACGAAAATTGGAAGAGAAAATTGGAAGTAAAGGAAGTTCGTGTACCAAATTTTCTTCGAGCTATGGCGACTAAAGTATAGGACGATGCATCATCAAAAAAAAATTAGTGGAGCTCAGCCGACACGTCCATCCCTAAAACTGTTTTGGAAGAGCAACATGCAGTTTCAACACTGCGCGTCTAAAACGAATAAAAAAACCAGCTCAGTATAAAGCAAAGTGGGGTCGCCTCTTAGTAGTGCTTTGGCAAACACTCCCAAAGCCTTTGGGGAGTTTCCTTATCGCTACAACAACAACAGCAACAACGACAACCGGTCCTTTATGTGTCCATAATGGTATCAACAAAATAAAACAAAAATGCGCAGAAACGAATACGGTAGCATTCGTACCTCAGTTTGTCTGATACTGATCTCATTTTCGTTTTATTGTATGGAAGTGTCTTTACGCTCGAAATTTTTTTAAGTATACAATGAAGAAAAACAATAAATTAAAAATATGAACAAAATTTTTATTAATTTTTGTACTGAATTTTCCGGAAGAATAGGGACGGCCTTTTTGTATATATCTATGAAAAATGGAAAGAAAAGACGCCGCCTACGTTAAAAGCGAGCACAACAAGAAGAGTGCGTGAAAGCTACCGCGAAATGAAAAGGGAAACGAGATGCCCTAACAGGAAAAACAGAGGCACAAAGGCGTGAGTGAGAGGGGCTCAGGCGACATGCGGAAGGGTTTTAAGTCCGGGGCAAAGAGACGGCGATGTCCCGCCTAGGAAAGATGAACCCGATCCTAATGAATAATTGTCCCCTAACCCGATTATGATGAAGTCGGTATAGCAATAACGAGATTTAAAGACAGAGTCGCGGGAGCCTGCAGTGCTATTCAAATACGGCGGCGAGTATTTGGAAGGGCACATGTACAAGCATCTTTGTAAAAAATGTCGGAAGAATTCATGCCCGATGATTGGAATCTAAGTGTTCTTCACCTAGTCCACAGGTAGGAGGATTTTTCAAACTGAGCCAATTATCACGAAATTAACCTTCATAATACTGCTTATAAGGTCCGGTAAAACGTTTTTTGCGAACAATTGGAACCCACCCTAAATCGAATGATTTGACCTTGTCAGTGCTGCTCCAGACCCAGTAAATCTAGCTGCAGCGGGTTATGGAGCTTAGAATATACCTGCGGCGGGTATGCCTGTCGTAAGTGTCGACCAAAATAACAAAATGATTCAAGGGGTCGCCAGCGCAATATATAGCTTCCCCAACACCCAATGTCAACCTCACCTACTGGTGGCGAATCCTGTTTCTTTAACAGCCGAGCTCTGGCGACCCGAAATTTTCAACGGCTCTAGAGAGTTGGCGGTCGTTATGGCCTAGAAGGCTTCATGTGATCATACTAAACCGAGGTGGCCTTGTTGGTGCTTGTTTCCGGAACTGTGCGGATCTGCATCCGGCAATGAACCATCAACATTCGATAACACCCCACGGCCCACTCCTGATAAATCTACCATCGAACGGTTTTTCATTATGTGCCAAATCTTGGAAAAACCGGCGAAAAGGTATTTTACACACAACATCTCTTCGTTTATTTTAAAGCGGCCTTCGACAGTAGAAAAAGGCAGTTTCATTTAAAACTCTACTGCAATTTCAGACTTGTATTACTAAAATCAAGGGATGCGGCCAACGTTTTCAACTGGGAGGTGTCACGCCGGCGGCGCTTCCGAAGGTAGCCAATTCTATAAACCGGAGTGACTCTGGATTTTTCCCGACCAAAGGCTGTCATTTTAGTACGAAAATTAGTTGTCTACATGCCGAATTTGCTTTCCCCATAAAACTTATACAACTATGCAAAATGACGCTTAGGAACACCACCAGTTCAGTCGGAGTTGGTAAGGATCTCTCCGAGCCGTTCGAGATTAAAGAGGTTTCAGATGGGGTGACCCCCTGTCATACTATTTCCCTAATTTTGATGCAAGCTGCACAACTTCAAAACTCTGTATTTTTATTGATTTTCTGTAAGAGCGCACAACTATTGGCTTATTTTAACGACATTGACCTCATCAGTCTGAACCCACGCGCCGTAACTTCTATTTGCTGCAAACAGGTAAAAGGAGCAGAAAAGATGGGTTTCATGGCTAATAAGGACGAAACGAAGTACGTGCTGTCATCAAGCAAAGACAAAGGCAGCAAAGGCAGCCATTATTTCGAAATAGTAAAGCGCTTCCTATATTTGGGAACCAGCATTAACACAAACAACAAAATCAGTCGACAAATCCAGGGCAGAAACAGTCTTGTCAACAAATGCTTCTTTTAACTTAGTGGGTAATTCAAAAGTAAAGTTCTCCCTCGGCAAGTGAAGATAATGCTCTACAAGTTACTTACCAATTGTCGTCATATTTTCCAATTAAGAAGCGACTGGTGGGTCTTGTTAGACGGATATAATCGCTTAAACGAGGAGGCGCCAATTAAGTAAGTAAGTAGGAAGTTAAACAAAAGTAGGAGGAGCCCACCTTCCTGTGGCACACCTTTCATAATTTTTTATTTTTTTATGCTTTTCACTAGATATTGGCCCACCTTGTAAGTCTCAGGAAGACTTTTCTTCTTCAAAGTTCTGAAAGAACGTTAGACTGCATGGTAAGTCGAAAACTTTTGACAAGGCAAATGTCAACAGTGCCGTTTCCTGCAGTATCAGCCATGTCGTGAAAAAACATTTGTACAAAAGACAAGTCGACCTAAATTTCAAAAAACATCTATATTTATACACATATGTAGATAGTGCGTTGGTTACTGCGTATAAAAAAATTAAAGTACATATTCGGCACCACTAGTAAATTTATGAAAGTGGTTCTAAGCACACTTCACTAAAGAGCAAAAACTTTTGCTAAAGAAGTGAAATAGGGAAGTGTCAAGTGACACTGTAACCGCTGCCTCAACAAGTGCCACTGCATAATCAACGTAACACTTGCAAACAAAGAAATGGAATGACTGTGGTAACGGTGAAGTGGACTCAGAATACGCATTGACACAATATACTTGCGAATGAGACTCATGAATGAATGTATGGACATAATTATGTAACCACGTAGTAACCCAGCTGTGAATTAGCAAACTTTTCAATCCTTTCGTTCACCAAATGCAAAGTTAAAATCGCAGGCAATAAAGTCGGAAAGGCAAATTCGACTTTGCAGAGTTCGAACCTTGCCTAGTATGCATTACAGCTCAGTCATGATAAACTGCTTACTTAAAAATGTTCGAACATTTGGTGACGTGCAATAGTGTCAATGGAACTGACATCAATTGACATTATGCGCTTTTGAAACAGAATTAATCTTAATGACAATAATTCCAAATTGGAAAGAGAACTAACGTCAATGGACTTAAGTACGCTTTGGGACTATTTAAAGCCGCCCACGCAAAATGGAGCTCGAAGTAATCTGGCGTTGAGCTGGCCTAATTTAAATTTGTATACCTTTCATGAAAATGAAATGGTATATTAATTTCGTCACGAATCTCCAATTGCAAGTCCTTAAAAGAAAATAGATAGACCCACCAATAAGTATACTGAAATGATCAGGATGAAGAGCTGAGTTGATTTAGCCATGCCCGTCTGTCCGTCTGTCTGCTGGTATGCAAACTAGTCCCTCAATTCTCAAGATATCTTGGTGAAATTTGGTGAGCGCGTATATTTAGGTGTCCGATTAGACATTTGTCGAAACCAGCCGAATCGGACTACTATAACCGATTTTTCAGAAAAGAGGATTCTTGTCATGTCTTCCTCAATTTATCAGATTGGAGCTTCAAACTTCACCAAATGGTTTCTTATATTGCACATAATATTTTCTGAAAAAATTTATGAGATCGGTCGTATATATAGCATATATCCCCCCCCCCCCCCCCCCCCTCCCATCCGATTTTTCAGATAGGAAAGTTTCCGCAATTTCTGCATTATTTTAACAGCTGGAAGCTTCAAATTTCACCAAATCATAGAGAGCGGTGGTATATATAGTATATATGTCATACATCAGATTGTTCAGATTAGAACATTTTTGTAACTTCTGCCCCATTTTAACAGATAGAAGCTTAAAGTTTCACCGTATGCTACGTATAGAGCATATATTGTTTTCTGAAAAAATCATAGAGAGCGGTGGTATATATATTATATACTTCATATAAACTGTCATTCTTGCCCCTTTTTTACGGCTAGGAGCATCAAATTTCATCAAATACTTACGCATATGTCATATGTTCTTGAAATATGTGATTCGTGGTCATAGTTTTTACATGCAGAAAAAAAAAACGTGAAACTATGGATCCTCACACAAACTACCTACCTATTTTTATACCTTTCATGAACATGAATTGGTCCGATGTTTGTAACGTTGAGAAATATAAAAGATAGACTCACGATTAAGTATACCGAATTGATCAAGGCGACGAACTGAGTTGATATAGCCATGTCCGTCTGTCCGTCCGTCCGTCTGTCTGTTTGAACGCAAACTATTCCATAAAATTTTGAGATATCTCAATGAAATTTGGCACAAGGATGTATTTTTGTATTATATTAGACATTTGTCGGATCCGGTAGGATCGGACCACTATAGCATATATCTCCCATACAACCGATCGTTCAGATAAGACGATTTTGGTCATTCCTGCCGCAATTTAGAAAGTATAAACGTGAAACTCGGTAACATGTATTCTAATATATCATAGAATATATCCTGAAAAAAGCGCTTTGATCGGAGCTATATATAGGTATATCCCATACAACCCATCGTTCAGATAGATAGATTTTTGGCCATTTCTCCCTTAATTTAGAAAGTATAAACGTGAAACTCGGTGATATATATATTTTAATATATCCTAGAAGATTTTCTGAAAAAATCACTTTGATCGGAGATATATATAGTATATATCCCATACAACCGATCGTTCAGATAGAAAGATTTTAGCAATTTCTCCCTTAATTTCCAATATCAAAACGTGAAACTCGGTGATATATATTTTAATATATCATAGAAGATTTCCTGTAAAAATCATTTCAATCGGAGCTATATATAATATATATCCCATACAACCGATCGTTCAGATAAGAGGTTTTTTGCCATTTTTATTTTATATTTATCTTAAAAATCATTTAGTTATGTACATCTGTTCACTATATATTTCTTATCTTTTACAGCCGATTATTTGGATATTACGAATGGGATAAGATTATTTTTCAGCCCCATTCATGAAAGGTATGAAGTTTTCGGCACAGCCGACGACAGCCCCGTCCTTGCTAGTTTTATTTGCTTTATTCTCCATAATTTCTGAAAAGCGCCGCATTTTTAATTTTGAATTTTCTCTTTATATTACGATACGATATTAAAATATTTTTCCAATAAATCTCAAAAATCTTAAGTAAAATTGAACACACCATTAAACATACAAACATATAATAAATTCCAAAAATAAAAAAAAAAAATCGCCACAGGCGCAAATATGAATAGAAAATTTGGGATTAAAAATCTCGCGATTTTTTATTCCAAAGTTTCGGCTGCGGCGCTTTTTTTATTTTGATAATTAATGTTTAAAAAAATGTTAAATCTTATTGTAATAGACAACAAATATTTGAATTAAAATTTGTGTGATTTTTATTTTAAGGATCAGTGGTGGTGTCCATAAGAAGTTTTGAAATTAATTCGCTTTTGAAAAGTGAAATAATATCACGGACGTTGATCCGAGCGTGATTCTGACGTTAATTGTGGAAGATTATAGGTGGCTTAACAACAACGGGCTACGACTAACCCATGTGGGACTTAACTCTGATTCCCGCATCTATATAAATGAGTCATTGACTAAACACAATCATGACATTTTTTAATCAGATCTAAGCCTTAAAACACGAAAAAAGGTTGCTTCCATATTCACGAGAAGGGGAATTTTCTACATCAAGTGTAGGAATGCCGATGAACCACGCCCTTTTCACTCTCTGGATTCCCTTAAGGAGTTTGCAAATACCATTTATGAATGCGGCCGATCCTTTCGTGGAGAGCAAAACACTTCCGCTGGTAGGCAGGGTACTCACTAATATCTTTGATCTATCCATATATTACTTCTATTATTCTATATCTTTTTCTTATCTAATAATGTACGTTACTTCTATATTCTACTGGTTAAGTGTAAGTTTGGCTGAGTCATATATCAGTCCAAATTTGTTATTTTTGATTTTAAGTGAGTCCTATTGTCTATGATATCTAACTGTAATGTAATGAGCTCCAAAGACTCTACTCATACAATGCTGCGTATACTTAGCAAACAAGCTAGCGGGTTAAATCTTATTCACATTAATGCGCAAAGTTTGTATAAAAAGATTGACGAGTTTAGATACCTTTTTGAAGATTCGGAAATTTACGTTCTGTGTGTTTTAGGAACATGGTTTACGTCACGGGACAGCAATGGTCTGGTAAAAGTTAATGGTTATCAACCTTTCAGGGTGATCGGAGTGGTCATGGTGGTGGTGTTGCAATATATGTAAAAGACGGCTTATCTTGTAGAATATTTTGTACTTATAGTGATGTTGACTCCGTGGAATATGTGCTTGTTGAGGCTTTTTTAGATCAAAACAAGCTTCTTATTTGTTGTGTATACCGTCCCAATCGCCAAGTTGACTTTCTGGATTTTTCAGAATTCATTCAGCCACTACTAAACAACTACAGTAGCATTATAATAACAACCTGTTCGAAGACAATTGTTTAAAACTTTCCATGAAATATCTTGGACTATATCCTACCAATACCTCTTCGCCAACGCATTTTACTCGCAGAAGTAGCACCCTAATCGATTTATTAATTATCAGTGATCTTCAAAAGTCACTCCACTACAACCAGTTATCAGCCCCTATTTTCTCAAAGCATGACTTGATCTTCATGACCAATGACTTTCAAGCAACTAGAACACCTGTCTATGTAACTTATAGCGACCTTAATAGAATCAATTATGAATCACTTACACTCGCCGTAGATCTGGTGAACTGAAGCCTCATCCGAAGCTTCATATCTATTGAAAATCGAACATGCTTTCTGCAAGATAAGATTAACTGGCTCTTTGATAATTATGTCCCTTTAAAAAGCAAAGTAATAAATCGCTCCAGTGGGCCTTCGTTTAATGCTAACACCAGACGCTTAATCAATGTTCGGAATAAAGCTTATTCGCGTTGGAAGAGATACGGTACTATGCATATATTTAACAAATTGTTTTTTAGTGAAAAGTTTAGTATAGCAATAAGTTTGCGAGGAACTTGGAATACCATTAGCGTGATTGGTATTGCAAGACCTGAGACAAGTGTACCTGTTTCCACTGATTTGGATAAATTGAACAATAATTTTGCTAGTTTTCCTGTATCCAGTCTTCGTGCATGTCTCAATAACTATTGTGATCGTGTACATGTTTGTGTCAGTCCTCTTGATTTTGTATGTGTTGATGACTATGATGTTGTGTAAGCCATACTCTCGGTAAAATCCAATGCTGCTGGATTTGATGGAATCAGTCCAAAGTTTCTTAAAATTATACTACCTATGATCCTGCCGCATGTGACATACTTAATAAGTTATATCTTAACAACTTGTGTTCTTCCTAGGTGCTGGAAAGCTGCCAAGATTATTCCTGTACATAACAAAAATAATGAGTACAGACCTATTTCTATCCTACCGTTCCTGTCAAAAGTAACTGAGCGTATCATGCATAAACAAATAATGTCATACGTGCTGGATAACAAACTTCTTACAGACCAACAGTCCGGTTCCAGACCAAAGCGTAGTTGCACTTCGGCACTGCTGGACGTAATCGAGAGCATTCGGATGGAAATTGATAACAGTAGTCTAGCTTTTTAACACTGCTCGACCATTCCAAAGCATTTGACTCAGTGGACCACGACGTTCTATGTTGTAAGCTTAAAAATTTGTTTAATTTCTCTAGTCATGCCATTGCTTTGATTGGGTCTTACCTTGCTGACAGATCTCAGGCTGTGTACGCTGGTGGCAGAAAGTCTAATTTCGTACCTGTACTCACTGGTGTTCCGCAAGGTTCTATCCTGGGGCCTCTGTTGTTCGCGTTGTATGTTAATGACTTACCTAATACTTTAAGCTATTGTAATGTTCATATTTATGCTGATGATGTCCAATTATATGTATGCTGTCCCCAAAATCGTATTGATATATGTATTAAAGAACTTAACTCCGATTTGAACCAAATAGGTACATGGGCATCTGCCAATGGCTTGTCAATAAAGTCTGAAAAATCGAAATGTATTGTCATTCGCAGGAAGACCTTCGATACACAAGCCTTAGACAAGGTAATGTTGGGCGGAGCAGTCATTGAATATGTTGACACAGCGAAAAATCTTGATCTAATCTTTAACAATACTCTGATGTGGAATAATCACATCTTTAGTTCAGTAGGTAAAGTGTATGGAATGCTTCGTATACTCTTATTAGCACAGTACTTCACTCCTTTCAACATTAGACTTATTCTTACGAAAGCGTACCTAATACCTACGCTACTGTATGGATGTGAGATTTTTGCTAACTGTGACTATGTATGTAAGAACAAACTTAATGTTGTTTATAACAATATTGCTAGGTATGTATTTGGGCTTAAACGACTTGACCATGTGTCTGCTTATGCCAAAAAGTTGCTAAAAATTGACTCTGAAAACCTGTTAAACGTCAGAGTGCTAGTATTCATACATAAGGTTATCCATACTAAGAAGCCAAGCTACCTGTTTCAAAGGGTGCAGTTTCTCCAATCTTCAAGGTCAGCACAGCTTGTCTATACTAGACACAGAACTCTCACCTCCGAACGCCAGTTCTTTATAAGTGCGGTTCGCCTTTAGAACTCTCTTCATGTTAGATTAAGGCAACTAACTAATACACTGCTTTTCAAAAACGAGGTGACCAGTTTTTACAATAATTACAATAATGGATAAATAATAGTTATATACAGCAAGAGTATATATGAACATACATGTATTCTTTTACAATCTATATATATATTGTAACGAATGTTAGCAGCACTGAGCGATGCTATCGTCTCTAAGGCGATGCTAACCAGTGACGCGAATGCACATCAATAATTCAATCATTATGTATCTACATAAACGAATAAATAATTGCGTCTACACATATGTACGTATACGAACATCTGAGCGGCAATGCACAAATACATGCATATATTTTATCTGAGTTGTCACAAGAGAGAGCAATAATTTGTGCACGTAGTTGTGGCTGGCGATTTTGTAGCCGAACTAACTAGTAACTTCTGGAAATCGAAGAGCCTAGAAGTATGCAGCGTAAACTATAAAAGCGGGGCAGGCGAGTAAGAAGTAATTCAGTTTGAGTTGAGCAATCAATCAGTTTGGTTATTAAGCCAGCGAGTAGCAAAGTATAAGTGTTATTGTGAAGTACTTCAATAAAGGCCATTTTTCCATTATTCAATATTGGAGTTATTTGTTCAACAGTTTAGCGATACGAACTTAGCAGAGGATTGCAAATAAGAGGATTTGCAAGCAAATTCGTTACAATATATATATATATATATATTTTCTCTAATATGTTAATCTTATTTATTATTGGTATATTTCACTTTCCTTCTCTCTACTTCTGCTACTACTTTCATCTTTTCTTTCTAGTTAATAGCAATAATAATAATAACTTGGCGCGTTACATCTCAAATTTGCTTCGTGGTATCTTTAAATTTATCTAGTAAATTGGCGGGAATCATACTGCCTCGGAACGGTTAATGCAAGGCAGATGAATTTTCGCTGAAGAGCATACCAAGTCACTACCAAGGGGTCACTCAGCATAGAAAAACTTATTCTGAAGTGTTTTTAAAGTTGCTCTTACCGAGGCGTGAACCCAGGACCGTCGATGTGGTAGGCAAGCACACTACGTCTAAACAAGAAAAAGTGCGCTACAATAGTAACATTTGATGACTGATGGGCTTATCTATCCACTTTTCTGTGCTTTGACCTCTGGACAAATATGTTTAAGTTATAACAAGTAACATCGTCACAGCACCTACGCAACGGTTCTTGAATATGAAATCGCACCTCTCAAAAATGCGTATTAAAAACTTAAGGAGATATTTTTGTCCGAATACCAGCAGCGTTTTACGGTTAGTTCAATCATTGATGAGCTACTCTATAAAATAAACGACTTTCCCCATAGCCTATCTCGTTTTTTTCCTCGCGAAATCTGGCAATGTTACCGACCAAATCCTCGGCTACTTTATTTACAACGTACACAAAACAAATATCGACCTTATTGGACATCAACATCGATGGCATTATGCTACCGACTGCCTTATATCCAATAATACGTTGACGATGGGACGTTCAATCAGGACTTAAATTTTTTCAGAGTCGTAACAAAATCCTCAAGTTTCTTGCCGGCTGTACTTAGATTTAGATTTATATTTATTCATTCATTATTTTCTTACAATGTAACATTTCGACTTAAAATCAACATCATTTAGATTAATAGGTAAGAAAAAAGGTAAAGCATTCTGTAAAATATAATATAGTAGTGTGGAATGCTATACATAAATAAAATACAAAACAAGTAAGGAAGGTTAAGTTCGGGTGTAACCGAACATTACATACTCAGTTGAGAGCTATGGTGACAACATAAGGGAAAATAACCATGTACGAAAATGAACCGAGGGAAACCCTGGAATGTGTTTGTATGACATGTGTATCAAATGGAAGGTATTAAAGAGTATTTTATGAGGGAGTGGGCCATAGTTCTATAGGTGGACAGCATTTAGGGATATAGCCATAAAGGTGGATCAGGGTTGACTCTAGAATGCGTTTGTACGATATGGGTATCAAATGAAAGGTGTTAATGAGTATTTTAAAAGGGAGTAATCCTTAGTTCCATAGGTGGACGCCGTTTCGAGATATCGCCATAAAGGTGGACCAGGGGTGACTCTAGAATGCGTTTGTACGATATGGGTATCAAATGAAAGGTGTTAATGAGTATTTTAAAAGGGAGTAATCCTTAGTTCCATAGGTGGACGCCGTTTCGAAATATCGCCATAAAGGTGGACCAGGGGCGACCCTAGAATTTGTTTGTACAATATGGGTATCAAACGAAAGGTGTTAATGAGTATTTTAAAAGTGAGTAATCCTTAGTTCCATAGGTGGACGCCGTTTCGAGATATCACCATAAAGGTGGACCAGGGGTGACTCTAGAATGCGTTTGTACGATATGGGTATCAAATGAAAGGTGTTAATGAGTATTTTAAAAGGGAGTAATCCTTAGTTCCATAGGTGGACGCCGTTTCGAGATATCGCCATAAAGGTGGACCAGGGGTGACTCTAGAATGCGTTTGTACGATATGGGTATCAAATGAAAGGTGTTAATGAGTATTTTAAAAAGGAGTAATCCTTAGTTCCATAGGTGGACGCCGTTTCGAAATATCGCCATAAAGGTGGACCAGGGGCGACCCTAGAATTTGTTTGTACAATATGGGTATCAAAAGAAAGGTGTTAATGAGTATTTTAAAAGTGAGTAATCCTTAGTTCCATAGGTGGACGCCGTTTCGAGATATCGCCATAAAGGTGGACCAGGGGTGACCTTAGAATTTGTTTGTACAATATGGGCATCGAACGAATGGTGTTAATGAGTATTTTAAAAGGAAGTGGGCCTTAGTTCTATAGGTGGATGCCGTTTCGAAATATCGCCATAAAGGTGGACCAGTGGTGACTTTAGAATGTTTTTGTACGATATGGGTATCAAATTAAAGGTATTAATGAGGGTTTTAAAAGGGAGTGGTGGTTGTTGTATAGGTGGTCGCCTTTTCGAGATATCACCATAAAGGTGGGCCATGGGTGACTCTAGAATGCGTTTGTACGATATGGGTATCAAATGAAAGGTGTTAATGAGTATTTTAAAAGGGAGTAATCCTTAGTTCCATAGGTGGACGCCGTTTCGAAATATCGCCATAAAGGTGGACCAGGGGCGACCCTAGAATTTGTTTGTACAATATGGGTATCAAACGAAAGGTGTTAATGAGTATTTTAAAAGTGAGTAATCCTTAGTTCCATAGGTGGACGCCGTTTCGAGATATCGCCATAAAGGTGGACCAGGGGTGACCTTAGAATTTGTTTGTACAATATGGGCATCAAACGAAAGGTGTTAATGAGTATTTTAAAAGGGCGTGGGGCTTAGTTCTATAGGTGGACGCCTTTTCAAGATATCCCCATAAAGGTGGACCAGGGGTGACTCTAGAATGAGTTTGTACGATATGGGTATCAAATTAAAGGTATTAATGAGAGTTTTAAAAGAGAGTGGTGTGAAGGCGTTTTCCAGATATCGACCAAAATGTGGACCAGAGTGACCCAGAACATCATCTGTTGGATACCGCTAATTTATTTATATATGTAATACCTGCTAAGATTTTAAGGGTTTTTTATTTCGCCATGCAGAACTTTTTCATTTTCTTCTACTTAATATGGTAGGTGTCACAACCATTTTATAAAGTTTTTTCTAAAGTTATATTTCGCGTCAGTAAAACAATCCAATTACCTTACCATGTTTCATCCCTTTTTTCGTATTTGGTATAGAATTATGGCATTTTTTTCATTTTTCGTAATTTTCGATATCGAAAAAGTGGGCGTGGTCATAGTCGGATTTCGTTCATTTTTCATACCAAGATAAAGTGAGTTCAAGTAAGCACGTGAACTAAGTTCATTAAAGATATGTCGATTGTTGCTCAAGTTATCGTGTTAACGGCCATGCGGAAGGACAGGCGGACGACTGTGTATAAAAACTGGGCGTGGAATCAACCGATTTCGCCCATTTTCACAGAAAACAGTTAAAGTCATAAAATCTATGCCCCTACCAAATTTCAAAAGGATTGGTTAATTTTTGTTCGACTTATGGCATTAAAAGTATCCTAGACAAATTAAATGAAAAAGGGCGGAGCCACGCCCATTTTGAAATTTTCTTTTATTTTTGTATTTTGTTGCACCATATCATTACTGGAGTTGAATGTTGACATAATTTACTTATATACTGTAAAGATATTAAATTTTTTGTTAAAATTTTACTTTAAAAAAATTTTTTTTTAAAAGTGGGCGTGCTCCTTCCCCGATTTTGCTAATTTTAATTAAGCGTACATATAGTAATAGGAGTAACGTTCCTGCCAAATTTCATCATGATATATTCAACGGCTGCCAAATTACAACTTGCAAAACTTTTAAATTACCTTCTTTTAAAAGTGGGCGGTCCCTCGCCCATTGTCCGAAATTTTACTAATTTTCTATTCTGCGTCATAAGTTCAACTCATCTACCAAGTTTCGTCGCTTTATCTGTCTTTTGTAATGAATTATCGCACTTTTTCGGTTTTTCGAAATTTTCGATATCGAAAAAGTGGGCGTGGTTATAGTCCGATATCTTTCATTTTAAATAGCGATCTGAGATGAGTGCTCAGGAATCTACGTACCAAATTTCATCAAGATACCTCAAAATTTACTCAAGTTATCGTGTTAACGGACGGACGGACGGACATGGCTCAATCAAATTTTTTTTCGATCCTGATTATTTTGATAAATGGAAGTCTATATTTATCTCGATTCCTTTATATATGTACAACCAACCGTTATCCAATCAAACTTAATATACTCTGTGAGCTCTGCTCAACTGAGTATAACTAGTGTGTGGGGTGAAAATGGCACTTAGATATGCGATTACAATATAACTATGTAATATGCAATATTTACAGATCCAAAGTCAAATTAAATACTAGGGTCCAGCAAGACTTTGATATCGTTATATGATAGCTCGAGTAGATACGACTTTACATTTTTTAAAAACTTGTGCAAATTTCTTATGAGACGTATATTGGCAGGCAGGGCACTGAAAAGCTTACAAGAGACGATTGTGAAAAAGTTACTGTAATGAGTTGTACGATATGCAGGAATGACAACTAGACCGTGGGTGTTTGCCATCAGATTTTAATTATCCGAAGCTAGGCTATGTGAATAACCGCATCGAATGAAAAATATTTTTAATGTCTTATAGTAATACATGTGTCTTATCGGCAGAATTCCAGTTTTGTAAAAAGCTCCATGGAGTGATGAAATCGGTTAACATTGCAGATTTTTCGGATAACTTATTTCTGACTAACTAGAAGGGGCTGAAGCGCATAATACAGAACCTTGAGGGTTGCATTTGTACAAATGTTTCTAAGATCATAAAAGCGTACATCGCAAATAGGGTTTTTAACGCTAAATGTGTGAAGACCAGTTAAGACTTTGAACAAGAGACACACCCAGCAAAGATAAAGAAACGTTCGTAACCACTTATAAATAAATTGGGAGGCCACTTGTATTCAAAGTGTACCCAATATGGTCGCCGAGCCTAAATATTGCAATGGGCTGTCTTCTTATGCCGCCGGGGCATTACCTACATAGTCAGGGGAGAATACTGCTCATAAAGGAGAGAAATGAAATTATGCACAAACGGTTTCTATTGACTACTCAGAAGCCTGGGCATTCCAACTGGCATCATATAGAAGAGCTCACGCCTGCCAGGAACTTTTAGAGTCATCTCCATAAGCACTATGAAGAAATCCGGCTCTTAAAAGTCCAGCTGTACGAAGAAAAGGAGCATGCAAGGCCCTCAGAGGCATCCACAAAAGGGCGTCGGACTGCTATACAAGAGATTTCACGGCGAACCCCGCTATTAAAAACAAACATCCGCAACTCGCATTAAGGAAAGCAACATTCTCAGCAGATGCATGTCAATCTAGCTCAACGTTGATCTAGATACTATAATAGGCTAACTTCTTACCTATCCAGAATCAACCCTGATATACCCAATGTATGTCCTGCTTGTAACGAGTCCCCACATAACACCAACAATATTTTCGATTGCAATGCGGAACCAACGCCTCTTAACCCCTTATGTCTCTGGTCCAACCCTGTTGAAACTGCAAATGTCCTTGGACTCCCTTTAGAGGATATTAGTGACAATTTGTGAATGGTCGCATTTTTTGTATGGGGCGAAGAATTGCCACAACAATAACTGTAACCGGTTGTTCACTTCCAGAGTGTTAATTTTTACACTCGTCTCCGTCGCACATAAAAGTAGAACGCAAGTTGTGCATTGTCACTTCTTCGAAAATAGATTGATCCTCGATCTGTGTACATGACCCTCGTAAAAGATAGAACAGGTCTAAAATGAAAAGATTTGCCGTCATAATGACTTACTAAAAGACAATTCCGAGAGGCAGTGAAATACCTACTAAAACAATCTTGAGCTAATCCCGATATGATTCTATATGATTCTATAAAACATCCCCAAATGATTTAAGAAACAATTTCCTAAAATGATTTTTGGAATTATCTCAATACGAACCTTCAAGGTACCACGAAAACGTACTGAAAACATGCTGTTATTTTTCAAAAATAACCTCGATATGATCCTCATAAAGAGTTTGAAATACCCATGAAATAAATCAAAAACTATTTCACAACTTTATCGAAATTATTCCAAAAGCCGAAACTGGGATAAAATAATTTTGAATTAATCTGAAATTGTTCCTAAATAGTCCCACAATTATCGCTAAAACTATCCTGGAATAGTGTTGACATGACTTAGCACACACTTACGATAAAGATTGGATGCAATTCCTAAAATAATTCTGAAATGATCGCGATGATATTCTTAAAATAGGCTTCAAAATATCTTAAAAATGTGTCGATGGTTGTCCTATAATTATATTGAAATGATCATGAAATAGCGAATTGATTCCTTAAATCTTCCTAAATTATCCCAAACGATCTAATTTTCAGTACAGTTTCTTAGATATCTATCGATATGACCATATACCGAATATCCAACATCTGGACACTCAACCATCACCACTTTCAAATATCCAAACATCTGAACTTCGAAACTTGTTACTGTAACAGGAATTACAATTTGCAGCTCATGGTAGAGTTAAAGCAGCGGTAGCTTATATATAAAAAGAGTACATGAGCGACCGAACTTTGTTCGGTATTCTTCGAGTATCCGCATAATGTACTCCGCTGTATATATCTTCATTATAAATTTTCTTTCTTTTAATTAATTTTCATATATGAATTTCAAACTTATCTAGAAAATTTTACACAAATCCGGTTGATCCATTTACGAGATAGTAGTGGATATACAGATTAATATGTTAGTGGCAACTATACCTATAAATACGTCTATTGGAATGCGGAGTGAAATACTTTTCCTTTGATATCCTTATTGGCATATCTCGTGGAATTTTTTTAATTTAATTTGCGTGACAACCTTCTGAAAATATCCTCAGTGGCAATACCTATGTAGAAAGTCTCAGAATGTGATACACTATCGATGTACCAAATTTCATTCAATATTTAATCGATTCATCGATGTTAGTGGATATACAAAGAGATATAAATAATAAGGTAAGGTGGCAATCCTAATTGTCAACCCTGCTTAAAAATGTCTCTATTGAAATTCGTAGTTAAAGACATTTCGGTTGGATACCCATATTGGCATATCCCATGTATTTTTTTAACTCCAAATAGGTGGCAACCTTGTGAAAACATCCTAAGTGGCAACTCCTAGGTAGAAAGTTTTGGAATGTGATACACTATCCATGTGCCCAATTCCATAGCAAGCAAGTTGATATGTAGGGCAAACTAGTGTTAAGGTGGTTCACAACTAGTCCCCCTAACTACACTATATGCCTGCGTAAACATTACTAACACTCAACAGTACCGCATTCTGCAATATCAGTTATTGTTGTTGTTGCATAGAACGCGGTGTGTCATTGCTGCTGTTGCATGCTGTCAAGTTAAGCAACAGCAAAACTACTGCAAATACCAAAAGATACAACAGTTGCATCACTATATTTATTTTAGCTGCTGAAAGTATAACAGACATCCATTCTAAAAACAACAACAACAAAATAAATTCCTTTTAAAGAATTCTTGCAGTAGCCGTACAATAGTTTTGTAAGTTTTAAGTTCTGAGTTATTTCCGAGTTGTGATTCCAAATGTGAGGATTATGTGTACAGATGTCGCCATAGCTAGGACTGTATTGTTTTTGTAGTATATGTATCTGATCTATAATATTTTAGGTTTTGTTGTAATTTTCTTGTTTTTGTTTTGGGCAGCAGGCAAAAGTTTGTTTTGCTAAACAATTTTAAAATATTTTATGGTTTTGTGGTTGCCTATTTCAAATTTGTGCGGCTTCAGATAGACTTAATTTGTTGTTGCAAATGTAAGATTCGTGTTTGTGGTAAATTTAAATAAAACTAGAATGAATAAGAAATAGTTATATTTGGAAATTTATCTCAAATGTTTCAATTAGAAAGGAAAGTATGTCATGCTTTTTTCCCCTTTTGCAATGTATGTGCATACAGGAGAGCACACACGTTCTACTCTTAACAAAGTTCTCCAAAGCCTGGGCGAAGGCGTCCATCCCATGAATGCCTTGAACGATGTTTGCGAAAAATTTAAAACTGGTATCCGAAACATGGGCTTTCTATGACTGTGTTCAGCTAGGTTGAGAGGGCTTGCAAGGGAATTGCCTACACACATTTTTGTCTATTGTGAATGCCCTTAGTGAGTGCCTGGGGCATATTATCAAGTAACAAAATACTTCCTATTCACGTCCTATGATACAAGGAGCAATAACCTCGAAAGAGATTTAAGATCGACCTTCACTTCTAATTTGCGTCACGGTCCTTTTAATTTTTCCTACAAATTAGTGGTCCCATGTTTCCTGCCGAATTCAAACATCATCTACGAGGCAGATAAGTTTTCACTGCGAAGCTTTTCATGGCAGAAATACACTAGGAAATCACTGCCAGGGGGAGACTCCGCTTGCAAAAAAATTTTTTCTAATTGAAACAATTTTTTCTTAGTTTTTGATGTATGGGATTAAACGCAGCATCTTCGGTGCAGTAGACAAAGCATGCCACCACCACACCACAGCGGCCCCTACTCACTATGAAAGCGCCTATTTTCTTCTCAGAACTTAAGTAGAAACGAAACATCCACCTCCTTTACCTCAACTAGACGTGGCATAAAACATACTTCAGACATTTAAGTAGATTTGCTTGTAGACCTGCGTATTGAAAATATAAGTATAATGCCGTTTATCACCACTTACAGCAGAGGAAACTAGTTGGTATGCATCATCATCGTAGTCTCTGTGAAATAGCCGAGTGTCGAAAGATGCGTCCGCGAGTACACTCATAAGGTTCGTAACAAGTTGTTAGCTCCAACATTGCATTTTTCGAATTTCCAAAGAGTTGTGCGGCGGTCTGGTTGTCAAGAAAGATTAAAACGTTGATCGCTCTTACTAGACTGTCCTCGAGTAATCTAGCTGCTCTGTGTTCAGAACCCCTGGAAGACACTCTAATCTAACTCATTCTTGGTATGCAAGGTGAATGCGGAATTATTCGATGTGAATTATTATACTTAATTATAATAAGGCTCTCTCGCATTCAGGCGAAATGCGTCCAATTTGACCCAAACCAAAATTTAACTCGGCAAAACTTCGCGCTTCGCCAATTTCGCTTTCATCAACATCAAACGCTGTTGGCTTCAGTGGCGTAGTGAGGTTTTCTTACGCCCGGGCCAAAATATATTTTTGGCGGATCTCTAGCCGATCCTCCGACCATTTTGCGGTGCCTTCTTGTACATTTTACTATATCAATATCCCATTGTTCACAAAGATACTTCGCTGTTTCTATTGCTTCTTCACAGAGAGTGTCTCGAATTTCAGATAGTTCAGTCGCTAATAATTTAAGATGATGATACGTTTCTCTAAAATTTATCCCCGGATCTTGTAATCTGAGCTGCACACGATGAATCCTCCTTAACATTTCATACCAGAAATGAACTCGTTTTATGAAACTAAAATTTAGTATATATTGCAACAGAATTGTAGCTTCGCTTCTGGTGCCATTTCTGGTCCTAATGTCCTCTGCTAATTATTCTAAGTGTGCTACTACATTTTCTAGCCCATTGATTATAACGCTAACCGCTTGTATTATGACGCTCTCTCGTGTTTCAGATTCACGTTTGACAGTTTGCGTTAAATGATTTTTTAATAATTCCCATGGTAACGTTGAACGTGAGAAAACAGATATATGCTTTCAATTATTCCACAACCTATATATGCATGCATTTTTTAGTATAGATCATTTTTTCCAGAAATCAATATTTTCCAGAAATCTGTTATAATAAAAATACAAATTATCCAAGAAGTTCGGCTTTGCGGAAAATTTGGCTCCCCCTGTGAGTAGCGCCCAGAGCAAGATGTTCCCTTTCCTCCCTCCTCCACCCTCACTACGCCACTGGTTGGCGGCTTATTGTCTTGCTGACGATGTCAGCTTGTATGGCAACACGACTGCTTAAATCTCAAATTGTGGTTCTCCTCGTCTTCAGCAACCATTTGCTTACCTGAGCATCATTTGATTTTGCCATAAGCTAAGTGGCCACGTTTGTGTGGCATAATTTTCATAAGCTAATCACTATACATTATGAGAATATAAGGCAAGGCGAAACAATACATAAAAGGTCGCTAAAACGAAAAGTTAAAATACTAAGTTCAAAAATAAACATAACGTTAAGTAAACGAAACGAAATGCTTAGAAGTGCGCCTGTTTCTTTCGAGGCTGAGGGCGAGTAAGTAGAATGGGACAGACACGTGCTTGAATCTACATAATTTGCACTAATTATAAGGGTAATATGGGCACAGAAATGAATACAAATTAAGTGAGCGTTCAACTAAACGTTTAACGCTATAATTATTATACTTAATTACTAATTGTGCATATAAAAATGCCCTATGCCTTCTCCGAGCAGCAGCTTCAAATTGAAAGAATTTTCAATGAGAAGCTTTTCAGTGCAGAAATACACTCGGAGTGTTTGCCAAACCATTGTCGAGGGCTGCTGAGTAAAACCTGGCCAACATTTTTTATGTTGCTTTTTCGGGGACTTAAACTCAGGACCTTCGATATGGTAGGCGGAACAGGCTTCCACCACACCACCGCGGCCACCAATCGAAACGCATACATCGGTCAAATAATAGAAAATTTTTGTAATTTGTGAAGGAGCTGTAACTCATAGAATTGAGTCAAATAATAAGAAAGATTAATTTTATTAATAAATTGACCTGCAAAGATAAGGCACAGAAGTAACTGTTCGCTTCGCAAACCAGAAGCTCCCTGATTCTAACCTCTCTTGCTGCCTATTGAGCATAAAACTACGTAATTTCTAAGAGTTGGCGCCCTAATCCCGCCATCACATACTTCCTACATCTAGCACATGACGCCCTCCATTTTCAGTGATAAGAGAAATTCCGTCTGTCTACTGTTGTAATTCTAGCACTTCATCTTTAACATTTGCCGGAATTACGATTGATTCTACACCTTTTTCCTTTGTTGATCATATGCAACTCTAGTTTCCTTATTATCTCACTAAATCTGGTTATTATATCACTAAATCATTTCCGATGACACCTATGCTAACTGACCAGGAACCAAAACACTCTATCATTTTTTGTATTTGTACGTCCATTTGCAATTGCCGCCCGGCTACCGATGTAAAAGCTGACGAGTCTGGTACCAATGGGCGGAAGTTGGGTGTTCAAGTCAACCAGCCTTGGTGAGTCGATCCATTTCTAGGTATATGGCACCCGGTTGCTCAGCAATTTAACAGCGAGTTCCGAGCATGTCTCTGTATCAGATTATTCTTATCTTAATATCCGATTAAATTAATAATCAGTTTAATATATATGTGTGTTAATCACAATTTGTAACCTTTTCTGACCATCCGTTGCAACAATGTATAATACATTGTTGACAACAAACTGCATTTGCTTCGATATTGTTTCTACTAAACAACTACGCCCAACGCTATGCAACCTCTCATGTCAATACACCTATGTATCTTGTGCAAATCCCCTGCTTCTTTACAAAGCGATAAGATATAAGATACACCTTCATTACGCCCCATTTTTACTGCAATTTTCGCTTCAATTTTCATTCCAATTTTCACTCCGATTTACAACCGCAATCAAGGGCTGTGGACAACCTTTCCATATCAATGACCTGTTTAGCAACGTGTTTTTGCTTCAACAATATCTTCACAAGACCAACATCCTCAGTCGAATTACTTAAGCATCCTCCGTCAATTTCCGCCACAATTATGGATGTGGGCAACCGTTTTACGAAAACATCCTTTCAAGCATCCTTTCTTAACGAAGACTAAGGAAGTTTTTAATATCTCAAAAGAGCAAATGAGCACTGACCCACTCGTACAATTATCGATAGATTTTAGCTGACGATAGGCATCCGTCTCTGCATTTTAGCACCGTTTTCAGCGATTATCATAATTATGGGACGTTGCCAACCTTTTCATCCGCCCTTAGTGTCACTTTTCAATGATTGAGGCTTTCTCTGACAAGCAAGACAGCGAACTTTCCTGGAGGCAAGTAGTCCCAGGGAAAAGCTTGATTGTCAACCAAAGAGTCTCGTATGTCAGACTTCTATGAGTGAACCTTTTGAGCTGAAACCACAGCCGCAGCCGAATCCTCAAGACAGGAGACACTACCTGAATGCAAGCATCACGCTTTGCATTGTATTAGATCACAACTGGCTTCTCCTTCTCCCTGCAGGTGTAGTTTTTACGACCGTGATGGGGTCGCGCATGTGCGAGTAAAGACAAATTACATATCGATTGGTTAGACACTATTTTGGCGGCCTCTTACAACCGGTATACATACATACCGCGGGGATATTTTACGACCCCTTGCTCGCAGGAGGAGCACAGGCGGAGAGTAAGAGCAAGGCAGAGAAGAAAGCAAAAGCAAGTGGTGTTCTCTCTTAAGACATATTTAATATGGGTAATTTGCTCTTTTTAAGTTGATTCCTAAAAAAACAATATCAAGTTTATTTCTTGTGTGTGCGTATGAGCAACCAACCGGCATTTTTCAAAAGCTCACTTACGGTTGATATGCGCCTTAGCAACCCGCTACTGTTGGCAGCCAAAATTTCAAAATAGTAAAAGACTTCATTTATTTGGGAACCAGCATCAACACTATCAACAACATCAGCTCTGAAATCCAGCGAAAAATCACTCTTGCCAATAAATGCTATTTTGGACTAGATAGGGAATTGAAAAGTAAAGTCCTCTCTCGGCAAACGAGAATCATACGCTACAAGTCACTTAGCGTTCCCGTCCTGCTATACCGTGCAGAAGCACGGACCATGAAAACATCAGACGAAACAGCTCTGGGAGTGTTCGAGAGAAAAGTTCTTCGAAAGATTTATGGACCTGCACGCGTTGGCGGTGGCGAGTACCGAAGAAGATTGAACGATGAGCTGTATGAGCTATACCCAGACATCAAGATAGTCCAGCGAATTAAAACGTAGCGGCGGCACCGGCTAGGCCATGTTATGCGAATGAAAGATGACACTCCGGACAAAAAAGCGTTTCTATCGGAACCCACCTGTGGACGCAGAGGTAGAGGGCAGCCCCCACTCCGTTGGAAGGACCAGGTGGAAAACGATTTAAATTCCCTTGGTGTCACCAATTGGTGCTGGTTGGCAGAGAGAAGGAGCGACTGGCGCGCCTTGTTGGACGGCCAAAAACCGTTTAAACGGTTAAGCGCCAATTAAGTAAGTAAGTAACTTACGAGTTGATAATTTAAGAAACTTAACCCTTTCAGGTCTATGGGAAATATATTTCCCATGAATAAATAAGGGAATTTTTATAATTTCTTATATGGTAAATCTGTTCAAATGAGTGTGTTTAAATATAAAAAGGGGAGTCCCCGTAATTAAGTTAAGCAGACTCTGACAGTATTTTCAAATATTCTATATTAAAAGTGTAAGTAAAGTCGGCAAACTTTCGAGGAGTGAAGTGTTTTCATATTTATTTAACTTATTTATATTTTCGTGTTTCAAATTGTTTTTAAAAGCTGTTAATTATTGAATGGTAAGTATGAAACTCAACAATGATCAATTTTATGTAATTAAATGGGAAAAAGTACCTAAAAATAAAGAATTATTATAAGGGAAACATGTTTATTGTTTTATGATGCGATTTTCTCATTTATTCATGTATTTCGAATTCACTACAGAATGGCTGGAAAAAGATGCAGGGAATTTCATTTGAAAGAAGATGAGATTTTAAAATTACTCATGCTGACAATAGTGATGCAGAAGATGAACTACAACTAGACGAAGAAGATCAAGAATATCTTGCTCAGGATATGGAAAATGGTGCCAAAAACATTGCCGTTCGACAAACATATGTCCAGGGGGAAATCCATTGGGAAGGTTTTTAGGGCATATTTGGCCAAATGGATGGACGCAAAATCCGTTCATATATTGGCCAATTTCATTTCACCCATCGAAATAGGCTTCGTAAAAAGGTGAAACGCTGGGTCGGCCGAAAAATAAATATTACGTGCCCAGAGATGATAATTAAGTATAATAAATATATGGGTGGCGTTGACCTAATGGACCAGCAAAAAGTCTGCTATGAAGTTGATCGCAAAACAAAGATAAAATACTACCTACGCCTTTTTTCGATATAATGGATATTGCTATGAGCAAATCATATTTGGTGTACAAAAAGTTACAAGAGAAGAAACTTATAGAGGGACCGGTTTTGAGAAGTCTAGAATTTCGTCAAAATATTGCTCGAAGTCTTATAAATGAATTTTCATGTATGCAAAGAGCCAGGTCGTCCGTAGTGAATTACCCGTAGAGTCAAGTCAGTGTGAAGCCGAGTTTACCAATGCACAATATGCAAAAAGTAAATAACATGAAGAGGTGTGTAAATTCCGCTAAGAAGCGGATTGAAAATAGGACGCATAACATATGTGTAATGAGCAATGTTCACCTCTGCTATACTAACAAAAGAAACTGCTCTTCAGATTTCCATAAATGATTTATTTTCCAAAATCTATATATTTTCACGACAAATTTTTAAAGTTTGCATTATTAGAAAACCAGTGTTCCCTGTTGTTGCGAAATTCCCATTGAGGTCCATAGGGAAATATTTTTCCCATAAAATTACAAAAAAACCGTGAAATGAATTTAAAAGTCGAGTTGTTTTTTATGCATTTTGCTTCCAAATGAACTAAATAAAACAGTCGTACAACAAAATTTACTTGTAGTTTTCTTACGGTCCTGAAAGTCTTAAAATTAGTTCATATTTAGCAGATGGCGATCTACACTAGAAGGGAAAGGATATTTCAGAATAGTTATGTTAAATTCATTATACAAACTGCGCGTAAATTTGGTCAATTGGAAATTTTCATATTTAGATAAACAAATTACATGCAGCGTTTAAGACAAATTTGCTACAAAATCAATGAAGCGTCAATTTTGTTGTTGCGAAGTAACGTTTGTTAGTGAAGTTTTTGCTATTTATATGTATGTTCAATTGTTGCTATTGGCCACTGCCAAATCAACTCAAATGAAAATATGTTGATAATAAATTTTATATATTAAATAGATTATCACACTTTGGTATAGAAATTTGAAATAAACATTGAACTTTTGTATATTACATACATGCAGAGTGGCTAGTCAGGCTATGGCATATATTGATAACATACAGAAGTTAACTCTATTCAATTTGTTTTGTAATAAATTTAATATTCTCATAATATTTCGACATTGTTTCGCGCTGATATTAAGCTTTAACAGTGTACTGAGATCAGAGCTCACCAAAATTTCATGCTAACTTTAAACTGTTTTGATAACAACTGGCTGGAAAATCTTGCTGTTCAAGAGTTAGTTATTATATTAGGCTAGTAAGTAGACTAGTTTTTCCGAAGTAATACTGCAAGGAAAACTTCGCGCTTTAGATAAAAGGTGTCTACTGAACGCAAGATATGATATGTATGTTGCGGTTACCCAATCCAGAACACGATTGAATTGCTAAGGCAGGGTTCGGTTGTGCTGGCCCTATTGTTTTTGGGGTCAGCGCTAGGACTTTTAGAAATATTCGAATATATCGATTAATCGAGTATTCGATTTTAGAGTATTATGCGTTTGTAAATCGACTTTGGCTATATTTATTTAGATTATTCGAATACTCGCAACTCAACGCTTATTCGATTTTTAAAATTGGACTTCAGTTTTGAATGAAGTGTTTATAAAAAAAAATACGTATACGCCATTTATGTACCAAATGTTTGTTATTTGTTGAATTTTTGTTAATTTGATGGATAAGTAGATATTGAAATCTTAGAGTGGTATATCTCAAAAATGGTGTCCCAAAGGAAAATTCTACGAACTTTCGGATTCCGGTAAGAAAAACCTAAGTAAACGAAACTTTCGGGTAAAATTAATATTTTCGTAAGAAAGTCTAAAAATGGTCAAAACCGATTTTTTTACAATTCTTGAAGCCCTTTTTCATTTCATTCATTGATAAGCACATTAGTACATTGAGACCCATTATCATCTGTATTTAATTAGCGAGATTTGTTCATATTGCTTTATGAAATAGTTTTTGTTATTGATATTACAAAATTTACAAACGGCGTTGGTTACTAGGACATGTTTCAGAATTTCACTTTTTCATCAGCTAGTTTTTCGGGAGCTGAGTATTGAACTCGAAATATCCAACATTCATACCTTATAGTAGTATAAAGCAGATGCCTTTATCCATTTAGCCATATAAATGCCCAGCTGCTCGCCTTGCAATTGGCCTCTGAGTATTGCCTTTTTGCTGCTATTCCTTTAAACACCATTAGGTAGTATATGCCTATATGCTTTTAATCCCAATTGTGTTGAATACTTATAGGCGCGCTATCGAAAGCTTAGTAATACTGGGTTTATAGCAGCGCTATAATAAGCAGTACTTCCACTGTTTACTATTGTGACAAATATTAGCAACACTAAAGCATATTATGATCTCGAAGCCGATACCAAGCAGTCACTTGTATCTACATAAACAAATCAATCATTAAGCTGGAGACATTGGTGCTTTATCGGTAACCGTATCGGTAACCTTTTAACAGCTGATTCGACCAACCTTATGAGAATCAATGCAATCGATTATTGGTGCCGCTAAGGTCGTAACCGTATCGTAGCCAACCAATTGGGTTTTGGTTTACCGTCGTAACGATAAACAGCTGATTACGTTAGGGATGCGGATACAGCAATACGACATACGGCACCAATGACTCCGGCTTTATGTCTACACATATGTACATACAAGAAGCGGAGAGATATGCACAAACACATGCATATATCTGAGATACTCACAAATGTATGCAATCATCGTTGGAAGTATCACTCACATATACACGCGCATAAGGCTATGCGAGAAGCTATAAACGTGCATCTGTAGTTTATAGCTGGTAAACAAGTAGTAAATTCTAGGAGAAGATACGCCTAGAAATATGCGAACGATACAGCAGAGAAAGGAGCAAAAGCTGAGTAAGAAGAATCAGTTTGTTTTGAACACGCTATCAGCGACGAAGTGAAGTTTTATTGTGAAGTACTTTCAAAGAAGTCTAATAAAGAACATTTTGTAATACAGGATATTGGGGTGTTTTATCCAACAGTTTAGCGATACGAACGTAATCAGAAGTTTGCAAATAAGCGGTGTTCCCTGAAATTCGTTACAATTGGTGTCAGAAGAGGAATTTTTGAATAAATTCCAGAGGACAAGTAGGACATGGCAAAGTTAAGTGAATTAAGCATCCAGCAACTGAAAAAGGAGTTGGAGAACCGTGGATTGAATACAACCGGCAATAATATCGAATTTCAAGCACGGCTACGAGACGCTATGGAGAGGGAAGGAATTAATGTGGACGATGAAGTCTTTCATCCTGATGGAGACGAGATAACAACAAAAATTGAAGAGAAAAACGAAAACATCGTAAGCAGATACCAGCACAGACTTGAACATGATATTGGCTGCAATATCTGCACAAACATCGACAGTGGCATCTCAAATGGAATCCCAGAAGACATGTATGGCATACCAAATGGAATCCCAAGAGACACGCATGACATCCAAGATTGAAGCTTAAATGGCATCCCAACTGGAATCGTAGGAGGAAGTTTTAGCATCTCAACTGGAAGAGCAGAAGGCATATATGACATCCCAACTGGAATCGCGGCAGACACGTATAACCACCAATTTGGAAGCACAGTAGGAACGCTTATCATTGTAGGTGGCACAAATGTCTTCGCAGTTAGAAGCGCAGGATGCAGAAATCGCAAATTTTCAGGCAGAAGTCGATGAGTTGAAACGTCGTATGGAGCAGTTACAACTAAATCGCCCAGCTGTTCCAGCGAGTAATCCAAAGGTAAAAATACCATCTTTTGACGGCTCTGTTCCTTTCCAGGTATTCAAGCTTCAATTTGAGAAGACGTCAGCAGTGAGCAAGTGGAATACGGGAGATAAATTTGCTGCACTGTTTATGGCATTAAAGTGCCAGCAGCCGAAATCCTACAGACGATTCGCGAAGGACAGCGGAGCAACTATGAAGCATTGATGGCCGCTGTCGAGAGACGTTTTGGAAGCGAGCATAGAAAACAGATATTCCAAATTGAGTTGCAAAACCGTCACCAAAGAGCGAATGAGACTTTGCCTCGGATGTTGAAAGGTTGGCACATTTGGCAAATGCGAACGCACCCGTGGAGTACACCGAGAGGGTAAAAATTCAGAGTTTTTTAAATGGCATACGGGACGCCGAAACAAAGCGAGCTACATACGCAAACCCAAAGCCAATATTCGCAGAAATGGTGTCACAAGCTCTGATTCAGGAAACAGCGTCGCTTCTGTGTAAGCCAGTTTCGAAGCACGCCGTGTGGAAGTGGAAAGGCCAGACAGGGTGATCACAATTTTGAAGATGCTGAAGGGATCACAACATAAATATTACGGAGTTATGAAGTGTTTCAAGTGCGGTAACCCAGGTCACATTGCACGTCACTGCAGCACCGGTCCTGGTAGTTCCAACTTGGCTGGTCGTAAACGCAAAGCTGGAGGAGATAAGCAAGAGCGAGTTAAATGTAAAGATCGAGAACTTGCCCCAGCTATTGAATGTCCTGTGATATCTATCTCGCAAATTGAAAGAAAATCGAGCAGTCTTAACATGAGAGGAAATATGGATGGCAAGGAGCGTTTACTGACTGTAGATTTGGGCGCATCTTATTCCTTAATCCGATCCAATTTGGTCAACAGGAGAGTAAAGCCATTACCTGGAGTAAGGTTGCGTACGGTCACTGGGGAGTATAACCAAGTCCAAGGAGAAGTGGCATTTGAGGTCTCAATTGGAAAGGTCACGATTCTACAAAAATTTGTTGTGGCAGAGACTGTGCATGAAGTCATATTGGGAGTGGACTTCTTAGTTGACCATGACATAAGAATCGACATGCAAAGAAGGATCATGCGCTATAAGAACGAGGATATACCACTTAACTTCAGTTTGGAGAACGCGTTCAGCAGTAAGCGAGTATTCGTGGAGGAGATTCAACAGATACCACAAAAGTCAAAGAAAGTAAATCGGGCAAAGGTTGATGGAATGAATGCGCCAAACAAATCAAAACCAAGGTACCCGCGAGAAAAATACTGGCACAGACAAACCCTAACAAATGCACTAAAACAGACGACAGAAGTTTCCACAAAGAATGCAAAGGTGGTTTCAACCCATGGCGCAATACTCTTGTGAAACATCGGAATGATACTGATTATGCGAAGCCAATCCGCCAAGCGCAAGCTCTACGAAGTAGTTCATTGGCCAAACAAAATAGTCTGGAGGAAAGAATCAGGGTACTGAGTACTAGGATGAAACACAGGTACGACAAGTACAATAATTCGGAAAGTTTCCGGGAGGGAGAGTTGGTACTATTATACAACCATCACCGGCGGAAAGGTGTTCCATTCGAATTTTGGTACAGTTAGGAAGGCCTGTACAAAGTTGTGAAGATGATCAATGATACAATCTACCGCATAGAAACCATTGGGAAAACACGAAAAAAAAGGATGGTTCATTTAGAGCTGCTAGCGGCGTTTAGATCAGGAAACTTGTCTGGTCGGGATCAGACTTAGGTGGAGGGCAGTGTGATGAATATTAGCAACAGTAAGGCATACTATCATCTCTAAGCCGATACTAAGTAGTTACTTGTATCTACATAAACAAATCAATCATTATGTCTACACATATGTACATACAAGAGACACTCACAAAAGTATGCAATCATCGGTGGAAGTATCACTCACATATATACGCGCATATGGCTATGCGAGAAGCTATAAACGTGCATCTGTAGTTTATAGCTGGTGAGTTTATAGATGGTAAACAAGTAGTAAATTCTAGAAGAAGGAATGCCTAGAAGTATGCAAACTACTCAACAGAGAGTATAAAGGGATCAAAAGCTGAGTAAGCAGAATCATTTTGTTTTGAACACGCTATAACTTGCGCAGTGAAGTTTAATTGTGAAGTAATTCAAAGCAGTCTAATAAAGACCAGTTTATAATACAGAATATTGGGGTGTTTTATTCAACAGTTTAGTGATACGACCGTAAGCAGAAGTTTGCAAATAAGCGGAGTTCCCTGAAATTCGTTACACTATTATATCAATATTAATATCTGTATACAATTAGCGAGACATGCTCATATTCCTGTCGTTTGACAAAGTAGCTGCTCTATTATATGGGGTGTATATGACCCTGAAAGTACTATGAAATAGTCTCCAAGATCAACAGGAAATAAGCGCAAATAGTTTCCGAAATGACCACGAAATAAACCCGAAATATTTTTTAAAACCATCCCTAAATCATGCTGTAAGGGCTCCGAATCAGTTCACAACCATCCCGAAATTATGAAAAAAATGAACTTGGAAGGACCCCAAAATGGTCTTCAAGATCATTATGTAATATTCTCCAACACCATCCCGAAACTGCTCCATAGTGATCTCTAAACGACCTCCGGAGAATCCCGAAATATTTCCCAGATCATTGGCAATTGATCAAAAATTTGCCTCGAAAATACCCCGCAAGAGCCACGAACTTTCCCGATATAACTTAGAAATAGTCTCGGAAACCATCCTGGCACTACCCCAAAGTGATCCCTAAATAACATCGGGAGAACCACGAAAGAGTTAGCAATATCATCAGAAAAAGACCACAAATCTACCTCTAAATAACCCTAGAAGAACCACAAAAGGGTCCCCGGATGATCCCGACAGTCTCTATGCCATCCCGATATGGATCCCTGAGATATCGCGAAATGACGACAAAATAGTACTAACTCCGAGCGGTAGATTTATTTTCGTTGAGGAGACTTTCACTCAAGAAATACACTTTGGATTCATGCGAAATTTTAAGTGGCTACGGTTTTCTCTTTTAAAAACAAGGAATTTACGTCAAGTACTCGTGAAGCTCGATGTGTACCTCTAGAAAACTAGTGTTGAAATTTAACGGTATCTGTTTTATAAGTCGTCGATAACAAATTGGTTACGATCCGACAACGAATCAACAGCATTTGGATAGCCAATCGAAAACTTTTTAACAACATATCGATATTGTAACGAATTTATGGAAACTCCTTATTTTACACCTCCCTTATCTTACATCTTCTACTAGCGTTCGTGTCGCTAAATTGTTGAATAAATAACTCCAATATGCAATAGTGCAAAGTGGTCTTTATTAGAATACTTTGAAAATACTCCACAACAACACTTATACTTCGCAACTGATATCAAACTGTTTGCTTATGCCACAGCTGGTGCTGCTTTTATACTCTTCCGTTTTTCTAAGCGTTTCTCCTTCTAGAATTTACTATTCATGCATGTGTATGTGTGAGAACTACTTTGCTGATGTTTGCATACGTTTATGAGTATCTCTCCGCTGCTGTATGTACATATGTGTAGACATAATGATTGATTTGTTTATGTAGATACAAGTGACTGCTTAGTATCGGCTTAGAGATGATAGTATCCCTTAATGTTGCTAATATTCGTCACAATATTTTCCCGTATAAAACCGAATACTTTTCCACAAAAATTTGTTAACTTTTCAATGACAAATAATAATACGCCACTATCAAATCGAAAACTTTTTGAAACAAGTCGACATTGTCGTTAAATTGCCCTTTTCCTTCCTCCTCTTCTTATGTCATTTTATTAACAATTTCTTGTCTGACCTCGCTCATATGAAGTCAACCCCGTAAAATATTTCCACATTACGCTTCAGTATAGTGGCCCAGATAAGGATAGCTCGCTTGGACAACACGAAGGTCCGTAGTGATACCACATACACCAAAAACATCGGTGACTTAGATCTAGTTACTTAGAGAATATTTGGGTAGCAAGGAGAAAGCTCCGAACGATACCCATCTAAACTTTGGATAAATCCTCGGGAGATCCAAGTGAGTCGCGACCGAAGTACCTTCGCCTTGTTCTGGCAAAAGTTGGGCAATCAAGTATAAAGTGATTTGGTGGTTCCACCTCATCATCGTCCATACAGCTGCAGCAGGATGGAGTTTCCAGTGTATTGAGACGTACCGCATGGATACCCATGGGATAGCGGCCTGTCAAAACCCCAATGACCATTGATTGATGAGCCTTAGTGTACCCAATTATTTCAGCAGACCTCCTGCTATCCACTTTCGGCCAGAAATATCTTGCTACCCTGCAAGACGTGGTGTCCGCCCAACGTTTGCTGAGCTGACTCGAGGGCCAGCTATGGAGGAGCAATCCACAGGTGGCCAGCGGAATCCCGAAATCCGGTTCATTTGTACCGATGCGGGCTAAAAGATCCGTTTGACAGTTACCCGGGATATCACTATGGTCCGGGACCCAGATAATCTTAATTGTAAAAAAATTCGATGCAATCGCAAGCGTGGTCAGGCACTCCCAGACCACCCTCGGTCGCACTATAGTTGAGCTCAAGGCCTTGATGGCCACTTGGCTATCAGAGTAGATGTTAAATTCCGTAACCGTAGTAGCACTGGATAGTATTTCATCCACCGCATCCTTAATCGCAGCAATTTCCGCTTGGAATACACTGCAGTGATCAGCCAATTTAAACTTGCGGCTTACATTTATGTCTTGACAAATATAGCAGAATCGGTTTGACCACCATCTCATAAAGGCAATGTACTACTCCTGGCGAGAGTCCCCATCCCTTCTCGATAGCCCCTCAGCAGCAGTGCAAGGCAACCGCAGCCTTCCTGGCCCTGTCTTCAATATTGGCTCTCCAGGACAGTTTCATGACCAATGGGAGTTCTGAAATCTGGCATCTTATATCTCCTTGTAAAAAGAACCAATTCCGTTTTCCCCGGGTTGACCGCCAGTCCATATGATTCCGCCCTCCTAGCCACAGTATCCCGGTAGCCCTGCAGAACATCGCGCAGGATGCCCAGAAATTTGCCTCTGAACAGGATAGCGAGTTCATATGCATAGGCAACCACCCGAAAACCATTGGCTTTCAGCTCCACCAGAAGCTCGTTGACTACCACAACCCAGAGCAGAGGAGATAGGATACCCCCTGCGGGGTGCCCCTGCCCACCTTCCTCTTAATTGTGGCCCTTCCCAACTCCGCTGCGACAATTCTGCTCATAGAAGTTTGCTAACAAATTCAACCAGAGCTGCCTCGACTCCTAAACCCACCAGAGCTCTTTCGGTTGCCCCCGGTAAGACATTGTTAAAACTCCTCGATGTTTAGGAAAGCACACAGAGCAAACTTTTGTGTTCTAGGGACCCCTCTATTTGCTTTACAATCGAATGGAGAGCCGTTTCCGTCGATGTGCCCTTGCAGTACGCATGCTGTGAAGCCGACAGTAACACCCTAGGTATCCTTTCCCGTAGGTACAGTTCAATCAAATACTCGAACGTTTTCAGAAGAAACGACGAGAGACTGATTGGCGTGAAATCCTTAGGTGATACATGAGAGTTTCTGCCGGCCTTCGGAATGAAGATAACCCTAACCGTGTGCCAAGACTTCGGGATATAGTTAAGATCGAGGCAGTTAGTGTAAATGATGGCCAACCAGTGGCAGGAAATCCCTAAAGACTTTTGAAGTTGCGCAGGAATGATTCGATCCGGTCCGGAGACTTATAGGGCTTGAATAATCCTATAGCCCAGGTTATTTGACTTTCTCGTAGTGGAATGGCAGGCACTTCTGCATGGCCAACGACCGTCGACCATGCAGGCGAAAATCCCTGCGCAACTGAGACATCGGTCCAGTAAAAGCTTTAGGGACTCCTCGCTGCTCATCGGCCAGTCCCCACCATAATTTCTCAGATACTCCAAAGGAGCGGGATTCCTAGAGAATATTTTTCTAAGCCTCGCGGATTCATTGCAGCCTTCTACGTTTTCGCAGGGGCTTGCCATGCATCTCGCTTGGCTATCCTTATTTCATATTGTTAAATCCCCAGGCTCACCTTATAGGGCTCCCAGTCCGAGGGTAATTTACTATTCCTGGCTCTGTTGAAGAGCCGCCGACTAGACGCTCTTAGATCGTCAAGAGAATCCGACCACCAGGGCGGCTTGCCCTTGCCCCTCTAAGTTTTCAATGAGCAGGACAGTTAAAAGACGCTATTGCTTGCCTAGGTGAAGGTTTCCACCAGAACGTCTATCTCAGATTCGGACAGGTTCGAACTAATGGTAGGCGCCGCAGGCAATATCTCCCCCAGCTTTCTAGAATACAATACAAGTCCCAGGTTGTACTTTTAGGGTTCCTAAGAGATATTTTACCGGGACGTTCTTCGTTCACCGGGAACTGAATATATCGGTGATCAGAGAAGGAGTGCTCTTTGAGAACCCCCAGCCAGATATCCGACCTTCCAGATCTCTACTAACTATGGTGAGGCCCAGGACCTCCTCCCTTACCGCAGTAATAAAAGTCGGGTCATTCCCCCTATTACATATAGAAAGCCCTTCGTCTACAATAAAGGTAAATAAAGACTTACCTCTAGTGTTGGTATCCGAATGGAGTAGTATTCGATGCTATGATGGGCATTAGCATTGTCACCGATGATCACGCCAACACCTCACCGAATTGCTTCAGTGGTGATTTCGCCCAGTATCGCAGGTGATGATTCCGCTACGTCCCCGTGGGGCATGTACGCTGAGACCACCCACATTTCATTACATCCTTGCTCGAGGCAGACCGTGGTTACGCCAGCATTGCTTTAATCTCTTTTTTAACAAGCACACAGGATCTAGGCCTACCTGCCTCCCCATACACCGAGGTAATGAATTTTCTAGCCCTTAGTCCAGAAATCTTACTGCCGTTACTACTCAGCCACGGCTCCTGGGCAAAGATTATATCCACTCCGCCTTTTTCAAGGCAGAGCACCAAATTTGCGGAAACCACCTTGGAGTGCTGAAGATTGATTTGACGGATTTCCATAAAAACCGCTTTTCTTCCGCACCCCATCCTTGGCGGATTCGTGTTAGTCCTGTCCATTCTAAAAATTACCCCTCAAGGCCGCTATCCGGAGCCGATTCTGTGGTCGCCCTTTAACGGTCTCGTGGTTATCTATGCTACGCAGGGAGGCCACGCGAGGGTTGACGCATTACCTTATGAGTAATGTGTTCAGAGCCAGACCGTACGCGAAGCGGAAACATTTTCAACCGCACCTACACCACCAACTTAACGGCGACGGAGCCGGAACGTACCTTGAGGCCCGCCACGGTTTTAACGGGACGTGTGCAGGTGCAGCATTAGTCTACTAGCCATTTCAGTAGGGTTTCACCCCGACCTACTAAAGTGGCAGAATACCGCACCTACCAGCCCAAAGTCATCGAGTCAAAATTCAATGTCAATAATCAAAAGCCCTAAACAATCCAGTTCGTCACCGTTGTGTACCGATCTTGACTCTTGAGGAGTCCTCCGTCCCCTGAGCTCTTCACAATGACTCAGGGGTGCGGGTTTTATCGAGTTGTCCTCTCTAGATCCGCCATTTTCAGTAGAAGCAGGGGTACCTCGTGCAGGACGTGATAACTAATCACGCGTGACATTTGTCACTATGGCCGCTCTAAGACTGATAACAGCCCCTTATCCAGAGCCTGGAACCACGTATGATATCCAAGCCAGGTATCTTAGCCCCCACGCCTACACTTACATTCTGTACTCCCCATACAGCATACCAATATCAAACAGAAAAGCTTCTTCGCAACCCGGTAGTCATGTTGAAAAAATTGAAGAGGTTGGTCCTGTTTCCTCTATCTTGTTGGATGCAGAAAACGTTAATAATTATTAAATAAGCGAGGGTTCATAATGTAGGATTAAACTTGAATTAAGGGAGATATTTAGTACTTACTATCTGATGAAAGAGAAATAGAGATAGGCGCTGGAAGTTAAAGTCAGTGCAGTGCAGAGAGAGAAAACTAAAATAGAGTAAAAGAACTAATAAAAAATAAAGGAAGGGAAAGTAATGGAAAGGAAATATAGCTTTTATTTTTGCTGTTAGGAAAGAATGCAAAGGGAGGCAAAAGGGAGGAAAGGAAAGATAAAATATCAGAACCGACGAGAAACTGAAGTCGTTACCGAAAGCGAACGGAGTGTTACCAATTTCTTATGGAAGTGGCAACGGTTTCCTATCGATGAGTTAAGGGTTTGTTATCATTGGTTTGGTAAAGTTAATCTATGTTGTGGATTCACTTCAATATCAAAGTAAGCTCTGGTTTATTTAAAAATATTAGGAGTTTTAATTTAACTCCACGCTGAAAAAATAACTTGCCCTTCTGCAAGGGGGGCTTAGCTTTCTAAATTTATACCTGTATAATTGCACATCGTACCTCACTAGTGGGCGGTACCCACGCTATGTTTTTAAAAAATAATAGCTATAACTCAAGTAAACTTAAATAGGATCAGACAAAAGTTATTTTGTGCAAAATTGTTGCCAACATAAAAGCCCTGAAGTGAAATTTAACTTGCTTGAATTATAAGGGGAGAAGTTTTTACATTTTTTGCTTGCTTTAACACCAACATCTTAAATTCCCTAGAACTAGTACAGTACCAGTGTGTAGGTGTCTGTGTCTGTCGTTTTGTGGCATTTACAGCATGTCGTGTTCTCCCTGGAGGCATGTCAGTGTTAATACTATCTTTGACATGGTTATTTGAGCAAGATTTGGGAATTCTGCTTTTGTTGCTAGTGTTGGTTTTACATTATTTACAAAAGCAAGGAAAAGAAACAATGATACACAAAGTAAGGCCAATGAAGCAGCAAAGGCATTTAGTGAAAATAAAATAAAGGCATTTATTGAAAAAAAAAACCTTTACAATAACAAAAAACTGCCTATGTAAGGCACATATGTTAACTATAAAAGACAAATGGTTTTGTAATATTTCTTATTTCTATACTTATAATTGCAACAGCCTTATTATTCCCAAAAAAATTTACCCTTTTTTGTTACTTGGAAACTCCATTGAGATATCGTTCAAGTGCTTAATCTTAAGTACTTTTTATTTTATTTTTATTTCCTTTATATTAGGTCGGTTGGTCGTTTGCCCGCATTTTCAATACAAATTGTGCAATCGATGTTTAAGTAACTTCTCGTTAAGCTACTAACGTGAAACTTCACAAATAAGTTAAGACACCGACACAATGCAACAAAAGGGGAAAATCCGTTAAGTACCGCACGGATCGAAATAATTACATGAGAACTTAAACCGGCTTTAAGGTAATTCTCGATGAGTTAGATACTTGAAATTTGATATTTGATTCAGAGGCCGATGACAGTATCAAACGCATAACAAAAGTTTCTCTAGGGGACGCACGGATCGATATATTTAGAAAATCGTACGGAATGGAGGGAATTTTGCTATCGATTTTTAAATAACTTGCCATTGAGCTACAAACGTGAAACTAAACAGCTAGATTAACACACCGAGACAATGCAACAAAACGAAAAAAAAATCGTTAGGTGGCGGACGAATCGAAATAATTAGATAAAAATTTGTAAACTTGGAATTTTCAGATTGATTTTTAAGTAACTTCCAATTGAGCAACAACCTTGAAACTTCACATATAGTTTAAGACACCGAAACAATGCAAAAAAAGGTGAAAAATCCTTTAGATGCGCACGGATCGAAATATTTGGATAAGGGTTTGCAAATTGGGAATTTTGAGATAGGTTTTTAAGTAACGTCTCATTGAGCTACAAACGTGAAATTTCCATAGGTGGCGCACGGATCGCAATAAGTAGATGAGATATTGGAAATTTGAAACCGGCTTTTAAGTAACTTCTTGATGAGCTAGAGACTTGAAATTTCAAACTTAATTCAGAGGCCGATGACAGTATAAATCATAATACAGAAGGTTTCGATATGGAGGCGCAAGAATTGGAATATTAAGAAGAATCGTACGGACCGGGGGTAATCTTGCGATCAATTTTCAAGAGACTAGTAGTAAGTATGTTCTTCACCTTGTAATAAATAAGGCACTACTATTTTCCGAATAGAGCTAAGAAGTAGAAAATAAAAAGAAAAGGAAAAAATTTTAAGCATTTCCTTTATATGAATCAAAATCAGCGACACATTTATCCTTAAATAAAGTTATATTCTTGCTGAACTTTGATTTTAAAATTTTTATATTGACATTGTAAAAATATGTATGAAAAATAAAAATATTAAGGTGCGTATTTAATTAACTATATATTGACTAGCAGACCCGGCAGACGTTGTTCTGCTCTAAATTTGTCCTATCTGCATACATTTTAATAAGCTTTTTCCGTCTAACTCTGCCCTCGCCCCTTTACACTTTTTCCTAATCTTTGTATTCACTCCTCCTTCCGTATTTTTCATTTCATCTATCCCCATCTTCGTCTCATTCTATTTCTTTCCCAGTCTCGTTCTCTCTTTTCTCTTCTCTCAAGTTTTTGTCATTTCTCAAGTGGTATGTATTTTGTTCCAGTCCCATTCCGAGTCTCAGTCCCAGTCACGCTCCGAGTCTCAGTCTCAGTTTCAGTTCCAGTCCTAGTCCTAATCCCGGTCCCAGTCCGTCTCTGGTCTACTTCCCGGAAAAAAGCATCGTAAATACTAATATAGGCAAATTTATATACCAAATTTCAGGCAAATCGAATAGGACGTATGTAATAAATAGGTATATGGGTATTATTAATTCATGTCTTTATTTCGGCTTCGCATGCATATTTATCAGTTTTGCCAGGTTGATGCGACTAAATCAAATATCACAATGAAAATTACTTTAAAGTTCTCAGCAACAGCTTTAATTTGATATCCATAATAGCTACACATTCTAAGGGTATGCGGGTCGATGTTGTGGCCAATATCTCGAGACCCTAGTCACCCAGCGACATAAAACATACTCTGTACTAAAGCACACACCAACAGCTTCAATTTGATATCCATAATGTAAAAACACATCCTGTGTTACCCTGATCCACGTTTTGGCCTATATCTCGCGACCCTAGTCAGCCCTCATGTGATATCTATGTGCCACATACACACGGAATAATTATAATGTCATAGCGATGTGTTAAATAGAAGCCTGGTGCGACTTAACAAATTTGATTAACATACCTGGGTCGATTTGTATGGACGAAAGTTAACCGATATCGCGCGCCATCGATTTTTCGATAGGATTTGGGCTCAGGAAAAAAAGTTCCACCATGCATACGCAAAAAAAAAGTTTTCGAGCCTGCGAAAAAAAATGGTAAAGGGTAAATTTTTCGACCAAAACACTCACAAAAACCCAAATAATATTTTTTTTTTCAAAGAACTGTTGTCGCCAACGTTTTTGGGAGAGTTTTAATCGAAAAATTGACCCCTTCGCCATTTTTTTTTTTTTGCCGGCTCGAAAATTATTTTTTTGGGTATAGGTTAGGTTAGGTTGAGCTGGCCGGTCCATGAGTACCTCACATAGACTGATTGAGCCCGTAGTGTTACCATAAGCTTATTTTAACGACCAAACTGAAAAACCCTATCAAAACCCAGGACCTATGTTATAAAATAACTCCGTCCTCTTGGAAAATACTAGAAGTTTCCTAGGACTTAATCCTCTTGCTGCTTCTAGATCTGATAGCTGTATCACTCCTAACAGCTGGTGTCTTAGCCTGGCAAGTGCAGGGAATGAGCACAGAACGTGCTCGATTATTTCCTCCTCCAACCCGCACTTCCTACATCTGCTATCACTGACCAAGCCCAATTTAAAGGCACTTGACGACAGAAGGGAGTGTCCAGTCAGAATACCCGTCATGAGTCTACAGTCCTCTCTTTTTAATGATAGAAGCAACTGTGTTAGTCTAAGGTTGTAAGACCTACACATAATCTTCGACACTTTACAGCCCCGCGCTTGAGCCCACGCCTTTCCCGCTTGTTCGATCATGTGCACCTCTCGCCTTCGCTTAATCTCGCACAATCTAATTGGGACGTCTACGGAGCAAGCTTCAAAGGATGCGCCCTTTTTAACTAGTTCATCCGCTTTTTCATTCCCATCTATTCCCATACACCTTGGGACCCAATATAGATGTATGCTTCTCCCTGTTTCGATTCTCTCCAGAGATTGCTTACACTCTAACACGCATTTGGATGCTGTGCTATGCGAGATTATTGCCTTAATTGCTGCTTGACTGTCAATATAAACGTTAACACGGTTGCAGCTTAAGCTATTCGCTTCCAGGGTTTCTACTGCTTTGGTTACGGCTAATATTTCCGCTTGGAAAACGATACAGTAATCCGGCAGCCTGCATGATCTGCTTATTTCCGGATCAGCGCAGTATATCGCAGACCCTACCCCTTCCACTAATTTGGAACCACACATGTATCGCCTCGTCCGCCATTTGCGCACCATTGCGCCAACCGTCCACCTCTTTTGTTCCCTCGAATCGCATATAGGGAATCAGGTTGTCTGTTCGTCTTGTGATTGACGACGCTATACTACTATGGCCATATGGTCGGCGCTCAAACTGCCCCGAAACACCGAGCCTGGTTGCGGTCGTTAATGATTTGTTTTTTGCTACCAGGTCTACAGGTGGGGTGTGCAGAATGGCATACAGTGCAGCCGCCGGGGTTGTTTTCAGGGCTCCCGTAATGCTAAGTATCGATAGTCTGCATACCCCCTCTAATTTTTTGAGGTATGTTGTCTTTTGTGTGGCTTTCCACCAAACTAGAACTCCATAGTATAGAATAGGGCTTACAATCGCTGTAAAAACCCAATGAGAAAGAGAGGGCGATAGGCCCCATGTACACCCCAGCATTATTTTACATGCATAGAGTGCCGTTGTAGCCTTCTTTACCCTCTCCTCCACGTTGAGCTTCCATGACAGCTTACTGTCTAGGATGATTCCTAGATATTTTGTGCAATGTTTCTCCTGTAAGGTCCCCCTCCTAAATTAGGCCTGTTCTTCTCCGCATTGACTTTCAACCCGACATTAGATGCCCAGGTATGAATATCCCGAAGCGCCCGATCCATCAAAGAACTAATCGTTGGAAGGCACTTTCCACTTATGACAATTGCAACGTCATCTGCGTAAGCCGTAAGTTTTACTGGTCCCTCATCGAATTGCCTGAGCATTTGGTTGATGACCAGCGTCCACAGCAGGGGTGATAACAGCCCTCCCTGCGGCGTGCCCCTTTCCACTTATTTCGTGGCCTCGTACAATCCCCATTGTGATGTAATCTTTCTGCAATTTAACATGCAGCCGATCCATCTGATTAAGGCATACTTTAATGTAATTAAGACCATCCATAATCGCCCATTTTGCAACATTATTGAAAGCCCCGGCAATGTCCAAGAAGACTCCTAGAGCATACTCCTTATATTCCAGGGATTTCTCTATGCTTATTACCACCCTATGCAATGCGGTGTCTACCGACTTTGGTGTACGCATGCTGTGTTGTGGAGAGCAGCTTTTGATCCACGTTGGACTTTATGTGCAAATCTATCAGCCTCTCAAAGGTTTTGAGCAGGAAATGATGTTAACCTAATGGGTCTATAGTCTTTGGCATACACGTAACCGATCTTCCCCGCTTTTGGTAGAAAAGCTACACGAGCAGTTCTCCAAGAGTGCGGTACATGATTCAATCGTATGCACCCATCTAATATTATTTTAAGCCATTCCACGACCGCCCTACTTGAGAATTGTAGCATGACCGGGAATATACCATCTGGGCCGGGCGATTTAAACTTAGAAAACGTCTTCACTGCCCACTCGATCTTGGTATCGGTCACCAATCCCGACACTACAAGCTCCGTGATCCAAGTGTGAGTGATGTCTGCTGGCTCTTCTAAATCGTCGCCCGATGGGAAATGTGTATCGAGAAGCACCTCAAGGGATTCCTCACTATTACGTGACCATTCCCCGTTCTCTTTTTTATTAGTCCCTGGACTATATTTCCCTTTGCTAGGACTTTCAACCGTACTGTTTCGCTGGAGCACTCTATGTCCGTGCAGAAACTTTTCCATGAGTTTCTCTTCGCCCTGGTAATTTCACGCTTGTAGATATTCAGTAGATCCCTGCACTCGTCCCGACATGCTTCGCTTTCCGCGGTCTTTGCGAGCTTAAACGTTTCTTTTACCTGTCTTTTTAGAAGACTCAGCTCATTGCTCCAACATGGCGGCTTTGTTTTTCCTCTGAACCTTCTTAGAGAGCTTTGTTATACGCAGTCATAAGCGTCCTTGTTAGGAATTCATTCGACTCCTACAGTTACTCTACATTATCAAACTCTTTGGGTTGTCCCAGTTTTGTTTCTACATGTTTCCGGAATTTAGTCCAGTTCGTTGACCTAGGGTTTCTAAAGGTTCCTCCCTTCTCTACCCTCTTTAGGGGGATGCTGAAGCTGATATACGCATGGTCGGAGAAGGATGGTCTATCAAGAGCCATCCAATCATACATTGATATATCATGCTCGGAGCTCAATGTAATATCCAGAACATTACTGGATGTTGGACCAATGTATGTGGGGACATTTCCCCTGTTGGCTATCTGCAAATTGGTTTGCAGGATGTAACAAAATAGAGATTCGCCTCTCTCGTTCGTATCTGCTCCTCCCCACGCATGGTGGTGCGCATTTGCATCTGCGCCTATGACCAACCGCCCTTTTCGCCCTTCATCCTTTACTAGCCTTTCGCACTCCATCGGTGGAACCTCCGCAGCATGGGCCATGTAGCAGGACACCAGGATAAATGCCTGCTTATTCTTTTGCTCAACGGCCACCGCTACGAAGTCCTCAGTGGTGTAATTAGGCAGCATATATGAATGCAGCTGTTTCCTTACCATTACTACAGCTCGCATCCGTCCTTCCGTTTGCGCGTAGTAAACGCAAAACCCGCGCGCGTTAAGTCCAGAAACCTTTCCTCCCGATGAGAGCCACGGCTCCTGGATCAGCGCCACGTCAAACGAACCCTCCTCAAGGGTTAGGAGGAGTTCGCTCGACGCCACTTTACTGTGTTGGAGGTTTATCTGTAAGACTCGTAACAACATTGGGCTGTTTGTCTCCCTCCAGTACCTTCGTCTTGACGTCATCGTTCTCCCCTTGCCCTTTTGGTTTACACCTCTCGTGACTGTTGTGCCGGGTGTTCCTCTGTGCGAGTCACAGCACCATTTAGCGGTTTGTCCTCTTCTAGCGCGTCCGTGGTGATGTCGGGGACCTCAACCTGTCTTTTTTCCCTTAGGCTTTTGTGGTCCTCTTTGACTTCGCCCACCTCTAGCGTGTTAGGGTTTTTATCCTCTGGACTTCTTTTCCTGAGTCGCATGTAGACTCTGACAATGCCAAAGGACATTTTGCCAAGCTGTGTGTACAAAATATCCTCCGACTTCACCACGCATGGTATCCATACCTTAACTTTTGGTACCGTGGGGACTTGCGCTTTATCCACCACCTCAAACCGCGCGTTCGTGCCTTGCCTTTGGAGGTTTGGAACTACTTCCTCTAGCCACCGCAAGCTCGCGATGTTGTCACACGCTATCATCTTCGCACCATTATACCATCCGCCCGAATCAAAGGTTGGAAGGGGCTTACTTGGTTGTTCCCGCATTATCTTAAGCATTAAGCTAATAAGCTCCCTTTCCACAGATATCCACCTTTCAGTAGTCATTTGTCCGAAAAGACTGCTACGATCAACTGGCGCCACAGTCAGTGACTGCTATGCCACATCACTCATCTTCTCGGGAAAAGCAGGAGTCTTAGTGTTATCTCCCTTTGGCACCTCCGAGAAAGCCGGACTGTTAGCGTTAACTCCCTTTAGCGCCTCCGAGAAAGCCGGAGCCTTAGCGTTATATCCCTTTGGCTTATCTCCTACTTCCGTAGTTGGAACTTCCCTCTGACTCGCAGCTTTCGAGGTAGTTGCTACCTTGCTATTGGAGCCCATCTGTCTTACAGCTTTGGGCCTACTTGTCTTGTCTATGCGACTGCCCTGCCTCGCGGCTCTAGGACTGGGTTCTATCTGCCTCTTGAAAGCAGGCTTGTCGCCTTCCGCCGAACGTTGCCTCTTCATTCTGCCATTTGGCGCTTCTCCCTCCTCGTTTCTCGCAGAAAACCTTTTGAACTGCCTTCGACCTACTTCTACTGCTTCATAGGCCGATTCCAAGCGCTCGATCTCCACTCCCTTCTCCACTCTGCTACTCCGTTTTCATTTGTGTGCTTATCCAACACGGAGTTCATTGAATCAGCACTACTCTCGCTCCCCGAGTCCGACGCATCGCTTAATTCGTATTTGTCGTCCTTGAATTGCGACTCAGTCCTCCTCTTTACATCGTCCTTATTACAATCAGGTAATGAGTCGTTCATCTTGGTCGTACGACCACCTGCCCGACAAGGCGGGCTCAGTGGTCCAGTATTATATACGGGGAAAGAACCGTCCTCCACAGCAGCGCCCCTTACTGTGGTAAGGCCATAAATACTTCCCGAGGTGGCCAGGTATGAGGAAGGCTCCGTTTGAATACAGCCGAATTTATGCCCTGGCTGCAAATCGTCCAATAGGCACGGTCCGTATAACACACCCTGGATTAGGCGGTTGGGTATGCGTAGTGGAACTTTTGTTCCTGAGCACAAAACCTATCGACCCAGTCGAATACCTATACTATATAAATGTATAAACTTGTTAAGCCGATCAACAATTTTTTTATACCTTTCACGAACATGAAATGGTATATTAACTTTGGTCCGATGTTTGTAACGTTGAGAAATATAGAAGATAGACTGACCATTAAATATACCGAATTGATCAGGGCGACGAACAGAGTTGATATAGCCATATCCGTCTATCCGTACGTCCGTCTGTCCGTCCGTCAGTCTGCTTGAAAGCAAACTAGTCCCTCAAATATTGAGATATCTCAATGAAATTTGGCACAAGGATGTATTTTTGTATTATATTAGACATTTGTCGGATCCGGTAGGATCGTACCACTATAACAAATATCTCCCGTACAACCGATCGTTCAGATAAGACGATTTTGGTCACTCCTGTCGCAATTTAGAAAGTATAAACTTGAAACTCGGTGATATATATTCTAATATATCATAGAAGATATCCTGAAAAAATCACTTTGATCGGAGCTATATATAGTTATATCCCATACAACCGATCATTCAGATAGAAAGATTTTTGATCATTTATCCCTTAATTTAGAAAGTATAAGCGGGAAAATCGGTCATATATATTTTAATATATCGTGGAAGATTTTCTGAAAAAATCACTTTGATCGGAGCTATATACTATATATATCCCATACAACCGATCGGTCAGATAAGGGGTTTTTTGCCATTTTTCATATTTATCTTAAAATCGTTTAGGTATATATATCGCTTCACTATATATTTCTTATCTTATACAGCACATTATTTGGAGATTACGAGTGGGATAAGATTATTGTTCAGCCTCATTCATGGAAGGTATGACAGTCCCGCCCTTACTTTTTTTTTTTTTTTTTTTTTTTAATTTAATATGCACCGTGTACAATTCTCATTTTTCCTCTGTTCAACTTTAAATGGAGGAAACTAGATTAACAAGTCAGTTAATGTCATTTCTCTTTTCAGAAACTACATTTACTTCAATGCATATAACAACTTCTGGATCTATGTGATAAGAAGCAAGTAAATACGGGTAAATAACGTGCAACAAACTACTAAGTTGAATTTCGGTGTACTTTTTGTTTTTGGAAAATGTCAACGTAAATATTTCACAAGAATAACCACAAAAAAAAAGTTACACAAAAGGATATATTCTAACATGCGGTTAAACTGTCATTGTGTGATAAACATATAAACTTGAATAGCATAATGAGACAGCAAAAAAATAATAATAATAGCAACGGATGATGAAAAAGTTTCTGTGTGTGACGATTAGATTAAATTACTGATGCACAGTAGTAAACTAAAACGTATTTGGGATATAAATAAATAATAATCTACTTTCACTTACGTATTTGAATATGTTTAGGTAAACATTAGGGTGCGTTAACACAAGTTCTGGCAGTCAGGCGGATAGGGCTCGATCTGAACACTTAGCCTTTATAATTTTTGTGTAAATAGGAATGTGTTTTTATTGACCATTCATGGACGTACAATCTAACTATTTTCAACGGTTTGATATTTATTTGCTATCTGCGTATTAAGAACGGCTAAAGACGAGCTTATAATTTGATGTCGAAGCAATATAAATTTATTATCAATAACAAAGGTTTCCGTCGAATTTTTTATCAACGGGTCCTTGATCCTTTATGGCTGCACTCTCGGTTTGCTATGGAAAATTTATCGATTTCGAATCGGAAATTTATCAAAGTGTAACTATTTTTTTGTCGATGAACTATCGGCGTGCTATCGATTTTTTTCGACGATTTTTCGGTTTATAATCGGCGTGTTTTTGAATGCTTATCCACGAGTTATCGCTTCTCTCTCTTCCGCTCATAAGAGGTCAGTGACAAGACCATTCAACTAAATTTTTAGGTGCACATCCATTGATCTGCATTGAGTATTGCAGCAGTGATGACTAAGATATGAGCACAGTTAAAGGAGCCTTCCACTGTTTCCAAACTGCTGTGTCGACTGATGCGCTTGTTGCAAAGAGTTATCCTCAGTTTGATTTCTAAGCTCGGAATGTACACACTTTCGAGAAAACTTAGAGTACAGTAAAGTAAAAGTCTATCGCGTACCTTTTCTATATGTACAACTTAACAATTTAGTGAAACTCACATACATAGAGACCTTTTATTTATATAAATAGTTTTGGTAGTGTTGTGGAAAATCAAGACCTTCTGTCACTGGCACAGGAGCACATCAGAGTCATTAATCTTATGGTACACTCACGATGCATATATATTTTTAGATGGATGTGTATGAATTTCTAGAACTGTAAATGGCTATTGGGCTGCTGCATGCTGACAAAAACATTGACAATGATTATTTTAGACTAGGTATTAAGAATATGAACGTTTCGGTTGGAAAGTAGCAAACATAAACAAAAACGACCATCTCATAAAATAAATGTTTTTATAATGAAAAACAAACTCTTTTTGTTGCTTTTGTTTTGACCACCTGCAAAGGTTGCTTAAATAAAATTATGTTCATATTACAGATACGAGGATACATGAAAAGACGAGATTACAAATTTTTCATTTCCCATGAAAATGTTTGGAACACAGATATATGTATGTGTATATGAGCAAAACTACAAAACTGAAATTAATGATGCATCATCGTATGTACATATGTATGTATTTTGTTTATGTATTCAGCTATTCAAACGTGTGAGGCATTCACAGACGGCAACAAAAGTAATATAAATAAGAACAACAAAATACAATTTCTGATAGAATTAAGTAATGAATTTTCAAGAATGAAATAATTAGCATATATCAGCATCCCACATTTCATACTAAAAGCTATTCAAACAAAGTTTTTTAGTCTGCCACCCACAACACCCAATGAGCGTGACATTCAAATTTTAAAATATTTATGCAATTTTTAAGATTCTTGGTATTAAAAATTTACATATATATTTACGTATTTGGTTTACATCTCTTGAATATTATTTAGTTTGCGGTTATTGGCTTTGTGTTCATGGCATTTAAGAAATAGTTGGAAACCACAGAACAATTAGAATGCAATAATTTTCCCCGAAATTGTTATTTTGCATATTTTCAAATATGCGGTTTAGCAAAATTTGAAAATTTTAATAATAGTAGGAAAATACACAGATAATTGGTATGTCCAAACATTCCTTTCAAAGGAAGCAGTTAGAAATATCTTCTAATAAAGCTAACACTCAAGATGAAGCAAGTACAAAATGAGTATCTCCATACAAATAGCCCACGTAAAGAGTGCATAGTAGAGCTATCGATGTTGTTCATATATTTTTAAATAGCCTTAGGATGATGCAATAACACAGAAGGGTGAAAAAATGGAGTCGCGTTTGACAGTAATCATTATTTTCGCTTTAAGGCTCGGCTTTTCAGTGAAAGTTAAAACTACATTTAAAGGTGACTAGAGTTTAACCTTGCCATTTTGTCCGCTAAAACTGACATTAGCAGTAAAAAAATTTATGTTATCGACCAAAGTGGCAAAGTTTAAATCAACTTAAACTGAAATTTAAGGTTAGGTTAGATTTGGTTGAACTAGCCAGTCCATGAGGAACTCACATAGAATGAACGAATCCGTAGTGTAACCAGAAGTTTGCTTAATGACCAAACTGAAAACCCCCACCAAAAACCAGGACCTACATATGTTATAAAATAACTTCTCCCTCTTGGCAAATAACACTGGTTTACAGCCAAAATACACCAGAGACGGCATTATGAAAATCCTATGTAAAATCACCCCCTGATTCCGAAAAGCAAGGTTATTTTTAATTCTATGGTAACGTGTTTGAGATATTTACGAATAACCGTTTCTTCAAAAAAAAAAAAAAATATATATATATATATATATATATATTGGGTCCACTTAATCATATATACCTCAAGAACGAATTGAGCAATTGGAAAACGGGTTGAAGTTTTGAAAAGGTAATACAATTTATTATAAACTGTGCACACAATACTTTTTGCTAGGCCCTGCAGATGCAAAGATCATTACGGATTTTTTCAACTTTTTCTTGTAAATATAAAAAAAAAATGTGTACTTTGCAAGGAAGGATCTCGAAAACTTTTTATTTTTTTGCAGATTTTTTATTCTTTCTAAGCTATGTTTTATTACGAAAAAAATAAGATTTCGTTCAACAAAATTTATGAACTAATACAAAAGTTATAAGCATTCATATAAATATATCCATATAGTAAAACTTAAGTACCCTACAAATAATAGCATATGTACATATGATTCTGTCTTAACTCTATGATCTTATTTTATAATTGAAAAAGTTATGTGTCTTGTTTTGACGCTTATTTAGATTAGGATCGGTTTCTCTTCTGAGAAACCAACAGTAGTCACCCATCATAGCGACATCCCAGAATCCTTGATACCAACTTTCAATCAATTTCATTTGCTGGTGAAACCTTTCGCCATGTTCGTAACTTTCGTAGGAGTGTAGAAAATGAATTTTTAAAAACATATATACTCCTGAAAGCAAAATAAAAAAGTATATTAGATAAATACATAAGTGACACATTAGTATATAATTTTCTTTGGCTGGATTTATCTTTCATTTTAGAACAAATTTTTTGTTTACATTTTTCTCGTTCTTGTTTGTTCGGAACTGAACGATGAATTCAGATGTAGGGCTATATATTCTTATGCAAATTTCAAAAATTTCATACAAATTTTTTGTTTATCGGGCAGATAGGTTTTAAAGTTACCTGAGAAAATGGCCTTATAATGTTTTTTTATTTACCCATTTCCGCATAGTTTTTGTTTAAGTCGCTCACTATCATTTCGTAGTTAGGACTTTTGTGTTTGCCTAAAAAGAAGTAGCGACCTTTTCAAAAGAATCCCACACTGCTGCCCCCACTGGTGACAATAGTTCTTTGAAATGGTTATTGGTCATCATTTTCCTTATTTGCGGTCCCAAAAAAATCCCTTCCTTTATTTTTGCTTCTGAAATCTCTCGAAAGATTATCTTCAAATGATGAAAAGCTTTACCTTCTTTGTCCAAAGCCTTGAGAAGGATTTTGATAAGGCCGAGCTTGATTTGGAGCGGGGGTAGAATTATTTTTTCCTTCTTTATAAGTGGGGAGTATTTTCAGTTATCCACCCCAAGTTGAAACTCGATTCCCTTTGGCGAATCCTTTATGATGTAGTGGCCTTCACGAGCTCGGCTATCCCATTTGCATAAAAAGCAACAGTATTTTGTGTATCCGCTTTGTAGACCACATAGCATTCCAACGACTTTAAGATCGGCACATATTTTCCAATCATGTTCTTCGTATTTGACTAATTTGAGCAATTTTTCCATTAGCTCATACGTTTCCTTCATATCTACTGCATGCGCGATCGGGATAGATGGCTTTTGGTTGCCAATATGCAATAATACGGCCTTTAAACTTAATTTATTGCTGTCTTTGAACAATCGCCACTCTTTAGAATCATATGGTTCACCAAACTGTTTGAATAGACCAGCAATGTCTTTGCAGTAACAAACACTGTCCTCCTTCGTATAGTACTTGGAAAATTGTTTGTGACGAGTTCTATAATATGTTACCTTAACATAACTTAATTTAAATTGTTGGATAGGAGAGGCATGTAGTTCGGCCTTTTCCTTTGACAATTCCAAATCCAATCATTGGGTTGTGCTTGGGACAAAAAGTTTCTTTCGTTTTGAAATCCAGTACAACACGATGCCGCGTAATCAGATGCTGCTGGTGACAATGAAACTGGAACCGAAACTAAAGTTAAATTTTATTCTGGCAATGTAGCTTCCGTTGAATTTAGTTCTGGTAATGACACTGTAGATACGCTCGCATAGGTCACTTTTCTTGACTTTCCAACCCAAAGTACATTTATAGTACAAATATAGCAGTCCGTTGAATGGCAAGTTGGTTCCCTCCACTTCATTGGTGTAATAAATTTCATATGTCGCCTAAATATATAGTTTCAGAAATTAGTCAGCTATGCATTAAAAGGGAGCAAATTCCAAATTTTTACAACGCACCTTTTTGTTCTGGTTTCCGAAAAAATCAATTCGACACGACATGTGGTGCACACAGTATTCGGTGCCCATGGTTTTTCATTGTTTTTAAGCTCAATTTCAAAATACTTATAGTATGTAATTTTCAAAGGATATCCGGCGAGCCTTGCAGATATTATGCGCATGTACTATTATTTATATTTAGATCAAGTAATAATTCAAGGCTACCTAGACAAAAATGTTCCCTAGTTCTACAAAGAAAACACTACCTGCCTTAAAAAGATGCTCTTGCTTGAAATGTACCTTCGTTTGAGAAAACGACACCAACAGTTGTTTGTATCTAATAACCCTTCGAAAATCTAACTGCTAACTAACTGATATTCGCATATTAACACATATGTACCAGTAGGGTACTTAAGTATTAAATGGATATATTTACCTGAATGCTTATAACTTTTGTATTAGTTCATCGATTTTGTTGAAGGAAGCTTATTTTTTTTGAATTAAAACAGAGCTTAGAGAGAAAAAAAAATAAACAGTTTTCGAGATTCTTCCTCGCAAAGTACACATTTTTTTATATTTTTACAAAAAAAATTGAAAAAATCCGTAATGATTGTTCGTTTTCTTTGAATTTGCAGAGCCTAGCAAAAAGTGTTGTATGCACAGTTTATAGAAAATTCTATTACCTTTTAAAAGCTTTAAACCGTTTTGGAATTGCCCAATTCGTTCTTGAGATATATATGATTAAGTGGACCCATTTTTTTTTTTTTTTTGAAAAAAACGTTTATTTGTAAATATCTCAAAAACGTTAATATAGAACTAACAAGTAAGGAAGGCTAAGTTCGGGTGTAACCGAACATTACATACTCAGTTGAGAGCTATGGAGACAAAATAAGGAAAATCACCATGAAGGAAAATGAACCTAGGGTAACCCTGGAATGTGGTTGTATGACATGTGTATCAAATGGAAGGTATTAAAGAGTATTTTAAGAGAGAGTAGGCCATAGTTCTATGGATGGACGCCATTTAGGGATATCGCCATAAAGGTGGACCAGGGCTGACTCTAGAATGTGTTTGTACGATATGGGTATCAAATGAACGGTGATAATGAGTATTTTAAAAGAGAATGGGCTTTAGTTCTATAGGTGAACTCCTTTTCGAGAAATCCCCATAAAGGTGGACCAGGGGTGACTCTAGAATATGTTTGTACGATATGGGAATCAAATGAAAGGTGTTACTGAGCGTTTTAAGAGGGAGTGGGCATTAGGTCTATAGGTGGACGCCTTTTCGAAATGTCGCCATTAGGGTGGGCCAGGGGGGACTCTAGAATGTGTTTGAACGATATGGGTATCAAACGAAAGGTGTTACTGAGCATTTTAAGAGGGAGTGGGCATTAGGTCCATAGGTGGACGCCTTTTCGAGATATCGCCATTAGGGTGGGCCAGGGGTGACTCTGGAATGTGTTTGTACGATATGGGTATCAAATGAAAGGTGGTAATGAGTATTTTAAAAGGGAGCAATCCTTAGTTCTATAGGTGGACGCCTTTTCGAGATATCGCCATAAAGGTGGACCAAGGGTGACTCTAGAATGTTTTTACGATATGGGTATCAAACGAAAGGTGTTACTGAGCATTTTAAGAGGGAGTGGGCACTAGGTCTATAGGTGGACGCCTTTTCGAGATATCGCCATTAGGGTGGGCCAGGGGTGACTCTAGAATGTTTGTACGATATGGGTATCAAACGAAAGGTGTTACTGAGCATTTTAAGAGAAAGTGGGCATTAGGTCTATAGGTGGGCGCCTTTTCGAGATATCGCCATTAGGGTGGGCCAGGGTGACTCTAGAATGTGTTTGTACGATATGGGTATCAAATAAAAGGTGGTAATGAGTATTTTAAAAGGGAGTAATCCTCAGTTGTATAAGTGGACGCCTTTTCGAGATATCGCCATAAAGGTTGACCAAGGGTGACTCTAGAATGTTTGTACGATATGGGTATCAAAGGAAAGGTGTTACTGAGCATTTTAAGAGGGAGTGGACATTAGACCTATAGGTGGACGCCTTTTCGAGATATCGCCATTAGGGTGGGCCAGGGGTGACTCTAGAATGTTTTTACGATATGGGTATCAAACGAAAGGTGTTACTGAGCATTTTAAGAGGGAGTGGGCATTAGGTCTATAGGTGCACGCCTTTTCGAGATATCGCCATTAGGGTGGACCAGGGTTGACTCTAGAATGTGTTTGTACGATATGGATATCAAATTAAAGGTATTGATGAGGGTTTTAAAAGCGAGTGGCCCTTAGATGTATATGTGAAGGCGTTCTCGCGATATCGACCAAATGTGGATCAGGTGATCCAGAAAATCATCTGTCGGGTACTGCTAATTTATTTATATATTCAATAACACTAACAGTATTCCTGCCAAGATTCCAAGGGCTGTTGATTTCGCCTTGTAGAACTTTTTCATTTTCTTCTACTTAATATGGTAGGTGTCACACCCATTTTACAAAGTTTTTTCCAAAGTTATATTTTACGTCAATAAACCAATCCAGTTACCATGTTTCAACCCTTTTTTCGTATTTGGTATATAATTATGAAATTTTTTTAATTTTTCGTAATTTTCGATATCGATAAAGTGGGCGTGGTTATGGTCGGATTTCGGCCATTTTTTATACCAAGATAAAGTGAGTTCAGATAAGTACGTGGGCTAAGTTTAGTAAAGATATATCGGTTTTTGCTCAAGTTATTGTGTTAACGGCCGAGCGGAAGGACATACGGTGGACTGTGTATAAAAACTGGGCGTGGCTTCGACCGATTTCGCCCATTTTCACAGAGAACAGTTAACGTCATAGAATCTATGCTCCTACCAAATTTCAAAAGGATTGGTTAATTTTTGTTCGACTTATGGCATTAAAAGTATTCTAGACACACTAAATGAAAATGGGCGGAGCCACGCCCATTTTGAAATTTTCTTTTATTTTTGTATTTTGTTGCATCATATCATTACTGGAGTTGAATTTTGACTTAATTTACTTATATACAGTAAAGATATTAAATTTTTTGTTAAAATTTGAATTTAAAAAAATTTTTTTTTAAAAAGTGGGCGTGTTCTTCATCCAATTTTGCTAATTTTTATTTAGCACATATATAGTAATAGTAATAACGTTCCTGCCAAATTTCATCATGATATCTTCAACGACTGCCAAATTACAGCTTGCAAAACTTTTAAATTACCTTCTTGTAAAAGTGGGCGGTGCCACGCCCATTGTCCAAAATCTTACTAATTTTCTATTCTGCGTCATAACTTCAACCCATCTACCAAGTTTCATCGCTTTAGCCGCCTTTGGCAATGAATTATCGCATTTTTTCGGTTTTTCGAAATTTTCGATATCGAAAAAGTGGGCGTGGTTATAGTCCGATATCGTTCATTTTAAATAGTGATCTGAGATGAGTGCTCAGGAACCTACATAACAAATTTCATCAAGATACCTCAAAATTTACTCAAGTTATCGTGTTAACGGACGGACGGACGGACGGACGGACGGACGGACATGGCTCAATCAAATTTTTTCTGGATCCTGATTATTTTGATATATGGAAGTCTATATCTATCTCGATTCCTTTATATATGTACAACCAACCGTTATCCAATCAAACTTAATATACTCTGTGAGCTCTGCTCAACTGAGTATAAAAATAACCTTTATTTTCAGAATCGGGGTTGATTTTACATAGGATTTCATAATGGCATCTCTGGTGCAGATAAAAATGGCAATTTATTATCCAGTGTAATAGAAGCTTTCTAAGACCTCTGCCACTTACTGCTTCTGTTGTTGTTGTACCAGTGCTTTGCACCATCAAGTATGTCCGACCGATCACAATTTGCCATCAATGTCCTCTAACGGTAGTTCAAGGAAACTTGCAGTTTCAACATGGATGTTAGAGGCGTTGGTTCCATATTATAATTGAAGAGATGGTTGATGTAATGTGGGGACGCGTTGCAAGCAGGACATACATTTTGTACTTCTGGATAGGTAAGAGTTTAACCTGTTACAGTACACAAATCGAAGTTGAGATAGGGTGACGCGCGTTTCCCTTGGGATAGTGCTTTCCTCTTCTGCAAGTTTTGGGTATTTTTCTTTAAGAACTGGATTCACGGGGCTATTCCTGATATAGAGGTCCGAAGCGTGTTTGTGGATATCACTGAGAACCTGCTTGTGCTTTTCTGCTTCATATGGCTGTGTTCTCAGGTGCCATATTTCCTCAAAATGCTTACCTAGAGGACCCCTTAAGTCCTTGGGAGGTATAGCCCCATCAATCAGATATCTGTTGGGATGCCCAAGTTACTGGGCATTCAGCAAGAAATGTTTGTTCAGCATTTCAGAACTGCTGTCACTAACCAAGCCTAATTTAAGGCATATGACACCAGATGGCAGTGCACGTTCAAAGTACCCATCATGAGCCTACAGTCCTCTCTATTCTATGATAATAGTAATGTTATTAGCCTAGGGTTGTAAGATCTACACATTTTCGACGCCTTTCATCCCCACGCTTGGGTCCACGCCTTTCCCGCTTGGTCGATAATGTACACATTCCGCCTTTTCTTAGTCTCGCCGAATCTATTAGGGACATCTACGGAGCAAGCTTCAAGGGATGCGCCCTTTTTAGCTAGTTCATCTGCTTTTTCATTCCCATCTATTCCCATAATCTTTGGACCCAATATTGATGTACGCTTTTCCTTGTCCTCATTCTATTCAGAAATTGCTTGGGAGAACTGAAATTTAAACTCGCACTGAAAACCAAGACCTAAGAGCTTCTGCTTCATACTTATCTGCATCATTGATTTTTTTCAATTCATAAAAATGATTACAATCATTCCTCTCTGAGATATGAGGTAACGTACAGGAAAATAATGCTCCCTTATGCGGAACCGAGACCCACCTATTACTTATGTAGACCAAGCAACAAGAGTCGGGCTTCCGGTATGACACATTCAATCACAGCACGTTACTGCAAGACTTGGAAGGCTGTGAGGCGTAACATAACCTGATTACGGTTCAGTTGGTTTTACTGCTGACTATCAATAGAAACTTTACGCGTCCAACGCTTTTATATAATTGTCTGATCAACGCCCTAGATTGATGAGGAGTGTGATGACTAGTACCTAGGACCTACCTAATTATTTTCTAGCGTTTAGTATTATTATTAATTCATGTAAGTATTGTTTTCAACAAAACCGTTTAGCAAAAAATTAAAAAAAATTTTTTTTTTTTCTTTTTAAGTTTTTAGTATTATTTCTTATTCTATTTAGTTCATTTAGTGACTCATTATAACCAGGACTCTTTCCTGACAATTTGTTACAATCTAAGCCCTTAATACATAATCCTTCCAAAGACTTTACTCGGCTCTGCATCACGTGTGCTTTCAAAATATTTTGATGTCACTTCTATCGGACTGTACGTAATATTTTTTTCCAAATATGAGCCAAATCGGATATCATAGGTCGCTTTCTATTCATATATGTATTATGTGTTACAAATATGGTCCATATTGGACCTAAAATACGATTTTTTTGAATATTGCGATCCTTGCGCCACCTATCGCAGATTTTTCTTATTATTGCGTTTCCAGCGGGTGCTGAACTATATTCCAAATTTCAAGCTTGTAGCTTATCGGGAAGGTACTTAAATTTTAATCACAAATTCGTTCATAACGGCCGTGAGGCCGGCCTGTCAAGTCAAATAAAACCGTTTAAAAATTATACATAGGGTGACACAGGGTGGTGTCCTGTCCCCATTTTTGTTTAACTTTTACATATCGATGCTTCCTATACCACCAGAGGGGTTGCCATTGTATCCTACGCCTATTACGGACCGATATTGGAAACAAGTCCATGTCCATCTATTGATGAGCTATGCTATTAAACTAATGAATATCTCCCTAGTCTTCCCAGTTTTTTAATTCAATTCTAGCCCCGCCCAATACTCAGTTACCTTATTCACAACGTGGCTGAAGCAAATGTCATCCCTATTCATGTCGATGGGATAACGCTTCTGACTGTCCTACCCTATAAATATTCTGTATGGCGCTCAAGCGTTAGTGAGCATGCAGCCGCAATCATACTGTAACGAATTTGCTTGCAAATCCTCTTATTTGCCTTTTTGCTAAGTTCGTATCACTAAACCGTTGAATAAACAACTCCAATATTGAATAATAGAAAAATGGCCTTTATTAAAGTACTTCACAATAACACATATACTTTGCAATTAGCTGGCTTAATAACCAAACTGATAGCTTAAATGAAACTGACTTTCAAAATAATACTGCTATTGCTCGCTAGATATCGGCTTAATCGAAACTGCTTGACAACTCAAATCAAACTGAATTACATTTTACTCGCTTGTGCCGCTTTTATAGTTTAAGCTGCATACATCTAGGCTCTTCTATTTCAAGAACTTACCAACTATTTCGTGTGTTTATAGTTCTCATATAGTTTCTACTTGTTTACAATTGTCTACTTTTCAGCGTCTCTCAGATGTATGTGAGTTTGTAGTTTACAGTCTCTCGCACACACATAGGCGTATAAGTAAATGCATCTGTGTGTGACATCTCACGGCTGCCTTATATATGTGTATACATGATTTGATTATTGACGTAAATACCGCTTAGCATGGCCTTAGCATCGCCTTAGTGATGGTATAGCTTAGTGATGCTAATATCCGTGACACTGCCCTCCACCTAAGTCTGATCGTCCCGATCAGACAAATCTCTCGATCTAAACTCTGCAAATCTCTCCAAATGAACCACTTTCATTTTGGTTCGTGGTTTGGTAGTGGTTTGTATGCGGTACACTACATCGTTGATCCGTCTTACAACTGTGTATGGGCCTTCCCAGTTACACTGCAATTTCGGGTGCAAACCTTTTTTTCGTTGTGGGTTGTATAGCAGCACCAAATCTCCTTCCTGAAATCCTTCCGAATTATTGTGTATCTCTCTCAGCTCTTCTTCAAGACACCAGTGGATTTCTTGACATTCCTCTCCGCATCGGCTTCTATCCCATACTTCAAATCAGCTGGCAGTCGAAGTTCATTGCCAAAAATTACCTTTGCGGGAGTTTGGCCCGTTGTGTCATGTACTGCAGATCGGTAGGCCATCAAGAATAATGATATGTGTGTATGCCAGTCCTTATGGTACTTGTCTACTACGTTTCCTTAAATGCTCCTCCAATGTTTATTTAAACGCTCCACCATACCATCGGACTGTGGATGCAATGCAAGTGTCCTGGACCTGCAACCTCCATGGCGATCCTTTCAAATGGTGCACCTGAAATAGTACTGCTTCATCCATGACTTCGGGTTTTAGGCCCTTTCGCTCTGTTGCATACCCTCGCAATTGGCAATCCACTCTGTGACCGACTGACGGCAACCAACCCAATAGAATCTCTGCATAATTTCTCGAGTGTCTTCGTGATTCCAAGATGACCTCCACTTGGACCATTGTGCAGCTCGCTGAGCACGTCAGGAATCCTCTTTCTGGGAACAACTAACACTTTCTTCTTGCATTGACCATCCTCACTCTCCCATACTCGATGCAAGCAACCGGATATCAATTTTAAACTGTTCCACTGTGTCCAATATGACTTCGCAATGGGACTCTCTGCTGACATCTCCTCTCTGCTTGGTCTTTCGTTTCGTTCGAGCCCTTGCATAACATGTGACAGATCTGTATCTTCTAGCTGATACTTTCTTAGTTGTTCCTTGTCCCGTTCATCCGTACACGTTATAGTCATTAGCCGGACATCTATAATGTCTTCTTTAGCCTCGGCCTTTTAACAGTGCTTGTATTCCAAACTACATGGTCTTCGTGACATTGCATCGGCATTTCAATGGGTACTACCTTTTCGATGCTCAATGGAAAAGTCATAGCTTTGTAGTCGCTCGATCCACCGTACCAATTGTCCTTCCGGATTACGGAACTGCAGAAGCCATTTTAAAGCTGCGTGATCTCTGACACGGAATCGCTGGCGGTATTTGTGAAAATGTTTAATGCACTCTACCAATTCCAACAGCTCTCTCCGCGTAACACAGTAGTTACTCTCTGGTTTTCCAATCGAACGGCTGTAATATGCAACTAACTCCTCCTGTCCATCGACCAGTTGTGATAAAACGCCTCCTATAGCATATCCACTCGCATCTGTATCTAGAATAAATTTTGCTCCTGGAATCGGATATGCTAACATTGGGGCAGTGCACAAACGCTCCTTCAATGTTTGGAAAGCCACTTCTTGCTCCTTCTTCCATTCAAAAGCTTTGTATTTTCTTATAAGCTCATGGATGCTATGGGCTACGCTGGCAAAATTTGGTACAAATCGGCGGTAATATGTGCACAGCCCAAGGAAACTTCTCAATTCATGCAGATTCTGTGGTCTTGGCCAATCCTTTACTGCCTCTATCTTTTCATTTGCTGTACAGACACCTTCTGTCGGTACCTTGAGGCCCAAATAATTTACTTCCTTTTTAAACAGCGCACACTTTTTGGGACTCAGACCAGCGCCAGCTATTCTCTGGAAAACTTCATCTAAGTTTTTAAGATGTTCATCAAAGTTCTTGCCCAATACGATGATGTCGTACAGGTACACCAAGCATGTTTTCCAATGTAGTCCTTTCAATTCCTGATCCATGAGTCTCTCGAAAGTAACTGGTGCATTACATAGTCAAAAGGGCGTTACTGTAAATTTCCAAAGACAATCTCCGACGCTGAAGGCTGTTTTCTCTTTGTCTTCCTCCTTCAACTCCACTTGCCAGTAGCCGCTTTTCAAGTCCAGTGTGGAAAACCATTCCGTACCAGATAGCGAGTCAGGGTGTGGTGAATTCTTGGCAATGGGTAGCTATCCTTTTTCGTAACGTCATTCAACTTCCGGTAGTCCACGCAAAACCTCATTTTTCCATCCTTCTTCTTTACAAGTATTACCGGTGAGCTCCAGGGACTGGCTGATGGTTAGATGACGCCGCTGTCGCTCATTTTTTGTATAATTTGACTTACAACTTCCAGCTCCGCCAGTGGAACACTACGTGGAGCTTGACGTATCGGCCTCGCGTCTCCAGTGTCAATTTGATGTTTCACAACATTGGTGCGGCCTGGGTTGGAACCATCCTGGTCAAATGTGTTTGCGTACTTTAGGAGCAGTTGCTTTGCCATACTCTGATAATCTTCCTCTAGCCCCTCTCTCCATGCCGTGGTGTTATTTGAAAGATCAGTATTACTAGATGAAACGTGTTCCTGGAGCTGTTCACAGTTAATAATTACCTCAGCCTCTTGGCATCTTCCCAAAATAGCTCCTTTGGTCAATTTGAGTGGTGACTTGAACTCGTTGAGTACTCTTACCGGAATACGTCCATCTTGTTTTGTCATAGCCAGGGTTTTTCCTACAAGCATGTTCGGTCCTGATTTGTTTGCTGCTGCGACAAACCACAATTTGTTTGTCCCACAATCTCCATCAACCTTTGCCCAGATGACTGCTTCGGATTTTGGTGGTATTTGCTGACTCTCTTCCACCAGCACTCATTTAGTGCTGTAGCCTCTATTGTAGCCGAAATTAAGTGATACATCCATGTTCTTATATCGCATCATCTTGCTTTGCATGTCGATCTTGATGCCCTGGTCGATTACGAAGTCCACTCCAATTATGATTTCATCAACAATCTCTGCCACTATAAAATTGTGTACTACCGTGACGTTCCCAATTGCGACTTCACACGATACTACTCCTAGAACCGTGCTGTCTTCTCCAGTGGCTGTACGCAATCTTGCTCCATGCAATGGCCTTATCTTCTTGTTGACTAAATCCGCTCGAATAATGGAATGGGATGCACCCGTATCTACAGTCAGTAAATGTTCCTTTCCATCCACCTGTCCGCCGACAGTAAGATTGTTTGACCTTATTCCAATTTGTGAGATAGAGATTATGGGGCATTCAATTGAGGGAGCAAGCTGTCGCCCCTTGCGGCTGACTCGCTTTAGTTTAGCGATTGAGTGGACTTGGAAATTTGCTCATCTCCTTCAGCTCTGCGTTTACGGCCACCCATATTGTTGGAGCTATTGGCCCCGGTGCTGCAATGTCGTGAAATATGCCCTGGCTTTCCACACTTAAAGCATTTGACTGCATCATTATTATTCTGCTGCGAACCCTTCAAAGCTTCCAAAATTGCGTCTACCCAGTCTGGCCTTTCCACTTCCACGCGATGAGCTTTGTACGCTGGCTTACTCAAAAGTGACGCTGTTTCTTGAGTCAGTGCATGGGATACCGTTTCTGCGAATGTAGGTTTTGGGTTTGCATATGTCGCTCGCTTCGTTTCTACGTCCCGTATGTCATTTATAAAACTCTGGATTTTTACCCTCTCGGTGTACTCCACGGGTGCGTCCGCATTTGCCAAATGTGCCAACCTTTCAACATCCGAGGCAAACTCCTGCAAATTCTCATTCGCTCTTTGGTGACGGTTTTGTAACTCAATTTGGAATACCAGTTTTCTATGCTCGCTTCCAAAACGTCTCTCGACAGCGCCCATCAATGCTTCATAATTGTTCCGCTCTCCTTCAGGAATCGTCTGTAGGATTTCGGCTGCTGGCACTTTCAATGCCACGAACAGAGCTGCAACTTTATCTTCAGCATTCCAGTTGTTCGCTGTCGACGTCTTCTCAAATTGGAGCTTAAATACCTGGAATGGAACAGAACCATCAAACGTTGGGGATTTTACCTTCGGGGTAGACGTTGAAGTGATTGGACGGTTCAATCGTAACTCCTGAATCCGATCTTTCAAAGCATCTATCACTGAACCCTTCCTGAAACTGCGTTAGTTTCTCTTCCATACGCGATTCTAGTTGTGCAGAGATCTGCGATGATACCTGTGCTGAAATTTGTGTCGACGTTTCTGATATACGTGCCTCTTGTGCTTCAACTTTAGATGTTATTTCTGACGACATTTCTGAGATACGTGTCTCCTGTGATTCAATCTTCGCTGTTATACGATTCTCTTGCGATTCTAGTTGTTTTTCCATCTTGGATGTTATGCGTGTCTCTTGCGAAGCCAGTTGAGATGACATTTGTGACGACATTTCTGAAATGCGTGCCTCCTGTGATTCCAGCTGAGATGCCACTGTCGAGGTTTGAGCAGTTATTGCAGCCAATATCATGTTCAAATCTGTGCTCGTAAATGTCTGCGATGTTTCGTTTTTCTCTTAAATTTTTGTCGTTTCGTCCCCATTAGGATAAAAGACAAACTCGTCCACATCAATTCCTTCTCCTTTTTCAGTTGCTGGATCTTCAATTGACTGAACTTTGCCGTGTCCAAGTTGTATTCCCAATCTTTGCTTGCAAATCCTCTTATTTGCCTTTTTGCCAAGTTCGTATCACTAAACCGTTGAATAAATAACTCCAATATTGAATAATAGAAAAATGGCCTTTATTAAAGTACTTCACAATAACACTTATACTTTGCAATTAGCTGGCTTAATAACCAAACTGATAGCTTAAATGAAACTGACTTTCAAAATAATACTGCTATTGCTCGCTAGATATCGTCTTAATCGAAAATGCTTGACAACTCAAATCAAACTGAATTACTTTTTACTCGCTTGCGCCGCTTTTATAGTTTACGCTGCATACATCTAGGCTCTTCTATTTCCAAAACTTACCAACTATTTCGTGTGTTTATAGTTCTCATATAGTTTCTACTTGTTTACAATTGTCTACTTTTCAGCGTCTCTCAGATGTATGTGAGTTTGTAGTTTACAGTCTCTCGCACACACATAGGCGTATAAGTAAATGTACCTGTGTGTGACATCTCTCGGCTGCCTTATATATGTGTATAAATGATTTGATTATTGACGTAAATACCGCTTAGCATGGCCTTAGCATCGCCTTAGTGATGGTATAGCTTAGTGATGCTAATATCCGTGACAATACCTAAAGCCAAGAGGTACAAAAAATCCTCATGTCTTTTGCCGGCAGCACTTGAGGCAACGACAACGAATTGCTCGATACCCGGGTATCTAAAGCTCTTGTATATAGAATAAGAAAAGAAATAAAAGGAATAAAGTTCTATATCTAATTTAAGTAAGCTTGTTGTTGCTTGGCGGGCAATACCCGCAATTTTAACATTTTAATTTAGTAAAAAAATTTCGAAATTTAAAGAATGCTACAGCAGGACGAACAAGGCAATAGCGATTTCAACTTGTAACTCTTTTTAAAGACTTTTTTGATCCCGGTAGTGGAATTCAAAAGTTGCCTTTTTCGTCTTGATGTTGCTATTGGAGTTTTTGCTTTTGCTCTAAATGGGCTTAGGAACGACGGAATTAAAAGAAGCTTAAGCAAGTTTGTTGTATAAGTAGGAAGATGACCAGAATTATTCCAAGTACATTGCAATTTTTGTATTACATCCACTCAGATTTCATTCAAATATCCTTTCGAAGAAAGCATATAAAATATTATGAAAAAAAAAAATGTTTGTTAGAATAGAAATCATATGAGCTTTGAAGTGGTTTATGCAAGAATAACAAATGCAAAGCAAGATGTCAGCACTTCAGTGAAAAGCATTTGAGAATGTTTGTTGCTACTGCCACATATATAAATTTATGCAAATAGCAGTCTGTACACATAAGCGAGTAAACATATGTACGTTATGCAGGTATATGTGCAAGGGACTTTTATACAAACATATATATAAATACATGTGTTAGCTTATTAAACTCAACAGCAATTGATTTTATCGCATAAATAGAACTTTTATCTGCGTTGCTTGTTTGAGCACAATTGGCAAATATAAATAAATTGTACATAAGAAAATAAGGGAAGAAATGATACGTAAAACATAAAAAAAAAACGTTAGTCCGCATAGTCAAGAGATTTCATCTCGCCATTTGAAGAAATTGCTGCAATTGAGGAGCTAAAAGATATCATACACGACGAATGAGTAACTTAATAGAAAGCTGATGTTGACCTAGCACAACTGGTGTGTGAATGTAGAGTTGTTGCGGACAACAACACATCAACGACAATAAATGTACTACTCAACTCTGTTTACAAGTAAAAAGCCAAAAACAAACCAGTTAAGGAATACCAAGTACAAATTTAAATTTCACATATCGTATACCCTCTTTTGTGTTTCAACGATGAAAAGTGGTCGCTTTATAATAATTGCAACAACTCTTTAAGTTTTACTGTTCCACTACAAAGCCCGATTTAAAGTCGTCATAGTCATAACGCCATTGTCATAACCATATTTTTACTTATCCATATCAAATTGGCATTAGTTATTGGTGCGTTAACCTAAAAATCGTGAACCATATCCATATCCATAACCATCTCCAATGTGATCGATTAATGGTGCCTTAACCAAAAAATCGTAAAAATTCCATAAAAATTAAGAAAATGTAAAAAATGACAAACATATTCCACAAAAAATAAGTCTCTTAGTCAAAACGTATTCAAACGAATAAATAAAATCTACAAAAAGTTAATAAATTCTCCAACTCAAATATTTTTAGGTTATGGATATTGCGAAAAACCAAAAACCAATCGGTTGGCTATGGTTTGTTTATGGCTTTAGCGTTATGGGATGGCACCATTAACCCATCACATTGATTTTCATAAGGTTGGTTCGATCAGCTGTTTTATCTAGTTATGGTTAAGTCACCACCACTAACTGGCCCTTAAACCTGCCCTGCTTTAGAAAACTGACTTTACTTTTAGGCCTATATTATTTGAGTTTGACACTTTGGCGGCTTATACTGTGATGAGTACTAAGTTTTACCATCGCAACGTTTTCCCAGGCCTCCATTCATGCATCCAGAATATAAGCCATCTATAGTTGGCATTTAGTTGATGCAATCTTTTGCAGATCGAAATTTTGTTTTTATTATTACATGAACATATGTACATTAGAGTGGTCTTAAAAATCTGTTTCCGTAAAAAGACTGTACCGCCCCTAAAATTTATGTATGTAAGTAATAAATATCACAACTCCTGGGCAGATTTCACTAGCTTAATGCGTGGCACATTCCTATTGAAAATGCCCGAATTCAATTTTTTTTTAATTTTCGAGAATAATGCCCGACAAAATTTTATAAAAAGTTGTAGATATGCTGTTTTACTTGTTGTGTGTTTATAACAAGAAAATGAAAAAATAAAACAATTTTTGGAAATGGGCATGGCACTTTCCATTTTTAAATCAAGCATTTTCCAACGTTTCGGAAGACCAATTGACGTAGCAAGTCAAAATCCGTTATACATATTTTTCCCACATGGTTAAGGAACACGCCTATTTTATAAACATTTTTTTTTTTAATATAGAATCATAGACCAATGTAAAAGATATTTTATTTGCCAAAAAAATCTGTATATCAATCGTATTTTACTTTCAAAATACCATAATAACAACAAATTTAATAAACTGAAATATTTAAAATAAGTGTTTCACCACTCCTTCTTCGACCATTCATTATTCTACGTTTCGACTGACATTACTGGAAGAAAAATTGAAATATTGTGAAAAAATTCTATATCCTTATTTTTTATAAATATCCATATTTCTAATAAAACCGTCCAAAATCATTTAATATATACCCACCTTTTGACAACTGTACGACAACGCTTAACCGTTTAAACTGGCTCCGCGAACTGGCGCTAATTGGTCACACCAAGAGAGTTCAAATAGTTTTTTCCACCTGTTCCTCTGCTTTCATAGGAGGGTTCCGATAGAAACACTTTCTTGGCCGGAGCATCATCTTTCATTCGCATAACATGGCCTAGCCAGCGCAGCCGCTGCGTTTTAATTCGCTGGATTCTGTTAATGTCTGCATAAAGCTCGTACAGTCATAACTAAATCTTCTCCGGTACTCGCCATCGCCAGCGCATAGCGGTCCTTAAATCTTTCGAAGAAGTTTTCTCTTGAACACTCTCAGATTCGCTTCATCTGGTGCTGTCATGTTCCATGCATCGGCACTGTATATCAGGATGGGTACGATAAATGACTTGTAAAGTATGATTTTCGTTTACAGAGAGAGGACTTTACATTTCAATTGCCTACCTTATCCAATGTAATATTTATTGCCAAGAATGATTCTTCGCTGGATTTCAGAACTGACGTTGATGCTTGTGTTAATTCAAGTTCCCAAATAAAAGAAAATTCGAAATCATGGCTACCTCTTTGCTGGCTAATAGCAGGTACTTCGTTTTGTCCTTATTTGCCATCAACCCAACAACTTGTAAATTTCTTGTCTCTAGTTTGGCAACGATGCCCTTATTAACATCCTTTTTCAAAAATAGATGTCGCAGCTTGACGTTCAGCGACCTCTGTTTCTCCAGTGTCCCAATGATCCAAAGCATTCCCGTGAAAATTGAGTGGGATACGGAGCTAGAAAACTCACTGGATAATGGCTAATATGTGTGAAGTGAGCGCGAATCATTATTTCACTAGCTGACAATCACTGCCTTAGACCATGGAGGGGTGTTTATTTAATTAATTTGGGTGTCTTTTATAAGAATTTTTCCTATTTGTACAGGAAATAAGTGTAAAGTGTTTCTTCACAGTAGGTTAATAATTCTTCATTGGTCAAAAGAGTTTGCCACACCCATTTAAAAATGTTTAAGTTACTTCAAACGGTCTTCGAGTTATGGCGTCAAAAGCGGTACCCAATGCATGTTCAAATAAGAGGCGCTGCCACGCCCGTTTCCAAAAACTGTTGCCATTCATCTAATTGTTATAAATACACTTTAGAAGAGAAATAGCATATTAACAATCTTTTATAAGGCTTTGTCGCACGTGGCTGTCGAAAATTACAAAAAACCCGATTCTGGGCATTTTCAATGAAAATGTGCCACGCCTTAGCCTGAAGTTAGCTGCCCAAGACTTTGCAATTTTTTTAAACTTTAAATTTTTTTCATACAAAATATGTCCAGTCTAATGTACATACATGTGTTGAGCAATTAACAACAGGCTAGGGCCTCACTATAGACGGTTCCTTGGCATTTGTGTGAAGGCTTACCTGAAGTCCATAGCGCATTACTGTGGGGCTGAGTGGTTTAGAGGCTGCATCTACGTCATTTCGCTTCATGGGAGGGCAGTGCAATATCGGTGACCAAGAACTGCCAACCTCATAATCTAGGGTGCTATGCAAACCGTTCTTATTGGCTGATCTGGAGTCAGAGAGTATTTACGGCTGTATTTGAATGGAGCCTTCCCGGTACCGGTCCGAAGAGCTCTTAAAACTATTCGAATAATTCGATCTATCGAATACTCATTTTTAGCTTATTCGAAGAACTGCAACTCATCGATTATTCGAATCGAACACTGGATTTTTAATTTTACGTATATGCCATGTATTAATCATATTTGCCCTTTTAAACGGTTTTATTTAGGGTGACTAGGGCGGCCACCATGGTGTGATGGTAGCGTGCTCCGCCTACTACACCGAATATCATGGGTTCACGCCCCAGGCAGAAGCAAATTTTAGAAACAATTTTTTTCAATTATAAGACAATTTTTCTAACCCGGGTCTCTCCTCGTCAGTATTTGGCAAGCACTCCGAGTGTATTTCTGTCATGAAAAACTCTCAGTGAAAACTCATCGGCCTTGCAGGTGCCGTTCGGAATCGGCATAAAATGAGTAGGCCCCGTCCCGTCCCGCCAATTTGTAGGAAAAATTAAGAAAGAGCACGATGCAAATTGGAAGAGAAGTTCGGCCTAAAATCCCTTCGGAGGTTTTCGCACCTTACATTTATTATTTTTTTATTTAGTTTGACTCTGTGTAGCGAACAGAATTTTGTAATCGAAATTTAAGTAACTTCCCGATAAGCTACAAGCTTGAAACTTGGAATATAGTTCAGAACCCAAAAAAAATTCGATAGGTGATGCATGGATCGAAATATTTCAAAAAATCGTATTTGTGGACCGACTTCACTCATATTTAGAAAACATAATACATACATGAATAGAAAGCGACCTAAGAAAAAAATCGCCGAAAGGTAGCGCAAGGATCGATATATTCAAAAAATTCGTATTTTTGCTCCGCTTAGGCTCATGTTACATACATACATGAATAGAAAGCGACATATTAAAAAAAACGCCGCCAGGTGGCGCAAGCATCGACGTATTTAAAAAAATCGTATTTGTGGAAAAAAACGTTCGCAATGAACATAAATGTAGTGAGTAAAAATCGGCTGATATTAGAGCTTCGAACACGGGCTTCTGGAAAAAATTTTATTAAACTCAGAAAAGTTTGTCTTCCATTTTGAGTTTTTCTTGGTTCTAAGAACACTTGGGTTAGGAATCCGAACGCAATCCACCCAACCAAACGCAAGAATGGTGATGACTTTTAGGAATATAAATTTCTATGTAAGGGAACGTTTCGTGATAACATTCCGAATATTTTTCGATAATTTCAGGGATCTTGAAGAATTTTTTTGGGATTTCTTCAGTATTATATACTTAGGGACTAAATTAAGAACTATTCGTTGCCAGAGATATTCGGCATTATTTATGACACAAATTAAAACTTTTTCTAGATTTCTGGATTCGTTCAGCTGAATTATGTTATGATTTCGGATCGTCGCTATACAAAAAATGCCATTTTTAACGCAATGCTTGCGTTTGAGGTGAACAAAAAATCGATCGACTCAATGCAGCGAAGCATGATAAACAACCAAATATTAAATTTGCGAAATTTGTCAATCGTAAGCACCTTGTGACATGGCAGATGGTATAGTCGGTGGGTATTGAAATTAGGTAAAGTTTCGGACAATTTAATTGTAACATTTTCAGGCTTTCTACACAAGAACCTAAGTAATGAAGATTTGCTTACGGCGGAACCTCTGATAGCGCATAACATAGATCACCTGGTGATAACTTGGTGAGGTTTATCCGATTTTGTGGCAGTGCTTTTCTTCCAATTTGCGTTGTGCTACTTTTTAGTTTTTCCTACAAATTGGCGGATCCCGTCCAGACTCCAAATTGTATCCGCCAGGCAAATAAATTTTCTAAGCGAAGCTTTCCATCGAAGAAATAAACACGAAGCATTAACGAGGTGGGACTCCGCTAAGGAAAATGCTTTCTAATACTTTGTTATTGCTTTTGCCGAGGACTTTCCTGGTGGCAGGTAAGCAAGCTACCTCCACACCACTGCAGCCACCTCCTCCAATATCGTAGAAAGCCGCCGTATAGTTTGTCCTCATTAAAGCACTTTTACTTCGAAGTATTTGTGTATACCACCTACATCTGCCTTGCAGATGCCGCTCGGAGTCGGCATAAAATCATGTAGGTCTCATCCGGCAAATTTGTAGGGAAAATCAAGAGGAGCACGACGCAAACTGGAAGAGAAGCTCGGCCTTAGATCTCTGTGGAGGTTATCGCGCCTTACATTTGTTTATTTTTTTTTTTTAACTACATCGACAGAATCCGCGCAAACTATATGGTTCGATAGAGCAATTGTCTATCGCGCAAAATTTAAATATTTTAACTTTCATACACAAATAACCAGGTTTGACTATATTATTTTTTAAAGGAAAATAACAGACAAAAAATCACGTCAGGTAAATGAAAAACAACCTGTAGTTACCTAACAATGAGCTTCATTTCGTGTTGAAATTGGTTGCCATGGCATCCTTGCATGACTTTGCAGCCTGTTAATGGCTGACCTTTTCTTGTTGTTGTGCTAACAGTACCTCACCCCATTTAATGGATGCGACCACTCGCATATTGTTACCAAAGTCCTCTAACGGGAGTCCTAGTTCGCTGTATTAACAGCGGAAGACCATAAGAAAATTGCTGTTAGAAGCATAGGCACCACACTATAATTGAAAAGATGTTTGGTATTATGTAGAGATACATCGCCCGCAAATTTTTCCAGCATGTGGCATTTAGTAGTTACCTAGAAATTAGTTTTCGCAAGTTCATTAAGTATACAATTGTTCAATAATTTTTTAAGCAATTCATTACTTTATTCTGCAGGCATGTTTTCATGCGAGTTTGCTCAGTAGGTTGAAACTCGACTATTAGGTCGATGACGCTGGGTGGGACGATTCGAAATCTGTTTACGAAATCATTGCACAAATAAATTATTTTGGCACACAATTCGAAGTTTTCCAGAATAAAGAATTCACTTTTTAATAAAATAACCTACAATGAATTAAGTGTCCCCAAAAATCTTATAAGGCTGTGCAAAATGACGCTGAACAACACCATCAGCTCAGTTAGAATTGGGAAGGACCTCTCCGAGCAGTTCGAAGCTAAATGAGGTTTCAGACAGAGTAGCCCCCTGTCGTGCGATTTCTACAATTTAATGCTGGAGAACAATATACTAGATGCAGAACTAAACCGTTCTGAAACAATATTATATAAAAAAGCGTGCAATTACTGGCATATGCTGATGACATTGATATCATCGGCCAAAACACCCGCGCCGTCATGTGTTCTTACTCCAAACTGGAAAGAGAAGCGTTAAAAATGTTTTTGAGGGTGAATTAGCAACCACGCTACTCTTGGCAGCCATCATTTCTATATAATAAAATACTACATTAATTTGGGAACCAGCATTAACACTAGCAACAACATCAGCTCTGAAATCCAGCGATGAACCACTATTACCCATAAATGCTACTTTGGACAAGGTCTTCAATTGAAAAGTAAAGTATTCTTTCGACAAACAAAAATCTTGCTCTACAAGTCACTTATCGTACCCATCCTGCTATATGATGCAGAAGCATGAACTATGACAACTTCAGATGAAGCGACTCTGGGAGTGTTAGAGAGAAGTTCTCCGAAATATTTACGGAGCTCTACGCGTTAGCGACGGCGAGTACCGAAAAATATTAAAAAATTTAATGATGACCCCCAGCGGGTCAGGGGGTTAGAATATACCCGCGGTAGTTATGCCTGTCGTAAGAGGCTACTAAAATACCAGATTCAAGGGGTTGTGTAGCGCACCTTTTTCCATCCGAATCCTGTTTCATTAACACCCGAGGCTCAGGCGACCCCAAACTCCTCATGGAACTTGGGGGTGGGGAGGGAGGGATGGCCTGAAAGTTTAATGTGGCCATACAAACCGTTCCCGAGATGGTCGGGCTAGTACTTTAATGGTGCTTTGTTATAGGAGCGTACCGGGTTTGTATCTGGCACAGGACCATCACATCGATAACACACCCCAAAGCCTTCGAGGAGATATGTTATCGCTACAACAACAACAACAATAACAACCTATGCGAGCTTTACGCATACACCAACCTAGTTCAACGAATTAAAATGCAACGGCTGCGCTGGCTAGGCCATGTTATGCAAATGAAAGACGACGCTCCGTCTAAGGAAGTGTTTCTATCGGAACCCGCCTATGGAAGCAGAGGAGAGAGTGACCTCCACTCCGCCGGAAGGACCAGTTGGAAAACGATTTAAAGTTCTTTGTTGTGACCAATTGGAGCCAGTTGGCAGAAGCTACTGTCGCGCCTTATTAGACAGCCATAATCGTTTAAACGGTTAAGCGCCAATTAAGTAAGTAAGTAAGACCTAGATGACGAAAAGATAACTTGCCCAATAACGGTCAAAATCACTTAGGCGTTGAAACGCCAAATAATGATGAATGAGAAGACTGCGGAATTTCTAATAAATCATTTTTGAAATAATATGTTTGAATGTCCACATATAAATCTGCGTCTGCTTTTATTTGAACGAATTTTCAAAATATATATCAAATAGAGTATCGTGGGCGGTATTTTGCACAGTAGAGTATAAGATATTAAAATTGAAAATAGCATTCCAGAAACCACCACCACAGCAGCGCGACTTATCACAACAATTGATGCAAAAACGAAAGAAATCAAAGCAACCTAAATTGCTTCAGAGGTACCGAAAACAAAGAAAACAAATTCAAAATTAAACCCCAAAAGCAGCTGGACGCAAACAACAATAATGCAATCAACTTCAAGCGCTTACTAAGCACCCAAAAATGTGGAATCTATAAGGAAAGTTATATGAGAATAGAAAAAAACATATATTTTAAATGAACACTCATGGAAATGTAAAAAGTAAAGAAAAGCGATAAAATTGTACAAAATCGTATTGGTGACTATCAAATATCCGAACAATTTTTTTTGCTCCTCATGTGCACACACGTTTACTTGTGATATTTACAACTACATCGTATTGAAATTCCCACTTAAGATGCAGCTGTTTTTTTATTAGGATTTTAGTCGTTCACTGGCCGGTAACACAGATTCCCTTTGCCACTCAATATGGAGTTCATGCCGTAGAACTTCCAACTAACATGCAACGTTCTTAGTAGTGATTTAATGGTAAAAATTAGATGTAATTGCATTTTAAGCTTACAGTAAGGGTCGTTTTTTTCGAAAGCCGTCAAACTTTATTAACACCAATATGTTTTTAAATTCCTTGTACTCAATGTTGTGTGAAATCTGAAGCAATTTCAATATGTACAATTTGATATAAAATTATTCTAGCAATTGCCTAAATAAATGAGCAAGAAAAAAGGACTAATGTGAAATGTGTTTTTGACCTTTTACAAGATGTGGTGTGAGACGAACTGAAATACTCGGCTGTATGGCATGAAGGTTTGATATACGAGAGCTGCAAAAACTAGTAAACAACGAAGACGCATATAGGTATTACAAATTTTTTTCCAGCTCATTCTTTTGCTGTCCCTTTTTTTCGGATACTGGTAAGTAATGAAATTTTAGAAATCTTTAGGGCAGCAGGTACGAGAGTAGGTGCATATGCCGACAACTTAAGGACTGGCTCAGAAAGTTGAGCAAATTTAGACCTCCTTATAGGATTTTTAGTAAAGAATACACGAATATGAAATTCTGCATAATTTATCAGGACAAGTATAATAATAGAATGTGATTTGTGTTCGTCGATAGACGGCCTTACCTTAAAACAGTAAATATACGTTTGATTTTTAGACTGACATTGTTTGCGCTGTTAACGATTGTTCCCAGACAAACGAAACCCTTTACCGTCTCGAATTTATATCTGTTCTGAGGGGGCCCGCATTTTAGAGGTACTATCACATTTTTGTTTAATTCAGGAGAGTCTTTAGTTGTGTATAGGGTAATTTTCATACCCCTTTGTGACTAGGGTCTCGAGATATAGGCCAAAACGTGGGCCAGTGAACAGTGAATGCCTAGACAGTGTTTATACAATATGGATATCAAATGAAAGCTGTTGATGAGTGCTTTAGTACAGAGTAATATATTATCCAGAGACGGACTGAGACTGGGATTAGGGCTAGGACTAGGACTGAGACTCGGAGTGGGACTGGGGCTGGAACTGGAATAAAATACATACCACCCTCTGGAACAGGCAATAAGGGATGCAGAAGAATTAGAAGAAATTGAGAGAAAAGAAAGGAGAGAAGGAGATTGAGAAAGAGATAGAATGAGACGAAGATGGAGATAGATGAAGCGAAAAAGACGGAGGGAGGAGTGAATAAAAGGATTACAAAAAAGTGAAGAGGGGTGGGAGGGCAGATTCAGATGGAAAAAGCTTATTAAAATGTATGCATATAGGCAAAATTTAGAGCAGGACAACGTCTGCCGGGTCTTCTAGTGCAATATATCTTTGAGTGGAGCATCCCTGCAGAAAAAATTATTAATTCCTAAAAACAAAGGCGACTAATAATCTACTATTTTAAAGATTCCAGAAAGTAACTCACTTCTGGTTAACGAAGCCAGAAAAAAGTTTGTAAAAAAAAAAATTTAAATTAAATATGAGTATGTGTTTCTTTTCACGCTGTACCTTTAAACTTATTACTTCTTAAACGACTTTAATGACTTTGATTAAAATCCATGTGCGTGAGAACTTCGTTTCTTTCGGTAAAGTGGGCCAGGGCCGACCCTTTCTACAAGTAAATAATTTGTGATGCGATTTGCTTAATATTTTGTACAAGGGTACCACTTTGGCAAAGTTAATATTTGAGAAACGTTTCATTCCGGAGAGTAAACCAGGGGCAGAAAATCGTATTTAATATGCAATTTTATTGGAACCTGATTAGTTCATATTTGGGAAACCTTTCTTTCGGAAAGGGGACCAGGGTCTGGCCTGTTTCAAAAAATTATTTTTATTTTTCCATGTACTTGAAATTCGGTACAGTTGCAGCTCTTTGACCAAGCTAATATTTGACAAATTTTACATTCTGTTAAGTGGACCAGAGGCTGACCTATTCTAAAAAATTTTACTTAAGGTGCGATTTGTTTGAAATTTGGTTCAGAGGTAGCCCTTTGATAAGCTTAAGTATTATATTAGAAGATTTTGTTTCTAGTATATATTTCAGATTTGTTTAAAGTAAACGAGGCATCCTTTCGAATGGGTTAATATTTGTGTGATGGCCGACCTATTTTAAGAAATCATAGATATGTATTGTGCGAATTTTTCGAAACTTAATATACCGGTAGTGTTTCGTATAGATTAAAAATTGGGAAATATTCTCTGGGGATGTAAACCGTGGTTGAGTTGTTCACAAAAATCGTTTACATGAATCGGTTTGCTTTCATTTTGCCTGTTTTTTATTTAGGACACTTTTTTCGGGAGGGTTCGAAGTCATAGGAAATAAGGAGAGGACAAGGGGAGCGCACTGTGACAGGGAGACGGAGAGGTTAGGAAAATAATAGAGAAATTGATTTTTCGGTTAAAAACTGATGTATGAAATTACTTTATCTGCGGCAGCAAGGCGTAGGATAATACTTTGGTATAAAAGAGTTCCATACATACATGCAAGTCAAGCTTATATAAATTTGTTAAAAAAGAAAAATTAACGTCCAATCTCACATGATTCTGATATTAATTTTCTTACGAGTTGTAAATTAATGTGTCTCACTTTGATTCGTTTTCAAATACGTTTTTACATATGACAATATTTGGATTTTTAAATAACTGTAACTTCCATAATTTAAATCCGATTCTAAGGCCGTTGGACTCAGTCGCTAGTTTTGTATCCTTTATCCTTACGTATGTAATAATTTGGTATTTTAGGCAAACTCTTTAAATTCCCATGATCTTGCCCATATGAAAAAGTTTCGTGGCATTATAAATAATTTCCTCATAAAGGCTACGTACCTATTCGAGCCGCGTATGCCATTACCCTACGCTTTAGAATGGAAGCACCAAAATTTGAATTTCTAGCTCTTTTTAGAGGATACTGGTTTGATGTATAACATTATAATTTTAATTTTTTTTCTCATACTAAATTGTGTTGTCGCTGGGTAATATAGATGCTAAGAGAACCTCTTGTCGCCTTTCGCCGAACTATGCCTCCCCATTCTGCCATTCGAGGTTTCTTCCTCCTCGTACCGGTTGCAGTACTGAGGGTTTCTCGCAGCAAATCTTATGAACTGCTTCGACCTACTTCTACCGCCTCATGAGCCCACTCCAAGCGCTCGATCTCCACTTCTGTTGGTTTGACCACTGCTACCAGGCGTTGGATAATTCTTTGGGCTGGATAATTCCTCTGCTCCGTACCCATCTCCACTCTACTTCTCAGTTTTCATTTGTATGACTTTCCAACACAGAGTTCAATGAATCAGCACTACTCTCGCTGCCCGAGTCCGACGCATCGCTTAATGCGTTTTTGTCGTCCTTGGCTTGTGACTCAGTTCTCCCCTTATCATCGTGTTTTTTACAATTAGATCGTGAGTCGTTCATCTTGGTCGTACGACCACCTGCCCAACAAGGCGAGCTCAGCGGTCCAGTATTATATACGGGGAAAGAATCGTCCGCCACAGCAGGGCCCCTTACTGTGGTAAGGCCATCAATACTTCTCGAGGTGGCCCGGTATCGGGAAGGCTCCGTTCATATACAGCCGAATTTATCCCCTGGCTACAAATCGTCCAATAGGCATGGTCCGCATAACACCCTGGAATAGGTGGTTGGCAGTTCTTGCTCACCGCCATCCCTCCACCCTACTATGAGGCGAAACGGCGTAGATGCCATTCCTAAACCGCTCCGCCTTATAGTCGGGTGCTGTGGAGATCGGCTAAGCCCTCACACCAACGGCAAGGTGCTCAACCTAGTGAGGGTTCTTCATCGTCACATATAAGCAAATTGTTTCATTAGGGCCGAACACAAATGATGTTGAGGAGGAAAAGAGAAAGAAAATTGGTAAAGAAAATATGGATGGGAGGACGTGAAAAAGGAGCAAGGTAGGGAGGAGAATAACATCACAATGGATCGAGAGACCGGGAAAAAAGGAAAAACAAGTCCACAGAGAATTAGAAAATAGAGAAATATCGGCAGACAAAAGTACAATCCAAAGGTACAGGCTACTTTCCCAACAATTTTACCAGACTTAACTAAGACTATTATGAATTTTCAAGTTTACTTATTTGATAAAATTATAAAAGTTGTCAAACCTTACCAGCGAAAGTCGTAGGCTTCTGTGAAATTTTTTATACCCGCTACACTTGTACCTTTGATTCGAAAACGGTGGGTTGTAAAGCTATAAAGGAATCGAGATAGATGTAGACTTCCGTATATCAAAATCATCAGTATCGAAAAATGATTTGATTGAGCCATGTCCGTCCGTCCGTTCCGCTGTCTGTCCGCTAACACGATAACTTGAGTAAGTATTGATATATCTTCACCAAATTTGGTACACGAGCTTATCTGGACACAGAATAGATGGGTATTGAAAATGAGAGAAATCGGATGATAACCACACCCACTTTTTATATATATAACATTTTGGAAAACACAAAAAACCTGATTATTTAGTAAATAATACACCTAGAATGTTGAAATTTGACGTGTGGACTGATATTGAGAATCTTTATAAAAATTTGAAAAATTTTACAAATATTATGTAAGAATCATAAATCAAAAATCGTTAAACCTATCGTAACAAAATTCGGTAGAGAGGTTACCCTTATTATATGGAATGCTTTGAAGAAAAATTGACGAAATCGGTTAAGGACCACGCCCACTTTTATATCAAAGATTTTTAAAAGGGTCGTGGACGAATAAAATAAGCTATATCTTTGCAAAAAAGGGCTTTATATCAATGGTATTTCAATCAAGTGGATTTATAACAATAAATAGGAAAAATTTAAAATTAAAAAAATGGGCGTAGCACCGCCCCTTTTATGACTAAGCGATTTTCTATGTAACGGATCGTAACAGAATTGCGTATTTCTAGAAAAAATGGACGGCTTCGGTAAAAGGCCACGCCCACATTTATATAAAAGATTTTTAAAAGGGTCGTAGACGAAAATTTTAAGCTATATCTTAGCGTTAAAGAGCTTTGTATCAATAGAATTTTACTGTATAAATAGAATTATAACATTAAATTGTAAAACACTAAAATTTTTGAAAATGGGTGTGGCACCGCCTCTTTTTTTAAGCAGTTTTCAATGGTTCGGGAGTCATAACTCGAAGAAAAATTGACATATCGTAACAAAATTGGGTACACATATTTTCCTTATAGCAGGAAATATTTCTAGTAAAAATGGATACGATTGGTTTAGGACCACGCCCACTTTTATACAAATGACTTTAAAAAGGTTCCTAGGCAAAAATAATAAGTTAAATCTTAGCGAAAAATAGTTTTGTACCAATCGTATTTTTATCGTTCTGTTATATCTCTATTTTAAAATAAAAAGTAGGGAAATCTCCATATCTGAAGGAAAAGTGCATTATTACCCGCCCAAGGTCATTGGCGTTAGCCTCTGTATCCTTTTTGCTTCTTTTAGAAGAAAACTAGTTCAGAATAGAACCATATGTATAAGTATTATTGCGCAGACTTGTAACACTATTAAGCGCACAAAACAAATAACAACAGCATTTCAAGTGTACAGCTGGGTATGTAATGTTCGGTTTCACCCGAAATTACATTTCCTTACTTGTTAACTATTATTTCAAGAAAAACTTTTTGAATGCTCTAATAAAAACAACAAGACCAGGTATGTATATTCCCGAAGGTTGTGCTGTGACTCGTATAGGGGAAGACACGGCACTACAGTTACGAGAGTCTGAAAGGGGTCTAAAATACTCTAAATAAAAATATTAAGGGGAGAACGACGACGTCACGACGAAGGTGCTGGAGGGAAAAACAGCCCAGCGGTGCTGCGAGTTCTACAGATAAACCCCTAACACAGTAAAGTGGCGTCGAGCGAACTTCTCCTAACCCTTGAAGAGGGTTCGTTTTAATGTGGAGCCGTGGCTCTCATCGGTAGGAAAGGTTTCTGGACTTACAACGCGCATGTTTGGCGTTTACTACGCGCAAACGGAAGGACGGGTGCGAGCTGAATGTTAAGGAAACAGCTGCATTCATATATGCTGCCTAACTACACCACTGAGGACATCGTAGCGGTGGCCGTTGAGCAAAATAATAAGCAGGCATTTATCCTGGCGTCCTGCTACATGGCTCCTGCTGCGGAGTTTCCACCGATGGAGTGCAAAAAGCTAGTACAGGAGGAAGGGCGCAAAGGGCGGAGGGCGCAGATGAAAATGCGCGACACAATGCGTGGGGAGGAGCAGATAAAAACGAGAGAGGCGAATCTCTATTTTGTTACATCCTGCAAACCATTTTGCAGATAGCCAACAGGGTAAATGTCCCTGCATACATTGGTCCAACATCCAGCAATTTTCTGGATATTACACTGAGCTCCTAGGGTGATATATCAAGGTATAATTGGATGGTTATTGATAGACCATCCTTCTCCGACCATGCGTATTTCAGCTTCAGCATCCCCCTAAAGAGGGTATAGAAGGGAGGAACCTTTAGAAACCCTAGGTCAACGAACTGGACTAAATTCCAGAAACATATAGAAACAAAACTGGGACAACGCAAAGAGGTTGCCAATGTGGAGGAACTGGAGGAGTCGAATGAATTCCTAACAAGGACGCTTATGACTGCGTAAAACAAAGCTTGCCCTCTAAGAAGATTCAGAGGAAAAGCAAAGCCGCCATGGTAAAGCAATGAGCTGATCCTTCTAAGAAGATAAATAAAAGAAATGTTTAAGCTAGCAAAGACTGCGGAAAGGGAAGCGTGTCGGGACGAATACAGGGATCTACTAAGGATCTACAAGCGTGTAATTACCAGGGAGAAGAGAAACTCATGGAAAAGCTTCTGTATGGACATAGAGTGCTCCAGCGAAACAGCATGGTTGAAAAAAACCTAGCAAGGGGAAACATAGTCCAGGGAATAATAAAGAAAGAGAACGGGGAATGGTTACGTAATAGAGCGGAATCCCTTGGGGTGCTTCTCGACACACATTTCCCATCGTGGGACGGTTTAGAAGAGCCAGCAGACATCACTAACACTTCGATCACGGAGCTAGTAGTGCCGGGCTTGGTAACCGATACCACGATAGAATGGGCAGTGAAAACGTTTTCTAAGTTTAAATCGCCGGGCCCAGGCGATATATTCCCGGCCATGCTACAAGTTTCAAGTATGGCGGTCGTGAAATGGCTTAAAATAATATTCGATGGGTGCATAAGGCTGAATCATGTACCGCACTCTTGGAGAACTGCTCGTGTAGCTTTCCTACCAACGGCGGGGAAGATCGGTCACGCGTATCCCAAAGACTATAGACCCATTAGCTTAACATAATTTCTGCTCAAATCCTTTGAGAGTCTGATAGATGTGTACATAAAGTCCAACGTGGATGAAAAGCTATTCACCACAATACAGCATGCGTACACCAAAGGCAAGTCGGTAGACACCGCATTGCATAGGGTGATAATAAGCATAGAGAATTCCCTGGAATATAAGGAGTATGCTCTAGGAGTCTTCTTAGACATTGCCGGTCTTTCAATAATGTCTCTAAATGGGCAATTATGGATGGCCTTAGTTACATTAAAGCCTTAATCAGATGGATCGGCTGCATGTTAAATTGCAGAAAGATTACATCACAATGGGGATTCTACGAGGCCTCGAAATCAGTGGACAGGGGCACGCCGCAGGGAGGGGTGCTATCGCCTCTGCTGTGGACGCTGGTTATCAACCAACTGCTCAGGCGATTCGATGAGGGACCCCTGAAACTTACGGCTTACGCAGATGACATTGCAATTGTCATAAGTGGAAAGTGCCTTCCAACAATTAGTTCCTTGATGGATCGGGCGCTTCGGGATATTCATACCTGGGCATTTAATATCGGGTTGAAAGTCAATACGGAGAAGACGGATATGGTCTTGTTTACAAAGAGGTACAAGGTCCCAAATTGGACTAGGCCAAAGTTAGGGGGTGACCTTACAGGGGAAACCTTGCACAAAATATCTAGGAATCATCCTAGAGAGTAAGCTGTCATGGAAGCTCAACGTGGAGGAGAGGGTCAAGAAGGCCTCAACGACACTCTATGTATGTAAAAGAATGTTGAGTTGTACGTGGGGCTTATCGCCCTCTCTTTCTCGTTGGGTTTTTACAGCGATTGTAAGCCCTATTCTATACTATGGAGTTCTTGTTTGGTGGAAAGCCACACAAAAAACAACATACCTCAAAAAATTAGAAGGGGTATGCAGACTATCGATGCTTAGCAATACGGGAACCCTGAAAACAACCCCGACGGCTGCACTGTATGCCATTCTGAACATTCCACCTGCAGACCTGGTATCAAAGAACATAGCATTAACAACCGCAACCAGGCTCGGTGCCTCGGGGCAGCTTGAGCGCCGACCATATGGCCATAGTAGTATAGCGTCATCAATCACAAGACGAACAGACAACCTGATTCCCTATCTGCGCTTCGAGGGAGATCTTAAGGCCACAATGGAAGTGGACGGTTGGCGCAAGGGTGCGCAAATGGCGGACGAGGCGATACATGTGTACACAGATGATACCAAAGTAGTGGAAGGAGTAGGGTCTGCGGTATACTGTGCTGATCCGGAAATAAGCAGATCCTACAGGCTGGCGGATTACTGTAGCGTTTTCCAAGCGGAAATATTAGCCGTAACCAAAGCAATAGAAACCCTGGAAGAGAATAGCTTAAGCTGCAACCGTGCTAACTTTTATATTGACAGTCAAGCAGCAATTAAGGCAATAATCTCGCATAGCACAGCATCTAAATGCGTGTTAGTATGTAAGCAGTCTCTGGAGAGAATCGGGACAGGGAGCAGCGTACATATATATTGGCTCCCAGGGCATATGGGAATAGATGGGAATGAAAAAGCGGACGAAGTTTCTAAAAAGGGCGCATCCCTTGAAGCTTGCTCCGTAGACGTCCCAATTAGACTGGGCGAGATTAAGCGAAGGCGAGAGGTGCACATGATCAACCAAGCGGGAAAGGCGTGGGTTCAACCGCGGGGCTATAAAGTGTCGAACATTATGTGTAGGTCTTACAACCTTAGACTAACAAAATTGCTTCTATCATTAAAAAGAGAGGACTGTAGACTCATGACGGGTATTCTGACTGGACACTGCCTTCTGGCTGCTTGGTCAGTGACAGCAGATGCAGGAAGTGCGAGTTGGAGGATAAATCGATCGAGCACGTTCTGTGCTCGTGCCCTGCACTTGCCAGGCTAATAATCCAGCTATTAGGAGTGATACAGCTGTCAGATCTTGAAGCAGCAAGTAGCTTAAGTCCTAGGAAGCTTCTATTGTTTGCCAAGAGGACGGAGTTATTTTATAACATAGTTCCTGGTTTTTGATAGGGGTTTCCAGTTTTGTCGTTAAAACAAACTTCTGGTAACACTCCGGACTTAATCAGTCTATGTGAGGTTCTCATGGACCCGCCAGTTCAACCTAACCTAACCTCCGAAGAGCTCTAAGGCCGAGACTCTGTTCCAATTTGCGTCGCGCTCCTCTTGATTTTCCCTACAAATTAGCCGGACGGGACCTACATGTTTTATGCCGACTCCGAACGGCATCTGAAAGGCAGATGAGTTTTCACTGAGAGCTTTTCATGGAAGAAATACACCCGTAGCGGTTGCCAAACACTGCCGAGGGGCGACCCCGCTTAGAAAAAATTTCTTCCAATTGAAAAACCTTATTTCTACAATTTTGATGTTGCTTTGCCCGGGGTGCGAACCTAGGGCATACGGTGTGGCAGACGGAGCAGGCTACCATCAGACCACGGTAGCCATATACATACATACGTAAATATGTGACTACATAGATACGCATGCTTGCGGCATATACATACATATGTACACACTTACTAACCGAACTTCACTTTATTTTATTATTTTGTTTTATTTAACGCACTTTTACCAAATTTTATATTTTATAATTTATTTAATTTATAGTTTTGAACTTCGCTTTGCAAATAGAAATGAAAATAGTAGTCACAAAACTGATTCTCAATTCTTTCAGTGCCAGTTCAGCTCATTCTCAATTTCTTCTCTCGCATGTAGTTGCCATACTTGATTGTTTCCAACTTGTAGTATAAATCTTTGACATAACATTTTAAATAGAGAACTTGTAAGTTATGGAAAAGTAAAGAATCAAATCGCTAGAAGGTAATTCACCACTGGAGTAACTTTACATGTAATTCGGCAAGTTTAATTTTCGTAACACTTTAAGTTGAAACGATTCCAAAACAATCTCAAACTTTAATGTTGTCGGAAACATCAACATTAAAAATGAATATTTTTTATCATCTTATTAAATTCGTTCGCGTGAGTGAAAATTCGTAAAAACTTGAAAAAAATATTACTAACTTTGGGAAAATTCTGTTCGTTCAAGCAAAGCTTTTGCAACAAGAGGGCGCAATTTTGCATTTCGCTTGGAGTAGAAGTTGCAAAATTGTACCCGATAAATAGATGTCCAAGTATCTCTTAATTTTTGCACAGTAAATTAAAAAAAGGGGTTTTCGTTTTGTATTGATAACGGAAAAACTAGTTTTTTGTTGTTTTTCCATTTTGTGTGTTTTTTCGATTTGGTGGTTTTCTTATTTTGGTATTTTTTTTTAACAAGTGGCACCATCGTCATAAGTACAAAGTAAAAAACGCAGTGAGCGTAAAATTCTCTTTGAAATTTGCTCATGTATTGACTGTTAACGCTGTTAAATGGCCAGTGAGATCAGTTGTATTAACAGAAAAATCAATTAGATTGATTATGAATCTTGCAATTTTACAGAATTTTGTTAACTTAAGAGCGACAGTTTCTCTTCTGTTGAAATAACTAAAATAATTATTTCGCTTGACAAAGAACTCCGTCGAATTAATCATAATTCGATCAATTTCACCGAATCTCCGTTAACTCAAGAACAACAGAACCGATTTTTTGATTTTACTAGCACCATTTCTTTCAGTGTACAGATAAGAGGGTAAACGACAATGTGAGCCAGACGTGTTCTCCCTGAAAAGTTTTCGTGGTGGAAATACGCTGCCAAAGAGCAACACCAGTGATAAAAAGTCTTTCTAAAGTATTTTGATGTTGCCTTTCCTAGGACTTGAACACAGCATCTTCGGTGTGGTGGCGGAGGATGCTTTGGTGATTATTAATATTGTATTTTTAAGATTAGTTTGAAGTTTACCGAGCACACGCCGTTCAGATACAGCAAGAGCCTAGTGTATTTACACATGTCAATACTGTCGCGTTATGTAATTGCTGCTGCAGTAAAGGTTAATGTCAACTGATGTTAATTCCATTGACATTATTGAGACATTAAAGGAGAACTCGCCATCAGAGCTGCCCACCTCCCTCATGTCAATTTCGCAATCTTTCTTGCCTACTCATATGCCAATTTATTACCTACAATATCGATGTGTTCCGGACTTTAAGGTGCCTTATGAACGCTAGAGGCCAGACTTCCTCCTGGAAGACACTGATGAATCAGTAAGTGAGTACGATTGATTTACCTGCAAATGCTTTTAGTACATTCCAGCTCCAAATATCCATTATTGAGCCGTCTATGTAGAATGTAATATCACTCACACTCCACATGCTTCCTCGCATTATTGGCGAGTTTGATAACAGATCACCGGTCGTATTCCCTAAAAACTACCTCATCAACAGGATTGTGCGCCATTGAACAAATCCCGCCTGCAGATCTGATGGCCAAAAAATTCCGTTAGCAACTGCAACAAATCTTAAGGCCTCGTGGCAGCTTGAGTGCAGGCCATATGTGTATAACAGCATAGCGCCATCAAATATCGGGCAAACGGAATGGTCCTGTGCCTGGGCTTCGAAAGGGATCTTGAGCTGGAGGGTTTGTGCCAAAGTTCAAAAATACCATACATGTGTACACTGATGGTTCCAAATTAATGAAAGGGATGGTGTCTGCTGTTTACTGCGTCGATACAAAAATAAGTAGGTTACGGCAGCATCTTTCGGGCGGAAATTTTAGGCGAGAAGAAATCAACAGAAATTCTGGAAGAAGCGTGCTTAAGCTGCAGTCGCATCAATATATTGATAGTCAGACGCCGATTAAGGCAATAATCTCACACAGAATTTCATCAGAAAGTGGTCTGGAATGCAAAGAAGCATTGGAAAACTTCGCTTAGGCAGAAACACGCATCATAACGAAAAGGCAGGGAGTTGGCAAAGGAGGGTCCAACACTCGCTAAAACGACAATAGACGTCCCAGTTCTTTTGAGAGAAATTAAAAGAAGACGTGAGCTGCTATGATCCATAAAGCAGGAATCCTGAGGAAAAAACGTAAGGCTGTAAAATTTCTAAGATCATGTGCAAAGCCTACGATATAATGCTCTCTGAAGAGAGAAGATTTGAGGCTCATGAGTTAGGTCTCATTAGTAACAGCAGTACGAGAAACGATTGTGCACGTTCTGCGTGTTCGTCTCCTGCACTCACCAGGTCAATGCTCTAGCTATAAAGGACAGGAGAGTTGCCATATTTCGAGGCAGAAAATAAGTAAGAATCTAGTAAACGTCTAGTATTTGTCAAGAGGATGCAGTTATTCTATAACATAAGTCCTGGTACATGATCGAGGTTCTTCTTGATCTTCAAACAAATTCTGGTAACACTATGGACACATTCAGTATATGTCTACCGAGGTCTTTGTTGACCGGCGAGTTCAAGGTAACCTATATGGTCGTCTGTCTTTTATCTTAATAGGAATTCTTCTTTTGCATCGTTCTTCTACACTACCAATACACAGGAGTAAAAAAACTGGATACTTTCTGATCTCAATTTAACGTGGGTTGCCGGAAATCGCCTTTTCACAGCCATAGACGTTACACGCATTTAGTGTAGCTTAGGTTGAATTGGCCGTTCTTATATAGACTGAATGAGTCCGTAGCGTTAACAAAACTTTGTTTAACGACCAAACTGAAAACCATATCAAAAACAAGTAAAGGTGGCTAAGTTCGTGTGCAACCGATATGATATATTCAGCGTGAGCTTCAATTGCACATTACATTTCAGATAAATTACTTTTCTACATAACACGTGGCACAGCCCGTTTAAAGAGAATGCCCCCACCCCCATTTTCTCTTAAAATAAAACTTGATAAGTGAAATATCATTGATTCAAAACTAATTTTTATTAAGTTATACATAGTTTATTATTCTAGTCTACGACATTTTTAAACTTTTTTTATATCTAAGTTGCCGTGGTCTTTAACCAATCACGTCCATTTTTACTAGAAATATTTTCTCCTAAAAGGAAAATATGTGTACACAATTTCATTACGATATGAACATTTTTCTGCGAGTTATCCCATTCGTTCCATCAACCCTTGCCCGATCTGCTGCCTTTGACTTTCGTGGTTTTTGTCGAATCTCTTTCACCAGCACTCGATTACTGCTGAACCCTTTTTCCAAACTGAAGTTAAGCTGCACATCCTGGTTCTTATAACGCATAATACTTTTCCGCATATCGATCTAGATGACATGGTCAACTAAGAAGTCCACTCCCAATATGACTTCATCAACACTCTCCGCCAAAATGAACTTGTGTAGAACCATGACCTTCCCAATTAAGACTTCACATATCACTTCTCCCTGGCCTTGGTTATATTCGCCTGTGACCGCGCGCAACCTTGCTCCAGATAATGGCTCTACTCTGCTGTTGTCCAAATCACATCGAATCAAGGAATGAGATGCACCCGTATCTACAGTCAGTACACGCTCCTTGCCATCCACATTTCCTTTGACGGTAAGACTGCTCGAGTTTCTTCCAATTTGCGAGATGGATATTTCAGGACATTCAATAGCTGGGGCAAGTTTTCTTTCTTTACATCTGACTCGCTCTTGCTTATCTCCCAGCTTTACGTTTACGACCAGTCAAGTTGGAACTACCATGACCAAGATCGCAATGATGTGCAATGTAACCGGGCTTCCCGCATTTGAAGCATTTGATAATTCTTTCACTCCGCTTGTGCGATCCTTTCAGCGCCCCAATATTGCGTCTACCGATTCTGGCGTTTTTACTTCCACACGGCGTGCTTTGAAAACTGGCTTACACAGAACGAATTTGTTTCATGAATCAGAGCATGTGATACCGTTTCTGTGAATGTAGGTTTTGGGTTTGCGTATGTCGCTCGCTTCATTTCCACGTCTCGTATGCCATTTATAAAGCTCTGGATTTTTACCCTTTGGGTGTATTCCACGGGTGCGTCCGCTTCCGCTATATATGCCAGCCTTTCAACATCCGACGCAAACTCTTGCAATGCTTCACCAGGCCCCTGGAAGCGGTTCAGTAGTTCCATTTGGTATATCTGTTTCCTGTGTTCGCTTCCGTATCGCCTCTCTAGAGCGCTCATAAATGTTTTATAACTGTTCCGTTCGTACTCTGGAATCTGCTACAGGCCCTTTCAATGCCACGAGCAGTGCAACAACTTTATCTTCAGAATTTCAGTTGTTCACTGTTGCAGTCTTCTCAAACTGAAGCTTAAACACCTGGAAAGAAACAGAACCGTCAAAGGATGGTGTTTTTACCTTTGTATTACTCGCTGAAACTGCTGGGCGATTTAGTTTCAACTCCTGTATGCGATCTTTCAAAGCATCCATTTCGGCCTCCATTTTATCTTGTCGTTCACTAAAAGCCTCCAGCTGCGATGAGACTTTTGTTTCCTGTGCCTCTAGCTTCGATAAGAAACGCTCATCCTGTGCTTCGAGTTGTAATGTTATGCGTGCTTCTTGCTCTTTTACTTGTTCTGCAATTTGTGACGCCATGTATGTTCTGTTCATCGCTACTTCAATCTTCGATGTAATGCGTGTCTCCTAAGATCCAGTTGGGAGGTTATACGTGTCTTCTGTTCTGCCAGTTGAGATGACATTTGCGACGACATTGATGTTACTGTCGATGTTTGTGCAGATATTGCAGCCAATATCTTGTTCAAGTCTGTGCTGGTAACTGTCTGCGATGTTTCGTTTTCTCTCCAATTTTTGTTGTTGATTTTTCCACATAAGGATAAAAGACATACTCGTCTACATTAATTCTTTCCAACTCCAATACCTGTCGTAGCCGTGCTTGAAGTTCGATCTTTTTGCCGATTGTATTCAATCCACGGTTCTCCAACTCCTTTTTCAGTTGCTGGATCCCTAATTCACTTAACTTTCCCATGTCCAAGTTGTAGTCGAAATCTCCAGATTGTATTCAACAATTTCTCTGACACCAATTGTAACGAATTTACTGAAATTCCGCTTATTCCAAATCTTCTGCTAAAGTTCGAATCACTAAGCTGTTGAATAATGCAAAAATGGTCTTTATTAGAGTGCTTAAAAATAACACTTATACTTCGCAACTCACAGCTTGCTTCAATCAAACTGATTTCGTCGTGCCTCAGCTATTGCTGCTTTTATACTTTTTGGCTTCCTCGTTGACATATTTCTAGGCGCTTTTATTTCTAGAATTTGCTACTAGCTATAACATAACTAATGATGTCCGTTATAGCTTCTCATATTCGCGTGTATATGTGAGTGATACTTCCACAGACAATTGCCTACTTTTGGGAGCATCTCAGATAAGATATATACATGTGTTTGTGCATCTCTTTCTGCTGCGTGTACGTACATATGTGTAGGCATAAGGATTGACTCGTTTATGTAGATACAAGTGAGGCCTGCTTTATTGTTGTTGCGGCTTCATTTACATAGCATCAGACTAGTGATGTGAGTATCACTTAGTGTCGCTAATATTCGTCACAATATGAATATAGAAATGAAAATAGTGCTCAATTCTTTCAGTTGCAGCTCAGCTCATTCTCAATTTTTTCTCTCGCATGTAGTTGCCACACTTGATTGTTTCGAACAAAACATGTAGTATAAATGTTTTACGTAACATTTTAAAAGTAGAACTTGTAAGTTATAGAAAAGTGAAGAATCAATTCGCAGGAAGGTGATTCACCACTGGAGTAACTTTACATGTAATTAGGTAAGTTTAATTTTCGTAACACTTTAAGTTGAAACGATTCCAAAACAACTCAAGCTTTTTTTATTAACATTAAGAAAGGATTAATTATTGGTGATTCAGGTCAATTTTCTTAAATTTATTGGAGTTAAGTAGGCTATTTGACCTATTTGGTTTTCAGTGCAAATAAAACAATTTTACTTCACTGTTGCAGCTTGACGTTTCGTTAGTCACCCTAGCATCTTCAGGAGCGAGATCTATATTCAACAACAAAATCATTATACATATTTTGCCTTACATTTTGAATTTTAACAATTAAAAATTGAGTTACATATGACAAAAACAAAAACTAAAAAACTTACATTATTTGTTTATATTATTAACTAAAAAATTAACTAATTATTAGTACTGCGCGCATTGGGTATCATTGTCATACTTAAGTGATTATAGGCATAGTAGGTACGCAGAGGCAATGTAAGCTGTGTCTTCCTTTTTATTGACTGTGTTTGCCCTTTGTTGTAATATTCGTAAGCTTTCCAAAGTGTATCTCGCTCTCCCTCGTTTGTTTTTGTCCAACATTTTTGTGTTTTTTAGATCAGCTGTGTATCCCCACTGGTTGTTGTGTGTTGTGATAATGCGGTGTTGCCTTTGTTTTTCTGTATGCCAGCTTGGTGCTCTGCTAGTCGTACTTTCAGTGACCTTCGGGTCGTGCCGATGTATAGCTTATTACATTCCTCGTTCTCTTTTCCTTTGCAGGTTATTTGATATATGACATTGCTTTCTTGTAGGGGTTCGATGGGGCTTTTTGTTTGTGTGAACATATTGGATAGAATGTGGTTCGATTTATATGCGAGAGCAATGTTTTCTTTGTTTTTTTAAATATTTTGCGAATGTGTTCGGTGAATTTCGGTATGTATGTTACGCTGTGATATTGCTTTGTTTTGTTTTCAGTTTGTGCTTGATGTTGGTTTTGGCTTATTTTCACAGTTTGTTGTTGTAGTAAACTTGATATTGTGCTATCAGGGTAGTTGTTGCTTTTAAGTGTTTGTATTATTTTGTGGATGTTGCTGTTATGGAACTGCTCATGGCTTAGGGACAAAACTTTACTTATGAAGTTTTTAGCAATGTTTATTTTACAGTTTAAGGGTTGAGAGGAATATAAGTTAATCATACGCCCAGAGGAAGTAGGTTTTGCGTACCAGTCCAAACTTAAAGCATTGTTTATTTTACGTATTTTCACATCCAGAAAGGGAATGCAGTTGTTCTTTTCTATTTCAAGCGTCAGGTGTAGTTTGTTGTGGTAGTGGTTGAGGGTGTCTAAGATTATTTGCACATCATATCGTCGTCCACATATTTGACTAAAAATTTAATTTGTACATTATGTTGCTGGTTTAAATAATTAAAATAGTTTTCAATGAGGTCATCCATTATGATGTCCGCTACTGTAGGGGAGAGGGGGTTTCCCATGGGCATACCAAACGTTTGGGTGTATACCTTGTTATTATACATAAATTAGTTATTGTCCAGCAAACAAAACTTGAGTAAGTCACGGAATTTGTTTTTGGGGATATTTGTTACATTTTGTATTTTGTCCGATTTCTTCATTATAATATTAATAGCAAGGTGCGTTAGTGAACAGAGAGACAACGTCGAACGATAACGACACTTCATCGTCGTTTACCCGCATGCCTTTAAATCTCTCTTCCAAATCAAACCCATTTCTTACGTTATACTCTTCGCTTATTATGGCTTTCATTATATTTCCTACATACTTGGATAAGTGGTAGCACGGGACAGTCACTGATGATGCAATGGGGCGCAGGGGGAAGTTTGGCTTGTGGATTTTCGGTAATCCGTAGAGTCTTGGCTGCCGAGCACGATAGCTGTTGTTTTTCTCTTGCGCTAATGTATTTCTTTTTTAATAGCTCATTTACAATGTTATTGTTTTTCCTTTGCAGGATTTGTGTTGGATCTGCTCTGGTTACTCTGTACGTGTTTCTGTCCTCTAATAGCTCGTTCATTTTAGTGACGTAGTCTTTTTTGTAGAGCACTACCGTCTTATTGCCTTTGTCTGTTTCTATTATCACTATTTCGTTTTTGTGTGGTTTTTGAAATGCTTTAGTTTTGTTGTGTACTTCGATGATAAATTTCTCAGCTGCGTTGTTTTTTATGTTTCTTTTGAATTGCAGTATTTGATGACTTAGTTGGTTCCTCGCTATTTCTTTTTCCCTATCATCCTCTAACGTCTGTATTACTTGTTCCATTTCAGCAATTATATGTATAGGACTAAAGCTTGTGTTTGTCGTGGGTATAGTGAATTTTCTCCCAAGGGAGAGCAACCACTTTACTTCATGTGGAAAACTGATGTTCGCTTTGTTTACGAACCAATCATTTGTTGTATTTATACCGAGAATGTGAAAATGTTGGTGTTTCAAATATTCTATTTTTGCTGTGTGTCTATCCCGTGTTTCTTTTGTTTGTAAATGTGTTAAGCTCAAGCTCACTGAGGCTGAGTTTCAGTTTTCTTTCGGCGTGACGTATACAATCTTTTATTGATTTTATATTAATATTTGTTTGTGTTATCTCTATATTTAATATTTTTCGTAGAAACAGTAGTTTTATTCTGTGGAGTTGTTGTCTTACCCTTATCGAAGTTGAGTTTATCGCAACATGTTTTATTGAGTTTGTTAGATCACTTGGCATTAAGTCATATCTTTTGCATTCTAGAAGAAATTTTAGATGTTCCGTTTGTTTTGCTAGTTTTTGTTTTTGCTTGCTGTAGTGTTTCATCATTATGCAGTATTTTCCCCGTGTTTGTACTTAATATGTTTGAAGTAATCTCTCGTTTTGCAGTTTATTTTTGAAGTTGGTAGATAAAAAATTCGGCAGGCCTTCCGATATGATAAATTATTGGTGATTCCGGTCAATTTTATTAAATTTATTGGAGTTAAGTAGGCTATTTGACCTATTTGGTTTTCAGTGCAAATAAAACAATTTTACTTCACTGTTGCAGCTCGACGATGATTTTGTTGTTGAATATAGATCTCGCTCCTGAAGATGTTAGGGTGACTAGCGAAACGTCGAGCTGCAACAGTGAAGTAAAATTATTTTATTTGCACTGAAAACCAAATAGGTCAAATAGCCTACTTAACTCCAATAAAATTAAAAAAGAATGTTTTTTACTATCTTATTAAATTCGTTCGCGTGAGTGAAAATTCATAAAAACTTGAACAAAATGTTACTATCTTTGGAAAAATCCTGTTCGTTTAAGCAAAACCTTTGCAACAAGAGGGAGCAATTTTGCATTTCGCTTGGACGAGAAATTGCAAATTGTACCCGATAAATAGGTGTCCCGGTATCTTATAATTTTTTGCACTATTTTATTTTTACTATTCAAAAAAGGGTTTTTTCGTTTTGTATTGATAACTGAAAAAGTAGTTTTTTTATTGTTTTCCCACTTTGTGTTTTTTTTTTCAATTTGATGGTTTTCTTATTTTGGTATTTTTTTTAAACAAGTGGCACCATCGTCATAAGTACAAAGTTGAGAGCACAGTGAGCGTAAAATTCTCTTTGAAATTTGCTCATGTATTGACAGTTGATCGCCGTTGAATTGACATTTAAAATCAGTTGTGTTAACAGAAAAATCAGTTTGATTGGTTATGAATCTGTCAATTTTACATAATTTTGTTAACTTAAGAGCGCTAATTTCTATTCTGTTGAAATGGCTAAACTAATTTGTTCGCTTGACAAATAACTCGGTCGAATTAACCATAATTCGATCAATTTCACCGAATATCCGTTAAGTCAAGAACAACAGAACCGATTTGTTGATTTTACTAGCACCATTTCCTTCATTGTACCTAAGAATTATTACTCATACGCAGCGTTGTCCAATTAGTTCAACTTCTCAAACGTAAAGTAAAATAATTATGCACGCTTTAACGCGCTCATAAAATATAAAAACCCAAATATGAATAAATTAAAATATAATATTACGATAACGAGAAAAAAGTAAAGCATTGCCTCGCAACAGCAAAATGAAGGTGGCTTAATTTTAAGTCCCTACGTGAAGTCGCTAAATTAGTATGTCGTACTCGCAATTCAATAGAAGCAAACTGACTTGGTGTGGTTTAATGTGCGGACAAAATATTAAAAGCTCTTATTTAGTGTGCATTTTACAGTTATGTAAAAAGTGCAAATGTGCGCCTTTGTCAAACACTCGCATGTCCATGCCCAGCAGTCACACCAACTATTTATAATCCCTACTAGTCTGACGAAATGAATTGTGGTTGGTACGGCTGCAATAGTTTCCAAAAACGATAATTAACAGCCACTCATTCAGTTTTTTATAAAAGAAATAAAAAAAAGCTAAGTGAAATGGGATTCCTGTCCAGCAAATGGATTTGATATGTCTGATATAGCGGCAAAAATATTAGGTGAAGAACATGGGCAACGTTATCAGGGTGGAAGTATTTTGCTGACCATAAATCCAATACATTCGCGCACAGGCACGCTCAATGATTAGAACGACTGTAGAACGGAGGACTAAATTCTCCAATCCCGAATTTTTTAACCCAACATCTAATAGTTTTCGAGTTGAAGCTGCATCTGATAGCGGGAAAGGCAGCTTTGGAATTATTTTTAATTGTATGTCGTATTACTGGTTATGCGCTGGGAATATTCAAAATGCTTTAACATGAGTTCCTGTCAACGAAAGACTCAACGTCTCTGTGCCAAACGCGGATCTAATTGCATGATCATTGGCCTAACCATCGGCTTCATCTTGCCAACGTCAACTCTCCATAGCCGAATCATTGGTACCAAATTAGGTTGTAATCGAGTGTTTCAATCACAATGTCTTATCTTTGTATGATATGGAGTCTACCAAAACTCTCGCCATTTTAAGAACAATGGCAACCGGTTGCAAGAAAACTCCACCTTGAATTCCAAAATTATTCTATACTAAGCACAAATATTTCGGTGTAACATGTTTTAAAGCTAAGGCTCATGAGATGCATGATACCATTCCACAATTGTACCTGTGATGTAAACAACCTGTTCTGAGCACCACGAATAATACTAAACCTTCCTCCCAATTAAGGAACTGTGATTCAACCTTTCCACCTTCCGCGAATGTGAATTTATTGCATTAAGGAAAAAGCCGAAGACAACCGCCGAAAAACACAAAAAATTCAACATGAGACCACCCCTATTCATCCGAATTCTCAAAGCAAGATCAAAAATTAAATACAAGCATCTGCAACACATTTTATCAGGTCACGACTGGATAGTCCTGCTCCCCGCGATACAGTTATCAACGGCCGTGATAAATTTAAAATCTTATATCACCGCCATTCAGTATGAACAAGGCAAAGCTGGAGGAAAACTGTACCGTGCGGCATCTATCACAGTGGCAGGAAGGAGTGAAGGAATCGGAACAGTGTTTTGAGTTCGTAGTGCGCTAGATATTTCACCATCCATGAATCAGTTTGAATACAGCACGAGTTATTTTTATGTTTTTTCTGTAAGTTGTGGCAAGGTTGATTGGCAGTAGTCCAGTTAAGAGAGGGCTTACCGCACATTTTTTTATTACATTGTGCTACCTCGTACTTTAACAGTGCAACTGGCTTCCAGTAATTTAGGCATTCATTTCCTGCCAATATTAAATTTACAGAAAAAACACACAGCGATTTTGAATATTTGCCCTGCAGCGTGAGTTGATCTCGCTGCATACAGCTAAGGCTCGTGGCTGACCAGTGGCAAATCGTATTTACTCCCATTGGGCAGTGTCTTGCGAAAACTCCAATAAACAAGGATTGATGAAATTTTGTAAACTCGCCACAAATTTCGCGACGCATTCCAAGAGGAAGAAGCAGAGAGCAATGTCAATGCTTGCTCAAGCTCAAAGATCAGCTTAAATTTCCTTTATGACCTGGCGTCCAGATAATATTTATCAGAAAATAATAAGATGGAACTGCAAGTTTGGTCAATAAAACCCACACACACTTCGTCATAAAGGTGGCAGAGCTTAGCGGTTTTACCAGGTTGCAGACTATTCGAGTAAGTGTGAAATTCTCTGGCAGTTACAGCCGCGGAGGACTCCGCATTGATGGAGCGGCTTAAATTTCTGAAGAAGACTACGGTGCAACGGTGTTGCGATTGCTTTCCACACGATGTCATTTGGGTACAGATTTAGCATTGCGTTTAGTACCAGTGCTGGTTCCACCCAAAAGACACAGCTTATTCAAACCATTATCCATCACTGCACTACTCCATACCATTAACTGTGGTATAAGTGTAAAGTGTCCTTCACCAGAGAGAGCCCGAACTTTTGCAAATTATTATTTAATAGCGTTACAAAATAACTAAATCTTTTCTAGTCCAGCCCTCGACATAAATCTTTCGTGACAAATTTATGTCTAGAATAATCCCAAGTTGCTTAAGCCTGTCAGACAGTAGTGGTACACAATTAGAGGGTGGTCAAATTTAGCAATCTTCTACTTCATCGTAAAAAGAGTTAACTCAGTAGTACTCCGGCTGAAAGTTTATCCGTATTATTCATAACCCAATTAAGACACTCATGTAGCTCCCTTAGTGTGATTAACAATTGACCAAAATTTGCATGTCATCGACATAGGCTACCACTCGATAGCCTCTATCCTCAAGGTCCTTAAGCAGGCCTATCATAACTACACTGAAAGAAAAATACTGGTAAAATCAACCGAAATACGGGTCAATTTAACCGAAATTTCTGTTAATTTTTATCCATCGCAACAAGATATTGAATCAACTGCGCACAAATCGTTGATTCGTAATTGATCGTTTTAGTAGCTAATGAACAAAAAAAGTTGTTGCGATAGCTTTATACGAAAGTACCTATGTTGCCATATAAATAAATAAATGTAAGGCGCGATAACTTCCGAAGAGATCTAAGGCGTCGTGCTCCTCTTGATTTTCCATTCAAATTGGCCAGACGGGACCTACATGTTTTATGCCGACACCGAACGGAATCTGCAAGGCAGATGAGTTTTCGCTGAGAGCTTTTCATGGCAGAAATACACTCGGAGCGTTTGCCAAACACTGCCGAGGGGCGCGCTTAGAAAAATTTCCTTCTAATTGAAAAACTTTATTTCTAAAATTTTTATGTTGCTTTGCCTGGGGTGCGAACCCAGGGCATACGGTGTGGCAGGCGGAGCACGATAACATCAAACCACGGTTGCACTTACAAACCGAACGTCAATTGGGCATACATCAAATATTCTGGCACACATTAAACATTATACACTTCATTATTTTGTTTTATTAAACGCACTTTCACGAAATTTTATATTTTATAATTTATTTAATTTATAGTTTTGTACTTCGCTTTGCAAATAGAAATGAAAATAGTAGTCACAAAATTGATTCTCAATTCTTTCAGTGCCGGTTCAGCTCATTCTCAATTTCTTCTCTCGCATGTAGTTGCCATACTTGATTGTTTCGAACAAAACTTGTATAAACGTTAGACATAACATTTTAAATAGAGAACTTGTGTAAGTTATAGAAAAGTAAAGAATCACATCGCTAGAAAGTAATTCACCACTGGAGTAATTTTACATGTAATTCTGCAAGTTTAATTTTCGTAACACTTTAAGTTGAAATGATTCCAAAACAACTCAATGTTTTATGTTGTCGGAAACATCAACATTAAGAAATTACGTTTTTTCTTATCTTATTAAATTCATTCGCGTGAGTGAAAATTTGTAAAAACTTGAAAAAAATATTACTAACTTTGGGAAAATTCTGTTCGTTCAAGCAAAGCTTTTGCAACAAGAGGGCGCAATTTTGCATTTCTCTTGGAGGAGAAGTTGCAAAATTGTACCCGATAAATAGGTGTCCAAGTATTTCATAATTTTTCACAGTAAATAACTAAAAAACTAGTTTTTTGTTGTTTTATAATTTTGTGTGTTTTTTCGATTTAGTGGTTTTCTTGTTTTGGTATTTTTTTAAACAAGTGGCACCATCGTCATAAGTATAAATTAGAGAGCGCAGTGAGCATAAAATTCTCTTTGAAATTTGCTCATGTATTGACTGTTGATCGCTGTTGAAATGACCTGTAAAATCAGTTGTGTTAATAGAAAAATCAGTTAGATTGACCAGGAATCTGTCAATTTTACAGAATTTTGTTAACTTAGGAGCGAAAATTTCTCTTCTGTTGAAATGACTAAACTAATTTGTTCGTTTGACAAAGAACTCGGTCGAACAGTAATTCGACCAACTTCACCGAATCTCCGTTAAGTCTAGAACAACAGAACCGATTTGCTGATTTTACTAGCACCATATCTTTCAGTGTGGGACACAAAACAAATCATCGCTCCGCCTCGCACTCATTCGTTATAGCTCTGCTACTCTGAAATCTACTGATACATTTTGTCGGAGTCGTTATAAGTAAGTTATTGAACCAGTATTAATAGGTACTAGCTTGGCTTTACAATTTTGGTAGGACAGTTTATATTGCTTGGTAGATAAACCGCATATGGATTCCTGCATGAAGTGTTTGCTAAAAGGAGTTTATATAAGCTGATATTTCTTTGTAGATGAATCACCGCGAACACGCATACATGCACACATACATGCTGGCATAACTAGGATATTGTCGGAGTTTTAAAGCGCATAATAATAAGAAATAATTTCGATTACAAACGAGTGTATTATGCAATCAACATACACATGCAAATATATTGTATTGTTTACTTGTACACATGTGTGTGTGTTTCTGTGAGGACATTCTAAGCACATAAGTCCCATAAGCCACAGAAAATAAAAGGATTTGCATATGATTAGCTGAAAGCAAATATAAGGCAAGATGTATGTAGGAAAAAATAAATGAAGAGTGAGTGGCTTATGTAAACAAAGGAAAACAAAGCGTAAAGTGAAAGTTCATAAGTGGCCGGAATAAAAGCCAATTGTTGGCTGAGACAAAAGCGTTACGTACTGTTAAGTAGAACGTGTGTGGTTATTAAGGTGAAAAATATTTTGATAAGGAGATTGTGATGCATAATTTGAGTGCAAATTTATTTAATATGCCTGAGTTATAATTATGAAGATGTTAAAGGGGACAACTTCTAGACATACGAATTGAATAAAGAGATCTTTTCAACTAATTTAATTTAAGATATGTATTTAATATATATAATTTAAGGTGGGGCAAATACACTCACGGCTTTTGTTTTCCATATAAATCGAAACAATATCACAAACGAGCCAGTTGATAGAAAATCCTTTTGGAACTTTTTTGTAGCTCTTTCAATTTGTGAGCGTGGGAGCGGGAGTCGAAATGCTGGTGGGAGTTAGTGTTTGAGTGGGAGTGAAAGTTAGAGTTATAATGGGAATGTCAGGGCGATACATGGAATAAACAATGGACAATAATAATAAAAAAGTCTTCTTCCTCAACAAAAAAGACAAGAATGGCATAGGGAGTAAAGAGGGAAAGCGAGGCTAATTTTCTGAATATAGGCGAATCCATTTTCTGCCAATACAAAGACTGAGGGTACACTTGTAACATTATAATATTTCAAATATAAAATCAAATAAAAAGTTGCTAAGATGTGTCCAATTTTAAAGTTTGAAAGCCAATGTCAATAGGCACTATAGGCTAACTTAGAAAACGCTGATATTAATTTTTTCTTGTAGATCAATCCCAAAATTCAATTTGGTCTGAAAACCATAACTATATCCTAAACGACTTCGATATTGACTAGCACGAAGATGAAAGTGGCACTCATTTCTGTGCAGTGTTTTCTGAGATTCTCGTATTTCACACACTGAAAAGAAATAGTAAGATTTACTTACCTACAAAACTGGCGCTTTATCGCCTTAACGGATAAGGCCGTCCAACAAAGCGAGCCAGCCGCTTTTTCGCTCTTTTATTCGTCATATCAAGGAAATTTAAATAGTTTTCCACCAGATCTTTTCATCCAAGTGGGGGCCGGCCTCTTCCCCTGTTTCATAGGATTGATTCGGTAAGATTACTTTTTTGGCCGGAGCATCATCTTTCGTTCGTATAACATGGAAAATGCTGGTGTCTACATAAAACTCATACAGCTAATTATTAAATTTCTTCGGTACTTATAGTCACCATCGCGTAGAGTCCCGTAACCGTTTCGAAGATTTTTTTCTCTCAAACAGCCCAAGAGCCGCCTCATCCGATGTGGTCATGGTTCAAGTTTATGAACCATATAGCAGGATGCATACGACCAGTAACTTGTAGATCATGATCTTCATTTGCAGAGAGAGGACTTAAACTTTCAATTGCCTACCTAGGCTAAAGTAGCATTTACTTGCAAAAGTGATTATTTGCTGGATTTCAAAGCTAATGTTTTTCTTTGTGTTAATATTGGTTTCGCAATAAACGAAGTCTTTTACGATTTCTAAAATATGGCTCCCAACAGTGGTGTGATAGCCAGGGCGCAAATTCTCTCACTTTCTGTGTCAACAGTTACTTCATTAAATTATGGAAACCTCATTTAGTTTCCAACAACTAGGATAGTTCCTTGCCCATTTTAATTGAGCAATGCCATTTTGCATAGCCGTATAAATTATGCAAGGAAACAAAATTCAGACACTGCAACATACAGGCTTCTTTCGTGCTGTTGAAGATACCTTTAAAATCAACAAAGAGCTGATGTGTGTTCAATTCTTTTTCTCGGTTTTTTCTAAGATTCGGCGGATAGTGAAAATCCGGTCGACGTATCAGGTCTGAAACCACACTGATAAGTTGCAATCAGTCGATTCACGGTGAGCACAATCATTCACAAAATACACTTAAAAATACACTTGACAGTACTTTCTATTCTATACTAAGAAGGATGATTCCACGATAGTTGGCGCATCTTGCAGGATCCTTCTTTCTATGGACTGAGCAAAGATCACTTAGATTCCAATCATCGGGCGTGCACTAGTTCGACCATATTTTGCAAAGAAGCTGGTGCATATGCCTTAAAAGCTCCTGGCTGCCTTATTTGAAAAGCAGTTAGTCCATCAGCAACCGCGGTCTTGTTTTTCAATCATTACTAGATCTGTTTATATTGTCTTGTGTAATTCTGTAATTCAAAGCTTTTAATTTTATCGCAGATTATCCTCTTGAGCCCCAACAATTTTTGTTGCATTACTTAATACCGAAAAATTAAAAATTGGTAAATGCTTAGAAATGGCACCACTTTTAGTTGGGAGAAGAAAAACTAAAAGTTTTTTAAGCCTCTAATCCGAAGCCATATTGAAATTTGGCAGAGAAGTTCTCCTGATAAAAATAGGCCAACTTTAAACAATTAACAAACTCGTTTGGGAACCACAACCACTTAAAAATAAATCGATATCAAAATTTTGAAAAATGGTATACATGCGCAAATTTATTATCAAAGACCGATATGCGAATTGAATTTATTACACATTAAACATATAAAAAATGGAAAAATTTAAGAAAATGATCGCGACACCGCCCTCACATAAAAGAAGAAAATTTAAAATTTTGGCAAGCTTGATATCATTTTGCAATTTTTCAGCATTATGACTATTGCTTGATGGGGCGTTGCCATCAATCTTAACAAAAGTTTTCTATACTTGTGGATTTGCTAAATTACCAGTGGTGATATTTTAGTGTTAGTACAAACATTTCAACAAATGTATATTGTTGTTGTCTTAGCGATGGAGACACTCCCCGAAGGTACTGGGGACGACGCTTCCCAAGGCAGTCGGTTCTATGTACCGGAGCGACTCGGAATTTTTCCCGACCAAGGACTGTCATTTCAGTGTGACCCCATTTAATTTGTTTCGTCCGTCCCACAAATTGTCATCCTCCCAGCAGCTCCTTGCAGCAGGACTGCTACATATTCTCTTACTCCGGGAAGGTATCGAACCCAATCCGGGTCCGTCTCCTGACCCCGGTCATGAGAAATGGTTTTGCTGCATTTGCCAGAAAAGAATCTTTTTATGACGGTCATACTCTGTTCAGTGTGTCTCGTGCAAGGGATGGTTGCATCGGACAGGTTGTTCTGGGCTTGATCCGAAAACCCGACGTCCACGTAACTTTTATAAATCTTTTGTGGCTCCTTGCTGCCCACGCCCAAGGGCGTCTCGTAGTCTACGCCTAAGCGTATCCCCACTACCTTCCAGCAGCTTCGCTGCTCAGCAAGCCACAACAAGTACCCGCTGCTGCTCGCGCCCCACGGCGCCAACAACTCAAACAGCTGATACCACTCATGACTACTACCTTCGTAGTAGAGCTGGTAGCAATGCTGAGCATCAGCCCCTGCCCCCGTCTTCTTCTCCCCCCCTCTTTTCTGGCAGCAATCGTGCAGGTCAGGGAAACAGACTCTTAGTCCCTGCCTCCGTTTGCACCGTCTGCCAGCACAGAATATATAGGTTTGCGACATCCGCTCAATGCAGCTCCTGCCTTGGGTGGTGCCACTTTCCTAGATGTTCTGGTCTCCGCGACGGCAACCCCCCGACGGGTTTCATCGCGCCATGTTGCCAGGTCGCAAACCCAAATCATCCGGGTACCCCAATGCTTGCCCAAGGGCGCCCAGTCCCAAGGCCACAACAGCAATTGCGTCCTGGCCTTCCACAACCTAGGCGTAGTCACCCCTCACTTACCCCTAGAGTGGCGGCGTCACCCCTCATGCACTTCAGAATTCTGCAGTTCAACTGTAATGGACTAACTGGGAAGATTACGGAGATAGTCGATTTCATGAAGCGGCACAACATCCGCATTGCTGCGCTTCAAGAGACTAAACTCACAGCAAGATCTGCATTGCAGACCTGCTCTGGTTATAATGTCCACAGGAAAGACCGCGAGAGCGGAAATGGAGGCGGCCTCGCGTTTATTATACACCACTCTGTGCAATATCATATATTTGATCCTGGCATCGACCGCAGTGACAATGTCTTAGAACGTCAAGGCCTATCTGTCCGGTCAGGCGATGCAAATCTAGAAATCATCAACATCTACATTCCTCCTGTCACCTGTTGCCCCAGTGGATACCGCCCTAATATCGAGGCCTTACTCACTGGCAACAATCGCATTATCTTAGGCGATTTCAATGCCCATCACGACCAATGGCATTCAAACTTGCGGGCGGACAGTAGGGGTGAGATGTTGGCGGATCAAATAGACGAAACGACGTTCTGCACAATAAACGGAGACGCCCCCACACGTATGGTAGGAAGCTGTCATAGCTCGCCAGATATCTCAATCGTGAGCGCAGAACTCGTAAACTGCGTCAACTGGCAGCCGATGGTAACATTGGCATCCGACCACCTGCCCATACTTATTTCGTTCGAGCGTACTGCCGACTTCATCGTCACCGAAAAACGCACTTTCATAAACTTCAAAAAAGGAAAGTGGGAAGAATATAAATCTGCAACAGACAGCAGCTTTGCTGCCCTCCCTATCCCGACTGATGCCCGCCAAGGGGAGCGTGCCTTCCGTAAGGTCATTGAATCCGCCTCGGCACATTTCATTCCCGCCGGGAGAATTCCCGAAATCCGGCCCACTTCCCGGCGGAGGCCGCGAGCTTAGCGAGGGAACGCGACCTTATAAGACAGCTTGATCCAGGCGACCCCAAAATAAGGGATATAAACCAACGCATCAGATTGCTTGTGGACGAACACAAGCGGGCGAAATGGGAAGAGCACCTAAGAGGTTGTAACCTCTCTACCGGTGTAGGTAAACATTGGTCCACCGTAAAGTCCCTATCGAATCCGACTAAGCACAAAGACAAAGTTTCCATCGCCTTTGGCGATAAGGTGCTGTCGGATGCGAAAAAATGCGCGAGCGCTTTCTGCCGACAATATATAATGCATCCTACGGTCGACAAAGATAGACGGAGAGCCAATAGACACGCACATAAACACAAACTCAGCGCGTCACCAATTACCATCACCGCTAGAGAGGTTGAGGACGCCATTGGTCGCGCTAAACCATCCAAAGCAGTGGGCCCAGACGGCATAGCCATGCCGATGCTTAAAAACCTAGGGAAAGAGGGTTTCAAATACTTAGCGCATGTCTTCAACCTGTCTCTTTCCACCTTTGTCATACCCGAGAAATGGAAAATGGCCAAGGTGGTCCCGCTACTAAAGCCTGGGAAACCAGCTAACGTAGGTGAGTCATATCGTCCGATATCTCTCGTATCGACAGTGGCAAAGACGCTTGAAGCCATTTTGCTCCCTTATTTCCAAGCACATTTGCAGCTAGCCCCTCATCAGCATGGCTTCAGAAAACTCCATAGCACTACCTCCGCGCTAAATGTCATTAGCACCCAGATAAATTGCGGTTTGAATCAATATCCCCACCATAGAACAGTACTCGTAGCGTTAGACCTATCAAAAGCTTTTGATACGGTCAACCATGGCTCGTTACTGCAAGACCTGGAAGGGTCCACCCTTCCCCCATGTCTTAAAAGGTGGACCGCAAATTATCTGGGTGGTCGGCAGGCATCGGTGCAATTCAGAAACGAAACATCAAAACAAAGGAGAATTAAACAAGGGGTGCCACAGGGTGGTGTCCTATCCCCGCTTTTGTTTAATTTCTACATATCTAAGCTACCTTCACCACCGGAAGGAGTCACAATCGTTTCCTACGCCGATGACTGCACAATAATGGCCACAGGCCCAGGCCCAAAGATCGATGAGCTATGCAATAAAATAAACGGCTATCTCCCTGATCTCTCCAGTTTTTTCGCCTCGCGAAACCTGGCATTGTCACCGACTAAATCTTCCGCGACCTTATTTACAACATGGACGCCCCAAATGTCGACCATATTGAACATCCACGTCGATGGCACTACGCTACCGACTGTCCTACACCCCAAAATCTTGGGTGTGACGTTTGATCAGGATCTACATTTTGGTGCGCACGCAACCGCAATTGTTCCAAGAATTCAGAGCCGTAATAAAATCCTCAAATCCCTTGCTGGCAGTACCTGGGGAAAAGATAAAGAAACGCTCTTGACCACATACAAAGCAATTAGCCAGCCGATTACGTGCTACGCGTCACCCATATGGTCGCCAAGCCTAAAAACCACCCACTGGAAGAAACTACAGGCCTGCCAAAATACTGCTCTCAGAATCGCCACGGGCTGTCTTCTTATGTCCCCAGAACACCATCTGCATAATGAGGCGAGAATACTCCCCATCAGGGAGAGAAATGAGATGCTGACTAAACAGTTTCTGTTGAATACCCAGAAACCTGGGTATCCCAACAGACATCTGATTGACGAACCAGCACCGCCTAGGGGCCTAAGGAGTCATCTCCGTAAGCATTTTGAGGAAATACGGCACCTGAGAACCCAGCCGTATGAAGCGGAAAAACACAAGCAGGTCCTTGGTGAACTCCATAGACAGGCGTCGGACCTTTATGTCGGGAATTGCCCGGTGAATCCAGTACTTGAAGAAAAATATCCAGAACTCGCAGAAGAGGAATGCATTCTCCCCAGGGAAACGCGTGTCACTCTTGCTCAACTTCGTTCTGGATACTGTAACAGGTTAAACTCTTACCTATCCAGAATCAAGCCCGACATACAAAATGTATGCCCTGCTTGCAATGTGTCCCCACATGACACCAACCATCTCTTTAATTGTAATGTGGAACCAACGCCTCTAACACCCCTTTCCTTATGGTCCACCCCTGTTGAAACGGCAAGTTTCCTTGGACTCCCGTTAGAGGATATTGATGACAATTCGTGATCGGTCGCGCCTATTGGGTGGGGCGAGCATTGCTACAACAACAACAACAACATCGATGGACGATTTTCCTTAGCCGAATATAGATCCGGTATATTCCGGTAACAAGCATCATTAAGACACTAGCCCGACAATCTCGGAAATGATTCAATATGATGATATTGAATCTTCTAGGAACTTGGGATTTCCGGAGCTTCGCCTGCTAAATATGTGTGTTATTGTTCCTGGTCCGCTTTTAATAACATAGTTCGATCAAAAACCGACCACCTTTAACAAAATTTGAAAACAACATTGTCTTTGTAACAGTATCGGCTTTATAGCCTCAGACGAAAGACGATATTGGCATACGCAAATGTTTCATGTTTCAACTAGGTATATAATGTACGTTTTATCCAGGACTTAGATTTCTTTAATTACTAACATTGCTTATGTCGCGTAGATCTTTACCATCAACGATGTATTTTTCCCCTATTTTCACTACTATTACAACCATGCAGGAATCAATTTTACACAAATAACCGCTAAAATATTTAACAATTCAGACTACCAAGAATGCTGTCACAATACGTAGCACATGCTTTAAATCTTGCACGTACTTTCCATATTTCGCCTGTAGAATAAAGGCAATCTTTTACTTAGCGCTTCCCTACAGTTTTCTTCGCTGTATGAAATTTTCGCTGAAGTTACAAACATTATTTCATAAAATTTTTAAATTTCTCTTACGAATATGTATGTACCAGTTGACTGTCAAGAGCAATCGTTGCAAACTGTAACTGCTGCTAAGAAAATGTTGAGTACACGAAAATTTTCATGTTGTAAAGTAATTTTTATTGCCGCAGCATTTTTTGGCCTGTGATTCTGTCGCGTTTTGCCTACTTCTTTTCGTGTCATATATTGTGACCAACGATTTTTCTTTTCTTCATTCTGCTTGGCTTCATTTTTTGGGTACGTGCTGTATATTTTTGTTGTTGCAACATTTATTTCCAACCAACACCATTTTATCGCTTTTATAGTTGAGTTTATCTCATATATTTTTGTTATCTTTTCTTAAGTTTTTATTTATTTATTTATACATTTTTTTTTTTTCATTTCTTTCATATTTGTATCATCATTTTCTGCGCATTGTTGACAGGTAAGTGGCAGAAGAAGAAAATTGAATTATTTTATTTTATTTTTTACTTTATTTGTTATTTTTTTTGTTGGTAATTAGATTGCAATAAATTCTTAAATTTTATGTGGTGTGTAATATTCACGGTTTTTGATTTTCAAAGTTAAAGTAATTTAAAATATTGTAATATCTAATATGCTGTGATTGTACTCCAACACCTGCATAGACTTTCATAATTAAATTCAAATATGCATTCATTATCACTTAAAATATTAAACCTCATTATTAAATTTCACACCAACTGTACATAGCTGCTTACTAATATTGACCTTCGCCCTTTAACATCTATCATTCTCTTGCCTGCAACTACTCTAACTATCATCTCTAATAAAATGACGCAGTTGCAATGCGGCGTTGGTTTCTCGCCTGCATCAGACGTTGTGTCTTTCTTGTTTATGACCGCTAAAAATAATTATGCCGCAGAGTTTAATTATATATGTATACTAATATTTCTTTCACACATATGCTATCACTGTCATACCACAATGTCATCACACATTCCTCTTTTTCATAAGCGTACATTGAATAAAAGCGAGTCGCGAATAATGTTGTAAGCAGCAAACACATTTGTTCAGAAAATCACAAAAAAAGGTACGTAAAAAAAAAAAAAAAAATCGAAAGGAAATGAAAAAAAGAAGGGAAATGAGTGGATGGAGAAGGAAGGGAATAGTAGGGTAATGCAAGGAAAGGAAAGAGACGGAAAGGAAAGGAAATGAAAGGAAAAGAAAGGAAAGGAAAACAGAGGAAAAGAAAGAAATGGAAAGGAAAGGAAAGGAAAGGAAAGGAAGGGAAAGGAAAGTAAAGGAAAGGAAAGGAAAGGAAAGGAAAAAAAGGAAAAGAAATAAAAAGGAAAGGAAAGTTAAGGAGAAGAAAGGAAAGAAAGGAAAGCAAAGGGAAGGAAGGAAAAGATAAAGAAATGAAAGGAAACAAAGAAATGAAAGGACAGAAAGGAAAGGAAAGCAAAGGAAAGGAAAGGTTTTTTAAAGTATGTGTGTTATCCCTAAGTTTACAATTTGTTTTCGGAAGGTTATGAAATTTGCTATCGAAAGGTTATAGATTGGTTTGATAACGATTATGTGTCGATTTACGATCCATTTATAACACTATACACATATTTAGGCTATTTGAGATCTGTATTGACTGTCCAGTCAGCAAGCGATCCATTTATTATCAACCAGCTATCGATTATTTATCGAAAATTTATTAAGAGGTTATCAAAAATAATTGATACATTATCGATTACAAATCGAAAATTTGTCGATGTTGTCAAAAAATTATTTGTCATGGGAGTATTATCAATTTTTAATTGGTGTGCGGGCACCGTGGTGTGATGGTAGCGTGCTCCGCCTATCACACCGTATGCCCTGGGTTCGCACCCTGGGCAAAGCAATATCAAAATTTTAGAAATAAGGTTTTTCAATTAGAAGGAAATTTTTCTAAGTGGGGTCGCCCCTCGGCAGTGCTTGGCAAGCGCTCCGGGTGTATTTCTGCCATGAAAAGCTCTCAGTGAAAACTCATCTGCCTCACAGATGCCGCTCGGAGTCGGCATAATACATATAGGTCCCGTCCGGCCAATTTGTAGGGAAAATCAAGAGGAGCACGACGCAAATTGGAAGAGAAGCTCGGCCTTAGATCTCTTCGGAGGTTATCGCGCCTTACATTTATTTATTTTTTAATTGGTGTGCTATCAATGCGTTTTCGAGAAGATATCAGTTATCTAGAGTGTTAAAAAGTTATCGGTTTTTTATTGTAAACTTTTCGATTTCCTATCGAATAGTTATCAAATTTTTATTATTTATAAAATTATCGATGTATAATCAAAACATAATGATTTGTGATTAGAAGGTTTGCGATATCTTATCGTATTGTTGCCAATATGTTAACGGCGTGCTATCGTTTGGTAACGGCACTAATAAGGAACCAAGGCTGATAACTCTGCGATAATAAATGAAAATTTCAAGTTTCCATGACAAAAATACACTCGGAGTGTTTGTTAAACCATTGCAAAGGGGCGACCCCGCTACAAAAAAATCTTATTTTAATTTAAAAAACTTATTTTCTAAATTTGTATGTTACTTTGCCCGGGAGTCGAACTTAAGACCTTCAGTGAGGGATGTGAAGCATGCTACGCCACACCACGTCAGCCGCCTCGACTCAGCGATATCTCGACGATAATAATTCGTGGTATTTTTGTCTGGTATTACCGATAAGGAGCCGACGAAACTGTTCTCGAAAAGTCCGAAATTATTTGCTTCTGTTAAAGTAAACTCAGTTTTGGTTAAAATTCCTTCCCTGGACGAGCTCTCATTAATTCAAAAGCATAAGTTTTCACGAGCACTTCGTACTATCGAATTTTTTGTGGCTTCAGAACGCAATTTTGAAAAGTGGACCAGTGACCGTCCCCTCTCCCAAAAAGGCTTAATTATGATGCAATAATAGTCCGCCTGGCCGTTTCCTGCAGTAGCAGTATGCTTGTTTTACTAACAAATGTTCCCCGATTCGAGTGACGGTAAAGGTAGGTCGGTGTGTGAGTATAGCAGCTGCGACCGAGGTCGCCTAAGTAGCTAATGCATAGTCGATTTGATTCCATAAAACTCGTCTGAACCTACTAAGGCTGCATTTATAGCACTTTTATTAAAATTGCACTCCCCAGATTGAAAGAAAAGCTCTACGCAAATCTCTTTTGAGCTGTAGTGCGCCATGTTATTATTATTTAACCACGCGCTGTGGTGGATACGTCCGCGAAACCACAATTCGAAATCTGAAAAACTAATATATGACTTACTTGAAACTAACAAAAACCACATCGAATTGTTACATCTGCACGAAGGAATATTCCATGAATTTTGAATCAAACATCCAAAAAGTAAAACAACTTTATGGCGATTCCGTTAAATGTAATTCCTCTCGAGACCAGCCGTGGGAATAGGGTTAGTCAACTAAAATCGGCAAGTAACCAGATTTTGCAAAAACCGCCTTTTATCTACAACACTTTTCCCGATTATCCCTCAAGCGTAGCTAATAATTTTCTTGTATAATTAATGCATGTCTGCATTCTGGGCCAGTGAAACTCCCATCCCAGATGGTCACTTAGTCGGCAACTGTCTCATCGCTTCGAGGAAATGAAATTAGTCCAACCGCTGAAGAGATGCCTGTGCTAAGCTGGAACTACAACGCACGGTTGTTGTTTGACTGGCTGCCATGGCGTATGAGTAATTAAAATAGAAAGTAGACTGTTGTCATATTTGTGGATATCAACATCCAAACGAATCATTCTTATACAGCAGAGTCGGAAACTATCAGAACAAGATAAAAAAAGATGTTGATGTTGTAATAGCCTCTGAATTGTATTTTTCCATAGTGAAAATGGCCGGGCGAAAGGAAATATCCATCGAAATACGAGCCCAATTCATTATTTTGCAAAAAACAGGGAAAAAGTATCGAGAAATAACCAAACTTTTGAAAATATCTCTGCGTTCAGTTCATACAGCCATTAGAATATATCAGGAAACTGTACAAAATACTAACAGAAAACGATCTGGTCGACAAAGAAAGGCAAATCAAATAATCGACAGCAAAATATATGCAATAAGTAAGGCCAATCTACGGAAATCTGCATCATAAGTTCGTGCTGAAATCAATGAAGGCTTGGATGCACCAATATTGCTCACGGCAGTCAAAGGCCGGCTTAAAGAAAAAGTTATGATTGGACGCATTGCTGTCCTAAAGCCACTTCTACTGCCAGTCAATAAATAGAAAAGACTGACGTTCGCTCATATATATATATATATATATATATATATTAACTGGAAGATTGATCAGTGGAAATCCGTTTTATGATCAGACGAATCAAAATTTGAACTTTTGGGTAGCCATAGGCGTCAATTTCGCAGAAAGGTAAATGAAAGATTCATAGCAGATTGCATTGTGTCTACTGTGAAACATGGTGGTGGCTTAGTGATGGATTGGGGCTGTTTTAGCTACGCTGGTGTTAGTTAACTAAAACAAGTAAGGAAGGCTAAGTTCGGGTGTAACCCAACATTACATACTCAGTTGAGAGCTGTGGAGACAAAGTAAGGGAATATCACCAAGTTGTAAAAAGAACCTAGGGTGTCTTGGCCGGGCCACAGCTCAGGGATGGTGCCGGTCAAGATATAGTGCAGAAAAGAAGAAAAAGTTTGGTATTAGAATTTTAATTTAAATATAATATCTTTATTCGAAATAAAGATTGTGCACAAAAATTAATTATATATATATTTTTAGGTTACCTTTTGGTTGAAGCTGGAAACTGCGGCGGGATACGTCCTTTCTCCTTGATGTGTGAAAACAAGTAAAGCAAAAGAACATAACAGGTCGATACCGCTTGCCAGTCAAACTGTTTATTTATTCCAGCGATGTTCATTTGTATGGTTAACATAAACAATTTGACTGGCACTGTTAACTAATATAAGAAAAATGCGAGGGCGACCTTTTATGTTTGGAGTTTGGGCTGTCGGCCTAAACATGCCGGCCCCCTTGCGACACGCAAGATCTATTTGGACATATTCCGCCGCTGGTTCGCAGAATTTGCTTAAATTAAGTTTAAAACTATTTTCAGCTTAGGTTCCGCTTGAGCCACCTAAAGGAGAAAATTGCAAAATAATAAATGAAGGCACACATGGTTCTAATTCAGTGGCACATTTATTTTCAAGTTTCATGTATGTATGTAGGTATAAAAATATGTCATTGCTTATGTATATGCATAAGCAGTATTTAAAATTCATTTTTTTCTCTTGTAAAAAGTATATGTAAAAAGGTATATATGTATAAAAAGTATTAATACTTCATCATTTTGCAAAACATATTTGTATATATAAAAAAGTATTCAAATTTACTATAAATTCAATTATGTTTTTGTGTAAGAAAAGTATAGTATGTATAGTATGAAATGCAATGAATGTATACATAAAAAAATCAATTTAGCAGGCGCAAGACAACACCCAGCCAAAGATGGTATTCTGTGCCAACAGGGGCCCCAAAGTTCCGGCCGGTATGGCGCCCAGCAGAACCTTTGGGACCACGTCTGCACCGAGAACCAATCCGACTGGGGCGGCGTTGTAAAACCGCGGGTCTGCGAGCCTGATATTTGCATACGGCGTGGCTACCGTTGCGTCGAGGCTATTTAATGGGGTTTGCCTCTGGAATTGTGGCAACGCCACAGCATAGGTGGTAACGGTTGCCGTCTGCCCATGCTTGCCCCGCAGCTTCATAAAGCACCCACGCCGATCGCCCACAACCGTCACCCCGAGGCGGAGTTGGCGGACGAGATCTTCCGCGATGATAGACGTCGCAGCGCATGGATCGAGAAGAGCTCGCACCAGGTGTAAACGTCCACCCGACTTAACCCTAACGACGGCGGTGGGCGCAACCGACGTGAGGCACTGGATCAACCGCGGCGGTGCACGAGGGTTTACAACCATTCCAGCCCGGAAATCACGAGTTGGATGGAGGTGGAATGCGGATGATTCCACTCTCCGACTATGATGCGTATGCTGCTTACGTCGATTTCTTCTTTTTTGGCTGTTCTTCTGCGGTTGGAAAGTTTTCATTTCCAATCCGCTTGCGATCACCTCGAGTTGAAGTAGAGGTCGAAAACGGCGCGGTTGGAAAGTTTTCATTTCCAATCCGCTCGTAGAGGGTGGGTGGAATGCAGATGATTCCACTCCACTTAAGGCCCCCGGGCGGAAGGCGGACGTTTCCGCTCCAGAGGACTCTGCTTCGACCTCGGATGCATCGATGGAGAGGGTGTCGCTTTCCTCGGTAGTTCTCTGTAGCCTGCGATGCCAGGTTTTTTGTTGCCGTCGCGTCGTGTCCCGAACTTCCGCGATATGCAGCATGGTGTGGTGGTCATCCTCGCATTTCTTGCACCGCCCCTCGTGTATGCAATGAGCTGCACTATGCAGAGATGACAAGCAATTGGTGCAATAGCGGTGTTTAATTACGAAATACCACCTTTTTTCCGTTGTGCTATCGCGGAAGATAGGGCACACCCTAAGCGGGTGTTTCTTTTCGCATAGGCGGCAGGCTAAAGAGAACCCCTATGCCTCAGCTGTTTTACGGATGGTAGTGAAGCGTGTAATTTTTCTGCAATTCTGTTCTATTTTTCTAATTTTGTCGACGTAGCGAGCATGTTTCGGTTGGCGAGCAATTCTGGTAAAGTGAATGTAGACTTCACCTTATAAGGGGTTGTTGGTGGAAGCAGGGTAAAGCATGCGATATATAAATACCCTATGGATGTATCGTATTGTAGTATAATTGTTATTCATTTGTTAGCAAATGATACCCTCGGACCCTCAAGACAGAAACAACACCAAACCAAACATTAACAGGAAAGATTTTCTAAAACAATGTCTCATTTATATATTTCCCAGCATTTATAGCATTTATTTTTGATTACTAACTAGTTTCTCAAAAATAAATGTCTACGTCATGCTTTTCCATATGTGATGCATGCAGCCTTACGGATCATTGATGATGTGTCAACACCCTTATGCTACCTTACTAGTGTATCGATTGTTTGCAATATCGATATATTGCATGTTTCACTAACTTCAGTTCCGGATTAATTAATGAAAACGAAAAAAAAACGTGGCGCGCGTGATTTCGGTTTTGTGATTGCAATATAATTGTAATTGCAAGAAAAATAGTGCGCGTGCGGGCGAAAATGTAAATCGCGAATATTTAGTGTTTATTTTGTGTTTGTGAAGTGGTTTAGTGAAACAAAATATACATATGTACATACATATATGTATATATATGTTGCGAATTATAAAGAGAGGAAAAAAAAGAATGTGATAATAAAGACCTATGAAAGGTCATGTAAAAATCCTCCAATAAGCAGAACAACAAGTTGTGTGAAAAAGTGTGTAATTGTGTTTTGATGTCGATACGATTCGCAATAAGATCATGCGATCGTGGAGTGACAACATGTGTAGTAGGGTGTGCAGTGGTTTTTTTTTTATTGTAAAAGAAAAACATTTTTTTCTTTTAAGTGTTTTTTTTTGTGTTGGTTTTTGTTTCGAAAAGCAAAAACTTAATTGCAATATGTTGCATTAGGGTGAACCGAGCAACCCGAAATTTCTCTCCTCTGTTTTTTTTGTTGTTAGAAAATTTTTTGTTCTTTGCTTTTTTGTTTAGTATTTAAACTTTTTACTTCGAAAAGTAAAAAGGAATTGTGCTATATGCCGTGCATTATATTAGGGTGTCCTTAATTGAAAAATTTTTATTTCCGTAATTTTTGTTTTTTACTTATTTTATTTTTGTTTTTATTTTTATTTTGATAAAAACGGGTGTATGCAATGGAATTGGCAGCGATTTTGTTTGATTTAAGTAACGTTGCCTTTGCCATTGTACTATCCTTTTTTTCGTTTCTTCGAAACAAAAAAAAAAAAATAAAAAATTATGTTTATATGAGGACCCTTATATATAATGCACTAGGCAAAAAGAACTAAGAAAATATTTATTTGAGGGAAATTTCATTATTTAATATGTGGTTTGCGAAACCACGACCTTTTTTGATTGCTTAAGCAGACCCGAAATTTTTTTTTTCATGATTCCATGCAGTCCAATGCACATAGTCATTGTGTATATGCCTGTGCACATGTTTTCGGTGGCGACTACCTGATAACCTCAATTGGTAGTGAGTGTGTAAAATTTCGCATTAAAAATTGAAGACTTAATAATAAAAAGTGTTCATCAATTGTAGCAAAATATTGTTGCTATTGTAAATTAAAATCACACCACCCATGCGCGCAAGCATGTACACGTACATATGTAACATTAGGCTGGATCAAAAAAAGAAATTTTTGTTTCCACTATGAGTTTGTTGAAGTTGCTTCGTTTTGGTTAGGAGAAGTTTTGATGTTGTGTGGAGATTTTGTAACTCCAATTGTAGCGTTACTTCTGAAGATTAGGGTCTGACGTGTTTTCGGTTTCCGCGGTATATGGTGGTAGTAATATTAGTTTGACAAGTGGTATTGTTACTTGCCGCCTTTCAGTACTTATATCCACAACGCGCACCCGGTTGTCTGAACCAGGGTGTAACCTTATCACACGCCCCAATCTCCATTCGTTGGGAGGAAGATTGTCTTCCCGTATAACCACCATATCTCCGATTTGCATATTTGATTTAGGATGCTTCCATTTAATCCGTTTCTGTAGTTCCGAAAGATATTTTGATTTCCATCTTCTGCAGAAGTTTTGATGTAATGCCTTGAGTTTCTGACAGCGATTGACTATTGAGGCAGTATTTTCATCAACGCTGATTTTCGCTGTTGCTAATAGGTGTCCACAAATAAGAAAGTGTCCTGGTGTTAGAGGCTCAAGGTCAGATGGTTCATTTGAAGCGGGCTAAGAGGACGAGAATTGAGACATGACTCAATTCTACATAACAGTGTGTTAAATTCCTCAAAAGTGAATTTTTTGTTTAAGGCCACTTTTCTGAAGTGGCTTTTAAAGATTTTTACTCCCGCTTCACATAGTCCTCCCATGTGTGGAGCTCCTGCTGGTATGAAATGCCAATTTAATGCCTGATGGGAATATTTTTACAGGGTTTGGTTTCTTGCATCGGCAAGAAATTCCTTAAATTCAGTTTTTAATGCACGTGATGCACCGACACAGTTTGTTCCATTGTCCAAATAAATGTTTCTTGGACATCCTCGTCTAGCTACGAGTCTTGAAAGGGCGGCTAGAAATGAGGAAGTGCTCAAATCACTAGTGGCTTCTAAATGTATGGCCTTAGTAGAAAAGCAAACGAACAGACAAACGTAACCCTTTGAGGTACGACACCCGCGCCCACTGTAACTCTTAATATCGAAAGGCCCTGCGAAATCTACCCCTGTATTGGTAAATGCATGCGAAAATGTGGTGCGTTCTTGAGGTAGAATTCCCATGAGCTGATTTTGAGATCGTTTTTTGAAGATCGTGCAGATCTTACTATAATGAATTACGGATCGTATCATGGTTTTAACTTTTGGAATCCAGTATTGAGTTCTAATGATGCGCAGCATTAATTGGTTTTCACCATGGAGAGACATTTCATGGACGAACTGAACATAAAGACTTGTAAACCTACAATTGTACGGAAGTATTATGGTATGGCGTTCAGATTCGGTAGTATCTTTGGATGCACCAAGTCGTCCACCCTTTTTCACTACTTCGTCTTCATCAAGATATGGAGTGAGCGAAAGTATTTCGCTTTTAGATCCAATTGGTGTTTTGGATTGCAAACTTGATATTTCTGATCCGTAATATTGCTTCTGAGCAAGTTTTATTAAACGGGTTGTTGTAGTTTTAATTTCATCTGAAGAAATTAAATAAGATTCAGGTTGACTACAATCTTTCGTTTTAGAATGCGTTCTATGAAAAAACCTGAATATATATGAAATAACTCTTAAAGCCCTTGAAAACCTATCGAGAATATCATTAATATTGATTGAAATTGCGGTTGCGTGTACTTGCACGCGTTTTTCTTCAATATTCGTGGTAAAATCCAAATCTTGTGTTGGCCACTTTTCCTCCTCTTCTTGGAGCCAAGAAGGACCCTGCCACCACAGAGAATTGTTGACTAAATCCTCGGCTAGTATTCCTCTACTGGCTAAATCTGCTGGATTTGTACCTGAATCCACGTGATACCACGATGAACTTCCAACTTTGTCGACGATTTTTGTAATTCGATGCGCAACGAAAGTTGACCATGAGCACGGAGGTTTTGGTATCCAAGCCAGCACGATTGTCGAATCTGTCCACAGGTGAATGTTTTGTTGACCTAAATCAAGGTTAGCGCAGATAGATTCGGTTATCTCCGCTAATAATTCAGCACCGCAAAGTTCCAGTCGAGGAAGTGAGATGGTTTTGACTGGAGCTACTCTTGTTTTAGCCAAAAGCAGATTCACAAATTTGCCGTCGTTGGTTTCCACTCTCAAATACACGGCTGCACCATACGCTTTCTCGGAGGCGTCGCAGAATCCGTGGATTTCGACCTTTTCTTTTGGAGAAAAGGCTACCCATCGCGGTATTCGTAATTTGTCGATCTCTTTGTACGAATTGGTAAAATTTGTCCACCTGTCTAATGTTGTAGACGAAACGGTTTAATCCCAGCCAGTACCCTCTAACCAGATATTTTGCATAATCATTTTTGCCACGATAATTGTTGGAGCTAGCCACCCTAATGGATCAAAGAGTTTTGCGATAGTAGATAGTATCGCTCTTTTTGTGGGCTCGGTGGTTTCTTCTATAGGTTTTGCTATGAAGTAAAACTGATCGGAATGAGCATTCCACCTAATACCGAGCGCCTTTACATTACTTGAATCTTCACATTCTAAGAAATCTTCGCTCAGAAGATGAGCTTTGGGAATACCCTGTAATATTTCACTGGAATTTGAAGTCCATTTTCGTAATGGAAAACCAGCTGAACTTAAAACCCCGGAAATTTCATCTCTTGCTCTGATCGCAGATGCTATAGTATGCCCTCCCGAAAGAACGTCGTCGACATACATATTTTTTCGTAGGATATTTAAGCCGATTGGATGAGATTTTTCGGAATCATCAGCCAGTTTAAGTAAAGTCCTTATTGCTAGATAAGGAGCACAATTGATACCAAATGTCACTGTTTTGATCTCATACAGACTGATTTGATCATCTGGACTTGAGCGGAAAACTATCCTTTGGTATCTTGTATGATTATGATCTACTAGGATTTGCATATACATCTTCTCAATATCGCTATTTAAGACGTATCTGAAAAGTCGCCAGCGAAGAATTAATACTGGTAGATCGGCCTGAAGCACAGGACCAGGAAGAAGAACATCGTTCAGGCTGACACCATTTGAAGAGCGTGAAGAAGCATTGAAAACAACTCTAACTTTGGTAGAGATGCTTTCTTCTTTTATTACTGCATGATGTGGTAAATAGTAATTATCGACTGCATTGGCCGATTGAATTGAATCTAATTTTGACATATGCCCCATAGTCTCGTATTCTAGTATGACTCTATTGTACTCTTTCTGTAAATCGAGATTTTTTCTAAGTCGGGTTTCATTTTTATAGAATTGAGAACACGCTATTCTTAATGATGGACCTAGATTTATCTCTCCTGGGAATTCTGACCTGAACGGAAGCGACACAATGTATCTTCCGTCAGAATTCCGCTGCGTTGTACGTTGATACAATTCCTCACAAAATGTATCTTCTAATGTGGAGGATTTAGCATTCGGCGTGTCTTCGAGCTGCCAAAATGACCTTAGCTGCTTGTCTAAAGCCACTTCATTGTAAAAGGATACCCGATTATGATTGGCTGGACTGGCTGCATCAGCACGACCAGTCAGTATCCAACCAAAGACAGTTTCTTGAGCTAAAAGAGTGCTAAGAATATTTTTTTTTGATACCGTCTAATATGATTTGCGGATAAATATCCCCGCCCAGAACAAGATCAACTGGCTCATTCACGAAGAAATGTTTATCCGCAAGCACGAGATCAGGGAATGCTTGTTGTGTTAATGCACTAACATCGCATGTTGGCAAATTACCTGTCAAATGTGGTAGAACTAGAACTAAAGCTTCAATAGAAATTAGTGGGTCAACTGGGTACCGCAACTGAATGGCACATGCCTCTTTTACCTGCGCAGAATCTGAATTATTGATGCCCGAAACTTGAGCATGCATCTTTCGAGTTGGCAGGTTGATTCTTCGTCTGAGTCTTTCAGTGATAAAAGAGCATTCAGATCCCGAATCTATGAGAGCTCTGGCCGAAAAATCTGTACCATTATAATGAATGGTGACGCGAGCTCTGCCTAGTAAAACCCCTTTCCTGGTATTAATAAAATTAGATTTTACAGTAGTTTTATCCTTCTGCTTTTTTTGTTTTGCAGATTCGTTTTGAGATTGAGCTTGCTTTGAAGTGCACGGTTGCTCATCCGATAAATCTGCAGAATAATTTGCCTGTGTAGGTTTTGCCTTACTTGTCTGTAAATGCAGAAGGGTATTATGTCTTAAATGGCAGTTGCTGCAATTGTGCGCACTTGTGCATTTTGACACTGAATGCCCCGATGACAGACAGTTTAGGCAGAATTGATTTCTTTTTATGAAAGCAAGTCTTTCATTCGTGTTCAAATTTTTGAACCTTGAACACGCATAAATTTTGTGATTATTGCTTTGACACATTTTACAAGTGCCTTTAGCTACACTTGCTTGGAAAGCGCCAAGTTTCTTTGGGGGATGTTCAGAGGCCTGCTTTGAGGTTTGTACCTTTTGAGGTTTTATACTCATTGTACCTCTTAAACCTGAGACTGATTCTAACGTTTGAAAACGATTTGTCAGAGATCGGTCCATATCCGCCCACTTGGAAGTTTCTGTCTTGGCTCATCCGATAAATCTGCAGAATCCGGCTCGAAGGACCAATTTCTTGGCCGGGCCACAGCTCAGGGATGGTGCCGGTCAAGATATAGTGGAGAAAAGAAGAAAAAGTTTGGTATTAGAATTTTAATTTAAATATAATATCTTTATTCGAAATAAAGATAGTGCACAAAAATTAATTATATATATATTTTTAGGTTACCTTTTGGTTGAAGCTGGAAACTGCGGCGGGATACGTCCTTTCTCCTTGATATGTGAAACAAGTAAAGTAAAAGAACATAACAGGTCAATACCGCTTGCCAGTCAAACTGTTTATTTATTCCAGCGATGTTCATTTGTATGGTTAACATAAACAATTTGACTGGCACTGCTAACTAATATAAGAAAAATGCGAGGGCGACCTTTTATGTTTGGAGTTTGGGCTGTCGGCCTAAACATAGAGTAACCCTGGAATGTGTTTGTATGACATGTGTATCAAATGGATGGTATTAAAGAGTATTTTAAGATGAAGTGGGCCATAGTTCTATAGATGGACGCCATTTAGGGATATCGCCATAAAGGTGGACCAGGCCTGACTCTAGGATTTGTTTGTACGATATGGGTATCAAATGAAATGTGTTAATGATAATTTTAAAAGGGAGTGGGCCTAAGTTCTATAGGTTGACGCCTTTTCGAGATATCGCCATAAAGGTGGACCAGGGGTGACTCTGGAATTTATTTGTACGATATGAGTATCAACTGAAAGGTGTTAATGAGTATTTTAAAAGGACGTGGGCCTAAGTTCTATAGATGGACGCCGTTTCGAGATATCGCCATAAAGATGGACCAGGGGTGACTCTAGAATTTGTTTGTACGATACGAGTATCAACTGAAAGGTGTTAATGAGTATTTTAAGAGGGCGTGGGCCTTAGTGCTATATGTGGACGCCTTTTCGAGATATAGCCATAAAGGTGGACCAGGGGTGACTCTAGAATTTGTTTGTACTATATGGGTATGAAATGAAAGGTGTTAATGAGTATTTTAAAAGGGCGTGGGCCTTAGTTCGAGATATCGCCATAAACGTGGAACAGGGGTGACTCTAGTCTTTGTTTGTACTATATGGGTATCAAATGAAAGCTGTTAATGAGTATTTTAAAAGGGAGTGGGCCTTAGTTCTATAGATGGATGCCTTTTCGAGATATCGCCATAAACGTGGACCAAGGGTGACTCTAGAATTTGTTTGTAAGATATGGGTATCAAATGAAAGGTGTTAATGAGTATTTTAAAAGGGCGTGGGCCTTAGTTCTATAGGTGGATGCCTTTTCGAGATATCGCCATAAACGTGGACCAGGGGTGACTCTAGTCTTTGTTTGTACTATATGGGTATCAAATGAAAGGTGTTAATGAGTATTTTAAAAGCGAGTGGGCCTTAGTTCTATAGGTGGATGCCTTTTCGAGATATCGCCATAAACGTGGACCAAGGGTGACTTTAGAATTTGTTTGTACGATATGGGTATCAAATGAAGGGTGTTAATGAGTATTTTAAAAAGGAGTGGGCCTTAGTTCTATATGTGCACGCCTTTTCGAGATATCGCCATAAACGTGGACCAGGGGTGACTCTAGAATTTGTTTGTACTATACGGGCATCAAATGAAAGGTGCTAATGAGTATTTTAAAAGGTAGTGGGCCTTAGTTCTATAGGTGGATGCCTTTTCGAGATATCGCCATAAAAGTGGACCAGGGGTGACTCTAGAATTTGTTTGTACGATATGGGTATCAAATGAAAGGTGTTAATGAGTATTTTAAAAAGGAGTGGGCCTTATTTCCATATGTGGACGCCTTTTCGAGATATCGCCATAAACGTGGACCAGGGGTGACTCTAGAATTTGTTTGTACTATACGGGCATCAAATGAAAGGTGCTAATGAGTATTTTAAAAGGTAGTGGGCCTTAGTTCTATAGGTGGATGCCTTTTCGAGATATCGCCATAAAAGTGGACCAGGGGTGACTCTAGAATTTGTTTGTACGATATGGGTATCAAATGAAAGGTGTTAATGAGTATTTTAAAAGGGCGTGGGCCTTAGTTCTATAGGTGGATGCCTTTTCGAGATATCGCCATAAACGTGGGCCAGGGGTGACTCTAGAATGTGTTTGTACGATATGGGTATCAAATTAAAGGTATTAATGAGGGTTTAAAAGGGAGTGGCCCTTAATTGTATATGTGAAGGCGTTTTCGAGATATCGATCAAAATGTGGACCAGGGTGATCCAGAACATCATCTGTCGGGTACCGCTAATTTATTTATATAAGTAATACCACGAACAATATTCCTTCCAAAATTCCAAGGGCTTTTGATTTCGCCCTGCAAAACTTTTTCATTTTCTTCTACTTAATATGGTAGGTGGGCGGCCACCGTGGTGTGATAGTAGCGTGCTCCGCCTATCACACCGTATGCCCTGGGTTCAACTCCCGGGCAAAGCAACATCAAAATTTTAGAAATAAGATTTTTCAATTAGAAGAAAATTTTTCTAAGCGGGGTCGCCCCTCGGCAGTGTCTGGCAAGCGCTCCGATTGTATTTCTGCCATGAAAAGCTCTCAGTGAAAACTCATCTGCCTTGCAGATGCCGTTCGGAGTCGGCATAAAACATGTAGGTCCCGTCCGGCCAATTTGTAGGGAAAAATCAAGAGGAGCACGACGCAAATTGGAAGAGAAGCTCGGCCTTAGATCTCTTCGGAGGTTATCGCGCCTTACATTTATTTTATTTATTTAATATGGTAGGTGTCACACCCATTTTACCAAGTTTTTTTTTTAAGTTATATTTTGCGTCAATAGACCAATGCAATTACCATGTTTCATTCCTTTTTTCGTATTTGGTATATAATTATGGTATTTTTTTAATTTTTCGTAATTTTCGATATCGAAAAAGTGGGCGTGGTCATAGTCGGACTTCGGCCATTGTTTACAGCAATACAAAGTGAGTTCAGATAAGTACGTGAACTGAGTTTAGTAAAGATATGTCGATTTTTGCTAAAGTTATCATGTTAAGGGCCGAGCGGAAGGACAGACGGCCGACTGTGTATAAAAACTGGGCGTGGCTTCAACCGATTTCGCCCTTTTTCACAGAAAGCAGTTATCATCCTAGAATCTAAGCCTCTACCAAATTTCACAAGGATTGGTAAATTTTTGTTCGACTTATGGCATTAAAAGTATCGCAGAAAAATTAAATGAAAAAGGTCGGACTTACGCCCATTTTGAAATTTTCTTTTATTTTTGTATTTTGTTGCACCATATCATTACTTGGGTTGAATATTGACTTAATTTACTTATATACTGTAAAGATATTAACTTTTCTTTTTTAAAATTTGAATTTAAAAAAAAAAATTTAAAAAGTGGGCGTGGTCGTTCTCCGATTTTTCTAACTTTTATTAAGCAGACATATAGTAATAAGAGTAACGTTCCCGCCAAATTTCATCATGATATCTTCAACGACTGCCAAATTACAGCTTGCGAAACTTCTAAATTACCTTCTTTTAAAAGTGGGCGGTGCCACGCCCGTTGTCCAAAATTATACCAGTTTTCTATTCTGCGTCATAAGTTCAACTCCCCTACCAAGTTTCATCGCTTAATCCATATTTGGTAATGAATTATCGCACTTTTTCGATTTTTCGAAATTTTCGATATCGAAAAAGTGGGCGTGGTTATTGTCCGATATCGTTCATTTTAAATAGTGGTCTGAGATGAGTGCCCCGGAAGCTACGTACCAAATGTCATCAAGATACCTCAAAATTTACTCAAGTTATCGCGTTAACGGACAGACGGACGGACGGACAGACATGGCTCAATCGAATTTTTTTTCGATACTGATGATTTTGATATATGGAAGTCTATATCTATCTCGATTCCTTTATACCTGTACAACCAACCGTTATCCAATCAAAGCTAATATACTCTGTGAGCTCTGCTCAACTGAGTATAAAAAGTTGAAGGAATTACATATATTCAACGTGGTTAAGCCGTTTCCTACATAAATAAACTAAAAGTAGATGGCAAACTTAGGTGAAATTTCCCTTGGGAATATTGTTGTCAAGGTACGACACGGAAGACTCTACGTTTGATTCCCATATTGCCAAAAAAAATTTTAAAAACTTTAAACAGAGGTTGTAAAACCTCTCTCATTGACAATACCAAGCCAAAAGGGTGTAATGCACTATCAATGTGTTAAATAGCAACTAAAACGCCCAGTCGTTTTCAAGACAATTCCGAACATACAAACATAAAATAATGGCTCGTATCAAATTTTGAGATATCGCTAATTGATTAAAGTTCAAATCAGTCAATATGAGTTCATGTTATATTCTAAAAACAAGTAAGGTAGGCTAAGTTAGGGTGTAACCGAACATTACATACTCAGCTGAGAGCTTTGGAGACAAAATAAGGGAAAATCACCATGTAGGAAAATGAACCCAGGGTAACCCTGGAATGTGTTTTTATGACATGGGTATCAAATGGAAGGTATTAAAGAGTATTTTAAAATGGAGTGGGCCTTAGGTCTATAGGTGGAAGCCTTTTCGAGATATCGCCATAAAGGTGGACCACGAGTGACTCGAGATTGCGTTTGTACGTTAAGGGTATCAAATGAAAGGTGCTAATGATTATTTAAAAGGGAGTGGGCCTTAATTCTATAGGTGGACGCCTTTTCGAGATATCGCCATAAAGGTGGACCAGGGGTGACTATAGAATGTGTTTGTGTTATATGGGTATCAAATTAAAGGTACTAATGAGGGTTTTAAAAGGGGGTGGTGGTAGTTGTACATGTGAAGGCATTTTCCAGATATCGACCAAAATGTGGATCAGGGTGACCCAGAACATCATCTGTCGGATACCGCTAATTTATTTATATAAGTAATACCACGAACAATATTCCTTCCAAGATTCCAAGGGCTTTTAATTTCGCCCTGCAAAACTTTTTCATTTTCTTCTACTTAATATGGTAGGTGTCACACCCATTTTACCAAGTTTTTTTCTAAAGTTATATTTTGCGTCAATAGACCTATACAATTACCATGTTTCATTCCTTTTTTCGTATTTGGTATATAATTATGGCATTTGTTTCATTTTTCGTAATTTTCGATATCGAAAAAGTGGGCGTGGTCATAGTCGGATTTCGGCCATTGTTTACACCAATACAAAGTGAGTTCAGATAAGTACGTGAACTGAGTTTAGTAAAGATATATCGATTTTTGCTCAAGATTTAAAATTTTTTGATAAAATTTGACTTAAAAAAATTTTTTTTTAAAAGTGGGCGTGTTCTTCATCTAATTTTGCTAATTTTTACTTAGCGCATATATAGAAATAGGACCAACGTTCCCGCCAAATTTCATCATGATATCTTCAACGACTGCTAAATTACAGCTTGCAAAACTTTTAAAATACCTTATTTTAAAAGTGGGCGGTGTCACGCTCACTGTCCAAAATTTTACTAATTTTCTGTTCTGCGTCATAAGGTGAACCCACCGACCAAGTTTCATCGCTTTATCCGTCTTTGGTAATGAATTATCGCACTTTATCTGTTTTTCGAAATTTTTGATATTGAAAATGTAGGCGTGGTTAAAATCCGATATCGTCCCTTTTAAATAGCGATCTGAGATGAGTGCTCAGGAACCTCCATACCAAATTTCACCAAGATATCTCACAATTTACTCAAGTTATCGTGTTAACGGTCAGACGAACGGACGGACGGACGAATGGACGGATGGACAGACGGACGGACGGACATGGCTCAACCAAATTTTTTTCGATACTGATGATTTTGATATATGGAAGTCTATATCTATCTCGATTCCTTTATACCTGTACAACCCACCGTTATCCAATCAAAGTTAATATACTCTGTGTGCAAAGCACGCTGAGTATAACAAGTTTAAACTCACAAATCTGCGAAAGTGTAGCCTGCTTAACTCAGTGCGCCTTGATCATCGAACATAAGGAACTGTTCTTAGCTCTTCGGCCACTTATCTATAACGACCTTATCAAAGATTGCCTTTAAATAGCAGATGCGAATATTTTTAGATTTGCTTAATGGTGCGTAGCCCTTGCTAATTTATGGAGAATGAATTTAAGATGCTTTTCCTTAGAAAAGTTGTTCTAATTTGTCCGATCATACAAACATTTAGTAAAGGCACACACGTACATAAAAAATATAAACACAAAAAATGCTTATGCATATCGTAAACATATCTCATCCTTTGCTCCGTTGCTTTGTATTTTTAAAGCGAATGTTGTCCAATTTTGTTAAACGTTACAGCAAAAATGCAACAACATTACGCTTGAAGCAACAGAGAAATACATAAACGTTTTCTCTACAAATGTATGCACAATCATATAAATGTATGAATTAGGAGTTGGTAAGCCTAAATCCATTTGAAAATTTGCAAAATATACCCCCTTTCGCATTGCAACAACAGCTCAAAATATTTACTCAGCAATGATTAACAAAGTCGCGTTAACAATCTCCTATAAATGCTTGTAATAAAAAGGGAGGGAGTGGAAGAGCAAAAGGAAATGGTAGAGAAAGAGTCTCTGTGAGGAAAGGTGTTTAGAGTTGAAGTGCGATCTGAGTGAGAATTCTTGAGATTGTTGTCGTTCGAATAGCTGAAATCGAACAGAGAACTCAGTATAGCATAGTAGTAGTACTTCACAATCATTTATACTCGCGTGCTTCACTTACAACGTTTTAAAATCAAACTGGTTGACTATTCCCAGGTTTGCGCAGCTTTTATGCTCTCGGCTGCCTATTTCTTCCAGATATCTGAGATTTATATAAGGCCATATGCCCTCTTATTGCTGTCCACATCTCTGAATCCCATATTCACTGTTCCGTTCTATGTAAATGTGTGCTTATCCTGAGTAATATGCACTGTACATTTCTACATATCATATTCTCTGTTGCCTTCTGTTTGTATATGCCTGAGTAAAATGGGCTCTTTATTGCTGTGAACATGCATGTGTGGGTGTATACTATTTTATCTTGCTTGCCATGATGTGGGTTGGTCCACCATTTATTACGTATCGGAACAGCTTATACTAGCCACAATGTTAAGTCAAATATGAACATGCATACACCAATGGCAATTCTGTCGATACTTGGTGGCATAGAGTAGTCATGGATATAGAGAAAGCCCAGGGAAAAAAGAAATATACCCTATGAACTATATATGGCCTCAATCGGCTCCATGCTAAGCTGAAAAATATCATGTCGCAAAGGGGTCTTTTGGAGGCCACAAAATAAGTAAACAGAGTAGAGCCGGAGAGTAAGGAATTATCACGCATTATTGGCAATCAAAGAATTCTGGCAGTATTTTTCTCTTTCTGGTTTCTTTTACCTGCGGAGTTATTCAATTACTAAGGTGAGGATTTAGTACCTGTAAGCTTCCTTGCACATTATGGTCGGAAGAGTGCATATCCGAAAATTGGAATCTAGACTCAGAGAAAAACGCCGTTCTAAAATCCAGCACCACCGGACTCAACTCAAGCTTTTCATGTTCTTACTTTTTTGTTCTTGAAAAACGAACGACCTGTTCTTAAAACAACAACCTTGTTCTTGAACTGACACCATTTTCTCGAAAAAAGAACGGCCGGTCTTAAAATATGAACAAATGTTCTATTAATGAGAACGATGTTCTTAAATCAAGCCCAAGAAAAAAAAACGGTACAATTCGTGTGCACTACAATGTTAAATACACCATTTGGCACCAGCTATCAAGCGGTCGTAGTGGCCCAGCGGCTATGATGTTGCGCTTGCGATCGTGTTGCGCGAGTTCGATCACCGCCAAACTCTGAATTTTTTAAAACAATTTTTTTTTGTTCTATTTTTTTAACTCTTATTTTTCGTTCAGTTCCATTCACATATCCACAGGTAATTCTCAAACTTGTTATGAAATGTTTTAAGTATATATGCAGATTACATCTTTAAATAAGAATAATTTCTCAATAAGAGAAAGGTATGAGAAAATGGTTATTATGCATTTTTTCTTAAACATTTGAATTTAGTAACAATTTTTTTGTTGTAAATATTCTTTATTTATGACAAAAATATTATTATTAATAAAAATTAAATAAATATATTTAAAAAAATACTTTCCCTCCCACCAAAGATCAAGCACGAACCGTTCTTAAATTGAGACCGAAAAATGTTAAATCGGCCCCAAATCGTTCTCGAAGCGTGAGAACGAAAAATCCTAAATCAAACCCAAGTAGTGATTGAAATGAGCACGGAAGGTTCACACATCAATACCAAAGTGGTCATAAAATACGAACGGTGTGCTTGGAAAAACTGTTCTTAAAACAAACCCATTGGTCACAAGTTAAGAAAAAACGTACTTAACAGACTTTTGTCAACGAATGTTCTTAATTTTGAACTTGTTTCGTTCGTTTTAGAACGATTTTTTCTCTGAGTGTAAGTATTTTTTGCTCAGTCCATAAGAAGGGGGATCATGCAATCGCAAAGGAAACTAGCAGTTTCAACAGGGTTGAACCATAGGGATGCTGCTGTTAGAAGCGTAGTTTCCACATTGCAATTGAGAAAAATGGAGATGCCATGTGGGAACTGATTGCATGCAGGTCATACCCCACATATATTGGGGTTGATTCTGGTGAAGTAAGAGTTTAACTCGTTACAGGATCCTGAACGAAGCTAGGTCAGAGTGACTCGCGTATCCCTATGTAGTCTGCTCTCTTCTTCTGAAAGGATAAGATAGTATATTTTGACAACGTGTTTCACTGGATGCGACTCAGCGAAGTTGTTTACCAAACCAATTTGGATTAGGCTAAAGTCTACTTACGTTTATCTGGATAAAGAGGCTGAGTAGACGGTTCTCATCAAAATGCTTACGAAGATGTTTCCGTATCCCATATAATCAATGTGTTTAATAGTAAAGTAAGTTGAGTGCTTACCTTTTGGTCTCACATTTCAACTGGAGCTAAACTCAAGTTAGATAATCTAGTTCTTACAATGGGGTATATACTTTTAAGTATGTATGTATATCTGTCGTCGTACCAGTGTAAATGTGCGCCTCTGTGCAGCAATAAGTGGCACCACGTTACAGTTGGCAAGGATCCAAATCAAATGTATTTATTACTGTTAAACTTTATGCCAACGTTTTTTTTTATACCAACACAATTTTTTCTGATAAGCAAAGCAAGCAAACCAACGTAGAGAAAAGTAAAGCAAAGAAATAAATTTACGAATTATTCCCAGGAAATAACTAGTAAAGGGCATTACAAAGGCGCAAAGCTTGCGGCCATTAAAAAGCGAAACCACGTGTTTGAAATTTTTCTAAAAATGGCAAATTTGCACTGTTGCATTTATGTTTCAATTTGTAGCGTACATTTTATTTGTTGCTACGTGTGTCTGAATGTACATCCGAATACTTACATATATGTAAGTATCTATAGCCCTGAAGACTAAATGTTAAAGCTTAAACCGAAATAACTTTGAAAAGCCAAAATATTTTCCAATTTTACACGGAAACCATAAATTTTGGATTCAAATGAAACCGATTCAAAATAACTGTACGGTTTGATTTTTTCTTCGATTTTAATTTCAACTTCGGTCTCAGATTTGCATTAAAACGTGGAAAAAAAGTATATCTTAGCCTGTAAGATAAACCGAACTTGTTCTGTTCATGGGTTGCCAGAAAAAAGGTAGTCACAATTGTTGCGAACCAGGTCACTCAAGTAGCTTTAAAAAATACGTTTTGATGCCACAGAACTAATTCGTACAAACCTAAAGAACGTGATACCACTATCAAAATTTCATTACGATGCCTGAAATATTTGGAGTCTCTATAACAGATAATCTTCCCCGATCTTCAAAATTATTTTTAATCCGTTACGGAAAGATGAATCCTCTTAAAAGTACAAAATGTATATTATAACCGCCCCAACTAAATTAAGGATACTATCAAGCACTCGTTCTAGCACCCAGTTGCTGCCGTGCACTCCGATGTACAAGATATATGCAAGTCAATGGGAAGTAAGTTTAAAATGGTGGCCGATGTCGCCTAAGGGGAGGTATGACAGCATCCGGTTGTGCCAGAGCACGCGGTGCGCTGAATTAATGTTAACGAAGGTAAGTAGGTACAATGCCTGCGAACCATGTTGCCCATGAAACCAATGAAGTTCTTTCGAAGCATCTTAAATCTGCCCCTAGCTACGTGAATTGCGAAAAATGGGAAAAAAGTCTCTTTTACAGTTAGGTCTTTACAACTTTTTCAGTGGTCATTATGCGGAACACGCATATTTTTTAGAAACAGTTTTTTATTAATATTATCGGAACTAAAAGTTTCCACCCTTTTGAGTATCCTCCCAGCACGCAGATTTCCTGAGCACATAAAAAGTTCATATCTATCGGAGGAAGACTTTGTATGGATTTCAAAGCCGTTGGTAGGTGCGACAGACTCCGGTGGCATCAACACACGCAGTCCGCTGAATTTTCCCTAGGCTATTAAGATTGTTGTTCTTACTAAAAGCTTCCCATCACATTATAGAGCTACATATCAGCACTGAGCATATCGCTGCCTCATAAAGACATACACCATTTGGCTTAATACCACATCCATGTGCTTAGATGCTTAGTTTTGCTAATGATCTTTCCATGATCCGACTCCTCACGGAAGGGTGCGGACTTGAATTCAGAATGATGAAAGAGAGAGTTAAAGAAATGACTAACTGTATTAAGAGAGGGATCTAGAGGGACTTGGATGGATTGGGAGTTCCCAGGGGATACGTAAACGAAAGAGATCGGGGAGTTACATGCTCAACGCAATATAAATGCACGGAGCATATTTACCCTCAAAATTGTGCCGTGCGCATATACCTTATATGGAAATAATCGAAACGTTCGGATTTTAGGTGTCAGTTTTTTCGATATTAACTTTTAAAGACGTTGTGGTACTTGGCTAGAAAACTGTCATACTAAAACTATTAACAGTGTTTTGCTGAAAATCAGGATGCTTTGAGCTGATAGTTGAATACTCTACTTATAGAAGTCGCTGGATTGGAAAGTGGAAATGCTTTATGCACCGGGATATTTAAGCCTTACTGCGAGACTTTCCAAGAGTAGGACTCCCTTCTTCAATGAAGGGCTACCCACTTAAACCTAACCTCCCACGGCCCGCGCAAATCCCTTTACCTGCGACCGCGTTTACCATTACTTCGGATAAGGGTGTGCGCTAAGTGATCTGTATGGCTACTCTCATGATAATGGGCTGTGCAATCGTCTTCTCGTTTACTGATAAGTATATGCCTCACATAAGTGCTCACCGTATCCCATCTGTCTCTTCGGCAGGTCATGTTATTGATGACACTGTCCGGGGATAGGTCGCCAAGTACTTCTTACTTAGAAGGTGTGGCGTACATCGTTATTTTCCCACAGTACAAGCAGCTCTGGTTATTAATATTGTAACGAATTTGCTGCAAATCCTCTTATTTGCCCTTTTGCTAGGTTCGTATCGCTAAACTGTTGAATAAATAACTCAAATATTGAATAATGGAAAAATGGCCTTTATTAAAATACTTCACAATAACACTCAAATTGTTCAACGAATAGCTTAATAACCAAACTGATAGCTTAAATGAAACTGAATTTCAAAATAATACTGCTATTGCTCGCTAGATATCGTCTTAGTCGTAACTGCTTAACAACTCACATCAAACTGAATTCCAGCGCCTCTACATCAGTCGCCTTTTATACTCTTTGATTTTAACATTCGCATTTTCTAGGCGCTTCCAGAATCTAATAGTCCATTAGCTCTCAAATATCTCAGCCGTAACTACAATTGCACAATTTTATAGTTTTTCTCATTGCATACTTATAGGAGTATCTCAGATATATGCATGTATTTGTGCATTGACTCTCCGCTGCTCGTATAGGTACATGGTATATATATGTAGACGCAGTTATTGTTTCGTTTTTGTATATACATAATGATTGAACTATTGATGTGCATTCACGTCACTGCTTAGCATCGGCTTAGAGACGATAGCATCACTCAGTGCTGCTAAAATTCGTTACACTGCCCTCCACCTAAGTCTGATCGTCCCGATCAGACAAATCTCCCGATCTAAACGTCGCTTGCATCTCCAAATGTACCACTCTTCTACTCCGTGGTATCTCAATGCTTTGTATGCGGTAGGTGGTATCACTGATCTTCTTCACAACCTTGTACGGGCCTTCCCAACTGCACCGAAATTTGGATGGAACACCTTTGCGCCGGTTGTATAACAGTACCAAATCTACCGCCAAGAAACCTTTCGAATTATTGTTCTCATGGTACCTGTGTTTCATCGTACTACTCAATACCCTGGTTCATTCCTTCACACTCTGTTGTTTGGTCGATGAACTACCTCGTAGAGCTTGCGCTGGACGGATTTGCTTTGCATAATCAGTATCGTTCCCACGTTTCCCCACAGTAGTGCGCTCTGGCTTGAAACTACCCTCGCATTCTTTCTCAGAAATTCGTTGCTTAGTTTTCCTGCGTCTTTTAGGTTTTGTCAATGTCAGTGTTTCTCTCGCAGGTACTTTTGATTTTGATTTATTTGGCCTATTCGATGTATCAACCTTTGACTTGGACTTTCGTGGTCTTTGCCGAGTCTTTTCCACCAGTACCCTATTACTGCTGAACCCTTTTTTCAAACTAAAGTTAAGTGGTATGTCCTGGTTCTTATAGCGCATAATTTTTCTCCGCATATCGATCCTGATGTCATGGTCAACCAAGAAGTCCACTCCCAATATGACTTCATCAACGATCTCCGCCTTAACGAATTTGTGTAGAACCATGAATTTTCCAATTAATACCTCACATACCACTTCGCCTTGGACTTGATTATACTCGCCTGTGACCGTACGCAACCTTGCTACAGGTAATGACTTTACTCTCCTGTAGACCAAATCAGATCGAATCAAGGAATGAGATGACCCCGTATATACAGTCAGTACACGCCCTTTACCATCCACATTCCCTCTGATGGTAAGACTGCATGATTTCTTTCCAATCTGCGACACAGATACCACAGGACATTCAATAGCCGGGGCAAGTTTTCGTTCTTTCCATCCGACACGCTCTTGCTCATTTCCGCCAGCTTTTCGTTTACGGCCACCCACATTGTTGGAACTATTAGAACCAAGATCGCAATGACGTGCAATGTGACCTGGGTTGCCGCACTTGAAACATTTAATAACTCCGGCATTCTTCTGTTGAGATCCCTTCAGTGCTTCCAAAATTGTGCCTACCCACTCTGGCCTTTCTACTTCCACACGGCGTGCTTTGAAAACTGGCTTACACAGAAGCGACGCTGTTTCCTGAATCAGAGCATGCGATGCCTTTTCAGCAAATGTTAGTTTTGGATTCGCATATGTAGCCCGCTTCGTTTCCATATCTCGTATGCCATTTATAAAGCTCTGAATCTTTACCCTTTCAGTGTATTCCACGCGTGCATCCGCATTCGCTAAATGTGCTAGCCTTTCAATATCCGACGCAAATTCTTGCAATGTTTCACCAGGCCTCTGGAAGCGGTTCAGCAACTCCATTTGATATATCTGTCTCCTATGCTCAGTTCCGTATCGTCTCTCTAGAGCAGCCATCAATAATTGTTCCGCTCTCCTTCGGGAATCGTCTGTAGGATTTCCGCTGCTGGCCCCTTCAATGCCACGAACAGTGCAGCAGCTTTATCTTCAGCATTCCAGTTGTTCACTGTTGCAGTCTTCTCAAATTGTAGCTTAAAGACCTGGAAAGAAACAGAACCGAAAGATGGCGTTTTTACCTTTGGATTACTAGTTGAAACTGCTGGGCGATTTAGTTGCTACTGCTCGATACGTCCTCTCAAGGCATCCACCTCGGCCTGTAAAATTTCTGTATCTTGCGCCTCCAACTTCGAGGAAGTACGTCCTTCTTGCTCTTCCAGTTGAGCAGAGATCAGCGATGTTATCTGTGCTGAAATTTGAGCCGACATTTCGGATATCCGTGCATCTTGTGCTTCAATCTTCCCTGTTATACGGTTCTCCTGCGATTCCAGCTGAGATGACATTTGCGACGACATTTCGGATATATGCGTTTCTTGTGCTTCCATCTTCGATGTAATCTGTGTCGACATTTCTGACATACGCGTTTCTTGTGCTTCAATTTTCGATGTTATTCGTGTCTCTTGGGATTCCATCTGTGAAGACATATACGTTTTCGGTTCTTCTAGTTGAGATGACATATACGCTTTCTGTTCTTCCATCTTGGATGTTAAACGTGTCTCCGCGATTCCAGCTGAGATGCCACTTTAGATGTTTGAGCAGTTATTGCAGCCAATATCATGTTCTAGTCTGTGCTCGTAACTGTCTGCGATGTTTCGTTCTTCTCTTAAATTTTTGTTGTTGTTTCGTCCCCATCAGGATAAAAGACAAACTCGTCCAAATCAATTCCTTGCGACTCCATTACCTCTCGTAGCCTTGCTTGAAGTTCGATCTTATTGCCGGCTGTATTAAATCCACGGTTCTCCAACTCCTTTTTCAGTTGCTGAAAATTCAATTCACTGAACTTTGCCATGTCCAAGTTGTATTCCCAATCTTCGTAATTTATTCAACAATTCCTCTTCTGACACCAGTTGTAACGAATTTGCTGCAAATCCTCTTATTTTCCCTTTTGCTAGGTTCGTGTCGCTAAACTGTTGAATAAATAACTCCAATATTGAATAATGGAAAAATGGCCTTTATTAAAATACTTCACAATAACACTCAAACTGTGTAACGAATAGCTTAATAACCAAACTGATAGCTTAAATGAAACTGACTTTCAAAATAATACTGCTATTGCTCGCTAGATATCGTCTTAGTCGTAACTGCTTGACAACTCAAATCAAACTGAATTCCAGCGCCCCTACATCTGTCGCCTTTTATACTCTTTGATTTTAACATTCGCATCTTCTAGGCCCTTCCAGAATGTACTAGTCCATTAGCTCTCAAACATCTCAGCTGTAACTACAATTGCACAATTTTATAGTTTTTCTCATTGCATACTTATAGGAGTATCTCAGATATATGCATGTATTTGTGCATTGACTCCGCTGCTCGTATACGTACATGGTACATATATGTAGACGCAGTTATTGTTTCGTTTATGTAGATACATAATGATTGAATTATTGATGTGCATTCACGTCACTGCTTAGCATCGGCTTAGAGACGATAGCATCGCTTAGTGAAGCTAATATTCGTTACAATATTGTCCATTCTGTACATTTATTTTCGGAAGTAACCTTGTCTGGTTCAACCATGAATTCAGTTCAGAATTAATTCCCTAGTCAACTTTCCTGCGATGCTGTTGCTTGCCACTGTTTTTGTCACCTTCGAATCTATTATAATGGCGCATGCATGGCAACAGCAGCTCTACTTGCTTGCGATTCGTTGTCGTATGTTGCTTTTCTTTCCTCAGCGAAAGGATATATCGGTATGGTACCCTCAACGACCAGGTCAGCTTCAGCCGAGACCGTGCGGTAAGCCGAAGCTATTAGCAGAGGGGCGCTGCGTTGGACCGACTCGATTCTTGCGGTATTTCATTGCGTTGGCCCAGATTTCTTCACCGTAAAAGATTATAGAAGTCGAGGCTGATGCAAGCAGCTTTATTGTGCATGGCTTTGGACCACCTGTGTTTGCCTTTAATCTACTCAAATTCACTATTGTGCGCGCAGATCTTTTGCAGGCTTCTCGTATGTGATCCGAGAAGGTAATTTTGCTGTCTAATCTCACTCCCAGATATTTCGTTGAAGTGAATTTTTCTATTGGCTGGTCCCTAACCGTCATATTCCTGGGAGTGGAAACCCGTCTGTTTCAAAATAATCGTGCGAAACAGTTTTGTAGTAGAAAGCTCGACGATGCCGAAATGTGTGAGCTTCTTGTAAGTGTATGCACACCAGGTATCTCCTTTATGTTTCCAGCAAAAGAAGGAACCTAAAGTTCCAGCTGTTGTGGTTGGAAAAATGTACTTGGCTAACATACATCGATGTTGAAGATGCTGACTGACAAGAAAAAAGCTAGTCAAAGAAATTTCTTCTGCATCCGTCCCTGATTAAAGTTATTCTAGGAAATGTAAGCTTTGATTGTGGCTTCGCAAATGTTTCAAAAGATTCTATATGCAAATAAAGAAGATATATGACATAAATATATCATTGCTCTATGAATTTCACACATACATTACTGTAGGATTTCTACATACATTAATATTGTAACGAATGTTAGCAGCACTGAGCGATGCTCTCGTCTCTAAGCCGATGCTAAGCAGTGACGTGAATGCACATCAATAATTCAATCATTATGTATTTGCATAAACGAAACAATAACTGCGTCTACATATATGTAGCAGCGGAGAGTCAATGCACTAACACATGCATATATCTGAGAAGTTTGAGAGCTACTGGACTAGTAGATTCTGGAAGCGCCCAAAAGATGTAAAAATTGTGCAATTTTAGTTATAGCTGAGAAGTTTGAGAGCTCATGGACAATGCTAGTAGATTCTAGAAAAATGCGAACGAGGAAACCGAAGAGTATAAAAGGCGACAGATGTAGAGGTGCTGTAATTCAGTTTGAGTTGAGCTATCAATCAGTTTGATTAAGCACGCGATCTGGCGGCCAATAGTAGAGTTTCATTTGAGTTATCAATCAGTTTGGTTATTAAGCCAGCGAGTAGCAAAGTATAAGTGTTATTGTGAAGTATTTTAATAAAGGCCATTTTTCCATTATTCAATATTGGAGTTATTTATTCAACAGTTTAGTGATTCGAACTTAGCCGAGGATTGTAAATAAGAGGATTTGCAGCAAATTCGTTACAATACGTTTATGTTACTGAAATGTGTAGACAAATATTGATTTCCATCAAAAACGCATTTCGATATAATATGTTGCTGAAAGCAATCGAAAACAAGTAAGAAAGTCTAAGTTCGGCTGAAACCGTACATTATATACCCAGCTGTGAACTTGGAACGCTGTTTTCGTTTCCTTTGTGTGGTTAATAGTGTTTTAAGGCTGCGCATCAGTAAATGCGGCCACCGTGGTGTGACGGTAGCGTGCTCCGCCTATCACACCGTATGCCCTGGGTTCGCACCCCGGGCAAAGCAACATCAAAATTTTAGAAATAAGGGTTTTCAATTCTAAGCGGGGTCGCCCCTCGGCAGTGTTTGGCAAGCGCTCCGGGTGTATTTCCGCCATGAAAAGCTCTCAGTGAAAACTCATCTGCCTTGCAGATGCCGTTCGGGGTCGGTATAAAACATGTAGGTCCCATCCGGCCAATTTGTAGGGAAATTCAAAAGGAGCACGACGCAAATTGGGTAAGAAGCTCGGCCTTAGATCTCTTCGGAGGTTATCGCGCCTTACATTTATTTTTTTTTTATTTATAAGTAAATTCATGGTCCTATTCTGAACTCATTTTTGCTCAAAAGAACCAAAACAGATACGTAGGCTATTGAGGCTATCACAAATTAACTTGATCGGGTAAAAATGCAGTTTTCCTTCAGATATGGGGATTTCCCTTCAAAAATAATTTAATCTATTTGTATAAGTGAAATTTGTTTTGACGGCTTAATATCCGTGAAAAATCTTATTTGTATAACCTCTTTCGTTAACGAGATAAACTTTTCAAATTTTAAAGACACATTTTCAGAGCTATTATAAAAAATAGGAGTGGCTTTCAGGCGATTTCGCAGAGCAAATAGTTGTAGCTGTGAAAAAATGTGTATGCCAAATTTAAATTTAAATTTAAAATTTATATTTTGCGTCATAAAGTCAATCTACCTACCAAATTCCATTAGCTTAGCGGTATTCGTTTTTGACTTAGCTCATTTTGTCCATTTTTTTTTAATTTCCGATATCTGAAAGGGGGCGTGGTTATCATCCAATTTCACTTATTTTCAATTCTAATCCATTCTAGGTCCAGATAAGCCCGTATACTGAATTTGGGGAAGATATTTGCTCAAGTTATCGTGCTAACGAACGGAAAAACGGACAGGCGGGCGAACATGGATTAATCAAATTTTTTTTCGACACTGATGATTTTGATATGTGGAAGTGGTTCAACGGGTTTATAAGCGCAAGCTTTATAGCTTCAGAGCATCTGCAACCAAATTCTCAACCTCACTTACGCGAGGGGAATCCTGTTACAATTATGAATGTATCATACGTATATTTAGCAGGCGAGGCTTTGGCGACCCCAAGCTCCTCATGAAACAAGGGGTGGGTACGGGATGGTGCTTTGTTACCGGAACGTACCGGACCTGTATCCGGCAAAGGACCATCAACATCGATAATTCTCCCCAAAACCTTCGGAAGTATCTTTGTCGGTAATACAACAACAACATATGTGAAAGTCTCTATCTATGTCCTTTCCTTTATACCTTTAATACCAACCGTTACCCTATCAACGTTATATTAATCTGTGTACAAGTACATCTGCGTATAACAAATGCGAAAAAATAACCGACGTATGCAAATAAGACTTCACATTTCAGTACATGAAAAATACCAAAGCATGGTTAAAAAAAACTTAATTATTTATGTATGTTTGAATTCCGGAATCTAACATTTACTTTTCAAAGAAAATCGAGCAAATAAAACGTTAAGGGCTTCCTTACAAATCAAAATAAAAGTGTATTGAAAAATAAAAATGAAGAAAATGTTGAATACAACATAAATATGTAGGCATGTAAAATAAAGATCGTACATATATTTATCCACTTTCATTTCAAGTTTACACCATACCTGGCAAGCTATAATCCAGGAAAGTTTATACATAACAATCACAACAATTTGCAGGGCGAATGCGATGAAATGCGCTCATACGAGTCATTTCAGAAATGGGATTTGTATGAGCAAATATGTTGTAACGAAACAGTCGGTCCATGTTGCCCAATACTTGGCCGACATTCCTTATCAAGGAATGAACAGCCAGCCTTACTACAACAAAAGGCCAAAAGGACATTAATAGGCAGTGCCACAGTACGGGGTCGAACCATGGATTGCCTATGCGACCGTATAGGTATAGAGTTCAAGGAGCATACTCTCTTTAATGTCGGACAGCTATGCTTCAGCGAACGGGGTGGGGTTCTTGCTCCTACACTGACTTTTGGGTCGGCACAAGAAAATAAATAATAAACAGAGATTCTTACTTTGCGTAGCTCGCAGATGAAAGGGGTAGTTTGGACCTACGAGGAAAATTTTCTTCTGAAATACGGGAAATACCACAAAGAAACATAAAACAGAACTAAACTTACCTACAACTACGTTAAAGGACACATATCTGATATCAAAATACTCACTCACCGGATGTCTAGGAGGGCTTCCGCTGTCATTTGCCTCTCCGTCTCTTTACCCACCCAGCCTGCTAAGAGTACTCTTACCATGTCACTCTTAGCCCATTTTCCTTATATTGCCTCTCACACAATTAAATAAAATCTACCCCATCGTTATCTTATGTTAACAAATTCAAAATAACATTTTATTCATATTTACTTAGTTTTAAGTTGATTACCTTTCCTAAATAGCGATTTTTACATTTGTATGTGCATGCAACCATTTACATACATTTTCCATTTACGTATTTCATATTATTTTTAATTTTGCTTGATAACTATAGAAACCTAATTTAGCACTACAACAAAGCTATCGAACGCTGATCTAAACCAAATACGATATCAACATGTTCATAAGCATGCTCAAAACCTAACTCTCAATTCGCTCTTACATTCCACAATATTACCATCGAAAATGTGGAACATAAGTAGATAGTAAATTCTGACTATTAACTAATTTCTTTATAAAAATTTTTAAATGGAAATATTGAAATATTACATAATCTAGGCGATATTATTTCATATTCAATTAAAATTTATATGTTCGTAGGCCTAACTTTTGGCCCTGATTAAGTGGCGAGAGAGTTTAAACATGAAACGACAAAATGTATAAACCCATATAGTCATGTTAATATATATGCATGTACATACATATGTATATAAACTAGTGTGTATAAATAAATGTATTATCAATAGCAAATGCGATTGTCCACATCAAACAAAGTTATTAAATTCAAAATATGTTTATTGAAGCAAAAACATATGGACTTTCTCTACATAAGCTAAAATTTGCAATAAAGCGAAAATCTTACTTTCATAAAGAAAAATAACGTTAATCCAAAATTTTATTTATTTAGATGAAAAAAATAAATAAATTTTGGAAAAGAAAAAAAAAAATTTATAAATGGAAAAATTTTAGTAAATAAAAATTTGCTACTCACATTAATTTCCGGTTTCCGGTTCCTCCGTCCACTGGCCAGCTGTCGGGGATTCGTAGACCTTTAAAAGTTTCGAAATTTTTTTCACAAATAATCCTACAGTCCCTTTTCAAAATTAATACAAAAAAATGTCTTTTTGTATTATCTTATTTTTTCCCCTTTTAGGTATGTATATATGTATGTCTATACACATATAATTATATGATTATTCGTTTATTTATTATTAGTACCAAATCTTTTTTTTTTTGTCAAATATTTAAGTAATTATTTCCGATTTTCAAATTCTACTTCATTTCACATTTTCCTAACCCTTTCTCCTGCCTTACCAACACTATCACTTAAATAAATTTAATTTTTTTAATAAATTTATAATTTTCGGCTTGTATCCTTTCGACTTTGTATATCCTTGTTGGTGCTGAACCTGCTCCGTACTGATCTTTCGTCCAAATGGCATAATATGTAGATTTATTAATTTTCGATTTCCAACTTTAAACAATTTTCTTTACTTTTCAGAATGGTGATCTTCTAAAACTTTTATAGTTCAACTGTGACATTTCTTTCTCTTCCCTTATTCAAATTTATTTAACCCTTTTGTGTCCTTTACGGATCTTGTTTAAGCCCAGTCACTGAATAAAATATATGTTTTTCATCCGACTATATTTCGAATATCTTTGGTGAAATAAGATTTGTACCATCAATCACATAACGCAATTGGACTTAAAGTCCTAACACATTTTCGTTAATTTAAAGATTTTTGTGTTTAAAACCACTTGTAATATTTAATCACCATTATTTGGGATTCGCTGCTTTTGCTATGGAGATTTTGCCTACGAATTTATTGATTTCCATAACTATTTCTTCATTTCCGTGTACTTTTATAAATAGGGAATAGAATACTTTTGGCAGGATTAATTATATATTATTTTTAAACTGTCACTTCATTTGGTCATTCATCGACAATCTGTACCGTGGGTACATGCTTGCCACATATGTATGCCAACATCCAAACTGTCCTCCCATATATGTATATATTTTTTTTTGTAAAGTACCTTTAGTTTGCTCAAATATCTTTACGCAATTATTTTTGTGTTCAGGTGTGTATGCACGTGCATATGGGCAACACTACCTTCATGCAAATTTAGTTTTTTTTGTCTTTAAACTTCATGAGTTGAGTTCGATCGTTTTCTGTAGAACTTTTATTAGAGTCTGTGAATACCATTATAAGTAGAGAAATCTAAAAATTTAGTGTATATTAAACACATCTTCTAATATCGTAGAGTTCATTTTTTGAACATATGTTTTACGATGTCACTTTGCCCATATGATTTTAAGCTGCACGCTTAGCTCTCAACCATTTCCGTAAGAAACCCATCTGTCTTTTCCTTCGGAACCAGCATGCAGAGTACATCACATCCAGTAAGTCTTATTTAATGTCGATCGAATTTGTAATATGAAATTAACTTTGTGAGTGTAGAGTTATCTACTTTCATCGCGGTTCGGCATAGTTTAATTGAAGAAGAAAAAAAAAAGAAACCATCCTGCACTATACCCGTAAAAGCAGCCACCTTTCCCTAGGAATTATTCACTGAGTGGTAAGTTTTTTCAATAACAATTTCCAAAGTTCAGTGAGATTACTAGTGGGGACTCTATTTTAATTAAATTGTTTCCAATAGTTATTGTGAAGTGCGAACAAATAAAATCCTTCTAATTGTGAAATACCTACAACATCCCTGCGTTTTGGTTATCCAAAGTAAGGAAAAGGCCAAGTCTTCAGCCAAAACCATATTATTTCACAGCCATCAAGACTCCTTAAGCGGTACTACATAAGTGGACAGCGAAAAGAAAAAACTCCGAAAATCCACGCAAAAAATTTTGGAAACAGATAAATATATCATTCATTTTAAATTAACCTCGAAATTACAAACACCACTTAAACATAATCTCTATAGGAAGAAAATAATTAATACCTTTCTGTCGTGGAAAGGTATAAAATATACCAGCGTACTTGTATGTAGCTGAGTATATCTGAAAGACTACAAGATCTTTGGAATTTTTTTTCTTCCATTATCAAATTTGTGCCATACGTTGTTTTCTTTGCGTTTAAAAATCAGTTTCCTATATACATAAATATAATAAAAGAACATACGTATTAAAACCTATAGTTTCAGAAAAAAAAAGAAAGAAAAAACAAACCCTATTCAAAAATTAAATAACTAAATACTTTTCTGAATTTTTTTTTCTTCTAAATTATGATACATTTTTTTAAATAATCTACTGATTCAGTAATTTTTTCGGTAAGCGAATGAATCGCATATGTTTGTAAGGAATACGTGCATTTATATGATATACATATAATTAACCCATCTAATATATATTTAATACATTATTCGCATATCCCTTCAAAAAAAAAAAAAAAAAAAAGGACTTTAAAGCTTTAATACCATCTCTTTTGCATAAAAGACATATATATATACATATATATATATATTTAAGTAAAACATACATACATATTATATCAAAATCACACATACCTAAATAAGAAGAAATAAATTAAAGAAGTATACTTTTGTTAGTATAGATACCTAATTTAGTTATACCTGCATAATATCGTTTAAGTTTTTTTGTTGTAACCATGTGGGTCCAACCCACATGGTAGCAACCCTAACTTAACTCAACATATTACCAATTTACTTTTTGATTGTTCTTTAAATTTGTCAGAGAGATATTATAAGACAGTCTTCATTCATAAATACCTTTGTTTATTTTGGGTTTGCAACATTATGTGCACAAAGCTCCTCCCATTATCTCTCATATTTTAACCCCCAACTACAGTGCAATCCCCAATAATTAGGACATCCTAGATTTTTTTTTGTTTGGTCTACGATTTTTTTTTTACATCGAATTGAATCAATATTTCTATTAGAATGAGTCCATAAATATATTTAAATTGAAAAGTAAGAACAAGCGAATTTATAGCTACAACAACAGTCATCGTCATCATGCTGCGATCACAAGCGAGAAGGCCTTCAACGCTACGTGGGATTACTGCATTGCAGATTATTGGTGAGTGATGATTCAAATTGTTTCATTATTCCTTTTTGCTATACGCCACTGTCTTATTCCTTTATACATAAATGCGTTCATACATATGTGAGTAATAGTTGGTTTTTTTTTTTTTTTTTTTGCTTCCTAAGAATAAATTTGGGAGTGTACAAAACTTCACATATGTATGTATGTATGTGAACACGTAAGTGAATGCAATTTGTTTTGGTTTAGCAAATTCCATCTCTCTGTTTTTGTGATGTAATAAACTCTCGCGGAGTCTCATTTTTTTCTATTTTTTTAGTTCGCTCTATTTTTGCGAAACATATGACCGTATATATGTGTAAATATATGTAATTAAAATTTCAAGATCAAGGCCAAAAACCATATGTTGAGGTAGGTCAGGAATTTAATATTTAATACCCACAAAAAATTATGTTAGCATAGTAAGCCAAAATAATGATATGCGAAATCAAAGTATCGAAACCTAAACCTTGTTAAATTTTTACGTGAATTCAAATTTAAACGCAAAAACTCGATTTGCTTATTTAAATTGGTATTATTATAAGCATTTTTTTTGTTTGTTTAAATAATGGATTGAACATATGGTCTGTATATACTTGAGGTAATAAACGTTGTTATTATGAGCTGCTAAATACTCTGTTTGGTCTGATTCTGATGGAAATGTATGTGGTACAACGGGGCGTCTTCAACACCAACGATGCCATGGTAGGGTGGGTTAGGAGCAGCCGTAAACCATATACGGACGAGCTGCAAGTAAGGTGGTAGGAAGACGTGGTTTTCAGTTAGGCACTTTTAGGCTTATTAGATAGTAGGTTTCCCTCAGTGTGCAAATATTGTAGTTTATTTTGTTATGTCGTTAGGCTTGGGAAGAGCAAGCTAGATCGTGTGATTGTGTATAGGAACCCACGAGACTGAAGCTCCGGGTTGAGCCAGTGCACACGCCGCAGTCACATGATGAGGTCACTAGCGCTCCTCACAAATCTCTTATAGGATACACCAGCTAGCGATGTCATAACAGAAAAAATGGCGCCCAACGTGGGGCTCGACCGACATCGTAAGACACTACTGAATTACAACTTTTAGTAGTTTGAATCACCAATGGTCACCCCAAGTATTATTCCCTCTTGGAATACAGTTTTTGTCCATCTGTGATTTTTTGTCTTTATTTTATATCGACATGGATACGTATGTACATATATGAAGCCACCAAGCTAACAGTAGGAATTTAAAAGATAAGGGCTAAATGCTCACTCTTTTAACCATGTTTGCTAGGGCTCACTTCAAGTGTATTTATATGTGTCTATACACATATATATAATATCTAGGTTAGACGTTTTTTGGATATTATAATCACTGCTGGAATTGCATTTCCTACAGGCTATATGCTTCAAGAAATGACCGCCGGATAAGGTATTCGACAAAATATCTAACCATGTTATTTTTCGATTGTTCAAGCACCTTGAGGTTTGTGAGCTTTATCCTTCTTGGATTTGTAGTTGTAGCTTGGCTATATGCCCGCTAGCTAACCAGAAAGTCACTAAGTTTACATATCTTAAGATTTCTTGTCTAATTAATCTGTCTCATTTTCCATTCGAGATAAAAATTCACTTTTACGTACCAACATAATTGCAATCGGACTATTCGGTTATTTACCAAATAAGATATAACCGATTTTGAATATTTTTTTTTTTAGCTTTATACCTTCGAGTGCATAACTGCTGCTGTCTAATACCACTTTAATAAAATAAAACCACCGCATTGACAAAAAATCAGACCATATTATTTCAGATTTTTGAGATTTTTTTTTTGCCTTGAATTTTGATTTGGAAAAACTTAACTTTTTATTGGAATTTATACATACATACATATGTACATATATTTCATTGAAACCGTTTTGTGGAAAAACAAAAAATATAAATACTTTTATATATCCACTTGGCATTAATATAAACTTATTATTGAAAACCCAATTCAATAGTTTCTTCGAATTCACATAAAGTTATTTTGCTTAAATTTTAATTGAACTTTACCGGAAATTTGCCTTTTTTATTATCAATTATTGTTTTTTCTTGAGTCTGGCTGGTTTAGCTACAACGCTGATTTCATATATTTTTTTTTGTAAGAGTACCATCTATTTACCACAGGGATTTTATTCACAATGTCACAAAGGAACAGTAAAAAACATTCCCCGCGTCAAGGCAATGGATGTTCCATATGCAGGCATGTCTTTATAGAAAACGATGAGGTTTTAGTGACTGCATGTTCACACCGTTTCCACCGACATTGTATTTTAAACTTCTTAAAGAAAAACCCAAATTGTCCTCAATGTAACGCCAAGTGCAATAGTCGTGATTTTTACCAGAATACTGACAGGCGTACTAGGGCGGGAACATTGTTGCAACCAAATTCAAGTGGAAATAGAAATTTAGCCGCATTAGGAAACGATGATCAACAGCTTGAAGGGGCTGCAAGTTTACCTCTGGCTTCTGCGAGCGTGGCCAGTAACCCTCAAAATGTGGAAGAAAATAGGATTCGAAATATAGTTTCGGCCGTAATATCGGCTAGGCAAGCTACAATTCTCGATGGGGTAGAAAACCGCGTAACTCAATTGTTTGAGGAAAAACTTGAAGGGGTAGTTACTAATTTACTTGAACGACTTAACCTAAATATACAACCCCCTCAACCTACAGCTAATGTTAGTCCCGAAGCTCACGATCAAACCAATATACAGCGTAGTAATTCGACACCTTTATGGCCTAGGGAAGCCCCTAGACTACCCAGTAACTCTGATTAAAATTTTCACAATCGAATTGAACAGTTTCGATTTAGTGATGCACCTAGCTTACCCAACTCCAGTAGAATTGCTCAACTTATCTCGAATTGGGATATCAAGTTTGATGGAACACCCAAATTATCGGTCGATAGTTTCATTTATCGCATTGAATGCCAATGCATTGATACCTTGGGAGGAAACTTTAATTTACTCTGTGAACACATCCAAAGTTTATTTTTAAATGAAGCTAAAGATTGGTATTGGCGGTACCGTCGCTCGGTTGACCGCGTTACATGGCCATCTTTATGTCAAGCCTTACGAACGAACTTTCAACAACATCGAAGTGAGTTTGAGATTAAGGAGATGATTCGAAGTAGGAAGCAAGGGCCAGTGGAAAGTTTCGATGACTATAGGAATGCTGTGCTAAAAATAGCCGAGACTCTCCAAACACCCTTGCCTGAAACAGAACTTACAGAAATTTTGCAGCACAATCTGAGACCTCGTATTCGCCAACAACTTTTATACGTCCAGATTAGGTCATTAGCAGAATTGCGCAGACTTTGTCTCAAGGGTGAAAGTCTGGCAAACGAGATAACAAAATCAGCGAATCCCCTGCCAAACATAAACACGCGACCACAAGCACGACGATTTGTAAGCGAAGTAAATTACGGAGAGGAAGATGGTTTACCAGAAGAAGCGGATGCCGAAGTCAATGAAACTGCTAAGAACCCATCTAAAGCCAATGCCATATGCTGGAATTGCAAAGCCGAAGGTCATCGGTACTTTGATTGTTTGGAAGACAGGACAGTTTTCTGCTACGGTTGTGGTGCGCCTGAAACCTACCGTCCACAGTGCAAAGTTTGCAGTCCGGGAAACTTGAAGACGAGCGAGGTTCTCAAGAAGAATCCTCGCAGCGATTCAAAAAGAATACCCTAAAAAAGTTGGAGGTACTTCGACCTCATGCCGAAAGGAATTCCGAAACAATAGCCATACGACCTGATAGTCCATCTACAGCAACTCCCCTTGTACATACTATTATACCTTATGATGTTCGTTTAGCAAATTACAATAAAGCCAGGAAAAAAATATTTAAGTCCGAAACAAAATCTCCTAGTTATTCGACACTACGTTTAAAAGAGTTTTGGAAGAAAGTTCATAAAGCCCGCAGATCAATAAATAACATTGTTTGTACTATAACACAAAAACCTTTCGATTTGAGACCATATGCTAAAATAGAAATGCTAGATAGCGAGTATTTGGGTCTTTTGGATAGCGGCGCCCAAGTATGTTGTATAGGCTCCAAATTAGCTGAATTGGTTAACTCGAGAGGTAGTCTTCGTAAACACACCGCGTCCGTGTACACCGCCGACGGAAATAAACAAATTGTATATGGAAAAATTGATTTGAATGTAAAGTTCGAGGGAAAAGAGGAAACGATCGAGTTTCTTGTTGTCCCAAGTATGAAGCAGGAAATTATTCTTGGAGTGGAGTTTTGGGTTAAGTTCAAAGTAGCACCTCAGGTTATATCCGAGATTTCTTTAGATACAAAACAAGATGACAATTGTATTTTTTTAAGCAATGAGCAAAAAGTTGAACTAGAACGGGTGAAGAATAGGTTTCCAAGTTTCGAAAGAGAAGGACTTGGAAAAACTTCACTTATGGAGTATAAGATAGAACTCCAACCAGATGTCCGTCCGATCAAGCAGCGATACTTCCCTATATCTCCGGCCGTAGAGAAACTGGTTCATGCGGAGATAGATGAAATGATTAAACTTGGTGTAATCGAAGAGGCTCCTAATAGTCCTTGGTCTAGTCCGGTCGTCTTAGTTAAAAAGCCTAACAAAGTCCGTCTGTGTCTAGATTCACGAAAAGTTAATAGCGTAACCATTAAGGACGCTTATCCGCTACCTCTTATTGATGGTATTCTCAGTAGAATACCAAAGGCTCAGTTTATAAGTTCTCTTGATTTGCGACGTGCCTTTTGGCAAATCCCTCTCGCAAACAGCTCTCGTGATTACACATGTTTCACCGTCCCTAATCGTCCGCTCTATAGATATTGCGTTATGCCATTTGGCTTATGCAACGCCCCACAAGCTTTATGCCGCTTGATGGATCGTGTAATTCCGCCCCAGTTGAAAAATCAAGTTTTTGTTTATTTAGACGACTTATTAATAGTGTCTGAAGACTTTAAAAGTCACATGTCCGTCTTAGCCGAAGTTGCTTACCAATTAAGGAAGGCAGGCCTTACCATAAACATTCAAAAAAGCAAGTTTTGTATCAAAGAAGTCAAGTATCTCGGTTACATAGTAGGTAATGGTACTTTGAGAACAGACCCCGATAAAGTCTCAGCCATAACGAACTATCCAGTCCCCACGAATTTGAAGCAGTTAAGACGATTTTTAGGAATGGCAGGTTGGTACCGCCGCTTCGTAGACAATTTTGCGTCTGTAACCGCTCCATTAACAAATCTTCTTAAAAAGAGCAAAACATTCGCGTGGAATGCTCAAGCCCAAGAATCATTTGATTCTCTAAAGCAAAAGTTATGCTCCGCACCCATTTTAGCCAGCCCGAACTACGAGAAACCTTTTATTATTCAATGCGATGCAAGTAAACTTGGTGTTGGTGCAGTGCTATCACAAAAGAACGAAGAAGGAATCGAACTGCCGATAGCTTACTTTTCACAAAAACTCAATAAAGCCCAGAGTAACTATAGCGTTACTGAGCTAGAATGTCTAGCTGCAGTTTTAAGTTTAAAAAAATTTAGGGCCTATGTGGAAGGGCAGGAGTTTTCGATTGTTACCGATCATGCTAGTTTACAGTGGCTTATGCGTCAGTCTGACTTATCAAGTCGGTTAGCCAGATGGTCGCTTAAGTTGCAAGGATATCGCTTTAAAATAGAGCATAGGAAGGGTTCTCAGAATGTAGTGCCAGATAGCCTGTCACGTCAGAATTTTGAAGAAGTTAACGAGTTAGCAGTCCATCCATTAGTTGATCTTAAGTCGTCCGAGTTTTCGTCCGATGAGTATAACAAATTAATATACCACGTCCGTAATAACTCAAGCCGATTACCTGACTTACAGGTTGTAGACAATTTTGTATATAAGCGTACTGAACATCCTGATGGTGATCCGTCACGAGAAGTACATAATTGGAAATTATGGATCCCAAAATCATTAGCCCAAAAAGTGATAGAGGATGCTCACTGTCTACCAAATAAATGCCATGGAGGCATAGCCAAAACATTGGAACGCTTGAGAAGGAACCTATTTTGGCCAAACATGACTGTCGATGTGAAAGACTATATCAGTCGATGTGATATCTGTCGACAGAGCAAAGCGCCCAATGTCACGCTACGACCTCCAATGACAGCACAGTTTACAGTCCAACGTCCTTTCCAGAAGCTATATATTGATCTACTTGGTCCGTACCCAAGATCCAGGCAAGGAAATATTGGTATTTTTATTGTACTTGATCATTTAACCAAATTTCCTTTGATTAAAGAAGTCCGCAATTTTAACACGTCCGCTATTTGCAAGTATATGAGAGAAATTTTCAGTATTTTCGGAACACCCGAAATTGTTTTGAGTGACAACGGCAAGCAATTTAAGTCTGCACAGTTTAACAATCTGCTAGCTGAAAGAGGTGTTAAACATACCTATACCGCCTTATATAGTCCACAGGCAAATGCCAGTGAGCGGGTAAATCGCTCAATACTTGCAGGCATACGAGCATATCTCAAAGGAGATCAGACCCACTGGAATCAACATCTACCAGATATTGCGGAGGCACTTCGTAGTTCATACCATCAATCAATTGGCTGCACACCATATTTCGCCTTGTTCGGTCAACAAATGCTTTCACACTCGGACGAGTATACATTACTGAGGCAACTTGACAACTTAGATGAGTCACCAATATCGAGAATTGACAAACTTAAACTGGTACGAAGAAATATAATGGAGAACACTAAACAGGCTTTTGACGCTTCGGCCAAGCGCTATAACCTGCGAAGTTCCATAACAACTTTCAAGGTTGGAGACGTAGTTTACAGGAGAAATTTCGTTCTGAGCGACGCGTCCAAAAAGTTCTGTGCGAAATTTGCCCAAAAATTCATTAAAGCAAAAGTAATCAGAGTTAAGGGTAATAGCATGTATGAACTGGAGGATGAAAGTAATGGGAAACGTGGAGTATATCATCGGAAAGACATCCAGGAGAGAAAGGTATGAACGGATACGCACCGCACCAACACTCTAGGTGGGGGGGTGTGTACCGTGGGTACATGCTTGCCACATATGTATGCCAACATCCAAACTGTCCTCCCATATATGTATATATTTTTTTTTGTAAAGTACCTTTAGTTTGCTCAAATATCTTTACGCAATTATTTTTGTGTTCAGGTGTGTATGCACGTGCATATGGGCAACACTACCTTCATGCAAATTTAGTTTTTTTTGTCTTTAAACTTCATGAGTTGAGTTCGATCGTTTTCTGTAGAACTTTTATTAGAGTCTGTGAATACCATTATAAGTAGAGAAATCTAAAAATTTAGTGTATATTAAACACATCTTCTAATATCGTAGAGTTCATTTTTTGAACATATGTTTTACGATGTCACTTTGCCCATATGATTTTAAGCTGCACGCTTAGCTCTCAACCATTTCCGTAAGAAACCCATCTGTCTTTTCCTTCGGAACCAGCATGCAGAGTACATCACATCCAGTAAGTCTTATTTAATGTCGATCGAATTTGTAATATGAAATTAACTTTGTGAGTGTAGAGTTATCTACTTTCATCGCGGTTCGGCATAGTTTAATTGAAGAAGAAAAAAAAAAGAAACCATCCTGCACTATACCCGTAAAAGCAGCCACCTTTCCCTAGGAATTATTCACTGAGTGGTAAGTTTTTTCAATAACAATTTCCAAAGTTCAGTGAGATTACTAGTGGGGACTCTATTTTAATTAAATTGTTTCCAATAGTTATTGTGAAGTGCGAACAAATAAAATCCTTCTAATTGTGAAATACCTACAACATCCCTGCGTTTTGGTTATCCAAAGTAAGGAAAAGGCCAAGTCTTCAGCCAAAACCATATTATTTCACAGCCATCAAGACTCCTTAAGCGGTACTACATAAGTGGACAGCGAAAAGAAAAAACTCCGAAAATCCACGCAAAAAATTTTGGAAACAGATAAATATATCATACATTTTAAATTAACCTCGAAATTACAAACACCACTTAAACATAATCTCTATAGGAAGAAAATAATTAATACCTTTCTGTCGTGGAAAGGTATAAAATATACCAGCGTACTTGTATGTAGCTGAGTATATCTGAAAGACTACAAGATCTTTGGAATTTTTTTTCTTCCATTATCAAATTTGTGCCATACGTTGTTTTCTTTGCGTTTAAAAATCAGTTTCCTATATACATAAATATAATAAAAGAACATACGTATTAAAACCTATAGTTTCAGAAAAAAAAAGAAAGAAAAAAACAAACCCTATTCAAAAATTAAATAACTAAATACTTTTCTGAATTTTTTTTTCTTCTAAATTATGATACATTTTTTTAAATAATCTACTGATTCAGTAATTTTTTCGGTAAGCGAATGAATCGCATATGTTTGTAAGGAATACGTGCATTTATATGATATACATATAATTAACCCATCTAATATATATTTAATACATTATTCGCATATCCCTTCAAAAAAAAAAAAAAAAAAGGACTTTAAAGCTTTAATACCATCTCTTTTGCATAAAAGACATATATATATACATATATATATATATTTAAGTAAAACATACATACATATTATATCAAAATCACACATACCTAAATAAGAAGAAATAAATTAAAGAAGTATACTTTTGTTAGTATAGATACCTAATTTAGTTATACCTGCATAATATCGTTTAAGTTTTTTTGTTGTAACCATGTGGGTCCAACCCACATGGTAGCAACCCTAACTTAACTCAACATATTACCAATTTACTTTTTGATTGTTCTTTAAATTTGTCAGAGAGATATTATAAGACAGTCTTCATTCATAAATACCTTTGTTTATTTTGGGTTTGCAACATTATGTGCACAAAGCTCCTCCCATTATCTCTCATATTTTAACCCCCAACTACAGTGCAATCCCCAATAATTAGGACATCCTAGATTTTTTTTTGTTTGGTCTACGATTTTTTTTTTACATCGAATTGAATCAATATTTCTATTAGAATGAGTCCATAAATATATTTAAATTGAAAAGTAAGAACAAGCGAATTTATAGCTACAACAACAGTCATCGTCATCATGCTGCGATCACAAGCGAGAAGGCCTTCAACGCTACGTGGGATTACTGCATTGCAGATTATTGGTGAGTGATGATTCAAATTGTTTCATTATTCCTTTTTGCTATACGCCACTGTCTTATTCCTTTATACATAAATGCGTTCATACATATGTGAGTAATAGTTGGTTTTTTTTTTTTTTTTTTTTGCTTCCTAAGAATAAATTTGGGAGTGTACAAAACTTCACATATGTATGTATGTATGTGAACACGTAAGTGAATGCAATTTGTTTTGGTTTAGCAAATTCCATCTCTCTGTTTTTGTGATGTAATAAACTCTCGCGGAGTCTCATTTTTTTCTATTTTTTTAGTTCGCTCTATTTTTGCGAAACATATGACCGTATATATGTGTAAATATATGTAATTAAAATTTCAAGATCAAGGCCAAAAACCATATGTTGAGGTAGGTCAGGAATTTAATATTTAATACCCACAAAAAATTATGTTAGCATAGTAAGCCAAAATAATGATATGCGAAATCAAAGTATCGAAACCTAAACCTTGTTAAATTTTTACGTGAATTCAAATTTAAACGCAAAAACTCGATTTGCTTATTTAAATTGGTATTATTATAAGCATTTTTTTTGTTTGTTTAAATAATGGATTGAACATATGGTCTGTATATACTTGAGGTAATAAACGTTGTTATTATGAGCTGCTAAATACTCTGTTTGGTCTGATTCTGATGGAAATGTATGTGGTACAACGGGGCGTCTTCAACACCAACGATGCCATGGTAGGGTGGGTTAGGAGCAGCCGTAAACCATATACGGACGAGCTGCAAGTAAGGTGGTAGGAAGACGTGGTTTTCAGTTAGGCACTTTTAGGCTTATAGATAGTAGGTTTCCCTCAGTGTGCAAATATTGTAGTTTATTTTGTTATGTCGTTAGGCTTGGGAAGAGCAAGCTAGATCGTGTGATTGTGTATAGGAACCCACGAGACTGAAGCTCCGGGTTGAGCCAGTGCACACGCCGCAGTCACATGATGAGGTCACTAGCGCTCCTCACAAATCTCTTATAGGATACACCAGCTAGCGATGTCATAACAAATCTTTGAACCTTTTTACAAGTCCTAACAGACTTCTGTCGTAAATTAAAAGTGAAACTTCTAATTTTGGTATGCCACACACCAGTTCGTTTAAATGTATATCTTTTTTTTTTTTTCAACGTTCAAACTCTTGGCGAATTATCACTATATTTTTATTTTTTTTTCTGATCGTGCGACTCGCGACATTATAATCGAAATTCGAAATTTTCTTTTTTTTTGCTCTCGCGGCACAATTTTATACAATATAATTTATGTACACATTTTAAAGTTTATAAGTCATTATTCAATAATTTTCAAGTCGGACTCTAAGTACCGACCGTCTTGATTGCGAATTTGTCCGGCACTGACTTCTTCTCATTTGTCTACTTTAGTTGAAGCCGCTATTTTCATTGGAATTGCATTGGTGGTCTTTTCGTTGTTTTCGAACTAATTTCTTATTACCATGAATTGCATTAGTGATCACCTGATTATTGTTTTCGAACTAACTCCTTCTCTATTCACTTGTTTTTGGGCCGAACCTACTGGGTCATTCCTCCTTTCGGTACCAAAAATCATACGATATCTGCCTATAGTTCGAATACACACCAAACAAACACATGTATACTTGTCAGTCTTATTTCGTCTAACACTGTTCCTTGTTGGAAGTGCCAATATGTTTAGCAACAGGGCTTAATGTTGCTATGGCTGAGACGGCGTATGTCAGCAACATTGATGGCGCTGTTAACTCGTATCTGTGCATGTTTGTTTATGGGTGATGTTAACTCGCCCTCACAATGTCGCATTTGGAATTTTTCGTACAAAATGACGCATTTGATGCAGTATAAATGAGATGTAACAAAGTACAAGTCATACGTTCCTCAAAATTTGCATTGATTTTTGACATTTATTTTTTCCTGAAGGGTGTGGTTTAGACTTGCCTTCATACAAAGCCTGAAATCAGAACGAATATGTCGGGCGCCGGTGAAGTCCATTAACCTTAATTCTTGCCTGGATCTGCCTCTGCATCAAGAAAAATATTTTGGAACATATTTCGCACAGACATGGAACATGCTACAAGACCAGAGCATTTGATATTATGCGGTCGATGCTTCTTATTTAGACTGAAACCTTATATTTATGTAGATCAGAGGTCAGAGCAATGTAAGAAAAGGAGAAAAAAGGTTTAGCACCAGTCGAAAAAACTAAATAAATGCAAGTCGCATATACCTCCGAGGATATATGTATATAATATATATATGCCGAGCTCCACTTCCAACTAGCGTCGTGCATCTTTTTTATTTTTTCCTAAAAATTGGTGGAATCATTCCTACTTGTTTAATGCCGACTATGAACAGCATCTGCTAGGCCAATGAATTTTTACTGAAAAGCCTTTCATGGCAGAAATAAAATGGAAGTTTTTCAAAATCATTGCCAAGGGGCGACCCCGCTTATAAAAATTTGTTCTAATTAAAAAATAATTGTTTCTAAAGCTGTTGATATTGCTTTTCCTGGGCCATAATTCTAGGACCTTTGGTGTGGTAGGTGTTTTAACACCCAAAACACCTCATGTGGATCCGCCACGGGCTGTATTAACTTTACGCAAACATGAACAATGTGAGTTCATAAAATCAGGTGAACAGAGTTCTCATTTCAATTGGTGCTGCAATTAAAATAAAAAAATAAATGTAAAGCGCGATAACCTCCGAAGAGGTCTAAGGCCGAGCTTCTTATCCAATTTGCGTCGTGCTCCTTTTGATTTTCCCTACAAATTGGCCGGATGGGACCTACATGTTTTATACCGACCCCGAACGGCATCTGCAAGGGAGATGAGTCTTCACTGAGAGCTTTTCATGGCAGAAATACACTCGGAGCGCTTGCCAAACACTGCCGAGGGGCGACACCGCTTAGAAAAATTCACACACGGTGGCCGCCGATGCTGCAATTGGCTGCAGTTTTTTTTTCTTTTCAATATAATATGTTACTTTAGCTTTTTTAAAAGAGTTCCTTATTAGATTGCACCATCAAGTCACATCTTGCAAGTAAAACTTAACAATAATATTGAGGGCAGTCCATGACTTGGCTTTAAGAAAATGGGCCCATTCAGCTACCACAAGAATACCGTACCTACTCAGAGCTCTATTCCGCATCGGCAGCATTGCAAAAAAATATTCCTGAGTACATGCAATACAGATTAAGAAAGTTTTTTCTATTTTTTGCATTAGCGTTATTACCTATGGATGGAGTCATAAAAAAATGCATTACGAAAATTAATGGATTAAATCTTTCTATTAGCATTACCTCAGAAATTTTTTTTGAAATTAAATTTTCAATAGTTATCGAATATCAATGTTTTTAAAATTCAGTAAGTAATAAATTTTCAAGAAAAAGTGCATTGAAATTTTCCATTTACACTTAATTAGAAAAATGTAATACATTAAGCATTTAAATTAACTCAATGCTTTAATAGAACACCAATACAATAAAAATGAATACATTTTTCAAGGCTCTACTAAAAACATTCGAAATAAGGAGGATTCAAACCCTATTGGGTAACGGTTTCAATTAAAGTCTCATCTCAACTTTTGAATTTGTCTTTTTTTTTTTACTTCTGACCTTAAGTAATTTAAAGCAAAGGAACAAAAAAATATTACAATGATAATTAATTATACAACCGACATATATACAACTGTTTAATTTAACCAAGAGTTGTATTTTATTAACTTAATAGTAGAACGTTCATTGAGACAAAGTTTCTCGAAGAAAACCAAGAATTTCTAAACGCTTTGATTAACTTCACTTGGATGTTAGTATGTGATGTACATACCCTGTAGGGTACACCTCAAGTTCAAAACTCGTGCGCTTCCAATGCATTCGAAGCCACTATTAGTTCGACATCTATTTCTTTCACCTGCTTTCAACTGGCGAATTTAACATCGCGACGTCCTAGGCGGTGGAAATTGTCTCCGCTGCATTACTTTTCTCTAGTTCAGAACTATATTAAAACGTCTACTTTAGTTGCTTTGTTGGCACTTTCTCGATAGTCCCGAACTGGTGTAAAATTTACAATTCAGATGTAGTTCTTTTTTCGCAATATTTCGCTGGATTCGAACCTGACCGAAGTTCTTTATATTGCTTCTAGTAGGATATCATCCCCTTTCCGATAGTTCAAACCCGAAGGGAATGTGTGGGAAAAAAAGGCATACTCACTCATAATCGAAACTCTTTATGCTGGTAGCAATTTTTTTGTTGGTGGCCTATTTCCCAAATTTATGTTAAATATAAAAAAAAGAAAACAAAATTGAGAAATGAATTTTGTTAATGGGAATATGTAACAACATTATGAGAAAATAAGAATTAATGAGCTTAACACGGGTAAATAGTAATTGTTGTTCAATTATTATTTTTGGTTTTATTGGGAAAAACTGAAAAGAAGGAAACATTTACTGACATATTGCGATGGTACCATTTCGAAAACCACCACGTCATCATCGTCAGGCAATTTCGTAATGTTTATTTATTCCAACTGGTTTCACCGTTGATTGAACTGCTGAAATGACAATCGCCTAACCATTGGACTATTGTGTTGTATGTGATTTCTTGGCTAATTTCAGTTGTATCCCATTTTCGTGCGAGAGCGTGATTTGAGACATTCTGTCTTTACATAAATTTTTACTAGGCGTGCTTTTTGTTATTGGTATTGTAAACTGAAAATAAAAATTTTTAATGCGAAAATGTTAGTTCATAATGAGAAAATAAAAATTGTTAATGAGAAAATGTAAATACATAATGAGAAAATAATAATATTTAGTTTTTATTTGACTTTGACTTTACTTAAGTAGACCTATATTGCACTGCGTTCACAGCTTAAAAATCTCTCTAGTGGATGCCAAAATGGGCGGTAGTAGTTATTATTTAAGAAATATTTACTTAAGGAAAATAAAATGTAATAGTAAATTTATATAAACCATAAATCAGTGAGCCCGGAACATGTGAGCAAAGATGGTAGTTCTTCGAAAGTGCGGTGGATGCACCAAAAAATGTTTTAACGGGTGGGGAATGTGCGAGAGTAATACCGCACATGCCTCTGTTCCAAACAGTTGTTTCGTTTTAGTTGATATGCAAATAGAGGCTTATATATTTTTTTCGGATTTGTCCAAACGCTTTTGAAATGCTTCCGAGTGCTTTAAGCATCAGTATAATTTATGTTGTCTTTATACTGTATCCCCGAGATATTCAGTATTGGCTCAAAGACGCTAGAACAGCTTACTTACAACTTTTCATTCTTAAAATTTAATAGTTTATCGTTATTAAATTATATTTTATGTATTTTTAATATGAAGTAACATTTCTCAATATAAATTTATATATAATATAATATATATAATATAAGAAGTTACGCTTCTCATTATCAGTTTTTATTTTCTCATTATCAAGTTTGATTTCCAATTATCAATTTGCGTTCTCTCAACATACAGTTGTTTTTCTCAACACAAAGTTATATTTTCTCACTATAAACTAGTTTCGAACCAAAATGGTATAACACTAGTTATTGATTTCCCTTCAGGGTATCTGTGCAACTCTCTTTTCAAAATTTTATGTATACACCCCGGGACCTATATTTCAAGTGGTATGGATATGTGAGCGTGTACTTAATTGGTTGTTTTTTAATAGAACAATGCGCTTATTATAACATTTATAATTTTTTTATTGGTATCGTGAAATTAACCTAAAATAGCCATAATGAAAATAATATGTGGCTTACCAGTGTTTATGCTCATAAAATATATTTGCTCGCTTTTATCAATTTCAATTCATGTGGCAAGCATTATTATTGTTATTTACATTTGATCTGTCCAATGCCCATCAATCTCCCATTTGCTTGCCTGTCTAGGATTTTTGTTCATTTATTTATTATCTGTCTGTTTATGGTAATCACACCATGTCAAGTGTCAATAATCAAAGCAAATTATAATGACACGCCCATAGGCTAACTAACTGAACTGACAGACAATTAAATATGGTAAAGTAAATATTTTTAATTAAACGAGTTAAATGTTAAACAAAGTATAATATAATACTAAAATACATCCGGCAGAGTATTTATTTAGAACAAAGGTCACAATTTAAAAGTTTTACTAAAAAAGGACATATCTCAGACATTCTGTTAGTAAACCTGTATCTGAGCGAAGTCGTTAATAAGGTCATGTCGCAAGGGACCGGTTAAAAAGGTTTTAACTGAAAAGAACTATTTCTATTTCAAAAAAACTTTTAAATCAATTAATTTCCTCTTCACAATTAAAAACAGGCATAAATTGGTGAAAATATAGAATCATGTTTCTTTTATAGTATTGTGGCAGTTTTATATGTTACTATGCTCTTAGTAAATAAATGCACAACAACAGCAGGGTAGGCAGCCACACATATGTACATGTAAACATGAACAAAGAGAATATATCACATTCATATATGTAGTCGGCAGCTAAGAGCAGAAGTTGTTACACACATATACGCACGCATATAACTAGAAGAGAAACGTAAATAAGAGATGCATAAAAGAGAAATAAATAAGCAGCTGTTCGCAAAAAGTCTAGACCATGGGAGAAATGGATGAATGAGGTAACCGAGAGTATAAAGGCAGCGCAAGCTGAGGAATAAGGTATCAGTTTCATTTAAACACGCTATTAGTGAAGTACGCGATAATTGTAATTGTGAAGTACAACTCCCAATGTAGTCTAAAAAAAGAATGTTTTGCTTTACTGAATATTTGAGTTATTTATTCAACAGTTCAGAAATTCGAACTGCTAACGTTCTGCTGCAAAATTATCAGGAATTCCCCAAGTTTCGCTACAGCATAGTTTAGCATTTTAATTAGTTAACGAATTGTGTAAAGCAACTAAACTAAATTTAGTTCGTACACGTTTATATTTCAATTACAACCCTTTAAACTAGCCTCTGGAGATACGACTTTATTAATGACTTCGCTTCGATACAGCATATCTGAGATACGTTCATTTCAAAAAAAATTTAAGTTGCGACGTTTTTATCAGCATGGCTCGATATCTTTTATTTTTGGTGTATTCATCTTATTTGCCTTTTTATACCAAGCTGCAATCGCACACAGTTTATTAAAAACCTAACGTCGTTTTTTTCCGTTAAGATCACACCCTTTCACTTTACAAAACGCGATTGTTCTAAACCTCGGCTACTTCCAAAACATTTTACAACGATAAAATTAGGTTATGCTGAACTGACCGTTTTGTGAGGACCTTACATGGGTTGAATGAGTTCATAGCGTTAACAGAAGTCTACCCAAAACTCAAACTGAAAAACATTATCATAAACACCAAGACCAATGTTATAAAATAATTCCGTTTTCATGGCTTTCTAGGACCTTTGTTACTTACTACTTCTAAATCTGATAGCTGTGCCACTCCTAATAGTGCTCGATCTGATGATCCTCCATTTCGCTTTTTCCACATCTACTATCACTAAAAAGGCCGCATTTAAAAACATAGGAGTTCAGAAAGCAGTGTGTAGTCAAAATAAGCATCATGAGCCTACAGTCTCCTTTTCAATGATACAACTAACTTAGTTATTCTTTGACTGTAAGACATGTTCATGATCTGTGACACTCTGCATCCCCGCGCTTAACTATACGCCTTTCCTGCTTGGTCGGGCAGGTGCAGCTCTCGGCTTTTATTTTAATCTCGCCCAATCTGATTGGGACGCCTACGGTACAAGCTATCAGACGTTTTGCTATGAGAAATAATTGCCTTAATTCCACCTGCAAGCACTACAGTGATCTGAAAGCTTTTAGGAACTGTTTGTTTCCGGATCAAGGCAACATACCGTAGACTATACTACTTTCATTACTTTGGAATCATCGATCTACACATGTCCCGTCAGGTTGGGATTTATGTACTTCAAAGCACTTAAGACCCTTCATGATTACCTAATTAAAGACATTATTGAAAGCCTCGGCAAAGTCCTAGAAGATTCATTAAATTCTAAGCCTTTTTCTATGTTTATAACCGCCCTATGTAGTGCCGAGTCCCTCGATTGCCCTTGGTGTACGCATGCTGTTTTGAAGAACAGTTCTTTAACAATTTTGTACTTTTTTTTTGAGTCTTTGAGATACATATCATTGATATTCTGTTATGAGTGCTTATGTAGTGGTATACACCCGTTGAATATTATTAAAAGATCAAGGCCGCCTTACTCGAGATGTGTAGCATGGCACGGAAAATATTATCGAGACCGGGCGACTTCAACATAAAAAAGTCTTCCCGCACATCCGATCTTGGTATCAGTTACTAAGCCCAGCGCTATCAGCTCCGTGATCGAAATGTAATTGGTGTCTGCTGGCTCCTCTGCATTATCTTCCGATGGGAAATGTGCATCGAGAAGCATTTCAATGGACTCTTCACTACTACGTGTGCATTCACAGATATCTTTCTTTATTAGTCTGTGGACTATATTTCCTCTAGCCAGCACTTTTCTTAACCAAGCTGCCTCTCGGGATCACTCGATGTCCACACAAAAATTTTCCCATGAGGGCCTCTTCACACTGTTAATTTCGCACTTGTGCATTCTCAAGAGATTTTTATATTTGGCTCTGCACGCTTCGCTTTCTGCCACCTTTACAAGATTAAACAATTATTTTACCTGTCTTCCAGAATACTCAGTTCTTTGCTCTACTATGAATATTTGCTTTTCAGAATGTTCTGAAAGGGGAAGCGCTGTAGTACTCAATCATACGCGTATTTCTTTGTTCCTGGATTTTGGTCTAGTCATTTGACTTACGGTTTTTAAAGACGTTTTCATTCTCTACTCTCCTTAAAGGGATGCTGATGCTGATATTCGCATGGTCTGAGAAGGGTGGCCTATCAAAGACACTCCAATCATACTTTGATATATCACGTTCATAGCTCTATGTCATATTAAAAACATTGACGGATATTGGACCAACATATGAAGGAACACTACCCTGTTGGCCCACTGAAAACTAATATTCAGTATGTCACCTCTATTATTTGTGGTGCGAATTGGCATCGGTGCCTATAACCAACAGCCCTTTTGCGGAATTCTCCTTCCACTCGCATATTGCATACCACCGGTGGTGGATCCGCAGTAGGGGCCATATATTCCTGCTTATCCTTCTTCCATTAGTTTCTGCAGGCCATTATCGATCCCATAGTATTTATATAAGGACACAAATATTTAGAGAATTTTAAAGGTACATCCAGCAACATTTTTATTGCAGAAAAGGATGAACTCTAAGCCGATAACATAATGCATGAACGTAAGACAATAGAGATACAAATGAACTAAGGATAATAATACCTCCCAAATTTTAAGCGATTTGAAATAAAATGCATGTTACCAATATATTGAATAGAAGTAGAAATATTCTTTATGAGCTAGTCTTCTGAAAACTTGCCTCCGTTACGAAATACAAAAAATCAATGCATACGCAGGAAAACGTATTTTTAACTAGAAAACTTAAATGAAAGTCAAATCTATATATAAAAGGCGTATAAATGTTTTTGTACTACAACTCAGCTGTGCATGAATTTTCCAACAAAAGCATCAATTTTCATTAGAAGCACCAGCGAATAAACTGTCGCCACTTTATTGCCACAATTGCAATGGCTACAAACATCTACGGATATGTACATATGGAGAAGTCCACCGAACCTGTGAGCTGAAGTGGAAGAGGGAGCAGCAGGTAGAGTTGGGGCGGTAGTGGGTGTGGAAGTGGGAGTAGGATCGGAAGTGGGAATGGGAGTAACAGTGGGGGTGATAGTATGAATTTTCTAATTTTTTCGATCCGTGTTCTAACAAACGTAACTTATCACACATTATGTTGTACTATATTGGTATTCTGAACTATGTGTGAGATTTCAAATTAGTAGCTAAATGCTAACTTACTAATCAACCCACCCCCTTTTACCTTTTTAATTGTTTTAAAAACAACGGAACAACGGAAGTTGTTATCCTGGGTTAGGTTGAACCAGCCGGTCAATTGAGACCTCACATATACTGAATTTGTCCATAGTGTTACCAGAATTTGTTTGACGACCAAACGGAAGGACCTCAATCAAGCAGGCGCCCGCCAGGACTTATGTTTAAGAATAACCCCGTCCTCTTGGTAAATATTACAAGTTTTCTAGCACTGACAACTATGCCGCACCTAAGAGCTGGTGCCTTAAGGTGGCAAGCGAACGGCGCGAACACAGAACGTGCTCAAACATTTCCTACACCTGCTGTTACGTACGAGGCCTACTTTATATGCATGTGACGCTAGAATGCAGTGTCCCGTTAGTAAGCCCATATTTAGCCTAAAGTCTCCTGTCTTCAGAGATATGAGCAACGTTGGGACATGATCTTAGGAAATTTTCAAGCCCAGCGCTTTTGCAGGCCTTTCCTGTTTGATGGATCGCATGCAACTCCTGTCTCCTTCTGATTTCTACCAAATAGACGTCTATTCAGCGAGTGTTTCACCCTCCTTTGCCAACTCATCGGCCTTTTCGTTACCTTCTACGCCTTTTTGAGCGGGACCTTAGTATAGATGTATGGTCCGTCGTATTGTGTCAGATTATTGTTTTAATCACCGCCTGACAGTCAAAATGTACATTGACGGGACTGCAGCTATTTATTATCCTAAACTTTAACCTTTCATTGCGCTCAAGCTTTATTCTAAGCATCAAATCTACAGCTAATCAGGACGTTTCTTAAGAACTGAAAGCGAAACTTCTGAATTGGGGCGAGTTTTCTTCTACTTTTCATTGACAGCTCTAGGAAACGTTGCTTCAAAAACAATTTCAAGATTACATACTTCTATATAGAAATTCGAAGACGCACATAGGTCAAAATTTTCATGGATTTCCCCATATGTGTGTGAGTTTGTACACATATTAAAGTATGAGCCATATGAACAACACATTTACAATAAATGCGCTATGAACAATGAGCCTTCGCTCACAAATATTCTAGTAGCAGGTGTTGCTTTTCGGTTAGTTGTACAGATATCTGCATGTACATATTTACATACAGTTATGCATGAGTATGCGTTAGATTAATTTCCCGTGGGGCGTATGAGTAACATCAGTGCAACGGCGGAAAACATGCCAAGGCGCACATGTCATTGTCACTGTCAACGCCTCTAAATAGACTGAAACAACCAACAATAGAACAACCGATGATGATGACACATGGGTAGATGAGGTGTGAAATTTAGTATTAGCTTTGGTATTTTTAATGAAAAAAGTGTATAAGAATTCAGTAGCGAATAGTTTCAAAAAGAAATATGCCACTAAAAATAATTTAACTGTAAATGTATTAAATATAAAATTATTGATTGATTTCAAATCAGAAATACAGTTTAAGTCAGTGGTTGAAAATAGTATATTACTGTAATTTTTATTTTTTTTTTGTACTGCTCCGGCTCTGGACATAAACATAGCGTGGAGTAGAATGGTAGTATGAAAAAGTGAGAGCGTTTCTTGTTGCTCAGCTATAGAAGAAATATCATCATCAACTAAATTAATACAATAGAAACAACCATGTACAGCATTAACGATTAAGAGAGATAAGAACAGTCTTTTTTATAGAAAAAAGGGGGTCCGACATATAAAATGTGTTTGAGTGAGAGTTATAAACTTGGCGCAAACGCCTGAATGGTTCGTTAAGTTCGAAATTCATTCTACATTGTTTTAAAAGAAGAGGTTTGTAGTGTCTCGTAGTTCGACAGGGAATACTAAAGTTCATTTCGTTCAGAAGAAATGGGCTCGAAATCGATCAATTCAGTAGTTTTTTCATAAATATTACGCCAATCATTTCCATTTAACTAGCGAGAGTTGTAAGATTGATAAGTCTTAATCGATTAGTATATGGTGGAAGGTTAAATAAAGAGTCCATGTAAATATGGACTTGAAAACGCGGATTCCATATTATTGAGCCATACTCTAATATCGGTCTAACCAATTTTGTGAAGAGGGAGGTTACGTAGGAGTCGCAAAACTCTTTCAACGTTTTGGTTGTTAATTGTGTAAGAAACTGGTTGTAAATTCCTACGCGAAAAACAAATAAATTTACATTTTTGAAGATTAAGCGGGATATGATTCACATTGCACTAAATAGCTAAGCAATTTAAATCCCACTGAAGTAAAGAACGTTCTTCAATCGACGCGTAAGTCTTAAAAAGTTTTACAACATTAGCATAAATCAAGATTTTAGAATATTTTATAGCTTCCGATATATCGTTTATAAATAGGAAAAACAGAATCCCGCCAAGATGGCTGCCCTGAGGAGCACCAGAGGTGACACTAATGAAACTCGAAAACATATTTTTAAAGATTACTCCTTGTGTTCTGCCACAGAGATAGGAGGAAATACAACGAGTGAGACTAGGTTGAAAGCCAAGCGTGTCGAGTTTTAGACAAGTAAAGAGTGGCATACTTTATAGAATGCTTTACTAAAATCGGTGTATATAACGTCAGTGTAAATATTTCTTTTTGGCGGCCACCGTGGTGTAATGGTAGCGTGCTCCGCCTACCACACGCTATGCCCTGGGTTAACACCCCGGGAAAAGCAACATCAAAATTTTAGAAATAATGTTGTTCAATTAGAAGACAATTTTTATAAGGGTGGTCGCTCTTCGGCAGTGTTTGGCAAGCGCTCCGGGTGTATATCTGCCATGAAAACTCTCAGTGTAAACTCATCTGCCTTGCAGATGCCGTCCGGAGTCGACTTAAAACATGTAGGTCCCGTCCGGCCAATTTGTAGGGAAAATCAAGAGGAGCACGGCGCAAATTGGAAGGGAAGCTCGGCCTTAGATCTCTTCGGAGGTTATCGCGCCTTACATTTATTTATTTATTTAAATATTTTCTCTGAATCCGTTCAAAATGTGAGTTGTGAACTCAAGTAAATTAGTTATGGTTTATTTGCCGTTACAAAACCCATGCTGAGAACTTGCAATTAATATTGAAATCGAAAATTTTAGGTGATTTGTAACGATTGCTTCGAACAACTTTCGCATAGTGGACAGTCTAACTATGCCACGATAGTTTTCAATGGACGACTTAATGCTACTTTATGGAGAGGGGTGACAAAGGATTCTCAGGTGGAAAAGCGATCTCGCCAGAATAATTAGATTTGAAAAATTGAGAGAAGAAATTCGCAATATCTTCATTGTCGTTGGAAATGTTACCATTACACTTCACAGCGGAAGGAAAATCCTTTACCCCACGTTTAGAATTCACGAAACCATAAACGACATATGTAGGAAAAATTAAAAAAGGAGCACGACGCAAATTTGGCCTAAAATCTTTTCGAAGGTAATCGCGCCTTACATTTAAACGGTTTTTTAATACGTTGGTATCCTTATAAATGTGTAAGGGCTAACTTTTCATAAGTTTGCAAAAAAATTTGCCGCACCCCACAAATCCCGACTCAAGCTTTTCTTAACGAACTGTGTTAGTCTTCCACGCGTACAACGTGTGCCGCTATAATCTAAAAAAATAAAATTAATAGGTATTTACTGAAGCGATATAAAATTTTTTTTTTAATTCAACATCGATTATTAAAACAGACATCTAAAGTAACTTCATTCCTTGAACATTAAAAAGTGTCTACTCCAACTGCAACCAAAAGGTGCGAAATCATTCAAAGTGCTAAAACGAAAAAGTCAAACCGAAAATAAATGAATAAATCATATCACCTCATGAAAATTATAATCATCTATCAGCAGGAGCACCAGCATTGACATCAGAAATCAGCAAATAAGCAGCATAAGCGCCAACTCAATCCCGTTCTTTGTTTTGCTTTCAAAGTAAATTTATTGACGAATGCCAACGATTGAGTGCTGAACTCGAAAAGTACCTCAGGCAAGCGGCAAAACTCAGCACTTCAGCATGAAATTTGCATAAATGCACTAAGGCGAAAGTAGCAGCTACGTACATACATACATAAGAATATAAAAATGATAATGAGAATCAAAAAGCAAGATAGGAAAAGTAGCTACACATCAGTATTAAGTATTATTTAAGAGAAGATGCTTACTGCCATTAAAATAAAAAGGTTTTTCTAAATACTGTTTAACAAATAAATAGACAGAATAAGTGACGGCGACAAGATTATCATTTGAAATGTCAAAAAGCGACAGTTAGTATATCACTGTTATGATTATGATAAATGTAGCGAATGCGGAATACCAAATTTTTTCAATATTTAAGAAGAAAGACAAGACAAATTGAAACATAAATATTTGAATGAAGACACGGCGAATTGAATTCACATTAAAGGTATGCGCGCATTACGCTACCCGACATGTAGCGTCAGCGGGGCTTCACAGTACGACATATTTTGGTAAAGTACACTAAAGCCCCGACACATTAGAAGTTTTTCATATAGATGCGTTTTACTCAATCTTATGCATTATGAGTAGATTGCACGTATTTTTATGGAGAACGGTAGAATGAGCGACACTGGCGCCATCTGATATGGAAAAGTAGCCAAATCCTAAATTTTTTTGCAAGTAAAATATAAGAAGAAGAATTTAACATTTGCTTTGGCTAAGGGTGCTGGCGCACTTTGCAAGTGAAATTATTTTTCCCACCTATTGGTAAATTTTCTAACATTTTTCTCAATTAAAAACTGCAATATAACAAATGTATACGGCACAAAATATGTTGGGAAGTACTTTTGTTGTATTGAGAGAATGTTTAAAACAGTGCTTCGCGAAATTTTGTATATGAATGGACAAGGCGAAATAAATTTCAATTGCCAAGGCTGAATTTCTCTCATATTTATAAACGCAACATCTTGGTTGATTGTGGCGATGTTACTGGAATGCAAAAGCTTGTGTTAAACTTTATGAAAAATTTCATTGTGCCGCGGGCTTAAGCGGCAAAGAAGCGTCACATTGCGGTAAAATTTGTGTTTATTTTTCTTTGCAAAATGGACAACGCAGAGCTTGAAGCTGTAGTAGTTTTATTTTTATGCGAAGAAAAGGAAAGGAAAAGAAAAAAAGTCGCGGCTATGGCACATTTAGCAGCAGGGAAGTAAAGGGACCCCCCTGAATTGAAGAAAGTGGTTAGGGAAGGTTGATATCCATTAGTTCTCTTTATTGGCGCCAGAAAACGCAACCCAAATTAATTTACTAAATTTGTAAGTGGTTAGTAAAATAGGATATTCAAAGCACTGCGCGAGACTTTCCTATGGGCTTTTTTGCCTAACTGATCAATTTTGACGCTGCTGACGTAAAATATGAATAGCCCCATAAGCATACATGCACAGAATATTTTGCCGTGAAGTGCAGTTCTGCGCAGTGCAGCTTAGTGTGGCCTTATCTTAATATATAAGGACTGGTACAAAAAATTCTGCAAACGTAGAACTCCCTATACGTTTTTTTGTAATGACAAAGTAGGCTTTTTTAAGAAGTCGCGGCGATGGCAACAGAATTACAGAAGGAAACAAACCTGAGTTGCAATTGAGCTAATATATTGTTACGAATATTAGCAACACTAAGTTGTACTGTCATCTCTAAGCCGATGCTTAGAGTGACTTGTATGCACATCCATAAATCAATCATTATGTATCTACATAAATAATTCAATCATTATGTCTACACATATGTACGCGCACGCAGCGGAGAAGCAACGCACAAACACATGCAGATATCTTATCTGAAATACGCAATATAATTGTGGAAGTGTCGCTCCCAAGCACAGGCGCATGAGCTGTGAGAGAAGCTATAAAAATTGTGCATCTGTAGTTATAGCTGAGAAATTTATAGCAGATAACAAACTAGTAGATTCTAGAACAGAACCGCCTAGAAATGTCAACGAGTAAACCAAACAGTATAAAAGGCGACACCAGTAGAGGCGCAATAATCAGTTTTGATTAGGCACGCTATCTGTCGAGCAATAGTAGGGTTATTTATTGTGAAGTACTTTAATAAAGACCATTTTGCATTACTGAATAGTGGTGTTATTTATTCAACAGTTTAGTGATTCGAACTTAGCAGAAGGTTACAAATAAGAGGATTTGCAGTAACATCGTTACAATATATATATAAGGTCGCCATTAGGGCAGCAATCAGATAGCACATCATCTGAAACTTGCTTTAATCAAACAATAGAACAATTAACATGAGGAGGAACAAAGCAGGAAAGGTATTAAATCATGTGAGGGGCTGCAAAATAAAGAATAGATAATGTGTAAATGCTACGACATCAAACTTACCAAATACGTTGTATTACTGTGCTGAAAAGACGTAGGGCTTGTGATTTCCGTTCCTCTTCGGCATCACATGCATATAACTTAGATCTTGTTGGAGACAAGAGGTGTACAAATTACGGCCTGAAGATGATTGGGAATATATTCATTTCGTCTCCTGCGCTTGTCTGATTAAAGCTCCAATTATTAGGAGTAGTCATAAGTCTAGAATCAACAAGCACAGTTGGTAAAAGAAAGCTTCTGGTATTTGTGAAGAGAGCAGAATTATTTTATAACATAAGTACCGTTTTTTCGTTTGGCAGTCATACGAATTCTGGGAACAATATGGCCAAATTCAATATATAAGACAACGTCCTTGATTAACGATCAATTCTACCTTACCTAAGCAGATCTATATTTTAAACAAATATGACGTATTGCTGATTCTTGAGCTATGTAGCCGCTGGAGCCTCTGCTAAACTTTTTGTAAATCATGCAACTGAATTACGCTGATATCATTGTTGACATTAATGACGAAAGCCATCATCAGCAGCATTTTCAATGCCAACAAAAAACAATAAAAACAAAAATGCCAGTCAGAGAGGCAATCAGAACAGCTAAAATTACAATTTCAAACACACCTACATACATGTACCTAAGTATACACACATACTAACATAATATAAAATTGGAATTATTGTTACCAATCGGTATTACTTTCTATGCATCTACTTCCTAGTAAATGTGAATTTACGTAGAAGCTCGTGTAAAAGTTCTCAGTGTGAGTAATGCGGCCTGTAGTTCCCAACATTGTGGCAAATGAAAGCAATTTATCGGCCACATATACATATACGACTACATCCCTCTCAACAACTTCAACGAGCAGATATACATCAATCATTAGCCTAACAGTAAAATACTGACATATACATAAAAACGTACCAATGTGTTTCTCACATCCCACATTGAATATATGAAGGATTAACGCGAATGACGCTGTAAACGCCAATTGCTCCAAAACCTGGCTACTTGGAAATACCTTCAATATTGCTTTGCTCACTATTCAAATATTACTTACCTACTTAATTGCAATTAACCGTTTAAGCGGTTATGGCCGTCCAACAAGGTACGCCAGTCGCTTCTTTTCTGGGTTAACTGGTGCCAATGACTCACACCAAGCAAATTTAAATAGTTCTCCACCTGGCATTTTCAGCGAAGTTGAGGCCGTTCTCTTCCTCCGCTTCCATATGCGGGTTCCTATAAAAAATACTTTCTTAGCCGGAGCGTCATCTTTCATTCCCATAACATGGTCTGGCCAGTGTAAACGTTGCGTTTTAATTCGTTGGACTATGTTGACGTCTGCGTAAAGTTCGAACAGCTCTTCATTAAGTCTTCTTCGGTACTCGCGGTCGACAATGCATAGAGGTTCGTTAATCTTTCAAGAAATGTTTTTCTCGAACACTCCCAGCGCCACTTCATCTGATGTTGTCATGGTTCATGTTTCTGTCCCATATACATAGCAGGTCGGTTATGATAGCTGTCCAATAAGGCATGATTTTCGTTCGCCGAGAAGGGATTTTATTTTTCAATTGCCTACCTAGTCCGAAGTAGGACTTATTGGCAAGAGTGATTTTTCATTGGATCTCATAGCTGTTATTGTTTTTTGTGTTAATGCTGGTTCCCATATGGTTACCAACAGTGGATGCCAATACGCATATGCGCTGACTCTTTGCTCGATGACAGCAGATACTTCGTTTTGTCCTCATTCATCACAAAACCCAACCTTACAGTTTCTTTTTGCAGTTTGGAGTAAGCAGAACTTATGGCGCGGGTGTTCTGGTCGATGATATGAATGTCATCGGCATACGACAGTAATTGCATGATTTTATAGAATATAATTCCAGAGCGGTTAAGTTATGCAGCTAGTATAATTTTCTCCAAAAAAAAATTTAAGAAATCGCACGATAGGAGGTCGCCCTGTCTGAAACCTCGTTTAGTTTCGAACGGCTTGGAGAGGTCCTTCCCAATCCTGACTAAGCTGATTACAAGTTTTGCGAGGAAACCAAATTCAGACATAGCGACATATAGGCAGCTCCTTTTCTTGCTGTCGGAGGAGTTTTTTTATTCCTCGTGGCTAGCAGCTGAAGCTCCTTGCACTCCTTGCACACTTTCTGCCTCTGCTTTTTTCTTCCTGAAAAGGCCCTTTGCCTTGATTAGTATTTACGATTTTTTCCGGGAAATAGACCAGAGACCGACTGGGAGTGGGCTACACAATGAAGCGAGAGTACTCCCCATTAGGGAGAAAAATGAAATGCTGGATATAACACTTTCTGTTGAATACCTAGAAACCTGGGCTTCCCAACAGACATCTAATTAATGGAGCTACACCTCCCACGGGTAAGGGGTCATCTCCGTAAGCATTATGAGAAAATACGGCACCTGAGAACACAGCCGTATGAAGCAAAATGTACAAGCAGTTATATCCACAAACAGGCGTCGGACCGCTATGTCAGGCATCGCCCGCAAATACATTTCTTAAAGAAAACCCAGAACTCGCAGAAGAGGAACGCACTCTCCCTAGGAAAACGAGCGTCACTCCAGCTCAACTTCGATCTGGGTACTGTAACAGGTTAAACTCTTACCTATCCTGAATCAACACCATCTCTTCAATTGTAATGTGGAACCAACTCGTCTCACTATGGTCCACGCATGTTGAAACTGCAAGTTTCCTTGGACTGCCGTTAGAGGATATTGATGACAATTTGTCATCGGTCGCACCTATTGGATGGGGCGAAGCACTGCTACAACAACAACAACAATAATTGGGACTGGGAATAATGGATAGGGAAGGAGTAGAATAAGACTGAAAATAACTAGAGTAGAGAAAAGTGGGAAGGAAAAAGAAACCTAGAAGAAGATAGAGTTAAGCGAAGATAAAGACAGAGCGATGGAGCGGAAAAAAATTGTGCGAAAAGGAGAGGGAGAAAAAGAATCAGAGAAATAGAAAGGCAGATGGAAGAGTGAATAAACGGATAAGGAAAAGGGGGAGAAGGGAAGGGAAAGTAAGAGGTAACTTCTTAGTTACTTAGTTAAATTTATGCAGATAGACCAAAGTTAGAGCAGAACAACGACTGGAGGGTCTGCTAGTATACACATATGTATGTATCGCACACTAGATCAAAACAGCGATCACGAAAAGAACCGCAATGTTCAAGAAACGCGAAAAACTGAGAGCCTCACCGATAAACGACAATGCCATTTTTGTTTCCTTTTCTCGCTGATCAGTTGAGGTATTAATAAATTGAATAAACAAGTTCGGTGCATATTAAATTGAGAGGCCCGGTGGCATCATAACTTTGAAATTTCACATTTTTGAGTTAGCTCCCTTTTGATCTAGTTGTACGGTATATGAGAACTCTTGTTGGGTATACAAAAAAAACTGTAAGCTGTAATAAAAGTTTCCTTTGCATCAAATTTTGCTAAAAACAATTTATTAATTTATACACTGGTTTATCTGCAACTAGTTTACATTGTACTAGTTTATAATTACTTGAATTTTACGTTACTAGTTTGACTATTGGGTTAGTTATGCGTGGAATATGATTCTAAATCATTTAGGCGGTCCTAGACTGTCATGTCGTTGTGTGAAATTGAACTCTTACATTTTTACATATTTAACCGTTATTTGTTATATATTTTATTAACGTACATACGTAGATACCTCATAAAACATACATAGATATTTATGTATAACTAAATGCATTTCCTGGTACATTTAGATTCATATCGCTTTTTACCACATTGTCGGCTTAAGCTCTTTTCAAAATATCATCATCGCTGGCATTCGACTCACCCTCTGCCTTACGATCATCCTGGCTTTGCTGATGCTGTCATCAAATCAATATCACATCAATTACCAAGCAGCAATCTTCAATCAGTGATCGAATTATTTTTTATATTTTCGAAATTCAATCGTATGCATAAAAATTTGTCTTTTTCATATTTAGTTGTCTCAAAAAATTTTATGGTGTATCCTCATATAAATTTTTAGATTTTTAGAGCGTATTAACTTATTTTTATATAGTAGACGGATTTTTTATAATTGTTATTGAATAACCTGCTCCGCCTTCCACACAAAAGGTTTTGGGTTGAAGTCCAAATTTAGAAAAAAGTGTTTTCATTTAAAAACAGTTTTTCTATACCGGCTCGTTAAATCCTTAAAAGAGTTAAAAGAGACCCACCAATAGGCATACCGATAAGATCAGAATTACTAACTGAGTTCATTTATCCATGTTCGTCTGTCTGTCTGTCTGTTTTAACGCAAACTAGCCCCTTCTTTTTTGAGATATCTTGTTTAAATTCGATGAGCGGAAATGTTTCGGTGCCCGGTTAATCATCTGTCGGAAACACTATAGCATATAAAAATGTATCTCCCATACATCCGATTCTCGGATAAGAGGCATTTCGTCTTTTCTTCCCCATTTTAACACCAGAAACTTGAAATTTCACAGAGTGTTTGCACAGAAGATATTCACTGTTAACTATAAAAATTGCGAATATGGGTCGTATATATAGTATGTATCCCAAACAACCGATTGTTCGGAAGTACTACTACCAAAGTAGTGTAAATGAAAAACATTTTGCTATACTGAATATTTTAGTTATTCATTCGAGAGTTCAACGACCCGAACTACAACAGAAGATGCGGAATATGTAAGAATTCCTAAAATTTTCTGCAATATTATATGACAGAATAATGACAGGATCCTTGATAGGCCGTCTTCACAAGACGATACATACATCAGCTGAATCATACCAAAAAATGGAATTGATCAACCCTTTGGAAATCAAATTCTAACAACTTATCTATAGGAAACTTGGGCATCGTGAAAAGTTACTAATTAAGAAGAGCTGAAGACATCCCACAGCATCCTCTCAAATAAATTTATTAATGTCTAAGCAGAGCCTGCAAACAAATTTGCCATCGCTATGTTACGAATCGACAAATATAACGATTTCGATTTTCACACAAAAAATTTATCGAAACTCGTTAGCCTTTGATCAACTTTTGTCGTTAAATATAAAAAAATATTTTATAATATTTAACGGAATTCCATTTAAGCTTTCTGTTTCAGTAAAGTCATCACCACGCTAGCGATGTCAAAACTGACTAAGTGTATATCACAGTCGTTATCGTAAATGAAAAATCTTTAGAAATCATTAGAAGAATACAGTGCCCGAGTTAGTCCCAATCCAAAATTTCGAAATTCGTCCTGTTCAAATGGGATATATCCTGATATGCTGAATGGTTAAAGATATGTACGTTTTGAGGGTTGCATACGTATAAGTCGAGCGCTGATCTCTGTAAAGACGCGTTTCATCGCTTTCCTGCCAAATACAAGGGAGACCAGTATATTATATACCCAAAGTCTGTAGGCATATTCAATCTAGGTACGGTCCTTATGTATTGGCGAGTTCAACCTAGCCTCAAAATATATGTGATACACAAATAAACTACATTTAAAGCAAATTTGTCTTTAATATTTGTTTTTTATTCCAATAATAATCTATATCCTCAAAAGCTTTTAATGGCCTTATTAAATTATTCTAGAATAGGCACTACCACAACAACAAATTAGTGGACGCCGCAATAAAACATACTCATATATCATTACCAAAATTAGACAAGCTGAATGTTTTGGCATGAATTGTTCTTACGCCATTTCCTCAATTGACGCCCTACATACGTTACTATCACTAATAGCGTCCATATAAAATTTCACATTTTCCTACCAAATTTTCTCTTGCATACGAAAGACAGCTTTTACTTTTTTCTAATTTTCTTTTTTTATTATTCTCGCGATTGGAACAATATTCAAGATTTTCAGACACATATGGTAAGGTTTTCGCATTTCTTATTTTTTATACTCAGTTGAGCAGAGCTCACAGAGTATATTAACTTTGATTAGATAACGGTTGGTTGTACAGGTATAAAGGAATCGAGATAGATATAGACTTCCATATATAAAAATCATAAGTATCGAAAAAAATTTGTTTGAGCCATGTCCGTCCGTCCGTCCGTCTGTCCGTTAACACGATAACTTGAGTAAATTTTGAGGTATCTTGATGAAATTTGGTATGTAGGTTCCTGGGCACTAATCTCAGATCGCTATTTAAAATGAACGATATCGGACTATAACCACGCCCACTTCTTCGATATCGAAAATTTCGAAAAACAGAAAAAATGCGATAATTCATTGCCAAAGACGGATAAAGCGATGAAACTTGGTAGGGGGGTTGACCTTATGACGCAGAATACAAAATTAGCAAAATTTTGGACAATGGGCTTGGCACCGCCCACTGTTAAAAGAAGGTAATTTAAAAGTTTTGCAATCTGTAATTTTGCAATCGTTGAAGATATCATGATAAAATTTGGTAGGAACGTTAATACTATTACTATATGTGTGCTAAATAAAACTTAGTAAAATCGGATGATGAACATGCCCACTTTTTAAAAAAAATTTGTTTAAAGTCAAATTTTAACAAAAAATTGAATATCTTTACTGTATATAAGTAAATTATGTAAACATTAAACTCCAGTAATGATATGGTGCAACAAAATACAAAAATAAAAGAAAATTTCAAAATTGGCGTGGCTCCGCCCTTTTTCATTTAGTTTATCTAGAATACTTTTAATGCCATAAGTCGAACAAAAATTTACTAATCCTACTGAAACTTGGTAGGGGCACAGATTCTATGACGGTAACTTCTTTCTGTGAAAATGAGCGAAATCGGTTAAAGCCACGCCCAGTTTTTATACACAGTCGACGGTCTGCCCTTCCGCTCGGCCGTTAACATGATAACTTGAGCAAAAACCGATATTTCTTTACTAAACTTAGCCGACATACTTATCTGAACCCACTTTATCCTGGTACAAACAATGGCCGAAATCTGACTACAACCACGCCCACTTTTCGATATCGAAAATTACAAAAAATTAAAAAAATGCCATAACTCTATACCAAATACGAAAAAAGGGATGAAATATGGTAATTCGATTGGTTTATTGACGCAAAATATAACTTTAGAAAAAACGTTGCAAAATGGGTGTGAAATCTATCATATTAAGTAGAAGAAAATGAAAAAGTTCTGCAGGGCGAAATCAAAAGCCCTTGGAGTCTTTGTAGGAATACTGTTCGTGGTATTGGTATTGCATATATAAATTAGCGGTACCCGACAGATGATGTTCTGGGTCACCCTGGTCCACATTTTGGTCGATATCTCGAAAAGGCGTCCACCAATAGAACTAAGGCCCACTCCCTTTTAAAATACTCATTAACGCCTTTCATTTGATACCCATATCGTACAAGCACATTCTAGAGTCACCCCTGGCCCACCTTCATGGCGATATCTCGAAAAGGCGTCCACCTATAGAACTAAGGCCTTTCATTTGATTCCCATATCATACAAACACATTCTAGAGTCACCCTTGGTCCACCTTTATGGCCCGAAATGGCGTCCACCTATAGAACTATGGCCCACTCCCTCTTAAAATACTCTTTAATACCTTCCCTTTGATACCCATGTCATACAAACACATTCCAGGGTTACCCTAGGTTTATTCTCCTACAGGGTGATTTTCCCTTATTTTGTCTCCAAAGCTCTCAGCTGAGTATGTAATGTTCGGTTACACCCGAACTTAGCCTTCCTTACTTGTTTTTATCTTATTTTGTGCTCTTTTCTTTACTCCCTTTTGCATTTTGCATTCTGAAATGGCATTATTGTCTTAAGCAGCACATGAACGAAAGGCATTTTTGTTTACTGAAATGAAGAAGAAAGTCTTCATAGATACCTTTTCACACTGTACAAGTCACATGTCCATGCCGTCCTGGTATTTCTTAGTATATAAAGAGAAATTTTCGCAGATACACACTGCGAGAAATATCTGACTAAAAGATAATGTATCAAATAAAAAGTTCGCAGTTCATTTCCTTTTACTAAAAGGTTTCGAAAGGTTGAAAGTTTTCGATGCAGCAGTCAAGAAATTACCTTTAAAATAATCCCAAAATACACGTGAAATCAATGTCGAATGACCCCGAAACAGTCCCGTTACGATAATTGAAAAAATGCCGAAAATGGTTTCGGCGGCGGGCGTGGTATGGTGGAGCGTGCTCAATCTTTGTTTAAGTCCCGGGCAAAGCAATATCAAACAATTTAAAAAAGTGTTTAAATTTAAAAAATGTGCTTCAACGGGTTCACCCCCTGACATTGGTTTGGCAAAACAGTCCTAATTTTTTCTTCAATGTAGAGCTTCTCAGTTAGAATTCATTTGCCTTGCAGCTGCCATTCGGAGTAGCTCGACCTTCATCTACCCGGAGTAAATAGCGCCAAGTAATTACTTATTTGGTCCCGAAATGATCCCTTTAACGAAGCTGGTAAGAACCAGTACCAAATTATCTACAAAAATATGTCAAAAACAATGACGACTTGATGTCGATAGAGTCCGAAATAGTCTTGAAATAAACAAGGCTTTAAAATATTGTGGCGAATATTAGCATACACATCTGTGTTGCTAGTAAATAAATGCATAACAACACCAAAGCAGCCACACATACATGTACACAGCGAAGTAGCGAGAACATTTCACATTCACACATGCAGTCAGCAGCTAAAAGCTAAGAAGGGAGAGAAATAGTCGCACATCTTGTAATCATCACCTAAGAACAGAAGTTATTACTCAGAAACATACACGCATATAACTAGATGGCAGATGTTAATATCAGAAAAAGAAATGAGAAATAAAAAAGCAGCCGTTCGAGAAGGCTGTTCGGGAAGAGTCAAGAAGCTGAGGAATAATCAATGAGTTAAACTTTTAGAAGAAGAAGACATAATGATGAGGTGTACAAGCTCTACGGAGGCATCAAATAGGTCCAGCGAATTAAAATGCAGCGGCTACTCTGGCCAGGCCATGTTATGCGTATAAAACATAACGCTCGGGCTAAAAAAGTGTTTCTATCGGACTTAATTTATCTGGGAACCAGCATTAACACAAACAACATCAGTTCTAAAGTCCAGCGAAGAATCACTCTTGCCAATAAATGCTACTTTGGACTAGGTAATCGAAAAGTAAAGTCCTACAAGTCACTTATCTTACCCGTCCTGCCATATGGTGCAGACGCATGGACCATGGCAACATCAGATGAAGCGGCTCTGGGAATGTTCGAGAGAAAAGTTCTTCGAAAGATTTATGGACCTCTACGCGTTGGCGATGGCGAGCACAGAAGAAGATTTAACGATGAGCTGTACGAACTCTACGCAGACATCGATATATTCCAGCGAATTAAATACAGCGGCTGCGCTCCGGCAAAGCAAGTGTTTCTATCGGGACCCGCCTATGGAAGTAGAGGTAGAGGGCGGCCCCTACTCTGCTGAAAATACCAGGTGGAGAACGATTCAAATTCCCTTGGTGTGACCAACTGGCGTCAGTTAACAAATCGAAGAAGCGACTGACGTGCCTTGTTGGACGGCCATATCCATTTGAATGGCTGAGCGCCAATGAAGTAAGTAAGTAACAAGTGAGGTACACGAGCATTGTAATTGTGAAGTACTGCTATCACAGTAGTTTAAATAAAGATAATTTTGCTATAATGAATACTTGAGCTATTTACACGAGAGCTCAGAGATTCCATTTCAATATTTTCTAATCAAGCACAGAACGTGCTCGATCGTTTCCTCCTCCAACCCGCAATTCCTACATCTGTTATCACTGACCAAGCCTAGTTTAAAGGCATGTGACGCCAGAAGGCAGTGTCCAGTCAGAATAACCGTCATGAGATTACTGTCCTCTCTTTTTGATGATAGAAGCAACTTTGTTAACCTAAGGTCGTAAGACCTACACATAATCTTCGACACTTTCCAGCCCCGCGCTAGAACCCACGCCTTTCCCGCTTGGTCGATCATATGCACCTCTCGCCTTCGCTTAATCTCGCCAGTGTAATTGGGACGTCTACGGATCAAGCTTCAAGGGATGCGCCCTTTTTAGTTAGTTCATCCGCTTTTTCATTCCCATCTATACCCATATGCTCTGGGCCCCAATATAGATGTATGCTTCTCCCTGTCCCCAGACTGCTTACACTCTAACACGCATATAGATGCTGTGGTATGCGAGATTCACTGTCAATATAAAAGTTAGCACGGTTGCAGCTTAAGTTATTCTCTTCCAAGGTTTCTACTGCTTTGGCTATGGCTAATATCTCCGCTTTGAAAACGCTACAGTAATCCGGCAGCCTGTAGGATCTGTTTCTTTCCGAATCAGTACAGTATACCGCAGACCCTACTTCTTCCAAGGGTCTCTAAGTAGTATATTAAAATTTCCGAAAACATCCCAAAATACTGATGAAAATTTGCCGAAAATAATACGGAAGTTTTCCAGAGTTTGTCCCAAAATTATCCAAAGAACAATACCG